>NC_059102.1:8107527-9307527 GCF_020740685.1 Jaculus jaculus | reverse complement strand
TTAGGCAGGCCAGTTCACCAGGGGTGCTGCCGGGCTGCTTTAGGCTAATGTCCTGAGGGCCCTTGTCCCTCACAACTCCCCCAGGACTGTTAAAGTCACTGTCACCAAGTGTCTGTGTGGGAGCCCTTGTGGCTCTCACACATAGTGTACAGAGGGTGATAGTCATACCCTGGTAGCTTATTGGCTGCTCTTGTCTCCAGGGCCATCCCATGACCCAGTGTTTTGGGGTGCCCTTAGCACCAGGCAGCCCGTCACACTGCCCAGGTCCGGTGAGTCGGAGTCACTCTAGCCTCTTCATGCAGTCGACTTCTGAGAAGGCAGAAGAATCGTGGCCTGGACGCTACCCAGTGCCTCCCAACCGTGTTCACACAACACGGCACCAACAGGGGAAGGCACACATTGTGCTTGTTCATTTCCGGGCCTGGCACACCTCGAAATCAGCACTTAGACGTGGGGGGAGGAAGCCAAAGGCCTCCTGTAGTGTTTCAGTGTGTGGCTGTCCCACAGGTGACGTCCAGACTCCTGTGGATGGATGTGTGGGTGGTTTCAAGGTTTTTTTCTTTTTTTTCATGAGTTAAAAAAATGCTACAAAAGAGCCAGGCGTGGTGGCGCATGCCTTTAATCCCAGCACTCGGGAGGCCGAAGTAGGAGGATCACTGTGAGTTTGAGGCCACCCTGAGACTCCGTAGTGACTTCCAGGTCAGCCTGAGATAGAGTGAGACCCTACCTCGAAAAACCAAAAAAAAAAAAAGCTACAAAAGAAGCCAGACATGATGGCACACATCTTTAATCCCAGCACTCCGGAGGCAGAGGTAGGAGGATTGCCTTGAGTTCGAGGCCACCCTGAGACTACATAGTGAATTCCAGGTCAGCCTGGCTAGAGTGAGACCCTACCTCAGAACCCCCCCCCAAAAAAAAGCTACAAAAGAAAAAAGAGTTTTTCAAAAATCATGCTACAGTGAACAGAAAGGGACACGTCGCCTGAGTGAGTGAATGTGCTAGGTTTTCCTTGAGCAGTTTTCCCAGACTTGCCTGGCCTGGAGAGCGGGTTTCATCTCCGTCTCCAGGTCTGCTCGGTGGCCCAGCTCCTGAGGCCAGGCTGCGCTCTGACCCCTGTGTGAGCTTCCTTTTCCTTCAGCTCAGCCGAGATGATCCTTCTTGTTTTACAGAAGGATTTTTATTTTTATTTTTGTTGAGATTAGCATCTCATGTAACCCAAGCTTGCCTTGAACTAGCTCTGTAGCCCAGACTGACCCTGAACTTCTGATTCTCCTGCCTCCTCCTCCCAAGTACTGGGATTATAGGTGTGAAACTATGCCTAATATCTCTTTAAAAAAAACGGAGTTGGTGGGAGCTGGAGAGGTGGCTCAGTAGTTAAAGGCTCTTGCTTGTAGAACCAACCAACCCAGTTCAGTTCCCAAGCCATTCATGTAAGCTTGGCAGATGCAAAAACGTGGCACCAACATCTCATGTTCATTGGCAGTGGCAAGAGACCCTGTGTGCCCACATGCCGCTTGCGCGCACACACATGCACATAAATGCTGTAGCCGGGCTGCTGGCGCTCGCTTTTAATCCCAGCACTCTGGAGGCAGAGATAGAAGGATCGCCATGAGTTTGAGGCCACCCTGATACTACATAGTGAATTCCAGGTCTGCCTGGGCTAGAGCGAGACCCTACCTTGAAAAACAAACAAACAAAAATAATAGGATCTGTGTTTTCTGGATTTTTAGTGCCGGTGAGCACTTTTTTGATTGGTTTTCCACCACTTCAGCCTTGTCACAATCCAGCACTGCCCTCAGCGCCTTCGGGGTGCAGATTGTCCTCGGGTCACTGACCAGCAGCCCCTCTTCATGCTCTGCTGCCCCTCCTCTGTCTGTCCCAGCTGGTGCAGGTTCCACTCCCAGTCCACGCTTGTCCATCCACTTTGTGGCATCTTGCTGAAAGAAAGTTTTTTTTATATATATATTTTTAATTAATTAATTAATTTATTTGAGAGCGACAGACACAGAGAGAAAGACAGATAGAGGGAGAGAGAGAATGGGCGCGCCAGGGCTTCCAGCCTCTGCAAACGAACTCCAGACGCGTGCGCCCCCTTGTGCATCTGGCTAACGTGGGACCTGGGGAACCGAGCCTCGAGCCAGGGTCCTTTGGCTTCACAGGCAAGCGCTTAACCGCTAAGCCATCTCTCCAGCCCTGAAAGAAAGTTTTAAACTGCAATATCGTCAGATTTGTTCATCATTTACCTGTGGTCTGCGCGTACTCTGCCTTGTCTAAGAAACCTCCCCCCATCCTGGTTTTAACTGGAAGGATCTCTGCTCCCTCCTCCGGAAGTTTCAGAGAGCTGCTCTGC
This sequence comes from Jaculus jaculus, assembly GCF_020740685.1. Classification (NCBI taxonomy): domain Eukaryota; kingdom Metazoa; phylum Chordata; class Mammalia; order Rodentia; family Dipodidae; genus Jaculus; species Jaculus jaculus. The sequence goes on along the minus strand of NC_059102.1, from coordinate 9,305,177 downwards.
AGCTCCGGGCGTCAGGGGCTTCTTGGATTTGCCTTGTGTGTGTGGTGTGAGGGAGGAGTTCCACTCTTCTCTGTATTGATGGCCTGTTGTTCCAACACTGGTTTTCATACTGCATCTTCCCCATGGCTTCTCCCGTTGCCAATTCATGTCTGATTTCCACACTTGCTATTGCCGGCTGTTGTTAAATCCATGTTTGTTTTAGAACTCTATATAACTGTAATTCATATGCCTGGTAGTTGTATCCATTTCATGTGTGTTTTCATGTAGTAAATGGATTGTTTTTATTATATTCCCACCATTTCCATCTGTCAATTTCATCACCTCAAAAAGAAACTGTGGGCCTGGTGTGGTGGCGCACGCCTTTAATCCCAGCACTTGGGAGGCAGAGGTAGGAGGCTCGCAGGCCAAGAGTTCTAGGCCACCCTGAGACTACATAGTGAATTCCAGGTCAGCCTGAACTACAGTGAGACTCTACCTCGAAAAACCAAAAAAGAAAAGAAAAGAAACTTTGGGGCTGGAGAGGTGGCTCAGTGGTTAAGGTGCTTGCCTGGAAAGCTTAACGACCCAGATTTCGCTTCCCTAGTATCCATGTAAAGCCAGATGCACAAGGTAGTGCACGCATCTGGAGTTTGCTTAGAGTGGCTAGAAGCCCTAGCATGCCCATCCTTTCCCTCTGCCTCTTTATCTATGTCTCTCAAATAAATTAAATAAAATAAAAAGAAACTTTGGGACCAGGGATGTAGCTTAGTTGATAGAGTGCTTGCCTAGTATTCTTGAAGCCCTGGGTTTGATCCCAGCACCCCATAAACTGGGCATGGTGGTGCACATTTCGAAGTAGGCTCACTTCGTACCTGTGGGCGCAGGTGTACTTACAAGTGAGCACATATATCATTGTCTCATGAAGACAGATGTTTGAACACTAAGAAGATCTTGGGGACTATCAAGTTCAAGTTGTACCATGCCTGAAATGAGCAGCCGGCTCTCCTGCTGAGGAAGGGAGTTTCCTCGTAGTGCTTGCCACTTCCCCATGCTGTAAATGCTCCCTCATTGCTGACTTCCAGCTGCAGTGTCGCGTCGCCGCGCCACCAAGCGTGGAGTTGAGGGAGATGTGCATCTTTAGCCCTTGCCAGCGTGTACCAAGCGTGGAGTTGAGGGAGATGTGCATCTTTAGCCCTTGCCAGCGTGCACTGCTGCCCGCGACACACTCACGTAGCGCTCTAATCGGGACAACGTGGTCTCAGGACTTCTGGGGTGAAGAGTGGCTGGACGTGGTATTGCATGCCTGTAATCCCAGCATTCAGGAGGCTGAGGAGAGAATCAGGAGTTCAGGCCAACCAGAGATCCTGAAACCCTGTCTCCCCCTCCATCCCCCAACAACAGCAACAAAAGCAAACGGAAATATTAGCTAATTTCATCCCCGTGTGCTTTTCTTTTTCTTGTTTTGTTTTTTGAGGTAGGGTCTCACTCTAGCCTAGGCTGACCTGGAATTCACTATGGAGTCTCAGGGTGGCCTCGGACTCATGGTGATCCTCCTACCTCTGCCTCCTGAGTGCTGGGATTAAAGGCGTGCACCACCATGCCCAGATTCTCCCAAGTGCTTTTCTTTCTTTTTTTTTTTTTTTAATGTTTTGTTCATTTGTTTTTTTGTTTTTTTTTTTGGTTTTTCGAGGTAGGGTCTCACTCTGGTCCAGGCTGACCTGGAATTAACTCTGTCATTTCAGGGTGGCCTTGAACTCACGGCAATCCTCCTACCTCTGCCTCCCGAGTGCTAGGATTAAAGGCGTGCGCCACCACGCCCGGCCATTTTTTTTTTATTTATTTATTTGAGAGCAACAGACAAAGAGAGAAAGAGGCAGATAGAGAGAGAGAATGGGCACGCCAGGGCCTCCAGCCACTGCAAACGATCTCCAGACGCGTGCGCCCCCTTGTGCATCTGGCTAATGTGGGACCTGGGGAACCGAGCCTCAAACCGGGGTCCTTAGGCTTCACAGGCAAGCGCTTAACCGCTAAGCCATCTCTCCAGCCCCCCAAGTGCTTTTCTTAGTTCTGTTGCTATAGCCTGTGGTGAGACGCATGGGGGTCCCCAGAGATGGACCTGTTTGTGTCTAGCCTGCATAAAGCACAGGGCGAGCGGTGGGTGGAGAGAGGGACTGCTGCGTCAGTTTCAGGGCAAAGGAAGAGAACGTGGAAAAAGCCAGGCAGGTCAGGAGTGCGGGCTCACACCGGCATGCAGGAGGCTGAGACAAGAGGATTTTATTGAGTTTGAGGCCAAACCCAAATAAGTCAATAAAGAGCATGGAAATCCCAGTGTCATGAGACATGAGGCCTGGGGAATGCACTCTGGATCCCTCACACACCATCTAGTCCAATACCCTCAGGGCCTCCGGGGCAACCTCACCTCCCTGTCAAAAGGAGCCAGATGTTGGAGACAGCTTTGGGAGGTTGCATAGATCTGAGGCTGGAGGCTTTACCCAAGCCAGTTGTCTCTGCTGCTGACCTCTAGATCAGGGTCTTAGCCATCAGTGCTCTTGAGAACTGGGCATCTGTGAGTCACCAGCAGCCCAGCCCAAGCCAGAGCCCTTCGGAGATGACACTTGGAGGTTGGTTGTGCCAGCTGCCAGTCCTCCAATCTGGATGCTGAAGGCCCTGAAGTGGCCCCTATAGGCTCCTTGGAAGTGTCCGTGAGGGCCTGAAGACAGTAAGCATTGCTCTCCAGCAAAGCCAGTTTTTCTTTTAAATAAGTGTGAGAGGGAAACAGACACTTCTCTGTGCCTCTTCCCACCGGGTACTGGCTTCTCGGGGCCTATGGCAAAGCAGCTTACGAGGCCACAGCTCTCCAAGGCTGCCATGAGATGAGCGGTGACCCATGCTCTGACCCATGGGACGCTGGCCACTCTCCACAGGCAGCCCGGGCAGCCACGTCGTACTGAGCCCAGAAGCTGAGGAAGGAAGAGCAGAGGTTAGGGAAAGGCAGACGTCATCCCTTGACCAGCTGTGAGGTTATTTATAAACATGGTGGAGTGACCATAGATCCACTTTTCCCCAGCAGAGCAGCTGACGAGGACTGTGCGGGGATCTCACGGTGCCTCTGTTTAACCACATGAGAGGAAGCAGGCCTGTCTCCCTCGAGGACCAATGCTCTGGCCATCTTTGCCCCCCAAACCTTGTTCCTGGCACTGTGGGGCTTACACACAGCCCTGGGAGAAGACATGACATGTAGCAGAGGCAGGTCCTTCTATATTTGGCAACTCAAATCTTCAAGATGGCACCTGCTGGTGCTAGTCATGTTCACGGCCTGATAGAGGAGGCCTCTGTCCCCTCACAGCACTCAGGAGACAGAGGTCGGAGGATCGCTGCGAGTTCGAGGCCACCTTGAGACTACATAGTGAATTCCAGGTCAGCCTGGGCCAGAGTGAGACCCTACCTCAAAAAAAAAATGAGGCCTGGAGAAATGACCTAGCAGTTAAGGCGCTTGCCCATGAAGCCTAAGGACCCAGGTTCAATTCTCCAGGTCCCACGTTAGCCAGATGCACATGGTGGCGCATGCACCTGGAGTTCGTTTGCAATGGCTGGAGGCCCTGGCATGCCCATTCTCTCTCTCTCTTCCTCTGTCCCTCTATCTCTAATAAATAAATAAGTGAAACTATTAAAAAATTAAGAAAGGTACAAAGCTAGGAAGTATATTTTAAAAAACATGAGAATTTGGCTTTAACAAGGGACATGGCCAGGACCATGGAGTTTCTTAGATAAAGCTCACAGTCACACAGGCAGGGAAGCAGAGGGGATGGTCACCAGGCTGCCTCACCTCCCAGCTCACTCTGCATGTATGGGGACACCCAAGGCTGCAGGACTGCAGTTGGCTCTGAGCTCAGACTGTCAAGAGTCCCTGGTGCCACAGCCCCTCAAGCTAGAAGCCCTCCTGCGTGCAGGACGCCCTGGCTGGCTGGCCGTGAATGGATGTATTATGTGCAGCGTGACCCGCCGCTGGGCTGCGGTTCTCCAGGCTGGCAGTCTCCAGAGCTGTCTGCCTGCCAGTTCCAGTTGTTTGACTTCATACTTCAAGGCCAAATCCTTTTCAGGAAAGTTCTCTGCACCCCGCCTCAACCCCTTAGGAAAATAGATGTGCAATTGACTGGCTTTGCAGGTTTTTAATCCACCATTCTTTCCAAAGAGGAACGTGAACAGCTCGTTTGTGCATTGCTTTTCTCTCCCTGCCTCTTCCCCACTGTCTCCCTCCCCTTCTCCATTCTTCTCGCTCCCGCCCTTTCCTCCTCTCTCTCTTTCTCTCTCTCTCTCCCGCCTCCCCCTTCTCCAGCACAGAAACAGAGTAGGAGAAATGTGAACGCTGTCTGAGATCTGTGAAGGACAGGAGAGCACCCTGGCTTCCAGGGAGTGGCTCCACACACTTTGACAGGGAAGTTCTGGAACTTTCCACATTGGCTCTGCTGCAGCTGGATCTCGTTATTGATGTCACTCTACTCTTGTAATGTTCTGAAAGCCTGGTTTAAGGACCCCTCTGTGTATTTATACACTCACCCAGTCCACACAGATGGAAGACAGTACCATGCTACCTCTGGACTTGACCTTGAACCTCCTAGAGATGAAGGAAGGAAAGGTGCAGTCAAGGGAGTCTTTGTTCCACCCAAATCATAATAACTCTGCCTGACCCGGAATTTCAAATCAACATCTAATTCCACCCCTGGTGTTGAGCATCTCCAGTCTAGAGAAGCCACTCTGCGGCCTCACCGGGGCACTTGGTTCCCTTGCGAGAACACCTGCAGCCTCCACGCAGCACCTGCCCCATACTGGGACTAGACTTGTCATATTAGGCAGGAGTTCCAGGAAGCCCAGCAGGCATCTCTGTTGTCCATCTGGGCCTTCCCCACCCCCAGTGAGCTTGGCCCAGGGAAGCCTCAGGGAGTTCAGCCAAGCCCCGTGTGAAGAGATACAGCAAGGGACGTCATGCTCAGCATTGTCACATCAGCCTCTGTGCCCAAGGAAGGTTATGGTCCCCTCCAGAGCTCGTCTCTCTAAGCATAGTGTGCAAATAGAGGGGCAAAGGGGCTCCCAGCCCCGGGAAGGGACTGGCTGCCGAAGCTTGATCTGGTCCCCTTCTTAGGAAACAAGCGCTCTGCCCCAGACAGAACAGGCCTGTGGTCATCCTTCTTCTGTGGAGTGCCCACCAGCCAAGCATGAGGTTCTGTTGCTATGGTCTCTGTGGAGAGCACACAGCTGTCCTCCTGAGGAGATGAGGGCTTGGCAGAATAAGCCATGGGGAGGAACAGTAGGAGGTGCTAAGTGCTGTCTTGGGGTCTGGCTGTGTTGATAAGGGAGCCTGGAGCCTGGCAAGGAGTCTGAGCATGCCTCATGCTTGCTAGGGAGACCCACAAGTGCATCCTTGGTATTCAGTGGTGAGGAGGGAAGAGACAGAGCCCAGCATATGGCCAGGGTGCTCCCCTGCAGGCACATCAGGGCACCTGGTGTGGGGGCTCATTCACAGGTGTAAGCTGGGGACAGACCCTGGCAGTCCCTCACACCCTCCACCAGACTTTAGTTTTTTCCTTCTTTTTAAAAATTTATTTAAATATTTTATTGAGGGCTGGAGAGATGGCTTAGTGGTTAAAGCATTTGCCTGCAAAGCCAAAGGACCTCAGTTCGGTTCCCCAGAACCCATGTAAGCCAGATGCATAAGTGGCTATGTGCATCTGGAGTTTGTTCGTAGTGGCTGGAGGCCCTGGTGCGCCCATTCTTTCTTTCTCTCTCTTGCTGTACCTTGTTCTCTCTCTCTCAAATAAATAAATCAAACACTACAATATTAAATTTTTTATGGACAACTTCCGTAATTATAGACAATAATCCATGATAACTCCCTCCTCCTCACTTTCTCCTTCACAACTCCACTCTCCATCATATCCCCTCCCCCTCTCAATCAGTGTCTCTTTTATTTTGCTGTTATCATCTTTTCCTCCTATTATGATGGTCTTTTTAAGTAGTGCCAGGCACTGTGAAGTCATAGGTATCCAGGCCATTTTGTGTCTGGAAGAGTGCATTGTAAGGAGTCCTACCCTTCCTTTGGCTCTTAAATTCTTTCTGCCACATCTTCTGCAATGGACCCTGAACCTTGGAAGGTGTGATGGAGATATTTCAGTGCTGAGCACTCCTCTGTCACTTCTTCTCAGAACTATGGTGCCTTTTGAGTCATCTCAGAGGTCATTGCAACTTCCTGAAGAGATAAGCTTCTCTAATCAAAAGCGAGGGTAGCATTAATATATGGGTATGGACATTAAGATAAGTGCTTACTGGACAGTTTGGTGAGCATAGTATATACATTTAGCCAGACACCAGCAGGTATCACACCCCTAGGGCTCATGATCTCCCCTGTCATAGGTTTTTAGTATCAGGCATATATAACCCTCCTGTGGAGTGGGCCCTCCAGTCCAATTAGAGAGCAGTTGGTTTCTCCCATAACAGATGAGCCACTATTGCAACTGTTGGCTCATTTGGCCTGGCTTGCCAAACAAGGCTTGCAGTGTCCACTGCTCTGTCTCCCATGGAGCCACATATACTGTAGCTTTTTCAAGTTTTTTTTTGTTTTGTCAGCTGGTCTATATGGAGGAGGTTTTCAGATCAGCTACAGTAAGTTTTCTGTGAACTTGCAGCACGCATGTGCAGTCTTCAGCAATAGGGTCTTACCGTATTCCTTCCACCAGGCTTTTTTTGGAAGGCCAGGGTCCAGCCCATACTAGAAGTCAGATCTAACACCAAGTCAGTGCGGACACCGAGGTCCACAGAGGGAAGGGCTTGCTTAAAGACCACACAGCAAGCAGCCAGCAATATGTGGGGCCCCTTTGTTGCTAACCTTTCTCTATCTGTTACTCTCCTAAGGAGGGAGCATTGGTGATTAATGTGAGACCTTCCATCTCTTCTGATGAGCATGCAGAGCGAGAAACGTGTCTCTTGAGCTCTCTGCTTCAGTGAATCCCTGATGCCGGGTCCCCTGAGCACCCACACCTGAGCAACGGCTTCCTCATGTTGCCTTTGATAGTGGGCCGCTAACCAACGAGCTGGCTGCCCTTCCCAGGAGTTCCTGTTGCCAAAGAACTTTGCTTAGGGACAGGTGCACTCCCTTTCCTCCCTACTCCTCTCTGTCCTCCAGGCCAAACTTATATGGGAAACTAAGCCCACAAAATGAGTCAGGAGTCAAGTGTTGGAGTTAGGGTGGCAGTGAGGGACGTGAGCCCTGTGGGATGTTACTCCACAGGGTGAAGCTTATGGGAGCTAGTGTGCTGAAACTGAGGGTAGCTGAGAGCTGGCTGCTGCTTCTCTCATCCATGAAGTAAGGCAGACAATAGAGCCAGACAGGTGAAACTGTGAGCCAAAATAAGGTTAAATCTGGGCCCAAACAACTGAGAAAGACCATCCCGTGTGTGGTGGTGTGAGGCAGGTGTGCCCCATAAACTCATGTGTTCTGAATGCTTGATCCCCAACTTCTGAAGGAAGTGTGTTGTGGGGAGTGGCCTTATGGGTGTTATAGCCAGCTTCTCCTTGCCAGTGTTTGGCACACTCTCCTTCCTGCTGCTGTGGTCCCCCAATGTTGGCCAGGAGGCGGTGTCCACCCTCAGCTGCTGCCGCATTTTCCCTGCCATCGTGGAGCTTCCCCTCGAGTCTGTAAGCTGAAACAAACCCTTCCCTTCCGCTTTGAACAGCAACAAGAAGTTAATGACAACGTAAATTGTTACCACAAATGGGGCTGTTACTAGAAACCTGTGTGGCTTTTAGCTTTTGGAACTGCTTTGTGGAAGGAATGTGGAAGGATTTGAAACCTTGGCCTAAGAGACACCTTGCAGTGCTGTAAGTACAGCCGGATGGATTCTGGTCAGAGTTGAAAGACCTGAATGCAGTAAGAACTGTGGACTATGAGGTTTGGCTCATGAGGGTGAGAAAGAACCTTGCAAATATTTATTTTATTTTATTTTCAAGCAAAGAGAGAGAAAGAGGAGAATGGATGTGCCAGGGCCTCCATCTGCTGCAAACGAACTCCATATGCGTGCCCATTTTGTGTATCTGGCAGGGACAGAACGTTGTTGAGACTGGTCTACAAGCAGTTTGTGTGGAGAGACTAGCTCCATAGTTCCTGTGTCCTGAGAATTGGTGCAGAGTTGCATTGCACAGGAATGGACCGGTGAGCCAGGTGTGGTGGTGCACGCCTTTAATCCCAACACCTGGGAGGCAGAGGTAGGAGATTACTTTGAGTTCAAGGCCAGCTTGAGACTACAGAATGACAGCAGATGAAAGTGGCACAGAAAGAAAGAAAATCTTTGGACTGAAACTACTGCCCACTCAGCTCCAATTGTTTGAGAGTTTATAACTATTGAGATTGCGCCAGCTGAGCTGCATTGGGACAACAGGCAGGATGTGGGTTCTTTTGAAAGTAGGGGCCTGAATGCTGAAGGTGTGTCTGACACTTCAAAGTAGACCTTATTTCCCCCCTGGATGAACAAGTTGATCATCTCCCTGGTAACTATGGAGTATAACAAATGCAGGAAAGAGAGGATTATTGGATTTGCAACATGGTTTTGCTGTTTTGGAAATGGCCATGGGCAGTGTGAAGCAGGTGTGCTGGATTACGTGCATGGAGACCCCGTGGAGCCGCGAGGATGAGCCGTGGGTTGCAGCGGAGACCCAGCGGAGGTGCCGGGACTATGAGAGGGCTGCCCAGGAGAGCTGCCGGCCTGGGCTGCGTCGTTCTCCAGGTCGTAAGAAACCTAGCGGGGGGGGGGGGTATTGAACTCAGAGTTACAGAATTTGATGTTTTCTCTGTTTGTTTAAAATCTTGTATTAGTTCAGTTTTCCCTTGTCATGGCAAATGCCATTTTTTCACTGAATATCCTGTGTCATTATAGTTTTATTTGTTTTTTGTTTTGTTTTGTGTTTCTGGTATCAAGGTCAAGAGACCTTGGACTATGGGGATGTTTGAACAATGTTGGGATTGACAAAAACTATGGGAACTTTTAATGTTGGACTGAATATATTGTATTTTACATCATTTATAATCATGAGTTTATTGGGGCCAAGGGGAGAATGTGGTGGTTTGATTCAGGTGACCCCATAAACTTATGTGCTCTAAATGCTAGGTTGCCAGCTGATAGTTCAGGAACTGGATCCTTCTAGAGGCAGTGTATTGTTGGGGATGGGCTTATGGGTGGAATAGCCAGTTTCCCCTTGCCAGTGTTTGGCACACTCTCCTGTTGCTGTTGTTCACCTGATGCTGCCCAGGAGGTGATGTCCAGTCTGCTCACCTCACATGTTTCCCTGCCACCATGGAACCTCCCATTGAGTCTGTGAGCCAAAATCAACCCTTTTCTGCCACAAGCTGCTCTTGGTCAGGTGCTTTGTGCCAGTAACGAAAGGTGAAATGCAACACATGGCTGCCCCCGTCTTCCTAAGGATTGCACAACTCTCTGCCATCAAAGAAAGAAAATTAATGATCGCTAAAGAGAAGTCCATCCCTTCAGAGAACTCCTTCCACCACTTTTATAGTAAAAAGCCCCTGTCGACAGGGCTGGGGAGTTGGCTCTGTGGACAAGAGCATTTGCCACATAGCACAAGGACCTGAGTTTGATCCCTAGCACCCACATTAAAAAAAAAACTGCACATTTGTCACCTCAGTACTGAGGAGATGGAAATAGGAGAAAGGGTTGGGGTTCCATGGCCAGCCAGTGTGACTGAGAAACAACAGCTCCAAGTTTAGTGAAAGCCTGCTCAAAGAAACAAAGCAGAAGAGTGTCAGAGGACAGCGCCTTGTGTTCTCCAGCCTCTGAACACAGGCATGCTGGGCACACACATCTGCACATGTGTGTGCAAACATGAAAAAAAAACAAAACAAAACAAAAGGCTGGCGAGCTGGCTTCGCAGCTAAGGTGCTTCCCCGTGAAGCCTAAGGACCTGTACTCAGCTCTTCAGATCCACACTCGCCAGGCGAGACAAGCGCAAGGTCACACGTGCCCACTAGGTGGCGCAAGAGTCTGGAGTTCTGTTGTAGTGGGTGAGGCCCTGGCATGCCAGTTCTCTCTCTCCCCAAAATAAAAAAAATGCAACAAAACACTGAACCCCAAAACACTGGCTCTGGAGTGTGCATGGTCAAGTCTCTTCCCACTGTGTAGCACGTATCACTAGTTTCCTTTTCCCCTTTAATGAACCTTCACTCACACTACTGTTTTCCTGTATCTCATCCAGATCTTTGTTCAAGACTCGGAGAACCTGGGCCTCGCCTCATAGGCCCTGTGGTAACAAACACAGGACTAGGACGGCAAAAGCATCCAGGTGCACTTGTCAGCAATCAGCCCCCTGAGCTCCCTGGGCCGCCCTATCCCCTCACCCCAGCCGCCCATGTGGATTCGTGAGTCCCCGCCTCGCTCCCGTCTTAGCCATCTGCAAGGCAGGAGGAGAGCCAAGGCGCCGGACAGGAATCTGAGGTGGAGACAAGAGGGAGGTCTTCACTAGGCCTGAGAATGCCAGGACTAAGTTGCCACCAACTACTAGGTTCCCTCTTGTAGCCATTTCCCCCTTTCCAGTGCCCTTCTGCAAGTCACTGAGCCCCTCTGTCATCGTCCACCCAGGGCAGGCAGCAGGCAGTGGGAGTTCCCAGGGTGGGTTTGTTTGGGCCAGGTTATGGCTTCCCTGGCACAGTGGGCAGGCCCCAGGCTGGGGAGGGCCAAAGTGGCATTGAGTAAACCGCTGCTTGGAGCAGCTTGGTCTCCTGGCCAGGGATGAAAACTGGAGAAAACAAGATCCTGCCCAGGAGCCCGGGTTGCCATCCAGGGTACAGCAGCGGCCAGGAGCCAGGGCAGCTTGGACAGGGTCCCCACGGGGACACAATTGACTCACTGTGGGGCACACTGCCCTGGTGGGCCAGTACCCCCAGTTTGGGATGAATGGGCCCTCAGCAGGCCACTCGGCTGATTTACAAGGTGACTCATTTGGCCTGTGATTAAGGAGGTGGCTCAGTCAGCTTTTGGGGAGCCCAGCAGAGAAGGTGTTGGGTAAATACGGAGTGAGTGCTACCTGCTCCCTCTGTGTCGCCTTAGTTTCCCCATTTATACAGAGGATGCGGAGGAGGACTGCCACTGCCCCACCTGCTTCATGTAGGTACAGTCAGGGACAGGCCAGAGGAGGGGCAGAAGAAGCCTTTCGTACCCAGACCCTCTGCCCGTGGGAGGAAGCCTGGAGCCTGCTTTGGCCTCCTCTTATGTAGTCCCCCACCCCACTTCAGTCTCGTCACCTGGAATGTGAGTGGCTGTACCCTAGAGACCCTTTCAGGTTTGGGGGCTTGTCCTGCTTCCCCTACAGTTCTTTTCAGCACTGGGGTCGCCCTAGGAGCCACGCCTCCCATCTCCCCCCACCTGTGTCTGACTCTGTGACCTGGTCACCCTGCCTCTCTCAGGCACGTGATACAGCACCCCTCCCAGCTGGCCACGGAGAGATGCCGCCGTGGGTGTTGGGCACACCCTCCCCTCTGTATCTGGAGAGTGGTAGATTTGGGGCCCATGCTGCACTTGCCTGTAACCAGTGGCTGCACAGAAGGGCCAATCTCCAGGCAGCCTCTACCTGTGCACGGCCTATCTCCTGTCCTGGGATGACCTGGGCCGGCTCTGTCTGCAATGAACTGATATGGTCTGCAGAACGTGGCATCTGCTGTGCCTTGCTATTTGGCCCTGGGCTGGCCGGTCTTGGCTGTCCCATAGCTGCCAAGACACCAGACCAGGAAGGGATCTGCATGCCCCTGGTTGAGAACGTCTGGAAGAGTGGGAATAACCTTGACTTTTCAGTTTCACGCTCAGGAAGCATTCCCAAGACAGCGCCACGCCTGCCTCCAGGGAGCTGAGTGTCCCTTGCAGGGTCCTCATTTGTGCAGCCGTCGTCCTGAGCATGTTCGCCTCCTGTGACCCCCCTGATCCTCTTACCAAGCGCATACACCCCACTAGACCTACTCCCCTGTGGGCAAATTGTGAGCCAAAATCAACCCTTTTCTGCCATTTTTTCACTGAATAAGACTTCGTCCTTTCGTAAACGACACGTTCCTGAACATCTCTATAATTCCCTCTAAACTCTTCCGTCAGTGCGTCAAGCTTCTACTGGATCTTTGCAAAGCCACACTGAAGTTAAGTCTTCGCAAAGATTTCCACAACCCGGGAGGAAGACCACTGCTTGTCCTGTGGATCTGAACATTCATGTCTTGTTCTTTCTGGCAGACATACTGTCACCTGGCACCTCTGGGCCAAGGACCAGTTGAGCTTTCCTGCTTCCAGGCAGGGTGGAACGTCACAGAGTCCCTGCCCCGTCCTGTCACTCCGTGTTGACATGAGCCAGCATGGGACCTTGGAGGGAGCCCAACCCTGGAGACAGACTGGCCTCAGCACAGTCCTGCCAGCTGTGGGGGTGCACAGCAGGTTCCGGGGGGTGACGTGAGCAGGCCCAGGCCTCCCCATCCCAGATGGGCGCGCATCCTTGGTTGTTCAGTGGGGGACCTGAGCAGTAAAATCCCACAGTGGGGGCTAGAGGTATGGCTTAGTGGTTAAGGCACTTGCCTGTGCAGCCAAAGGACCTCGGTTCATTTCCCCAGGACCCACGTAAGCTGAAGCACAAGGCCTACATCTGGAGTTTGTTTACAGTGGTTGGAGGCCCTGGCATGCCCATTCTCTCTCTCTTTCTGTCTCTCAAATAAAAATAATAGAATATTAAAAAATATATCCCACAATGGGGTTCCTCAATCACAAGCTCCCAGGACCTTTACCAGCTGACCTGAGATATGCCAGGCAGTCCCATGCCAGCAGCACCAGGCCCATGGCCCCACCCGCCCAGGCCTGCATCGTTGACGGTGTGGGGGCCCCTGCAGTGGACATGGGGCCAGCGGAGCAAGCAGAGGGATGGAGGCCAGTCAGAGCAGCCCAGCTTTGTGATCCAAGGAGAAGAGCACTTCTCTGAACAGGGTGGCCAGGCTGTGATGCAGGGGCAAGTGGAAACTGGTTTCGAAACATGCCAGCTCAACAACCAAGTGGCTGGCAGTGCCAAGTGCCGGGAGGCCAGGGGAGCAGCCTGAGCCCATCTGGACACAGGACCCAACTGCCCTGCTTGGATGGAGCCTTATAATAGGTCCCTCGGAGTGTGCAAGCACAGGGGATGGATGGCCAGGAGTCTGCTCTTAGTAGGAGTGGGTTCTGAGCTCCTTCACAGCCCCTGCTGCCACCTAAGGACATGTATGTCCCTCACGTCCCAGGCAGTTTGTCCTTCCTACACAGCCATCTGTTTCTGTGTAACCTATAGGCTTACTTCGTTGCCTTGGCTGCTAGGGAACTCAAAGCTACAGTTCTCTCCCTCTCTTCTCTTCCTTCCGTCTTTCCCCCCTCCGTTCCTTCCCTCCTCCTCCTAATTCTTCTTTTTCTTCTTTTTTTAGACAGGGTTTTACTGTGTAGCTCAGGCTGGCCTAGGAGTCACAGTCCTCCTGTCTTGGCCTCCCATAGAGGTAGGGATTATAGGCATGGGCTAGCCGGCCCAGGAAAGCTACCATTTTTCACCCATTCCGTGGGCTCCGGGGCACATATTTTCATCCTTGCTCTGGCTCTGGATGAACTTCGTGCCTCTGGATGTATTCTCATATAAATATCACTGAGTTCCCTGAGTGAACTCTAACAGGAAAACATCAGTGCTCAGGAGGCTGAGGCAGGAGAATCACCTTGAGTTTAAGGGTAGCGTAGGCTACAGGGTAATACCATGCTTCAAAATATGCTTCAAAAGGAAGGAAGGGGGTGCTGAAGAGATGTCTCAGCGGCTAAGCACTTGCCTGTGAAGCCTAAGGTCCCCGGTTCGAGGCTCGATTCCCCAGGACCCACATTAGCCAGATGCACAAGGGGGCGCACGTGTCTGGGGTTCCTTTGCAGTGGCTGGTGGCCCTGGCGTGCCCATTCTCTCTCTCTCTGCCTCTTTCTCTGTCTGCTGCTCTCAAATAAATAAAAATAAACAAAAAAAAAAAGGAAGGAAGGGGAGCCAGGCATGCTACGCCTTTAATCCCAGCACTCTGGAGGCAGAGGTAGGAGGATCGCAGTGAATTCGAGGCCACCCTGAGACGACATAGTGAATTCCAGATCAGCCTGGGCTACAGTGGAACCCTGTCTTTGACCATAGCTCGGATATAGCGCAGTGAGTGACTGAAGGGTTCACCTTGCTGGAGTCTGCTCTAACTTTGCCTGGGGCCTCTTCATCTAAGGCCAGAACACCACTGGTGTGTGTGTTCTACTGGTGGGCACTTGGTCAGTCCCCATGAACATCGTTGAACCTCTTCCTTTTGGTCATGGATGTGCCAGGAATGGCAGTGCAGGGTCCTGTGGGCTGGCAGGCTGGCCCGTGGCATACATGGCCGAGCGTGCTTTGTGAACGTCCTTAGCAGCTTCCACTTCCTCAAGGGCTTGCCCAGTCACACCCTCTGTCTCATGCTTCTCAGTGAGGTGGCTTTGACAGAGAGGGGCTCTTCCGCCAGATGTCCCACATGTGCCTGGTCACATGTGCATGGCATGGAGTGGGGGCACTAGAGAGCAGCCTGTTGGCTGGCATGGGGCACAGTGCTTGGGCCCTCACTTTGGGTACAGAGGGGTCAAGGCAAAGGTTCTGAGTGCAAGTTCCACTCTGTCACCGGAAGCTCTGGACAAGTCATTTTCAATGGCCTTGGGTAACTTCCCGGCCACCTTTTTACAGGGTGCCTGGCTTAGCCCCCAGTCTGACAGTGGCGGCAAAGAGAGGGCCCAGCCGGCAGAGCCCTCAGCCCCCAAGCATGACGCTGCGAGCTGAGGTCCTCGGCACGCACACACAAGCCACTAGGTGTGGTGGCTCGTGCCTGTAATCGGGTGCTGGGGAAGCAGGGACAGGGACTCCCTGTGGCTTGCTGGCTAGACCAGCAAGGGACCAGTAGTGACCTCTGGGCTCAGTGAGAGACCCTGTCTCAGAATAAAGAAGACAGCAATCAAGTAAGATACCCGATATCAATCTCTGGCTCCCACATGCACACACGTGTGCACCCACACACATGCATATGTGTGCATGTGCACGCACACACACACACACACACGCACACACAAACCTTAATGGCTGGCTTGAGAAGGAGAGGGTGGAATGGCTGTTCTAGTCTGATATGGGTGCCCTGCCTTGTGCCCTAGGTGGGGCCCTATGCAGAGCGCTCGGGCGAGCACCCGGGGGAGCCGGCGGTTGGAGGCAATTGCAAGAGAGAGGCCTGGCATGTTTTAATCCAGACACACACCAGGTGCTCACCGTGTTTGATCAAAACATTGTAACAGCTGTCAGAGGCCAGCCGCCAGCTCCCTGCAGCTCCCTATCTCTGCCAAAGCCAGCCGTTAGGTCCCTGCCCATCACCCGCCAAACCAGCCCTGCCTCCCTGTGGGGTCCAGGGCAGGTTCGATATGCTTCTGAGTCCGGGTCGGGAGGCTCGCAGTGTGTGCAGGCTACTCTCCTTCTCTGAGTCTTGGTTTGTCAGCTGTAAGATGGGGTGGTGATGTCTCCCTCCTTAACTGTTGTGAAAACATGAACTACCAGATCTCAATCCTCCTGCTAGGCTTTCAGGGACATAGGGAGGAGGGACCCCAGGGACTGTCACGTTTACAAATGACCGAACAGAACACCCCCGTCAGTTTGGGGAAGTGGCCCAGAGGGCAGCTTGGGGACCCAAGCAGAATCAGTGGCTGCCCCTCCTGTCTCAGGGGAGTCCTCTGACACAGTCAACACAGGCATCCCTGCAGGGCCTGAGCATCTGCTGCCAGGGGCACCTGCCCCAACTCCAAACAGGGTCAAGGGCTTCTGGAGACCTAGGCACCTGTACCACCCCCTCTCTTCCTCACCCGCTGAGCAGCTGTCCATAAGGTGTGCTGACCTCACAGGAAGCAGCTGCTACCAAGGGGCTGATTCTTGTTGACAGATGTCACCAGCTGAACCAAGTTGTAAATAGGCCACAGGGAGGACCCAGGCAGTTCCAGCAGAGGTATCAGTGTTGCCTGAAAAATGCCTCCCCTTCTGGGCCATGCCAGGGAATGCATGCCCTGCCCAGCTTCCACTGCCAGCTACTTGATGGCATGTCACTCTGCTCAGGCCTGGCCTCTGGTCCTGATGACCCTAGGCTTGTTGGCAGCCCTGGCAGAGCCCCAGCCTCTCATCTTGTTGGTTCCCATGAGCACCGTGGTCTCTCCTTGCCTCATGCTTGGAGCTGCAAATACTTCTGTCTGGTTTTGGTCTCGGGGGGTGGAGTGGGGAGGGAATAGGGGTCAGGTGCCTCTGCCACAGGCCTAATGGTCCGACCAGAGGTCACTGAGCCAACAGCCAGAAACTCAGGCCTGTGTCCACTGAGGCAAATTGCTCTGCTATTACTGCTGGGACTGTGGACTGTCCCTCCCCTCTGGACTCTGACACAGGCCATGGTGCCACTGCACAGAGCACTGGCAGAGCTCATAGAGATGTCCCCAAGGCTTGTGCCACACAGGGAGAGGCTGGTCACTGTCCTCCCCATAACCTGGTGACACAGCCTGTGACTCATGTGCATCTGCACCAAGCTGCTCCCGCGGTCCAGGCCGTCTGCTGGCTGGGAGGTGGGGACAGCAGCTCACGTCTTGAGTCTGAGGCTCCTGAATGTGGGTGGCTTCTGTCAGTGCCTTCCCCTCCCTCAGTTTGCCCACCAGGGCTCAGCCTCAGAGATTGGCCTGGCATTCACCTCCTCCTGCTGGGGGAGACCAGCTGAGGACGAGCTCGGGGCCCTGAGGTACTGAAAGTCCAGTTAGCCCAGCTCGGCCCGCCGCAGCTTTGCGATGCCGCAGATGGGCTTCGGAAGACCAGATCTCAGGAAGCCGTGGGGCCAGAGCTCGCAGACAGATGATGTGCCGCCCCTCCTGCCTCTGGGCTGCACGCTCAGCCCCCAGTACATGCAGCCCACATGCAGACAGGGTGGGTCTCAGTTACGGGCCCACAACCCCACCCCGCTCAGCTCCGCTGAAGTGCTGACAGCCTTCTGCGCCAGCAAGGCTGAAGCCCTGGGGGCGGGGGGAGTGAGCAGGGAGGGACAGGGTTGAGGGATCTGGGCCCCTCATCCATGTGCAGAGTGCTGGCTGGGGGTCCCCCTGAACCAGGTACCTGTGATACCCTCTCCGGTGCCCTTCCCGGCAATGTAGGGGGCAGGGCAGGTGTGGGGGTTGGACAGGGCCACCAGGTGCTTTCTCAGGTGCAGCGCAGTTCAGGGTCGGGGATGGGGCTCGACCGAAGAGGTCTTCCCTCACGTCTTTACAGAAGATCCAAATGCAGGACGCTGGGACTGACCCCACTTACTGCTCTTGCCTTATTGGCTGCCAGGAAAGGGAACTTCAGGGTCACCTGCTCCAGAAGGGCCCAGCCACAGAGGCGTGTCCCCAGGCTGGCGACGTAGTCTAGTTGGTAGAGAGTGTTTAGCATGAACGAGGTGCTCGGTGCCATCCCCGGCCTCACACTAACGGGCGTGGTGGGACACTCATGACTCGTCCCAGAAGGTGGAAGCAGGAGGATCAGGAGTATGCAGTCAGCTGGGTTACAAGAGACCCTGTCGTAATGAATGCATAAATAGGGCAGGAGAGATGGCTTAGCAGTTAAGGTGCTTGCTTGTGGAGCCTAAGGACCCAGGTTCAAGTCCCCAGGACCCACATAAGCCAGATGCACAAGGTGGGACATGCTTCTGGAGTTTGTTTGCAGTCACTAGAGGCCTTGGCATCCTCCTTCCTTCCTTCCTTCCTTCCTTTCTGTCTCTCTCTCTCATTTCTTTCTCTCTCAAACAAATAAATAAATAAAATATTAATGGTGCCCCATTTCCTTTGCTGGCTAAGGAGCCAGGAACCTTAGTGGTGGCCTCAAGGGGACTTGGAGTTGTGGTGGGGCATGGCCCCAGTCCTTGCCAGGTGGCCTGCAGGCCCCTGTCAGTCAATACGGACTCCTAAGCAGACCCCTCTTCCCTCCTCGTGGCCTCGGCTTCTATCAATGCCAGGGCAAGGCTGGGAACACAAACCTAGGGTCAAGAGGTCTTGGAGAAAGGACAGGTAGCTGAGGCTGGACCCTGGCTCAGGTACCATGTAGACCCAGTTCTAGTGCGCACTGACTGCTCTTTCCATGTGACCTGTTGTGGCAGAACCAGGCCCCTCTGTGTGCCTCTTAGCCACCAGGCTCTGAGCGCATTGGACACCTGCCTTGGCTGAGCTAGGACATGGGCTGCAAGCAGAGGGGCTCCCACCAAGATGTCCTCACAAGCAGCAGGACATGGTCTCTTCCTAGAGGCCAAGAGTGGGGGCCAACTGGAGAGATGGTTTAGTGGCTAAGGCACTTGCCTGCAAAGCCCAAGGACCCAGGCGTGATTCCCCAGGACCCACGTAAGCCAGATGCACATGGTGGCACGTGCATCTGGAGTTCGTTTGCAATGGCTGGAGTCCTTGGCATGACTGTTCTCTCTCTCTCCCTCTCTCTCACAAATAAACAAACAAGTAAAAAGAGTGGGGGCACTCAAGACTGGACACACCCTTCTCCCACCCCTGGCCTCTTACTGGCCCTGGGGATGGAGAAATAGGAGCCTTTGTCCAAGAACTATGTCTGATGCCACCCACCCAGCCACTCAGCCACCCAGCCTCGGCACCGGGGGTCATGGACTCTCAGCCAAAGCCAAGCCGGACCACAGGGTGGCTGTGACTGGTCATGTGACATCCTGGCATCCTGCCGGCCCCACGAAGCTGTGTCAGTAACATATGCTCTGGGCCAATAGGACGTCCTGCAGGCACATGCCCTGTGCCAGGCTGTCCCCGCGTGCCTTTACAGTAACTGGAAGTTGTGAGCAGGATGAGCTCTTCCTGCCATGCCATTCTACCATTTGGGAAAGCTGTGTGCTGGCACCAGGCCCCGGGGACCTCAGACTCCCCCACCCCGTTGCACAGATGCCCTTTCCACTGCGCTGTCACCTCGGGTCTCATGAAGTGATGCCCTTGTCCTCCTCCTCCAGCTCCGTCAGCACAGCCTCAAGTTGGCGTCACTATCCCGTGCCAGTTCCCAATTCACTGGATGCACTGTCCCCTAGCCTTAGCCTCAGGGGGACAGCCAACCCAGCCAAATCAGAGGACAAGGACACATGTCCCCCTTAGTTGTGGGATCCCCATTCTGCCCTGCCCTCAGGGAGCAGGCAAGGGCGGGAAGACACAGGAGGAAGCCCGGGGCAGTGCTGACCCTGAAGAGGTCCTCTTTGGGTTCCCAGGAGACGCTGGCTGCCTGTGCCCTGGACATGGAGGAGGCCGAGGTGGCCTTGCTGGGTGCCTTGGCCAGGGCATCTGAGCCCCTGCGAAGACCTCCCGGTAGGCTGTGTGCACAGTGCAGCCTTGTTTTGCCCCTTGCTTGGGTCATTCCCCACCCTGGGGACTCGAGGGGGAGGAATGGCTAATGACAAGCAGCGCCCTCCTCCTGAGCACTTTTGTTCATTCATGGGGTGACACTTCCTGGGTGCTGCTCTGAGCCAGGCCTGCATGGAGGGTATGGAGGGCAGAGGACAGGGTCTCTCCCTCCAGGAGGCACAACCAGGACAGGCCCTGGCAGGGGGGCAGCAGGGCAGCCAGCATCCAACCACGATAAGGCAGGAGACAAATTTGTACCTCACTCCACGGACGGAACAGCTAAGTGGGGTCTTGAAGGGTATAGAGATGTTCACCGTGGAACAGGTTTCAAGAGCATTCTGTTGCCGGGCATGATGGCTCAGGCCTGTGAGCCCTGCCCTCAAGATGCTGAGGCAGGAGAATTGCTATGAGTTTGAGACTCAGCCTGGGCTACACAGACTGTCTCACAAGTAAAAACGTTCCAGAGCCAGGCCTGGAGGACAGCCTGGAAGGTCTGAAGCCAGTGGCTGTCATGTGGAGGGCCCAGCAGAAGGAACGCGTCTGCTCTGCTGAGCTGTGCTGGGGGCGGTAGGGGCCACAGGGGCCACAGCAGTGTGAACTGGGGGAGCATTTAGGAGAGTATATCTGGCTACAGAAGAGAGCGATGGGGGCTGGACTGGAGGGAAGAGCCAGTGGCAGGAGCCAGGGCGGTCACAGAACCTCAGCCGCAGGTTTGCGGTGGCCGGTGGCCAGTGGCCGGTCCCCTCCTGGCTCGCTCCAGCAACTTCTGTGTGTGAGGCCCTGCCAGGACTGCCCGTACTCCTGGAATGTCTCACCGCCTCAAAGGACTATCAGGATGAGCCCACCTGGCACCTCCTGTGACATGGCCCCCTCCGTGGATCTACGCGATCTCCTGGAACCCTGAACTTCCGAATTCAGGACTCAGCCTGCAGCCCCTTATCTGGGAAGTCCCGGGCAGGGTGCCATGGCTTCCACAACCAGCCCAGCTTTCATCCAGGCCTCTGCTGTGGCTGGTGAGTGGGTGAAGGTGGAGAGAGGGGTTCCGGTCCCCAGAATCTCACCCAGAGAAGGGCCTTGCCCAGATTCCAGGTGCCACCTCTGTGAGGTAGGAAGGACTGGACGGCACGTGGCACCTGTGGGTGTTGGTGCAGGCAGGAGCTGGATGTCCACACCCCAGTCGTCCTTACAGCACACGTCCCAGGTCGTCGCACTCGCAAAGCATGCGGGTGACTACGCCACGGGCCGAGGGAGGTGCGTCCCCAGGAGACGCTTCCATGGAGTCATAGAAGGAGCTGAAACCAGCGGGCGCTCGGCCACAGGGCCATGTGGGCTCCCAGCAAGAGGCAGGTCTGGGAAGGATGAGGGCATGTATGCCTGGGTGGGGCCGCAGAGGAACAGATGGCAGTTGCCACCAGTCAGGCCACCTTACTGGGCAGATGACGTGGGTTTCCTCAGGCTAAGGCCAGGCATGCTGGAAAGCAGCTTTGCTGCAGCCCTTGGGAATGGCTTCAGGGGGCAGCGTGGAGGCACTGATGGCTAAGGTTGGGATTTGGTTGGTTTCCCAAGGGTCGGTCCCCAGTATGGTGATGTGGGAGGTGGAGGGACCTTCAAGAGTGGGGCCTAGGACGGGTCGTCACTGTGTTCCAGCCGTCAGGAAGGTCAAAGGCAGTTTGCTGGACCCAAAGAAGAAACCACTGTAGTGAGTTGTTCTCGAAGCCGGAGCCTGTCCTCTGCTCACTCTCTTGCGCCGCCCCTCCCCCACTGCGATGCTGTTGGAGGCTCTCTAGAGGCAAGGCTTATGAAGCAATGGCCTGACTTCCAGCCTCCAAAATGAACTAAAACAAACTGTTTTGTTTGTTTGTTTTTTTGAGGTAGGGTCTCACTCTAGTCCAGGCTGACCTGGCATTCATTATGTAGTCTCAGGGTGGCCTCGAACTCACAGTGATCCTCCTACCGCTGCATCCCTAGTGATGGGATTAAAGGCGTGCACTACCATGCCTGGCCTTTTTTTTTTTTTTTTTTTTAGATTTATTTATTTATTAGAGACAGAGAGAGGGTGAGAATGGGCACGCTAGGGCCTCTAGCCACTGCAAATGAACTACAGACACATGTGCCACCATGTGCATCTGGCTTCCATGGGACCTTGAGAATCGAGCCTGGGTGCTTAGGCTTTACAGGCATGCGCCTTAACCACTAAGCCATCTCTCCAGCCCCTCCCCCCTTTTAAAAGATTTATTTATTCTTTTTTTAAAATTTTTATTAACATTTTCCATGATTATAAAAAAATATCCCATGGTAATTCTCTCCCTCCCCTTGACACTTTCCCCTTTGAAATTCCATTCTCCATCATATTACCTCCCCATCTCAATCATTGTACTTAACATATATACAATATCAACCTATTAAGTACCCTCCTCCCTTCCTTTCTCTTCCCTTAATGTCTCTTTTTTAACTTACTGGCCTCTGCTAACTAAGCATTTTCATTCTCACGCAGAAGCCCAATCATCTGTAGCTAGGATCCACATATGAGAGAGAACATGGGGCACTTGGCTTTCTGGGCCTGGGTTACCTCACTTAGTAGAATCCTTTCCAGGTCCATCCATTTTTCTGCAAATTTCATAACTTCATTTTTCTTTACCGCTGAGTAGAACTCCATTGTATAAATGTGCCACATCTTCATTATCCACTCATCAGTTGAGGGACATCTAGGCTGGTTCCATTTCCCAGCTATTATAAATTGAGCAGCAATAAACATGGTTGAGCACGTACTTCTAAGGAAATGAGATGAGTCCTTTGGATATACACCTAGGAGTGCTATAGCTGGGTCATATGGTAGATCAAACTTTAGCTGTTTTAGGAACCTCCACACTGTTTTCCACAATGGCTGGACCAGATTGCATTCCCACCAGCAGTGTAGAAGGGTTCCTCTTTTTCCACATCCCTGACAACATTTATGATCATTTGTTTTCATGATGGTGGCCAATCTGACAGGAGTGAGATGGAATCTCAATGTAGTTTTAATCTGCATTTCCCTGATGACTAGTGACGTAGAACATTTTTTTAGATGCTTATATGCCATTCGTATTTCTTCCTTTAAGAATGCTCTATTTAGCTCCATAGCCCATTTTTTTTGATTGGCTTATTTGATTCCTTATTATTTAACTTTTTGAGTTCTTTGTATATCCTAGATATTAATCCTCTATCAGATATATAGCTGGCGAAGATTTTTTCCCATTCTGTAGGTTGCCTCTTTGCTTTTTTCACTGTGTCCTTTGCAGTGCAAAATCTTTATAATTCATGAGGTCCCAGTGATTAATCTATGGTTTTATTGCCTAAGCAATTGAGGTTGTATTCAGAAAGTCTTTGCCAAGACCAATTTATGTTGAAGGGTTTCCCCTACTTTTTCCTCTAGCAGTTTCAGAGTTTCAGGTCTGATGTTAAGGTCTCTAATCCATTTGGACTTAATTCTTGTGCATGGAGAGAGAGAAGAATCTATTTTCATCCTTCTGCAGATATATATCCAGTTTTCCCAACACCATTTGCTGAAGAGGCTGTCTTTTCTCCAATGAGTATTTTGGGGATTTTTATCGAATATCAGGTGGCTATAGCTACTTGGGCTTACATCTGGGTCCTCTATTCTGTTCCACTGATCTACATGTCTGTTTTTGTGCCAATACCACACTGTTTTTGTTACTATGGCTCTATAGTATAGGTTAAAATCAGGTGTGGTGATACCACCAGCCTTATTTTTATTGCTCAGTATTATTTTAGATATTCGAGGTTTTTTGTGATTCCAAATGAATTTTTGGATTGTTTTTTTCTATTTCCATGAAGAATGCCTTTGGAATTTTGATAGGGATTGCATTAAATGTGTAGTTTGCTTTAGGTAAGATTGCCATTTTCACAATATTGATTCTTCCAATCCAGGAACAAGGGATGTTTCTCCACTTTCTAGTGTCTTCTTTTTTTTTTTTTTTTTTTTTGTGGTTTCTGTTTCATTAAGGTCTGCCCTAATCTTTATTACTTCTTCCTGTCTACTGATTTTTGGTTTGCCTTGTTCTTTTTTCACCAAGGCCTTAAAGAGAAGCATTCAGTTCTTTACTTGTGACCTTTCTAATTACTTTTTTTTTATTATTTTTATTTTATTTATTTGAGAGCGACAGACACAGAGAGAAAGACAGATAGAGGGAGAGAGAATGGGTGTGCCAGGGCTTCCAGCCTCTGCAAACGAACTCCAGACGCGTGTGCCCCCTTGTGCATCTGGCTAACGTGGGACCTGGGGAACCGAGCCTCGAACCGGGGTCCTTAGGCTTCACAGGCAAGCGCTTAACCGCTAAGCCATCTCTCCAGCCCTCTAGTGTCTTCTGCAGTTTCTCCCATGAGTGTGTTATAGTTCTCATTGTAGAGATTCTTTACTTCCTTGGTTAGGTTTATTCCAAGGTACTTTATATTTGTTGATGCAATTGTGAATGGGAGTGATTCTCTGATTTCATCCTCTGTGTGTTTGTTGTTAGCATATATGAAGGCTACTGACTTCTGTGTATTTATTTTGTATCCTGCTACATGGCTTTAGGTTTTGATCAGCTCTAACAGTTTGCTAGTAGAGTCTTTAGGGTCCTTTTTGTATAGAATCATGTCATCTGCAAATAATGATAACTTGATTTCTTCCTTTCCAATTTGTATCCCTTTTATGTGTGTCTCTTGCCTTATTGCTATGGCTAAGACTTCCAAAACTAAACTGGGGACAGTGGACACCCTTGTCTTGTTTCTGATTTTAGTGGAAAAGCTTCCAGTTTTTCCCCAGTTAGTAACATGTTGGCTGTAGGCTTGTCGTAAATAGCCTTTATTATATTGAGATATGTTCCTTCTATTCCCAGGCTCTGTAGGACTTTTATCATGAAGGGATGTTGGATTTTGTCAAATGCTTTCTCTGTGTCTAATGAGATGATCATGTGATTTTGTCCTTCAACCTGTATATATAATGTAAAATAAGATTTATTTATTCTTTTAAAAAATTATTCTTGGGTTTATTGTTATTATTTTAAATTTTATTTATTTATTTGCAATCCAAGAGAGAGAGAGACACAGAGAGATCGACTGAGTGACAGAGAGAATGGGCGCACCAGGGCCTCCAGCCACTGCAAACAAACTCCAGATACGTGTGCCCCTTGTGCATCTGGCTTACGTGGGTCAAACCTGGGTCCTTTGGTTTCACAAGCAAATGCCTTAACTGCTAAGCCATTTCTCCAGTCCTATTATTATTACTTTTATTGACAATTTCCATAATTGTAAACAGGATCTCATGGTAATTCCCTCCCTCCCCCAACTTTCCCCTTTGAAACTCCACTCTCCATCATATCCCCTCCCCTCCCAATCAGTCTCTCTTTTATTTTGATGTCATGATCTTTTCCTCCTATTATGAGGGTCTTGTGTAGGTAGTGTCAGGCACTGTGAGGTCATGGCTATCCAGGCCATTTTGTGTCTGGAGAAGCACGTTGTAAGGAGTCCTACCCTTTCTCTGGCTCTTACATTCTTTCTGCCACCTCTTCCGCAATGGACCCTGAGCCTTGGAAGGTGTGATAGAGATATTGTAGTGCTAAGCACTCCTCTGTCACTTCATCTCAGCACCATGGTGCCTTTTGAGTCATCCCAAGGTCACGGCCATCTGAAAAGAGAAGCTTCTCTAACCAAAAGTGAGAGTAGCATTAATATATGGGTATGAACATTAAGAGAAGCACTTATTGGGCAGTTTGGTGAGCATAGTATATACATTTATCCAGACACCAACAGACGTTACAGCTTTAGGGCCTCCAGTCCAATTAGAGAGCGGTTGTTTTCCTCCATTTCAGATGTGCTACTATTGCACCCACTGGCTCATTTGGCCTGGCTGGCCAAATTTAAAGCTTGCAGTGTCCACTGTTGGGTATCTTCACTGGTGATTTCACTTTCTCCCATTGAACTGCATGCAGCATAGACTTTTCCAGCTTTCTGTCAGCTGTTCTACATGGAGGAGGTTTTCAGTTCAGCTCCAGCAGGGTTTCTCAGTGGCCTTGCAGCCCAAGTATGGGAGTCTTCAGCAATAGGATCTTGCCCTCTATTCCTGGTGGGAAACCAAGGGCCTCAGCAATGAGCTGTAATGTTTTGGGGGCATTAGGACTTGCCTGGCCAACAACTCACAGGAAGGTATCCCATCCCTGGCACAGAAAATTTTTAGTAACAATCTATGGCTTCTGAATGTTTGATTGTCCAAAAAAGTAGGTTTCCATATGACTTATTTGTATCCTCTTAGATTTTGATTAGCCCTTCCTCTACCTTTCCTTTACTCAGTTCTCTTCCCCTGACCTCACTTAGGCCTTTTCACCACCATTAATCTGTTCTTCTACTTACATATATGCAATATCAACATATTAAGTCCTCCCTCCCTCCCTTTCTATTCCCTTTATATCTCCTTTCTAGCTTATTGGCCTATGCGACTGAGTTTTATTTCTAATCGCACAGAAGTCCAATCATCTGTAGCTAGGATCCACATGAGACATGTGACATTTGGCTTTCTGGGCCTGGGTTACCTCACTTAGTATAATCCTTTCCAGATCCATCCATTTTCCTGCAAATTTCATAACTTCATTTTTCTTTACTGCTGAGTAGAACTCCATTGTATAAATGTGGCACATCTTCATTATACACTCATCAGTTGAAGGACATCTAGGCTGGTTCCATTTCCTAGCTATTGTAAATAGAGCAGCAATAAACATGGTTGAACAAGTATGTTTAAGGTAATGAGCCCTTAGGATATATGCCTAGGAGTGCTATAGCTGGGACATGTGGTAGATCTATTTTTAGCTGTCTCAGGAACCTCCACACTGATTTCCACAAGGGCTGGACCAGATTGTATTCCCACCAACACTGTAGAAGGGATCCCCTTTTTCTACATCCTCGCTAGCATCCATGGTCATTTCTTTTCATTATGGTAGCCAATCTGACAGGAGTGAGATGGAATATGAATTTAGTTTTAATCTGCATTTCCTTGATGACTAGGGATGTAGAGCTTTTTTTAGATTTTTATATGCCATCTGTATTTCTTTTTTTGAGAACTCTATTTAGTTGTATAGCCTATTTTTCAATTGGGTTGTTTGATTTCTTACTATTTAGTTTTTTTGAGTTCTTTGTTTATCCCATATGTTAATTCTCTATCAGATGTATAGCTGGCAAAGATTTTCTCCCATTCTGTAGGTTACCTCTTTGCTCTATTCACAGTGTCCTTTGCCATACAAAAGCTTTGTAATTACATGAGGTCCTAGTGGTTGATCTGTGGTTTTATTTCCTGAGCAATTGGGGTTATAGTCAGAAAGTCCTTGCCAGGACCAATATGTTGAAGGGTTTCCCCTACTTTTTCCTGAAGCACTTTCAGAGTTTCAGGTCTGATATTAAGGTCTTTGATCCATTTAGACTTAATTCTTATGTATGGAGAGAGATAAGGATCTATTTTCATCCTTCTACAGATACATATCCAATTTTCCCAGCACCATTTGCTGAAGAGGCTACCTTTTCTCCAAACTCCAATGAGTATTTTTGGCATTTTTGTTGAAGATCAGGTGGCTATAGCTACTTGGACTTACATCTGGATCCTATATTCTGTTCCATTGATCTACATGTATGTTTTTGTGCCAGTACCATGCTGTTTTTGTTACTATGGCTCTGTAATATAGGTTCAAATCAGGTATGGTAATACCACCAGACTTGTTTTTGTTGCTCAAAATTATTTCAGATATTTGAGGATTTTGTGTGTGTGTGTTTCCAAATGAATTTTTGGATTGTTTTTTCTATTTGTGTGCAGAATGCCATTGGAATTTTGATGGGGGCTGCATTAAATGTGTGGATTACTTTGGGTAAGATTGCCATATCCACAATATTGATTCTTCTGAACTAAGAATGCGGGTTGTTTTTCCATTTTCTAGTGTCTTCTCCAATTTCTCTCTCAAGTGTTTTAAAGTTTTCATTGTAGAGATCCTTCACTTCCTTAGTTAGGTTTATTCCTTTATTTATTTATTTATTTTGTTTATTTTTATTTATTTGAGAGCAACAGACAGAGAAAGAGGCAGACAGAGAGAGAGAGAATGGGCACACCAGGGCCTCCAGCCACTGCAAACAAACTCCAGATGTGTGTGCCCCCTTGTGCATCTGGCTAACGTGGGTCCTGGGGAGTTGAGACTCAAACCAGGGTCCTTAGGCTTCACCAGCAAGTGCTTAACCGCTAAGCCATCTCTCCAGCTCTTATTTATTTATTTTTTTTAATGCAGTTGTGAATGTGAGTGGTTCTCTGATTTCATCCTCTGTGTGTTTGTTGTTAGCATATAGGAAGGCTACTGATTTCTTTGTGTTTATTGTGTATCTTGCTACATGGCTATTGGTGTTTATCAGTTCTAACAGTTTGCTGGTAGAGTCTTTAGGGTCCTTTATATATAGAATCATGTCATCTGCAGATAATAACAATTTGACCTCTTCCTTTCCAATTTGTATCCCTTTTATGTGTGTCTCTTGATTTATTGCTATGACTAAGACTCCTAGTACTATATTAAGTAAAAGTGGGGACAGTGGACACTTCTGTCTTGTTCCTGAATTTAGTGGAAAAGCTTCCAGTTTTTCTCCATTTAGTATTATGTTGGCTGTAGGTTTGTCATAAGTGGCCTTTGTTATGTTGAGATATGTTCCTTCAACTCCCAGTCTCTTTAGGACTTTTATCATGAAGGGAAGTTGGATTTTGCCAAATGCTTTTTCTGCAGCTAATGAGATGATCATGTAATTTTTGTCCTTCAGTCCATTTATATAATGTGTAATATATGAATATAATTTATCGATTTGCATATGTTGAACCCTCCTTGCATTCTGGGATAAAGTCTACTTGGTCAGGGTGAATGATCGTTGTGATATATTCTTGTATCCTGTTTGCCAATATTTTGTTGAGAATTTTTGCATCTATTTCATGAGGGAGATTGGTCTGTAATTTTCTTTATTTGTTCTATCTTCATCTGGTTTTTGATATCAGGGTGATGCTGGCTTTGTATAAAGAGTTTGGTAGGATTCCTTCCTTTTCTATCTTACAGAAAAGTTTAAGAAGCAATGGTGTTAGTTCTTTCCTGAGGGCCTGGTAAAATTCACCAATGAATCCATCTGGGCCTGGACTTTTTTCAGTTGGGTGATTTTTGATAACCGCTTGGATCTCCATAGTTGTTATAGGTCTATTTAAGTGGTTAATCTCATCTTGATTTATTTTTGGTATGTCATATAAATCAAGAAAATCATCCATTTCCTTCAGATTTTCAAACTTAGTGGAGTATAGGTTCTTATAGTATGTCTATGATTTTTTAAATTTCTCTGGTATCTGTTGTGATGGTGCCTTTTCCATCTCTAATTTTATTAATTTGTGTCTCTTCTCTCTTTTTTGAGGTCAGATTTGCTAAGTGTTTATCAATCTTGTTTATCTTTTCCAAGAACCAACTCTTCGTTTCATTGATTCTTTGGATTGATTTTTGGTTTCTATTTTATTAATTTTTTTCCTAATCTTTATTATTTCTTCCCATCTATTGATTATTAATTGCCTTGTTCTTCATTTTCCAAGGTTTTAAGGTGAAGCATTGTTTACTTGAGACCTTTCTAATTTCTTAATATAGGCACTTAAAGCTATAAATCTCCCTTTTCTCATTATCATTTGATTCTATGAATTCTTTCATTATTGATTTCTTCATTCACCCACTCATCATTTAGTAGTGTATTCTTTAGTTTCCATGATTTTGTGTATGCGCTATAGCTTTTCTTGCTATTGATTTGTAGTTTGATTCCACTGTGGTAAGATAGAATGCAAGGAATTTTTTCAACTTTCCTGTATTTGTTAAGATTTGCTTTGTGTCCTAATATATGGTCAATTTTAGAGAATGTTCCATGTGCTATTGAAAAGAATGTGCATTTTGCAGCATTTGGATTAAATGTCCTATATGTATCTGTTAGGTCCATTTGTTCTATGACCTCATTTAATCCAGATGCATCTCTGTTTATTTTTTTGCCAGGATGACCTGTCAATTGATGAGAGTGGGGTGTTGAAGTCACCCACTACCACTGTGTTTGGTGTTATCTGTGACCTTAGTTCTAATAGCATTTGTTTGATAAAGTTAGGAGCCCCCATGTTAGGTACATATATGTTTAGGATTGTAATGTCCTCCTGTTGGAGTGTGCCTTTAATCAATATAAACTGACCTTCCTTATCTTTCCTAACTAATGTTGGACTGAAGTCTACCTTGTCAAATATTAGTATAGCAACCCCTGCTTGTTTTCTAGGCCCATGTGCTTCAAACACCATTTTCCAACCTTTCACCCTAAGATAGTGTCCATCCTTTGTAGAAAGGTGAGTTTCTTGGAGGCAACAAATTGAAGGATTCTGCTGTTTAACCCAGTCTGTAAGCCTGTCTTTTGGTTGGGGCATTGAGGCCATTGGTGATAAGAGTTATTATTGAAAGGTATGTGTTTATTTTTATTGTTTTTCTTGTATTGTAGTTCTTCTGGTTTTACCTTTGCTCTCTTGTATTGACTAGTATTTGAGTATGGTTTGTTTTTTTACCAGTTTCCTTATATGTGTGCTTTTCTTTCCTTTCAGCATAGAGGATCCTTTCAAGAACTTTTTTAGAGATTTATTTCTTTTTTTTTTGTTTATTCTTATTTATTTATTTGAGAGTGAGAGGCAGAGAGAAAAAGAGGCAGAGAGAGAGAATGGGAGCGCCAGGGCCTCCAGCCACTGCAAACAAACTCCAGACGCGTGCGCCCCCTTGTGCATCTGGCTAACGTGGGTCCTGGGGAATTGGGCCTCGAACCAGGGTCCTTAGGCTTCACAGGCAAGCACTTAACCCCTAAGCCATCTCTCCAGCACTCTTATTTTCTTTTTAAAAAATATTTTATTTAATTTTATTTATTTGCTGAGAGAGAGAGAGAATGAGAAAAGGCATACCAGGGCCTCTTGCTGCTGAAAACAAACTGCAGATACCTGCCACATTGTGCATCCTGCTTTATGTAGATAGTGGGAATTGAACTGGGATAGCAGGCTGTGCAAGCTGAGCCATCTCTATAGCCTGAAACTTATTTTCTTACTTTCTGTTTTTTCTTTTTTTGGTTTTTCGAGATAGTGTCTTGCTTTAGCCCAGGGTGATGTGGAATTAGCCTCAGGTTGGCCTCAAACTCACAGGGACCTCCTACTTACTCGGCCGTCTGAGTGTTGGGAGTAAAGGCGTGTGCCCCACACCTGCCTTATTTTCTTTATAATGTCACCTAAGCTCTGGTATTTTGACGTAGTAACATCAATGTCAGAAATAAAGACAACGCGGTCCCAAATACTACTAGAGACTAACCCATGGCCTGTTCTTCAGACCCAGCGACGAGCACCATCCAGAAGTGAAGGCTGATGGGTATGTGGACAACCTCGCTGAGGCTGTGGACCTGCTGCTACGGCACCTGGACAAGTGACAAGCCTTCAGGACGGACCCTGGCCTCCTCCCATCATCGCCCCAGGGCCCTGGTAGTCCTGCCCTCTGCTGGCTTGGGCAGGTGAGGGCACTTCTAGGCTGGCCTTATCCCTGGGCCAGTCAGCCATCCCTTTCCCATGGCTTCCCTCTGCCAACCCAGCCCCTTTCCTCCCCCCTCTCTCCTCCCCAGCCTCGAGGAAGAGGCTTGTTCCCTACCTCTCACCTGTTCCCCTGTATGGTCCAGGTCATGGCTCCCCATGGTGACGTCCAAGGGAGTGGGATGGACTGTCTGGCCTTCAAAGAATAAAGCCCTTGGGATACCATCTGGAAGGTCCTCTCACTGTTGGCATTCGTTCTTTAATTGGCACTGTCTACTAGACAAGAGGCATGTTACCCGGTTCTTCATTGTACTCTGTAACCCAGGACCTGCCGTGCACACCCAGGGCACTCGGGAGCTAAGCTGCCCTCTTAGGACTGCCCTGCAGCCCCTTCCCACCTACAACCCTCCCATCCCCCCAAACAGTGGCAGCCTGTTCCCACAAGTCACCCAGACAAAGGCTGGGGCAGCTCTCAGGGCACCTAAAGAGTGCCCTCCTACAAAGCAGAAATGCCAGCCCTGCGGACAAGGCTGCACGCACAGAAGGTGCTTCAGAGTCAGGACGGACCGACCCGAGTGTGTTTGCTGAGCATATGGGAGAAACCAACGGCCCAATAAAGTTGGCCTTGAACTTCTGCCTTTGACTTGGGCTTTGTTGAGAAGGGACCTCCAGAGTGGCTGTGGGGCCAGCCAGAGTGCAGGCCCTGAGCAGGCTCTTGGGTACTGTCCCACGCCTAAGGCAGCTCTGTTCCTCCCTGGGTGTGCACAGGACTAGAGTCATGGACAGAGGGAGCTCTGAAACCCTTTACCTTCTCTGACCCCTTTAACAGATGAGGACACTGAGGCACCTGGAGAAGACGGACCAGGGCAAACATTGGCACTGCCTTACTCATTAGCTCATTTTTGTTACTGCAACAAAATATAAGGGGCTGGCTGGGCACATGCCTGTAATTCTATCATTTGGGAAGTAGAGACAGGATTGTCAAGTTTCAGGTCATCCTGCTGTACATAACAAGACCCTGCCTCAAAACCAACACATCAACTGTACAAAGAATGAGGGGAGGAGTCAGGCGTGGTGGCACACACCTTTAGTCTCAGCACTCGGGAAGCAGAGGTAGGAGGATCACTGAGAGTTCAATGGCAGCCTGAGATTAAGTAGTGAGTTGATGGTCAGCCTGGGCTACTGTGAAACCCTACCTCAAAATAGCAAAAAAAAAAAAAAAGAAAGAAAGAAAAGGAGAAAGGAGAGAGGAATTTTCAGTTCCATGTCTCATGGCGTCTAGGCAGGAGCAGATGCACAAGCGAGGAACTGAGGTTGCACTGGGTCAGAAGGCAGAGAGTGGGGTCCCACAATCCCTCAACTGACCTAAGAACCTGCTACTGGGACCCACATCTTAAAGGTCCCCATGCCACCACCTTGGGGATCAAGCGTTCAACTTCCATCACTCAGGGTGACATCTCACCCATCTCCCACCCTAGCGTCTCACTAGGGGCCAGGGATGGTGAGCTCTGCACTCCCTCCTACCCCAAGTGTCGGGTTTCAAAGTCAATCAGCCGAATGGATAACTTGATATTCCTCTTTCTCTCCAAATCAATTCAGAGGCTAATGATAAATCTCAGGAGACAACTTCTCATAAATAAGAAGCCAGGGGTCCCCTGTGATAGGATTTCCGTTAAACAGTAACACACGGTCCTAAAGCACTAGACCCTGAAACCCGAGTTCCCCAGGCACTAAGGATCCCTTGGGAGCAATGAGCCAGTGGGGCTGTGCTGGGCAGCCTGACCTCCACCCCAGGAGTTAACAGTAGCTGAGAGTCTTCTCAGAGGGCAGGCCACCAGCCTGGCCAGTGTCACTGGCCTTCCAGGAAGAGCCTTTGGTCTATCAGCAAGCTATGCAGAATACTTGCTCCCAGTGGAGCCCCCACAGCAGCTCCTTAGGAGAACAGAGGACATGTGGTGGCCCATGCCTGCGGCATATTGGTGTGTGGGTCCCGAGGTTAGCGTCCTTTCTTTTTCTTTTTCTGCTTAGCAGCTGCCCTGCCTGCTATCCTCAGCCAGAGTGCACAGGCAGGGAAACCCTCTGCATGGAGACCAGTCTCCTCGGGCAAGATCAGCCGAGTCTCCTCCTTCCTGCCTAGAAGCAGGCTACAGACCCGGGTTGGTCTGGGCAGAGGACACAGCACCCTCTGAGCTACGTAGACCAGGCTCAGTGTCCTGTCACTCTCCCCACTCCACAGATCAACAGGTGCAAACACAGGGAGGGGCTTGCTGTATGGGTGGAATGCAGGCACCATCAAGGTCTGGCCCATATCCCAGACCCTTCCTAGTGTCTTGTAAGAGGCTACAGGCAGCCTTACCTAGAATCCTGTGCAGCTGACCTGTGGTGTCCCTAGAGGCCATGATTCCAGCAGAATCAGCGCACAGGTGTCCTCTTCCTCCAGATGGAAGGATTTGGGCGGGTTGCGGTCCAGCTCACCTCCGGGGAGTCATGTAGTATCAGCCTCAGTTACCGCCTTTTAAAATGGGAGGACCCACTCCCCAGGGGGCAGGTACTAGCCTCTCCTAGGTGCCCTGACCCTTCTGGAACTAGTGGCTCTTGCCTTGCTGCTCACCAAGGTGACAGTGCTGCCCAGTGGAGTGGCCTCCCTTCCTCTAGTCCTTTCCAGCTGCCTAGCAGTCACCAGCCTATAGGGCTGCAGTGAGGGGCCAGGTCCTCTGCCAGAGATCCTCCTCCTGGGCTCCCAGAAGGTGGGCTAGATAGGACCAAAGACGCTTGCAGGTCACTTGTGAATAGGAACACAGGAGCAACTACGTGTGTGGCAAGGCTACAGGTTATTCAGGGATCCACCTCCAAAGCCAGTGTGATATCATCAGTAGCTTAAGCTCTCCCTCTTGGATAAAAGATATAATGGACACTTAGCATTATGTCTGCGATGTTTTTAGGTTATAGAAGCAATAGGTATATGGGCTGGAGAGATGGCTCCACAGTTAAGGCACTTGCCTGTGAAGCCTAAGGACTCATGTTTGACTCTCCAGATCCCACATAAGTCAGACGCACAAAGGTGAGGCAAGAGCTGGGTTCTATATGCCCTCTAGGTGGCACAAGTGTCTGGAGTTCAGTTGCAGCGGCTGAGGCCCTGACACACCGATTCTTTCCCTCTAAATTAAAAATATTAACAAAAATACAATTAATAAAAAGGAAGTAACAGGTATGATTGCAGGAAAGCTACCTGAAAAGTTCCAAAGAAACCAGAAGCTGTTCAGGGCTGGGACAGTTTTTTCTTGACCTTCTTTCTACATGCTGCACTGCACACAGGGCTGCCATCAAGCATGCGGGGGGCTCACGTCAACTCACCCACAGAAGCCCACCGAGTCACACATCCCTATGTGCAGGGGAGGAGCCTGCTGAGAGGGTGGGCGCACTCTGCCACTGGACGGCCCGTGAGCTGCCCCAGCTCCAGTGGTGGGGCAAAGCTGAGCCTGTGCCCAGAAGCAGTCTACTTTCAGTAAACCTTGAGATGCAAAAGATTCAGTCCTGGGGGAAGGTGACCAGGTTGAAGCCAGGACGGCCATGCTGGGCGGGTTAAGCTAGAGCCGTTAGGGAACTCGTGAGGGAGGGCAGGTAAGGCCCTGTTAGGGGCCAGAGGGTCTCCAGAGTTCCTGTGTGCCCCGGCTTCCATGAGGGACCCTGTCAGGGCTATTGCTTGGCAGAAATGTCCCTTTCCCTTGGCCTGCCAGTCATCTACGAGATGTGTAAGGCAGGGACAAAGGCAGTCTGGGAAAGTTGAAGGATGCCTAGCCGGGCATCAGGGGGATCCCGGGCCTTGAGGCAGGCTACAGAGCTCCTGACTCTCCTCGCCCTCAGCAGACTGGCTTCTTCTACCTTTTGGCTTTTAAAAGTTTTGGGGCTGCTGGTGTAGCTCAGTTGGTAGAAGGCTGGCTTAGCATGCATCAAACCCTGTGTTCCATCCTCAGCACCACATTAACCAGGCACAGGCTGTAATCCCAACACTGGGAAGGTGGAGTTAGGAAGATCATAAATTCAAGGTCATCCTTGGCTACATGGTAAGTCTGAGGCCATCCTGGAATATATGAGACTTTGTCTCAAAAACAAAGCTTTTGTTATTTCAGGGCTTTTTCTATCTTTTGAGACAAGATCTTGATATGTATCTTAGCATGACCTTGAATTTATGATCCTCCTGCTTCAGCTGGGATTAAAGGTGTGTGCTAATCACCCTGGGCCACCTCTTTCATACATTTTGTCTAGTCCCAAAAAGAAAGCAAGCCAAAAGAACGCGGTGTTCCAGGGCCTCACTCCTAGAGGGACCCTCAGGCTCCAGCGGAGGGTCTGGGTAAAGAGTCTAAGACCACAGTACAGGGACCAGCACTGGTGATAGAAACTGCATGTAGCTCTTCACAGTGGCTCCCAGGACTGCTGGCTCCATGTCCCTCCTAAATTTGGCTACCTGGGCTCCCTGGTTTGGAGGGTCAGGCCTGCAATCGTTCCCAACCTGGAGCAAACTATGTGCTCTCCTGTCCCCAATTCCGGAGTGCAGGTCTGAGCCACTCACCCTCCCTGGGGGCAGAGGGAGGACTCTGGTGAGGAGGGGGAAGACGGCTGCCCAGGCCCTGCGGGGCTCTTCTCGGCGGGGGAGCCTGGAGCGCCCTTCCAGAAGCTTTTCCGCCAGGTTGGAAGACAGCTGACATGCTCACAGGACGGCCTTCTCTACTTAAGACCCCAGAAGACGAGCTAGTGTCTCCAGTCCACTGGCCTGAGTTCTTGGCTACTGAACTTCCTGCCTCTAGAATGCGCCCCACGATGGCCACGGTGTGTGTCATACCCCTCTCCTGCCGTTGTTTCCACAGCCTCTCTGTGTGACGAAAGTCCAGCCTGTGGCCCTCCCAACCCCACAGCTAATGCTCCCAGGGGCAGGAGGAGGAGAGGCTGCTGGCTTGGTGCATCCAAAAGAAAGCCACAGAGCCATGTGCAGGCAGCTGGGTGTGGACCAGGACGCTTTATTTACACAGTAACAGTAACAAGCAGATTCCTGAGACTGGGGCAGCTCTAGTGCACGGCGGTCAGGGCTGTGGGCACACAGGCTCGGTGTCCTCTGGGCACAGACTGCTGCCCTGGCGGGGGGCCTGGCCCAGCACGCGTCGGCGTACTTCCCGAAGCTCTGCACCACCACAACCTGGCTGGGGCAGCCCATAGGCCATGGGTCCCCAAGTCCTGGGCATCCCCCCCACATACTGATAACACAATTCATTGGCCAACGAGACTATGCTAGAAGGAGACTATCCTACCTAGGCTACGAGCGCTCCACTTCTGTCCGCAATTTCAGAAAGACAGCTTTCTCTTCTCTTCTCAGGAGGCCCGGCAGCAGCGAGGGGTCTGGCCAGCGGCACAGATGTGGCAGAGGGAGGCTAGGCAGGGGCCTCTGAGCCCAACACAACTCACGACTGAAGTGGCCCTTTTCAGGTGATGTTGATCACCTCAGTAGAAACAGGGCTCATGAGCCAGGTGTGTTTTAATTGCTATCAACCTTGCTTGCTAAGCGGGCGGAAAATCAAACCCATCTGCACAGGAGACCTAACTGGATATTGAAGGGGGCAGGGAGGAAGAACCCTTTTTAATGTGGACATTTCCTTTATTTAACTTTCAAGCATACAAATTCACAAAACTTTCCCGCTACAAAAGTGTGTTGAAAAATAAGGCTTTCTTTGAATGCACCTCTGGTACGGTCAGAGCGGCTCCGTGGGCCTGGATGTCAGTGAGCCCACAGACACTGGCCAGGGTCCAGTGTCCACCGTCTGGAAGTAAGGCAAGAGGGTGTGTGGACGTGTAAACTGCTGGACTGCTGCCCAGGCCCAGGCTCCTGGCAGAGAGCAGCTCCCGTCGGGTCAGTGGTGTCTGCAGTGAGATGCCGCGTGGCCGGAAGTGCTCTCGCCCACCCTGCGTTGCTGGAGCCACACACTACTCTGACCCTTCAGGCTGGTGGGTGGTGAGGCCCGTCCTCAGTGTCTGCGTGGGGGTGGGGGGGGCAGGGACCCACAGGAGGCCAATGGACACGAGGCTCTTGCTGTTGCTCAGGTGAGGTCCCTGTGCTGCTGGGAGCCAGCCTGCCTGCCCGCTCCCCG
Source organism: Jaculus jaculus (assembly GCF_020740685.1). NCBI lineage: Eukaryota > Metazoa > Chordata > Mammalia > Rodentia > Dipodidae > Jaculus > Jaculus jaculus. The sequence goes on along the minus strand of NC_059102.1, from coordinate 9,267,999 downwards.
CCAATGGTGACGATGACATGGGAGCCTTCCTCCAAGACCAAAGGGCCTGAGGGCCAGTTAGTGCAGCACAGAAACGGGCCTCTCTGGGGGACACGGCTGCAGAGAAGGTGATGGCACTTGCTCGGTGACATCATTCTCTGCCCAGGGAAAAGATACACAGAAGCCAAGTGAAGGACACTTCTTTCCCTGAGCAGAAGTTACCTCCTGCCTGTGGTCATGAGTCACTAAGGTCTTTGGTGAGACAGGGACAGTCTGAAGGAGGCTGGAAAGGACCAATTCCTGGCCTAGGTTTGAAGCATTTCTTTCTGCTCAGGGATCAATGCCCTAGGGTGGTGTGGGGGTCACTAGGACTGGCTGGGGAGTGGGGGAAAGATGAAACTGGGATCCGGTAAGTTCCTGTGTCCTGCCGTCAGGCCTGGGGTGGGGCACGATCCAACGACAGGCTACAGCCCAGGAACACACACCTGCCACCAGGAGCCGCCCCCCCCCCCCCCCCCCCCCGTCCCAAGGAGACAGTTGACAGCTGTTCCATATCTTAGCCTTGGCTGGCCCTGCAACATGGAGCAGAGGATGGGACTCTGCCTTCCATGGGAACGCTATCTTCAGGGACTGTGAGGGCACCATAGGTGCCAGAGCCTCCCACCCTGGGCTTTCTGGGAGCACAGGGCATTGGTAGGTGCTTTCCAGACTCTACCAACAGCTGCTTTCCTCCAAATTCGATCTGACAAGATCTGGCCTTCACGATCCACTGGACAGGGGTCACGTGTCATGTCTCACCCAAGTGTCTGGCTTGGCTTTTCAGGGCCAGCTGACTCCCCCACCAACCATGCTGCTCAACCTGGCGCTAAGGGCATCTCTGTATGTGCCATGGGCATGGAACATCCTACAAGCATCTTTGGGTTGATTTTAAAGAAATGCCACCCATTTATCAGAACTTGAATCTCTCTACCCTTACGGTACATTAACAATGAAAGCTTAAACAAAACTTTCCCACCAAGGTCATCCTTTAGGAGAAAGTTGACAACCATGTGGGCTCAACTAGCAGGAGGACGCTCCGGAGCCACGGAGGAGTGCCGGGCAGAGAGTGTAAGAGTGCCTGCGTGTCCGAGCTCAAGAGAACACAGCAGTTATTTTTAGCTTTGTGGGAAAACGAGCCACTTGTATAGGCCGGCCCACTTGCTGTTGTCTGCAGAGGATGCCAAGTTTGCTAAAAGCCAGATTCCCAGAGTGCAGAGCCCAGTGGTATCTGTAGGGTGGGCTGGAGAAGCTGCTTGAATGTGCCCCCTGTGGGGCTGTGCCAGGAGTGAGGAGCTGTGAGGGTGAGTGTGCATCAAGCTGTGCCGTGGCCGGAGAAGCCCTTAGGACGGCCCTGGCCTCAGCAGACGGCGGGTGGGTGTCCTGAGGTGGGCAGGGGTGTGCTCTGATTCAGCCAGCAGTGCTCACGAGCCAGTGGGAGCAGGCTAGGAACACGGCAGGGCTTCGCAGGCTCCCGGCCCAGGCTGCTGCTTGCAGAGGAGCCAGCAGACATTCTTCAGCCTTGGGAGGTGCACAGGGGGACAGTCACGTGCCTGCTCCTATCTCCTGAGGATACTGTGAAGAGGTCACCCTTTTGTCACTGGCATTCCTGTGCTTATGAATCCACCATGCTCGTCCCTCAGGGACGTGGGGGAGGAGCACAAGAGAACTGCCACTGGCAGCCTTACCAAACCAGCATCTGAGTTGGCAGGGCCATGGGTGGCTCTCGGTGCCATGGGAGAAGCTGGTAGGCCTATCTTCCAACCAACATCTCCAACAAATTTCTACCCAGTAGACAGCCTCGGGTCTCCCTGGGAGACCAGTCATGGCTTGTCCAAAAGCCCCGCCAAGCACCCCACGTGGATTAAGGCCACACGGTCTGGTGTCACTACAAGAAGCATCTCCCGAACCTTCCCAAGTGGGGAGACCTGGGAGAGAAGGCACGGAGTAAACTGAGTGAAGGAAGCTTTGGGGGACTCCCCCAGATGAACCTGAGAGAGGCCATGGAGGGCCCAGGCCCCTGTCACCCCACCTGAGGGATGTAGTGTGGCCCATCCCGACTGGGAGTGGCTACTCCACACCCACAAGGAGTAAGGAGAGGAGGACCCAATCAGAAAGCTGCTCTTGGGCTACAGTAGTTCCATGGACCTGGTGGGAAGCCAGTCGTTCCCCTGCACGGTGGGGCCAAGTTGCCTTCACAGAGCCTGGGCACTGCAGGGCGGCTGCTGTTCCCTGGGAGGTGGGCGGGTTCCCTCTCTGCGTGTCGTCTAGGGCCCAGAGGGAGGCCTATCAATCTCCATGCCCACCCCCCGGGCCAGGGCCCACAGCCCCTCAGTTGTTCTCTATTTGTTCAATGTCCAACTCGCCATCCAGAGAGCAGAGGCTCTTCACAGTGGCCCCGCAGTCCCGCCAGGCTGGGGCCGGCTCCCCCCTTCCGCAGCAATCCTCCTCGGGGGTGTGGCCATCTGAGTCCTCACAGGACAGGTCCTCCTGGCAGGCGAAGTGGTCATGGTCGTCAAAGGAGTGGGGAAGAGGCTCCGGAACCGGGGTTCCCGCGGGGGTCCTGCCTCCCGGGCTGGAGGCTGAGAGCAAGGCGGTCCAGGATCGGGTGCTGCTGATGAGGTTGAAGGGGCTCTGGGGGCTGCGGTCCTCCATGCCTGTGCTCAGGCAGCTGAGGCTGCTGAAGGTCTGACAGTTCTGCAGAGGGACAGACACACAGGTCAGTGAGGAGCCACTCTCCCGCTCCCCGGGTCCACACGCCCCACAAAGCCATCTTGGCTGCCACTTGGTCTGCTGGGCTGTGGCAAGACCAGCGCTCTAGATCCACTCATAACGAAGTACCCTGGTCAGCACACTGGCCCAGTACAGAAACGCAGAGCATAGCTGTTTGTCCACTTATGTGGCAAAGGACAAACGTGGTTGTTCACCACTTCTGGGAGGCTATGGGGAAAAGAGGTCCGCACACAGCGCTTTGAGAAGGCCTTGGCCTTCTGGAAGGGAGTCTGGTAACAAGCTCCCTGACCAGGCTGTTGGGATCCACTCGTCTCTTGCTGTCTAGGACTGGTGCCGGCAGCATCCCCCTTTCCGATGCTCGGGTCCTTGCGTGAAATGACGTGGTGTGGCTGAGGCTCCATGAGGAAAAGTGTTCCTGCACAGCCTGACAACCTGAGCTCAGACCCCCAGAATTAAAAGCTGGGGGCATAGAGCAAGCGTCTGCAATCCCAGCCCGTCCGTGATGAAAAGGGAGGCGGAGATAGGAGAATCGCAAAGCTATGGGCCATCTAGACTGGTGCACACAGTAGTGAACACTTACACTCTGCCTCAACACAAGGTGAGGGCTGGAGAGATGGCTTAGCAGTTAAGCACTTGCCTGTGAAGCCTAAGGACCCAGGTTCGAGGCTCCATTCCCCAGGACCCATGTTAACCAGATGCACAAGGGGGCGCACGTGTATGGAGTTCGTTTGCAGTGGCTGGAAGCCCTGGAGCGCCCATTCTCTCTCTCTCTCTCTCTCTGTCTCTCTCTGACTCTTTCTCTGTCTGTCACACTCAAATAAATAAATAAAAATGAACAAAAACATAATAAAGGCATGTAGCACCATACCTGGCCTGGATAGATTAAAAAATAAATAAAAAGGTGAGGACCAACACTCCGAGCTGTCCTCTGACTTCCATGCACTCACCACGGAACATGTATGCCGATAATCACACACGTGTGTCATACACATATAGACGCAATAAAAAATACAGTAAGCCGGGCATGGTGGTGCACACCTTTAATCCCAGAGCTCAGGAGGGAGAAGTATGAGGATCGCTGTGAGTTCGAGGCCACTCTGAGACTACATAGTGAATTCCTGGTCAGCTTGGCTGCAGCAAGATCCTAACTAAAAAAGAAAAATAGAATAAGGAGGCTGAGGAGATGTCTCTGTGTGTAAGAGTCCACATAAAACACACACTGCTTGTGCTGTCACCAATTAGTTGGAAACCTACTATGATGGACATGCCACATTTGGAGCTGCACCGTATTGTTTAGAGAAAAATTACAAAATGTATGTATGCATGTATATACGTGTTTTTTGTTTTGTTTCTCGAGGTAGGGTTTCACTCTAGCCCAGGCTGACCTGGAACTTACTCTGTAGTCACAGGCTGGCTTTGAACTCACAGTGATCCCCCACCTCTGTTTCCCGAGTGCTGGGGTTGAAGGAGTGCACCACCATCCCAGCAGGTAATTATTTTTCTGAATTTTTGTTTGTTTTTTTCGAGGCAGGGTCTCACTCTAGCCCAGGCTGACCTGGAATTCACTATGTAGTCTCAGGGTGGCCTCGAACTCATGGCGATTCCCCCACCTCTGCCTCTCAAGCGCTGGGATTAAAGGCGTGCACCCAGCTATTTTTCTGAATATTTTTGATCTGTGGTTGATTGACTCTGAAGATGCAGAACCCATCACACTAGGGTTTTCTTCTTAATGTCTTCAGAAGATAATTTAAGGTATGCATGAGAATTCAGAATCCTGACTGCTTCTCGGTGGTGGTGGAGTGCTGGGGAAGGGCCCCGGGCCCCTCAGTGCTAAGTGCTCCCGCCTTGGACGAGCGGCCCCCTCAGCCCCAGCCCGCATGCTTGTACTCAGTGACACGGTGGTAACCACACAGCGTACGTGCTTCCAGCCAGCGACCCACAGCTTACTGAAGAAGGCAAGCTCCCCGCGCACGGGGGTCAGGTCAGGCTGCGCTGTTGCCGTTAGGTCCCTATCCTGCTTCCTCTGACCAGACAGGGTGAGGTGAGGGCCAGGAGGAGCTGGGCTAACTTCCCAACCTGGGTGCTTTTCAGAACCATCCAGGGAGCTGGTGTGACCCGCACCGTAGGCCCCACCTAAAGAAGAGGCTGAGCGAGTAGAGGATCGAGGCCCTGGGGGACGACGGGGTACTCCAGACCGCTCCCAGCTCTCACTGGCTGGGATTCTGTGGCCTCGCCTGGCTCACAGGGCCTCCGGAGTCCCAGAGAAGGAGAGCAACTGCACAGGAGCATCCTGCCTGGCCGAGGAGCGTGACTGAAGGCCGCTGAGGCTGGTCCTGCTCCAAGACCCCACCCGTCAGGGCGGCAGACCCAACACGGCGGTGCCCTCGAGTGCTGGCTTCCGAGCAGAACCCAGAGATGGGCCTCCTTCCCTGGACAGGAGCTCGATCCATCAGGCAGTCAGGGGATGTGGCGGTAAGGGGTGCCCATCGCCCCACTCCAGGCATCCCCAAAGGACCCAACACGACCAGGGACAGGACAGAGGCTTCTCCTCGGCTCACTGGGACCTGGAGCGCCTGCTTCCCTCACCTGCGGAGGCCCAGAGCGCTGACATGTCCCAAGGGTCCCCAACCCTTTCAAAGGCTGCAGTGTTTGTGCGTGGCTGTGAAATAAGGATGACCGGCAGCCTCCACAGCCAACAGGTTGTTCGAACAGGCTCATCAGACAGCAGATGAAAGGGGCTCCCTGGAGAGGGAGGCGGCTGTAAGTGCCACGGGCACATGCTCCGTTCCTCATGTCCACTACGGTACGTTTCTCTTGCATCCTTCTCATGAAACAAGACACAAGAGGGCTGAGGTATTAAAGGGCCCAGTTCTGAGCTTCAGAAGAGAGGGTCAGGTCACCAACTGGTCCTGAAATGCTGGCCCAGGCCAGATGGCCCAGGGAGTCAGTGGCAAGACCCTTCCTGAACATGCTGGGATTTGATGCAGCCCCGGCAGGCACAGAGAACATTCCTCTCCCACCACGACAACAGTTGGACTTTGGGTCAGCAATCCCCTAGGCAAACCACCCACTGAGGCCCCTTCTGCATCCTAGACACCAGGCTGATCTGAGACCAGAGAGGAGCTGAGCAGAGCACAGGGAAGAGACCAGAGGGCTGAACCCCGGCAGCCCAATGGAGGGAACAAGTCAAGGGCAGGAGCGCAAGGGTCCAGACCCACACTTGTGCCTCACTGGCTCAGAAGCTTCTTGGCGTGAATAGGTACATACGACTAAAGCTTAAATAGCAACATCCAGTTTGCTGTGATGTGCTCTTCTGGGTGAGTGACAAGATCCTGATGCCAAAAGCACTTGGGTGTGGCCGTACCTGTCCAGTGTACCAGAGGCCTGCGCATGCCTCACTGCCCTCTGTGTGCCATGGGCCGGAGCACAAGCACTCCCTCCCCAGGGCTCTGGGCTGTGCTTGCCTCCCTGACCCGCTGGAGCAGCCCTGTCTCCTCTGGATCTAAAGAGCAGCAGAGCAGGGAGGAACTGACTTTAAGGCCACTATACTAGCATGTGGTCTGACTGCGTGTTGTCCAATTCTTCTGCTGCTATGCAGGGACAGCGCTCACCAGATGTGGACCCTGCTGTCGCCATTTTGGTGGCCTTTCTGGCCTCTCCAATCAAAGAAGGGCATTTCCGTTAGTCTTAAGTGACCCCTCTAAGGTCTTGCTGTCACCATGGCCAGAAGACGACGGAATCTCGTGTTAGACATGGGCCATGGCCACAGTAGGGCGCTGGGGGCCTGTGTGCCAGACCCAGAAGAAAGCCAAAGCCACGTGGCCCTCAGATGTAGACTCAGCCTCATACCATGTCAGGGCTTCAGACAGACACCCCAACCTCTGAGCTGTCCTGCTTGTCAAATACGGGGCCCAAGAGCACCTGGGGACTATCCTCACTCCAACTGCCTGAATCAGTGGGGGACCTTTTTCTTAGGAGCACAATGAGAAGCTAAACTGGTTGGTGCACCTCGTCATAAGCGAATCTTACAGGATGCCACTAGAAGTCCCTGCCTTTCCCCAACATCACCAGCTCCTTGCCTGCAAAAGCGGTCACCTTGAACACTTAGTTGAGTCAAAACTCAGAGCGTTTGTGCGCTGTGAGACACCACAGGCCCTGCCGCCTGCTCCGCCTGCCAGAGAGGAATGCAGCTGCCACACTGGGCAGTTCGCTCTGCCCAGAGCCCAGCCCCTGGTGAGCCCATGTCAAGCTTCTTGCTTCCACAAACAGTGAGCACTACACGGGCCTGTTGGCAGCCTGGAGGACTTTGTGTCCTCGAACATGTGAGGGGACATCACAGACGCTGAAGTTCAAGGCACCACAAGAGCACATGTCCTGGGGACACACTGTCCCTGACCCAACAATGTCTATTCTTGAGGCCCAGGGGTAGGCTGCCTACTCACAGGCCTGCCCAGCCAACCAGCTCAGTGGGAAGAGCCCATATGGCCTCAGGCTCATGGCCAGAGACACTGACCCTGTCCTCAGAGGCTGCAAGAAGCAGGGCTGGAGAGATGGCTCTGTGGTTAAATGTGCTTCCTGAGCAAGCAGTGAGGGCCTGAGACCTCCAGAATTTGAATCTCCAGATCCCACATAAACATCTGGGCCCGGCCACATGCACTTACAACCCCAGTCCTGTGGGGAAGCACAGACCCATGAATCATCGGAGCCTCGTAAGCTCGGCATCATTAAAGAGACTCCAGCTCAAAACAAGACGGGGTGGAAGAGTGACGGAGTAGGCCACCAGTGTCCTCACGTTCCACTCTGGCCACGCAGGTAAGTGCGTGCAAGTATATGGGACGCCACAGCACAGTACAGCGTGCACACAAAAGCACACACACGCGCACACACACAGCAGCCTGCCAGTGATGACTGTGGAGGGAAGGTCTGCCCACTGAGCTTTTCTATTTAACTCTGTGGACCTCAGTTCTAGCTGGCCACAATTCTGCTAGCCAAGCCTGGGTCTCTGGCTCAGCCTGTGCCCAGATCCCCTTGGCCTTGCTACATAGGAATAGTGACATCTTTCTCCCATCCCTGCTACAGGGCCTGTCTGTGCGTAGACTTCTGGGTGGAAGGCTCTAGGCTGAGCTGAGCCCTGGACTCAGAGACAAAGGTGGCCTGATCCTTTCAGGTGCGAGCAGATAACCAAATTCCCCAAGGGAGAGCGACTCGTTAGCTCTCATGACATTCAGCCCCTGCCGGTGCCTGTGCAGGATCACTGCTCTGCCCAACCTGGGCCAATGAGCTTGTTCTCTTCTGCAGGTTCCCTGGGCCAGCTGGGCGAGTATATGGGTGGGACTCCAGAAAGATCTTCCCAGCTATTAGCCTATTTCCTCAACAGTGACCCAGAAAGCTAAGTCTTGGGGATGAGATGGGACAGCAGGGTTCCTTCATGGAACACTGACTGGGTGTCAAGGGGCCTCAGTTCACAAGCCTTGTCCCCACACTTAGAAGCAGGCATCTGGAACACAGGCAGGGCAGCTAGTATGGGCTGGGCATTGAAGAACAGATGGAACATCATGCCTGGTTTCTGGATTCCCGTCCTAACAGGATCCTCAACCCCTAAGCCTGCAAGGCTCAGAGGAGGGTGACAGGTGACCGAAATTCTGGAGCTGGGCACCTGGGCTTCTACTGACCCACAGCCTTTGCCACGTTTCTCCTCCCCTGGGAGACTGATTGCTGTCACTGGGCTGTTTAAAGTGACACAAAGACCAATGAGGGCAACGTGAGGGGCTGCTGGTACCCCAGCCAGATACCTTGGCTCACAGAAGCACCCACACTCTACTGCCCGAGGGTGGCCTGTGGCCAGCTCACAGACTGTTAGAGACCAAGAAGCCTGAGTCAGCTTCCATACTGGGGCAATCCAGGCATGTGACAGACTGTTCTAGGTGCAAGACAGGATGACATCCCAGGTACCAGCCACACTATTAGGCCAAGGCTGAGGTCCAACTTCTGCTATATCCACCACCTCCTCCTCCAGATGCATGCGCCCCTTTTTGCATCTGGCTTACATGGGTCCTGGGGAATCGAGCCTGGGTCCTTTGGCTTTGCCGGCAAGTGCCTTAGCTGCTAAGCCATCCCTTTAGCCCCAGTGCCTTCTTTTTTAATGGACGTTTTTGTCTTATAGATTTTAGAAGGCAGAGCCACTCAAATCCTTCTATGAAGCCAGGCATGGTGGTACACAGCCTTTAATCCCAGCAATTGGGAGACAGAGAAAGGAGGATCACCATGAGTTCGAGACCAACCTGAGACTCCATAGTGAATTCCAGATCAGCCTGGGCTACGGTGAGACCCTACCTAGAAAAAAATAAAACAATCTTTCTATGACATAGGGGCACCAACAAGCCCAGCCAGGGGGCCAAGGCAAGCAGTCTGGCCCCAGCTGCTCCTTACAGGGGACGGGGTTCTGCCTGAGTGGAAACACTTCCTCACAAGCAGATGCCTGTATGACAACAGAATGCTGCAAGTATCACAAAGACACCAGGCCATGAGGCGGCGGGATGGCCAACAGCCTGGATGTTTTCTAAGTCTCATTTGTACTGGGGCTGGCACGGAGGCAAGACAGCAAGGCATGTGGTTTCCTGAGGTCTTACAAAACTACCTCAGAAAAGAAAGTGGGGGGGGGGGACCTGGAGAGATGGCTTAGCAGTTAAAGCACTTGCCTACAAAGCCAAAGGATACAGGTTTGATTCCCCAGGACCCATGCAAAGCCGGATGCACAAAGTGGTACATGCATCTGGAGTTTGTTTGCAATGGCTGGATGCCCTGGTGCGCCCCTTCTCTCCCACTCTTCTCTCTGCCTCTTTCTCGAATAAAGAAAAGTTAAAAATATTTTTTTTAAAGAAAAGAAAATGGGTAGCGTTTTGACTTATCTTTAGCCCACCTTCAGTCTGTCTGAATTCTGTGTGAAGGCTGTGCCCCTGGGGCAGAGGGGTCAGGTGACAGGGCCTGGCGCACCAATTCATATTCTCTATCTTTTGCATTAAAGAAAAAAGGCTGTTGTGCTTGCCTCAAAAAAAAAAATAGAGAGCCGGGCGTGGTGGCGCACGCCTTTAATCCCAGCACTCGGGAGGCAGAGGTAGGAGGATTGCCATAAGTTCAAGGCCACCCTGAGATGACAGAGTTAATTCCAGGTCAGCCTGGACCAGAGTGACACCCTACCTTGAAAAACCAAAAAAAAAAAAAAAAAATATATATATATATATATATATATATAGACTGAGGCGGGAGAGACGGCTTACTGGTTAAGAAACTTGCTTACAAAGCCTCAGTACCCAGGTTCAATTCCCCAAGACCCAGGGAAGCCAGAAGCATGAGGTGGGCATGTGTCTGGAGTTCATCTGCAGCAGCCAGAGGCCCTGGCATGCCCATTCTTTTTCTCTATCAGCTTTTTTCTCTCAATAAATAAATAAACAAACAATAGACTGGCTCTGAATGCACACCACAGGATAAATTCCACATTAGACCAAAAATCTCAGTATAAAACTATAAAGTACCAGAAGGACCCATACAGGAATGGTTTGCGGCCGAGTGTCATGGCGCACGCCTTTAATCCCAGTACAGGAGGCAGAGGTAGGAGGATGGCTGTATGTTTGAGGCCAGCTTGAGACTACACAGTGAATTCCATGTCAGCCTAGGCTACAGTGAGACCCTACCTTAAAACACAAACAAACAAAATGCAGGGGATGCAATGATGCAGTCACTGAGTCACTGTGGAAAACAGTCTAGCAGCCTCTCGAAAGTGCTAAGCTTGGGTTTCAGATAGATGCTTAAGAGAAATGAGCACATGTCCACTTGGAAACTTGTACTTGGCTTTCAGAGCGCATTACTCATTAAGTCAAAAAGGAGAAACAGTGCAAAAGTCTAGCTAGCGCTGGTGGGTAAGTAAAGTGTATCTTCATGCACAAGAGAACAATTTGGCTACAGGAAGGAATGTGGTGCTGACACGTGCTACATTGGGGTGACCCTTGGAAGCTTTATGTGAAGTGAAAGAAATCAGACACAAAGCCCCCATATTGTGTGATTCCATCTATATGTAACGCCAAGAACAAAGGAAGCCGCAGACAGAACGCAGACCGGTGGCTGCCAGGGGCTGGGAAGAGTCACCAGTGGGTACAGAGCTGCTTTGGGGAGCACTAAAATGTCCTGAACGGACGTGGTGGCCGCTACAGACCTCTGTGAATACGCTACAAACCACCCACTGTACACTTCAAACGGGTGGATTGTACAGCATATGATTTATATTTCACTCAAGGACAAGAAGGCCCGAGTCGGGAAACAAAGAACAGATTAGAAAAAGATATCTGTAACTCATGCTGCAACGAAAATTAATTTCCCTAATACTCAACTGAGAAGAATAAGACTGTTTTCTAAAAAGGGCAAGTGAAAGAACACAGAAAAGGACATACAAGTGACCTTTAAATACATGAAAGACCCTCGGCTAATTTGAAAACTGAAAACTAAAATGACGAAGGTTAGCTGGGTATGGTGATGTATGCCTGTGATCCCAGTACTCGGTACGCAGAGAAAAGGGCTCCTCCTATAAAACAATCATGGAGAAGGGAAGGAGGGAGGGAGCAAGGTATGCAGGGAAGGATGGGAGGTCAGACCAGGTAGCGTGGAACAACCTCTAACATCCCCAATGTTCAGGCTGGTGTTTCCTTGGGCACACTGTGCGAGCTGAGTTCTCTTTCTCATCTGTAAAATGGGCAAACAGAACTGCCCTGAGTGGTATAGCCAAGCTCAAACGAGATTATACATGGTGCTTGGCTTGGAGTGAAGGTGGGTAGAGCTAGGGTGACTGGACCCCTGAAGGTAAAAAAAGGCAGAAAAGTTTTTCTTATCTCTTGCCTACTTCCAAATAACTGTTTTTCCACACTCAGGACCCCTCCTGGGAGGGAGGTCTTTCATAGGATTTAAACATTGTGATTGGTCAAGTTCAGCCCCCCAGAGACAGCCCCTAGCCCTAACCAACCAGCTGGCCCTCTGGCTCACCTGGGCCCAAAGATAGCCCACCAGCCTAAGGTTCTAAATACCTTTGCAAGGGGAGGACAGGCTCTCGCTCTCCGATCACTTGGGAACTTCCAGCTGTGGGTGAGTTTTTCCCTGGCTGAGCCTGGGCCAAGCTGAGCTAGTCCAGACCCAGCCAGAGAAAAATTCAGGAGTGTCCCCCAGCCCTTACTCTCTGCATGGGCTCTTTATCCCCTCCAGCTCCCCACAGGGCAGGAGCTCCTTGAACTTTCTTTTCTTTCCACACTGTTTTCCCCAGATCCCTATCTGGTCACATGGACTCCTGAGGTACACGTGGCCCACATAGGCTTTTGGGCTCCGTGTGGTGAACTTCTCCCCACTTTGTTTCCCCTCACCTCTCAGCCTTCCCCTTTCTGTACTCCTTTGTAAAATCTGAATAAAATGTGGTATTTTAAAAATCATTTTCTTGAATCTGGAATTGCCAATTCTTTGGTTAGTCTGCAGATGTGAACTCAGGGCTTGGGGTTCCAGGAAGCACCCAAGAACTCCAATTTTCCCATTATGAGAGGGATTTAAACCACACTTGATAGTGCCCAGTTGCACCAAGAGGGAGTGACAGCAGCCCAAAGTGGAGGCAGAAAGTGGAAACTGCGTACCTCCCCACAAGATTCAGCACCGCACTACAGAAAGGAGGGATCACAGTGGTCCTCACTGGCCACTTGCAGTCCTGTGAGGGGGAGCATGCTCCGGCATGTCCAGGCAGGGCAAATGGCTAGAGACGTGTCTGTGGGCATCGGGTGTGGCAGGACATTCCTGGGCACAATCGGCTTCTCTTGGCTCAATGTAACTGGGTTGCTGATGGGCCCTGAGCCCTGGAGTACCTATTAAAAGGTTATCTTGTCTGCAGCTGTACCCAGAGGCAAACAGAACACTTGCATGCGAAGAGACATTCTGTGCTTCTGCCCACCAGGCAACCTGCCTGGGTGGTCTGACCTTTTCCGAACATCCCGTTTCTCTAACCTGCTTGGATGCCCTGTCTTCCTGGACAGCCTGGATAGGGGCTGCAGTCTGGGGATCCTGATGTCCACTGAGACCAGGCCAAACCCACTGCAGACCTCACCAAGAGGTCAGGGTCTGCTGAAGCTGGGCTCTTCCTTGTGGTGGGGCGGGGCACGGCGCAGACCTGGGCATGCTCTCTGCCCAACAGAGTTGGGATTCTGGGAAGTCTGCCCCCCTCTGGCTAAATGATTCATGAAGACATGGGAATGGTGACCCTGACCTTAGGGACTGGATTGAAAGAGAGAGCACACGGAAGCGCAGGACCCCTGTGTGCTAGATTAGGCTCGGAAGGGCTGGCTGGGAGGGCCCCTGTTGCTTTGACTTTTCCAGGGACACACCTTGTGATGGTGTGGATCAGGAGTCCCCATAAACATCTATGTTCTGAATGACTGGTGCCTACCTGGTAGCAATTTGGGAGATGGAGCCTTGCTGGACGGAGTGTTAACTGGGGGTGGCTTAGGGGTGTTACAGCCAGCTCCCCCTTGCCAGAATTTGGTTCACTTTCTTACTGCTGATTTGTACCTGCTGTGGCAGAGGTGACGTCCAGCTCTGCTCATGCCATGTTTTCCCAGCCAGCATGGCACTTGCCCTTGAGACTGAAGTGAATCCCTTCCTCCCTTCAGCTGCACTGGGTCAGGCTTTGTTCCAACCAGAAAGTAACTACAACGCACCTCAACATAACTGTGAATTTCCTAATAGGTTTTATTTCCCCTTTTTGTCCACTTTTGTTTAAGTGCTTGGAAAGACCTACAACTAACAGAACCTGCATCCCTAGGCATCTGAAAGACCCCAAGAGCCCCAACAATCTGCCACTCAGCCAGATCAGGGAAATCTTTACGTGGCCGGGCTCCGGGACAGGGGAGGAGAGCTGGGCCATGTGTGTGGATAAACCCATAGGGACTGTTTTGCTCTCAGGCCAGTACCCTCTCTGGTGATTGTGGCACAAGCAGACCAGCTTTGAGGGTGGGGTGAGAGATCCAATTGTGCCTCAACAGACGGGCAACCTGGCATAGCCCATATGCTACCTTTATAAGCTAGACACCTCACTTCTGCTGGACAGCCTGCCTGGAGTGGGTGCCACCCTGGTGGCCTGACAGATGGGTGCTCAGGATGGCTTGTGGGCATCCTGCTCAGCCCTGACAACAATGTTCCCGGTGAATAAAGAACTGGAACTCTGTGGCCAGCCCCTCACAGACCCATGGACCCATGGAATAATTTATACCCACGGACTTGTGAAGCTAGTGGCTCCAGGAGGCAGGTGCCTCCTGTGTCTTGGACACTTCAAGTTGGTTTCATCGCAAAGCCAAGTGCAAGCCCAGCCTTCTCCTGGAACTGTGTGGCGTGGGGTGTGTCTAGAAGAACCTTGAAAACTGTGGCACTAAGCTCTGACAGCCAGGCGAACCACCTCCAATTCTCCATGTATCTGCGACCTTTCCCTGTTAATCTCCACCACTGTGCCCTCCAAAAGTCACCTCAGAGTTTTCACAGAAGGAAGAAAAATTAGTCCTGAAGAAACTATGGGACATGTCCAGAAGAATCACTCATATGGTGCTATTTTCTCACTACTACTATGTTGAGATGATACTAGAAAGCAAGCAAAAAAGACCAAAAAAAAAAAAAAGCCCAGTCCTCAGTGGCTGACAAGAAATAAAGCAGTTTTGTGTCTGGAGAGACACATCAGCTGCTAGGACGCTCAGGTTAGCGGAGAACCAAGGAGCCCACTCGTCCGGCTGAAAGCAAGAAAGCAACTTCCAATGGATTGAAGGAATGACATTAATTGCGGCTTTAGAAAGCCCTTTTCTCTGCGGCGGGCGGGGCCGCGGGCTGCTGACGCCCGGGCGGCTTGGCGGGGCTCTGGGCAGCTCCTGCTATTCAAGCACTCGCAGGTGGCGGACACTTTCCCAGGGCCGCTTGCAGGGTGGCTGTGTCCAGCTCTTTCAGTGAGCCTGCAGGAATCCATACAGGTCCACTTGAATCAGGCTGGAACTCGCTGCCTGGGCCTGGCCGCCCAAACACAGCCCCGGGAGGGCCGGCGGAGGGCCCCCAGAGAACGGTGCCAATTAAAAGCACGGCCCCTGTGGGCCTCTCTCTTTCCCACTTTCATGCCTGCAGCTACACTGTGTGCACGGGCAGCAGGTTCCAAAGGCAATGCACTGTGCTCACCTCCCAGAGCTCTGCAGACTGCATACTCGAATCGGGCTCATTAACCACAGTCCCCTCTCAGGCTGCTCCTGGACAGCACCGATTGTGGGAGGCTCAGAAAATGAGGCGCCATCGTGCACAGTGAGGGGACAGCTCCCTTCAACGTCCACCCACGTTCAGAGGCAGAGGCAGAGCACATGGAAAGGGCAGGGCCCCACAGAAAACTGGTCCCAGGATTTCTGGAAGCCCCCAAACTGGTGTAGGAATGGGAGCACTGGACCAGGCCAGCCTGCAGATTACACCGCTTTGGGAATGGTGTGACTCAAGAATCCCACCCACTGCCTGTTTGCAGTATACCGGCTGAATGGTGAGCTAGCTGGCCAGTACTGGTTATTACAATCAGGGCTCAAGGAAAAGGGGACCCAGCCCTGGACATTTTCTGGCTGTTTATCCACAGCCTGGTCACTTAGCCCCTCCGAGCCTGTTTCTAGGACTGGACATTGGTGAGAAGGAAAACCAGCTGGCCAAACAGCTGGGCTAACATGAATACAACCTCTCCAGTGAGGGCTAAGACCACCGTCACTAATGTAGCACCTCCAGTGGCCATAGCCCCTGCAGGTGCTGACAGCAAGCCAGAAAGACACCCCCCCCCCAGGGAATGGCTGGGGGCACTTGCTACCCTCTCTTCCCTTTAAATTCCAGGACAGCTCCCAGCCCAGACATGGGCAGAGACGTGGGTGGCAACTCTATGCTTTCAGAAATGCACGTGTTAATTCCGGCTGACCTGCCTGGCGTTCAGCAACCTTCTCCAAATTAGCAGGGTATTGGAGCTGCTGAATGCATGGTTCCCCCAGCAGGAATGGCTCCAAAGCACACTGCTCAATGGTTTCTGCCACAGAGAGAGGCCCGGGAGGTGACCTCCCTGGGTTGACTCAGGATTTTCACTTTCCCAGAGGGCTGGGGCTCTGGAGAGATCAGGAAAGCCCCAGAGCTTGACCTAGCCGGTAGGGACGGAGTTCAGCAGCAAGCAATCTGCTGGGAACGGGAGGGGGAGAAGCAGAGGGGGGCCACATGTGTCAGCTTTCCCAGCCGGAGCCCCATCTAGTCAGAATGAGACAAAAGCAGATGGCGTGTTTGTTCCTCCACAAGATGCAGCCCTGCCCGAGGCACCCATCCCCAAGTGGGTGAGGACAGGGCCGTGACCCAGAGCCCTGAGGGGGTCTGTTCTACTCTCCTCAGCACGCCCGCAATGGAGCCACCCGAGTGCTGCCGGCAGGGCTGAGACCCACAGGCAACAAATCTAGAGTGGTCATCCACTGTTTGGTAATGACCAGGCTCAACCTCAAGGGGTATCCCCGGGCGCCCCTGACCCTGCAAGGAGCTGGCCTCAGCCCTCAGGGTGGAAAGGGGCAGCTGGGGCAGGACTACCCTCACCTCCGTCCTGCAGCTGCATCTGAGTCCTCTCAACTTCTTCCTCAAGCCACACCAGGCCTCATTCCAGCTTCCTCTTCTCTTTTTATTTAAGATTAAAAAACTGAACTCAGTAATAATAAAAATCACAGTCATTTTACCTAAGTGCTCTCAGTCATTGCTGAGCGATGTCCCTGAAACAGGCTCCAGGACTGGGGGTAGGCCCGGGCTGGTTGCAATACCATGTCCCACTGTCCAATCTGCCCAGCCTGAGGGTGGGGGTAGTGGCCAACAGCCAGCGCTGCAGGCAGACAGGTGATGGCAATCGAGCCGGGCTTTGGCCAGGCAATTGCTCAGATCGCTCCAAGAATCCTGAAATCCTGATTAATGGGCAAGATGGCGCTGTGCTTATGAAAAGCAGAGCTGCACACTGCTGGCGGCTGTCTGGCAGAATGCCTGCTTGCCTGGCCTCACTGCAAGGGCCCAGGGGAGACCCCGGCATCACCTACAAGCCAGCAGACGTGAGCTGAGAAGCCAGCGGACAATGCTACTATTTTTTCCAGCTCATGGGGACGTGGACTCGGGGACAGAAAGAACAGAAAATGTGAGGTGAGCAATGATGAAAATTCCATCTCAGGGACAGCAACACGGGCAGCATGTCTGTGTCTCCAGGAAATAGGATGCTCTGCTGCCTAGCTCCACCCCACTCTGTGTCATTTGAGCTAAGGAGGCACTAACCAGATGCCTCTCTTCTGCCAGCACCTGATTCACAGGATCTGTCTTGTCTGAGGCTGGGCAGAGGACAGGCCCTCAATGACGGCCACCACCAGGGAGGTCAAGGGTTTTTCCACACCAGTTCAGTGGCTCACAACCTCAGTAATGTTGCTTCCAGGTGACATTGCCTGTCACAACTCTGTGTGTGTTGGGGGGCAGGTGGTGTGTGGGGGGAACTATAAGCATCTATCTAGTAGGTGGGAACAGGGATCCTACAATGCAGGAAAACTCCCTTCACCCCAGTAAAGAAGAGAAGGCCTAGATGTCAACAGAACGAGGCTGGAGAACTCCACTCTGGCCTTAATGTCACAGTGTTCCTCTCTCATTGCCTTTGAAAGGCAGCTGCCTTTCTTTTCAGCACTTAAGTACCTTAAAGAATGTTCCCTCTGCCACTCCAAAGAAGCCAGGCTGTATTAGCTCTGGCCCCGCCTTAGGCCTCTCTATGGTACCCAGCAGCGGAGAGGAGAAGCCACAGTTCTCCAGTCATATGATGGAACAGCTTTCCGAGGCCCACCCAACCCAGGCTGAGGCTGCCTCGCCGTGCCAGCCCCTGGACGTGGGCACCTGTGCAGCCAAGGGCCCAAGGCACAAGCTCGCTAGTGAGGCAAGGCACCGCACCACAGAAGTAGTGGCTGCTCCCTGCTGCTCATGCCCCAGTCTTCTGATGTGACCATGCCAGCTAGGGCATTTGACAGGATTCCTTCAGGGGAGGTCAGACCCAGCGGGGGGAGGGGGTGTTCAGGAACTCTGGGCAATCTGCTGGTGCCTCGGCTCTTCTCTGCTTCAGAAGTGCCTTTAACAAGCAGAGTCAAAGTTGGTATGCTCAGATGCCATTCTCCAGGTCTACAGTGAGCCCCCTTCTGTGAGACCCAGAGGCACTCTTGGAATCAGCCCCACCAAACACAAAACCTACTTCAGCTGACCTGAGCCAGGCACTGAGAGCCCGGAACAAGGAGCATTCCACCCCAGAGGAGCTTCAGGGCAGGGCAGGGCAGGGGAGCAGTGCCCACCAGGGGGTGACTGAGGGCAAGGGACCAGAGCCAGCCTGTGTCAGGCACTCTGGAAATAACTATGTCATTTAACTTGGACCACTTCCCTGGGGGACTCAACTTTGTCACCACTCCCATTGCACACAGGGAAGATCTGGGCCTGGAAGTTGCTTGCGAATGAGTAAGGAGTTCAGCAGCACAAAGGTCACCACCCATGGGCAACCCACCTGAACCCCTAGGCTTACTCCTGACCCCGCACCCCAGGCTGTGAGAATCAGGGGCTTGGAGGCTTCCAACTCAACACAGACTTGCACATTTGGAAACTCCAAATTAAATGGATTCAACCTTCACCTGGGCAGAGAATGTAGGGAGGAAGAGAAGGAAGAAAGATCTGCTGAGGCCCTGCTGTGTTGGGCCTTTCATGGTGCACAACTCCATCCTCACAAGGAAGAGGAGAACCACATGTCACTAACATGCGGGAAGCAGCTGAGGTGATGAGAGTCATGGAGAGGAAGAAGCAGAGGACATTAAGGTCCAGGCCACTCCATGGGGTCCTGTGTCTCCTTAGGGTCACCCCCCACATCTGCTAGAAGGGTGAGTGTCAGGCAAGGAAAACGTGGCTGATGTCACCAGAGAAACACTCAGTAGGCGCTTTACAGTCAGGCAGACAATGATATAGGGCTGGAGTTTCCTCCCCATGACGCCGAACACAGCCAGATGGAGGGGGTGTGGGAGTGGGGGGCAAAACAGAACAGCATGCCAGTAGCTACAGCTCCGGGCCAGCAGGGGGCCCAGGGTGGAGACAGGGATGGGAAAGGAAGTGGGTGTGGGTAAAGGACAGTATCAACAGGAAATGCCCTGGGAACACGCTCTGTAGCAGACTGAGGCCTGGCTGCCTCTGCAGCCCCCAGAGTGCCCCGTCTCACTTCCCCCTGAGATGCTCACAACCTGTTTGCCTCTGCAGGATAAAATAGCTCCCCCCGTCCCTCTGGAAGGAGGGGGCACGCCAGCTTCTGGAGGAAACAAAGACGTAGTGAGGCTTTGGTAACATCTGTTGACGAGCTCTGAGCTCTGACCACAGGCAGGGGAATGGCAAAGGGCCAAGCTTGGGTCAGAACACCTCCGAGATGGAGAGGGACAGATGGGCAGTGGCCGCCTCCAGACCCATGTGTCCAGTGCCCATGAGCCTACAACCTCAAAGAGGGGGTGGACCTGGGAGGCTGGGGAAAGGCTAAGCTGACTTGCTGTGTCTTGGTCTGGCTCTGCCACCAACTCATAGTCACTTACCCTCTTCCATCTCCCCATCTGGAAAATGGCAGGAATGATCTCCGCCCAGACCTACTTTCATAGGAGACCTGCCAGCAGAGGGAGGCTCTGCCTTCAGAGTGGCCGCAGGGTTCAGCAGGGCTGTTTTGCTTTGCTGACAACTACTCAGGCACAGAGAGAGACTGTGACCTTCCAAAGGTCTTCCAGCTAAAGTCTCAAATCAGAATTAGGCCCTGGCTCACCTGTCTGATCTGGGATCCTCGGCCACTAAGGCCTGGCTGGGATTAGCCAGTTTGGGGAGTTGCCTGGGAATAGAAAACAGGGCCCGGCCTGAGGAATGTGCGCCTTCCCGGGGGCCACGGCAAGCAGCGCAATGACGAGCCAGTCACTGGGACTTGGGGAGGGCAGAGGAGACAGGCTGGAACCAGTGGGAGAAGAGGGTGGACACGTCCTCTCCCCTTGCAGAAGAGGCTGTGGGCCAGCTGGGAGCCTGCCAGGAGAGGGCAGGCCTGCTTGCTCTCCAGGCACCACCTAGCTCACAAAACGACCTTGGGCAAAGGACCTCATATCTTTGGGTCTCAATTTCTCCAGACACACAATGGCAGGTACCCTCAGCACAGTCCTTCAACCTCAACACTGTGCATAAGAAAACCATCCTGACATTTTAGAAGCTTCTGAGTGGAGGCCCCTGAGCTGCGCTTGGCCCAGCCTGGCCCTCCTCACCATCCACCTGAACAAGCAGGAAGGGGGTGCCGCGGGCCCGCCAGCCAGGCACGGGTGTGGCAGCGGGGACAACAGGGTGTGACTCTAGCCCCGCTCTCCCCACATGAGCCAACAGCTGCTTCTGCTGGCAGACTGTTCCTGTCATGCTCCCTGGGGAGTTGTCCACATCCTGACAACTGCACAGAGGTGGGCACTGCCAGGCCCAAATGCATTCCAGAGTCGGTCTCAACTGGCTGTCACACAACCGTGGGAGGATGCCTGCTGTGAACAGTGCCCAAGGGGAAGATGGAAGACTTATGAGCTGAGGGGTGCTCACTCCAGGACTCAGACTGATGCCAACCATGGTGTCGTTGGCACACACTGGGAGGTGTGCTATGCCAGGCATTTTAAGGTGTCTAAGAGGCAGGTGCTGTTATCACCATTCTGCAGATAACAAAACTGAGGCCCAGAGAAGTAACCTACTCCGAGTCCTGCAGACAGAGAACCACAGAGCTGGGAATGAGCTCAGGTCCTCTCACTCCTAGGCTAGCCCCTCTCTACCTGCTTTCAGATATCCAGTCACCTACCAGGATATTTATAGCATTAGCAGCTAAAGTTATAACAAGATGATTGGGCGACAGATACAGATGATATAATTGCCTACCAGATGACTTTTCTCCCAAATGGATCCAGAGTACTTTATTCTTAGTAATATAAATTAAGCATTGGATAATTGTACCATACTGTAGGCTCTTCTCTACTCTCAGGGTTAAGTGCTAAGGACACAGACCTTTCCCACAAGGAAGAACTTTTTACCAGGTCCAGGGGAGGGGGCAAAGGTGAAAGAGGCATTAGTGAGGGGATAGGAGCCCATATCATTGGGACAACCAAGAGGACAGGTGTCTGCCACCCTGACTCAGAGGGTCAGGCCCAACTAGGCATCCAGAGTGTTCCAGGAGGACTCTATGCTGGAGGGTGGCAATGAGGGTGACCAGAGTCATGAGCCTGGGATGGTGATGGTGATGGTGACGGTGACAGCAACAGCTAGGATCTGCTTAGCTAGACAAGCTGGGTACGCCATGCCACTTGGCTTGTGAGATCTTTACACCAAGCCCACAAAGCAAGTTATTCTCGTCCATCGGCAACCCCAGCATCTGGAAGGTGGAGGCAGCAGGATTAGGAGGAATTCAAGGCCAGCCTTAGCTATATAGTGAGTTCAGGGCCACCCTGGCCTACACGAGACCCTGTCAATGGAACAAATGAGGGCACTGAGGCTCTGGGAGCACGCCTGGCTGGGGGCGGCTGACAGCTGAGCCTTGTCCCCGGGGCTCTGGCTCTCTGCTTCCTTGCACTGCTGCCTCATATTTCTCCACCTTCCCTGTGTTCCAGGAAGGAAGCTATTGCTTCTGCGGATGGTCCACTTACAGACCGTTTCCTGGCGCAACAATGCCCCGGTCCCCTACCCCCATCCACACAGACACACATCGAACCTTCGCCATCAGCGCTTTAAGACATGAGAGGCTTATCTGACAGGAACACAGTTATGTGAGAGTAGATTTTTCTATGCCTTCATCAATGGCAGCAAAAGAAACTTTCTTCAGGCAAGAAGGAAGGAAGGACAGCAGGAGGCGGTGGGTGCTGGCCGCTGTGCCCATGTCTCGGCTGGGCCGGACACTCTGGCCCCGGCCTTCCTCCACAAGCTGCTCCTTGCGTGAGGCAGCCCCGCAGCAGCGGAGGCGGCAGTGGGGCAGCGAGTCCAGGTGCGGTCTAGCAGGGCCAAGGCTTTGTCCTTTCCAGCCCGGGTTTCTCCCTCGGCTCCAACGAGCAGAAAAGGCTTGCAACCGTCCACCCTGCCCTCAGAGCCTGTCGTGGCCCGGCAGCCGGCGTTTGCCAGGTGTCATGGCCCCAAGAGTCCTAAGAGGCTTGCCCGATCTTCCATTTCTATCTGGCCTCAAAGGTGCATGCAGAAGCCAGGGGAAGGCCCAGTTGAGTGCAGGACCCCGTGCAGAGTCCTCCTGGGCTGTAGGGGGTAGCAGGGACACAGCTGAGGAGGGCGACCAGGCCAGGGAGTGGAAGGCCATGACTGTGGCCCAGTCTCACCCCTGATGGACAATTGGGAGGGCAACTGGGAACCCAGCTGTTCAAAACTCGAGTCTACAACAGCCTCCGGGGGGACAATGAGCCCCTTCCTCTGTCTCCTGGGGGAGCACAGAGGACAAAGAACGGGCAGCTGACTTCTTGCCCTCGGGGAAAGCAGTCAGCAGAGCTGGCGGATGACTGTCCCCGCAGTCACCTGGCTCCTGCTTCAGGACTGCAGTGACCTCTGCTTCTTTTTTATTTTTTTTTTTTCTGGGAAAAGAGGTTTATTTTGGCTTACAGGCTTGAGGGGAAGCTCCACAATGGCAGGGGGGAAAAAATGGCATGAGCAGAGGGTGGACATCACCCCCTGGCCAACAGATGGTGGACAATAGCAACAGGAGAGTGAACCAAACACTAGCATGGGGAAACTGGCTATAACACCCATAAGCCTACCCCCAACAATACACTCCCTCCAAAAGGCGTTAATTCCCAAATCTCCATCAGCTGGGAACCTAGCATTCAGAACACCCAAGTTTATGGGGAACACCTGAATCAAACCACCTCAGGGGCGCATGCGTCTGGAGTTTGTTTGCAGTGACTGGAGGCCCTAGAGTGCCCATTCTCCTCTCTCTCTCTCCCCCTCCCTCTCTCTGTCCCTCTCTCTTTGTCACATAAGTAGACTTTAAAAAATTTATATATATATAAAAGAATATAATCCAAATTAAAAAAATTTTTGAGCTGGGCGTGATGGTAGTTGCCTTTAATCCCAGCACTTGGGAAGCAGAGGTAGGAAGATTGCCCGGAGTTCAAGGCTACATAGTGAATTCCAGGTCAGCCTGGGCTAGGGTAAGACCCTACCTCAAAAAAAAAAAAAAAAAAAAGAAAGAAAGAAAGAAAGAAAGAAAAAGAAAAAGAAAAGAAAGAGTATAATTTGAGAGACTCCTTTGACAAGTATGGCAAGATTGAAACCATAGAAGTTATGGAAGAACACAGAAAAAAAAAAAACAGTGAAAAAGGGCTGTAGGAATGGCTTAGTGGTTAAGGTGTTTGCCTGCAAAGCCAAAGGATCCAGGTTCAATTCCCCAGGACCCCACATAAGCCAGATGCACAAGGTGGATGCATGCATCTGGAGTTCATTTGCAGAGGCTGGAGGCCTTGGTATCTGCCCTTTCTTTCTTTCTATCTGCTTCTTTCTCTCTCTCCCTCTCTCAAATAAAGAAATATTTTTTAAAAAAGAAGTATGAAAGAGGACTTGCTTTTGTAACATTTTAAAACTTTTTGCAATAGCCAGAGGCCCTGGTGTGCCCATTCTCTCTCTTTCTCTCTAGTAAATAAATTAAATATTCAAAAGAACTTTTTCGGGAGTGCTGGAGAGGTGGTTTAGTGATTAAGACATTTGCCTACAAAGCCAATAAACCCAGATTTAATTCTGCAGAACCCACGTGAGCCAGACGCACAAGTGGCACGCGCATCTGGAGTTTGTTTGCAGTGACTAGAGGCCTGGCGGACCCCTGCTTCTTGAGCGCAGGCTCGAGAGACAAAGAGCACACGGGCCTGCTGCCCGTCGTGGCCGTGTGGGGAGCACTGAGGCCAGTGCCAGAGTCAGGAAACGAGGTTAAGGGCCCTGTTCAACCCAAAGGCCCTTCGCTTGCTGTGTGCCAACAGTGCCCTGTGCAAAGTGGACTCAGGGACTCACAGAACACACTCTGCCTTCCAGAACATAGCTGGAGGATTCCAACGCCAGCCTGATTTTTGCAGGGATGGTAGGCATGAGCACTCCTCTGTGGGCAGCACGGGTCCCCATGCTGTCTTTCACCCAGGTCCCTCGTGCCTGAGCCTAGCAACACGCGTGAATGCAGCAGAAGGGAAAGTGCCACTCCCCAAGCATTCCCACTCAGGAGACCTGGCTGCCAACCGCAGAGCTTGGGCCGGCTGGGGTTCGGTGCGTGTACAGCACAGCCCCGCCCTGCCTGGGAAGCAAGTCAAGCAAGGAACTCGACCCAATCACAAGCCAGGGAGCTGAGGGTCAGCAGCACAGGGATCTGCCCAGTTCATACTGCTGTCGTTGTTGTTGTGAGGCAGGGTCTCACTCTGGCTCAGGCTGACCTGGAATTCACTGTGGAGTCTCAGGGTGGCCTTAAACTCACAGCGACCCTCCTACCTCTGCCCCCCCGAGTGCTGGGATTAAAGGCGTGTGCCACCACGCCTGGCTTCAGCCTCCCTCGGACCTGGCCCCAGCCAACCACCAGTGGCTGACCATGGCCCAGCCATTTGCCTCCTCCAGGTCTCAGTGCTTCATCTGCACAGTCAAGGGGTGAGCGAGGTAAGGGGCACTGAGTGCTGACATCCCAGGGCTGATAAATGACAGTCTTGTTTCCCTGAGAAAGGACTGAATTTGAACAATCAAAAAGAAGAACAGAGAGGGGCCTGAAGCAGCCCCTCCCCTGCCTGATGTGGTCCCTTTTCCCTGTGACTCAGGCTTCTTTGCCAGGATCCCGAGGCTACCTTTGGTAGCTCCTCCAGCCCATGACTGCACACACACAGGACACTCTATACTGGGGTGGACCTGACCACACAAATCTCTTTTAAGAAAAGGTAGCTGAGCATGGCGGCACATGCCTTTAATCCCAGCACTTGGGAGGCAGAGGTAGGAGGATCGCCATGATTTCGAGGCCACTTTGAGGCTATTGTAGTGAATTCCAGGTCAGCCTGGGCAAAAGTGAAACACTACCTAAAAAAAAAAAAAAAAAGAAAAAAGAAAGAAAGAAAGAAGGAAAGAAAATTAGAATGGCCTAACTTTTGAGGGAAGGTGCAGCATCCAGATGCCCTGGCCATTAAAGACTGCTGCCAGGGATAAAGAAGGCATGACCCACATACCCATGAAGCCAGGCAGAATTTTTCCACTGGATCCCTACAGTCCCCATGCAGAGCTTAAGGAAAGGAGCCTCAAAGACTACCTGTCTATACTTCATATGCTCCAAAGGCACCATCAGGGGCTTGCTCGTAGAGGGCTTGAGAGATGGCTTAGTGGTTAAAGCATTTGCCTATAAAGCCAAAGAGAGGTTCAACTCTTCAGGACCCATGTAAGCCAGATGCCCAAAGGGGCGCATGCATCTGGAGCTCCTTTGCAGTGGCTGGTTGCCTTGGTGTGCTCATTCTTTCTCTCTCTCACACACACATAAATAAACATTATGTAGACACTTGGACATGGTGGCACACGCCTTTAAATCCCAGCACTTGGGAGGCTGAATTAGGAGGACTGCTGTGAGTTCAAGGCCATCTTGGAACTACAGAGTGAATTCCAGGTCAGCCTGGGGGACCCTACCTCAAAAAGGCAACATACAAACAAACAAAAAAGCCCATGTGGATCTGATTTCCATCCTCCGGGAGGAATGCAGCCAAGTGGTCAGGCTTGATGAGTTCCCGTCTTGAAGCAACAAGCCAAAGCCGCCAGGAAGTGGTATCTTCCAGGAACCTGGGACTAAGCCATTGTCCTCTTCTATTATTTATTTATTTATTTGACAGAGAAAGAGGGGGAGGGAGGGAGGAAAAGAAGAAGGGAGAGGGAAAGGAAGAAAAAGAGAGAGAGAATGGGCACGCCAGGGCCTCCAGCCACTGCAAAAT
Source organism: Jaculus jaculus (assembly GCF_020740685.1). NCBI lineage: Eukaryota > Metazoa > Chordata > Mammalia > Rodentia > Dipodidae > Jaculus > Jaculus jaculus. Next base: position 9,242,200 of record NC_059102.1, on the reverse strand, counting down.
GAACTCCAGACGCATGTGCTCCCTTGTGCATCTGGCTAATGTGGGTCCTGGGGTATCGACCCTGGGTCCTTTGGCTTTGCAGGCAAACGCCTCAACTGCTAAGCCAACCCTCCAGTCCGCCATTATCTTCTTCTAAGTCAAGAGGGTTGGGATGCAGCAAGGTCTGGTCAGGGAGCACTAACAAGTCCTGGGCAGCGGGGCCTTCCTCTCTATCCTCCACTTTCCAGAGGACATAAGGACTACTGCTGCTCCGTGAACGGGAGACGAGCGCGTGTCTGCAGTGCAAAGAGGCCCAGAGCAGCACGCGCGGGACGGGAGTCCTGGGTCAAGATCTCTCTTCAACCGTTCCCTCACTGTGCGACCTGGACAGGCCCCTCTCCCACTCTGACCTCACCTGAAGGCATGTAAGAAGGAAGAGCAAAGCCCCTCTCAGAGGACCCCATGAAATGACGTGCACAGTGAGTCTGCTGCAGGCTCTCTGAGGTGTTGGGCACACGAGGTCCACGCAATGGCCAAGGCTGGAATGTCTGCTGTCCACTTCAGGGCTGTCCCTGCTAAACACTCCAGCTTGCTTTTACACTGACTGGCAAAGAGGTAAACCTTCGGGGCTGGGTTACACCTGGCAGGCTTCCAGAAGGTTGCCAGGCAGCTCTGTGAACACAAGGATGACAAGCGCTGGGGACAGTCAAGGGACTCACTGGACACCAGCCACTAGTGAGGGTGCCTCTAACACAGTAAAACTGGCTCTTGGGCTCTATCTTAAAGAAAAAGGCACACAACATTCCCAAAGGAAATAATTATAAAGCGTTGAACAAGAAAAGCGCACGTCGTGATCTGAACGGCGTACCTGGATCGTGCCAAGTATAACGGCAATCCTCAGGCAACGAGGCAGGCCCGGGAAAGGTCGTAGAACAAGAGCCGCAGCCTGCGGCCTGCGTGTCCTCCCGAACGCCGGGTCTGAGCAGCAACGCTGCTCGGCCAGGACTGAAACCAGACCGCAGTGGAACAGGCGCTCTGGGGAAGAGGCGCTTCCGCCTGCCGCTGCCATGCCAGGGCGGGTGGGGAGGAAAGGGGCGCTCCCAGGGAGGCATTTCTAGTTCCACAGAGGACTGCAGGTGGGAGGATGGTGACGCGGGTGATGAGGGCTGGTTTTCCACTTCCAGCAGAACAAACGGTATAGAGTTACTAGAAGGAGAACCCACCTCTGATTCATCCCTCCCACACCCCTCCTGGCCAGCGCCAGGGAGACAGTGCACAGGCAGGGGGCGCTCCAGAGCTGACACGCTGGACGAAAAGGCTACGCCACTGCGGGAGGGTCTCCTTCCAGACACGCTGCTACACGGTGACCAGACTTCACTCCCTGGTACTACCACGGCTCTGAAACACGGATGCAGCGTTGGCAAAGGCCTTTGACGTTCTCCTCCCAAGCTCTGAGTCCCTGGGAGTGTGAGCCAGCCACTTAAGAGAGGAGCGGGGCAGCCCTGTGTAACCCGCTCCCCCTGTCCGCACTTGGCCTGGGGAGCCCGGTTGGGTGAGTTCACACCAGGTCACTGGTTTCTTTTAAAAGCAAGACAGGCAGGAATGGCATGGGGATTACTTTGCCAACACTCAAGACTGGCATGGACCACGTTTCCCAAAACAGCACCCCGGTTACAGGAGCTGTGGGTGCATACAGGCCTCAAGCTTCTGGGACATACTGTTTCAGGTGATGGACATGACTCAGAGCTACAGGATCAGGACTGCCTCCCAGGGCCCAGCTACGAGCCATCGGTAACTTCACTGCCACACTGGACACTCCTGGCTGGACGGAGGGCTGTCCAGTGTTCTGTCACATTCAGGTCACATGGCTAGACTCTAGACACAACCCCTTATCTCTCTACCCATACCTCAAGACCCCCCCCCCACCATAGCACCCTTCTCTCCCATAGCACACGGTTAGCTGACTGGCCCAGGGCTTCCATTTAAACCCAGAGCTGGCACCAGAGCCTTCTTGGTAGCAGGCAAACCACACGCTCCTGAGCCTGACGCTTCCCTGCCTGTCCCCACGTTCTTGGGCCGACAGTAGCGTGACACATGAGATGTTGAGGAATGAGAAGGAGCCCACGCTGGGACTCTGGCAAACGCCCCTTGCTGCCAGGGCTTCCTAATCCTGGAGGGGGTTCAACCAGCATGGTGGACAGCCAGCTCATGTTCTCAGCCAGGCACTGCCCAGCCATGGCTAGCTTCAGCCAGCCTCTGAAGGTTCCTCATGCCACCCTCTAGGGAAAGGCCTCCTGCTTCTCTGTCCACTGCCTCTGCCATTTCCCAGGCTCCCAGTTTTCACAGCATTGTCTGAAATAGTCTTTGTTCATCCTTACTGTGTATCTACATCAGACAGAAGCTTCCAGAGGGCAGGCTCCTCAGCCATGATGCTCTACACTGTCTCCTCGGTGCCCACACCAGGCAAGGATGTGCTAAACAGAACCGCCCCTAGGTAGAGCCACAGAGAGGGTAGGATGGGTTTTGCTTTCATTTTTCTTGCTCTGTGGTGCCCAGTACATAGTAGGTCCCAGGAAGATGTGAAGGGGAAGGGGAAGAGGAAGGGAGAGGAAGAAGGACCAGGGGGCACAGAGAGAAAGAGAGAGAAGTGGAAATAGTCCTTCGTAAATACAAAGGAAGAACCCAGATTCCGCTCAAGACCTCAGAAGAAGGCAAGCTGTTCAGGTGCACCTGGGCTTGCTCATGAAGACATGCTCCCACTCTGTGTGGCCAGCCGCCCCAGGGAGCCCTGCTATAGTGGGAGCATAGGTGTTCCTAGGCACATGGCCATAAAAGAAGAACTGGCTTGAAGAAAATGACACAGAGCAAGCAGCTTGCCCTCAGGTGCAGGTGGCATTGGGAGTAAAATGATGACAAAAGCAGGCACTATTCAGTCAGTCGTCCAGAGTCCTGGTGCAGGAAGGAGAGCAGAAAATACTGTGCTTCACAGACGAGACACACACACCTGGCTAAGCGTGGTCCGCGTGGCCAGCAGAGGCGACCCTTTGGGTGAACAGTACAACGATTCAACAGCCTGCCTGCATGGTGGGGTTATGAAATTCGATGTGAAAGAAACAACAGAATTATTGCAAACCAAGGAAACACGGCATCAACACATTCCTATGCTTTGGCCCAAAGAATTCAGTTCTTATACAGGGCCAAGAACTATTTAAACTGTATGTCTTTCTCATTGTGCAGTGAGAAATCAGTATTAAGCATATATTCTGTTGCTTAACTTGTGGTTCTTTCAGTCTCCCCTCTGAGAAACAAGCTTGTACTTTTTGTCACTTCTTCACACTTGCATATGCAGACTAGTTAAAACCTTGGGGCTAGACAGCATGCCAAGAGCCCCCATTATTGAGATTATAACTGTTTAGCAAAAGAACTGCAAGGTTTCACACCAACAGCCAAAGCTGGCCACCTCTGTAGGTGCACTGAAGGGAAATGTCACATCCTGTGCTTCTGAACCTCTGTGTATATGTGCTCACTGGGTAGCCAGGAGAAACAATAAATGAATGAATCTGGAAATTACTCTTTTCTTCTTCTAAGGCAGGGTCTTGTTATCTTAGTGATCGTCCTACCTTAGCTTTTTTAATGATGGGAGCACAGGTGTGCACTAACATACCTAGCATGGAAATAACTCCAAGTGATAAGCCAGAATGTTAATATTTCTCATGAGTTGGGCACTCATTATGTATATTAAGTCCCAAGGGAATGAGGGAAGAAGAGAGAGAGGCTGTTTGATTTAAGCCCTTATTTTCACTCCTGTTTCACAGATGAGGAAGCAAAGGCTTTGTGAAATTCAATGACTTGCTTTAAGTCCCACAGCTACATTCACAGAACTCCACCTGTTCCAAAGGCCATGCTCCCAATCAGCCCATGGCCTCCCGGCAGCCAGGCAGGCTCCTTTCTATCTTGTCTTTTTCCTCTTTGGCCACTGAAAATAGCTACGATGATATGTAGGCCAGACTAACCACCAACATTAGAGACCACAGAACTAGGCGGGCACTCTAACATCATCTGGGTTGCAACCAGTGATGTCTCACTCAAAGCCTGCTCAGTTCCCAGCCTCATTCAGCAGACACATGCAGGGTGAGAGGAACCAGTGAACTCCTTTGCTAGATATGAAGAAAACCCTGGTATGTTCAGGAAAGGGGACACCATTGGCCCATATGCTATTTGCTACACCACCACAGAAGTGCCCAGTACCAAAGCCCTGGGTCATCTCAGCACGGGTCCCAGGCTACAGACTCCAGAAGAGTCCAGCAGTTCCTCTGTGTGCACTGCCAATGCCCAGCCCTGGTAGCACGTTAGCTGAGTGACCTGATGTGGACTGACTTCCTGAGAATGGCCGTGCTCGGGCAGACTTACCTGATCCCAGCAACCCAGACAGGTGTCATGCTGTGAGCTGACGGGCCTTGCTCACCCCTCTGTCTACCTGGCTCCATAGCCTGCTCTCCTCCAGGGCTGTGGTGTCCAGGCTCAGCACACACTCCCAGCCACAGTCGGAGCTCCAGCCCCGCACCTGCCAGGAGCAGTACCACGCCCTTAGGGACGTACGCCATTTCCTCCAACCTCTGAACTCCTGTGGCCTGGCATGACAACAGCAGCCTCTGTGTCAGGGCTGACGGGCAGATCAGTGTCCAGTCTGCGTAGGGGATTTAGAGCAGCACCCGGGACAGTGAGACAGCGGGGGTTATAACTTCATCATTTTCATCAGTTCCTTCACAAGGACCCCCACAGTGTTTCTGGCACCTCAGTTCAGCACACGCTTCACCCCAGTTACTTGCCTGTGTGGCTCTCTCCCAGGCACGGATGGAGCTTAAGGCATGGCCCCAACCCCAGCAAGCAGCACACGGCGGGGCTCAGTTTGTAGGACGTGGGGGCCTCTACAGCCTTGGATAGCAAACTCCCTTTGGAAAATCACGACTGCTTCCACCTCTGCTTAAGTAGAGCTGCCCCGGCACGGCAGCCCTGGGGGAGCCCAGGGACGGGGACACTTCCTCGTGGTCAGCTTGGCCTCCTTGCCCCTCACCACTCCACAGCTCAGCAGGGCCCAACCCAACAGCTTCAGTGGAAGTAGTTCTTGGACACACCGAGAACTTTCCAACCACAACCCTGGGTCCCCAGAGGCACTTCAACCCCTGAAGAAGGCGGTGGCTGGCAGCTCAGACAGGGACAGCCTCCAAGGGGGGACAGGCCTCTGTTGACTGGGTATGAGGCGGGGCACAGGATAGACCCACCGCCACGTGAGGCTTCTAAAAGCTGAGGCCAACCATCCCGGCCCCCTTTTTTTTTCAAAGCTGCTGCAAAACCATCCGGCAAGGCCAAATTCTTTTACCACAAATTAATCTCCACTAGCAATTTCCAAACCGGTTGTTCATTCACCTTGGAGCCCAGAAATACAACTGGCCAGCAGGGAAATTCCTAGCTCCCTATCCAGGAAGAACTTTCCGGGGGTTTGTCCTGAGTGATGAGAATCCCAGGGCTGCTTGGACAGTTTGGGTTTGGGGCTTGTTCCTCGAGGGCCAGGAGAGAGTGAGTGAGCGAAAGCGGAAGCGTGAACAGTCCTTGCTCCGCTCCGGGTTCTCAAGCATGGCAGTGACTGAGGGCAGCCTGGACCGACGGCACGGGGACTGGACAGGCAGCCTGGACCGACGGCACGGGGACTGGACAGGCAGCCTGGACCAACGGCACGCGGACTGGACAGGCAGCCTGGACCAACGGCACGCGGACTGGACAGGCAGCCTGGACCGACGGCACGGGGACTGGACAGGCAGCCTGGACCAACGGCACGCGGACTGACAGGCAGCCTGGACCGACGGCACGCGGACTGACAGGCAGCCTGGACCGACGGCACGCGGACTGACAGGCAGCCTGGACCGACGGCACGGGGGACTGACAGGCAGCCTGGACCGACGGCACGGGGACTGACAGGCAGCCAGCAGATGCTTCCTGAGCAAGGTTCCACCAATGGTGCTCTTGTGCACCAAGACTGGAGGAATACTCAACCTGTTCCGACACAGGTACCCTGGCACTCCTCTTCCGTAGACCCTGCCCACCAGCATGCTTATGTGCCACTCGAGAAGCAAAGGAATGGCCATGCAGGAGCCAGCCTAGGGTGAGGCAAGGCCTGAGACAATTGGGTGGGTCACCTCACATCACTGTCACACATTCCTGACCACCAATGTAATAGTCCCAAGCCCTTTCAAGGGCCAGCTTTTGGTGAGAAATTCTAAGTAATTCAGTTATTTTCTAAATAGGGATACTGAAGAACAGGGCCATTTAGCTCAGGAACCAAAGAATAAGTTATTAGGCTCTATAGACCATGGGGGTCTCTGTGCTGCAGCATGAGAGCCAGACAATGTTGTCACCGAGAGGCATAGCTGTGTGGTAATGGGCAATCAGCAGAGTAGCTGGCCTAGGTAGGGGCTGTGGCTTGAGGGCTCCTAGGTTTGAGGTGCAAGCTATCACCATCCCTAGAAAACACAGTTTTAAGTCCCGTAGAAAGCCTGCCTCAGAGGTCTCCGGATCCACTTGCAAAGCTCAGATGGGGGTATTTTATAACCCTCCAGAGCCTGAGACACGGGGTCTCATCCCTGTGAGCACTCTGTGAGGCCTCGCTGTGACAAGGGCGTTCTCTGCAGCCCCCCCCCTACGGAGGCTAGAGGTCAGAGAAGGCTAAGAAGAGAGACGCCCAGGGCTCCCCCTGAGCCGCCATGCCTGCACAGGACAACAAGGCCCAGGCCCGCTCCTCCTGAAAACCAGGTCCCCAGCACAGAGGCCAGCAAGACGCCAAACCTGGGACCAGACGCCAGTCATCACCAGGTTAGCAGGCTCTGGGCAGTGTCATGGCTGCTCTCCATGGGTTTCTCCGGGGTCTTCAGGATGGAGCAATTGAGAAGGTCAGAATAAGGAACAGAAGGAGCCCTTAATTTTCTGCTCTGCCCACAACCTCTTGTGACTGCCCCTTCAGGAGGTTACAGGGCTTCACCAAAGGCACCTTTAGTGCCCCGCTCAGTCATTGCTTCAAACTGGTCTCAGATTGCAGAAATAATCCAATTTTAGTCTACCTTATCCACAACGGTGACAACTGTCACCTCAGACTGTCTAGACAGCTCTGACAGCTGGTGCAGCAGGGGCCAGACTAGACTACCTAGGCAATATTCAGTGAAATCCCCTCTTAGCACTGGGCAGCTGTCCCTCGGCCTGTTGGGTGTCTTCATGCTGACTGCACTGTGTGCCCACTCCAGGAGCGGCCTGGCAAATCAGCCACATGAGGCGAGCCCTCGCTGGCCCTACAGTCCTGTGTGGACCCCTGAGATGGGACGAGCAGCACGAGAACACACCCTGGAGCAACGCCTGGCCTTGGGCTATGGCAGTGACTCTGAATGGACAGTCTCCACTGGTGTAAAACATACACAGCAAAGAGCCACTTTCCAGGGTTCTAAGGACAACGCAATACAACTACCTACGCCGCCCCATGGCCTGGAAGAACAGTGTCACCTTTGCCTTTACACAGCATCAATGCTGCAGCAGCTGACTCGCCCTTCAGGGAAAAAGCCCGGGCCCTTTGCTTCACTTTGTTCGACTGTCCAGCTGTCCAGCCAGCCATTCAAAATAAGTATTCAGTGAACTGCTGGCATCTTTCTGGCACACTAGTACCATGGGCACAGGCCCTCCAGAGTTCAGGGTGCTCATGTTGATCACACAGCTCAGAGGCTGGGTTACCACACCCCAACACTCATGCCAGTAAGAAGCCAGGACCAAGTGAAAAGTAGCCTTTGAGAAACGAAGAGGTCACTGGAGTTTTCACACAGAGGAGCAAAGCTCAAATTTAGTTCGGTTCTCGCCCACCCTTGTCTCTGAACATCATACGAGTATGGCCCCAGAAGATCACTAGCCATCCAGGACACGGTCTCCGTCTGTCTTGTCCCTCTCTCCTTCCTCCTCTCCCTTACTGGGACCAGCCTGGCACTGAAGCTGTGGGTGCCACCAGACAGAGGGGCAGCTCTGTGGCCGCTTCCTCATAACGCAGGGCCAGGGTGGAGCCAGCGAGCTGTGTCCTCTTTCTCAAATTTCATCCCTTCCTGAAGAGCACGGTGGAGAAAGGACACAAAGGCAAAGTACAGGTCTGAGGCCGGAACGTGACAGGAGCTGATCTGCATGCTGACCACAGCTTCGAGGGTTAACGCCGGCAGCCAACGAGGTGTGCGACTCCAGGGAACTGTGCTATCCTCACTTGTGGGAAGAAGGGACAGTGACAGGAAGCTGACCCAAACCACAAGGTAGGGAAGGGCTGACACTAGAGAAAGGCTGGTCAGATAAGGCTCCGGCCCAGGGACAAGCTGTCATCTCCAGCTGCAAGAGGAATACGTAGAGGGGCTGCCTGGGACCAAAGATAAGCCAGTGACCACCCACAGGGGCCCCTTCCTACATCCAGGCCCTTTGAAAGCTAAGTTGATCATGTCCAAATACAGATTGTGATGTGGCAGGTCTGGAGTAGGGGCCAAATTCCAAATTTCCATCAAATGGCTGAGCAATGCTAGGCACTGGTCAGTGAACTGCTCACTGTGAGCTACAAGCTGTCTCTGCCCAGTACCCATGCTCTTCCAGGGTGTCAACCAGCAGCCTCATTCCCTACAGAATTATCTGGAGAATACAGTGACTTACAACCTTCCTCCTTCCACCAACCTGAGGTGCTCTGGGCCAAGCTTCCCAAGTCCCTTGGGCAAAGCTAACCCTCGGCATCTCTGCCAGCTCGCATGAACACTGCAACTAAAATGGGCTGATGCGGGGTCAATGCTGAACACAGGCTGAACAGAGCTTGGCTACAGCACAAGCTGCAGGTCCCCATGGCCCTGGGCAAGTCAGTGCACAGGCTTATGTCTCGCCCACCCACAACACCCCTGTGGTGAGCAGGTATCCCTCTCCACTGTAAAGAGGAAGCAACTTGAACATGTGGACCCTCCTTCCAGACTAGTCCCCAGGGTACCCAAAGCCAGCAAATCAGACACAGGCTTACTGGAGCCTCAAGTCCCTCCTGGAGCCCTGTAAAGTGGCTCAGAGCTCAGCCTGCTCTGCAGGCCATGGCCTACCCTCGCAGCATCCACATTTCCCAGGCCTCCAAAGCGGAGCTATCACAGTCAAGATCATTCCAGGGTCCTCCCACATGCTGGGTGGCGTCCCTAGAGAACAGGCCCAGCCCCAGCCAGAGAAGGCCTCTGGGGGGCTGGACAGATGGCTCAGCAGTAAAGGGACTTGCCTGCAAAGCCTAATGACCCAGGTTCAATTCCCCAGTACCCACATAAGCAGTGGCTGGAGGCCCTGGTACTTCCATTCTCGTTCTGTCTGTCTCTCTTCTACCTCTCTGCTTGCAAATAAACAAAAATATTTTTATACCTGGTGACTTATGCAGCCTTTTAGCCACCCTCACAATCTGTTCCCCTCTGGGACACTAAACAACTGGGGGGAGGGGACATCAGTGGCCTGGGCTCCATGGCCAGCTCTACCACCATGACTTGCTGTTTTGTCACGGACTAGCAGAGACCCAAAGTCTTCGAAACTCCCAGGATGCAGCCCTGAGAGGGAAACTCAAGCACATGGCATGAAGTCCAGCAGCTGCCAGCTTCACCTGCAGGAAGTCACCTGGTATGGCAGCACCAGGCTGGGCCCAAGACCAGGCATCTGGGCTTTCTCTTGGGAGTCCCTGCCCACTCAAGGGCACTGGTGGCCCTGGCTCCCGAGCAATGGCTTACGGCTTCCTGAGCGAACTCTACGTGCAGGTCCTGTTCTGCTCTCCATGCACTCACTCAGTGCACTTCGCAGAGACAAGGATCCAGGGCCCAGAGAAGCTAAGTGACCTGCCTCGTCCCAGCCTCTGGGACCAGATTACCCATTAGTTTGCTTCATAATCTAATTCAGGAGCACTGCCTCTGCTTTTCTCAGCTCCTGAGAACAGAAAGCCACTTCTGACTCAGTTGTCTGCGGGAAAGATACATGGAGAAGCTCCTTCCCTTAGTAGTGAGGGAAGGGGAACACCAAGGCAGGGTACAGAGGCCGGCCAGAGCCAGCAGCCCTGTCCTGCTCGAGCCCTGGGCCTGTCAGATGGTTGAGGAACTCTTTGAGCAGTCCAGCTCACAGCCTCAGGTTGTCTGCGTGGCTCGGGAAGAGGGCCTGGGTGGGCCCTTAGGGTAGGCCAGAAACTCTCTGAGGACTAGTCTACAGCTTACAACCTCAAGCTCTCTGCATGGCTGGGGAGGCAGGGGACGGCCCCCCCACTGAGGAGGACCAAGCACAAGTACATGGTACGACCTCTCCTACCCCGAACTTGCCCACAGTGGAACAAGGTATAAATTCCCCAGCACCCCACTCAAAGCTGGCTCAGCGGCATTTGCATACTGCGTACCAAGCTGATGCCCTGCTTCTGCCATCAAGTTGTCTAAACCATCCTTTCCCAGGTGGCACAGGGATCCTACCAAGCGGCAGAGACAAGCCACCTCAACAAGGCTGACTCCCAACCTCGTCTCTTACTCTCACCCTCAGGACCTCCCTGTGTACTACGCGGCAAGCCTCGAGTCTGACAGTTCAGCCGCCTGGTACCTAACAGCGCGACTGCGTGCCAACCCAGCTCTGCCCATTAATGGCAGTCACTGCCACATGTGCCCAACAAGCACCAGAACTGTGTCCAAATCAAACGGACCCATCATGAGGTAACATACTCCTTGGATCTTAGAAGCTTAAAATATGGAAAAGAATATAAAACATCCCATAAGTTATTTGTTTATGCTGATCACATTAAAATGATAGTATTTTGGAAATAACAGGTTAGATACACTCTATTATTAAAGGTAATTGTTTCAAGCCAGGTGTGGCGGTACATGACTTTAATCCCAGCACTTAGGAGGCAGAAGTAGGAGGATTGCTGAGAGTTCAAGGCCACCTTGAGACTACACAGTGAATTCTAGGTCAGCCTGAGCTAGATGAGACCCTACCTTGAAAAACAAGCAAAAAAAAAAAAAAAAAAAAAAAAAAAAAAAAAAAAGTTTTTTCTTGTTTCATCTGTGGGTACCAGAAAACTTGGAATTTTGTATGTGGCCAGCACTCCCCTGCAGAGCCTCCAAGCTCCATCCCTCCCAGGATGCCCTTCAGCGGATGCCTCAGACTGCATGAGAAACTGCACAAGACAGCACTCCTGCTCAGGAGCACAAGTAGCAGAGAGAGCTCTCCACACACTTGCCTCTGCTTCACGTTCTCACTCACAGGGATGCCCAGGGCTGGGGAGGTACTGCAGGGGACAATGAGCTTGCCACACAAGCTTGAGTACCTGGAGATCAATTCCCAGAACCCACACAAAATAATACAGCATGCTTATGCCAAGACGGGTACAGAAGAATCTCCCAGAAAGCTCGTGGTCTAGCCAGCCTGACAAATGGAGCAGCGAATAATGAGACCCTGCCTCAAATGAGGCGGACCAACACCCAAGAGCTGTCCTCTGGCCTCCACACACCCTCAGTGGACACACACACCATGGCATGTACACATCTCAACAGACACAGACAGAAAGGAAGGGAGGGAGGGGCGGTAGAGGGAAGGAAGGAAAGGGGAAAGGAAAGGAGGATGAGGAAGAAGACACAGGCCCAGGGGAAGACCTACCCAGACCCACTGCCTGGTAAATGGCTCACCAGCAGTCTGCACAGGCCCACCTGGCTCTGCAGGAACCCCATCAGTCCTTGTTTCTGGCATCCTGTCACCTGACGATTGGCAGACGCAGTCTATGGCAATGTGAAGGTGACCTGTCCCCCACATCCTGTGTGTTTGTGATCAAGTCTCACACAAGCTGGAGGCCATTTGGGAAGTGGAGCCTTACTGGAGGAAAAATATCACTTGGTGAGGTCTTGAGGTCCACAAAGTTTGGCCACCCTGGCCAGCACCAGCTCACTCTTGCTGCTATCTTCCAGCTGCTGTGGCAAGACGTGATGTCCAGCCTCAGCTCTGCTTTTCCCTGCCATGAGGATGCTACCCCTCAGAACTGTAAGCTTCCCAAGACTGACTCTGGTCAGCTGTTCTGTCCTGGTAACAAGAAAGGAACTGCAAAACAGGCACCTGGTGTTTGATACATCTGCTTGGCTTTCGTTGCAAAACAAACTGAAGGCATGTGTCCTCTGCTGAGGGACAGTGAGCCTCACATCCTTTTAGAGGAGTCCTCCTTATCCCTGCCAAAGGATGAATACTTCACAACCAACCCGCACGTCCTCAGAGTATCTCACCCCTTCTGCCTGGACTTCTTTGAGCAGGCCTACTTACATTTCCCCAGCTTTTCTGCTGGGGCTCCCCGCCTGCCCTCATGTTTATCCATTTCAATTTGGCATCCGTTGCCAAGAAACTTCACTGTTCAAGACTGCCCTAGATCAAAGCGAGATGCAAACTCTCTGGGTGGATTAGGCCTATTTTAAGCTAGGTTCCGGTTATAAGGGTGATACGGATTAGACATGAGTATGTGCAGAGTGGATGAAGTTAGAATTGAAATGTAGGAGATAGCCACTTTCCTTGGCTAGGCAGACAGAAAAAGAATTAGGGGTCAAGCTGGCAAAGGGGGTGACTCCACTCCTCCTCCTCCTCCTTTCTGGCCTGGCTCAGTGGGCTTTCTGGGACCAGTGCAGTACTGGACGCATTGTGGGCCAACCAGCACCTCTCATCTTCCCTCAAGCTGACCTGTCACAGAGTGGATGAGTAAAAGTTCAGTTCCCGCCAAAACTGTGGGTTTTCCAGCTCTGAAAGCCCCCTCCTCACAGACGGGGCTGCTTTCTTTCCCTCTTACTCTGAAATACTCTAAAACCAACTTTATTCTTCAAACAATTTCCAGCTTATCAACTCTTTAATCAGCAGAGAAAACAAACTCACGACACCCCAGATGGCATCAGAATTGGAAGCTCTGCCTCTGGCACTGACAGGGGACATGGGGACAGGGCAGCATGAGGAGAGGGGCTCAACGACCCTCCTCCCGGGGTCCTTGCCTCATCCTGTTACCTTGCTGGTCCTGATGAGAAACAGAGGCTGAGCTGCCTAGAGATGAGCCAGACAGAGCCTGGTGGGGCACAGCGGCCCTCATGACAACCACCTGTCCTCTCACCAATCTGCAGTCAGATCAACAAGGGCCTTCCTTCTGGGGCTCAGAAAGCCAGTTTCTAACACCTCGTCTCCCTCCTGGGGCATGCTAGCCACTTCAAAGGAACTTCTATGAGAAAAGCAGAACCTGAAAGGAAGTCTTTTTTTAAAAAAAAGTTGTTGTTTTTTTTTTAAACAGCTGGGCGTGGTGGCCTTTAATCCCAGCACTCAGAGGTAGGGGGATCACCATGAGTTCGAGGCCACCCTGAGATGACATGGTGAATTCCAGGTCAGCCTGAATTAGAGTGAGACCCTACCTCGAAAAAGAAAGTTGTTGTTTTTTGTTGTTGTTGTTTTTTACCTATTTATTTGAGAGAGAGAGAGAGACAGAGACAGAGAGAGAGAGAAAATGGGTGTACTAGAGCCTCTAACCACTGTAAATGAATTCCAGACTCATGCACCACTTTGTGCATCTGGCTTTCTGTGGGTACTGGGGAGTCAAACCTGGGTGCCTGGGCTTCACAGGCAAGCACGTTAACTGCTAAAGCCATCTCTCCAGCCTGAAAGGAAGGGACCAGATGGGGGAGGCTGGGCAAAGAACCAGGCCAGCCTGGACCCCTCCTCACCACTCTGGACAAGCGGAGAAGCGGGGGTCACGCAGTGCAGCTGCCCGGACGACTGCTTCCTGCGCTTGTCGGGGAGGCCAGTTCTCCCAGCGCTCAGTTAGGACAGCTTCTCAGTCAGCCCGTGGCTGCTCCAAGGGCCTGCCGTACTCTCCTCACACAGGACTTTGGCAACAAACAGCCACCTTCACCTGCTCCGTGAGTGGCCCTGCACAGAGCGAGCACGTCTGAGAACCTGGTGACCTTTAGAGACACAATGAAGTTCACAAATCAAGCTTCTGGGAGTTGCATTTCTTGTAATTTTCCAAAAGGTGTTTTAAAAAAAAAATCAACCTCTCTCCCTCCCAGAAAGGACTAGCCAAGAGTTACATTCTGAGTGACTTTCAAAGGGGACACAGTCAAGCCTGTGGCCATGAACAGCAATCAACCCCCACTGAGCCAAGCCAGACCAAGCTCCTGTCAGCGTGGAGACCACAGCAGAGAGGGGCTCGTGGTCTCTGGGGTGGCACTGGCCTTCCTCAGTTCTCCACTGTGGCCTGATGCCTCACAAAGGGGTGCTAATGCAATGCAAGAGAGACAAAATCACAAAATGCTCCAAGTAAATCATCTCCTGTCAACAGACAGATGCTGTGGAAGCAGCACCTGGCATGGCAGAGGCCCATGTCACAAAGGGAAGCCCTCAGCTCTCGGCCTTCGGCAGGAGACCCGTGTATACCAGCAGCCTGCATGGCCTCGGGGTGAGGCACCAGGCCGTGCTCAGCTCAAAGCCAGACTCGGCCATCAGTCTTATGTCCACCTCTGGGACACCTGTTTTCTGCTCTGATCGTCACCAGAACTCTCACAGGCTCTGCAGGCACTATGGCTGCTAAGGGCCTGGCAGTCTTTCCAAGGAGGCACTGTCCTCATGTCCCTGAGGGGGGACTAGGAAAAAGACAGGCAAGGCCCAAATCCTTCCTGGGTGCGTCGAGAGTACTCCTCCCCTGTGCCCGCTGGGACTTAGCTTCATAAGGAGAGTCAAGATGCCACCACGGGCCCCTTATTTTCAGGGGACACTGCCCAGCTGTTGTAAACTGACCAGATGTCGCACAACCGACACAAGATCCGCCATGGCGCGCATGCGAAACCAGGGAGGAGCCCTCCAGTGACCCGAGGCCAGCCCAGGCTCCCCCTAGCCCCAAGCTCAGAATGAGGTGCCTAGTTCCAAACTGCGAAGGACAGCAACGCTTTCGCAAGGGGACTGAGGCTCTGAGGGGCAGCAGCCCTGTCGGCAAGCCACTGCAGGGACTGGAGCAAGATGGCTCCACGGACGCCTGTGGACACCCCTACTCTCCACAGGACTGGGAGGAGATCAAGAAGAAACCCAGTCAAGGCTGGAGCCATGGCCTAGCAGTTAAGGCACTAGCCTACAAAGCCAAAGGACCCAGGTTCAATTCCCCAGGACCCACGTAAGCCAGATGCACAAAGTGGCGCATGGGTCTGGAGTTCATCTGCAATGGCTGGAGGCCCTGGCTCGCCCATTCTCTCTCTCAAATAAATAAACAAACTAAGGGCTGGAGAAATGGCTTAGCAGTTAAGCGCTTGCCTGTGAAGCCTAAGGACACTGGTTCGAGGCTCGATTCCCCAGGACCCACGTTAGCCAGATGCACAAGGGGGCGCTCGCATCTGGAGTTCATTTGCAGTGGCTGGAGGCCCTGGCACGCCCAATTTCTCTCTCGTTCTTTCTCTCTCTCTTTCTCTCTGTATCTGTCACTCTCAAATAACAAAAAAGTGAACAAAAAAAAGTTTAAATAAATAAATAAGAAATGCAGTCAAAGTAAGTCTGTAAGCCAGAGGAGAGACAATCAGCAAACACAAAACAAG
This sequence comes from Jaculus jaculus, assembly GCF_020740685.1. Lineage (NCBI taxonomy): Eukaryota > Metazoa > Chordata > Mammalia > Rodentia > Dipodidae > Jaculus > Jaculus jaculus. The sequence goes on along the minus strand of NC_059102.1, from coordinate 9,226,592 downwards.
GCATTCTAATAGAAGTGACTATATGGGTGTTAGTTAGGGTGACTGACTGTCCATTGAGGCCTGTACAAGATCAGGCTTTTGGTGGTTCCTAAGCTGGTCCAGGTCCCAGCATGTTGCTTGAGGCCTTAACATGTTCCAGCAGGACCCCTGCCCACTCTAGAATAGTTCAGCAGCGCCCTGGCTGGCCTCCCAGCTTCCACAAGACCCCTCAGTCCATGATGTGCACCACAGCCTAGAGACTGCGAGGTGTTGTCCACGCCCTGGCTTCAAACCCTTTACACTTCCACGCTGTACTCAAAATAAAAGCCAAGTATCTCTTGAGAGCCCACCTTAAAGATGCAAGGTGTCCCTAACTTTGCTCCAGCCACATAATCCTTCCACCGCCTTCCTGACGCTGTCCTCTACACGTGTTTCTACCTGTGACGCTGCCCTCTTCCCACGGTGGCTCCTGTATGCCCTTCAGTCGTAAATCTCCTCCTCTGAGGGGCCACCGTGCCCAGCCTGCTATGCCCACAGTTCCTATGCCTGGCTTGTTTCTCTCAAGGCATTGATTCCAATGCGCTCAGAACAGACTGGAAGCTTCAAACACCAACGGGAGCCAGGCACACCCACATACCCAGCAAGTGGACAGAGTGCATGGAATCCTGCCCATCCACTCTACTCCCAAACACAAGACTTGAAAAGTCAGAGAGGAGGAACTGGACTTTAACAACCTATACCTTAGAATCATCCAATACCATGTATTTTCTAGACATTTCTGAAGCAACCTTGTACCTCACTCAGCAACAACAAGCACCCGTGCAGCTGGCACAGCAGCTCAGTGGGCACTTGTCCTCAGACTTCAAAGGCCAGGCTCAAGAATCCCTACTCTAGGCCAGGCCTTACCGAATCCAGGCTGTACACTAATCTCCTGGCTAAGGGGTTTCAACTCCACAGAAGCAAGCCAGTTCCCGGGCTGTGCTTGAGCCCATCTCTTGCTGGGGGCTTGAGCCAGACCCACTGGTTCAGACTTGAGGGTGAGACCTGTGACCGCGCAGTGCCCCAGGCACTCCCACCTATGCCCAGCTGGACAGGCGTGCCCGTGGTCAGAAATCTACAAGCTGCGTGTGACTGTGTGTCTGTAATCCCAGCATTCTGGGGACAAAGGCAGGAGAACTGCCACCGCACTACAGGTCAGCTCAAGCTGTATGGCATGACCCTGGCTCAAAAGAGAAAAAACAGGAAGAGGAAAAAGAAAAAAGACAGCGATACAAGACCCAGAGAGGAAGGTCGATGGCACAGGCAGCCCGCACATGGGAGGCAGAGCACACCCTCAGCTCCTGTGACTCTAAATGCAGCTTTGCCCCCATAACATCTCTATTTTTTACTTTACTTTTGATTTTCCGAGGTAGGGTCTTGCTCTAGGCCAGGCTGACCTGGAATTCACTATGTAGTCTCAGGGTGGCCTCGAACTCATGATGATCCTCCTACCTCTGCCTCCCAAGTGCTGGGATTAAAGATGTGTGCCACCACGCCTAGCTTTTTTTCAACGTTTTAAATGATTTACTTATTTGTTTGCAAGTAGAGAGAGATACAAGAGAGACAGAGAGAACAGGCATGCCAGGGCCTCCAGCCGCTACAAGTAAACTCCAGATGTGTGTGCCACTTTGTACATCTGGCTTTATGTGGGTACTGGGGAACTGAACTCAGGTTGTTAAGCTTTGCAGGTAAGTGCCTTAAGTGCTGAGCCAATCTCTCTGGCCCCCATTTTCCATTCTTATAATACACCAGGTAAAATTCACCTGTCACAGGCCTCAGCATTGCCGTGTGGCAGTTCAACGAAGCTTCTGGACAAACTGCAGGGGCTCTGGGGCCTCAGGGCCGGCGGAATGCCAGCGCTGCGGGCGCACCTCTGAGGTGGCACAGCTCACATGGCAGGCAGCCGCTCCTTTCTTCCAATAAATTTCTGTCCAGAGTCCTCAAATATGGCTCCCAATATGGTGGCTGGTTTAATGAGCACCTATCCTGGTGCTACATATGTGTGGATTAACCTAATGTAATCAGCAGAAGACTGTAGCCCTTCCTCCTGACAGGGACACTGGAGATGGAGAGGCTGCATAGGTTGCCCACAAGGACTGAGAGGCCCCAGAACAGGGACTCCAACTGGAGGTCTCAATCTCCCAGTGTTTTTGTTTTTTAATTTGAGAGAGGCAGGGGAGAAAAAGAGGCAAATAGAGAGAGGTGGGGGGGGGGGGTGGAGAGAATGGGTGCGCCAGGGCCTCCAGCCACTGCAAACAAACTCCAGGTGTATGTGCCACCATGTGCATCTGGCTTAGGTTTCCTAGGGAATCGAACGTGGGCTCTTAGGCTTCACAAGCAAGTGCCTTAGTGACTAAGCCATCTGTCCAGCCTCTCTGACTGTTTTTGTCTCCTTACTGTTTCAGCCCAAACTTTGCTTTTCCTCCAGCAGCCAGTGGGTCCTTGGAAACAAAATCAGAAGCAAGTACCAATGGCCTGTAGGCCTTTCCTACAGAAGCCTCCCATGGCAGGGCTGGCGCTGCCCTGAGAGGCACTAAGACCTCAGCAGGGAAGGCCCTACTTCCTCCTGGCCACCAGCTACAGCCCCTGAGCCTTGACTCCCCATGCTCCCAGGCCTCTGTGCCAGTCTGTGCAGGCCTGGCAAGCTGAAGATGTTCCAAGTTTCACTGGAGATGTACCCTAGGAGAAGAAGCACCCACTCACACGAGCCCTGGAGCCCTAAGTGCACCATCGCCTCTCATAGGCTCAGACACCCACTGCTCACAATGTCTCTCAACCAAGGCATGGAAAATCACCGAGTGGCACAAAACGCTGCCTCCTGGCATATTCCCAGCTGAACTACTTCTATTTTCCTCTTCCCCAGGAGATCAAAGCTCTTGTGTCAACACCAGGCTCCAATCCGAGTGACCTTCAGCAGGTTGCTTATGCAACCTGAGGATGGTGACTGGGGACAAGAAGCAACGCAGGTGTCTGAGGAAGGGTTTCCTGGAAACACAGAAACCCCACTGGGCTCTACAATTTCACTGACACACCTATGTGAGAGATGAGGAAGGCCAGGGATCAAGAGTTCTGATCCCAGCCTGTTCCACAGCTGGCAGGATCCCTGCTTGCCCGCAGTACAAGCCCACAGGCTGACCAGAGTGGCCGTGCTGAGGGGACTGGCCCACGGGCACAGGAGAAAGGCTAACAGGCTTCAGCTTTCTTTAACCAAGCGGTGTTCTTCAAGTGCCAACTGTATTCTAGATCCTTGCTGCTGGCTCCTCCCTAGAAACCTGACATGGGAATACACACACACACGTCAGTAATTGCTCAGGGGACACAATTCAAAAGTGGTGGCAGGATTGGGGCAGAGCGTCAATCTACCCGAGTCCACTGCCCCAGCGCCACACCACCACACTATACCCCACAGGGATCAGTCACCTGGACAGGTCAGCTGCAGGGGTGGGGAAAACATCTTACGCCCAAAGCAACGCAGCAGAAGCAACAAACCTGTGGTCAACAGGCCCAGGTTGCTGCCTTCTGGGGCTCCTGAATCACCAAGTGGCTTTGATGTACCCTACATGCCAAGGGCTCGAAGCCTCACTCACAAGTGAGGAGAGAAACTGTAGTAGTAGAGATAGCAAGTTGTGCTCAGCCACTGGTCAGTAAGCCCTGGCTGCTAAGATGGCCTCTTCTGAGGCCCTGAGCGGAGTGATTAATTAGCAGGATTGATTAACAACAGCTCTCAAGAGCAGGCACGGAGGCGGGTCAGATGGGCATGCCCACGGCTGCCACTGGTCAGCATCCTCAAACCCAGATTTTGTTTCTCAAGCCCATCTTGGGGATGCTTTCCTTCTAAAGCACCTATTCCCGTGTGCCTGCAGACGTCTTTGTCTTTTCTTCTATTCAGCATTTCTTTCATTCCAAGTGGAATTTTGGGCTTTCCATGCCTCTCTCTCAGCATAACTTGACTCCTGCCTGCATTCCATGTTGTCAAGGGTGATACACTTTGAATTCCTCTTCTTGCCATCAACACAGTCTCCTGTCCCAGCAGCAAGAGTGATGAGGGTCTAAGGCAAGTGGACAGGTAAACAGAGGAAAACCAGCCACTGGCAAGATGGGCAGGAGAAGGCTACAAAAAGGTTCAGGCCAGCAGGGCCACCATCCCCAGTACACAGGGCAGAAAGAAGGCTGGCTAAAGACAGCTTCACGTGAGGGTGACCCTGCCCTACAAAGAGCCAGGAGTTATCATTAAGCATCTGTCATAACCCTTGCGGACTGCAGCAGCGGCCCCTCTGCCAGCACAGCCCCTTGGACTTGCTCCGCCAGGTTCTCTGCACTTGTGGGCGGAGCCCCGGCCCTTGAAGTCTTCGCCAACAGGCTCTGGCATGCCCACTTCTACCTCGTGCTCCGCTCCTGCCCCACACCACCCGGCCAGCTTTCACAGGCCCCTCCAGCATCTGCTAACACAACAGTCGCTGCCTGTTCTCACGCCTCCTCCGGGGGTTTGAGGATGCAGTGTGTGGGCAGCTGCAATCAATCAAACCTCTGTTTCGGCATCTCATCCCCTCCCTGTGAATGTCTTGCTTCTGTTTGAAGCCCTGTCGAAAAGTACAATTTGTTGCTCTTTCAAGCTGACCAGCTCGGAGTTAAAAATATGGCACCCAGGGGCATGGCATCCATGAGTAATCTTATTAATTGTCGCTTTCTCTGAGATCTTTGCTCTCATATATGGTCCATGTCCAATGGCCACACATAGCTACAGTCTTGCCTGGAGACAAGCAATGCTTGGTGGTCAAGCCAAGTCATAAACGAGCAGTAACTAATAACGTCAGGGAAATCCCTGCTGATGAACAGCTCCCATGTTCAGGACGGCTCTGCCCTCAATGGCACACATTGTCCTTGTGCACAGGGGAGGCTGTGGCGTCACAGAACACTGCAAGCTGAAGGGGCCTCAAAAGATCACATGAGGAAGAAAGTACGGGGATGGGGCAGCAGGACCAGGCCTGGGCAGGACTCGATCACACAGACCCCTGGGGCTGTCTTTAAGAAGCTCACAACATGGAGCAAAGTGGCCATAACTATAGGTACAGGAGGACGGACATTTCTGAACCAATCTTTGTACCAATTCCTCTCTGGGGCTCTCCTCACTCGGTATATAATTAGCCACATCTCTGCCCACAATCTTGACGTTTAGGAAGACACAGTTGAGCCAGGCATGGTGGCGCATACTTTTAATCCCAGCACTCGGGAGGCAGAGGTAGGATTGCCATGAGTTCAGGCCAGCCTGAGACTAGAGTGAATTCCATGTCAGCTTGGGCTAGAGCAAGACCCTACCTCAAACAAAATAAAATAACCAGGATCAAAGACAATGAAAAGCATGCCTACCCTCCTTTCACTGCGTCTCATCCTCACTGCTCAGAGACAGGGCCACTGCTGCTGCTACACAGCATGTCCCAGGGCTGAGGCAGGGGAGGGAATAGCTGTGGGCTCCTGGGATAATTCCACCCCGATTTCAAGAGCAGCAGCAATGAGGCCAGAGCGATCACTTCCTGTGTGTGTACTGAGTCTGTGTGTGTGGTGGGGGGGGGGGGTGTCCGATTCTATCACCATTTCATCACCCTTGGTTCTCCACACAGTTGAAGGCAGGCAGGTCTGTGGCCAAGAGGCCTCCTTCCCACTTATGTGGAAAAGGATGGGAACACCCACCCGGGGCCTCAGTCACCTCTGGCGTCACCCACTCCTCTCCGGCCCCACAAGTGTGAGGAGGGTAAGCGCTTGTCAGCACTCGCCCTGCCAGCCAGTGCACGGGGCGGCGGGAGAGGGGTGCACGCACATATGGACACATACATGTACATGGGTCATCTACATATACACATGGACACAGACGCACACACACATGCATGTACACATAACCACGCCACACACACGCTGGTGGTTTCTCTTCTGCCTTCCACAGTTCTAAGCTGCTGCCGCTGCCACTCTGATGGTATCTGCTACACAGAAATTTAGGCCACTGTCCAGGGCTCCAATACCCTGTGCCCCCTTTATACAGTCCTTCTGGTTTGCCAACGTCCCCTCCTAAATGTGGACCCCAATGTGACTACTATTTCCAGAAGGGCTCTAGCTAGCCTAATCAACAGTAGAGCCTCAGAATTCACAAAAGGGCGGGCAGGTGGGATGAACAAGCCCTGGGGTCACACTTGTTCTACCATGGAGGCCATGCCCGGGGCACTTGCTCCTGCCTACCTCAGCTGCAATGCAAAGGAGGGCGGGGACAGATGTCAGCGCTCTCACCGCCCTCTCTTCTTGTCTTCTGGATCTCACTCGGGCCAGGCCCCTTTTCTTCTGGCAAGTTAAAGGGGGACACTGGCTCCCACCACCAGTCTGAAGGCCAGGAAGAAACCTCACATACCCTCAGGGCCTGCTCCAGACCCTAGTCAGACCCCACTTAGCCCTTCAAAGGAGTTAGGTTTACCCTAACACTCAGCAGCTCCAAAGGTCAACAGCAAAGACACTTGCACCGTTCAAGTGAGCATACACCTGGTCCCAGAAGTCCCACACAATAAAGTTCCTTCACAAGAATGCACACGTAAAGCCGATGTCTGAACCATGACCAAAGACCCCGGAAACAGCTCAAGAAAACGAGCCTGCCCTTCCTTGCATGTGGAAAGCCCCTACAAGCACCTTGCCCATCTCTTCCGGGAGGTAGTCACAAACGATGGATGGAACCACAGCATACGACCTCAGCCGTCCTCTGTCAGTGACATGCCTGCTTGTTGAGGACCGCCCCAGGCCTGGTTTCAGGGACCTGTGGAAAAGCAAGGCCTCCCTCCTGGGGCTACACATCACAGTATGGAAAGCCAACGCCTACAGAGCCGCAGAGCCCCACAGAGAGAAGTGGTCCACAGCTGGGCCGCGTTAAGCCACAGATCAAGGTCCAGAGGCTCTGTCCCCAGGACCCTCACCACTGGCCACAGGGGACAAATTATTTTCTAGGTGACCCTCTACTTTCCCTTTGCACTATCCCACCCAGAACTCATGGCCAAAGAGACAGCCAAGGATAGACAGGCTGAACCAAGGCAGCCTCCTTAGGCTCCAGTGAGCTTCCTGGATCTTGGAGGCCTGCCTGGAGCCAATGAAGCAATCTATACATCTGGGCACAGCCCCACCAAGCAATATATTTTTAAATAGTTTCTGTCCAAGTGAGGCAGGAAAATATCTTTAGTGATGCCAGCAGTGGCCAGTAAAATCTAATGACATGTGTAAGTTTCTTTTATTACTCTCTAGCTTACTAGCAAGTAAAACAAGCTAGCATTAAAAAGTTAACTGAGGGACTGGAAGATAGCTCAGCAGCTAGAGGTGCTTGCTGGCCGGGCCTTAGGGCCCAGGTTCAATTTCCCAGAACCTGTGCAGAGCCAGATGCACAAGGTGGCACAAGCATCTGGAGTTTGTTTGTGGTGGCAAGAGGCCCTGGCACGCCCATGCATGCATTCCCTCACTCTCTGCTCATAAATAAATTTAAAAAAATTAATTTCAGCTGTATATCATACCCAGAACTCAAGGCTCTAGATTTTCTTCAGATGTCACCCAATGCTGTCGCCTTTCTAGACCTGTTACCTATTTAATTCTATCAAACTCTATCTGGAGATGGAAACTTCCTTTCAGCACCCAATACATGTTTAGTCACTGTCCAGTGAGTGGTCAGAAGGACCCACCACAAGGGAAGGAGGGAGGCTCACCTGCAGCCACGACAGGAACCATGGAAGCTGGACAAGGAGACAGGAGGCCTGCTCCTCGGTGCCCCAGACCGTGACCCAGGGCACGCAGAGCCTGCATTCTGCCCACTAGACAGCGTGTGGACTGAAGTCACAGCACGTGCAGGGACGCCGTCCATTTGCCCAGCTGCCACAACTAGGACTCGGGCTAGTAAAGCGGGCTTCCGAGTGCGGGCTCTGGGACTGGGCGCGCCCCAAGCGGGAGATTCCTGCCGCCTCTTCTTCAGTGCGAACCTCAAGGCTGGGAGAGCAACCAAGGGGACAGAAGAAAACCCCAAGGACAGAAACAGTCTTGGTTCTAAAGCAGAAGGCCCAGCTGAAAGGAACAGTAGAAGCCTAGAGAACGTTTACCAGTTATGCCCGTCTGAGGTGGCACAGATACCACAAGCCTGCCTTCCCTGGGTCCAGCCAGCCACGGCCTGAAGAACAAGGCCAACCTGCTGTGATCCTTTCTCACCAAGAAACAGATCCTCATTTCCTCAAACAAAAAAAATTTTTTTTTTTTTTTGCAGGGCACGCATGCATGCACACACACATGCACGCTTTCGCTGTGGCACTGAGCAACAGAGGCCTCCTGGGTGGACACAGAGCCAGCGGTGCCATGTTTTTTCTGCACCACAGCCACCATCCTGGAGACAAAAGTCACCAAGGCCAGCCCTGCACCCCAAGCTGCTTCATCATGGTCCTATTCCCTTACTACCCTGGCATGAACCCAGTGCAGCCAGCTCCGTCAGTGGTAGTTCTGACGACAGTGTGTAACTAACTCCACGCTCACGCCAAGCAGGCCAATACCAACTCCAAAACTAAGGAGGTGAAAACCAAGGAATCGGGGCACATGGCAGATACCCTCCTACAGCGACTGGTGGGGATGGTGACAGAGGTGGCCCAGGGGGTACTGACCAGTTTCTTGGTGGCCTAACAGTTTAATCAGAGGAACAACCCACCCCTCCCCCTGCTCCTGAAATCATTACCCGTGGCCCTGATCTAGGGATCAGCATAATCCGAGTGACTCTGAAGGCCAGTGTGTGTCTCACAGCGGCTGTAGGGTGGGTTCCAAGAAAGGGGAACTCCAGCAAAGGGCTGGGAAGGGATTAGTGTCCATCACATTGGACTGCTTGCAGACGCCTGCCTCTCACCATCTGTCTGCTCTTGTCCCGCTACCACTGGGCTTCACAAGGAAAGAACATGCCTCATTTTAAATGGAAAATAAATAGATCCTTTTGGGGGAAGGGAAGCAACAACTTGGAATCATCTTTCTGTGGACAGGACTTTCAAAGCAAGGGCATTCGCTCCTTCCCGGGCAGTTCTGAGAGGGCTATCGGGCACTGGGCTGCACAGACCAGGAACATCAGAAACACCACTGAGCACCAAGATGCGTCTGAAATCTCCGCCAGGCCTCTGGGACACTTACCTGTGCCATCTTGGCAAGGTCTAGGGAAGGCCTCTGCTCCTGCGCTTCGTCAGGGCGCCGCCGCTTCACGCCGACCTTCTTGTCGTTAAGGACACACGGCTGGGAGCGGCTGCGGGCAAGCCCACTGGAGCGTCTCGCCAGCTCCGGAGTTGAGGCGGGGGTACTGTTGGCCGAGGGGGGACAGTATTCCAGGAAGGAAAACTGCTCATGTGAGCAAGAGCGCGATCGCTGCAGGTCCAGCCGGCCCCCTTCCGTCGAACGTGGGTCAGGGCTCCAAGTGTCACTCGGCTGTCCGCAATGGGTAGATCCTGGTGCCCCTTGGCACGGCTGTCCCCCAAAGTGGTGGTACAGGCCCACCTGGTGGCAGGGCGAGGACAGCCCGTTAGCCCGGGCAGGGAGGCTGAAGCTGGAGCTCCGCTGCATGGGGCCGACACCATTGGAGTATCGCTGGACGCTGCCCCCACTGTAGCACCGTCTCTTCTCCACAGGAGTCCAGACTTTGGACCCCAAGGGCCGCCATGACGTCCGGCAGCTAGACATCTCATCAGAGAAAGACAGTGACCGGCACTGGCGCTTGCTGGGTGGCGCTGAGGGGTTCCCGTTGTGGTCACTGATGCTGAGGTCTTTGATCAGGCTGGTGACTGTACAGGCGGTCACTGCCTCTCGGTGCCACAGGGAGCCATCCTGACACTTCTCTGGTAGGCATTCCCAAATGCTGGCACTTGGCTGGTCAATCTGAAGAGGGCATTTTCTGTCCAGGTCTCGCCATCTGTCATTTTCTGATGCATAAATGCAAAAAGAAAATAGGATTGGAAAGGCCATCACAACAGCCTTCTATTTCTATACCAACAGTCTGTTTGCTATAAGTACTTTGGAGCCAGAAAGGCCCTTAAAACTAGCCCGACCAATCTTGTGTTACAGAAGAAAAAACAGAGGCTATGAGTGGGTGTGAGGCCCAACATTTGCAATGGCAGCCGGCAGAGCCTGCACTTCAGACACACCCCTGGCCTTTCCCACAACAACCCATGCTGAAATGCAGGCCAATGTGGTTCCACCCAAAATGCTTCCTCACCCTATAAATGGGAGACTGACTCGGCCTGAACCCTGCCTTGGCCGATGGCAGAATCACAGCAACGGATCTGTTTCACCTGTAACTCTCTGCTGCTCTTAGGATGGGATGGGATGCCCTGGCTGAGGACCTTGACCAAAGCTGAGTCTTTGGCACCTCAGGAGGGTCGAGGTCAGAATGGGCTTGGCACTGCCAGGTTAGTTCATCTGAAGTCCATTTTCAGAGTGCTTGCTGATAAAGGAAACTGATTTATTGCTCTTCCACCAAAAAGTCCAATAATACCAATGTCAACAACAGCTGCCAATCACAGCACGGAAGATATTTAAGGCAATTAAGATTGGGAAGAGTGGCTGTGTGTGGTGGCACACGTCTTTAATCCCAGCACTTGGGAGGCAGAGGCAGGAGGAGTGTCATGAGGTCCAGGCCGCCATGAGAATACATAGTGAATTCCAGGTCAGCCCGGGCTAGAGGGAGAACCTACCTTGAAAAACTGAAGAAAAAAAAAATGGGAAGAGCAAGTCTCAGGCTGCAAAAATGTTAAGGACCTGATTTGAACTTATACATTTAGTTCTCTGTTTAAAGACATGAATAAGTAAGCTAGCCCTGCTAGGAAATGCTGAATTAGAACTTGAACTTACTCTTGTGTAAAATACTCAAGAACAATTTGTTTCTCTTCTATAGAATCCAATACCCCATAGGGACTATTAGGAGATGCAAAGATAGCCTGATATACTTTTAGCATTCAAGTTTACAATTCAAAAGTAAAGTTGAGAAATGTGGTATGTTTTAGGAATCAACCTGTGAGCACTGTTTGCCTTTCCTAACCTGCATATGTTTATCAGCTGTGCAAGTGTGAATGAATGAAAGACCCTTTGATGCCCACAGCAATTTGGATCCCTCACTAAGCATTCGCCCTGGGCCATGGCATTTCCTAGCCACTTGCATGCAGGGCCGCTGTGGCAGAGGCAAGGAGACAGTGGGTTGGTGGCATTGGGTAACTGGGCCAGTTCTATATCGCTGAGTGATACTTAGGCCAGTCTGACCCCGGCGCCATGCCCTGCAGTGTGATAGGAAGCCACCAGGACCTGACACAGGTCCTGTTGAGAGGGAGTCGTGTAGCTTTTTAGTTTAGGGTGACTGGGCCCCGAAGGTAAAAGAGTAGAAATGTCCTTCAGTCGGGCCTTGCAGTCTCCACTTTACCCACAGGTCAAAGAAGGTCCTCTCCTCTCCTTACACTAGAGTTCCCTAGATCTGTTTTTCCATAAACCTCAGCCCCTTCCTGGGAGGGAGTTCCCCTTTCCTAGAATTTAAGTCTGATCCTGGCATTGTGGTTGGTTAAGCTCAGCCCCAAAATTTGATTTTATGGCTGGCCTCTTTCTGAGCCAGCCTCTTGCCCAGACCAATAAGCCCTCACTCCGGCTCACCTGAGCCTGAAGGCCAGGCCACCACAAGGCAGTTGTAAACAGACCTTTACCAGGTGGGAAGGCCTCCCTCTTCGTTGGCTGCTCATCTGTCCTGAACTCCCAGGCCCTGGGAAGCCTCCCCTTGTCTCGAGCTGGGTTGAGACCCACGCTATTTCCACAGGGCTCTTTACCCCTCTCCTGCCCCTCTCCATGGCAGGAGCGCTCTGTGCTTCCTTTTGCTTTTCCCCGAATAAATGTAAGAATTTCATAATTATCCTTCTCAGTCTGATTTATCAATCCTTTGGGTAAGAACAGACATGAACTAAGGATTTGGGGCTCCAAGAACTCCTCCTAAGCTCCCATAACCCACTGCACTGTCTTAAGGGGCTTCTTGCACAGGCAAGATGTGCTATATGTTTAGAAATTAGTGACTGAACCCAAGGCAATACGTGCTTCAAGCAGAAGGACTGCAAATCTAGCTGCCCCACAGTGACCACTTCTTTGAGGCAGTTTTAGAACTCACCTTGAACCGGAGGCAATCCTCGTGCTTCGACCTCCCACGTGCTGACATTATAAATATAAGCCACCATGACCACATTCTGTTCACAGTGGCCACTTCTCAAACACCACAGAAAGATACTCCCTGGACTGTCACAAACAACTAATCCACTGGGTCAAAGGAGGGACTAGTGCAGCCCAAAGGGGATTCCAAGATCCCAATGAAAAGCCAAATCAGGCCTTCCTCCCGGGCACTCTGCCAAGGTCATAAGACTGACAGCCTGAGGGACTATGACTCTGGGTGGGGGACACAGGGAGAAACTTCCCAGGGTTGTAAGCCATAAGGACCTCAGGAGCTGGAGAGGCAGAAAAGAGACTTTCTGTAAGGCCAGCAAGTCATCTGAGAACAAAGTAGGCTGAACCACCAACTTGAAGGTCACAGAATCTCCCCAAGCCCTGACCACAGCAGTTTTGATACCAGTTCCTCACAGCTGAGTTTATTTTTAATTTTTAACATATTTTTATGTATTTATTTGAGAGAAACAGAGACCAAGAGAGGGAGGGAAGGAAAGAGAGAGAAATAGAAAACATAGGTACACCAGGGCCTCCTGCCATTGCAAACAAAGTCCACATGCACACACCGCTTTGTGTGTCTGGCTTTACGTGGGTAGTGGGGGATTGAATCCAGGCCATCAGGCTTTGAAAGCAATCATCTTTAACCACCGAGCCACCTCTCCAGGCTCCCAGCTAAATTTAATAAGTTATTCCCCAAATATAGACATTACCCAAGTATTTCTTTGCAAGTTGTGTTTACACCGTTCACATATATCTTCAGTTCCAATGTAAAGTGTCACTGAGACAGGTGTGGTAGTGCACGCCTTTAATCCCAGAATGCGGGAGGCAGAGGTAGGGGGATCAATGTGAGTTCGAGGCCACCCTGAAACTACATAGTGAATTCCAGATCAGCCTGGGCTAGAGTGAGACCCTACCTTGAAAATAAATTAAAAAAAAAAAAAAAAACAGATTCAGTTTGATATCAGCAGGTCAAAGCTCAGTGAGCGCGAATAATAAACTCAATTTAAAGAAATACAAAGTAAGCCAGACATGGTGGCCTAGTCCCCACTATAATCCCAGCACTCAAGGGGATGAGACAGGAGGACTGCCTTAAGTTCCAGGTAAAGTTGGGCTATAGATTAAAACAAATGTCTCGTAAAACAAAGGGGGGAGAGGAAAGCGAGGAACATAAACTTACATGGACTGAGTCATGACCACCTATTTGGAAGGAGAAAACTTACGCTAAAATTTTGAGGACAATGCTCATTAAAATGACAGAGATGCCAGGCATGGTAGCTCACACCTATAATCCTAGCACTCAGGAGGCTGAGGCAGGAGTTCCAGGTCCGTTGGACGTAGAGTGAGACCCTGCCTCAGAGCAAAGCAAAGCAAAATAATAATAATAATAAAAAAACAGAAACGAATGGCAGTAAATTGGTAAGTGTGATTAAAATGCCCTGCAGAGGGGCTGGCTAAGCAGACTGTAAAGGGTTAGCATGGGCCCTGCCAGCGCACAGCCCAGGGACTAGCCAACGGTGTAGGAAGTACTAGGAACGTGTTGCTAAGAGAAAGCAGCACTATATACGGCAGTATGGCTCTTATTTAGTAAAATACATCCTGTGTCAGTCGTGAAATGAAGAAGAAACAGAGCAAAATGCTAACAGCTGATGGGCAGATCGCGGCTACTTTATATTTTCTTGTTTTGGCTTTTCTAGTCTGTCCATCTCCTATGAGGAAGCTCTATGAGCAAATGCATGAGGACTGTAGCCACGGGGCTACTTCTAGTGTGGCTCAGAAAGTGAGCCAGGGCCAGGGCCCCAACCTCTTTCTTTTCTGGGTTGCCTGCTTTGGGTTTTCAGGAAGTTGCTTGGCCACCAACTTCCCTTTGGGGATGAGACGCTGCAGCGCCACAGAGCTCAGGACTGTGGGGACTGAGCTTGGAACAGCAGGCCTAGCCGCAGAGCAGAGAGGACCTGAGACAGCCACAGCCTGTGCTCAGGAGCCAGTGGCACAGGACAGATGGCTTCTCGGGCAAACAGGCAGAAGTGAGCCATGAACGGAGAAAAGGCGGGTCCCATCCTCCAAGCATGCCTGCCACTTGTGTCCCATTTTTGTTTCACTGGTTGGGAATTTTCTTTTTCTCTGGGGAAATCAAGAATAAAGGGGAACTGGAAACCAAAGACTATCCATGATCTTGCTGTTTCCTGACCAGGCCCCTGGGGACCTCCCTCCTGTGGCTTTACTGCCTCTGTGCCTCTGGAGAACCTCTGGAAACTCCATCAGCTGTCTTCTGGTCCCCTGGGAGCTGCCCACTGCCTCCTGGGAAAGATGCAAACTTTTTAGCCTGGCATGCAAGCCCACCCACAGTTTCTCTAATGGACCCCACCACATTCTAAGTACCCAACTTCCTATGAATGGGAAGTCTGACAAGACTCTACAGTCAAAATCACCCTTGAAAACCTCTGGTCAGGCTGGCTGTAGAGATGGACACCAATGAAACCAGCACTAAGAAAGCTGAGGCAGAAAAAAAAGTGTAAGTTTAACACCTGCCTGGGCAACATAGAAATCCTGTCTCAAAAAGCAAATATATACTTATATTAAATCCCTTATCAGCCCATAAGTTTTACCCCTCCCAGTTTTCTGCAGATAATCCTAGAATAATTCTAATGTGCCAGAAATTCTTTATGAAACTAAAGTTTGATCATAAGACTTCAGGAATGCACACAGAACCTAAGTGCAGAGGTGGGAGTTCCATGAGCTTGGCCTTGAGGCTACCAATAACATCCCTATCGGGTACAGGGCAAATGGTCAATTCTAATGTGACCTGCTCACTACAGCACCTACTCCATCTGTTTAAGGAATAAGCCTGAAGGCTGGGGGAACTGGCTCAGCAAAGGCACTTGCCTGCAAAGCCTGCCAGCCCAAGAATCCAATTCCCCAACACCCACATCAAGCCAGATACAAAACATGGTGCAAGCATCTGGCATTCTTTAGCAGTGGCAGAAGACCCTGGCACGCCCAAACATATACACACATAAAATTAGAAATGAAAGAATTAGCCTGCATGACCTTACTACATGTTTCTACGTTGTAGGGAGGACTTGGAGAGTCAGTCCTCTCCTCTGTCCACTGGCTCTAGAGGAACACAGCACGCGGAGGCACAGTCTTGCCCACACATCAGCTCTTTCACACCTTCACATTTTTGCAAAGGCTCAGCATGTTTTTCTGACTTTTTGCTTCTTCCACCAACAGAGAGCCTCTTACTCATGTAAAGCCACACTCCCTCTGAGGAGATGCCTTCTCCATATGGCCCTGGTACACCCACAGAAATGTGCCTAGATTTTTAGCCATATGATTCATATGTTAACTAAGCCTTGATTATCTACTTCTGCTCAGTCACGGGCTTGGAGCACAGTCCAGTGTAGCTCCCCATCGTTCTGCACACAGTGTGACACACAGCAGGCCTGGCAGGGGCGAGGGGAATATAGGGGAAGAAGTGGGTGACAAAATTCAACAAACGCTGCAGAGGACGGAGATGGCTCCATGGGTAAAAGAGCTTGCTGCCCAAGTGAGAACCTTGGTTCAGATCCCGAGACCCACGTGAAGCTGGATGCAGGGGTGCACATCGATAATGCCGGTGTGCTTACAGCAGGATGGGAGGTGGGACAGGGAAATCCCTGGAAGCCCGCAGGCCAGGTAGAACCTGCCTCAAACACGGTGGAAAGCCAGGGCTGACATCTGAGGCTGTCCTCTACCTCCACACATGCACTGCAGCAAGTGTGCATTCCACGCACCCATCCCGTAACACATTTAAAAAAAAAAAAAACAAAAATTTGGGCTGGAAGGATGGCTTAGTGGTTAAGGTGCTTCCCTGCAAAGCCAAAGGACCTCAGGTCGATTCCCCAGGACCCACGTAAGCCAGATGCACAAGGTGGAGCTGGCATCTGAAGTTCATTTACAGTGGCTGGAGGCCCTTGTGCACCCATTCTCTCTCTCTCTCTCTCTCTCTCTCAAATAAATAAATAAAACTTAAAAATTAAAAAAAGAAAGCCCTACAGAGGAGGCTGAGGACGTTCCCCTCACATTGCTTGTTATTTGTCTTTGGCATGGTGACCTTCCCTTGGCTAGGTAGATCGAACCTTGGCTGTGCCTTGGGGCCACAGCTGGCTGCATCTGAAGCAGCCAGGAGACTCTGAGATACTTTGCAGCTGTAAAGCACTGCTACTGTGTGTCGGTACCAGCCTGGTAGCCAACTGTCCTGCGTGCAGCACAGATAATCCTGGAGCTATTTCTATCCTCACCCTTTCAAGAAGTACAATATAAGAAGGTAAAAACAATCGATGCTATGTTTAGCTTCTGTGTTTCCCCCCTTCAGAGTTCAGAAGGCAATTTGTTGGGTCAGGCCACCAGACAAAAGAACAGGAATAGAAGCTAAGTTTTGATGGCACACTGCCCTGCAAGCTAGGCCCCAACTTTACACCGCACAAAGGGCAGGTCTCTGAGAAGGGCATTCTGGGTGCCCCGCCCTGCCACTCAGTTATCACATCTGCACAAACAACTAGAGCTCCTTCCCAAGTGACCGGGGCCATAGACATGAGGTGTTCACTGAACAGTGGTTACTTGGCATGGCTGAAAGGGCATAGCCCTGGGATTGAACCTTAGCTCTCTGCAGATTCCTTAAGACGAAATAAGGGTCCAGAAAAGAGTAGCTTCTGCACTAGGATTTCTCCAGCTATGGTTTCTGGACTTCCTGCAGGACCATGGAGCTGACAGAGCTGTGTCCCTGACTTGGCAACTCAGACTCAGGACTAGAAACTCATATTTTATATGCTCTCCAAGTTGCTTTAATATAAAAATGTGAAATTCTGGTTGGGGAGATAACTTAGCTGGTAATTTGCGTGCCTTATGTGATAGCTGGAGTGAGGTGTTTCTCATAAACTCATGTGTTTGAATGCTTGATACCTAGCTACTGGCAATTTGAGAATTGGAGCTTTGCTGGAGGTGTGCTGTTGGGTGCGGACTTATGGGTGCTATAGCCAGCTTCACCTTGCCAGTGTTTGGCACTGTCCCCTGCTGCTGTTGTCGACCTCTTGTTGGCCAGGAGGTGATGTCCAGCCTCAGAGTCTCCCATTGAGTCTATGAGCCAAAATAAATCCTTTCCTCCCACAAGCTGCTTCTGGTCAGGTGCTCTGTGCCAGCAACAAGAAGGTTAACTGAAACAGTAAAATGGTTACCAGGAGTGGGGTCCATTGCTGCTAGAAACCTGGTTGTGTGGCTCTTGGCCTTTTTTTTTTTTAAATTTTTATTTATTTATTTGAGAGCGACAGACACAGAGAGAAAGACAGATAGAGGGAGAGAGAGAGAATGGGTGCGCCAGGGCTTCCAGCCTCTGCAAAGGAACTCCAGACGCGTGCACCCGCTAACGTGGGACCTGGGGAACTGAGCCTCGAACCGGGGTCCTTGGGCTTCACAGGCAAGTGCTTAACCGCTAAGCCATCTCTCCAGCCAGGCTCTTGGCCTTTTGAAACTGACTTACCAAAGGAACATGGAAGGACTTGAAACCTTGGTCTAAAAGACATCTTGCAGCGTTGAAGGCAGAGTTTGATGAACCATTCTGATCAGAGTTGAAAAGACCTGAATGTAGTAAGAACTATAGACTATGAGGTTTGGCTTATGAGGGGAAGAAAAAACTTTATTGGAAACAGTCTAAAGCCAGGCATGGTATACACCTTTAATCCTGGCACTCAAGAGACAGAGGCAGGAGGATCATTGTGAGTTCAAGGCCACTCTGAGAGTACACAGTGAATTGCAGGTCAGCCTGGGCCAGACCGAGACCCTACCTCAAAAACAAACAAACAAATAAGCAAACCGAAAAAGAAAAAGAACCAGTCTAAAGGCAGTTTGTGTGAGAGGCTTGCTGTTTTAACCATGTCCTGAGAACTTGTGCAGGGTTGCCTTTCATAGAAATGGGACTGGAATGAGCAGATGGATATGGCACAGAAAGAAATGAAATCTTTGGGCCGAAACTGCTGCTGTTCAGCTGCAATTGTTTGAGAGATTACAACAAAAGTTCCAAGAGTTTACAGCCCTGGAGGTCTCAGCACTGTGTTTTAGATGCTCTCAAAGTGACATAATGCAACAGAATGTGGTTTCTAGCATTGGTTAAGCACCTACATACAGACCCAAGAAACCAGATTCTCACAGCCTCCAAGGCCCAAGGAGCAAGCCTCCAGCCAGACCTGTGGCTGACTCATTCCTGGATTTCACCTGTGTACTTGTGCTGACAGCGAGTTTCTCTCCCTGCCCTGTGGGGTGGGTTGGGCTAACTTGGCCTGTGAGCTCTGAGGGCAGCCTGTTTTGTGTGTAAGCTCACCGACCCTTTCAGTGTTAAACTCCAGACAACTGGGGTGTCTTTCCAAAGTCAGTTTTGCCAAACAGATCTTATAGTGAGAACACGGGGGTAATAATCAGGGTAATTACTTGGGCTGTCCCCTAGTAGTCTCATCTGGCTGGCTGGGGTTTTGTTTTGTTTGTTTTGAGACAGTTCACTCTGCAGTTCAGGCTGGCCTGGAACTCACCCTGGCTGGGGATAAACATATAATCCTCCTGCCTCAGCCTCACAGGTGCTGAAATCATTGGCACGAGCCACCATGCTAGCTTTCTCATCTGTTTTTAAATGAAACTCGAAGCCTGTATTGTCAGAATGGAAACTCACTTTTGTGTCAGAAAGAAAGGCTCCCCTGCCTCAGCTTCTGACCCTGCCATGCAGCTATAGGGACAGTGAAATGGTAGCTGTTTCTTAAAGCCAGTGATACAAGACACCATGCTCCTCTCACGAGGGACAAGGGATTGGGATGGCTGAAGATGGCATTCCACCAGGACCCATCTGGGGAACAGGAAGGCTGGCCCGTGGGGCTCTGAGAAAGCAGAGAACCAAGATCAGGGTTCAGGACATCCTGCCCCCTTGTCGGCAGGGTGGGGATGGCCAACTGCAGCTGCTACTACTCCTGAGAAGGCTGAGCTCTTCTTGCAGAAAGGGGTCTGGGGGGAGGGCAACCAAGGTATCAATAACCACACAGGGCTGGGTGCTGGGGGCACAGGCCTCAGTCTCCCCCATCTGCATAAGGCAATGTGAACTGGGGCCCTGTGACAGTTCCTCCATGTCAACACAAACTCTGAAGGGCTGGAAAAGTCAGTCTGGTCCACCTTTCCAGATTTGTTCCTGCTGTGAGGAATGTACAGACTACATGAAGTGAGCAGTTCTCTGCACTACACACAAAGCAAGGGTGGGTACTGTTGTACAGATGAGGGAACTAGCAGCAGGGAAAGTGTCAACCTACTACCCCAGAGGTCTCCCTGCTGAGAATAGGAAAGAGCACCAGCATGTACCCCAAGGACAATGCTCATCTCCTGGGTCATCACAGTACATCCTGTCCACTGGTGGGCAACTGAGCTTCGGCTCCCCCAGGTACCCAGTGAGCAAACAGTAGAAGCCAGACTTACGCCCAGGCTGTAGATCTGAGGTCATGCTTTTGCAGTTGGGCCAGGCTAGCCCCTGACTTGCCCATCTTTTATTCCAGAGGGCAGGGCACCTAAAGACAGCCTACGACAGCCACTCCGTGCCCTCTGACAGCACTGTGGCCCTCTCCCTGGCCCTGTTCAGCCAGCTTATATGAGAAGGCAAGCTGGGAGCTCTACGCTTGTTACTGCAAACAGCTGTCACGTGTTCCACCCAACCCCCCCTGCCTCCACTAGAGACTTCATTCTAGTAACACTGGCCAGTAAATGGTACCAGGAAGAGCTCAAAGCACTCTGCATGGGTGAACCAAACTACTTTAGAGATTTAAAAATCATGCGACCACAATAAATTGAAAAGAACAGTAGAAAGCTATTTTCTTTTTTTAATATGTTATTTTTCTTTATTTATTTGAGAGAGAGAGAGAAAAAAAAAAACAGGCTGGGAGAGAGAAAAAATGGGCGTGCCAGGGCCTCCAGCTGCTGCAAATGAACTCCAGATGTGTGCACCCCCCCTTGTGCACCTGGCTTATGCAGGTCCTGGGGAATCGAACCTGGGCCCTTTGGCTTTGCAGGCAAGAACCTTAACAACTAAGCTACTGCTCTAGCCTCGAAAGGCATTTTCTTAAGAACCATATGTATGCACAGCTGTATGTGGATGTGACTTTTCAGTGAGCACAGATCACACGCTGGTCTGTGTTAATTCACAGGCAGTTTCATCTTGGAGGCCTTGGCCCAAGGATCACATTCAAAATGGCTTATCTCTGCACAACAGAGAAAGTGCCCAAGAACAAAAAACTGGGCCTGAGTAGCTCTGATTTTGTTACTTGTGTTTTTCATTTTGTTCCAGTCATTTGACTAAAGTGGAAAACTGCCAGCTTTTCCACACAGGCCACTTCCAATGACAAATAGTGGCTGAGTCAAAAGGAGACCAAAGATCTCAGAGTGAAACCTCTCAGTCCTAGGTAGCTCAACACAGCTGACTGGTTTCCCCGAGGAACTCCATCCAGAGAGCACCCTGGGGACAGCCCTTTTATGTACAGAGCAGACTTTAACAGCCAAGTAATTAAACACTGAAGTGAGAGCTTATAATTAAAACGCTGACAGACCTGAACAGGAGCGGCACAAGTCAGGCTGCTATAAGATTTTTACAATTCCTTTTTATACATTATGTATGATCCTTCTGCTCAAGTTGCCTCTATGTTCTTTGCCTGTGAAATAATTTACATTAATAAATAATTTATTACCATAACTCCTAAAGTAATTATGGGTTTCCCATTTTTTTTCTTAGCATATGAATTGGTCTGTTCTCTGTCCACTGACTGTACTTACAAGGCTTCTCCTAGTGGCCTTTTGGAAACAATTGGTGTTGCTTTTGCTCTCTCACATTTTATGTGATTTCCAGATCTTCTCCTCGCCTGAGTGGTGAGGAAAATGGAATGTGTGGCGTCCATTGTCCCGACAACACAGAACTCATTTAATGGCTGTAATTAGCCGAGAGTGGTGAATAGGGCCTATGCTCACCCCACTTGCCCTGTTTCACCATTAAAATTAAACTGGCACACGTGTGACCCCAGGCGAGCGTGGAGAAGCGTCTCACGGGGCAAGTGGCAAAGGCTTTGGCAGCAGCAGGCTGAAGCTTCGCATGCAGCCCACCACACTCAGCACAGGAAGGCGCCCACTTCCCACACCCCCCAGACGTCAGGGTGAGAAGCCCGAATGGCCAGTTGGGGGTTGCCCCTCAGCCCATGTTTCCTGTGTCAAGAGCGCAGCGCTTGGGGCTAGGGCAATGGCTCAGCTGGTAGAGCCAGGGTTGAGATTCCCAGCACCAGGTCATAAAAGTCCAGGTGGGCATGGCGGCCTGCCTGTAGTCCCAGTGTGAGGGAAGTGGAGAAAGAGAAGCCCCAGGGAAACTGGCTAGACTAGACTAGCTGAGCTGGAGAGCTCTGACCAAGTGGAAAACCCTGCCTTGGCAAAATACAGAGAATGGCTGAGGAAGACACCTTGACATACACATATGTCCACGCACATACGTGCACATCACACACACACGTAACAGAGTACAGCACTTGGTCATACACAGACGTCTTTCTCCCAGAGAGCTGTCAACATGCAAAGTTCTTCAGCAGAGGTGGCTGGGGGAAGATCTGGAGGGGAGAAAAGAAATCAAAGGCCAACCGGGCTGTGGTGGCGCATGCCTTTAATCCCAGCACTCAGGAGCCCGAGATAGTAGGATTGCTGTAGGTTCAAGGCCACCCTGAGACTCCATAGAGAATTCCAGGTCAGCCTGGAGTACAGTGAGACCCTACTTCAAAAAACAAACAAACAAAAATAGAAATCAAAAGCCTCTGCTAGGTGTCCTGCCAGATGGGGCCAAGCCAGGGTCCTAAGACAGGACCCTTGCTTGGGCACAGAGCTGGTGGGTAGGGCTGCGTTCTGCTCTGTCTCCCATCCACACGCTGGCTTTGTTCTCCCCAACTTTGGGAAAGCATAAAACCACTTCTTTGTCTCAACTTCCCAAATTGGGGTAAGGAACTGGGGTAGGGAGGGGCCTGGTATCCAGCTTACAATCACAAACATGAGGTACTTTCAAAAGAAAAAAGAAAAAAAAGAAAAACAAGCATTGTTGAGAGCATTTGATTCTTTTTAAAAAATATCTGTTGTTCATTTTTATTTATTTATTTGAGAGTGACAGAGAGAGAGAGGGAGAGAAAGAGACAGATAGAGAATGGGCACGCCAGGGCTTCCAGCCTCTGCAAATGAACTCCAGACGCATGCGCCCCCTTGTGCATCTGGCTAACGTGGGTCCTGGGGAACCGAGCCTCGAACCGGGGTCCTTAGGCTTCACAGGCAAGCGCTTACCAACTAAGCCATCTCTCCAGCCCAACATTTGATTCTTATAGGATGACCAGTTTAAAGGCAGTTCTATGGAAAAGCAACAACCTGGGCTGTGCTCCTGGCCTGGGACACTTGCTGGGATTTTTTTCAAAGTGCTTAGGAATCATGCATATTTGCTTCCAGCTAGGACCAGGGGGCATGAGGTTCAGGGAAAAACCCTTAAGTCACAGAGTCAACTGTCCCCAGCTCTCACAGGAGAAGTCCACAGATCAGGGCCAGCACTTGAGTCTATCTCCCTGTGGAGACAGGCTGGAGGTGGGAGATTATAAGAACTTGGCACTTTATCTTTGCTCAGCATTGTCCAGCCTGGAAGGACCCAAAACCCTCTTGAAAAGTCTGGACACCCCTTCAGGGTGTTCTCTTCCCTGCTATTGAAAAGCAGCCACACCCAAGATGAAATCTGCCCGCCTGGGGTAGACTCCCAGCTTGCCACGGTGACAGCACGGGGCGAGGCTGCAAACCTCCACTCAGCAATTCAATGGGCTACAGAGGTAAAGTGAGCTACCAGCTCCACCACCTCTCATGGGCATGGAGAGGCCTCTGGCTGCTGACTCCCCGGGTAGAGTTAGAGGACAACACACACACACACATACACACACACACACACACACACACACACACACACACACACACACGGTACCCATACTTTGCCAGAAGAGACCAAGGCACAGGAAAATGGGGTCACCTACTCTTTGCTCTACAGACCTCCTCCATCTTAGCAGCTGGCCTAGGCCACAGGGCATCCACCGTTGGTGGCTCTTCTCTGCCAGACAGAAAGTTCCTTGTGGGCAGGGCAGGGTCCTCTTTACTCTGCCCTGAACTAAATGTGTGGCATATGCTAAGTGCTCAATTCCTATCTGTAGGAACAAGCCCCCGAAACAACGGTGAAAGCCTTGGTGCTACAGGCTGCCACGCGGGGCAGGGTTCTCCACACTCAAGGAGGGCCGAGCAGCAGGGGAGGCATGTCAGGGAGGGAGATACGAACAGGACGTAGGCACGCTGCTGAGCCACCACCTGTGCAGCAGACAGAGGAGGTCATGGGGGAGGAAGATGAGGAACAGGACACTCCTGACCCACTACCTTCTGCCTCTCTCCTGGCTAACTGGCAGGCCTTGCAGGGCAGGAGAAAGACAGGGCCTGTGGAAGGGAAGAGACAGGAGAGACAGTGAGATCAGGACAAAGCTTCTGAAAGAGCCTTCCTGGAAACAAAGCTAGAAACACAGCCTGGCTCCTCCTGCCAGCCCAGAGGCCTCCTGGTAGAAAGCAGACTGTTGGACCGCACAGGCTCAGATAGCCAGACTGTCACGAACGGTGTCATGACTGTGCCCATGCCTTCTCCTCCTCCAGACGGCTGCCTTGGCCTCGAGAACAGCTCTCTCGCCTGCAGCCCCCTCCCAACAAAGCCACCATGGTGATCTGGATCCTCAGCTGAGATATCCAACCTTCTTAACACTTCCTGTGGCCTGCTTTGTGTTGCTCTAATTCATCACAAAGTCCTAACACCATGCTTTTGATTGCCATGTTAAAATAAGGAAACTGAGGCCCAAACAAACTAGGGAACATTCACCTTATGACTCACATGGTGGAAATGCCAGGGAGGCCTAACACAGGAACAGCCTTGAAGGGGAAGCCGCCATCCCCAAACTGTAGGTTCCGGGTATGGTTCTATTTTGCTGAAGGCCTAGAGTAAAAGAGCAAGATGGCTCTGCCGTAAGCCTGTCCCAGGACACAGGTGTAGCAGGCTTCTGGACTATAAGCTGGGCTCACAGTGATGGTGCCCACTGGCCTCTTTCCCCAGGCTGGGCTTCGGCCTCAAGGGCAGCTCTCTCCCTTCATCAACTTTCAAAGGAAGCCACCGTGGTCCTTCTGTTTAGACATGGAGAAAGCCAAAAGCCACCAAGGAAGTATTTGGTCATGTGGGGACAGGACTCAGAAGTATGTCATGTGGTAAACCAAGGTCCGGTGATCTCCCGGTTTCAATTTCCTCTAGGTGGTGGCATCAAAAGACCATTAGAAGCAGGGCGTGGTGGTGCATGCTTTTAATCCCAGCACTGAAGAGACAGCGGTAGGAGGATCGTAATGAGTTCAAGGCCACCCTGAGGCTACATAGTGCATTCCTGGTCAGCCTGAGCTAGAGTGAGATCCTACCTTGGAAAACCAAAAATAAAAAAAAAATTTAAAAAGACCATTACGGTCAATCAGTCAGCAAAGTGCTTCTCAGGCAAGCATGAGGAACTAAGTTCAGATCCCCGTTACACATATAAAAGCTGGGCATAGTGACCCACGCCTCAACTCCTAGTGCTAGGGAGGTGGAGATAGGAGGATCTCCACTGCTTACCAGCTGGCTGGTGTAGCCCAAACAGTGAGGCCTAGGTTCAGTGAGAGACTGTCTTAAAAATAAATACATAAGTAAGGTGGAAGTGATTGAGAAAGATACCCAGGGCTGGAGAGCTGGCTTAGCGGTTATGCACTTGCTTGTGAAGCCCAAGGACTCTGGTTCAAGGCTCGATTCCCCAGGACCCACGTTAGCCAGATGCACCAGGGGGACGCATGCATCTTGAGTTCGTTTGCAGTGGCTGGAGGCCTTGGCATGCCCATTCTCTCTCTCTTTCTTTCTATCTGCCTCTTTCTCTCTGTGTCCGTCACTCTCAAATAAATAAATAAAAATAAACCAAAAAAATTTTAAAAACGAGAAAGATACCCAATGTCAATCACTGACTTCCAGCTGCATGTGCACACATGTATATGTATGTACACACACATACACACACAAAAAAAAAAAAAAAAAAACAACTACTGGACACAGAGCACAGAGGGCAAGGATGCCACTACGTAGCCCTGCAAAGAAATGAAACCTGAAAGTCCATAGTGATTATTTCATTGCTGCAGGCTGATCTCTAATTCAATATAGACAGACAGAAACCCATCTGGGAGGATAGGCCAAAGATGGGCAGGACAGACAGCAAAGGAGACACTGCGTGCAATCATCTAACACATCAAGAACGCTACACAATTCAGTCATTTTTACCCTCTACAAGAACAGCAGTTCACATGTGCATGAACACAGGACACTAAGGCCTTTCTAGAAGGGATGTCAGAAATATGAACCAAGAGCTTTAAAAGATCCCTGCTTTCTGGCCTCTCTGTTCCCGTCCTGAAACTGCACTACAGAATACAAAAGCAAGAACGCAGACTCAGAGAGCCACTGCTACTGACACCAGCAAATCCAACAGCCCCATTGCCTGGTAACCACAAAGTCACTTCACTCAGGGATATTTTGGTTCATCCACACAATATGGTTCTATAAACCATTAAAATGTGTGGAATGCATCATTTTCGTGCTGTAGGAACTACTAAATGAAAAGTAAACAAATACTATATTGTATAATTACATGTTCATCAGAGACCTGGCTATGCTAAAAATGCAAAAAACAAACATTCATGAAAATACCAACAGTAGCTTTCACTAGGAACTGGGGCTGTAAGAGATTTTTCCTTCCTATCCTATGGCACTATTTCCATGAGGTACTTTAATCATCAGCCCGAACTCTCGATGTCAGACTTGGAAAACCATACACCTGCCCCTTCCCTTTTACACCCCGGCAGCCTCTGGCCCACTCCAGCCCCACTGGGGACTGAAATAGCTAAACACGTGGAAGAGAGTCCCCCACGCTCCTCGAGGGCTCCCCCTGGCTGGGAGGACACCCACACCGTGTGGCTACTCACCCATAATTCCACAAGAGAGAAGGGTAGGTCCTTGACTCATCTTCTTTGGCGTTTGCTGAAAACAACCAGAAAAGCTATTCACTCTTCAAGTCGTCAGAAGCACGTTCACACATGATTCTGCACTGAACTCTTGCTAAAGTCACAATTAAAGGGGAAGCTGTCTTTCGCCAGTGTCAGGTCAGCGACAGACCTAAGTATATCAAGAGACAATATGTGCAGAGGACTGGGCCTAGGCTCTGTCCCAAGGCTCCAGATAGTTATGAACCCAGCAGATCAGTGGGCTTTTAAACCACACTTTTAGCCCAAACTCCTGACATCAGGGGACCTTTACCCAGTAAGTGGGGGAGGGGTGGTGACAAGCTATTGAAAAGCTTCACCAGGGACTGGAAAGACACTAACAGAGGTGCACCCTCCCAGAAGTGAGGGCCTTCTCCCCCTCCTAGATGATACAAGGGCAGTGCCTCCTCTACCTGAAGTGAAGTGCTGGCCAGTGCTTTGTGGCCATGGGGGAGCCTTCCATCATTCTGAACTGCAACAATCACTCAGGTCTCAACCTGAGAACTACAGCTTTCAACTTTCGGGCATTGTCTGTCCACTGGGCTTCCCACTCCACTTCTCTCACAGCTCACACCCACCTATGCTGAACACCATGGTCACCAGATTAAAAAAGAGGCTAGGAGGACTGGATGAACTGATATTCCAGGCACTTACTCCACAGCTACACCACAGGCTGAGCGTGGAATCGTCTGAGGGTTCTTGTGCTCAGAAGGCCCGCGGGGAAGGGACATCCCAGTCAAGACCTGAGGCAGGTCTGCCTCAGCATTCCAAAGACCGAGTGCCTCTCTCCCTCCCTCCCTCTCTCATTCAGTTTTCCACCAACTTGGTACATAGGAACTGACAATTATCTATGTGCAGGCTGTGCTAGGGGTTGATTGTGCAATGGGAAATGAAACTCTCAGGGATGGCTTAGCAGTTAAGACGTTTGCCTACAAACCCAAAGGACCCAGGTTCGATTCCCCAGGACCCATGTAAGCCAGAAGCATAAGGTACACGTGTCTGGAGTTTGTTTGCAGTGGCTGGAGGCCCTGGCACACCCATTCTATCTCTCTCCCTCTTTCTCTGTCAAATAAATAAATAATAAAAAAAAAAAAACAAGACAGACAAACAGAAAAAAAGAAAGAAAAATTCTAAACCCCCAAAAATCAGCCTGTCACACAGGGCTCTAGCTTCTGGGAGAAGCCCCAGTCCTCCTCTCTCCCTGACCCATGCATGGCAGACAGAAGCAAGGCTTCTAGACTGGGAAGTAGGTGGGCACCAGGATCTGCCTCTTGAAGCCCTTGGAGGAGGGTGGGGCTGACTAGCAACACCAGATAAGAGGGTGGCAACTGCCTGGCACCAGCTCCCTCACCCCATCCCTACTGCCCAATCTGGGGCCTTTGCACTTGGTCCGCAATGCCTTTGTCCCACAGGGGCTTTAAAGGTCCATCCTGCTCAGACTGGGGAAAGACAGCAAGGAGGGCCTTCATTTCATGAAGGACAGTCACAAGGCAACTTATTACACCAGAGAGATGAGACAGGGGCAGGGAGGCGATCAGGGCCTGTGTGCTAGGGCTGGGCTGGAGGTCACAGCCAGCTTGGTATAGGACATCTGAGCTAGTGTTGACAGGCCAGAAGGAACCTGGAGGTGGGCAACCCTTCTCCAGGCCTTTCCTCAGTTTAAAACAACCCTTACGCTATCAGGCCAGGTGGTTCTCTTGGATTCCAAGTGATGTAACTGCCTACAGCCGTCTCTGGCAGTATCTAGAAAGAGTTAAAAAGAGCTGCACCTGCCACCTTCTAGGCGGACACGGTACATTGCAGGATGTGCAGCTGAAAGCCACACCAAAGTCACCCGAGGGAGCGGGTGACAAGCACGGCAGAGCGGCCACCGGGGCTGCGCCACCCACACAGCAAGTGTGGAGCCTGCAGTCAGGCCTGCTCTCATGGGAGGGCTCAGAGAAGGGGCTGTGTTTGCCCCCATGAAAAGCCTTGCTTGCTAAGGGAGACAAGCTCCTGGCGATCAGGGAGCAACCAGGCTCAAGGCTAACACCGGGGTGGTTCCCAGTGAGCCCCACCCACAAGCCCTGACACCCCATGCCTGTTATAAGGGCAAAGGCAACTGGCTGGAAGCCCACTGTGGCCACACCAAGGCAAGGGTAAGAGCAGAGAGGACGGGAAGACCACCCGCGTGCGCCACTGAACACGGTGCTGCACTGGAGCCCTTGGGGCGTTTCAGTCACAAGCAGGAAGTGGAGCTGAGCCACTGTGTGGCCAGCGGAAGAGTGCTTAAGGTCTGCTCATTCCAGGGAGGGGTGGGCACACGATCCAGAGGGCACCTGCTTCCAAAACCCCTCTGCCCTCCTGCACCACCCTGCTCTTCCTGGGCTCGGCCCATCTGTTATTAGTCTTCGAGCTGTGAGCTCTCTGCCTCTGCTCTGGTGAGTGCTTATTCTCGGTGAGCTGCCTGAAGGGAGTGTCCGTCACTTACAAATGAGGGATCCTAACTGGCTAGGATTGGACCCCGTCTGGATCTTTGGGCCCATCTGTGTGAGATGAAGCCAGGGTGGGCCAGGCCAGATTATCTCACCCCCAACATCTGCCCTTGAGGCGAGGCCCCAGCACACTCTGATCATGGGCAGGTTTGCCTAGGACCCCGGCCACACAGGCGAAGCAGCACCCGGCAGTTCACAATGGTCTTTCTACCCCCAGTCTACCAAGAATCTGGTAAAAAATTCCCACTGGCGCATCCAATTCCTGCAGCTAGGCTTCCCAATCCACCCTTTGAACCCCCTGCCCTCATGGGGGGGGGGGTGGGAGGGGGACACATCACTGTGCTGAGGCCCGGAGGCCCTTAGGGGAGGGGATTGCGACTCCTGGAGCCTCCCAAGACCCTGGAGTCTGCAGAGGAGCAAAAGCGGCTGAGGCTGAGGCCTGCAGGGAAGGAAGTTGAGAGCACACCTCCTTTACTGCCTCCCTCTTTGAATCCTCTCTATGCCTGGCCCCCACCCCCGAACCCCCACCCGGCTTTGGTCCCTGTCACTCGGAATCAGATGCGGGTAGGAAAGGGAATCACTGGGAATCAGACTGAGGCTTCAGGTCCCATGGTGGCAGGCTCTAAAAGATGCCAGTGCAGCTTGGGCATGCCTTACTCCAGGGCTTCAGGGGTCCCAAGGCACAGGGACTCCCTGGGCATATCTACCTGCCCAGGGAGAAAGGCACCAGGAGTCCTCAGACCCTGGTTGCGGCAGTAGAGAGCCAAGTGCCAAGTTGCCTGATCAGGAGCATAGGTTCCCTGTGCCGAGATAGCCGGGCCTAAGGCCCGATGTGGCCACTGACTCTTCAGGCTGAGCAAATACCTCAGCTCTGGCACGTAGTTGAGCACAGAGGGGCCTTTCTTCTACTTCCCTGTGAAGCTGCGTGAGGTGTAAGTCAGGCAACCTGCAAACACGCGTCTCTCTTCCTGGAGCAGACACTTGCCACCCCCACTGGTCTCCAGGCTTTATGAGTGGGCTGGGGGCTGGAGAGATGGCTTCGTGGTTAAACACTTGCCTATGAAGCCTAAGGACCCCGGTTCGAGGCTCAATTCCCCAGGACCCACATTAGCCAGATGCACAAGGAGGTGCACACATCTGGAGTTCGTTTGCAGTGGCTGGAGGCCAGGTGCACCCATTCTCTCTCTCTCTCTCTCTCTCACTTTCAAATAAATAATTTTAAAAAAAAAAAAAGAGTGGGCTGGGGGCTGGAGAGATGGCTTACTGGTTAAGGCGCTTGCCTGTGAAGCATTAAGGACCCAGGTTTGATTCTCCAGGTCCTACGTTAGCCAGATGCACATCGTAGCGCGTGCATCTGGAGTTCATTTGCAGTGGCTAGAGGCCCTGGTGCATCCACTCTCTCCCACTCTCTGTCCCTTTGTATCTAATAAATACATTTTTAAAAAAAGAATGGGCTGGATATAGCAGGATACAAAATAAATACACAGAAATCAGTAGCCTTCATATATGCTAACAACAAACACACAGAGGATGAAATCAGAGAATCACTCCCACTCACAATTGCATCAAAAAAAATAAATAAATAAAGTACCTTGGAATAAACCTAACCAAGGAAGTAAAGAATCTCTACAATGAGAACTTTAAAACACTCAGAAGAAAGTGGAGAAACGTCCCTTGTTCCTGGATTGGAAGAATCAATATTGTGAAATGGCAATCTTACCCAAAGCAATCTACACATTTAATGCAAGCCCTATCAAAATTCCAAAAGCATTCTTCATGGAAATAGAAAAAGCAATCCAAAAATTCATTTGGAAATACAAAAAACCTCGAATAGCTAAAATAATACTGAGCAACAAAAGTAAGGCTAGTGGTATCACCATACCTGATTTTAACCTGTACTATAGAGCCATAGTAACAAAAACAGTTTGGTACTGGCACAAAAACAGACATGTAGATCAATGGAACAGAATAGAGGACCCAGATGTAAGTACAGGTAGTTATAGCCACCGGATATTCGATAAAAATGCCAAAAATACTCACTGGAGAAAAGACAGCCTCTTCAGCAAATGGTGTTGGGAAAATTGGACATATATTTGTAGAAGGATGAAAATAGATTCTTCTCTCTCTTCATGCACAAGAATTAAGTCCAAATGGATTAAAGACCTTAACATCAGACCTGAAACTCTGAAACTGCTAGAGGAAAAAGTAGGGGAAACCCTTCAACATATTGGTCTTGGCAAAGACTTTCTGAATACAACCCCAATTGCTCAGGCAATAAAACCACAGATTAATCACTGGGACCTCATGAAATTACAAAGATTTTGCTCTGCAAAGGACACAGTGAAAAAAGCAAAGAGGTAACCTACAGAGTGGGAAAAAATCTTCACCAGCTGTATATCTGATAGAGGATTAATATCTAGGATATACAAAAAACTCAAAAAGTTAAATAATAAGGAATCAAACAAGCCAATCAAAAGATGGGCTATGGAGCTAAATAGAGCATTCTCAAAGGAAGAAATACGAATGGCATATAAGCATCTAAAAAAATGTTCTACGTCACTAATCATCAGGGAAAGGCAGATTAAAACTACACTGAGATTCCATCTCACTCCTGTCAGATTGGCCACCATCATGAAAACAAATGATCATAAATGTTGGCGGGGATGTGGAAAAACAGGAACCCTTCTACACTGCTGGTGGGAATGCAGTCTGGTCCAGCCATTGTGGAAATCAGTGTGGAGGTTCCTAAAACAGCTAAAGATTGATCTACCATATGACCCAGCTATAGCACTCCTAGGCATATATCCTAAGGACTCATCTCATTTCCTTAGAAGTACGTGCTCAACCATGCTTATTGCTGCTCAATTTATAATAGCTGGGAAATGGAACCAGCCTAGATGTCCCGCAACTGATGAGTGGTTAATGAAGATGTGGCACATCTATACAATGGAGTTCTACTCAGTGGCAAAGAAAAATGAAGTTATGAAATTTGCAGAAAAATGGATGGATCTGGGAAGGATTATACTAAGTGAGGTAACCCAGGCCCAGAAAGCCAAGCACCACATGTTCTCTCTCATATGTGGATCCTAAGTACAGATGACTGGGCTTCTGCGTGAGGACGAAAATACTTAGTAGCAGAGGCCAGTAAGTTAAAAAGAAGATATAAAAGGAAGAGAAAGGAAGGGAGGAGGGTACTTAATAGGTTGGCATTGTATATATGTAAGTACAATGATTGAGATGGGAAGGTAATATGATGGAGAATGGAATTTCAAAGGGGAAAGTGCGGGGGTGGGTAGGGTATTACCATGGGATATTTTTTAGAATCATGGAAAATGTTAATAAAAATTGTGAAAAGATAAAAAATAAAACAAAATAAAAAGAATGGGCTGGGAATCTTGGTGGTAGAGAAGGCCGTTCTGACGGAGGGAGGTGGTCACTCTGGAAATGAGAGCCAGCCCTTGGCCTATACGTGGGTGAATGGGAAGGACCTGGGAGAGCTCAATGCTCCAAGGTCAAATGTCTGGGCTGCCTTCCAGAAACAGTGCTAATGTTAGAACATGAGACGGAAGAGCCTGCTGGGCAGAGGAGAACAACATGGCAGAGCGGGCATGGGGACTGGGCAGCCATGCCAGGCCTGTATGGCAGGGAGGCCAGGCTGTGGGCACAGCCTACATGCCCACCATGACTCCCAGATATAGTGTTGTGTTCTGTTTTGACACAGGGTCTCATGTAGCCCAGACTGGCCTTAATCTAGCTATTATAACCAAGGCTGGCCCCTCTGCCTCCACCTCTCAAGTGTGGGGATTACAGGCATATACCACTAGTTTCTTAAAAGGGAGGGGAGAGCCATTACGGCCGCTCCTACCCCAACCAGCCCAGGGCAGGAGCCATGGCTCTCTAGGGCCTCAGGACTCTGGGGACTTTCCATCTAGAGAGTCCCAAACCTTCTCTCCATGTGACTAGGAGGAGCCCAGGGGCCAAAGCCCTACTTCTGGAACCCTAAATACCCCTAGCCTCCCCAGAATCCTATTCCTTTTTAAAGTTTAAACCTCCACCTCTGCTATCTTCTTGGCCTGCTTAGAAAACAAAACAAAAGAAACAAATGATTTCCACCTTTCCTGTTGTTAGCTTGCTGGTATTTCTGCGATGACGATGCTACCCCTAGCAACTTCCTCTGCCCCTTGCTGCCGGCTCGTGGTGAATGCAGCTCATCTGACCCTGTCCGGTTCCAGGGAGCTCATCACTGCACTGACTATGTGGAGGGCTTTCTTCATACACACAGCTCTATTCTCGGAGGTGACCACAACCTCCAGAGGCCAGGGCTAGGCCTCTGTGGGAAGGTGCTAGGTGGACTGTACACTCCTGACCTCAGCTCTGGGTTCCCTATCTTGGGGACAGATAAGGACATGCCCTTGCCCCTCAGCCTGTACCATAGCACCCTCCCACATGGCTCCCCATCACCCCTAGGCCTGCATTGTGTTTCCTCTTGTTTTGTAGCAGCGTCAGGCCAGACCCAGAATATGGCCGGTAGTATGTGAAATGTCAGCAAACTCACAAGCAAAAAGGGCCCCATGCAGAAGACCCCCCCCCAACCACTGACCTGCCATCTGGAGCTAAGGGCAGGATGGGTCAGATGGGCCCAAAGCAGGTACCAGGTGGTTGTGAGCCCAGGTAGAATAACAACAAAAGGTACTGAAGGGAGGCGGCTCCTTAGGAAGGGCTCAGAGTCTGGAGGGAGGTGAGGGCTGAGCCCCTCCCAAGGGGACAAGCTCTGTCTTCCTCCTGTTTGGGGAAGACAAGACTCCTTCCATGGAGACAGCTCCTCCTGGCTGGGGCATCACCCCGGGGACCTCAAAGCAGCCAGTCACCTTGAGGCCACCACTCCTCCTAGTCACAGCTACTCTAGGTCTGTTCTTCAAACTTTCCTGGGAAAGTGACCACCCCCAACAAAACAGTGACATATATCTGTGCCCCTCTGCTATAAATGGAGCAGTGGCCAGAGGGACCAAAACACAAGCTCGGAAGCCGTGATGATGGGAACCTGCACGCTCATTACTCTACAAATAGTTACCAAGCACCTTCTGGACAGATGCCTGGTTCTAGGCACCAAATTTCCAGCAACAAGTGGAAAGCAAACATCTGGTTTTCATAAAGGGCCCATCCTAGTGCAGGAGCCACTCACCACGTAGGGGAGCCCCCCCACATACACACACACATGAGAACTGTGAAAAATGACAAATGCCTAAGAGGGAAAACAAGTGGGCAAAGGAAATGGAAAAGGATGGTAAGAGGACTGAAGTTTAGAATGAGTGACCAGAGGAGGCAACAGGAGAGCGCCCTGTTAAGATGAGCGCGTTCCAGGCCATGGAAGATGCGCAAAGGCGCCGAGGCTCCTAACTGTCTCTGAGGCAGAGGCCGGCATGACTTGAGCAGTGTGGGCGAACACAATAGCAAGGATGAGGAAGAGTGGTCTTGGCATTAAAGATCACCCGGGCCTTGTCAATACCAGTGACGGCTTGGGCATTTGCTTGGCATAAAGGCCGAAAGCCAGGGAAGGGTTCCGAGCAGAGGATGAACAGATGTGAGTGAGACTACCCACGGCTGCTAGGTGGAGAAGAGGTTACATGAGCCAGAAGCAAGGCCCAGTGACCAAGGAAATCTCATGCAAGGGCAGCAGGCAGGATGAGTGTGGTGGCGGCGGTGGTGAGAAGTCATCAAACTAGGAGGACACAGTGATGGCAAAAGACCTGAGTGGCCACAGTAGCTTCTTCTCTCTGCTGTGCCCACGGTGCAGAGGCACAGGGAGCAGCCGCAGAGACGGGTGGCCGACACAAGGCTGAAGGAGGCGGCCGGCACACAGGTCAGAGTGGGGCGGGCAGGTGCAGGTGGGGAGGAGAGCGGGCCGAGTCAGGGAGCCAGCCACGGTCCCATTCCAGATCTCAGTTCTCTATGCATTTGGAACGTGACATTGTGCACCAGTAGTTTCTAAGCCACTTCTACTTGGTCTTCAAGGCCACACCCAGCATCTCAGTTCTGCAAGGCTCTCCCTGATGTCCTACAGACAAGCCAGGCTCCTCTGCACATCTGGACCTCACGGGATGTCAGTTCTGAGTTGGTGTTAACAGGTCCTGAAGGGTCACTGCAAGCCATATGCCCAGTGAGCCCCTCTCTGGATTGCTCTCTGGGAGCTGGGCAAGGCCCAGCTCTAAGGCATGACGACTCCGGAGCTGCAGCCCAAGAGGCAGGTGCCTTGTGAAGGCCTGTGCGGTGTGTACAGGCTCCAGTGATTTTGAGCTCACTAGGACCAAGGGCCTCACCTACTCTCTCTCAGCATGGTGGTGTTCACTGGTTGAGATAGTGGAAAGGAACCTACCAAGGGACTTAGTGTAGGGCCTCTAAATGGGCTCTGGAAGGGGTCAGGAAGGGACTGGGGAGCCTGAGTGGCTGAACAGGGGAGCTGCCGAGTTCACAGGACTTAGGCATCTGCATGCTCCCCTGGGGTGTTTACCCCCCTCCACCCCCAGTGTAGCTTCTGGTCCTTCACAGGAAGCAGCCTGCTTGCTTCTGAGGCCGGGCTTGGAAGGGGTGTGTCGAGCCTTGCTCTGCTCATTTACTCTAAGGCCCAAGCAGCTTCCTGCTTCTGGTCCCGGCCCACCACCGCTTGGTCAGAGGCAGTGGGCGATACTGTCACCACAGCCAACCCCTGTGCTGCCAGCCTGCACTGTCTCTCCTTCATCTCCAACGCTTCACCTGCCTCACATGATAGCTCTCACTCTGCACAGCCCTTTGGAGTAACAGCCTTATCTTTGCTCCACACTAGTGCCGCCCTCCTGAAAGCCACCTGCCCTTTTTGGGTGGAGACAAAAGGAGTGCTAGGCTCCAGGGAGCCAGCCTGCTGTGACAGCCATCCTTACTCAAAGCAGCTAGGTTACTTCCCTTTCCCAGTAAGAAGCCACACTGTGCACTGATTTGCCTCATAGCCCCAGTCTGGAGCCCAGGCCACAGACAGGCTCTGCTGGACAGAGGGCATCCAGTGAACCTGCAGGACTATTAATGCTGACTCGGAGCCCGCGCCCCACGAGGTCCAGATGTGCCGAGGAGTTCTACTCCCAGGCTGCTAGGTCTGGATGCCTGTCCACAGCCATCACCCTCCCAGCCCCACCGAGACTCAACAAGGCCACAGAACACAGTCCTCAGGCTCCTCACCAGTTCAGGGCTGAAGGTCCCGCAGGCTACAGCGTCAGCTCCCGGGTTGGCGAGGCTTCTCCTCAGGATCATCACCATGGTAAGGACCTCAGGCGCTGGGCTGCGTCCCAGGGCAGGCACCAGCCATCTTCAGGTGGGCAGACCGAGGCAGCAGAGATGCCTGGGTACTCAGGGAATGGTGTCAACAGAAACAGGTCCCCATCAGCCACTCAGCCTCAAGAAGAGACCTTCGGGAAATTGTCACGGGTGCTCAACAACCTGCAAAGACAAAAGACAGGCCGAGGGGTTCAGGGCTAGGGAAGCCTAGGACCTTGAAAGCCCAGCCCACCCCCAGTGGTGCTTGGGACCCAGTGGAAATAGAACCACCTCCTCACTAAAGTCCCAAAGCCAATGACCTTCAAAAAGGGCAGCAAATTTGGGTTCAGCCACACGACCCCTTCAAGACCTCAGACCATGGAATACTAGCCATGCGTGGCTCAGAGAGCGCACTCAGGTCATGGTACACACAACAGGACGAATTAAGGCAAGCTGAATTAAACTACATCCAAAACCAAGCGGAGGGGTCCTGAGACAGCCCAGGCACGGGGACTTAAGTTCGGATCCCCAGCACTCAGTAACGGCAAATGTCCGTGACCCCAGCCTGCCTGCAGTGAGGTGGGAGGTGGGACAGAGAACCCTGGAAGCTTGCTGACCACACAGCCTGACGTTCACAGCAGTGAACAAGAAGACAGGCCTGCCCAACAAGATAAATGCAAGGACCAATTCTCTGTGTGTCCTCTGACCTCCACACGCGCCTGCACTTATTCACACAGATAAACAACACATGTGCCTGCACTTACATGGATAAATACATATGTGTGCCTGTACTTAACACGGATAAACACACATATGTGTGCCTGCACTTACACGGATAAACACACACACGCCTGCACGTACAGGGCTGAACACACACACGTGCCTGCACTTACACAGATGCACACACACACGTGCCTGCACTTAACTCACATGGATAAACATGTGTCTGCATTTATGCAGATAAACATACACACACATGTGGCCTGCAATTAGTCACATGGATAAACACATGTGCCTGCACTTATGCAGATAAACATACACATACATGTGCCTGCACTTACACGGACACACACACATGTGCCTGCACTCATGGTAAACATACACACACACATTCCTGCCCTTACACTGATAAACATGCACACACATGTGCCTGCACTTACTCACATGGATAAACATATGTGCCTGCACTTATGCAGATAAACATACACATACATGTGCCTGCACTTATTCACACGGATAAACAACACATGTGCCTGCACTTACATGGATAAACACACACACGTACCTGCACTTACACGGATAAACACACACACGTGCCTGTACTCACACAGATAAACACACACACAGATTACAAATCATAATGACACAACCCAAGTGGCTGGAGTGGGCAGAGCGCCCGTTGTCCGATGCTGGGTTGTGTGCCCCGTCCAGATCAGGACAAAGCTGCTGAAGAACCTGAGGCTCACTCAAGCACATGCTCCATCCCTGGCAGTGCCAGCCTTCAACATCTGAGTTCAACACTGAAAGCCTTTGTGGCTTTGTCCTCTTCCCCCAGAGTGCACCAAACCAAGTGATCTGCCAGCAGTCATATGACTCACCACTGCCATTCTGCACCCTGACTTGTCAACACACCACCATGTCCCACTAGAGGCGGGGGGGGGGGGGGCTTCAGTTCAGGTTTGACAAACCATTCCTTACAAGTTGATTTCTTGGGGCTGGGACAATGGCTCAGTGGATCAAGTGCTCCCGGCTCAAGTGGGAGTGTCTGAGTTTGATCCCCAGACCCTGTGTTGAATGAAGCGGGGGCGGGGGGGGGGTGTCGGGGGCTGGAGAGATGGCTTAGCAGTTAAGGCACTTGCCTGCAAAGCCAAAGGACCCAGGTTTGATTTCCCAGGACCCACATAAGCCAGATGCACAAGGTGACACGTGTCTGGAGTTTGTTTATAGTGGCTGACGGCCCCGGCATGCCCATTCTCTCGCTCTCTCCCTCCCTCTTTTTTTTTTTTTTTTTTTTTTTGGTTTTTCGAGGTAGGGTCTCACTCTGGTCCAGGCTGACCTGGAATTAACTCTGTAGTCTCAGGGTGGCCTTGAACTCATGGAGATCCTCCTACCTCTGCCTCCCGAGTGCTGGGATTAAAGGCATGCGCCACCACGCCCGGCTCTCTCTCCCTCTTAAATAAGATAATATAAAAAGCCATGTGGGCTTCTGTAATCCCAGCAAGCTGACAGTGAGATAGGAGGCAGACACAGGAGAATTTCCCAACAGGGACAAACATAGCAAAGAAGAGCAGCAGAGTGAGATCCTAAGAGAGGCCTCAAAATAAGGTGAAAAAGACCGACCTGAACATCGCCCAGACCTCCATAAACGTGCCATGGCACGTGTGCACCCATGTGAGGGAACACAAATGCACACGAGTGCGCGCACACACATACACACACACACACACACACACACACACACACACACACACGATGGTCTCTCTGAATCTATTTCCCTATCCCACTGAAACTGTGGTTAAACCTTCAAAGAAAGTCACATGGAGAAAAGGAATCCGGAAAAGTACTAGTGGTAACAGCAATAAATAAACAGAAGGGCAGCTCCTAATCTGTAATTAAAAACAAATTGCTCAGCACAGGAAAATGTTTTCGAATCTGCTGTTCTGTGTAAAAATTAATTGCACCCGGGTATTTACTTGCCGTACAGACTGTAAATCGTATTTTCCTGTTTACTTCGATGAGACACTTTACAGTGGGTGATTGAAAGTGCTCGTTACAGACCAGCTGGCAAGCACAGGAAGATCACCTTCTACTGTTCTTGGAAAACAAGGTTCACCCAAAGTGCAAAATCAGGGATGGAGGTGGGAGATCAATACGACTGCTCAGGAAGGGAGGAAGGCCCAGAGGATCTGAGGAGTCCCAGGTGGAGCAGGGAGACCTGACCTGTGCTTCGGTACCACATCAATCTATAGGCCGTGTGGCCTAGCCAAGCTGATTTGTTCAAGGAAAGAATTTCAGACCACTCTGCTGAATTCCAGCCAAACAGCAGAGCCAGAAATGCCCGCTGGCCCCCTGCACGCTTGGCTCAGGAGCAGACCAGGCAGGGTACCCCTGGTCTCACTCTTCAAAGGGGCCCTTTGTGCTGGCTCGGTGAGCAGGGGCGGGCGGAGGCTGATGGCAGCTACCATCTTCCTGAGTGTGAGCCGCGATTCAGTTCTGGGGCAGCCAGCACTGGCACAAGGCCTGGGAGGTGACCTGTCCCCCCCTTCCTTCTCCTCCGTAACAGCGGGTATGCTCAGCGGTTACAAGTTCAGATCCTGAGTCAAGCACACCTGGGTTGGGACTTCAGCTCCTGAAATAGAATAGATCGATTTCCCTCTGAGCCTCTGTTTCTCTCTCTGCTTGCCTCCTAAGGCCTTCTGTCGTCCTGGTGGAAGAAGCAGAGCCGCAGCTCGCTCAGTGCTGGGTCATCTGAGAAGTGCTCGGTAGACAATAAACAGTAACTATTGCTGTTAGCTTTGTGAAGAGCCCAGGAGCCCCAAGAGTTTCTTCAGCAATGGCCATCCAGGCAGCCACCCTCAAATTTGTTTCAGTCCCATCAGCAGGACCCTGGCTATATACTATGGCCTACCACTCCAGTGGAACGGTGGAAGCCGGTAAAACTGATGCTGCGGTGCTCCATTGTCATGGAAATACATCAGCCCAGCCAGGCACGGCTTTGTGCAAAGCAGGAACTGAACAGAGGCAGTAATGAGGCCTGCTAGCTCCCACCAGACTCTGCCCCAACTCTGCCTTTACAAGGGACCAGAGCCGGCAGAGACAGCAAGAGGGGTGACAGGTACCACAGCAGCATGTTGGTTCTTGAGCCCTTGGGTGGTCAGGAAAGAACTACGTGACTGAAGAAGGAAGGAGTGTGGCACCACCCCTGTCCTCAAGACTCTAGGGGAAAAGCTGAAGCAAGCCAGAGGACAAAGGAAGGGGCACTAGAGGTCCATCTTGTGTGCGGTGGGGGGGGATCGGCGTGCCACAGCACTCGTGTGAGGTCAGAGAACCAGTTCAGGCCTTGGTCCTTGTTTTGAGGCAGCGTTTCATTGTTCACAGCTCTGTTCACCAGGCTAGCTGTTCAAGTAACTGAGCGTCTCCTGCCTCCACCTCCCTTCTCACCCTAGGTGCACTGGGATCACGAAGGCCAGCACCACTGCATCTAGCGTCACATGGGTTCTGGAGGTCTGAACTCACACTACACGTGCACAGGAGTGCTTCGTCCACTGAACCGTTTCTCCATGCCTGAAGTGGCTCTCAAAGACTCCTGTCCATCTACACAGGGGCTAAGAGGGGAACCGCCTAGATGTCCCTCCATGGAGTCTGGTGAAGTAAGTTACAGTGTCATTGTGTAACAAAATGCCATGTGGCCTTTAAGAAGGCTTTAATGAAGCAAGGACGGCCGCAGGGAATGGTGTGCACACTAGCAGCGGTAACAGGACAAGGAGCTGGGGAAACCCTGGGCTCTGAATGCCCCGCTGAATCAGGCCTTGCTGTGCAGCACGGGGCTCCCGAGCGGCTCTGGGACTGGGCTGTCTGTCGGAAGACTTAACTTTTTCTGCCCTTGCACTGCCTAGCACAGTACCTTGCACAGGGTACTCAAGCCACATTTCTGGAACTGGGCTAAATCATAACGATTTCTGCGATAGTCTGGGCACACACATCCTTAGAGCTGGTGAGGCTAAGCCAGACAGGCAGAGCCTGGCACAATCTGCAGTCCCTGGGATCCCTCTGATTCATGGCACAGGCCTTTCCAACCCCACCAGGGAATGGCAGCACCCACTGGGGACCTCAGCTAGAGGAAGAGAAGCTAGCCTTAGGAGGGATGACAACCACACGATGCCACTAGGAAGGAGTGACAAAGTAGACACTGGACAAAATCCCCTCAGGGGCCACCTCTGGGCCTGGGGCCAGTTTTGCCTAGTGGGTTTTCTCAGAATAAGAACAACAGCTTCTATCACGTAAGCACTGCTATGGCTTGTCTCCTGAGAGCTCATGTGTGAGAACCCAGCATGGTCATGTTAAGAGGCAGTGGGACCTTTAAGAGGGGAATGGAGGGCTGCAGAGAAATGACTTAGCAGTTAAGGGGCTTGCCTGCAAAACCAAAGGATCCAGGTTCAATTCCCCAGAACCCACGCAAGCCAGATGCACAAGGGGGCACATGCATCTGGAGTCTGTTTACAGTAGCTGAAAGCAGTGGCACGCCCTCTCCCTCCCTCCCTCCCCCCTCGCACTTTGCCTCTTTCCAGCTCTCAAATAAAATAAAATAAGTTGTTTTTTTTTTTTTAAAAAGGGGAATGGAGTTTAGCATGAGATCATTAGGTCTTGCGTGGGGTGTTGCTGCCCTCTAGTAGAGATTAAGTGGTTCTTATGGGACCCTGAGTTAGTTGTCCTCAGAACATTATCATAAAAATGCATGCCTCGCTCCACCCAGCCATCCTGTCCTGTGATGTGCTCTTTCCCTTTTGTGTACACTGTGACAGTATCTGCCGCAAGGCCTTAATCACAGCTGAGCTGATCCTGGCTGGTGCCATGCCCACCCCAGACTATGAGCTCAATAAGCCTCCTTTTATAAAGTCACCCAGCCTCAGGTATTTTATCAAAATAACAGAAAGCACACTGCACACCTGTAATCTCAGCACTCAGGAGGTAGAGGAAGGACAAGAGTTCAAGGATAACCTAGGCTACATGAGCCGCTATCCCCCCAAAAAACAAGCAAACAAAAAACCAGAACTGTTATGGACCAGCCACTACACACACACACACACACACACACACACACAAAACGTAAGTTATGTGTAACTGTCTCCATTTTACAGCCATAAGAAACAGCTGATCCGGGGGCTGAGGCTTGACCCCTGGTAGACCCACCCCTGTCCTCCCCCCAGGCCCACCCTTCGGAAACCACTGAGGCAAGTTCCAGTCAGCCTTCACTTAGCAGTTACCACAGGAAAGTGAAGACATGTTCACCCAGAATCCTGCATACAAATGCTTTACTCGTAACAGCCCAAGCCATCAGCCCACCCAGATGTGCTCAGTAGTTAAACCAACAGCAGCAGTCCATGCAGTCCAGGGAGCACTGCTCTACCGTAAAAGGAAGGAGCTATTAATACAAGAACTTGGAGGAACTGGGCTGAGTGAGAAAAGCCAATCTCAAAAGGTTAATTATTACAGGATGCCATTTATATCATATTCTTGAAATGCCAAAATTACAGAAGTGGAGAACAGCAGTAAGTGGGGGTTTGGATGAGGGTGCGGCTAGAAAGGCAACAGGAGGGACCCTGGTGAAGAGGAAATGTTCTGAACTTGCCATGCTCCCGTGTCTACTTCCTGCTGCCAATGCAGCACCGATTCTGCAGCATGTTACAAATGGGGAAAATGGAGTAAAGAGCGCCCCAAACATCACCAGTATCTCTTCTAACTGCAGGAATAGAAATGAATGCATTTTCAACTACAAAAGTTTATTTTATTTATTTGCGAGGAGAGAGGAAGAACGGGCACCCCAGGGCCTCTTGTCACTGCAAACACACTCCAGACACATGTGCCACCCTGTGCATCCGACTTTACATGGGCACTGAGGAATCGAACCTGGGTTGTTACGCTTTGCAAGCAAGCACCTCAACTGCTGAACCATCTCTCCAGCCCTCAACTATAAAATTTAAGTAAATACACGTCACAACTCAGAGGACTAAATACCAAGACGGCATATTGTTCTAGGAGGCCCCAGATGGCAGGTGTCCACACCCACTGTGGACTACACTTCTCATCTGTGAGCGTCACACCAGCATCTCCTCTGCGCCCTCTTGGTCTGTACAGAAATCCTCTTGTATCGCAGCTCAGTCCCCACAGTCTCCACCCACATCTCTGTCTCCCAAGCCAGGGCAGACAGAGGACTCATGCTCTGCCTCGATGCCTCTGGGGTGCCCGGTGTCTAGGAAGGGTCTGGCTGGCACCCAAACCTGAACAGGAGGACACACTGCTCTCTGGCCTTCACCTCACCAGCCCCAATAAGTGGCTCACTTTCACTAGGATTTCTATCCAAGGAACAGAAAGCGCCTGTCAGACTCCTGAGGCGGGATCGCTGGTCCTACATCCCTGTTTGCCCTCATGGTTTCTGGGTGCCAATGTGGCGGCAGAGGCCACCTCCATGTTCTCACCACAAGGGTGTTTCTGCACAAGAACAGCTCACCAGTCAGGCATGGTGGTGCATGCCTGAAATCCAAGCCCCTGGGAGGGAGAGGCAGGAAGAGCCTGAGTTCAAGGCTAGCCCAGGTTACACAGCAAGGCTTTAACAGAAACAAAACAGCCTAAGCTCCCCAGTGTTTTGCCCAAGAAGAGGCCTAAGGGGTAAGAAACCTGAGACTAAAACTATTACCCCTGTGCCAGCTACACTTTAAGCCACACCCTCCATCCTCACTTCCCTGAGTTTGCACTTAACCCTCTGACATTCCTATGAAGAAATATTGCTGACAGAACTATTCCCATTTTCCAGATGGAAAGACTGAGACTCTAAGAAAGTAATTCAAATCCTGGCTGGGCATGATGGTACACACCTGTAATCCCAGCACTCGGGAGGTAGAGGTAGGAGGATTGCTGTGAGTTTGAGGCCACCCTGAGACTACATACTGAATTCCAGGTCAGCCTGGGCTAGACTGAGACCCTACCTCGAAAGGAAAGAAAGAAAGAAAGAAAGAAAGAAAGAAAGAAAGAAAGAAAGAAAGAAAGAAAGAAAGAAAGAAAGAAAGAAAGAAAGAAAGAGAGGGGAGGGGGGAGATAAGGAGGGGGGAGGAAAGAATTCAAATCCCAGTCAATATTCTTTAGCCAGAAGGACAAGGTCAGCACTAAGATCCAGGCCTGTTCCTTGGGCGCCTCCCTTCCTCCCTCGCTCTCCTGGTTTGACAGACTCTCTTTCTGTTGCCCAGGCTGTCCTCAAGCTCACAACAAGCCTTCCCCAGCCTCCTGGATGCGGACTACAGACGGGCACCAGCACGTCTAGTTTGAACCTGCCCCTCCCAGCAGATAGGACCTGCTGTGTTCTCTTGTAAGTCCTTCCTAACAGAACCGTCTTGCACTGGGCGTGGTGGCACATGCCTTTAATCCCAGCAGTCGGGAGGCAGAGGTAGGAGGATTGCTGTGAGTTCAAGGCCAGCCTGAGATTCCATAGTGAATTCCAGGTCAGCCT
This sequence comes from Jaculus jaculus, assembly GCF_020740685.1. Taxonomy (NCBI): domain Eukaryota; kingdom Metazoa; phylum Chordata; class Mammalia; order Rodentia; family Dipodidae; genus Jaculus; species Jaculus jaculus. The sequence continues at coordinate 9,182,210 of NC_059102.1, read as the reverse complement.
GGGCTACAGTGAGACCCTACCTTGAAAAAAACAAACAAACAAAAAAATCCTGTCTTGCTTTTCTTCTGAAAATTTCAAGAGGTTGTGTGTTCTCTAAACCCAGCTGAGATGGCACCCCAGCTGAGGCGCTCAGCTTCTGCCCAGCCCGGGAGAAAAGAGCTCTACCTTGAGCATCTGTTGTCAAGAGGAGGAGTGTGGCACCAAGTGAAGTAATACTACACAAGCGGAAGTTCTGCAAACTCTACAGCTACCTATGAATCCCGACCACAGGACTTTACTGAAGGAAGCTTCCAGATTCCACTTTGAAAGGCTAGACCTAAAAAAGAAACAGACCACACTGGAAATGGTTAGGATAATAGAACTTTTCCTTCTTTTAATGTCTTTACTCAGCCTGGGTTGGCTTCACTGAACAGAAATATCTCACTCCCTTAAAACAGGACTCTGACAAAACCTAAACATGAACTTGGCCACGGACAGTCATTTTCCTGACAGCCTGTGCAGGTCACTGATCTCAGAATTCCCATGTCCCCGTCCCATTGGGCAAAGGAAATGGGAGGAAAACAGGAGGCCCACAGGTCTTTGAATGCCTCGTGCACTTTTAAACTCTCGTGGTAAGTCACCTGAAGACAGTACCTAGAAGGAAATTCAGGAACATCGGGGCAGAGCTTTTCTCCATGGGCCACACTGCCTTCAGCCAGACTCTGTGACAACCCGCAAGGCTGAGAAAGGCTGAGAATGGCTGAATCTGGCAGGCAAGTCCCCTCCCTGCCAAGAGGAGAAATGTATCTGCCCACCTACCCAGGGATGCCCTTCCCTTGCTAATGGTAAGGAAGGCCCTGTGTCTGAAGAATGAGCGCAAAGCTGGCGAGGGACTTTATCCAGAGCCATTTCCCCAGACAAGCTGACCTGAAAAGCTGCTGGAATCTCAGCAGAGAAAGGTCCTGAGAATGTGCGTTTCCCGCTCCAGTGGGCATCCCAGTCAACTCCCTCAGCCCAGGAGCCTCAGGACCACTAAGAAAGAGCTCAAGGATAAAAGGAAAGAAAAAGACAATGAACGCCTTTATCAGGAACTTGAATGTTAAGGCATACTCAAAACCAAATGCTACTGACTTAAGAAAACAAGAGACAATGTCCAGAAAAGAGAGATGTGTGTGTAAGAATGCAGTGTACAAGTGCCACAGTGCACATTAAAGGTCAACTTCGGAGTGTTGGTGCCTCGTTGTGAGGCAGAATCTCCTGATCGTCGCTGTTCGGCAGGCTAGCTAGTCCTCAAGCTTCCAAGGTTACTTCTGTCTCCCTCTCTTTCTTTAGCATAAACCCACTGGATTAGAGATGCCCAGCACAGCTTCCAGCTTTGTCGTGGGTTCTAAGGATCCAAGCTTAGTTACATATACATATATGCATATATATATGTGTGTGTGTGACTTATTTATTTGACAGAAAGAGGCAGATAGAGAGAATGAGCACACCAAGGCCTCTAACTACTGCAAACGAACTCCAGAAGCATGTGCTACCTTGTACATCTGGCTTACATGCATCCTGGGGAACCAAACCTGAGTCAAGTGCTTTAACTGCTAAGCTATCTCTCTAGCCCCACATTTTTTTAAAGCTTCTAAGTTCTTGATCTGTAGCTGCAGAAATGAGGGTGACACAGAGTCTACTTTTTAACCCAACAGGAATAAAACAGCAGCCACAGCAACAGTGCCAGACACTGGGCTTACTGTATCCTCAGAATGTCCCCACAGAAGGCAGTGTGGTTATCCAGTTTCCAGAGGACGAAACTGGGGTCCAGACCATGGTCACCCAGATGCAAACAAGCAAAGCCTCAGCTCACACCTACTGAGCTCTAAAGGCTACGGCCACTACCAGACCTTCTCTTCCAGGAACGATGTGGCTCAGGGCTACACTGTAAGCAAGCACGTGTTTGGTTTCTTGGCTAAATGCTCAAACACCAAGGCACAGACAGCGTGTCTGCAATACACCGCCACTCATAGGCAACTCACCCAGGCAGACAGCAGCCTTCTGGGACTTATGCTAAAACATGACACACTGTCACACTGTAGGCAGAATGTGAGGAGTGTCTTAGAGAAAGCGGTAGGACATAAGGCCGTCTCTCTTCCATGCCTCATCTGCACAAATGTGCTGCTAAGCTAGGTACACATAGAAAGTCGCACTTCACTCCGGAAGCTCAGCGTCCTCCAGGCCTGCAGGGAGGCACACTGGCTTATGGCTTCCCCAGCGCAATCTATATTCATCTGTCCTCCCAGTCTCCCCGAAGAGACCTCCCACAGAATGCCTACCAAAGCTCAAACTGACTTTCTCTCAAAAGGTCATTTCTGAGGTGTGCAGCCTAAGTGGGGACCTGCCTTGGTTGAACTCCAGCCTCAGTACTGAGCCTGCCCACAGCAGCAGCCTTATCAATGTCGATTCTCTTTTGTAAAAAAAAAAAAAAAAAAAAAAAAAAAAAAAAAATATATATATATATATATATATATATATATATATATATATATATTTTCCATTTTGAGACAGAGACAGAGAAAGAGAATGGCCATACCAGGGCCTCTAGTCACTTCAACAAACTCCAGACACAAGTACTACCTTGTACATCTGGTTTATGTGGGTACTGGGCAATTGAACCTGGGCCCTTAGGCTTCTCAGGCAAGTTCCTTGACCACTAAGCCACCTTTCCAGCCTCAATGCCTACTCTCAAAGCTGAGGAAAAGCACTGACCTTTGAGTCCCAGGTGAACATGGGACCCTGATAAGCCCCACAGCATTGCTCAGCTCATTTCTTCCTCTGGAATATATAAAAAATTGTCTTAGGGGCTGGAGAGATGGCTTAGTGGTTAAGCGCTTGCCTGTGAAGCCTAAGGACTCTGGTTCAAGGCTCGATTCCCCAGGACCCAAGTTACCCAGATGTACAAGGGGGCGCACACGTCTGGAATTTGTTTGCAGTGGCTGGAGGCCCTGGAGCGCCCATTCTCATTCTCTGTCTATCTCTCTGCCTCTTTCTCTACCTGTAGCTCTCAAATAAATAAATAAAAATAAAGAAAAAAAATTGTCCTTGTTCTGCTAACATCAGGTAGAACATTAGGAAGCAGTGCCCTGCATGATGGGGCACTACAAAAATACCTCCCACAATTTTCAAGACAATTTTCAAGTCTGTAAACTGTCTCACACAGAGTCCTGTCATTGCACCCGGGGCTGGGCACTGAAGGTGTGAGTCACAGACGCTTGCTGCAGGCCTTAAACCAAGAGGAGCCATGCACCCCCATCACTGTCCCTGCATCGCTAACTGAGATGAATGTATAGTTTCTGCCTGGTCTTCTGGGTGATCGAAGACCACTGAGGGGCTGTTGGCTTAGTGGTTAAGGTGCTTGCCTGAGAAGCCTAAGAACCCAGGCTCAATTCCCTGGTATGTACGTAAGCCAGATGCACAAGATAGCGCATGCGTCTGGAGTTCGTTCTTAATGGCTGGAGACCTTGGCATACCCATTCTCTTCCCCCTCCCCCTTTCTCTCTCTCAAATTATTAATTTTAAGAAAGAAAGAAAGAAAGAAAGAAAGAAAGAAAGAAAGAAAGAAAGAAAGAAAGAAAGAAAGAAAGGGAAAGGAAAGGAAAGGAAAGGAAAGGAAAGGAAAGGAAAGGAAAGGAAAGGAAAGGAAAGGAAAGGAAAGGAAAGGAAAGGAAAGGAAAGGAAAGGAAAGGAAAGGAAAGGAAAGGAAAGGAAAGGAAAGGAAAGGAAAGGAAAGGAAAGGAAAGGAAAGGAAAGGAAAGGAAAGGAAAGGAAAGGAAAAGAAAAGAAAAGAAAAGAAAAGAAAAGAAAAGAAAAGAAAAGAAAAGAAAAGAAAAGAAAAAAAAAGAAAAGAAAAGAAAAAACAGACAACCACTGAAGCTGGTCGTGGTGGTGCAAGCTTTTAATCCCAGCACTCAGGAGGCAGAAGTACGAGGATCGCCAGGAGTTTGAGGCCACCCTGAGACTACAGAATGAATTCCAGGTTAGCCTGGGCTACAGTGAGACCCTACCTTGAAAAACTAAAGAAAGACCTCACAGCTGAGAAAGGACTTGTGATCACATGGCACGGCTGGAAAGAAACCTGACCTTGACCCTGGCTGAACACAGTAGCCCAGACTCCACATGGGTCTGTCTTAATGAAAAAGACAAAAACAAAACATGACAATCAGATGAGCTGCTAAACCAACACAGGACTGTTTTCCAGGACTTCCCAGTCACTCTCATGGTGTCGCAGAGATTTTCTGCTTTTTAAGCAAACAACACTGTGAGATGAGGGGAGGCAACAACATTATTCAGGGAGAAGAAAATGCTGCATGCGAAAGCAAATCTGAACGCAGGAACAAGACAGCCAAGTTGTTCCTGGAAACTTGAGCCAACTGCAGGCCTGACTTGTCAAGAGCTCGCTTATCAATGAGAAATAACTGAAAGACAGTTCCCCATGGGCACTCTCCGAATTCTCACCACTGTTCCTGTCACTTCAGCCCCCTGACGACTATGGAAGAGATGGCTGCGGGCAGACCAGGGTTAAAGGAAGGAAGTGAGGGATGGGAGGAGGGGGGAACTGGTACTCACTGAGGGCAGACAGCAAGACCCTGCCTTCTCCTCCAAGCCAAGGTGAGGGACAGGACAGGCAGAGAGGAGGATGGAAAAGGACAGCAAGGGGCCCTGAGGATAAGCCACTGCGATGTTAAGCCACTTAGCCTAAGACAACCGTGACCCACTCGTCAGCAACAGAGCAGATACTGAATTCAACCACCTCACGATTAAGCACAAGAGATAAAAGGGTAAAATTAATTAATTGAAGAGCAAAAAGAAAAAAAAAAAAAAAGCCCAAAGAGGCTTTGTAGGAAACATGGGCTCAGACTCCAGCAAGGCCAGTAGTAGGCAAGTCAAACCTGCCAAGTCACCTCCCTTCTCCTTGACCTGCCAAATGGGAGGCTGGGCCATTTGAACAACTAACGAGCGTCCAGAAACAGCCACAAGTCAACTATGGTGCTTTAACCAGGCCACCGGGCCTCCTCAGGCCACAGTTTCCTTACCTGTCACATGCACATAGGGAGCTCAGGCCTAAACTGCTATAGTGGGGTACGTGAAGATGTCCCTTCCTGATCCTGCTCAAAGCTAACCTACAGAGTTCAAAGTCCCAGGACACTGGGCAATGGCAAAGGTGAAACCCTCATTGGCTGCCACAGGCCCAAGCATGGCCTCTCCCAGAGCTGTGTTGGCGCAGGAGGCCAGGCAGGTCAACGGTCAGTTCTGGCGGCAGGGTGCAGGTGGGGAGGGATGGCAGGGCCACAGAGTCAGCTCCCTCCTACATGTCCGTGGGTAGCCACGGGAGTGTGTACACAAGCACGCAGTCCACAGGCAGCACACAGGTAGGGGCCTTTTGGCCTCTTTCACTGACGCCAATAGCATTCTGAACTACAGAAACTTCATGGAGAGCTGAAGAGGTTAGCCACTGACCAGTTTGGACACCGTCACCTCCCACGGGACAAGAATCTCCTCTTTACAAAACATTTAGGGACGGGCAGAGCCCTTCCACAGAAATGCTTTCCCTCCTGCACGACCATTTGCCCGAGGCCAGGCCACGCGGGGCCTTCCTACCAGTGTGGCTCCAGGGGCCTGAGGCAGGGACACGAATCCCATGGTTGCTGAGCTTGCAGAAGCAGCCGAGCCACTGCCCAGAGGAAAGGAACCCTTTTTGTCACTGCCACTTAGGACACAGCTGGGAGAGCAGCAACCACTTCATCTCAGAGACCTGGAAGTTAGTGGCCCCAACACCTTGGTCTAAAATGGCATCCCAAGGGCTGGAGAGATGGCTCAGTGGTTAAGGCACTTGCCTGCAAAGCCAAAGGACCCAGGCTTGATTCCCCAGGACCCATATAAGCCAGATGCACAAGATGGCATATGTGTCTGGAGTTCGTTTGCAGTGGCTGGAGGCCCTGGCGTACCATTCTCTCCCTCTCTCTCTCTCTCTCTCCTCTCTCTCCTTCTCTCTCCCACTGTCTGACTCTGTCTCTCTCAAATAAACAAATAAAAATAAAAATAAATTAAAATGGCATCACAAGCACCACACCAAAATTCTGAAGGTGATGAAGGAAGGGACCGCCAAACTCCACAGGAACCACTGCAGACATCAAGGCCACCAGGTCTCCCATCTGCCACGCTCTCAGGGATCACATCCTGACCTCAGCTCACACCTCCGGACTTCCCCTTCCTGAACTGGTGGCGTCATCCCTCCCGATCCATTTTACAGAAATGGTGAAGAAATGAATCAGAGTAGCCAGTCACACATGAAGCTTTCTGTCGTCTCCCCTTTTCCCCACATCACTGAGTTCTATCACACCTTCAAGTTCACAAACACCATCTGCCAAAACAACCTGGAGAGGCTCAGGGTGGCTCGGCAGGTCTGTCACGTGACAGGTACACATACACCAGAGAGCGAGCAGCACTTCTCAGGTCAAACTGCCAAAGCCATCCATATGGTCCCTTTGGCTAGAGAGCTCCGAAGGGCAGGGCCAGCTCCAGGAAGGCCACTCCTCCATCAGCTACAGCATGACAGGAGGAGAACCTCTCTGTGTGGAACAGCATCCGTCCATCTGCAGTGCCAGACTCCTATCTCTAGACAGGGGGGAGAAACCCGCGAGGGGCTTCCCTGTGCTCTAGCTCCAAGCTCAGTCCAGGCATTTGGCATGAACAGGCCATGGAGTTAATGCAGGAAGTTTTGGCAGGCAGATGCTCCCTGGAAATTGAGCTCCCTTGTTCTCTGTTGGCACAGCTCAGTCAGGATCCAGGGTATCTCATGTGCAAACTCTTCTCTACTTCCTTCTAAACACAATGGCCTCCGTTAAAGCACAGACCTAGAGGTGGCATCACTGTGGGCTAGTAAGGAAATAACTTAGCCAACCAGAGCCACTGGGCTTAGAAGCAAGGCACGCTGGGAAGCCCCATGACTTCTTCCGGGCCTACCGTCAATCTCCGCACAGCTTCAAATGAGACTCAAAGGACCTTGAAGGAGCCAAGCCAATCCCAAAGAAGAGTGCGTCACCTTCCTCTTCAGAAACGCCTATGGCCCAGAAGAGACAAAAACTCACTCTAGTGTGTGTCCACACCAGAGCCCAAAGCACCTGATCAACTGCCAAGTACACCAGCTGTTGCTGGAGTTGTCACGTTGCTGCTGTCCCCCTAGTGGTGTCGTTTGAACCAGCTTTTGAAGTAGATGTCCTTGCTCACAGAAAAGCCACTCACCGAGTCAGCTGCAAGGCTCACGCAGCCTGAGAGCACGCCTCCACCACCACGCACCTCCCAGCATCCTCTGAGGAGTCATCCAGGAGGAGGAAGACTCCGTGACCCACGTGACACTAGCTGCCTGGACCACAAGCCAGGCTAGGGAGATGTCCCACACGATTAACACTCTCAGACGCAAAAGTAACAAACAGTAGTCAAAACTGGACAGGATCAGTGCGGTGCGACCTGACAGGTACTAGTCAGAGCTTGGTGCTGGGCACAGAAAACAAGTTCAGTGAACAGCACACCAGAGCCCTGGGAAGCCTGCATGAACACTTGCTCCATCATTGCATTAGACCCAGTTTACTGAGTCCTTTGGGCCTGCTGGGATTAGGTAGGGAACAAGTCATGGGCATCCAAAAGCTACTCCCAAACAAGTGAAAATGACGGATGCATGAGAAAAATAAACCATAATTCCCACCAGGAATCGATGGTAAGACCCTATTGCTGAAGACTCCACATACTTGAGCTGCAAGGCCACTGAGAAATCCTGCTGGAACTGAGCTGATAACCTCCTCCACATAGACCAGCTGACAGAAAGCTGGAAGAAGCCATTCTCCATGCAGTTCAATGGGAGAGAGAGAAATCACCAGTGAAGATTCTCAACAGTGGACACTGCAAGCCTCATAATTGGCCAGCCAGGCCAAATGAGCCAACAGGTGCAATAGTGGCATGTCTGTCATGGTGGAAACCAAATGCCCTCCAATTGGACTGGAGGCCCACTCCAAGGGAGGGAATACAATCCTGATACTGAAAACTTAAAACAGGGGTAGTCATGAGCCCTAGGAGTGTAACATCTGCTGATGTTTGGATAAGTGTATAGACTATGTTTATCAAACTGTCCAGTAAGCACTTCTCTTAATATTTATACCCTTATATTAATGCTACTTTCACTTTGGGCAGAGAATCTTCTTTTTTCAGATGGCAGTGACCTTGGGACGACTCAGAAGGTATCATGGTGCTGGAAAGTGACTAGAGTACCAAGTAACATCTCGATCACACCTTCCAAGGCTCAGGGTCTAATGCGGAAGAGGTGGCAGAAAGAATGTAAGAGCCAAAGGAAGGGTAGGACTCCTTACAACGTGCTCCCTCCAGACATAAAATGGCCTCGACATCCATGACCTCATAGTGCCTGACACTACCTACACAAGACCATCATAAGAGGAGGAAAAGATCATGACATCAAAATAAAAGAGAGACTTAATTGAGATGGGGAGGGGATATGATGGACAATGGAATTTCAAAGGGGAAAAGGGGAGAGGGAGGGTATTACCATGGGTTATTTTCTATAATCATGGAAAATGTTTAAAAAATTTTAGAAAAATAAAAAAGAAAAATTTAAACCATAAAATACACTAAAAGACAAGTATATGCTTTAATATTTTTTATTGTTTATTTTTATTTATTTGAGAGTGACAGAGAGAGAAAGAGGCAGAGAGAAAGAGAGAGAGAATGGGCACGCCAGGGCTTCCAGCCACTGCAAATGAACTCCAGACGTGTGCGCCCCCTTGTGCATCTGGCTAACATGGGTCCTGGGGAATCGAGCCTCGAACCAGGGTCCTTAGGCTTCACAGGCAAGCGCTTAACCGCTAAGCCCTCTCTCCAGCCCCAAGTTTATGCTTTAAAGGAGTCATGTGGCATAATGAGGCTCTGAAGTTCAGAAACTTGTATCACAGTGCTGTAAGGTGGGTTCAAAGCCTACCTGGGTCTCACCTTCCCATCCCCTTGCAGGTGCCTGGCCACCCTTGCTCCCTTCACTTATTAATATACACAAACACTGACTACAACTGTGATGTTCACGTGGCACAAGCCCACCTAGCAAGTGATCAGAAGTGGCATTAGCATGCAGGAAGCCTAAGTAGGCAAGACTAACAGAGCCAGGCTGCAGGCTGCTTTGGCTTGGCTGGTCTGTCCATGCTGTGGCTGGGTGTGGCCAGACGGTCAGAGTCCACATGGGAGTCTCTAAGCAATGCTGACCCCACCCCTGGGTGAGCCACACTCTCTCAGAGCCCACAGTGAAGCCAGGGTCCTTTCACAGAGGTATCATAGGCCATAGGGAACAAACTGGCTTCTTCCAAAGCTCAACAAACAGAAGTGTTTCTACAGGGAAAAGCCAAATTTGAGAAACATCAAAACCCTAATTTACACAAGTATCCAAGTACCTTTCTACTGATAGCCTCCCCACTGTGCCCTTGAACCAGAGGAGCCTTGAATGCCTAATCTGTGTGTCCTACAGATATTCCTGTGCCAAGCAAGCAGAGCTAGGAGGCACCTTGATACAGAGCAGGAGCGGTGGCATGAAGAGTGCCTGCAGATACGGCGGCACAAAGTGCAAAAGGCTATGAGAGCTCAACCGCCCCAACAGAAAACTTCTTCTAGAACAGTGCCGAGGTGAAAGGCAAGGGCCAGAACACTAGGGAGAAACTGGGTAATTAGCTGTACTGTGTATGGAAGATGACTGGACACCAGTCACTACCAAGAAGGGAAATGAGGAGTACAGAAACCGTGATGGGAGGACTCTTTGTGCCCATGCAGGTAGTTAGATGAGCAAAATAAAACATGTCACAGGGCTGAGGGATGGCTCGGCAGTTAAGAACACTTGCCACTTAAGCATGAGGGCCTCTTGGGCCACAGAACCCACGTAAAAAGCCAGGTGCAGCGAAGCACTTTCATAACCCTTCTGCAGGGGGTGGCTGGGGAGCACTGGGGATCACGGGCTGACAGCCGTTCCTGGTTGAAGAAGGGCATCGTCTCAAGGAAATACACAGATCAGCATTAACAGAAAGGCGCCCAGCATTCTCCTCTGGCCTCCACACGTGTTCATGCACACACACACACATATACCATACCACACACTCTATACACACGCACATACAAAAATAATTATTTTTCGGGCTGGAGAAATGGCTTAGCAGTTAAAACATCTGCCTGTGAAGCTAAAGGACCCAGGTTCGATTCCCCAGGACCCACGTAGTCGAGATGCACAAGGTGGCAGATATGTATGGAGTTTGTTTGCAGTGGCTGGATACCCTGGTGCACCCATTCTCTCTCTCTCCCCCTATCTCTTTCTCACAAATAAATAAATAAAAACAAAACATTTAAAGGCATGTGCCATCATGTCTGGCTTTCTTTTAAAACAAATTTTTTTTTCACTATTTGAGAGAGAATGAATGAGTGAGAGAGCAAGAGAATGGACACGCCAAGATCTCCTGCTGCTGCAAATTAACTCCAAACACACACCACTTTGTGCACCTGGCCTTATGTGGGTACTGGGAAACTGAACCTAGAGCCATCAGGCTTTGCAAGCAAGTGCCTTTAACTGCTAAGCCACTCCCCAAGCCCCCAAAACCTTATTTTTTAGATATCAATAAAAATAAGATCTAGAAATTGATATAGTTACAGATAGCTGCATGTGAATGGACTAGGTCTGGGAAAATTAACAAGAATAAGGTAACAGGAATTCCTCCACAGAGGGGAGATGTGGAGCTGGGAGTCAGAGAAGAGTGGAGGTTACTTTTCACTGCTGAGCTCATACCATCACGTATTTCCTGTTACTAAAACACAGAGTGTGCTTGTGGTCCCACAAGTACTACTGTTTCATGCCTTTAGACCTCTGTTCAAGGCCTGACCGCAAGCTGCTGCCACTCCACCGACCACCTCTCCATCATCAGCTGGGTGTCCAGACTAACCATCCTAAGCTCAGGCCGTTACCACTAGGAAGTCCCACCCTGTCCTCCCACCCCCACCCCAAAGCAACTTACACAACAAGCCAGGCCACTGCGTCACTCTGGGCTTGAACCACAGGCACCTGTCATTACCAGGATCATGAACTCCCAGAGAGAACATGAGCCTTATTTTTTTTTTAAGTTCCTCCAGTCTTCAGTACCTAGCAGAGAGATCTGCTCAGATGTCTGCTGAGGAAAAAAAAAAAAAGAAGAAGAAGAAAAAATTCTAAATATGGTGGCTTATAATCCTAATGCTCAGAAAGCTGAGGCAGGAGGAATGCTGGTAATTCAAAGCCAGCCTCAGCTATAACACTAATTAAAAAAAAACGAATCTGATGACTCAAACAACATACTCACCACCTTCAGTCAAGTCTCAACTTTCCTGGTGCCAAGGGTGCTGAAAGCTCTCTTGTTGGTAGGTTTTCCCAAGCTATCAGAATGGTGGTATTAGCACTAATTCAAAGCCTTGCACCTTCTGATCCACAAAGCACTGGGCTCAAAGCTGTCACTAAACAGGACAGAGCTGCCAACTGGCAGCAGGGTATGACAGCACACTTGGGAGGCAGAAGTAGGAGGATCACCATCAGTTCAAGGCCACCCTGAGATTACATAGTGAATTCCAGGTCAGCTGGGGCTAGAGTGAGATCCTACCTCGAAAAAACAAAAAAAAAAATAAATAAATAAATAAAAATTACCAACTGGCTAGAAGAATCACCCCACACACACACACCCACACTTCCACTCACAGAGCCTTGGGCTCTGGGGCCTGGCCACCTGCCCACACCCAGTTCACAGACAAGCCCTGCCCAAAGCTATTTCCTGTATTCTGCTGTCTTCAGAAAGAGGCTGGCTGCAGCCCGAGCTGACTTGAGGCAGCACTGGCAGGACCAGCCCTGAGCCAGGAAGCGCCCCACAGCCTGCACCTCGGCAGGAACTCCATTCCACCAATGAAACACATGAGCCCAGAGCTTCCACAGAGAATGAGGAGAGCCAGGGGGCCAGGGCTGTCCCAAAGGAGCCAAGCTATTTAGAACACATATTTCCACAGAAACAAAATGTGTTCTAGGTGCAGAGCGTGTACACACCCTGTGTTGTGTTTCCGCGGTCATTTTTCTGCTGGTATCAGAGTCCTGTCCCAAGTTTAATCCCCTCTAGAATGGCTGTGCTAGGGACCTACGGTTCATAGAGGACTCCCACAATGCTTCACAGGTGCCACACAATGTGTGGCAAGTCAACAGGAGTGAGCTGTCATCCCAAAAAGGAGGGAAGTACTGATCTAAGATTTCTGGGCGAGGGCGGCATAAGTGTTGGAACTTAACACAGGAACTCGACAGCCTGAGACAGGGGTCAAAGCAGTCTAAGAGAAAGTCACTACATGACATGTCTAATACTCAAACTGCAAGAGAGGGCAAAACTAAGGTCTTCCTCCTGGCTTCAGGTGGGAGGGTCTCCATGATGCCCAAGCAAGGTATGTCACACAATGTGTGGCCTACACCAGTACCCCTCATGAGGCCCGTGGGGAGGGGCTTACCATAAGGTGCCCAGGGCACACCACCTTTTCCCCTCACCACCCTGTTCTGCTCTGGTCTGCCCACCACACTTGGCTTCCTCTCCCCCCAACTTCCTGGCTAGTGAGATGAGCTACAGGAGGCCCTGGCTATAGTTTACTCAGCTGAGCAGCCAACTCAGGAGAGCCTGCTACAGTAGTGTCCCAAACCTCCTTTCGTAACATGGCCACATAAGGGTACAAAACTTCAAAACGGCTATTCCCATCCAGCAGAGCAACAGCCCCGGCCCTGACCCACAAAGCCAGCCCAGAAGGGCAGACAGACAATGCAGCACTTGTGTGCTCACTGGGAAAGGAGGGTTGCCACACAGAAGCCCGTATGAGAATGTCACGAAGGTCTCAGACTCCCCAGTCATAAATATGTGGTAAAGGCATGTGCAGGGCACGCGCTCCCCACGTGCTTTCATGACTCTGAAAGCACAAGGGCCACGGGCCACGGCTGCTGGGGGTTGGAGGCTGAGGAAGACAGAGCCCCGGGACAACAGATGGAGTCAGGAGAACAGCAGAGATGCTCTGTACAAGCCACAGCTGCCCTAGTGTCTCCCAGTGTTTGAAGAGCAGGGCTGGAAGGGAGGGGACACTCCTTCACATAGCAAAAGTGAGGAAACAGCAAAGCCAGGCAGAGGCAGTAACTGCCCATCGCCAGGTCACTAGCCCATCTCCTGCCAAGGAAACGAGGCCAGCAGTGATCTCCTATTCGCGGTAGTCAACCAAAAGCGAGGTAGGGGCTGGAGAAATGGCTCGGTGCTAAGGGCACTTGCCTGCAAAGCCAAAGGACCCAGGTTCAATTCCCCAGGACCCACGTAAGCCAGTTGCACAAGGGGGTGCATGTATCTGAAGTTCATCTGCAGCCAAGTTTCTGCCACAAGTCAGGGAAGGCAGAAAAAGCTCTCAAGCAATGCAGAAGTTAGATAGCCTGTCAAGAGAATTTAAAAATGAAACTTTAAATTCTGTGTGTCTGTGAATCATGGGGCAGGTTTTAGACTGAGAAGAGTAAACGGGGTGAGGCACTTGAGTAGCTTTATGAGGGAGGGGACAAAGCCTGGGGCACTTGGTCTCTCAGGGCAGCTCAGAGGGTACACAGGAGCTGAGGAGCCCTGGGCTAAGACTGGCCTCTGAGGTTCAAGAGACACATCTGGGGCTAGAGAGATGGCTTAGTGGTTAAGCGCTTGCCTGTGAAGCCTAAGGACCCCAGTTCGAGGCTCGGTTCCCCAGGTCCCACGTTAGCCAGATGCACAAGGGGGCGCCACGCGTCTGGAGTTCGTTTGCAGAGGCTGGAAGCCCTGGCGTGCCCATTCTCTCTCTCTCCCTCTTATCTGTCTTTCTCTCTGTGTCTGTCGCTCTCAAATAAATAAAAATTAAAAAAAAAAAAAAGAGACACATCTGGAGTTCCAAAGTCCACTAGCCATTAGTGTGGGAGCATGTCGCCATCTCTGAGCTCCCACTACCTGGGAGCCTCCTTACAGGTGGAAGAGCAAGCAAGGCTATGGAGGCAGTGACCCTGAACCCTGCGAAGAGCAGCCTGGGAATTTCCGCCCGTCCCTGCCCTCACCAGGGCTCACCGTGTGCACTCAGGGACCTAACAGGTCGGAGGTGCTGAATCTGGGGCCTCACAGGGAGCCTAAGTGAGGCAGCCACTGGGGAGGATCCGCAAGGGCATGCAGAGGACACGCCTGTCTCCAGCAAACAGCTTCAGCTGCACAGCTAAGTGCTGAGTGACTGTGAGGGTCATAGGACTTGGGCCAATGTTGAAAATGCTGCAGCCTAAACTGGGCATGGTGGCACGTGCCTTTAATCCCAGCATTTGGGAGGCAGAGGTAGGAGGATCGCCATGAGTTCAAGACCAACCTGAGATAACATAGTGAATTCCAGGTCAGTCTGGGCTAGAGTGAGACCCTACCTCAAAAAAACAAACAAAAAAAGGGGGGTGCTGGAGATGGCTTAGCAATTAAGTGCTTTCCTGTGAAGCCTAAGGGCCCTGGTTCAAGGCTCGATTCCCCAGGACCCACGTTAGTCAGGTGCACATGGTGGTACATACATCTGGAGTTTGTTTGCAGTGGCTGGAGGCCCTGGTGCACCCATTCTCTCTCTGCCTCTTTCTCTCTCTGTCACTCTCAAATAAGTAAATAATTAATAAGTTGATATTGTATATATGTAAGTACAATGATTGTGATGGGGAGGTAATATGATGGAGAATGGAATTTCAAAGGAGAAAGTGTTGGGGGGAGGGAGGGAATTAATATGGGATTTTTTTTATAATCATGGAAAATGCTAATAAAAATTAAAAAAAAAACTGCAACCTGTCAAGAGAAGCCAAAAATCTAGACTTCTTTGTACAAAATTATGATTTTTTTGTTTGTTTTTCGAGGTAGGGTCTCACTTTAGAATTCACAGTGTAGTCTCAGGGTGGCCTCAAACTCACAACGGCGATCCTCCTACTTCTGCCTGCCGAGTGCTGGGATTAAAAGCATGCGCCACAATGCCTGGCTAAAATTACAAGTTTTTTTGGGGGGGGGAGAATTCGAGGTAGGGTCTCACTCTAGCCCAGGCTGACCTGGAATTCACTATGGAGTCTCAGGGTAGCCTCAAACTCACAGCAATCCTCCTACCTCTGCCTCCCGAGTGCTGAGATTAAAGGTGTGCGCCACCATGCCCAGCTTAAAATTACAAGTTTTAAAGGCTGCCACCAAGAAATTAAGAAATTAGCTAGGAGTGGTGATGCACACCTGTAATTCCATCATTCAGGGGGGTGGAAATAAGAGAATCAAGAGTTCAAGACCAGTCTTGGCTATGTAATGAGTTTCATGGCAACATGAACTACATTAGAGAGGTAAGAAACAAAGTCAATAAAGCATACTGAGTCAAACACACTGTCTGAGACTACATCTGCCCTTCAGACTTCACCACTGTGCAGATTCTAGCTCAGAGAGGCTAACTACTTAGACCCTTAGAAATACCCAGAGAACTGTAAAGTCTTATTATTGGCTCAAAGACCATGTGGACTCACTTTGGCCTTAGCAATCCATCACTCCCTGGCTTACTCTGTGTTAACTGGAAATCTCAGAGTGACAAGAAAGCTCAGACTGAAATTCTGTGCACATCAACGAACACCGGCCACCCCTCCTTACCAAATCATCTACTGGAGAGATAGGGAGCCTGGTCCCTTGCCAGGCTGCGGCATGCCTGCTGTTGATATATAATGTGGGGCAGAGGGGCTCGGGGTCTGCCCTGCATCACTGGAGAGCTCCCTTTGGCATCTTCTACAAGGTGAGATTGGAGAACAGAGGTTCCATGTCAGTGATCAAATGCAAGTAAGCTTAAATGGACCGGCCACCTCACTGGTGGCTTTGGTTGGGTCATCATGGACAGGACAGCTGCTTCCCCTTCTCCTGCCTGACAGAGGGGCTATGTGATAGAGGAAGCAAGAGAATTGTTTCCTTTTATTTCAAAATAGCCCAGGACAAATAGAAACTTCTTGTACCATAACAACGCATTCAAAGGGAAAGCTCTATGGGGTTGGCTTTCTTAAATGTCACCCCACAGAGAGCAACCTACTTCTCTGCCCACGGGCCACGACAAAAATGTGACCAAGGAAACTATCCAGAGGAGTAAAGGGAGCTCTCTTTCAGACAGCAGCATGGTGCGCAGCTGGGGACAAAACTGGGTGGGGATGAAGGCTGTGGAGCACAAGAGCCTGGGTGCCAGGCCAGCTCCAAACCACCTCATGGCCATGGCTCAAGTGCGATTCCTGCTCTGTGAAGCTGGCCTTGTCCGCCCAAGAACTGCTTGTGACAGCATCTGATAAGGGAATGTACACACAGAGGGCTGGACTGGTGCCAGCTCTGTGGGTAAAAGGCAGACACTCTCTAGTGCATACTTAACTGTATGAGGGTTCTTTTGGGGCCACATGCAATCTGTCCCCCTTTCTGAGTGTCGGGACAGCAGTGAACAATTCAGGGTACAACCTGATCTGCCACATTCCCACCTTCTCCCCTACCCCTGCCCCCAAGGAAGGCCAGGCCCAGGAGAATTATAGGAGTGCTCCGCTGAAGGCAAGCTCACTGCCAAGTGGGCAGCAGGATGGCAGGGGCACCAGCTTCTCTTTTATGGCATGAGGGGAGGACTTCTTCCACGTACATCCTCCCAATCCCAACCTCTTGTCGCCAGGGACCTCTTCCATGCAACACTCGAGCGCCAACTTCCCAGGCTTATCTGGCCTTTGCCTTTCTTCACTCCAGCCCAAGGTCTGGAGTCCTCCTGGCATCTTTTATTTTGGTACTTTACAAATATTTCCATCCTGATGTAAAGGGGGTGGACACTGACCAGGGTGTGACACTCAGGCAGACTGGATGCCTGACGACAAAGCCTCTCTCAAACCAGAACCACTACCACCCCGCAGCATGCGGCCACGAGGCTTCTCTGCACACCCAGTCCGTCAGCAGGCACAGGTGAGGGGGCAGGATTCTGACACTGGCATCCTTGTATCTGAATCCAATTAATGGGAATCCACATACTCCATATTCACCTTTCTACCTCAAAATGACTCTCCCCGATCAGCCTCCAAAAAGATTCCTATTCAAGCAGATTTGGGCCAAGCAAGACAAGAACTACACTCACACCTAATTCCCTTTACTCAGCAGAAGGTAGCGATTGCTGTTGAGTTTCAGGAGAAAGCCTTGGACCACTGGCTAGCTGAGGGACCTGGAACTCCCTTCCCTGCTGCACAGGAGCAGCCACTGAGTGAACAAAACATTTCATTTATCTGGGACCCATGGCAGACAAGGTCACGGCGGCCACTCAGGGCTCCTCACATCCCAGCACAGTAGGAACAATCCAGACGGTGGAGCACAGAGCTCGATCTGAACATAGCAATGGGGATGCTGCAGATTTCCACAGGACCCGACACGCATGCACGCACACGTATGCACACATGCACACACATACACGCTCTCGACACTGCAGAGCTAAAGAGGGCCCTGGGCTGCTCAGTGACAGGAAGGAGGAGCTGGGGTCGCAGGCTGAAGCCCTGCAAGGCTGTGGCCTATTCACAGGATCCTATAGAAGTGGTGGGGGGGGTAGCACTTTATATCAGGACCAGGTTCCCTCTGCCAGATATTTCTCCATCCCTCAGAGACAATGAACTCACTCCCAACTGTGTCGTTAGGCCAGAGAGCTCTGGGGTCCATCTTTCCCCCCCAAATGCCTCTTCTGCACTTGCGGTTCCCTTAAGTTCAGTGGGAGACACGCTCGGGCCCGGCACGGTCTGCGGTGACGGGTGTCATGCAAGGAGTCCGCCAGGGTGGCTGTCAGTTTGCTTACTTTCTGGAAAAGGCCAGGCAGTAAGTGTGTTAAGGCTTCACAGACCATCAGGTCTAAAACTGTGCCATTGCAACTGACAGGCACCAAGTACTATAGATGCAAGTGGGTGTGACTATGTTCTGTATTTACAAAAGCAAGCAGAGGTCAAATGTGGCCAATTCCTAACAGTACAGAGACAAGAGTTCAAGCACTGTCCACTAGCTGGATGGCCCTGGGCATCTTGCTGAGTCTTCCTAAAAGGACCATTAGGTCTGGGGATGCAGCTCAGTAACAGAGTATGTGCCAAGCATGTGTGGGCCCCTGGCTTCAATCCCTGGCACCACACACACAAAGAGAATAGTGGTCACTTATCAAGGTGGTTAGAAGAATTAAATGAGCCAGGTGTGGTGGTGCACACCTTTAATCCCAGCACTTGGCAGGCAGAGATAGGAGGATTGTCATGAGTTCGAGGCCACCCTGAGACTACATAGTGAATTCCAGGTCTGTCTGGGCTACAGTGAGACCCTACCTTGGGGGGGGGGAGGTCCCTTTTGAGTTCAAGGCCAGCCTAAGACTACAGTGTAAATTCCAGGTCTGCCTGAGCTAGAGGGAGACCCATCCTGGGGGCAGGGGCAGTCCTTTTGAGCACATACCCGGGAGCTTTGTGTGCCAAGAAAGCATCGAAAACTCCTTGTGAGTAAAGGAAGCAGGAAGGAGCTGAGGCTCCAACTCGCACTGCCTCATGGGCTCCACTTCCACTGGGAAATGAGACTGTTATTCCTGGTCTACAAATAGGAAAGATGGGAGGTGGCTGGTTCAAGATCCCAGGACCAGGGGAAACAGGATCGGGGCTCCTAGTTCCTAGTTCCGTGCCCAGACCCTCCTGCCTATTCTAACCAACAACAGCCCAACCCCAGACACTGCCTGTCTGTGCCATCCGTGCTGCCTTGTTAAGGGGTGCCAAGATGTGAACCCCTCCTAAGGTCCTGTTCTGGACTCCATAGCAAACACCACCAGGAACCACAGAACCCCTCGCAAGATACCTTGCCTCTAGCATGCAGCATCACACGAGCTATGGCATGTTGGAGAACCATGTGAATTTGAGTTGTCAGTCACACCACTGCCTCCCCATGAGGCCTTAAAATTGAAAGCTTCTACCCCAACTTGGTGATAAAGACCCCAGGGAAACACTCATCGCAGGCCCTTCCAGAGTCTCCACCTGACCAGGCTGGCCCCAAGTGAATGAATCCTTACTTACTCCCATTAGCATTGAGCCCTGGCTCCCACCCAAGCAGGAAGAGCCGCCAGGTCTCTTCTCCTCAGTCATCTGCATGATCATAGACCAAGCAGAGGAAAGGGTATTAAGAATGCCACCTTCTTCCCTGGGGCCTTACGGCACCACCAGCTGTGATCCCTACACTGGTACAGGCAGCAAGAGCCAAGTGGGAGACGGGCATGAGCCCTCCCAGAGGCAGCAGCCATGCTCGGTTCTCACCTGGCCCCGGCTCAGCCCTGAAAACCAGGCCTGTGGTCTCCGAGGACATCTGAAGGCAGGCTGTCCTCAGAAATATCACCTGATGGTCCCCGGCTCCAGTGATTTTCCCTCTCCAGGGGAAACCTGAGCAGGAATGGCTGTGCTCAGTCGTTTTCTCTCAAGTGCAGGGAAGGGACACTTTCATATGTGCTCAGAGATGAGCGGGAAGGAAGCAGGCTGCAGTGAGCAGACTGCTGGCCGTGCATTTCCACAGCACAGCACAGGGCTTCCAGATGGGACGACCTAACAGTGACTTCCTGGTCTCTTTTCTACAATGCACAAGGATATGCCTAAACCTCACACAAGCTGAAAAGAAAAAAAGAAGTATTTGCCCAAGGCAAGTCACAGCCCATTCACCTGCGGCCTGCCACACACTGCGCAGCCTGGGCATCTGATCCACATGGCATCTCGGCTCCCCTTTCTACCCACATCACTCTTTCACTCCAGGGTGCAGCTCGCTGTCTGGCCAACTGAGGCTCAGCCAGGTCCAGTGGGTCCTCCCCTTTTCACTGTAATAAATGAAGGACTTCCCTGGGAATCAGTTAAACAAGAGGTTTGCTGCCCAAATTAAAGCTATTTGTAGTTAACTCACTAATGTTCCACCTCAGGAGTGAAGGCTGATGGGCAAAACACTAAAAGGCTCAGGAAAGTCACCCAAAAAACCAAGCTGGGCGGCTGAGGCACCATGCCGCCTCCTGACAGGTCCCTTATGTTCCTTTCTTCTCCTCCTCTGCGCCTGAGTCACATGCCACAGTCAACTGGGCCTGGAATCTGGGCTGGCATCTGAGGGTGTTGAGGCTCAGGAGCGCCGGCCACCAGCAGTCAGGTGATCTGGGCAGGCCATTTTCCAGTGTGTGTCAGCAACTCCCCTACCTTGGAGAACACGCTGGCTACAGAGCCCAGCGGTACCGGCTCCTTGGCAATCACACCAACACGGTTAGATGCTTTTTTTCCCTTGGTGCGGGGAGATCATTTTACAGTGACTCAGGCTTATTTAACTCATGCCAGGCTACAACTGTCTGCTTGAGTTGGCCTCCTTAGTTCCATCACAGAAGCAGACAAGACATGGGCAGCTCCTGAGAATCCCAGGTGCCCCAGTGAATGCACACTGTGATGAAAATAAACCAGACCACCTCACTCTGGCCAAGGAGAGGGCGCTAAGTGAAAATCCCACCTTCTGCTGGGTCTAGCTTCAAGCCTAGCCAAGGTCACTCCAAGGTCAAAAGGCCAGGGCCACTGGCTAATGTCACCCAGAAGGTGGTCCCTAGTGAAGCTCACTGGAGAAGATGCCCCCTTGCCAGAGTTAGACAAGGACTTAATGGGCAGGCCAGCTCCAGTGTGAACTGAGTGGAGATGGGCTTCTCATTCAGCTCGGGGCCTGACCACCTGCTGCTCACACCTGCTGTTCACACCTGCTGCTTGTCCTCCCTCCACATCCCTCCCAGATCACAGTGGCCTCCAAGCTGCCTGCTCCAAGGCCCCCTGCACCGCCACTCCTAGTCTCTGAGCCTTCAAAGCTACAAGCACCAGCAGGCCACTCCCAGGCCCCACTCCTTGGGGGCTAAGGTCCAGCCTCTTCCTCCTGGTGTTCCATGGCCACCCTGACCTTGACCAGCTCAGATCTCCCCATCTGCACACGTCTCGCTGGGTTCCCAGGACCCCAAGTGCCTGCGAGATGATCTGCTGCTGCGCCCACTATTGTCCTCCAGGTCTGACGAGCTCCTCCTCCTCCTCCTCCTCTCCACCCTTCATCTGTGCACACCTCTGCTCATCTCTACCACTCAGGTCAGATGTAACCTCCTCCAGGAAGCCTGCCTGGCCTCTTTTCAGCTGGATTTCAGTGACCTTCCTGTGACTTCTCCAGGACCAGGTGACCCAGCCAGAACTTTAGGTATGCATATCAACACTACATTTTCACACTGACACTCCTTGTAGGAACTCAATGCACAGAAGTCTGACCCACCATAACCCCAGCCTGAGTGCTATAACACGGGGATTTGATTTACTCCTCTCAGCTCCTCGGGCCTTAACAACAAGACTGACACACACAGTGGGCGTTGATTAGACACACTGACACACCGAGTTGGGCCTGGGGACTACCACCATGGCAGATGTGTTCTGTGATGTCCCCAAAACACTGTCAGGTCTGGAGAGGGAACGCCAGTGAGTTGTCATGCCCATTAAGGTCAGAGACAGGCCACATGCCTCAGGTGCACCTCTTATCAGCCCCTCAGTCGCAAAGGTTTATGAATTGCCCAAGAAGAGGTGTTTAAATCAAGGCCATCCATAGCCAGCTGCCTTGAGAGCCCTCTGCAGAGGACTAAGGCCAGCCCCTAAAAGGGGACAGGGCTGCCACAGCCTGAAACCAGAAGCCCCTCCCTGAAACCAATGATGACAAGGACTCTTAGGCCAAGAAGTCTCCCCCAAAGCTGTCCTATATCCTGCAAGAAGTCTCACATGCCAAGACTGTCCACCTAGCCAGATGTGACAGTGCAAATCTGTCACTAGGGAAGTTAAGTTAGAAGGACCACAAGTTCAAGGCCAGCCTCAGCTATAGAGTGAGTTTGAGGCCAGCCTGGCAAAAACCCTCTCTCAAAAAAATAAATAGGGCTGGAGAGATAGCTTAGCATTTAAGCGCTTGCCTGTGAAGCCTAAGGACCCCAGTTCGAGGCTCGATTCCCCAGGACCCACGTTAGCCAGATGCACAAGGGGGCCTATGTGTCTGGAGTTCGTTTGCAGTGGCTGGAGGCCTTTCTCTCTCCCCCCCTGCCTCTCTCTCTCCCTGTTGCTCTCAAATAAATAAATAAACCAAAAAAATGTTAAGCAAATAAATAAATAGGGCTGGAGAGATGGCTTAGCAGTTAAGGCATTTGCCTGTGAAGCCAAAGGACCCAGGCTCAATTCCCCAGGACCCAGGTAAGCCAGATGCACAAGGGGCACATGCATCTGGAGTTTGTTTGCAGTGGCTACAGGCCCTAGAATACCCATTCTCTCTGTCTGTCTCTCTCCTCTCTCTCTCGCTCTCTGCTTATAAATAAAGACTGTCCACTCTGTCCTCACCACAGGAAGCTAAGGCTGATAGGTGTGACACTCACAAGATGCAGGGGACAGAGGTGTCAAAAATGGGCAGCATTGCCGGGCGAGGTGGAGCACCTTTAATCCCAGCATTCAGGAGGCAGAGGTAGGAAGATTGCTGTGAGTTCGAGGCCACCCTGAGAATACACAGTGAATTCCAGGTAGGTCATCCTGGACTAGAGTGGAAACCCTACCTCAACCCCCCCAAAAAAAGGGGGGAGCGGGCTGGAGAGATGGTTTAGTGGTTAAGCGCTTGCCTGTGAAGCCTAAGGACCCCGGTTCGAGGCTCGGTTCCCCAGGTCCCACGTTAGCCAGATGCACAAGGGGGCGCACGCGTCTGGAGTTCGTTTGCAGAGGCTGGAAGCCCTGGTGCGCCCATTCTCTCTCTCCCTCTTATCTGTCTTTCTCTCTGTGTCTGTCACTCTCAAATAAATAAATAAAATTATTAAAAAAAAAAAGGGGGGGGAGAGCAACTTGTACCAACAGTGGAAGGGTACAGGTCCTGCCCAGTGTCATCAGGTCAAGGGTTCATTTCAGACCTTTCTCGCTCCTTGGAGAGACTGGTAGTGCTCACGTGCTAAATTTCTACAAACAGCTGAACGCATCACACCTGTGGCAGACTGGAGGGCGCCCTCCAGCTGCAACCAAGCAAAAGGCATTGGGGGCTGCTGACTACAGAGGTCCAAGGCAGCGCCCCCGCTGGAAGGAAGGAGCATAGGACAAAAATACATGCTGAAGAGATGGCTCACTGGTTAAACAGCCTTGCTAGCAAGGCTTAATGGCCGGGTTCAATCCCCCAGGATCCACACAAAGCCAGAAGCAGAAAGAGGCACATACATCTGGAGTTCACGTGCAATGGCAAGAGGCCCTGGCACATCTTCTCATTCTCTCTCTCCCTGCAAATAAATACAAATATATAAAATAAAAAGACATGGGCTGTGAACACCCTGAGACAATCTGAGAGACAGTAAAAGACTCCCTCGCTGGACTGAAGGGATGGCTTAGCAATTGGGGCACTTGCCTGCAAAGCCAAAGGACCTAAGTTCCATTCCCCAGGACCCACATAAGCCAGATGCGCAAGATGGCGCATATGTCTGGAGTTCATTTGCAATGGCTGGAGGCCCTGGCACCCCCATTCTCTCTCCTTCTGTCTCTCTCAAATAAATAAAAACAAAATATTTTTTTTAAAAAAGATCCCCTCGCCTGTAGTCCACAGGGGTGCAAAGCCAACAAAGTTCCCAGAGAATTCATTTACAGAAGTTGTCAGGCCAAGCAAAGCCCAGAGCTGAGGCCAAATATGATCTATGCATATGTTTAATAAATTCTCTATGGACCAAACTAAATCCTCCTTGGTAAACAAAGATTTAGTTTTCTGATCCTCCTGCCCCCGCCTCTTCAGCAATATCCTACCAGCGTGCGCCACCACAACCGGCAAAGATTTAGTTTTCTAAACAGAAAGCTTAAAACATTTCACTAGGGTTCAACCTTGCTGAAAACACACTGTAAACTACATTACAAGGCCTCCTTTCAGTCCATCCTCCCCAAAAGGCAAGCGCCCTCTGAAAACAGGGAACATGGGGGTGGAGGAAGGCTGCCTCCCATCTGGCTTGTCCAGAACTGCCCAGCTCAAGTCCTGTGTCCTTCACCTGCCTGTCTGCCTCCCAACAACATGCCATCCACAGGACTCTAAGTGTTCCCTCCCTTGGTCTCACTCGGTGCCCAAACCCCAAGCTGAGTGTTATCAGCATCGTCTCTCCAGAGGAGGGAAGCCAAGCCAAAGAGTCACCTGTTCAAGGGCACACAGTCCACACTGGGCAGACGGAGGAGCTGAACCAAGACACCCTGCTCCCAAGCTCAAGACAGCCTTTACCCAGAAGGATGTTTCACCTACTTTGCTCCAAGATCCAGTGGGATGCTGAACGGTCCCCTCCTGTTTTGCCCACGGCCTTATTGGCACATAGCCTGCCTAGACCCCACAGTGAAACCTATACCTGCCAGCCATCTACCTCATATACCTGCACACGACTCCTTTCTCCAGAAGCTTTTCAGGGAACTCTCCTAAGAACAGCGGAAGTAGGCAAGCGAGGTGAAGAAGGCAAGGCTCACATAGGGAGGAAGACGAGTCAGGTCCAGCTAGCAAGTGCTAGCTTCCATCAGAAAAATCAATCACGTGACTGCCAGAGGATTTCAGGGGAACCCAGCCCCAGTACTACGCCAGAAGGACTTCCCCGAGTTCTATACCCCTTTTGAAAACACAAAACCACAGCATACCCCCGAGCCCCCGGCGCGCCAGGAGCACAGAGCAGCAGGGCCATCATCTTTCCACCTCCAAACAAGCAGAGGCTTCTCCCAGCCAGCAACTGGAACCTCCCTCTACTCCCAGGCCCCTGGCCAACGCGAATGCCAGAGCAAGGGGAATTCCAGGCAGGCCGAGGCCTCTCCCAGCCAGGCTTTGTCCAGCAGGGTGAAGGAGGGTGGCCTTCACGAGTAGACTGGGGCAGACAGAGGCAACGAGAACCTGCACAAGCCACCTCCTCTATGCAGGGCACTGCCAGGACACGGAGGGGACCCCAGAGGCCCTGCTCTCCAGGAGTTCCCAGGACCACCCAGCAAGCCCCACCACAGGGATATCCAAGCGCCACTCAGGAAGGAACAGCTTATACCCCAGCAGCTATCGCCAGGAGCACCCAAGGGACAGCAGGCATTGCTCACAGCAGGAAGTCCGTCACCACTGCGCCGACAGGCAGTGGAAAAGAGAAAGCATGGCATGGCGGGAAGCAAAGACGGGACTGAGACCAAATCGCAGCCAGGGTAAGAGATGGACTGGCAGGCTGGAGAGAGGGCTCAGCGGTTAAAGGCACTGCTTACAAAGCCCGATGGACTGGTTTTGATTCCCTCGGACCCAGGTAAAGCCAGATATCCAGTGGCACATGCGTCTGCATTCATTTACAATGACGTGAGGCCCTGGTACTCCCAATTTTTTTTCTCTTTCTTTCTCCTTCTCCCTCTTTCAAATAAATAAAATAAAAATTGTGAAAAAAAAAAGGTCAATTGGAGCTATCTTCATCAATGAGATGAAACCAAACCTTCAGCTTCAATGTGTGCAGCGGCTGAACTCATGAAGGTACACACCTCTAAGCTAGACACTCCAGGAGGGCCAGCACCCCCACTGCAACAAGGACAGACGGACAGGCTACTGGTGGAGGGCCAGCACCCCCACTGCAACAAGGACAGAGGGACAGGCTACTGGTGGAGGGCCAGCACCCCCACTGCAACAAGGACAGACAGACAGGCTACTGGTGGAGGGCCAGCACCCCCACTGCAACAAGGACAGACGGACAGGCTACTGGTGGAGGGCCAGCACCCCCACTGCAACAAGGACAGAGGGACAGGCTACTGGTGGAGGGTCAGCACCTCCACTGCAACAAGGACAGACGCACAGGCTACTGGTGGAGGGTCAGCACCCCCACTGCAACAAGGACAGACGGACAGGCTACTGGTGGAGGGTCAGCACCTCCACTGCAACAAGGACAGACGGACAGGCTACTGGTGGAGGGTCAGCACCCCCCCTGCAACAAGGACAGACGGACAGGCTACTGCTGGAGGGTCAGCACCCCCACTGCAACAAGGACAGACGGACAGGCTACTGGTGGAGGGCCAGCACCCCCACTGCAACAAGGACAGAGGGACAGGCTACTGGTGGAGGGTCAGCACCTCCACTGCCACAAGGACAGAGGGACAGGCTACTGGTGGAGGGTCAGCACCTCCACTGCCACAAGGACAGAGGGACAGGCTACTGGTGGAGGGCCAGCACCTCCACTGCCACAAGGACAGAGGGACAGGCTACTGGTGGAGGGTCAGCACCTCCACTGCCACAAGGACAGAGGGACAGGCTACTGGTGGAGGGTCAGCACGTCCACTGCAACAAGGACAGACGGACAGGCTACTGGTGGAGGGTCAGCACCTCCACTGCAACAAGGACAGACGGACAGGCTACTGGTGGAGGGCCAGCACCTCCACTGCCACAAGGACAGAGGGACAGGCTACTGGTGGAGGGTCAGCACCTCCACTGCAACAAGGACAGAGGGACAGGCTACTGCTGGAGGGCCAGCACCCCCACTGCAACAAGGACAGACGGACAGGCTACTGGTGGAGGGTCAGCACCTCCACTGCAACAAGGACAGAGGGACAGGCTACTGCTGGAGGGCCAGCACCTCCACTGCAACAAGGACAGACGGACAGGCTACTGCTGGAGGGCCAGCACCTCCACTGCAACAAGGACAGACGGACAGGCTACTGGTGGAGGGCCAGCACCCCCACTGCAACAAGGACAGAGGGACAGGCTACTGGTGGAGGGTCAGCACCTCCACTGCAACAAGGACAGAGGGACAGGCTACTGGTGGAGGGTCAGCACCCCCACTGCAACAAGGACAGAGGGACAGGCTACTGGTGGAGGGCCAGCACCCCCACTGCAACAAGGACAGACGGACAGGCTACTGGTGGAGGGCCAGCACCCCCACTGCAACAAGGACAGACGGACAGGCTACTGGTGGAGGGTCAGCACCTCCACTGCAACAAGGACAGAGGGACAGGCTACTGGTGGAGGGTCAGCACCTCCACTGCAACAAGGACAAATGGACAGGCTACTGGTGGAGGGCCAGCACCTCCACTGCAACAAGGACAGAGGGACAGGCTACTGGTGGAGGGCCAGCACCCCCACTGCAACAAGGACAGACGGACAGGCTACTGGTGGAGGGCCAGCACCCCCACTGCAACAAGGACAGAGGGACAGGCTACTGGTGGAGGGTCAGCACCCCCACTGCAACAAGGACAGACGGACAGGCTACTGGTGGAGGGTCAGCACCCCCACTGCAACAAGGACAGACGGACAGGCTACTGGTGGAGGGTCAGCACCCCCACTGCAACAAGGACAGACGGACAGGCTACTGGTGGAGGGTCAGCACACCCACTGCAACAAGGACAGACGGACAGGCTACTGGTGGAGGGCCAGCACCCCCACTGCAACAAGGACAGAGGGACAGGCTACTGGTGGAGGGTCAGCACCTCCACTGCAACAAGGACAGAGGGACAGGCTACTGGTGGAGGGCCAGCACCCCCACTGCAACAAGGACAGACGGACAGGCTACTGGTGGAGGGTCAGCACCTCCACTGCAACAAGGACAGACGGACAGGCTACTGGTGGAGGGTCAGCACCTCCACTGCAACAAGGACAGACGGACAGGCTACTGGTGGAGGGTCAGCACCCCCACTGCAACAAGGACAGACGGACAGGCTACTGGTGGAGGGTCAGCACCCCCACTGCAACAAGGACAGACGGACAGGCTACTGGTGGAGGGCCAGCACCTCCACTGCAACAAGGACAGACGGACAGGCTACTGAAGGAGGGCCAGCACCTCCACTGCAACAAGGACAGACGGACAGGCTACTGAAGGAGGGTCAGCACCCCCACTGCAACAAGGACAAACGGACAGGCTACTGGTGGAGGGCCAGCACCTCCACTGCCACAAGGACAGAGGGACAGGCTACTGGTGGAGGGTCAGCACCTCCAATGCCACAAGGACAGATGGACAGGCTACTGGTAGACAGCCAGCACCCCACTGCAACAAGGACAGAGGGACAGGCTACCGGTAGACAGCCAGCACCTCTCGTAAAGCCCAACTTCCTAGGGCTTCAGGTCATTCTACCAGCCTCTGGCTTGGGGTGGGCAGCAGGCGGGGGGCCTGGCAGGGATCCTGGCCAAGTACAGGGCACCATCCATGTATCCATGTTCAGCAGCTTACAGGAACTATGCTAAGGCCCACTGGTGCAGTGACTTAAAGTGGCAGGGTCTGTCAGTCACTTGAGAGCAGCCGAGCATATTTTGCTTGCGTAAAGAACTTGTAATGGAGGCTGGAGAGATAGATGGCTTAGCAGTTAAGGCCGCTGCCTGCAAAGCCAAAAGGACTCATGTAAGCCAAATGCACAAGGTGGCACGTGTGTCTGAAGTTCGTTTGCAGTAGCTGGAGGCCCTAGTATACCCATTTCTCCCCCCACCTCGCCTCTTTCTCTCTGTCTCTCCCAAATAAATAATAAAAATAACAAATAATAATAATAATTTAGCTGGATGTGGTGGCACACATCTTTAATCCCCACACTCAGGAGACAGAGGTAGGAAGATCCCTGTGAGTTCAAGGCAGTTCAAGGCCACCCTAAGACTACATAGTGAATTCCAGGTCATCCTGAGCAAAACCCTACCTCAAAAAAAAAAAAAAAAAATTCCAGGCATGGTGGCACACGCCTTTAATCCCACAGACTTGGGAGGCAGAGGTAGGAGGATCGCCATGAGTTCAAGGCTACCCTGAGACTACATAGTGAATTCCAGGTCTGCCTGGGCCAGAGTGAGACCCTACCTTGAAAAGAAAAAAAAAAAAGAACTGGTTGGGGTGGTGATTCGGCTCATATGCGTACCGCCCATGGGCTGGAATGAAGCCCCACAGTGGGCAGAGGACAGCAGCAGGAAGGTGGGGCCTCAGCAGATACAAACCTGGGAGAAAAGGACCCACTGCTCCCTGAGAATCACCAAGACATACCCCAGACCCAAATGGCATCCTGCTGAGTCCCAAGCATATCTCTGGAAGGAAAGAGAGCCCACACGGTGCCAAGGGTTCCATAAGGACCACTATGAAAGCAGAGCCTAGTAGCGCCCAGCAGAGTCCTCCAACGCTGAGCAGAGCGGCTGAGGAGTCCTATGGGAGCCCTGAGGAGAGAAGGGGGTGACCAGGGCCTGGCCCAGCAGAAACACCGACTACTTAGATGACCCGGAGGTGAGTACCTTTCAGATCCTTTTTCACGGAGACAAGACAGCGGTGGAAAATTCCAAAAGGCTTGCTCCACTCGTGCACAGGAAGGTCCCACTCGCTAAAGTGATGTGTGGTGGGGCCTATAGTCCTCAGTCCTGAACGTAGGACAAAATCAACTCGGGAGCATCCAAAAACACCAATGCGCTTGAGTCCTGACCCTCCTCCCACCCCATTCTCTGAGGTGGTGTGTAACTGGGCCCCGGAGCTTAGGCAACAGGATGTGTTTTTAAGCCTCCCCAGGTAAGAAATGCACAGGAGCTTCCAGGAGTCAGCTCCCAGGGCTCTCACACCCTCCCCCACACCCTGGAGGGACAGCATAGAAGGCTGGCCTGGGCAGGCAGGTCTTGCAGGAGCCACTCCCCACACAAAGTGGGACTAAGCTGCACAGAGCCACCTGCGTGGAACAGACGAGAAGCCCGGGCCTAGCGCTGACGTGGGCATACCAAGTTCCCTAGAGACGGAAAATAGGCAACTGTGTTCTTTCAGTACTTGACAGGTAAACACAATGGCATACTGCCCAAACCTGGGGTGCCAAGTACCACCAATTTACTTTGAGACATCTGAATTTAAAATGCAAAAATAAATAAATAAATAAGCAAATAAATAAATAACACAATACTACAAATGGTTGGGAAGCCTTTTAACAATCTCTTGAATGAAAACCAGGATCTGAATAAACGGTGATGCGAGAGCTGCCAGATTTAGTTCCTGTTTCTCCCAGAAGGTCACTGGAAATAATTATATTTTCTTGTGAATCTGTCCTTTGTAAGGATGAAGCAAAACATTTCAGTCTCCTCAGCTGAGGCACTGCCTTTGGGGGCCTGCAGAAGATACAATTCAGAATTCAATCAAAAAAAAAAAAGCATAGGAAAGGAAGAGGCAGGGAGAAAAGGCAGTTAAAATTAGTAAAGTTTCCCTGCGGTGTTAACAAGACTAAACAAAATTTATGTTTTGAGATAAAGCAGAACCTA
This sequence comes from Jaculus jaculus, assembly GCF_020740685.1. Classification (NCBI taxonomy): domain Eukaryota; kingdom Metazoa; phylum Chordata; class Mammalia; order Rodentia; family Dipodidae; genus Jaculus; species Jaculus jaculus. The sequence continues at coordinate 9,151,875 of NC_059102.1, read as the reverse complement.
GTGCCTGTAGCATATGACGCTCTGACAGCGTGGTACAGGAAGGCAAGCAGGCTCGGCCAGATGCATCTAGCGCTCTCCTGGCTTCTCAGTCTTCCAGTACCTGGCCTCTCTCGGGCCTCAGTTTCTTGGGCTGAAAGCGCAGGCTGGCCGTGAAGATTAGCACGCAGGCCAAGCCCAGAGAACAATGCCTTCCACAGCCGGTGGGTCCTGTTGGGACCCTCTCACCAGTCTGCACCTATTTGGGCTACAACCTTGGGGACCACATTACACCCAGCGCGGGGGGGGGGGGGGGGGGAGGCTGTCTCACTGTGTGATGGGACAAAGAAAAGAGTAAGCGGAGGAGTCGGAGGCTGGCTTGCCACCACATTCTGAGGTCAAGTGGGCTGTTCACCAACATGACTTGCTTTTACCCTCCTGAGAGTGGCGCGATGGAAAAAGTCCCCCTGGAGACTCCCAGATGCCTCCGAGGTACTCTTGTTTCCATGATGTCCCTGCGCAGTCTGGCCAAGCGGCTCCCATCCCCCATGCAGAAGGCAGCTTCCCCTACAGTCCCCCCAGCAGGAGAGAAGGAGAATGGTTAAAAGAGGGGGTGTGCCTGTCACACTTCTCTGTAACCCCTGACGTGATGTGAAAGTCTACAAGGTAGACCCTTTGAAATGCAAAATCTTCCTGAGTCCTTCAAATGTGTTTTTATTTTCTGGGGCTCCTAAGGCTGCTTTCAGACCCACCCATCAGCATTTCCCCTCCAATCAGCCTGCATTTAACAACCACTACTACCAAAGCGTTGGGGGAAGGACATCTCTATTTTTCAGAAAAGCTCAAGTATCCCAATTCATTAATAAGGGAAGGAGAGGAAGAAGAAAAGGAGGGGAAAAAAAAAAAAAAACCAAACCTGTCCACAGCTCCAGCCTCCCAGCATCCTCTCCAAAACACCCGGCAGCCAAGTTTCCTCCCATCCAACCAACACAGCAGTAGTCTCAGAGCACTTTCTTAGACTAGAATCTGGGTTCCTTGAGATTAAGACCCGCCATCACCAAAACTACAACCTGAAACCCACAAAGTCTCAACATTCAACCAAAACCATGCACACATAAGGTCTGGGTTAGGTATCACAGAAGTTACCTTCAAACAATGTTGTCTGGCAAAGAAAATTACTTTGCCATAAGGAGAACCCTAGGGAATGGTAAACTACTTCAGAATATAGACTTTTCAGTGGTGTGGTCATTAATCATGTTAATGTAAACTGCACTAAGACAAAAAATTTTCTAAGCAAGTCTAAGGGCACATCAGCGTATCTAAGCCTCCGGGTTTGTTTCCAAAGTTCACATCCCAGCCCCACAACGAAACTACTGTTAATGGGGTCAGCTGTTACTGTGAAAGTCCCCAACTCTTAAACATCATAAAGATTGTATATAAAGAGCCTTCATAGAGTTGGGCAGGAGACAGACATTAATCAGAGATGGAGAGTCCATGAGTTTTGGAAAAGTGTATTCACTGAACAAGTTTGAACACACTCCCCTCACCCATGATCAAATGTTTAATAAGAGAGAAGAGGAGACCAGTCAACATTGCTCAGCCACCCAAATCCCTGGGCCAAGCCCTGTTCCGCAGGGTGGAGGACGGGGCAGCAGCTGGATGAGGCCAAGAGGATTGGAGCCCAGCAGAGCTAAGCTGTGCAGCTCCCGGCCAGACCCAACCATGTGCTCCGTGTTGGCAACAAATCGGAGGAGGAGTCTGACAAAAAACAACAGCTGCGGCACAGCAGACACGGCGAGGCAGAAACCTCCAGAAAGCGGTGACTGGGGGTCTCCCCCTAAGTTAAAACAAAAACAAACCACCTTTGGGGTTTGCAGAAGTAATTTATTAACCCCCCCCTTGCTGGATCAATTAAAGAGAGTCCCTCCACATCTGGTTTCCATCTAAAACCAAAACTTGTACTATCAGCATATTACGTAACAAATTATGCCTGCAGGTTTCTCTTATTACGCATCAGAGAGGTGTGTGTGGCGGGTGGTAATGGTGGGTTGTGCAGATCTGAGTATCTGCTTATTTCACTAAGTTTTCCATACAGTGTACAACTGAACTCTGAAAGTCACATTGTTTTCTCGTGGAATAAAACATCCACCATGCGAAGGTGGGCCCAGCAGTCAGCCCTGGGGATCCACCGATCCCATTAAAAGGATGTGCTTTTTTAAAAGATCTCTTGTAAGACACCACATTGCTCCACAGCGTCCCCTGCTGTCCACTCTCAGCATTTAAACAGCTCCCTCTGGAACTCGGAGAGCTGGCCTTTCCTAAGCTTCCATCAGGAGTCAAGCAAAGGATAAATGGACCCGTTTAAAGGACACCCAACCCACCAGGCTTCTAAGGAACTAGGGGGACGAGGAGGCCAGCAGATGCAGAAGCAATCAGCGATGGGGGAGGGGGCGACAAGAGGAAAAGCATAAAGACAGAGAGAGGAAATAATACCAGGGCTGCCTGTAAAATAAAATGTCAGTTGAATGTAGGGCCACCACAAAGTATCTAAGGCTCTTGCCAAAAATGCTGCTATATGCAACATACCCAAAGTTAAAAATAAAAGGGAGAAACTGATTCGAATCATTATGAGTCAAAATAGTGAAATGGCATATCCTGCCTTGAGCAGCCTTCAAAAGCCCACTTCTGCAGCAACTTTATTTAAAACACAGCCTTGGTACCAAAGTGCACACACGAAGCTGACCAGCTCAGGGGAAGATAACCAGCCAGCCCCTGGGCAAAAACGATCTGAACTGTCCTAAAATCACCCTGCTCCCTGAGTATTTGGGAGAAAATGCAGGCATTCCTAAAGCCTCGCTGATTTCTTACCTACCACAGCATCATAGAAGCTGTCTCATCACACACTTAGGTCCACAAAACGGGTGGCAGCCCCCAGACCTTATACCTATTCAGTCACATCCACCAACCCCAAGACCCAAACGTTCTTCCACTAAAACTATGAACTGGAGTTGCTTCCTAGTAATACAGCAAACAGCACCCAAACTGTAACTGAGATAAGTCACTGATAAGTGGACAGACTGAAATGAAACCAAGGCCGGGTCCAGTGAGGACAGTGAGTTTCATGGGTGGTTGAATCCATCCCTTCCCAAGTCCTCAAACCAAGTGGCTCTTTTCTTTTTAACCTACGATCGAGGATCTGTAATAGGAGGGTCTCCTTTGCAGCCACTGGGGACTGCTGAGAACGCATATGCTAGCAAGTCATTTGGAAGTCTGCTAATATGTTGAAGAGCATTTCAACGTTTGCCTGGCTTCCCGGGCCAATAAGCAGCGCCATTCCAACTCCTGCAGAAGTCAACAGAAAACAGACCCTTTTCTCCATCATTCAACAATTCAACAAACATTTGTTCCTGTTGAACAACCATCAGCCTGGCTCCATCTGCACCAGCTCAGCCGACGAGGAGAGCGCAGTGGCGGTGGCGGCGGCGCCACAAACGCCCGGCCCAGGGGCCGGAATGCAGGCCACCGCGGGGGCCACTTTCCCAACACCACCGAGTCGGGATTCTACCGTATGGAAGACTCAAGAGTGTGGCCTATAGGAGGCAGAATCCCATTCATCAAATGCTGCAAAGAGCTTTTCTTTGTTCACCATGGTACTAAGTACAGTACGCGTTAATGAACCCGAGCGGTCAGAGGGAGCGAGCCTGGCATCAGAGGGCGTCCAAAAGCAAGGGGACCCGAGGGGACAGCCCACGAGACCGGCTGCCCAGTTCGGCACAACCAGCATTGTTCCCAAGTCCGAGGAAGGGAAGAGGGTTGGGGTGAGGGGTGGGGGTGCCCGAGAAGACACTTGGGGCTTAACGCAAACGGTGGACCCTCCCCTGATTCTGGGATTTCCTCGTCCCACCAAGAGAAACCCCAAGCTGGGAATCCGCCTCTCACGGGCTTGCAAATCAAGGACTGGCAGAAAAAAGGAAAAAAAAATGTGACTCGACCAGTATTCCCGTGACGGACAACCCGTCTCGCCATGTGCAAAAGCCACGCCGGCAGGGCGCCCCCCATCCGCAAGCGCTGGCCGCGGCCACCCCGCGGGCTTCCCCCTCCCCGACCAGGGCGCCCTTCTCACCCCAGTCGCCTCCGCGCCGGCCAGCCCAGCGGCCTCGGAGCCCGCCGCTGCACGCTCGCATCCCGGGGGTGGCGGCTGCAAACTTCCGCGAACAAAAGAGTTGTCTGCAAAACGATGCGGAACTTCGGGGCGAGCGGGGCTCGGCGCCTTCACGGCTGTCCAAAAATCAGGGCTCCGGCGGAGACGCCGCCGAGGAGGGGACGCCCCGGGACGCCCGCGCCTCCGCGCCCGACTGCCCGACACGGTCCGAGGAGCGCAGACTTCCCTGCAGCGGCCAGGTTCGGCCGGTCCCGCAGCCGCGCGCTGACAAGTCGCACGCCAGCACCGGGGCGAGCGAGACCGGCGCCTGCACAGAGCTCGCGACGCAAGCGCCTAACGAGGAGGGAGGGGATGAAAGGAAACCAGCAACATTAGGGGCGGAAAAAAAACAGCGGCAGCAACGCGGCGCGCACGCGAGCGGGCGGCGGAGGCGCACACGCAGGACCCCGGCTCGGTCCAGCCCCCCGCCGCCGCCGCCGCCGCCGCCCGGCCCCGGGTCGCTTACTGTGCGGGGCGGGCGCCGTCACCGCCGGCCCGCCGGGCTCCCCCGCGCGCACGCTCTCCTGCCGGCGCCGGGCGCTTTGTACCGAGCGGCTCCGGGAGAGGAGGAAATCGACTTGTCACTTCCTGAACTGTTTGCAACTCGTCCCTTTAACGCCCGGGCCGGGCCGCCCGCGCGCGGCTGCGTGAGCTCGGCCCGGGGCTCTGCGGGCGGCGGCGAGCGTGCGGAGCGGAGCGCGCAGCCGCCGGTGGGCGGGGAGTGGGGGGCGGCGCGCCGCCCGCGGGCAGGAGGGCGTCCTGCGAGCCCCGCCGCGCCGCGAGGCCCCGGGACGCGGGAAGTGGCCCCGGCCCGGGCTGCGCCGCCACCGAAACTGCCTAGGTCCGGTGCCAAGAGCCCGGCGGCTTTCCGCCTCTCCTTCCGCACGTACCAGAACGAAAGCCCCGGGCCGCGTGGGCTTCAGACGTCCCGCTTCCGGGTTGTTAGGCGTCGAGGTTTAAAATAACGATCACTACCGTGCCTTGCAGGACCGCAGGGTAAGGGGGATCGTCAAAGGCTGTCGCACTCTGGGGTAATAAAGCGCTGTTTCCTAACCCGGGGTGCGACCGAAATAAAGGAATGTGTACTTCAGAAGCCACATCCAGAATACAAGCAAGCGGCGAAGGAAGGATTGTGGTTGCTAAGCAAAGGCAGAGCATGTTTAGTTCTGTAACTTCGGATGTTGACTTAAGTTCAGGAATGTAACCCTGACAGAAGCAGCGGAGTGTTCATTGTGCGGCTCACCTGGGGGAGGGGACTGTTTTCCCCGTGAAGCCCCTAGCTTTCCCATTACTCCTTCCTGCTGGTGTGTTCTTTTACTAAACGTGTATCCAAAAAGTGATTTTTAGTGGTTTTTTTTTTTTTTTAAGAATTCCGTTCTCCTGGTTTGTGTTCTTCTTTGCCAAAAAACAAAACACCTCATTACATTACATGAATTGTTTGAATGATTCTATTCATAAATCAGGAAACTTTTTCTGTTGCTTCTAGGAACATTTAATTGGTTGGTAATCCAATCTTTCAATCCCAGTATCAAACAAATTAACATTTAACTTTCTGAGCTTGTGTGCTCTTGAGAAACTATTCTATCGGAAACTATTCTATTTCATACTATTGCTGAAATATTTCTGTTGGTCACTACAGTAGGCTTATTCTTTGCAGAAAAGCATAAGTATCTCCTTGTGCACTAAGACTCACTCAAGTGACTGCTGTGAGATTAAGATGGACATGGGTAGAAAGGATGTGAAGTCTATTCAAGTAAATGATGTGTATTTAATCATGCTAAGAAAGCCAAAAGTGAGCTAATATACAGAATCTGAAGATACTGCTTATACATATACATTACTTTTAAAATGTGTTCAGGGGTCTGGAGAGATGGCTTAGCGCTTAAGCGCTTGCCTGTGAAGTCTAAGGACCAGTTCGAGGCTCGATTCCCCAGGACCCAGTAAGCCAGATGCACAAGGGGGCGCACGCTTCAGGAGTTCGTTTACAGTGACTGGAGGCCCTGGCATGCCCATTCTCTCTCTCTCTCTCTCTCTCTGCCTCTTTCTCTCTCTGTCTGTCACTCTCAAATAAATAAATAAGTAAAAATAAACAAAAATTCAAAAAATTACACAAAGTTATTTTTAAAAATAATGTGTTCAGGGCCAATTTTGAAAGAAGAACGAAGAGTCAACAAAAAAGGTATTAGGCAAAATGTTAGCAGGCTGCATCTTTAAAGAGGAATAATCCTCATTTCTCTAAAGCAACCCATCGAGCATCACACAAACCTTTCAGAGCTTTAAGGGATATAGTTTAATGTACTAACTTTCGATTAGGAGGCCTAGAGTGACTCCTGCTGGCAAACATTCAGTTTATCCCTTCAATTACTAGTTCATCAGGTCAACTCAAAAAACAAGATGCAGGGGTCCTAAGCCTGGAAACAATTATTGCAACCATTATTCTTGTTGCTTTCAAGGCGATCTTAGCCTCACAATATTCCAAAGAAGGGCAGCTTCTCTGCCATCACCTCCTTTCCAACACAAACTGGCTGGTTTTGAGGCTTTCTTGACTAATTTTTCTGCTTAAGGAGCTGGAATAACCAATGCACAGTTACTTCTAATTTTCTAAATATGAATCTTCAAATACACCAAGGCCTATGTCAGTAATCCACCCTGGGCTCTTCCCACACCTTTGCTTCTTAATGCATATCTTTCCAGCTATTTTTTAAAAAAGCCATACTGCCTTGCCCAAAACACTGTTATATTTGTTTTGCTTAATTCAAAATAATCTATATAAAGCCAGTCAAACTACACATAAAGCTAGGCAAGTGGCAGCTGGGGGAAGGGAGGGGAACTAAGCTGTCTACCTTTGTTCATTCCTGAAAGACCGACCAAATCAGAACCAGATTTAGAGCACAACCAGACACCTAAGCACAAATTCAGAGACCAATTTGGAAAGAAATCCACAAATCTAAAAAATGATCCCTGTAACTTTCCCATTATCTGCAACAAGCCAACCTGATTAGGTCAAGCAACACCCAAAAAAGTATAAAAAGGAGGAATTACTTAGTCTCTTTCTCCAAGACCAATACATAAGAGCCAGAGAGAAAATACCACTTCCCCACAAAGGAGGACTGGCAAAACAAGGACAGCGTGTGCGCATGGTATGTACCATGTGTTCACATAACTGCCTGGGAGATTTAAACTGAGTATCGTTCTATAGCACAACTCCCCCATTCTGAGCTTAAAGCTTGTAAGCAACAGGAGACAATAAGGGAGTCTTTGATTAAGAAAGGGTGTAACCAACTATGACTTGTATCAACAAGCTAATAAAAGTATTCACCCAAGCACACTGAGCAGAGAAGGGTAAAGGTTGGGTTCGGATATGCACTAAGGAGTGTCTGAAGCAATCAGTGGGTGTTTTAATTTTATGCCTTTAGAACCAGATTAATGTGATAGTCCAGTAACAGAGTTAAGCTCTGAAGTTCAAACCAGCATTAGTCAATGTTCAGTTTCATATCGATGGTTCTAAGGACACACTACTAAAACTTACACACTGGTTTACACTAACAAAATGAACCACACAAACATCAGACTGGGTCTACACTGGGCCCACAGCGGCATGCAGAGCATGTGTACTGACCCCTTTATTCAGCGTCTAAAAGCCACTGCCTCTTTGTCACAACTGTTGTATTAAAAGCCAGTCATTCACATTTCACACTGTTCTTTCTACATGTGAAAAGACCTTTCTTCAAGCAAAATCTTTTTAAGTTGCTTATAATGGATTATGGGAAGACAGACATCACCCAATCCACCTGTCGTGTTTTCAAAGAGACTAGCCACTAAAAACAAGTTGGTAGAATATACTTCTTTGGAAGAATGGAAAGTTCTTGGTTAGAGGCCAAAACTGAATCTACCATGGGGACAATTTTCACATGTGGATCTTATTCAAAAAGTTCTACAAATTTTCCCACCTCCATGTCCAGTTTCAATTAACAGCCCTACCTAAGGTACAAAGCATGTTATTACACACTAACAGTTCTTTCCTGCCCTTTGTCCCCCAAAGAAAATGAGCTATACCTATGGTTATCCATGATATATAGATAAATGTTATGATGTTATATGCATGGTACTTCTACCTTTTTATTTCTTGTACAAAAATTGTATTTTTGGCCTAAGAATAAATTTTCATTGAAAAATAACCACAGCAATGAACCTAGTGGTACCAATCCTGCTCCTTTGACAAACAAGAGTTGAAAGCAGCTTGAAGAGGAATGACTATTGAAATGAGCACATGGGGAACTACACAGCTTTGGAACTGAATGTCTAGCACCACTGAGGTATGAGAACATAACAGCTGGGACAGCACTGTGTGCCACAAAGTGTGGGTTGTAAGCCTAAGTCCTGAGCACAAATCCTGGTTTCCAAGTTGGCAGGTGCTGAAAACACAGAGAATGTATCACTCACAATTCACTGGATGGACGAACTCTGGGTAAAGTAAGCTAAAAGCTAAACAGAAAAGAGCAATTTATTAAAAAACTTAGTATAAGTTAAACTTATTTCAATTTGATATTACCTTTTATTTGGGGGAATATTGACTCTTGTGTTATATATAGATACAAGAAAACATAAGTATGAAAAGCAGACATTGAAGTTGACGCACACTAAATGAAAAACATAATAAAGGCATCTCACTATCCACATTCAGTTACTAGTATATGACAACTTACTAAACCAATTTCACTATTCTTTTTTATTATTATTTTTATTTATTCATTTGAGAGCAACAGACAGAGAAAGAGGCAGAGAGAGAGAGAATGGGCACGCCAGGGCCTCCAGCCACTACAAACAAACTCCAGATGCATGTGCCACCTTATGCAGCTGGCTTACGTGGGTCCTGGAGAATCGAGCCTCGAACCAGGGTCCTTAGGCTTCACAGGCAAGTGATTAACACTAAGCCATCTCTCCAGCCCACACTATTATTTTTTTAAAACACACACACACACACACACACACACACACACATTTTTTTTTTTTTTCTTGAGGTAAGGTCTCACTCAGGCTGACCTGGAATTCTTTATGTAGTCTCAGGGTAGCCTTGAACTCATGGCAATCCTCCACCTCTGCTTCCCAAGTGCTTGGATTAAAGGCATGCACCACCACACCCGGCACTTTTTAATATTTTTGTTTATTTGTCTACAGGCAGAGAGAGAAAGGAGAGAGACAGGGAGAATGGGTGCACCAGGGTCTCCAGCCATTGCAAACAAACTCCAAATGCATGTGTCACCTGGTGCATCTGGCTTTATGTAGGTACAAGAGAATCAAACTTGGGTCATTAGCCTTTGCAGGCAAGCACCTTTGTAGGCAAGTGCCTTAACTAAGCCATCCAGCCCCAATTTTACTATTTTAATACTAAAGTTCAAAACATTAACCCATGATCTATGTGTGATCTCAAGGGATGTAGATTCTATGACTAACTACCCACAAAACTGTAGCCACCTGTAGTAAGTTACTCTATCAAAACTATAGCTAAGGGCTGGCGAGATGGCTTAGCGGTTAAGTGCTTGCCTGTGAAGCCCAAGGACCTCGGTTCAAGGCTCGATTCTCCAGGACCCACGTGAGCCAGATGCACAAGGTGGCGCATGCATCTGGAGTTGTTTGCAGTGGCTGGAGGCCCTGGCGCGCCCATTCTCTCTCTCTCCCTCTATCTGTCTTTCTCTCTGTCTGTTGCTCTCAAATAAATAAAAATGAACAAAACATATTTTTTAAAAACTAGTTAAAAACAACTTATAAAATTTTCCCCAGTTGTGGTGGCATATGCCAGTAGGATACTGCTGAAGAGGTGAAGGCAGGATGATCAGGAGTTGGAGCTCAGCCTGGGCTATTTATTTTGCCAGGCGTGGTGGTGCACGCCTTTAATCCCAGCACTCAGGAGGCAGAGGTAGGAGGACTGCCATGAGTTTGAGGTCACTCTGAGATTACATAGTGAATTACAGGTCAGACTGGGCTAGAGAGAGACCCTATCTCAAAAAAAAATTTCATATTGCAATGTTTAGTTTAGAAAATATTTCAGGTTACACACTGTTATCTTCATAAAAGTTTCAGCTTTTTTCTTACATATTCTTTTTTAAAAATTTTATTTATTTATGAGAGAGAAAGAGAATGGGCACACCAGGGCCTTCAGCCACTGCAAGCGAACTCCAGATGCATGTGCCACCTTATGCATCTGGCTTACGTGGGTCTCGGGGAATTGAACCTGGGTCCTTTGGCTTTGACGGCAAGCACCTAAACCGCTAAGCCATCTCTCCAGCCCTTAAATATTCTTTAGAATACACATTTGCTATTTGAGAAAGAAATCCAATCTTTAGTTTTGTCAACTATCTTCCATATAAGTGATTGCCTCAAGAAAAAAAAAACAAAAAACTGTATTTTCGTTTTATTGAAAAATCATTTTTAGCCAGGCATAGTGGCATACGTCTTTAATCCCAGCACTCAGGAGGCAAAGTAGAGGATCATCTTGAGTTCAAGGCCATTCTGAAACTATACAGTGAATTCCAGGTCAGCCTGGGCTAGAGACCCTGCCTTGAAAAAACACAAAAAAAGGCCAAAAATAAAATATTCAGAGAAAATTACTCCCTGGATCCAGGGATCAAAACATTCCTGGGAGCAGTGTGAGAGGGACATTTGCCCTCCTCACTAGCCTGTGAATTTCTCACTCTCCTCAACAGTTACCAGTCTGTTTGTTATATTAGCCAAAAGCAAAGATTTTCACCTTTCATGCACATCGTTATCATTCTAAGAGCCACTAGGCCAGCCTGGTTGTTTTTTGCTTCTCCCAGTGCTGCATGGGTGATCTGCAGCAGTAGTAGAGCCATACTTGAACTATATGCTGAGTAGGAAAAATAGACTTCCTGTGTCAACATGAAGTCCCAGCTCCTTTAACTTCATGAGGAACCAAGACAATCTCAAAAGTCATTAAGAACATCACTGTTCTGTGAAACCACCTTATAAAAACAAATGAATTTTTTATTATGTTCTGTTCTAAAAACTTCACCTTTACTGACCTTTCTTAAAACAGTTCTGATATGTATGCATATGGTGGCACATGCCTATAATACCAGCACTCAGCAGGCTGAGGTAGCAAGTCAGTAACAAGACCCAGTCTCAAAAAATAATAAACAAATAAATAAAAGGTTCAAAAACTAAAACAAAAAAAAATTAAAATTAAAACTTACTGCTGAGCATGGTGGTACCACCCGCAATCCCAGCAGCACATGGGAAGCACAAGGCAAGAGGATTGCTGTAAATTCAAGGCCACACTGATCTATACAATGAATTCTAGGCCAGACAAAACTATATAGCAAGACCCTATCTCAGAAAAAATGAAAAGATTCTCATCCCCAAAAAACTCACTGCTCTAAATACCGAGTCACCAATGAAAAAGTTACAGAAATATGTGTGAAAATTTAAAAAACAAAAACATTTTGAAGCCAGGCATGGTGGTGCACGCCTTTAATCCCAAGCACTTGAGAGACACGGGTAGGAGGATTGCTATGAGTTCAAGGACAGTCTGGGACTATAGAGTAAGTTCGTCAGCTTGGGCTAGGGTGAGACCCTAGCTGAAAACAAAACAGAAAAGACAGTTTGTGTGTATGCAGATGGTGTGCACATGTGTATGTATGCACATGGTGTGCTCATGTGTATGTATGAATACGGTGTGCACATGTGTGTGTCCCAGCAGTACCCTACGAGATCCCCTGTGGCACAGTAGTCTTGCCTGTGCTGACCATAGTGGAAATTCGGGTGCCCTGACTCATTGCATTTGTGACCCTTCTTGTTTTAAGTAGGTCCTGAGGATTGAATTTAAGCCTTTTCAGGCCCTTGTACTTTACACAGAAAGTTCACAATACCACGGAGCCATCTCTCAGGTCCAAATCAATTGTTCCAAGACTACCATGAAAGAGTGGTTCGCTGCACATTTACATACCTATGCAGTCAGTTCCAGTGTAAACTAAAGACAAGCTGAATAAACGACTTAGGATATCACTCAACATACCATGTAAATGACACTGTGTTACAGCAGAACCATTACTCATGGATCAAAGAAATCAAGTCTGGGGCTGGAGAGATTGCTCAGTGGTTAAAGCGCTTGCCTCTAAAACCTAATGACCAGAGTTCAATTTCCTAGTACCTAATAAAGCCAGGTGCACAAAGTGGCCCATGCATCTGGAGTTCGTTTGCAGTGGCTAGGGGCCCTAATGTGCCCATTGTCTCTCACTCTCTCTTTCTCTGCTTGCAAACAAATAAAAATACTTATAAAAATAGAAATCAAGGGCTGGGGAGATGGCTTAGCAGTAAAGGTGCTTGCCTGCAAAGCCAAAGGACCCAGGTTCAATTCCCCAGTATCCACAAAAGCCAGATACACAAGATGGTACATGTGTCTGGAGTTCATTTACAGTGACTAGAGACCCTGGCATACTCCATTCTCTCTCTCTCTTTCTCCTTCTCTCTCTCTCAAATAAATAAATAACATATTTTCAAAAATAGAAATCAAGTCTGGGTGATGCAAGGTAGAAACCAGTTATAAAATCTTAGCCCATTGCTTCCTTACTGGCCAGTAATAGACCCAAATCTAGCTCCCAAGTCCATTAAACCAAAGTCACTAATGCATGATCTTGTGTCCCTTAGAATTGGGACTTTGCACTCAAATCTAATAAAGGAAAGTACACTGTAAGAGTCTATTTGTTTTCAATTCAAACATATCAATATTTTCCCCATCATACCTACAATTATTGCCATTTAATTACCACTTAAAACAAGTATTAAGAAAAGTAGACTTCACCTCTGCTAAAACATATCATAAGGACATCTCCTGAAAATACAGCATGATGGTGTATGTAGTCCTCATTCCTTAACAAATAAAATGGTGCCTCAGCATCAGCCTCAGGTCAAGACTAAGAAAGAAGGAAGGAGCTGCAAGGTACAATTTTCTAAGAAATTCTGGAAGACCCGTCTGTTCTCTTATCTGCCATTCCTCCTCTGTGCCTCTCTTCTCCACTCCTGCGATACCGCATGCCTTTCAATGGAACCCAATGCATGAACTCAGTGGCACTAAGAGATAAAATTCTGCATAATTCAACCTATTAGTGCCAACAGGCAGAATGTCCTTAGAGGAACAGCTATCTATTTGGCATTGGTGTGTGCTAAGAATCACACTAAGGTGCTTCACATATCTTCTCAATATTCATGACCCTGATAAGGAGGGACTATCCACTAATTGTCTCCACTCTATCCATCTGCTTCAAAGAAATCCACAGAAAGAAAAACAACTACTAAGTATCTACTATAGATTAGGGTCTTTGTCACTGCCTTCCATACTTCAGTTTCTGGGGCTGGGGATGTAGTTCAGGGTATAGTGCTTGCCTTGGAGGCACAAGGTTCTGGCACTTGACATCACCCCAGCACCAAAACCAACAACAAAAGAACCTGTTTCATCAGCAAGAGGAGAGAAGCAGTTACAAAACAACTGGCAGCATCCCACCAAGCAGAACATCAAGAAAGGCAGACCCATAAGCTCAACTGAAGCACAGCCTCTGTACAGTGCAACAGCGCAGACCTCCCAGCCTAAGGCTTCAGTGGCAAACTGGGTCATTATGTGTGAGGATTCTGCCATGGGTGCTTGGGACACAGAGGAATCACAGTAGGGAAATCCTTCAGAGTATTACATTTTCCTTAGGTCTAGTCTTGATCTTAATCTTTCTGAATGTGAAAAGGAAAGACACTATAAACAATAATATATAAATTTCCAAATTTATTGAATAAATCATCTTTATGGTCAAGTGAATACAAACTAAATAATAAACTATATATCAGAGACAGCAGTCACTCAGTCTAGCAAGGCATACACAAGAAGTTTTCAGATTGCTTCAAATATTTTATTACATAGGTACATACATTTCCTCATATACAAACACCTTGGTTCAAGAGTCCAAGTTACTCACCAACTAACATGTAGCAAAGAAGTATGCAATAGCCCCATATATACCAGAACCCTATTTTGTAAAATTTTTTTCATTAAATTTCAAATCTCAGGGGTTTTCTTAAAATCACAAGTTGAAGCACTAACCTGGACGAAGTACTGAGGGCTGCGGGAGGTCACGAGGGCAAGGCCTTTAAGAATAGGATTAGTGCCCCCTATGAAAGGAGACTCCACAGAGCTTGTGCATGCGTTCTTTCTCCCTGACCCCAGCACACACAGAGGTCTTGTGAACACAAAGGGAGATGGCAGCCACCTACAAGCCAAAGGACGGGGCTTCAGGAAGAAACACACCTTGTCAGTACTATGATCTTGGAATTCCAGCCTTCAGAACTGTGAGAAAGAAGATTCTACAGTTTAAGTCACTCAGTCTACAGTATTGTATTATGATATCTGAGGCACATGGGTGGGAAAGAATCTTAAAGATTACCTACTGAATGCCCTTGTCCTATACAAAGAAAAGCAAAGTGATTCCTCTAGGTCTAATCATTTTCTCTAAAACATAATGTTTAAGAAAAATATCAGGCTGGAGAAATGGCTTAGTGGTTAAGTGCTTGCCTGTGAAGCCTAAGGACCCTGGTTCGAGGCGCAATTCTCCAGGACCCACGTTAGCCAGATGCACAAGGGGGCGCACGCGTCTGGAGTTCATTTGCAGAGGCTGGAAGCCCTGGCGTACCCATTCTCCCCCCCCCCCCCCCGTCTCTTTCTCTCTATGTTGCTCTCAAATAAATAAATAAAAATTTTAAAAAAACTAAAAATGAGAACGGGCATGCCAGGGTCTCCAGCCACTGCAAACGAACTCCAGACACATACGACCCCTTGTGCATCTGGCTAACGTGGTCCTGGGGAATCGAACCTGGGTCCTTTGGGTTTGACGGCAAATGCCTTAACTGCTAAGCCATCCCTCCAGCCCACGTCACAGATTTTTTTTTTTTTGAGGTAGAGTCTCTCACTAGCCCAGGCTGACCCAGAACTCACTCTGAAGTCTCGTGCTGTCCTCAAACTCACAGCAGATCCTACCTCTGTCTCCCAAGTGCTGGGATTAAAGGCATACGACACTACCCACGCCTGCCTCACTTTACAGATTTTAAACACAAATTATCTATAGTAATTAAATAAAAGGAACCAAGAAAAAGACAACTAAATTTCATGTTCAGGAAGACTATTTCACTTGTTGCAAGTTATTAGTCAAAAGGACTTAAGAAAACATTCTGGTTCTACAGCTCCTTTGTCACAGGCTTGCAGGCCCAGGTCCCTACCGAACAAGCCCTTAGGAAAGACAGCTGCACACAAGCAGGGAGGTACTTGGAGCTGCCCTACTAATCTAGCTCATTACTTTTCAGCAAAATAATAGCCATAACAATTGGCACATATAACTATAAATCCATGTGGAACTCTCTCCTCTTTTTTTTTTTTTTTTTTTTCTTTTTTGGTTTTTCAAGGTAGGGTCTCCCTCTAGCCCAGGCTCACCTGGAATTTGCTATGTAAACTCAAGGTGGCCTCACCCTCACAGAGATCTTCCTACCTCTGCTTCCCAAGTGCTGGGATTAAAGGTGTGTGCCACCATGCTCTTCTACCTCTTGAACAAACTACGTTATCAATTGTTGGGCCCAAATAGCACCCTTCACTGACTCAGTGTTTTCCTGCTGGGCCTGCCAGGCTTCACAGAGCGGCTGATCAGATCAAAGCTGTGTGTCATTTATCACTGCTCCTCAAGAAACAGCAAATATTACGTTCATTCAGAACAGCAGTATAGGGGAAATGGCTTAGCAGTTAAGGCATCTGCTTGAGAAGCCTAAGGCCCCATGTAAGCCAGATGCACAAGGTGGCACATGTGTCTGGAGTTCGTTTGCAGTGGTTAGAGGCCCAGGCATGCCCATTCTCTCTTTCTCTCTGCCTCTTCCTCTCTCTCTCTCAAATAAATAAATTATTAAAAATACCTATTAAAATATATATATATTAAAAAAACAGCAGTATAAAAGCAGTTTCACTGAAACGCAAATGGACTGTAGCCATTGTTTATAAAGAACACAACATATAAGTTCTCACTCATAACTTCTGGCCTTTCTTCCAAGGCTCTCTTTCATACAGCTCTTTAATTCAGAGCAGTATATTCTATCAAATACGATGTTATGATTTTTCCCACTCAGACTCCAACTAGGCTCCTTACTGACAACATAGAAGGAATCCTAATTATCATTGCTCCAGCGCATCTAAATTTATTTCAGGACCAAAATCAACAGTGTGAGGGCTAGACGCGGCCTGAGAAAGGCAGCCGGATACGAAGTGTAAACGACTCTTTCCTCTCTCTTCCTCCCATGGCCCAGCCCTCCAAGTTTCATGGTTGGAAATCATCCGAATGTTTTTTTTATCCAGGATGTACTAAAATTAGATGGGAACAAAGGCCTGACATTTTCATATTAGCAGAGCACTTAGGAAGCAAATGTGAACTTGCAGCACCCACACTCATCCACATTTAGCCGCTTCCTCACAAGTCCTGCTCTCAAGCAGTTGGAGAGGCAACCTCAGAGGCACAGGCACCCTCCCAGTGCCAGCCTCCCTGGGCTTTATCACAGCACATGAGTGAACAGGGACACCACACAGTCCCTCTGATCAGAGGACCTCATATTTCTTTCAAAGCAACTCTGATATTATCCAGACTATCTAACTGCTGGCTCCTGTATGAATGGTGACGGTTTTGGGAAAATGGATAGATTTAGACTTGCTTTTTCTCTAAAGAAGCTTCCCCACAGCATAGCAACAAAGATCACTCACTTAATAGTATTTGCTGAGGGAGTGATAATGACTATGTAAAAGGTATTAACATGTAAGAATTTACCATTTCTTCAACACAAAAAAGCTGTTTCCTCTGAAAAATGAAAACAGATTTTATGTTTTTACCCTTCCTCTAGTAAGCTAGACAAGTAATTTGTAAATATTCAGAGGCACAATTGACTGCCTGGTGCTCTTTCTCACAATAGTATCAACATGACAAAAGTACAAAAGTACCAGTCTATATGTCCCAGTTTGTGAGGTTCTACGCCATGAACACAGGACACCCATGCATTCAAGTCTTGGGAATTATTCCTGTCGTTTTAACTTGGACCTTGGGCCTAAGATGCAGCTCTCCACAGTGACAGCTCTAAATTCAGCTAGAGAAGCCCTTTTAATGATTATTCTGGTGCACTGTGCTTTACAGATTTTAAAAACTCAGTAAGTGCCGACTCAAGCTCTTTTTTTTTCTGGTTGCTGGAGCCCATCTTGACATCTGAGCTGGAAATGAATGATCTCTCCACAACACTCCAGGGATTTTGCTAAGGTCATACTCAATCATTCATTAGGCTTCGTACCGTCTCCTTTCAGAGCTCCATTGTAGAGCTGGTTTATTCAGCATTTATGTAGCCTGTGGGCTTGGGTATTTGTCTACTTAATGTTGAGTTTCATTTCTATGCCCCTAACATAGGAATCCATCAATTGACCAAAGAATTTCAAACTATTCTTTTACTTTTCCTAACAAATTGCATGGTATGTATGAAGAATAAATTAGCATTAATTTTCTTCCATTAACTGTTAATAAAACATTCCCCTGCACTCTCCTTTCATCTAAGATATGTTTCCTGCCTAACCAAAAAAGAAAATGATAAAGATTTTCTAATTTTTTCTCACCATGCAACTGTCTTTAAACCTAATATACTCCTTGCTGCCCACAATCAAGCTGTAAGTCGTGATAGCCTTTTTCTGGTAAAATGTATTGGCTAAGACTCCTTCTGAAACCTTCCATACCCTACAGCTCATTGAGAAGGTTACTGCTGTGGAACACAAGACACTTGGTCTCAAAGTCAAGGCAGTATGGTTTAAAGGCAAAAGAAGCATGGAGACAAATTGTTCGCATTTATTCATGTTTCCAATGTGGACCACCGGGCAGGGGCATAGACAGACCAACATGCATACACATAGATCCATTCAATACAAGCACTTAAAAAACTTACGTGTGAGCAGGGCATGGTGGTGTGTCTGTAATCCCAACCCTTGAGAAGTGGAGATACGGAGATCAGGAGTTCCAGATCATCCTCACTTACACAAGCAAGTTGGAGTTGGTGGCCTACCTAGGCTACATAAGTTCTTGCTTCAAACAAACAAAAAACAGAAACCATAATCCAGCCAGACACAGTGGCTTGTGCCTGTAATTCCCAACACTAGGAGATGGAAGCAAGAGGATCAGGAGTTAAAGATCATCCTCAGGTGCTTAGCAAGTTCAAGGCCAGCCGGGACCGGGGCAGGGAAGGGAGAAATAAGGTAAGTTCCTCAAAAATTAGTTTCTATTATTCCCTGGATCAATATGAATTGGAGTCAATATGCACTACTTCATTACAGTATTATAGAAATCTAAAAATAGTAAGTTAATTGAAGTTTATTATTTATAAAAGCACTGAAGTTCTTTTGTATGTTTGCCTCCCTTCTTTCCTAAAAATAAACCAAAGGTGACAAGCATACCAGACAGGTGAAGAAAAACAAGTTTGTTGACAGTACAACAGGGAAAAGAACCCAAGGACAGCTTGCACTTCAAATGACTTTAGTGAAGCTACCAAAAGCAATGTAAAGTTGAACCTCACAGACACAAATGCCAGTTCCTCTTTTAAAAAGAGAAAGAAATCTGGCTTAAAACAAAATGTTCTAAAAACTTCCATTTGCTAATTGGTGGAGCCCAACCATTCATGCCTCAACTCTCTTTGGACTGGCAAATGAACTTTCCACACACAGAAGTGGCCTGTTATGCTGCAATCATCGGAAGAAGATTCTGTGTAGGCTCCAGACAAATCTCTTTTGCATTTCAAACAGTGTCTTGTGATCAAATAACATTACAATTTCAACTTCCTATCAGCAGAGAACAGTGTTCACTACGGGGCTTACTAATCCTTTCTGTAAGTGTGCACTTTGGTTCAGCTTCATACAGTCTTACGATTTCATAATACTAAGCTTAACAATTTATGTTTATTTTATTAACTCGGGGACATTTAATGATCTGGCTTTTACAGCAGCTTGGTATTACTTGAAAATATTATTTTCTTATTAGCATTTTGTTCTGATTTCAATCCTTAAAGTGCTGCCTTCTGGCAGGATAAAAATGACAAGAAATACCAATTATAACAATTCCCTTTTATAACCCGATCAACAGTTGATTTAGGAAAAAATTCTCCACCTTTGCAAACAGAACAAACATGCCCTACAAGTGACTCTAGGAGGTTTTCCAATAAGGACTCATTCCAAAATTTCTGTGACTCAAATTCCATGTCGGCCTGGTCACACAACGTGATTTTGTTGGGTTAATGCCATTTAAAAAAACGTGAAGTTTAACCCCCCAAAATTCAGAAAGTACCTATAATCACTGCTATTTTTGAAACCAGTGTGAACTATTGTGGATAAAAACAGTAAGAATTAAAGCCGGGCATGGCAGCACACGCCTTTAATCCCAGCACTTGGGAGGCAGAGGTAGAAGGATCACAGTGAGTTCAAGGCCACCCTGAGACTCCATAGTGAATTCCAGGTCAGCCTGGACTACAGTGAAACCCTACCTCGAAAAACCAAAAAAAAAAAAAGCAATAAGGATTAGATGCCCTGAGAAGTTACAAAACTGCACATCTAATTTAAAGTCGCATGGCTCATTAAGTACATTGTTTGAAAGATTTAAATTGCATAATTTTTCACTTTTTTGCACATTAGAATAAAAGCTATGCAAAAAATATGTTTTGTTCAAAGTTCACATAAATGTCTTCAGCTATATTAAAGAAGGGAAGTCATAGGCTTACTGGTTAGTGTTAATCTAAATGAAAAGTTTTTCTTACTCCATCCCTCAAAAAAGAAAAAGGGAGGTCAGGCATGGTGGCACACGCCTTTAATCCCAGCACTTGGGAGGTAGAGGTAGGAGAATAGTCATGAGTTCGAAGGCCACCTGAGACTACATAGTGAATTCCAGGTCAGCTTAGGTTATAGTGAGATCCTACCTTGAAAAACCAAAAATAAGAAAAAGAAAGAGGGTATTGGATTCAATAGTGGAAGAACACTTACTACATAAAATTTCTTTTATTTCATTTATTTATTTGAAATGGAGAGAGAGGGGGGACAGAGAAAGAGAGAGAGAAAGAATGGGTACAGTAGGACCTCCTGCCACTATAAATGAACTCCAGACATATGTGCCACTTTGTACTTCTGGCTTTACATGAGTACTGGGGAATTAAACCTGGGCCATCAAGGTTTGTAAGCAAATGTCTTACCCCTGAGCCATCTCTCCAGTGCCCCCAATAAAATTTATTAGTTTATAATTGAATAGGCCCCAAAAAGCTGAAAATCATCAAACATTCTATAACTTTTTAAAAGTTGTGTTATAATTCCAATACTAAAGTACCCCAAACAGAGAGTGGCACTAATATTGATAGGCTTTCCCTTTCAAACATTGTCTAAACTCTCCTGAGAGCCCCTAGCCAGAACACTCTTATCTACACATCCTGAAGGCTTATATAAATGATACCTCCCTTTTACAGAAGAATGACAAAATTCACCTTTTTTCTTTCTTTCAGGCTAACTTTGAGTTCTAGATCCTCCTGCCTCATCCTCCCAAGTGCTAGGATTAGAGGTATATCATGTCTTGCTCTAAATTCATTTCCTCATAGTCTTTCAAAACAGGTAGGGACATGGTAAGAAGTAATGGGAATGAAACTGTGCTCACAGCACTAGCAAATGTTAACACTGCACAGCTCCTAAAACTAACTGCCCAACTGAACTTCACTGCAGCAGTCTCAATTACTATACTGACCGTAAATGCCATCAAAGCAGACCTGCAACTGGAAAGGCAGACTAGGCTAAGAAAAAAATAGATTGTTTCAGAGTCTGACAGAGACAGGCAAGGGCTCTATCCCTTGTAAGGGTGACTACTCTCAGCAGTGGCTCTCCAGTGTTACAGTGATACAGTCTCACAAAGACACTGAGAGGAGTCAATGACTTAATAAGGTAATATAGTTTAATATGGATAGCTTCTAACTATATCCCCTAATTCTCTTTCCTTATACTTGTTTATTCCTCAGTATGTAGAAGACCTACAGCTGTAAAACACAGGTTAAATACATCTTTTTCTCTTTCATTTTCTGATAAAGGATCTTATGTAGCACAAGATAACCAAGGGTGTGGGTAAGGATGACCTTGAACTTCTCATCTTCCTGAGTGCTGGAATTACAGGAGTGAACTACCACACCCTAGTTTTATGTGGTCCTGGGGATCAAACCCAGGGCTTCATGCATGACAGGCAAGCCCTTTACTGAAACAACTCCAACCCTTAATAAATATTTAACTGGGCTGTAGTGATGGCTTAGTGGTTAAGGCATTTGTTTGCCTGTGAAGCCAAAGGACCCAGGTTTAATTCTCCAGGACCCACATTAGCCAGATGCACAAGGTGGCTCATGCATCTGGAGTTTGTTTGCAGCTGCTGAAAGCCCTAGTGCGCCCATTCTCTCTCTCAAATAGATAAAAACATTCAAAAATATATTTTTTGATCAATTGCTGTATTTCTGATGTTGTGTAATAAGGCTTCCACATGTATTGAAATTTTTTTTGAGGTAGGGTTTCACTCTAGCCCAGACTAACTATATAATCTCAGGGTGGTCTTGAACTCATGGTGATCCTCCTGAGTGCTGTGCTGGGATTAAAGGCATTAGCCACCATGCCCAGCTCTACCCCATTTTTTCTTTCCTTTTTTTTGGTCTTTCTGTGATTTTTTTTTTTTTTCTTTTCCTTTTTCAGTGCTGAGGACTGAACCCAGGGCCTCCAACCTCTATCTTATTATTTATTTGGGTTTTTCAAGATAGGGTCTCACTCTAGCCCAGGCTAACCTGGAATTCACGATGAAGTCTCATACTGGCCTTGAACTCACAGCAATCCTCCCACCACAGCCTCTCAAGTTCTGGGATTAAAGGCCTGTGCCACCATGCCTAGCCAATTTTTTTTTTTAGTTTTTTTTTTTTTTTTTGGTTTTTTGAGGTAGGGTCTCACTCTGGCTCAGGCTGATCTGGAATTCACTATGTAGTCTCAGGGTGGCCTTGAACTCACGGTGATCCTCCTACCTCTGCCTCCCGAGTGCTGGCATTAAAGGCGTGCGCCACCACACCCGGCTTTTTTTAATTTTTAAAAATTATTTTATTTATTTGTTGGAGAGAAAGAAACAGAGAGAATGGGCAGGCCAGGCCTCCAGCCATTGCAAACAAACTCCAAAAGCATGCACCACCTTATGCAGCTGCCTTATGTGGGTCCTGAGGAATTGAACCTGAGTCCTTGGCTTCACAGTCAAGTGTCTTAACCACTAAGCCATGTCTCCAGCCCCAAAATAGTTTAAAATAATCACCAATCAGTTCAGACTTATACAGAACATTGTTTTTCATAGTCTCACAAAGCACTAAGGAGCTTCTGCTCTGATCCTAGAGCAGCTTGGTTAAATCTTCATCAATAGCTCTAGTCAATTCAACTTTATCAAGCCACAAATATCAAGAATACATAATTTTATAAATTTATTTACTATATTAAGGCTTTTAACTATTTTAGTAGTTACAGAAAATTTTTTAAGTCAATAAGAAAAATATTCATATTTCAAATAAAAAGAAAATTTTAAATTATTCATAGTCAATTTTTAAGATCCAACTATCCACACACGCGTGATATTCCTACCATCCCATTATGCGTATACAATGTGTGCTGCCTGGGTACTTACTAAGCACATATTTGACTTGCTTTGTCTGTGTCAATTCTACTCCACTGTAGACCCTCTTTTTGAAAACTACCTCTTTTCCAGGGAAGTTCCCGTTTTTTGGAAAACCAATGCTGCCACACTGTTTCCACATCTCCCTCCAAAGCTGAATTTGGGTGTTGGCAGCTCCTCAAAAAGTTCAAATCCTGTCAGATAAAATTAAAATACTCTTATTAGGGAATGGATCCCACCAGTAAGTGATATGCATGCTAACAGCATAAGTTCAAATCCTGTATAAGACTATGTGGTTTTAAGCTTAATGGTTTGGAATTTCATTTTGTGATTTTTCCAACAGACCCCCCCCCCAAAATTATAAAATAAACAATGAACAGAGAGAACCTAGCAGAAAAGGGTCTTTCCCCCATGCCCACCATTTCCTGTTTGCCATCACCTCTCCCTCATCTCCCTCAGCCAACTTCACTATCTTCCTGGTTGGAAGCAGTTATGATGTGTTCAATTCTTGCGTATGCAGGCAGTTTTTTTACATAGCTTCATATGCAGGAACTCAATCCACATCACACATATAAAAGCACTTAATACATAAAGGTTAGACAACTTGAAGTAAACATTTGTAGATGATCACTAAGTTCTGAGGGACAGACGGTTGTGATGGTTACCTAACAATGTCAGTGAACTCAAGGCCACCAAACTGTATGCTTTATCTAGTTATGGATTTTTAAAATTAATTTATTGGCTGAGTGATTTGAGAGAAAGGCAAGTAGAGAGAATGGGAACACCAAGGCCTCTAGCCACCGCAAATGAATTCCACATTTACGCGCCACCTTGTGCACTTGGCTTACATGGGTTCTGGGGAATCGAACCTGGGTCCTTAGGCTTTGCAGGCAAGCACCTCAACTAATCCATCTCTCCAGCCCTAGTTACAGGGTTTTCTTAAATTGCTTTGTTCCTGGTTTTGCTTTTGGTTTTTGGTTGAGACAGGCCTCATATAGCCCAGGCTGACCTCATACTATGTAGCCAATTCTTGTTCTTCCTGCCTTTACCTCCCAAACACTAGGGAGGTTGGGGCAAGAAGATTGAGAATTTGAAGCCAGTCTGGGCTACACTGCAGCCCATGTCAAAGTCAAGGGGCAGGAAAGATGATCCTAAGAAACATTTGCTAGAGGAAGGGTCTTTTAGATAGGGTTAGAGATATTTTAAACTTTGTGTGTGTGTGTGTGTGTGTGTGTGTGTGTGTGTGTGTGTGTGTGTGTGTGTATGCTGTGTATGGGCTCACACTGCCAAAGTGCATGTGTATGTCAGACACCCTCAGAGTGCTTTTCCTCTCCATCTTCTACCCAACACACTGTCACCTAAATACTTATGTTTATGCTCATAAATTAATGCTACTCTCTGGCCTACATGGGTCCTGGGGAATAGAACCTGGGTCCTTTGGCTTTGCAAGCAAGTACCTTAACCTCTAAGCCATCCCTCCAGCCCCACTTCTGGTTACTGAAGCATCTCTTTTTCAGATGGCAGTAACTATTAGGGTGACTCAAAAATGTCCAAAGTGCTAAGCAACAGTGGGGTGTTCAACATCAAGTGAGACATCTCTCACACCCTCCAGGGCTCAGGGACCATTGTTTTGCCACTACTTCCAGATTCCCTAGATTCCGTGCACCTTTGCTGCATTGAGACTATAGGTGTGTGTTCTACTTTGTGTCCAGCTTTTTGCTGAGGAGGTTGGAACCTGGGTTGGCAGTCTTGAAAGCAAGTGTCTTCAACCACTAAGCCATCTCCCCAGCCAAAGAGATCTATCCTTTAATATGTAATAATAATGCAGCAGACAATCTAAGGAGAGAGTAGAGAAGCCTTCGGCAGTGATACGTGGCTGGGTACTCTGTTGCTATTCTGTGTCTAACTCCAAATCCATTTTCTAAGCCACTCAGTATCTCCCAAAAATGTTTTCCATGGTTTGTAATACTTCCCTAGCACTTACTATTATAACATTTTGTTTCTTTTAATTCTCTACTTAGTTCTAAAAGTGAATACAGAGAATTTACTCAATGGTTCTCAGACACAAGCACATTTTAAGCACAGTATACCAGGCTGAAGTCTGTTCCTCATTACCAAAGACACAAATGTGTTTTTGTCGGCTGGCTCCAGGGGTAAGAGGGAACACCTGTATTTAAAAACCAGGAATGGAACTCGCTCTACACAGTGTAACTCTGAGCATTTATTAAAACTGTCAAGCTGCAGGAAGAGGGAAAGACTTGATGGGGGCCTCAACAGATCTAAAAGGAAACAAATTTAACATGGAAGACAATAAAATTAATGGCACAAAATAAAAAGCGATAAATCACATACAATTCTTGTCTCATTAGCCCTTAACACTCAAAAGGAAACAAAACCTAAACTACTATATATGCAGCATTCTTAGAAATAACAGTAGGGAGGAAACTGCTCTCTTGAAATAATCTATTTCACCTTAGCTTGTAACTAGGTTCAAAACTTAAGAAAGTATTTAATGCCATATCTTAATCCTCCAGCCTGAAAATTCTTCCCATTCCTCTAAAAATAAAATAAAATACTACGTTGAGAGAGTACAAGGAAGCCACACATGGTAGTGCACACCTTTAATCCTAGCACTTGGGAGGCAGAGGCAGGAGGATTGCTGTGAGTTCGAGACTACTCTGAGACTACAGAGTGAATTCTAGGCCAGCCTGGGCTAGTGATACCCTACCTCAAAAAAAGCCAAGTAAAAGAAAGGGTAATGAAGCATCTAAAAGTTATCAAAATAGTTCCTAAGAGATGCCTGTGCACAACATGAATAAACCAGAAGATAAAGTACTTCTTAAAGCACACAAAAAACAAGAAACACTCTGCCAAAAAAACTCACCATGTCCTAGATAAGTCTAGACTCTCGATCCTCACAAGATTTCCCTCTCATTAGAAGACACAGAACTAATAAGAATAAAAGGGTCCTACTCAGCATGAAAAATGAACCTCAAAAATTTTCAGTGGAAAAAAAAATTTTTTTAAGGGCTGGAAAGATAGCTTCGTGGTTAAGCGCTTGCCTGTGAAGCCTATGGACCCAAGTTCAAGGCTCAATTCCCCAGGGCTCAAATAAGCCAGATGCATAAGGTGGGACATGCATCTGGAGTTCATTTGCAGTGGCTGGAGGCCCTGGCACGCCCATTCATTATCATTCTCTCTCTCTCTGCCTCCTTTCTCTGTTTGCCACCCTCAAATAAATAAATAAAAATTTTAAATTTAAAAAATAAAAAAATTGTAGTGGAACAAACATCAATTGCCCATATGGTTTGCATGCAACATTAAAAAGAATTATTGAGGCCTGTATGGTGGTGCATATCTTTAATCCCAGCACTCGGGAGGCAGAGGCAGAAGGATCACTGTGAGTTCGAGGCCAGCCTGAAACTACATAGTGAATTCCAGGTCAGACTGGGATAGACTGAGACCCTATCTTGAGAGAGAGAAGAGAAGAGAAAGAGAGGGAAAGGGAGAGGAAGACAAGAGAGGAGAAGAGAGGGGAGGGGAGGGGAGGGGAGGGGGGAGGGGAGGGGAGGAGAAAAGAAGAGGAGAGGAGAGGAGGAGAAGAGAAGAGAGAAAAACCTTGATTTTACAGGCTCATAAATTTTAGTACCTAACTGCCAGGATTTCTGGGAAATTTTTTAAAAAGGCCTCTGGATCGCAACCAATGTTACTTCTACATGCTTTGTATACAGTTAAAAGTTATTACCAAGGTCATTAATACAGAAGAAAAGCAGGCACAAACAGAAACATAAAAATCCTGTAACACATGGGGGAGGGTGCTACTCCAGTATTTAACTCAAGCTAAGCACACATTTAAGCCATTTACCTTCACTGAACTCAGTTAGCAACTCTTCCTTCGTCCAATTACATGAAGTTATTAGAAAAAAGCCTTTTATTTTCAACACCTCAGAGAGAGATGTCACATACTGCCTCCTCTTCTCAACTGCATTGTCAGGATTAAGACTTATGGCATCAAAAGTTCCTTTGTCAATACAGATATGAAATCCAGACAGCTCTGGGGAAGGATTCAAAAAGTCTTCAACCTATATTCAAAACAAATGTTCATGTGAAAACAATTAACACAATTTTTATGGAATTTAAGTGACAACTTGGATAAAAGGGGCCATTGATTATGATGGTATTTTACATACAATAAGCATATTTTCAACCTTATGGCTAACTTTCATGCACTTCATTCCAAGATCATTAAAGCCAAGATTAGGAGAACCTGACAGTATTTCCTGGGCATTCCAAATCTCTACAAATTTGGAAACAAATCAAAGCCAGGCACACTGCCTAATAATACCAGCACATTATAAAGCACAAAAGTTTGGTTTATGAAAAAGATGATTCTTTTGAAAAGGAAAATATCTGACATACTTATCAAATTAACAAAATTTATTTGGAATGCAGGTCAGCAGAAACAAGACTTTTGGCTTCTATTTCTGATTGTGTGACCGAAGGTAAACAAAGGGTTATCTGAAGTTCTGCTATGATTCAGCAGCCTAACAAAACTACTAATGGACGTAATGGATGGCTTGACACTTAAGAAATTACATGACTACTTCCATCTGTAATTTCGTTTTTTCTTTTTGGTTTTTCAAGGTAAGGTCTCACTCTAGCCCAGGCTGACCTGAAATTTTACTAAATGTCTCAGTGTGGCCTAGAACTCACAGCGATCCTCTCACCTCTGCCTCCCAAGTGCTAGATTTAAAGGCATGTGTCACCATGCCCGGCCCAACTGTAATTATTTAACATGGTAAATAATCCTGTACTTCACATGGTTAGCTGTACACCATCATTCTATTTTCAAGACACTGATACAATTTAAACATTAGAAACAGTGAATGTATACCTCAATTTTATATTCACAAAAATTTGCCAATAAATTTAATTCTGACTTTTCTTTCTTTCTTTCTTTCTTGTTTTAAATGGTCTTTCAAGGTAGGGTCTACTCTGGCACACATGGACCTAGAATTCACTATGTAGTCTCAGGGTGGCCTCAAACATGGTGATCCTCCTACCTCTGCCACCCCAGTGCTATGATTAAAGGCATATGCCACCACGGCTGGCTTGGAATACTTTTAAAAACAAGCATTTAGCTTCATGCAATTTTAATAAAGTTGCTTTATCTAAAACAATTGACTGAAAATTGGTATTACTGTACTTGTTTGGGGTTTTGTTGTTCTTTTGTTCCTTTATGATGTGTGTTTATGTATGCATGTGTGTGTTCGTGGGCGAACACGTGTGTGGAAGTCAGAGGACAACCTTCAGGGGTTTGCAGTTGCTATCCACATTGTTGAGGTATGGTCTCTCATCCATTGCTCCATTCATCACGACAGCTGGCCCACCAGCATGCAGAAGATTCTCCTGTCTCTACTTTTTTTTTTCCTTCCAGGTAGAGTCTCATTCTAGTCCAGACTGATCTAGAACTCACTTCTAGTCCAGACTGATCTAGAACTCACTCTATAGTCCCAGGCTGGCCTTGAACTCACAGCAATCCTCCTACTTCTGCCTGCCTCCTACTTCTGTGCTGGGATTAAAACCGTGCACCACTCCTGTGTCTCTTCTTTCTCACCACAGGCACACTGGGATTACAGACACGAGTGCTACCGTGTCATGATCTGTGTTGTTGATAAAGGCGTGTGGCACTACACTGACTGTCTCTACTTTCTTTCTCACCACAGGCACACTGGTGTTACAGTCACTGGTGCTACAATGTCATGATTTATATGGGTTATGGGGATCCATGCCCGGGTACTCAAGCTTGTGTCACCAAGCAATCCCAAATCCTGTTTACTTTGATTCTTGAGACAGGGTCTCATGATGCAGCCAAGCAGTCTTAACCTCCTCCGCCACCTGCCTTGATTCACCTCACGCCACCACATCTAGCATGTGTTTATGTTTGAGGACAGGATATTCTACCTCATACCCAAAGTATAGTATTCACTTTCCCTGACTCAAATTAAAAGACCACAACTCCGAAAAGCTAACTCTGGAGGAGTGTCCTCATTCTAAAACCTACATAAAACACTCATGCATTCAGCAAACATTTCACAGATACCTAAATGGAGGACTAAAAGCATTGGGTTTGGGAAAAAAACAAATAATTAAAAGAAAAAATAAAAAGCAATGTGCACACCTTTAATCCCACACTTGGGAGGCAGAAGTAGAAGGAGGACTGCCGTGAGTTCAAGGTCACCCTGAGACTACGTAGTGAATTCCAGGTTAGCCTGCCCTAGAATGTGACCCTATCTCAAAAAATAAATAAAAATTATAATAATGTAACAGTTACCTTCAACTTAATGTTAGATAACCCTTCTTTCTTTAAAATACTTCCAGAGAGCTGAATTGCAGAAGGAGAGTAATCGATTCCAGTTATATTAGAGAAACCAAATTTTGCCTAGAGAAAGATAAATAATTTTATACTTTAAAACTTTAAACAATATTTTATTAGTTATTTGCAAGCAGAGAGAGAATGATTTGGCTTAGGCCTCTTGCCACTGCAATCAAACTCCAGATACCAGCACCACTTTGTGCATCTGGCTTTAGGTGGGTACTGGGTAATGGAACGCAGACCATCAGGCTTTGCAAACAAGTGACTTTAACTTCTGAGTCATCTCTTCAGCCCCCATAGTTTAAATTCTTTAATATGTTTTCCCTATAAGTTACAATATTCCTTTAGTACAGGGTTGTTTTAATTCTGTTGTAGATCAAATGACATATAATCTCCAATTATCTATAGTGTTTAAATTTAATTTTAGCCTAAACAGAAACCAAAAGTTTAAATTTATATGATAACGTATTTGTTTTTATAATATCTGATTTCTTTTTCAAAAGGAACTTCATTTTCTCAAAGATAATGTATAAGCCCTCCAGCAGAAAAATATAGTTAACTTTTGATGATGTGCTCAAATTCTCACATAAACCTAAGTTTTAATTAACCAATTAAGTCACATAAATAAATTAAATGCATATGTAGTTAGGTTGATTTAAATCTTTTTCTTCAGTGTAATTATAAATTACACAATTCTCCACTTTTGTGTAGTGAATTTCATGGCTTAAATTCCCCATACATTCCACTAGATATTCCCAAAGGCTGTGAGACAGGTGGGGCAGGTATTACTATTGTAAGGAATTATAGCTCACTAGACTTGAACATTTTGCTGTCTGCTGGCTACAAAGCCTTCTAAAATATATGGCGTCTGTGGCCAAAGTATGGTGGCAACTTCTGTTCCACACTCACTCCCTAACTACGCTCACTGTGTTTAGCCAATACACGATAAATAATTTCAAAGAAAATGTAAAAAGCAAAAACAGTTGCAAAGTGGAGTATGGCCTAAAATTCCCTTGGCAATCTTCCCTATTTACAAGTTGATTGTGTCATTCAATATTTACTAACTTGGGCTGGAGAAATGGCTTCGCTGTTAAGGCATTTGCCTGTAAAGCCGAAGGACCCAGGTTCGATTCCCCAGGACCCACATAAGCCAGATGCACAAGGGGCACATGCATGTGGAGTTCTTTTGCAATGGCTGGAGGCCCTGTTATGCTCATTTGCTCTGTCTCTTTTCTATCTCTGTGTTTGCAAATAAAAATTTTAAAAATAATCATTTTTTAAAACTTAAAAAAAAATTAGTAACTCCTACGGACCCCACTAACACTTAGCTTTCTTAGCCCTAAGTGACTGACTCCTAACATAAACTCAATGGCACACAGACCAGGTGCTGTCCACACAGCAACTGTGTTTTTTTGCTTTCATTTTTCCCCCCTTTGAGGTAGCATCTCACTTTATCCCAAACTGACAGGGAACTCACTCTGTAGTCCCAGGCAGGCCTTGAACTCATTGCACCTAATTCCAAATCTGTTACTGTGGGGTCTAGAAATTCAATAGAAGCCTATTTTCTTCTGCATTCTACTAAATCTTCAAAGCAGTTGCTGTAACATTGTCAGATCCCACAGGGGCGTGAATTAAATGCATATATGATTTTGTTAAAAGTTTTCAAAGTGCCAGCCGTTAGTCAAAGTGAGATATTTTTCTGTTGGACTTAGTAGTAAGTGTAACTCAATCTTTTTCAAGTCATATCCCTAAACAAGTATAGTTAACAGTTCAACACTTAAGTTTTTTTTTTTAACTTTTTGTTGTTGTTTATTCTTATTTATTTGAGTGCGACAGAGAGAGAGGCAGAGAGAGAGAGAGAGAGGAGAGAGAGAGAACGGACGCACCAGGGCCTCCAGCCACTGCAAACTAACTCCTGATGCGTGCGCCCCCTTGTGCATCTGGCTAACGTGGGTCCTGGGGAATCAAACCTCGAACCGGGATCCTTAGGCTTCATAGGCAAGCACTTAACTGCTAAGCCATCTCTCCAGCCCTTAAGTTTATTTTTAATGTTTTATTTATTTGAAAGGCAGAGAGAGAGAATGAACATCCCAGGGCCTCTAGCCACTGCAAATGAACTCCAGATGTATGTGCCACCTTGTGTATCTGGCTTACATGGGTACTGGGGATTCAAACCTGGGTCATTAGGCTTTGCAGACAAGTGCCTTAACTGCTAAGCCACCTCTCCAGTCCTAAGGTGTTTTATAAGTCTGGAGGAACTTCTGTATCTTCAAGTATTCTGTTTGTTCAGGTTTGAAAGTAGGGTTAATGTTTGAAGTACAGTCTCAAATAAACAAAGGCTTCCCTGAAACTCATGCTATAGTTCCTAGCCTGGTGTTAACTCAGATATACTCCTACCTCAGCCTCCCAATGCTGGGATTACAGGTATGAGTCACCAACACCAGCTTCAAGTGCTTTTTGTTTAAAAGGTCCATGACCTTGTCAAATTCTACTCTCTGGCAAAGGGTGTGTTGGAAAGTAAGCACAGTGCTATGAAGGGACAATAGCCCACACCTAAATAATTAGGCAGAGAGGGGTTTTTTGGTTTTTGTTGTTGTTGTTTTTAGGTCTTTTTAGATATGGTCTTGCTCTAGCCCAGGCTATCATGGAATTCACTGTAGAGTCTCAGGCTGGCCTCGAATTCACAGCAATCCTCCTATTTATGCCCTCCAAGTGCTGGGATTAAAGGCATGTGCCAACATGCCAGGCTTTCTTATTTATAACCAGTATTTTTACTTCTGTGATCTTTAAAACATGGCACTTTCATCCAAAATGTGTTTTGATCTGCGAATTTTAAAAGTACAAACCACACCAAGTGTGGTGGTGCACGCCTTTAGTCCCAGCACCTGGGAGTCAGAGGTAGGTGGATCACTATGAGTTCAAGATCACCCTGAGACTACATAGTGAATTTCAGATCAGCCTGGACCAGAGGGAGATGCTATCTCAAAAGAAAAAAAAAAAAAAGGCCAGGCATGGTGGAGTACACCTTTAATCCAGCACTCTGGAAGAAGAGGTAGGAGGATCACCATGAGTTTAAGGGCACCCTGACACTACATAACAAATTCCAGGTCAGTCTGGACTACTGTGAAACTCCACCTCGAAAAAAAAAAATACAAATCATCCACTTGAAAGTCTGGTTATTGCTTCGTCATCACAATTAAGTGGCACTGTTTTCACAGTCCTAATAATTGGCTTCAATTTTTTTTTAAGACAGAAAAAAAAAAACTAGCATGCCAGGGCCTCAGCCACTAATATCAAACTCAAGATGCCTGTACCACACAGTGGGCATGTGCAACCTTGCGCTTGCCTCACCCTTGTGCATATGGCTTACGTGGGATCTGGAAAGTCAAACGTGAGTCCTTAGGCTTTGCAGCTAAGCATTTTAATTACTAAGCCATCTCCAGCCCTAGCTACAAAATTTTTATCTTTCAGATACTAGGAAGATGGCTCAATAGTTAAAGGTACTTGCTTGCAAAGCTTGCCAGCCCAGGTTCAGTTCCCAAGCCCCCCATATAAGCTATATGCAAAGTAGCACAAGATCTAGTATTTGCCTGCAGTGACAAGACACACATACATACATACAGACAGACACACACACACACACACACAAGCACACACAACTTATTTTACTTTTTGCCTGGTGTGGTGGCAGACACCTTTAATCTCAGCTAGGAGACATTCTCTCTCTGCCATTTTTTTCTCTCTCTCGCTCTCAAATAAATAAAATATTTTTTAAAAAAGATGTAGTTCCTTCCTCAGAAATCAGCTTTCCAGCCTTTGTACAGCCTTTTTTTTTTTTTTTCAATAGGAATTAAGGTTTGCAGAATTTGGGGTTCCAATATTGCAACATTTTTACTCTCCAGATTTTACTCGTTCAGAATTGTGATTTTTGGATTTAAATTTTACAGATTTTGATCATTTGGTATTATGGCTTTCAGGATTATGCTTGGCCCGTTCACTTAGTGCTTTCTCATAATCTATGCAGTTTCTCTTTCATGCCACATGAATATCAAAGTCACTGGTATGACTGCTTTGTTGATTCATATTTAGATGGTCAATTACCCCAACTGCAAGCCTTTTTTAAACTTTCATTTTTAAGATTTGGCTTAGGGCTTCTCTCTCTGCTTGACCTGTGAAAAAGGGCCAGCTTCTTCTGCCATGATGGAACTTCCCCTAGATCTGTTAAGCTTCAATAAAAATCCCTTCCTCCATTAACAACAACAACAAAATTGGCTCAGGGCTGGAGATGGCTTAGCAGTTAATGCACTTGCCTGCAAAGCCCAAGGACCCATCCATGTTCAACTCTCCAGGTCCCATGTAAGCCAGACACACAAGGTGATACAAGTGCACAAGGCTGCACATGCTCAGAAGGTGGCGCACACACCTAGAGCTCAACTGCAATGGCTGGAGGCCCTGGCATGGCAATGTTCTCCTCCATAAAATTAAAAAAATAATAAAAATAAAAAGAAACACATGAATACTAAAAGTACCAACAAGTTCAACCAGGAAAACACCATTTCCAGTTCCAATATCAAGCACTGAAGAATCCAATGGAATTTTATGTTTCTGCATCCACCGTATTAGCCGGTTCATACTCTCTTCTCCAAACCTGCTGGCAACAGAATTAGTTACAAATAACAGACATAAAACAAAAATCACTACTATATTCCACTTAAACAGCTTATACCAGATGCTCATTTAAGTCTTTTTTGAGAATGTGAAGTAAAACTTGTGATTAATTAGGCTTTTTTTCTATTGTTATTTAGGAGAAAATACCTCTAAAATTGAATACGCTAGGTCCATGCACACACACACACACACACACACACACACACACACACACCAGCACTAGTCCTTAAAAAATGTCTCAACAACAGTTGTCTTGGACATCAACACATGCTAATAGTTGGGAATTTTATTGCTTACTGAAAAATGATGGGGCTGGAGAGATGATTCAGTGGTTAAGATGCTTGCTAGCAAAGTCTGGTGGCCCAGGTTCCATTCCCCAGTACCCAAGTGAAGTCAGATGCACAAGGTGGCACGTGCTTCTACAGTTTGCAGTGGCAAGAGGCCCTGGTGTATCCATTCTCTCTCTCTCTCTCTCTTCCTCTTTTTCCCTCTGTGCTTGCAAATAAATATTAAGAGGAAGGAAGGTAGGAAAGGAGGGAGGGAGGGAGAAAGATGGCACAGTACATGCTTTTAATCCCAGCTCTTTGGAGGCAGAGGTAGAAACACTGCTATGAGTTTGAGGATACAGGTCAGCTGAGCTAGAGTGAAACCTAACCTCAAAATAAAAAGAAAACAAGAATGGTAACTGAAGAATGAAAGTCCTGCCAAGCATGGTAGTGAACACCTTTAATCCTAGCACTCAAGAGGCAGAGGCAGGAGGATTGCTGTGAGTTCAAGGCCATCCTGACACTACATAGTGAATTCTAGGTCAGCCTGGGCTAGAGCAAGACCCTACCTTGAACACCCCCTCCAAAAAAAATAATAATAATGTAAGTCCCGGGCTGGAGGGATGATTTAGCAGTTACGGTACTTGCCTGCAAAGCCAAAGAACCCAGGCTGGATTGCCCAAGACCCACAAAAGCTAGATGCACAAGATGGAACGTGTCTGGAGTTCATGTGCAGTGGCTGGAGTTCCTGTTATGTATGAGTGCACGCGCACACGTATTTCTCTCTCTCTCTCTCTCTCTCTCTCTGTTAAATAAATAAAAATAAAAAGAATAAAAGTCCTTCCCTAATACTCTAATCAATTTAAAGTTGGGCCATTAAAAAAGAAAAGAGAAGGGCTAGAAGATGGCTCAGCTGATGGCCTACATTTGATTCTCCAGTACCCAAGAAAAGCCAGTTGCACAAAGAGGCAAATGTGTCTGGAGCTCATTTGCAATGGTGGGAGACCCTAGCACAACCATACTACATTCACTCTCTTTCCCCCGAAATCCCCAAAAATAAACAAAAAGAAAGAGAGATTTTAAATCTACCTACTGAATCCAGGACTTAAGGACTCCCAAGCATCTCATACTGTCTTTGGTATAAGCACACATATGCACGCACACATGCACACACATATACACATACACTTATAATCATTTGGATCATAACTTAGTTTTTTCTCTAACTCACCAGATTTCTCCTGTATCGCCATATTCTTGGAATGTTTGCAGTTCTCTCTCATAGACTGCATCCCAACTATGTAAACAATGAAACATAACAGTCTAGAATTAAAATGTACTATGAATTAAATGGATGGTTCTAATATACTACTGAACTACTTTATAAGAGATTTAAAACATTAGTGTTACCAAAAGTGCATATCCCTCAGTATTTTTACTGTCCTTACATTAGAACAATGAAAAGTATGGGCAAGCACAATAAATAATGCATGTTGAGGACCGGATGCATATCCAGCATATATTTTAGCTTAAAAAGTAACAAAGTGAGCTGGATGTGGTGGCACACACCTTTAATCCCAGCACTCGGGGGGCAGAGTTAGGAGGATCACTGTGAGTTCAAGGCCACCCTGAGACTACCGAGTGAATTCCAGGACTGAGAGCCTACCTCAAAAAAAAAAAAGTGGCTGTAGAGCTGGTTTAGCAGTTAAGGCACTTGCCTGCAAAGCCAAAAGATCAAGGTTCAACTCCCCAAGACCCACATAAGCCAGATGCACAAGGTGGCACATGTGTCTGGAGTTCCTTTGCAGTGGCTGGAGGGCTTGGTGCACCCAGTCTTTCTCTCTCTTTCTCTTTCTCTCTCTCTCTCAAATAAGTATATTAAAAAAACTTTTTTGTTTGTCTGTTTTTCGAGGTAGTGTCTTACTCTAGCTCAGGCTGACCTAGAATTCACTATGTACTCTCAGGGTGGCCTCAAACTCATGGCAATCCTCCTATCTCTGCCTCCCAATTGCTGGGATTAAAGGCGTGCACCACCATGCCTGGCTAAAAAAAAAAAAAAACTATCTAAAAAAAACTATCTAATACATAAAGTAAGCCAGATGCTCATGATGGCACATGCATCTGGAGTTTGTTTGCAGTGAACAGACGTCCTGGCACAGCCATTCTCTCTTTCCCTCCCTTCCTCTCTCTCTCATAATAAATTTTTTTAAAAAAAAAAATTTTTAAGGGCTGGAGAGATGGCTTACCGTTAAGGCACTTGCCTGCAAAGCCTAAGGACCTAGGTTCGATTCCCCAGAACCCACATAAGCCAGATGAAAATGGTGACACATACATCTGGAGTTTGTTTGCAGTGACTACAGGCCCTGGCATGCCCATTCTCTCTCTCCCTCACACTCTCTCTCATAATAAGTAAAAATATTCAAAAAGGCAACTGTCCAGGGACCTCTCAGTCTCAGATCCAAGTCCAAACCTTGATTGTACAACATGTTACTGCATTATTTGGTCTTCAATGTGCAGATAAGAATTTTCTGCCACTATAGTACAACAGTGCTCACAATGAAACCCAGCAAAGATAAAGCTGGCTTAAAAGTTAAACTTAACTTTGATGTAATTCTTCATGCCATTTTTTTTTCTTTTGTGAGATACCTGTTTACCACCTTGTTTAAATGTAAATGTTTCCTAAGCTTTTGAAATAAATTTCCTTTTGTTAAAAAAAAAAAAAAAAAAAAGCCTGAAGAGATGGCTTAGCGGTTAAGCACTTGCCTGTGAAGCCTAAGGACCCCGGTTCATGGCTTGATTCCCCAGGACCTGTCTGAAGTTCATTTGCAGTGGCTGGAGGCCCTGGTGCGCCCATCCTTCCTTCTTTCCTCCCTCCCTCCCTCCCTTCCTCCCTCCCTCCCTCTCTCTCTCTCTCTCTCTCTCTCTCTCTCTCTCTCTGCCTCTTTCACTCTCTGTCTCTCTCATTCAAATAAATAAACAAAAAAATTTTAAGTTAAAATCTAAGTGCTACAGATATTTCATGTATTGTTTGTGCCTCTGCTCCTATTATAGCTTTCATATTAAATTTTCTCTTAAACCAAATTTTGCCTTCTCATCCTGGTTCAACTCTCAAAAGCCCTGTCCTCCAAAGTTTCCTCTCATCCTAATTACTGTTCCTCTTCCATTTATCTATCTACTAGTTCATTATTTTCATTTATTTATTTAAGAGGCAGAGAGAGAGAGAATAGGCACATCACTGGGCCTTCAGCCACTGCAAACAAACTCCAGACACATTGGCCACCTTGTGCATCTGGCTTGCGTGGGTTCTGGGGAAATCGCACCTGGGCCCTTTGGCTTTGCAGTCAAGCGCCTTACCCACTAAGGTATCCCTCTACCCCTCATTAGGTAATTTCTGAGCGCCTGTTTTTAAGTCAGATAATTTTCTCTCTCCCCAAAACTCCCTACTATCTTCTGCCTCACGCCTCGGATCGTTGTCCACTCCCACCCCGTCCAACCCGCACAGCCCTTAGCCTGCAAAGCTCCAGACCCGCAGATGCCCTGGGCCTCGGGCTCTGCTCCAGTCCCCCCCCCCCATGGAGAGTCCACCCGAGCCTGTGGGCGTGCGAGACCTCTACCAGCATGTCCCAAGAGCTTCACGGCCTGTTAGTTAGGCGCCAACCCTCTGAAAAAACAAGTCAAGTCAGGTGTGGTGGTGCACGCCTTTGATCCCAGCACTCAGGAGGCAGAGGTAGGAGGACCGCCGTGAGTTCGAGGCCACCCTGAGACTACATAGTGAATTCCAGGTCAGCCTGGGCCAGAGCGAGACCCTACCCCGAAAAACCAAAAATAAATAAATAAATAAATAAATAAAGGAAAGAAAAGTCCACTGTCTCAGGTACCTGCAGGGGCTCCCTTCCGCACCCCCAAAGGCGGCCTTCAGCCCGCCACGCCCCCCAGGCTTTCCCGTCCCACGGTCTCGGCCCCGCTGGGCCCCTTGCGGGCCCCAGCCGGGCAGAGCCGCTCATCCTCCGCTCCTCCACGCGACACTCACTGCTCTCGGGTGCCCAGCGCCGACGGCACGAAGCCATCCTCGGGCGAGCCGCCCGGCCGAGCCCGCTCCGCGGCCACAGCGCCGCCGCCGCCGTCGGCGCCCGCGCTCATCTCGTCGGCGCCCAGGTGGGCCTCAGGCGCCGCCATAGAGACGCGAGGCGGGCAGAGGGGACGCGCGGCCCGGCTGCTCTAGGCAGCGGGAGGTCCTCGTCTCTACTGCTCCTGGCTCGGTTTCAGGAGTCTCGGGCCGCCGGGCTCTTGGTGACGCCGAGTCCGCCGCGCAGGCGCGATCGGCAGGTTGCGCCTCTTGCCAGGACCCACCCCCCCCCCCCCGACCCGCCAGCCTTAAGGACGCCCTTTCCCTATGGCTCATGAAGAGACTGTATTTGGGGACCGTTGTTTGTAAGTCACCGTTCAAAGTATTGCATTGTTAGAAAACGGCTGGCAGAAGCCACACACACACGCAAAAGAAAACACCAAAAGCAGCTCGGCCCATCGCTCCACGGCGTGAGCAAATCGGGGAAGTGGGTGGACAGTCCATCGCACCGCTGGCTTCGCGGCCTAAAGGCGAATTTCACTTGGGACTGGGATTCTGTCCTCTTCTGACTTGATGTCATCAACAGATACACGAAATGAATGTCGTGCCAGGCGTGGTGCCGCACGCCTTTGATCCCAGCACTTGGGAGGCAGAGGTAGGAGGACCGCCGTGAGTTCGAGGCCACCCTCAGAATACCGTGTGAATCCCAGGTCAGCCTGGGCTAGAGTGAGACCCTACCTCGAAAAAAAACAAAAAAGGAAGAAGAAGAAGAAGACAGAAAGGAATGTCGTTCCCCCGTCTCCCCACCCTCACCCCTTGCCCCCCAACCCCGCACACACACAGAGCACACCAGCCAGGGGCCTCAGTGATAGGACGCAGGGGTGCGTCCACCGCTCTTCCCTTGGCCTTGCCCAAGTCTCAACTTCTACCTGCTTTGGTATGCTCACTGTGCACGCTGCAAATGGGCGGCCACTTATTCACAAGATGTGAACCGGAGACGTCTTCTACCTACCTGTTGGTCTGACTGCAGTTAGTTCACCGTTCTACAACCCCATGTAATTTTTATTTTCTGTAGTAGGATTAAATATTCATGGTTCAGTGTCGTACATCCCCTAGCAAAGGCTGCCTTCCAACCAAAACTTGTTTCCTAGGCTACGTTTCTGTTGACTCCAGACAGAAGCGCAATAACAAGTCCTTTGCGGTAAATTTCGTCAACAAGTTGCCCTCCCAGTTTGCAGTTCATCTCCTCCTATCCGTAGTAGTGTTCCAAGATCTTCTGGCAACCACTGGTGATAGGATAAAGTAAATGCAGATGAAAATCCATGTGCCCAGTGTGATTAAAGAACTCAAGAAAGAGCTTAAGTAACCTTATTACCGAGTAATAAAACCACCGGAAACCAGGGCCAATTAGTGCTGCCCCTGGGCAGATGGCTGTTTTGATTTTTCGAGACTCTAGATGCTAGAAACAAGCTTGAGTGTGACTGAGTGGGTCTTAAGAAAGCTTTCCATTCTAATTAAGAAGCACCCATGAAAAATAAGCCCATCTTCAAGCTGGTATCTTGATAACACAAGTTATTTCTGCCGTGTGTGTGTGTGTGTGTGTGTGTGTGTGTGTGTGTGTGTGTGTGTGTGATGAAAGCTATAAACAGTTGTTGTTATGAAACCCTGGAAAAAGCACTGTTTATACCGAGTTCCTTCCCTGGCTCCAGGCAGGATTATTCTAGCTGCTTAGTCCTAAAGGCATTACATCTGATCACCCAGGGAAACAGGATTCTTGGCAGAGGGAGGAGAAGTGCCATCAAATGACCTGCCCATCACCAAGGAACACAGTCCCTCTCACTGGGTACCAGTTAAATGAGGTAGGAGGAGGTCTTCCTGCACTTGGGGTTGCCTGTCTTCTTTTGTTTACTGATTACTGCAGACTAGTACATGCTATTTACCCACAACTCCTCTGGAACTGTGTTTCTCAGAGTTCTCAAGCACTTCCTAATTGGCAAATACAAGATCAAGGGCAAGGCTTTCTGCACATACTTCTTGAAAAGCTCTTCTTATTCTGCTGCTCCTACTCTGATGTGATCCTTGAAAAAGAGGCCCTGGGCAATAGTTCTGGAGTTAGAATCCCAGATTGATTTTTTTATTTATATTTTAGAAAGGGACAAAAAGAATTGGTGCGCGAGGGCCTCAGCCACTGCAATCGAACTCCAGACTCTTTTGCCACATAATGGGAATGTGTGACCTTGCACTTGCCTCACCTTGGTGTGTCTGGCTTATGGGGGATCTGGACAGTCGACATGGGTCCTTAGGATTCACAGGCAAGTGCCTTAACTGCTAAGCAATCTCTCCAGCCCAGAAACCAAGATTTTTAAACTTTTATTACTTGTTTGTGTAGGTTTGCGTGTACAACCACTTGCATGTGGAGGTCAGAGGGCAACTTTTGGGTCAGTCGTCTCCAGTCCACTTCATTTGAGGAAGTTTCTTACTTTGGATTCTTGCTGGGTTCTGTTTGAGCTCCCATGAAATCCCCCTGTCTCTGCCTCCCCTCTAACTGTCAATATGTTGAGATGACAGAAGCTGGCAGTGGCTTCTGGTTTTTATATGGGATCTGGAAACTGAATCTCTTGGATAACTCAGCTTGAGCTGCAAGAGCTTTATCCCCTGAGCCATCTATCCAGCCCCAAACCCCACTTCTTTTTTATG
The DNA here is from genome assembly GCF_020740685.1 of Jaculus jaculus. Classification (NCBI taxonomy): domain Eukaryota; kingdom Metazoa; phylum Chordata; class Mammalia; order Rodentia; family Dipodidae; genus Jaculus; species Jaculus jaculus. The sequence continues at coordinate 9,110,873 of NC_059102.1, read as the reverse complement.
AGGTAGGGTCTAGCGCTAGCCCAGGCTGAACTGGAATTCACTCTGTAGTCCCAGGCTGGCCTCAGACTCACAGTGATCCTCCTACCTCTGCCTCCTGAGTGCTAGGATTAAAGGTGTGTTTCACGACACCTGTCATAAGTATCATTTTATGACAGGCTGAGACTCCCCAAACCAAAAAGCCAAAATCTGAAACTTCACACAAAGAAGCTTCAGATTTGGAGCATTTCAGAGTGAATTAGGGATACCCAACTAGTAAAGTCTGAAAATAGTTCAAAGTCCAAATTTCCAAATCTGGAATACTCCTGATCTCAAACAGGCATTCCACTTACCTCTGCCTCTTGAGTGCTGTGATTAAAGGCATGTGCCACCATGCCCAGCCATTTTCTGTTTAGTGTATAATTTTATTATTGACAACTTCAATAGTTACAGGCAATAAACCATGATAATTCCCTCCCCTCCCCCACTTTCCCCTTCACAAATCTGCTCTCTATCATATCCCTCCCTCTCTCTATTAGTTTCTCTTTTATTTTGATGTCATCACCTTTTTCTCCTGTTGTAAGGGTCTTGTGAAAGTATGGCTAAGCACTGTGAGGTTGTGGGTATCAAGGCCAATTTCTCTTTGGACAGTTGCATTGTAAGGTGGTGTACCCTTCTTTTGGCTCTTTCTTTTCTTTTCTTTTCTTTTCTTTTTTCCCTTGGTTTTTCAAGGCAGAGTCTCACTCTAGCTCAGGCTGACCTGGAATTCACTGTGTATTCTTAGGATGGCCTCGAACTCATGGTGATCCTCCTACCTTTGCCTCCTGAGTGCTGGGATTAAAGGCGTGGGCCACCATACCCAGTCTCTGGCTCTTATATTCTTTCTGCCAACTCTTCTGCAATGGACCCTGACCCTTGGAGGGTGTAATAGAGATATTTCAGTGCTGGACACTCCTCCATCACTTCTTCTCAGCCTTTTGGGTCATCCCAAAGTTATTTGTTTGTTTGTTTGAGAGAGAAGGAACAGAATGGGCATGCCAGGATCTCTAGCAACTGCCAGATGTATGAATGGGCATCTGGTTTACATGGGTACTGGGGAATCAAACCTGAGTCCTTCGGTTTCACAGGCAAGCACCTTAACAGCTAAGTCACCTCTCCAGTAAAGATCTCTTATATTTCAAACTACTTTATAATAATGATAGAAATGACAGCCATCAGCAAGCTGTCACGGTGTGCTAAGAAATGTGCTAAATACATCCAATCTATTTTTCAGTTACTCCTAAAAAGCACATGTGAGATGACACACACAAGCAAAGCAAGGTTCAGAGAAGCTGCGTAAAGTCATACAGTATATGCTGGAGCTATGAACTCCTACTTGCATGGATGGGCTCTATCACTACATATTTTGCTGACGGTTTCTGTGGGGAAAGTAGTTGACAGAGGTTACATCACACAACACACAATGCCAGATCTCTGTCCTCAGAGTTCAGAATCTCACTCTAGCTACTCATCTCCTGTTCCTACTCTTTCTCCTTCCTTCCATGGACAGTACATTTGGTTTCCTAGCTATCTGATCAGCTGTGGGGTAGAAGAGAAAAGGAGGCAGCAAGGATGTCTCCAGTGTATACTGCTCAGTTGAATTTTAGAATTTGCCAATAAACTTCTCCACCCAGTAAACTAGAACACTTGAATCACAGGCAATCTCAACACTTAGGGTCACTCTTGCTGTTTTCTTGGAGTATAAGAGCTACACATGGCACCTTAAACACCCACTCTGAAGATATATAAAGTTGGACTTACATGGCTAAGAACACTGCAGATAATTAGAAAACCCAAGCATCAAATTAACTCAAGATGCAAAAATCTCTACATTTTAATATAAGAAACACAAAATATCAAGAAAATACAGTCTCACCAAAAATTATAAATCCATCAGAAATGACCCCCCCATGAGACTGTTTTAGATGGAATGCCTGGCAAATATTTCAAAAAAAAATGATTATATCTATAGTCAAAGGAATCAAAGAAAAAAACGAACTCCTGGAGGAGAACATGGGAAACCAACTTAATGAAATAAGGAGGTCAATACAAGCCATGAATAAGGAAATAGAAATAATGAAAAAAATACCAATCAAAAATATTAGAAATGAAAAAACAGAGTAAGTCAAATAGTCACTGAATGCTACCAAACTCCTTATACAAAGCCAGCATCACCCTGATACCAAAACCAGACAAAGACAGAACAAAAAAAAAAAAAAGAAAGAAAGAAAGAAAAGAAAATTACAGACCAAACTCCCTCATGAACACAGATGCATAAATTTTCAAGAAGCTAAGCTTGGTGGTGCACACCTTTAATCCCAGCACTTGGGAGGTAGAGGTAGGAGGATTGCCATGAGTTCAAGGCCACTCTGAGACTACATAGTGAATTCCAGGTCAGTCTGAGCTAGAGTGAGACCCTACCTCAAAAAACCAAACCAAGCCGGGCGTGGTGGCGCACGCCTTTAGTCCCAGCACTCGGGTGGCAGAGGTAGGATCCCTATGAGTTCAAGGCCACCCTGAGACTCCATAGTGAATTCCAGGTCAGCCTGGGCTAGAGTGAGACCCTACCTCGAAAAACCAAAAAAAAAAACAAACAAACAAACAAACAAACAAAACAAAATGTCAAGAAAACACTGGCAAATAGAAACTAGAAATAAGAACATAACAAAAAGATCATTCACCCCAACCAAACAGGCTTTATCCCAGAGATGAAGCAATGGTTCAACATATGCAAATCAATAAATGCAATACACTATATAAATGGACTGAAGGACAAAAAGCACATGATCATCTCAATAGATGCAGAAAAGACATTTGACAAAATCCAACATTCCTTCATGATAAGAGTCCTACAGAAAGTGGGAATAGAAGGAACATGTCCTAACATAAGAAAGGCTATTTATGACAAACCTACAGCCAACATAATACCAAATGGGGGAAATTTGGGAGCTTTTCCATTGAAAAAGGTGTCTACTCTCCCCACTTTTATTTATTATTTATTTATTATACATTTGTTATATTTATTATATATTTATTTATAGCAACAAGGTAAGAGACATACATAAAACGGATACAAATTGAAAAGGAAGAGATCAAGTTAGAATTATTTGCAGATGCTATGATTCTATACATAAATGACCCTAAACTTTACCAGCAAACTGTTAGAGCTGATAAACACTTATAGTAATGTAGCAGGATATAAAATAAACACACAGAAATCAGTTGCCTTCCTTGATCATGCTATGGATGAAATCAGGGAATCACTACCCTTCACAATTGCCTCAAATAAATAAATAAAGTACCTTGGAATAAACCTAACTAAGAACGTGAAGGATCTCTACAATGAAAATTTTAAAACACTCAAGAGAGAAATTGCAGAAGACACTAGGAAATGGAGAGACATCCCCATGTTCTTGGATTGGAAGAATCAATATTGTGAAAATGTCAATCTTACCAAAAGCAATCTATACATTTAATGCAATCCCCATCAAAATTCCAATGGCATTCTTCACAGAGATAGAAAAAGCAATCCTAAAATTCATTTGAAGTACAAAAAACTTCAAATATCCAAAACAATTTTGAGCAACAAAAATAAGGCTGGTAGTAACACCGTATCTGATTTTAAACTATATTTTTTTTTAAAAAAGGAGAGATGGAGGGATGGCTTAGTAGTTAAAGCATTTGCCTGCAAAGCCAAAGGACCCAGGTTCGATTCCTCAGGACCCACGTAAGCCAGATGCACAAGGTAGCACATACGTCTGGAGTTCATTTGCAGTGGCTGGAGGCCCTGGCTCATCCATTCTCTCTTTCTTTCTGACTCTCTCTCAAAAAAAGTCTCTAATGTTTTTGACTCAAATAACTGTCCAAAAACAGGCAAAATAAAAATACAGTTATAGGGCTGGCTCAGTGGCTAAAGGCACTTGCTTGCCAAACCTGATGTCCAGGATCCATTCCCCAGTGACCACATAAAGCCAGAGGCACAAAGTGGTGCATGCATCTAGAGTTTGTTTGCAGTGGCAAAAGGCTCTGGAACACCCATAGACACTCCCCCCCCAAACACACACACATAGACACACACTCTCTCAATGCAAATGACTCATTTTTTAAAAAATCCGTTTGATTTGCTGGCTTTGAAAAGGGATGTAAGAAGCTTTGTGGTAAACTAGGAGCCAAGTTTGGAACATGAAAGAATCAACAACTTGATAGTAAAGTTGGTAGTTCCTTCTCAGGGCTTCTTCTTCTTCTTCTTCTTTTTTCTTCCTTTCTAATTTGGATAATTTTTCACATTTACTTGTTTTTCTCGTCAATGATCTTTCATTAAATTTGCAGGTTTTCTGTTGTCTGCTTGTATATTTGATGCGATACTAGTCTCAACCAGGCAAGCAAAGGGTCACCTCACATCATTCAACGTCACACCATTCAGTTTGCTGGAATCATCTCCTGCCTTTCACCCTTCAGCTTCATTTGCAAAAGGGACAAACTGGTTCGCATCAGATGCTGTACAGACAAGATGCCATGTGAGGTGTGCTGGGTGCGAGGCCCTTTGCCAGGTCTTTTTGATGTGGAAACCTAAAACTTCCCTGACGGGCGCTCTGCTCGCCTCTCGAACTCCAGCCCGCCCTCCGCACAGACTCCATTTCCCAGGATGCCCAGCGGCCGGGCGGCCAGAAGGCTGTGCGCCTCGCGCGGGGCATGATGGGGGAAGTGGAGCTTTCCATCATGGCGGCTTCCATCTCGGGCTACACCTTCAGCGCTGTGTGTTTCCACAGCGCCAACAGCAACGCAGATCATGTAGGTGCCGGGCTCCCTAATGGGGCCTTCATCCTCCTCCTCTGGCCGCAGTCTGCGGCTGAGCCGGGCCCGCTGGCCGCTCGGGTTCCGGGGGCCCGGCCCGAGCAGCTGCTGCCGACGCAGGTGGCTCCGGTCCCCGGCGAGCCCCCGCGCCCTCGGCGGGCCCCGCACTCGGCGCCACCCGCGGGACAGCCGGCCTCCCGCAGGGTCCGAGTCGCCTGGCGGAAACCGGGTGCCCGCTGTCCCGGCCCCGCGAGAGGCGGTCTCGGAGACTCGCGAGGGGCGCCCAGGGGCCCGAGGAACGAGGGGCCGGGCTCCGGGTCTGGGAGACGCACCGGCCCGCGGGTCGGGAGCGCGGCGGGCGAAGGCGCGGCTGCCACCGCTCCTCCTGGTCACACCCCGCGGTGTGCGCTTCGCCCGGTGGAGATGGGGGCAGGAGTATTACTGGGCGCGGGGTCTGCTTGCCTCTCCTGGAAGTTGCTCGTTTAGTTCCTTGGCCAAGTGTTGCAGAAGCACGGGACGAAGTCCTAGTGAAAAATGGGGAAGTGGCAAGCCCGCGAATGGAGGTTCGGATTAGGCGTGGGCTGTGCAGCCCGTAGGGGCGAGCCGAGTGAGTCTTCTTTCGGTGTCGTTTACTGGTCTCCGGCAATTCTTGGTGAAACTAGGTAATTTTCTCCTACAGGAGATATTTAATTAGCCCACCCGTTTATGGGGGGTTATACTCTGTAATGTTGTTAGGGAAGTATTCAAATTCATCAAGCCAGTGTGTGGGCTTTTTGTGGTTGTCATTACGAAGCAAAATGATGCACCGCCCCCCGAGGAGGTGCTGGATTTCGTTTGATGACAGCAGTCTTCTTCACTTCCATTAATAAAAGCTGATTCTGAGCGGTGATTCCATTAGTAAATTGAATGGAATTAAGTTACTGTACTTTTCATTTCTTCAGTGCTGATGGTACAGATGACTGATAGGGATACATACAGCGTAGGTTTTTCCAGAGGCAATTCTGAGCACTGGCTTTTGGTTTGTAGCAAGCTACTTAATAGTGTAGACAGCTTTTGATACCCTGCAGTTATGTGATGAATGATCCTTCTTCATTTTATAGAGTTCTGTAGTATCATAATATCATAGCAAGATTATTGTAAGAACAAGAAACTACCTATTAAAAATGGATCGTCTTTTTACAGTCTTCAGCGAATTGAACATATTACTTAAATTGCTATCAATTTGTTGTTGTTTTAAAACAAGGTGTTATGTAGTCCAGGCTGGCTTCTAGCTATTGCAAATCTGACTTTGAACTCCTGACCCTCCCATTTCCACCCCCTCCAAGTGCTAGGATTTCAGGAATATGCCACCACACCCTTCTTTAGATTTGTCAGTATTTTTAGTAGTGATGAAGATTGAACCCAGGGCCTTGTGCATATGAGACAGTGGGATACTTCGAAGTAATGTCAATTTTAAAGTTGAAGAACCAAGAGTTTACTTTTGTAATACGTACATGTTTTGTCAGGAAAGAAATTATTCTAAAGCCATGCATTATTCTGTAGAACTAAAGTTAACATTTTTCTGCAGAGAGCCAGGTAGTAAAAGATATTCTTTAAGGTTCGGGCGCCATGTGATCTCTGTGGGAGCTACTGAGCTCTGTTGTTATGAGAAGAAAGCAAATGTAGACCATAAGCAAGTGAAGTGACTGTTTTCTAATAAAAGCTTATTTATGGGGCTGGAGAGATGGCTTAGTGGTGAAGCACTTGCCTGTGAACCCTAAGGACCCCGGTTCGAGGCTTGATTCCCTAGGACCCACGTTAGCCAGATGCACAAGGGGTTACATGCGTCTGGAGTTTGTTTGCAGTGGCTGGAAGCCCTGGTGTGCCCATGCTCTGCCTCTTTCTCTCTCTGTCTGTTGCTCTCAAATAAATAAAAAAATAAATAAAAGATAAAAAATTTAAAAAAGCTTGTTTATGCACTGAAAACTAAATTTCACGTACTTTTAGCAATTCATTACATACTCCTGTGGTATTGCAATCATTAGAAAATACAGCAGCCATACTCCTCTTGCAGGCTGAGCATTAATAGGCATTGGAATGGATTTAGTCACCACTGAGTTTGCCTATTCCTGCTGCAAGGTAACAGCTACTTAGTCCAGACCAGTAGGTAAATAAACATTGATATTTTAACCTTATTTAGTCATTTGTTTTTATTTTCTTTGCTTCTCGAGGTAGGGTCTCACTCTAGTCCAGGTTGACCTATAATTCACTGTGTAGTCTCAGGGTGGCTTTGAGCTCACAGTGATCCTCCTACCTCTGCCTTCTGAGTGCTGGGATTAAAGGTGTGCCCTACCATACCTAGCCATACTTAATTTTAGAGTGTTTTGATGTCACTTTTGATTTGTTACTGTTTCTCATACAGAGGACTGTTAGAATTACTAGGAAAATATAGAACATTGAGTTAAGTTTGAATTTCTGGTAAATAATTTTATGTATTATTTAGGGTATACTAAAAATTGTGTTTGATATTTATCCAAAATTCAAATTTAACTGGGTGACTGGATCATGCATGTGTGTGTGTGTGTAATTTATTTTACTTACTTGGCTAATTTTGGGAACCCTAGTCTGTAGAACATTAGGAATCTATAGCTAAGTTGTTGAGGATTTAAAGTTTCTGTATATTTCTGTTTTGTTTTCCAAGGTAGAGTCTTGCTGTATTCCAGGCTGAAAAGGAATTCACTACATAATCTTAGGATGCCCTCAAACCTACAGCAATCCCCCTACCTCTGCTTCCTGAATGCTGGGATTAAAAGCATGGACCACCACACCCGGTTAAGGATTTAAAGTTTTACAAGAATTTTACATTATTTTTCATTTTAATTAAAAAAAATTAGGAGGGCTAGAGAGATGGCTTACTGGTTTAGTTGCTTGCTGGCAAAGCCAAAGGACCCAGGTTTAATTCCCCAGTACCTATGTAAAGCCAGGTGCACAAAGTGGTGCATGCACCTGTAGTTCATTTGCAGTGGCTGGAACCCTGGCATGCTCATGCACTCACTCTCTCTCTCAAAATGAATAAAAATGTTTCTTAAAATTTTTCTCATTACACGATAAAGCTTTTGTTATGAGAACTCGTCATTGAAAGACTTTCATGGGACAAACAAGCTTATTTAGTTAGTATTTCTCAAACTGGTACTCAAGGAGACCTCTTTGAGAGAATTAGTCAGTCAGTTTGTTTGTTTGTTTGTTTCTTTCTTTCTTTCTTTTTTTGGTTTTGGTTTTTCGAGGTAGGGTTTTGCTTTAGCCCAGGCTGACCTGGAATTTACTGTGTAGTTTCAGGCTGTCCTCGAACTTAGGACTTAGGGATCCTCCTATCTCTGCCTCCTGTGGGTATTTGGGGAGATAGATTCCAGGTCAGCTTATCAATTAGTCCATCATTTGTACAAGAGGGTTATTTCAACATGTAGAGTATCTTCACCAGCCATACTTGTACGGAGCATGGCAGCAAGTGCCCAAGCAGTAAGTGATTTGCAGAGTAATTCTATATTGATTATGGTGATAGATGTGTTCCACAGGCATAAATAAATTGCATTTGTTAAGGAAAAATTTTCATGTGAATGATATATTTGCTTCTCATGTCCTTCCACCCAAGCACTCCTCATTGGCATAGTGCTTCCCCTTCCGTCATTAGCAGGGATTTTAGAGCAGTGGCATGTATTTTCAAGAAAACAGCCTTGGGATAGTTGTGCTTCCTGAATTTTTCCAATATTCTATGAGATTTATTAGGATTTAGATAATGAGTTCACCTAAAATCAGGGAAGACTTGATGATACTCAAATAATAATTTATCTTGTTATGGAATCTGTTTTTTCAAAGATATACCTAGGGCTGGATATGGCTTGGGTTTGATTCCTTGTTACCTGTGTAAGCCAGATGTACAAAGTGGCACATGCATCTGGAATTCTTTTGCAGTGGCAGGAGACCCTGGTATACTACACCTACTCTCTCTGTCTCTCTGTCTCTCTCTCTCAATATTTTAAGAAAATAGGTATACCTTAGTCTACTTGGTTTATGAAGTAAATATAAAAATATACATGTGGGGCTGGAGAAATGGCTTAGCAGTTAAGGTGCTTGCCTGTGAAGCCTAAGGATCCAGGATCAATTCCCCAGTACCCACATAAGCCAGATGCACAGGTAGGCACATGCATCTGGTGTTTGTTGTGGTGGCTGGAGGCCCTGGCGTGTTCTTTCTCTCTCAAGTAAATAAAGAAAATATTTTTTAAAAATTAAAAAGCATTAAAATATATATATTTCTGTGTGTGTGTGTGTGTGTGTGTATGTATGTATCTTAAGCTTATTTTGATTACTGTTAAATTTATTATAAAATAATAAAAATAATATTATAAAGTAATAAAATAAAATAAGTAATTTAACCTGCAACTGTTTTTTGTTGTTGCTCTTAGGAAGGATTTCTGCTAGGAGAAGTAAGGCAAGAGGAAACTTTTAGCATCAGTGACTCACAAATCAGCAACACAGAATTTCTACAAGTAATTGGTAAGTCTGTCAGTGGCCTTTGAAATATTCCTCCCTATGTATGCTTACTATTTGTCTTGTTCTTTGACTCGTAACTGATTTTAATATAAACTACTAAAGAATGCATAAAAAGCCAGGCGTGGTGGTGCGCACCTTTAATCCCAGCACTTAGGAGGCAGAGGTAGGAGACTCTCCATGAGTTCAAAGCCACCCTGAGACTGTCACATAATGAATTCCAGGTCAGACTGGGCTAGAGCAAATCCCTACCTCAAAAAACAATAACAACAACAACAAAGAATGCATAAAAAACTAAAATGATACGTATTAATACATAACAAGAGATTTTCTTCTGTTGGTGTAAACTTGCCGTTACAGCTGAAAGTATGGGTCTCCCCTTACCCAGCCAGTGGTTTGGCTTTGAATGAACAGTATGTGACCACTTGATAGTATTCTGGAAAACACAGTGAGCCTTCAGCCCTCCTCCTTGCACCTCATGCTTTAATGAAGGGATACTGTACATCCTTCCTACAGAGAGCTGGCAAGGATAGTAACACTTATACATAAGATACTTGCTAAACCCACATAGTGTTCCCAGGGATGATCTAAACAGTCACTCTGGGGAGGTTTCTGGGAAAGAGGAAGAGTTTTTATAGACGCATCCCCTCCTTGTAGACCGGTTTCTTTTTGAGAACTAGCATAGTCTTCTCATGTGCACCTTGAGCACATCACCAAGCAGCCGTCCTGACCAGCAGAATTAAGCAGGGGATGCTTCACTTATGTATGCAGCAAGCATCTATTGAAAAACTTCGTGATTCTGAGCTAGGCAGAGGAGGGAATGCCCAGACATATTCTGCCTTCTAGACAATGGGGAGGATAAGACAGACATACAGAAGTGCTGCACAGCAAGGTAAGGTCATAAGAAAGAAAGACTGGGGAAATGGCTCTTGTTTGACTTGTTTGCAAAGACTACAGGCACAGCTTCGATTCCCCAGTACCCACACAGAGCCATATGCACAAAATGGCACATGCATCAGTGGCAAGAGGCCCTGGTATGCCCACTGCTAGCAAATAAAAATAATTTTTGCCTGGTGTGGAGGCACAAGCCTGTAATCCCAGCACTGGGGAGGCAGAGGTAAGAATATTACCAAGAGTTCAAGACCAGCCTGTGACTACAGAGTGAGTTCCAGGTCTGCCTAGGCTAGAGTGAGACCTTACCTAAAAAAAAAAAAGTGGGCTGGAGAGATGCTTAGCAGTTAAGGTGCTTGCCTGCAAAGCCAAAGAACCTTCATTCAATGCCTCAGGACCCATGTAAGCCAGATGCACAAGGTGGTACATGCATCTGGAGTTCATTTGCAGTGAGTGGCTGGAGGCCCTGATGCACCCCTTCTCTCTCTCCAAATAAATAATAAAATATATGTTTGTTTGTTTTTTTAAAAAGGAAAGAAAGAAATCTCACAAGTGTTCAAAATTGAGACAAACTAGCCTGGTGTGGTGGCACACGTCTTTAATCCCAGCACTCGGGAGGCAGAGGTAGGAGAATCACTGTGAGTTTGGAGCCACCCTAAGACTCCATAATGAATTCCAGGTCAGCCTGGGCTAGAGTGACACCCTTCTTCGAAAAACCACAGAAAAAAATTGAGTAAAATTGCTAATGGGGAGTCAGTTAGGACCCCATGAAGGAGGGAAACGTAGGGCCAAGGGACGTGCACAGAACAAGTACTGCATGGAACATACAGAGAACAATCATCAACTTCAAGTCTAGATAACCTTATAGTGCAGGGAATGTGAGCTAAGGGTGAGGATTGAGGTAGAGGTAAAATTTGGGGGAAACAAATAACTAAACTGTCTCCAAGAGCCAAAACAATAAAAGCCATTCATCATGGATATGCCCTGACAAATAAAGACTTGTGGGCAGAACCTTTCCTTAAGGGGTTTTTGGTTTGGTTTTGCTAACTCATACACACTCATTCTTTCTCTCTTTCTAATTTTTTTAGTTACTTTTACTGTGCTTCAATTCTTTCTTTATTTTATTATTATTATTTTTATTTATTTTTATTTGAGACAGAGAGGAAGGGAGAAAGAGGGAGAAGAGAGGGCTAGAGAGATGGCTTAGCAGTTAAGGCACTTGCCTGCAAAACCAAAGGACCTCGCTTCTATTGCCCAGAATCCATGTAAGCCAGATGTACAAGGTGGCGCATGCATCTGGAGTTCATTTGCAGTGGCTATAGAGTCCTTGGTGTGTCTATTCTCTCTCTCTCTCAAATAAATAAATAAAAATAAAAAACCCTTTTTTAAAAAAAGAATGCCAGGCGTGGTGGTGCATGCCTTTAATCCCAGCACTCGGAGGCAGAGGTAATAGGATTGCTGTGAGTTCGAGGCCACCCTGAGACTCCACAGTGAATTCCAGGTCAGCCTGGGCTAGAGTGAGACCCTACCTCAAAAAACCAAAAAAAAAAAAGAGAGAGAGAGAGAGAGAAAATGGATGCACCAAGGCCTCTTGTCACTGGAAAGAAAGTCCAGTCGCATGTGCCACCTTGTGTATCTAGCTTACATGGGACCTGGAGAATCAAGCCTGAGTGCTTAGGCTTTGTAGGCAAGTGCTTTAACCACTAAGCCATCTCTCCAGCCCATTGCTAACTCCTGAAAATCCTAAAGCATGCAGTTTCATTTCATAGGACATCTGTGTAGTTTTGCATTATTTATACCTGGGATTCAAAATTAATCTAGTAAATAAAGGTTATATTGACAGTTGTGATTAACTGACAGCAAAAACTGCACTTCTGATGGGTATTCTAGTTATTTATTCATTTATTTACTGTTTTTGTAGTGCTAGGGATAGAAACCAGGCCAGTACATATTCTAGGCAAGTGCTCTAACACTGTAATAATTAATGGTATCTAAAATAACTTTGGAGTACTATATTATTTTTAGTGGCAAAAGCAAATACTTCTAGGTGAGGTTTACTTAATTTGCATCACTGTATCAGTGCCAGAGCTAGACAAATGAACTCTTGCTTCCTGTGGAAGTTTTGCATCTGTGTATGTGTTTGGACAGCATTAACACAAGTACTGATGCAACAAAGATAGCCCTGTGTCCTTCTAGCTGCTGCTGCTGCTTTTTTTTTTTTTTTTCTTAAGCAGAGTCTCCAGAAACTCACTCTGTAGTCAGGCTGGCTTTGAACTCATGGCTGTCTTCCTACCTCAACCTCCCATTCTTGGGATTAAAGCTGTGTGCCACCACACATTTTAACTGAATTAAGTTTAAAGCCTAAAACTCTGAGGCAGTGACTTTTGCAGTAGCAGATATTTAGTTACTGTGGGAAAATGTGATAGATAAAATGGAATGGTCAGTCTTGTGGTCTCATAAATCAGATCAGCCTCCTGGTGAGCAGGAAGACATCCTTCATCCACTTCACCACAACATCTTTCAGAAGCTCATAGGGTCTGCTTATAAATGACTGTCCCTTCAATATTAATTGTCTTTGAAAGGGTTAATAGACTTCCAGAATTCCAAACCTGGCCAAGTTGTCAGGTGTCTTTAGCAAGTTATTGATGGCAGGATGGTTAAGGCCCTTCCCTCCCAAAGCTGTCCTCATAGCTTTTATCCCATTTGATTAAATGCTTCCAGTCAGTGGTTACTTTCTCTTGTGATGCTTTGTTTGAATAGGTAAGGTTGAGTAAAGCACACAATAGCTGTGTGTTCCTGAATAAAAACGTTCACATGTGTCCTTGTCACACATGGACAGATGGAAGCAGACCACTCAGTCTCTAGTCTGCTTTGTTCTGGGATTGTGTCTCTCCTGGGGTGGAAATGGTAAGTAGCCCCACTTCTTTCACCAGTGTGCATACAGCTCCTGTTTGCAAGGGGAAAACCATTGTGAGTGTGTGAAATTTTGGTTTTATAAAAAGCCTGAGCTGCCACAGTTGCCTGTATCTTTCTTGATTAACTGAGCTGTGTTTTTCTTTCTGATCACAGAGATCCATAATCATCAGCCTTGTTCGAAACTTTTTAGGTAAGCCTTGTCTTTATCGGTTCAGTCTTTGTTAAAAGAGATGATTAAAACTACGGAATTCAGCCGGGCATGGTAGCGCTTGCCTTTAATCCCAGCACTCGGGAGGCAGAGGTAGGAGGATTGCCATGAGTTCGAGGCCACCCTGAGACTCCATAGTGAATTCCAGGTCTAGAGTGAGACCCTACCTCGAAAAATCAAAAACAAACAAACAAAAAAACTACGGAATTCAGTCCTAGAACTGATGGTGCCTTTAAAGTCACAAGTAAAGGCACCCTAAATCTTTTCCTGTTTTTTTGTTGTTTGTTTTTCTTTTTCTTTTTTTTTTTTTTGTGATTGTTTTGAAACAGTCTCTGTATTGTCTAAGCTAGCCTTGAACTCATGAAACTCCTTCCTATGTAGCCTCCTTGTCAAGGGCTCTGACAATAAAAAATTAAAAAGTTTACTAGGGCTGGATGTGGTGACACACTCTTTTAATCCCACACTTGGGAGACAGAGATAGGAGGATTACCATGAGTTTGAGACCACCCTGAGACTATATAGTGAATTCCAGGTTAGTCTGGGCTAGAGTGAGACCCTACTTTGACCCCTCCCCCCACAAACACACACAAAGTTGACTAGGAATCATATATGATACACATAAAATAATGACTATTTTGAAAGAAAGTTGAAAATATTCAGTGGTCAACTTTAAAATGAAAGGAGCCTTGAGCAGTGGCTCAAGCCTGTGGTTTCGGCTACTTGGGAGGCTGAAGTGGGAGAACATGTCTCACAAAGGAAGGGGGAAGGAAATAGAAAGCGTCCTCCTTCTGTTTAATATACCAGTTCCTTATATGGCCAACTGAAGGACAGAAAGGAATGGGAAGAGGGACATTCAGAAGGGAGAAAACAACAAGAGAGATCTGGAAGGAAAGGGGAAGGGGAAAGTAGCCCTCTCCAAACCGCCATGCAGGACTGCCAGTCTTGTGGCTCTCTTCCTGTGCTGGAGCTTGAACATGGGGGCTTATGCATGCCACATGTGTACGCCACCCCTTCTGGAAGCCAGCCAGTGCTTTCCTTCCACTGTGCTCATACAGGTACCTTCCAGTGTTCTTGTCCAACACGTCCTTACCTCACCCTGCTAGCCCCTTTGCCTTCCTGCTGTACCCGGTGGCTTTCACCCTGACCTCGTTGTATGCACCTATTTACCCCCCCTGGGACTCATGTCCCACCCTTACTTACTGGTTAGTCCAGAGGATTGTCATTGTGCTAGATGGCTACCTATAAACGAAGCTTCAGAGTGGCCAATAATCTCATCTTTTCCATTTCCACCTGACTGGAAGGAGTGGGGAAGCCATATGAGCAATCACTGATTCATCTGAAGATCATCTGAGCAGTTTAAATCCACCAGGCCTTGTTGCCTCTGGGCCTGATTGTCAGGCCTTTACTAGCTATATTCTGTGGTTCTCTGTGAGGCATTCATTAAAATATTGTCAGCACCAGAAGAAGCCTTGCATACCTTTTGTTCTGTGTTTGTTGTATTTGTCTGAGGCTGAATCTGTAGCCACGCTGACCTGGAACTTACTCTGTAGCCATAGGTTTGCCTTGAACTCAGTGACCCTCCTATCTTAGTGCTGGAACTAAAGGCATGTCCCTCCCGCCCCCAAGACTCCTACTGCTTAAAATGGAAAGAAAACCTTATAAAAGATCTGTATACTACAACCTTTTTCTTATTTTATTTATTTATTTATTTATTTATTTATTTATTTATTTATTTATTTATTTATTTTGTGTTTCGAGGTAGGGTATCACTCTAGCCCAGGCTGACCTGGAATTCACTATGTATTCTCAAGGTGGCCTTGAACTCATGGCCATCCTCCTACCTCTGCCTCCCACTGCTGAGTTAAAGGCATGCGCCACCACACCTAGCTTGCTACAAACTTCTGATTTTGCAAAACAAGGAAATGGAGAGCCAGTAAGGTACATGGCTTGTCCCAGATCCTACAGTGAGAAGCACAACTTGGCTTAAGCTAATATCTCCTGGTGACAGCCAGATTCTTCTGTTGAACTCCTTCCTGCCTTTAGGGCCTCGGTTTATGGTGGCGGGAAGAAGGCCAGAGATAGGAAGGAAGGGCCTGTGAGTCAGTACGTCTGAGGGGTCAGATTGGTCTGTTTTTGGAGGTGGGCACATTGTTTGGAACTAGCCAGACCTGGCTGCAAATTACAGCCCATCTTCCTAATGGCTCTTCAATTTACCCAAGGCCACTAACTTTGCTGAATTATTATTTTTTTTTTTTTCCCGAGGGAGGGTCTCACTCTAGTGCAGGCTGACCTGGAATTCACTATGGAGTCTCAGGGTGGCCTTGAACTCACAGTGACCCTCCTACCTCTGCCTCCTGAGTGCTGGGATTAAAGACGAGCCCCACCACGCCCGCCTCAAACTTGCTGAATTTTTGGTCTGAATCTATCAACACTGTGATAAGAGCTTTGTGAAGTAGCAGGAGAGCACAGTGCCTTTAACACGCAGCCATGTCCTTTCCCCTCTTCCTTCACCAAAAACGGGCTGCTGTTATACAAGTACTTAGAAACAAAGAAGCGACGGCCATTTGAAACCTCACACTTGGTAATTACTTGGTTACTTCCTACACATGGAAGTAATGTCTTTAGAATGTAGCAATCTTTTGAGTAGAGTTTGACACAAAATGTACCTTCTGCCCTGGAAAGTATTTAGACATTTCTTTGTACACCTTTGTCTGTAAGCAGTTCTATCTTTTCAGGGTTAGACACTTCCAAAACTCCTGGAAAGCATGTCTATGTCAGTGCTGTGGAATTTTAATACATTTTTTTTCTCTTTAAAAACAACAGTTTTTATGACTACGCAAGCAAAGTTAATGAAGAGAGTTTGGACAGAATTCTTAAAGATCGAAGGAAGGTATGTTGTTTATTGCCGGTGTTTTCAGGGCTGGTGACCTAGTTCTTCAGTAATCTTGCAGCTACCTTGTCTGTTAGCATAAGAGGTAGAAGTAGAGACATCCACAGTGAATTAGTTTGGCATCTCATCCTCCATTTCTCAGAACGATGGGAGAGTTTGTTTAAAACTTCCAGCAAATGTCAAATCAATAAGTTGATTACTTTCAGGTGATATCTGATGTAGACTAAGTGCCTGCTTCGAGACTTAGAAACAATCACTGCAAGAGTCTACACATAATGAAAACAACCAAGTCTGCATCGGTAACTTTTCTCATTTCTGTGGCAAGATACCTGACAAAAAGCAACTTAAAGGAGGAAATCCTTAATTTGGCTGGTGGATTGGGGGTTCAGTCTATCATTGAGGGAGAGCGTAATGGCAGGAGTGTAAGGCGGCTGTAGTAAGGGAGCAGAGAGATGAATTCAAGGGTCCAGTTCACTTTCTCCTTTTTAATTTATTTTTATTTTTTCGGTTTTCCGAGGTTGGGTTTCACTCTAGCCCATGCTGACTTGGAATTGACTATGTAGTCTCAGGTGGCCTCGAATTCATGGTAATCCTCCTCCCTCTGAGCCTCCCAAATTCTCGGATTAAAGGTGTGCATCACACACCCACCTTCACTTTCTCCTTTTAAAAAAAAAAATTTTTTTATTTAAGAGAGAGAAAAGGAGCTAGACAGACAGACAGACAGACAGATAGATAGATGCAGGCAGGCAGACAGACAGACAGACAGCTGCTTTAAATGTACTCCAGAAACATGCACCACCTTGTGCCTCTAGTTTACATGGGTCCTGGAGAATCATACTGTGGTCCTTTGGCTTTGCTGGCAAGCACTAGGCCATCTCTCCAGCCTGACTTTCTCTTTTTTATTCAGTAGTGGAGATCCCAGTCCATGGAATGGTACCACCCATATTCAGGATAGCTCTTCCCCCGTCAGTTAAACCTCTCTGGAAACACCCTCATGGACGTGCCCAGAGCTGTGTTAGGAGAAGCCAGATCCCATCAGGTTGACAAAATTTTTGCTGGGGCACAGGCAGGGTGATACATGCCTAGGCCTGCAGGACTGAACCCTAGTATGAAAGGGGCCATATTGACGTGTTGATAGCTCTAGCCAGTGGGTAGTTTTTCTATGTACTTTTGTGTAACTAATGTGGATTTTAGTATAGCACAATAGAAAGAGACAGGCAGGTAAATTCCACACTGTGGCTGTGATTTCTTGGGTGACTAGAGAGAAACGTTCATTATGAGATGCTACAAAGGAAGACTTGGCTCAGAAGCTTAGCAGTTACCATCCTTTTTACATGAAAGTGTCAGAATATGATCTCAATTTACTGTTAACTTTAATGTGAAGCTAACAGTTTTAAATTACTTTCCCATTTTGCTTGTTTTGGTTTTGTTGTTGTATTTTATTTACATAGAGAGAGAGAATGAGAATGAATGGGCACACAAGGGCCTTTAGCAACTGCAAATGGACTCCAGACACATTCTCCACTTTGTCCACCTGACTCTAAGTGGGTACTGAGGAATTGAACCCAGGCCATCAGGCTTTGCAAGCATGTGCCTTTAACCACTGAGCCATCTCTCCAGAAGCCCCCCCCCTCCTTTTAATATTTCTATTTATTTTCAAGGAGAGAGAGAGAGAGAGAGAGAGAGAGAGAGAGAGAATGGGTGCACAAAGACCTCTAGCCACTGCAACATATGCCATATGCATGTCCCACTTTGTGCATCCACCTTTACATATGTACTGGGGAATTGAACCTGAGTTGTTATGTTTTCTCAGCAAGCACCTTAACCACTGAGCAATTTCTCCAGCCCTTTTGTTCTTTTTGAGACAGGGTTTCAATGGGCCAAAACTAGCTTTCCTTGAACTTTCCTTGATCCATCTGCCTGCTACCTAAATTCTGGAATGATAGACATGTGCCAATGTACCACCCTACCCAACTAAACGACTTCCCCCTCCCCCCCCCCCCAGTTTTGTGGTAGTGTCTCATTCAAGGTCACACTGACCTCTTGGAACTCACTCTAATCCCAGGCTAGCTTAGAACTCACAGTGAGCAGTGATTCTCCTTTCTCTGGCTCCTGGGATGAAAGAAGTACACCACCACACCCAGCTTCTACACTTTATAAAGCTGGAGTCTTACTGTTTGTTTCAAGGAAGTAAGCTTCATGAAGATTGTTTTCTAATAAAGGATTAAGTTGTTCTACAACAACCCTTGGGCTTGGAAAATAGCTCAGTCAGTAAAGTGCTTGCTGTGCAAGCAAGAGGATCTGAGTTCAAATACATAGCACCCCAGCAAAAGCTGGGTGTGGCAGTATGCACAATCCCCGTGCTGGGGAAGCAGAATAGGACTTTCCCTGGGGTTTGCTGGCCAGCGAATCTTGCTGAATTGGTGAGCTCCAACATCAGAAAGACCCTGTCTCAGAAAAATAAACTGGAGAACCAAGGAAGATTCCCAGCATTGACCTCCACTTTCTTAACCTTCCCGTCCTGTGTCCCTGTTAGCCATCAAACTGCTCTGTCAGGCTTCTTGAACTTTTTCTACTCACCATTCTTTTTATTTTTATTTTTGGTTTTTCGAGGTAGGCTTTCACTCTAGCCCAGGCTGACCTGGAATTCACTGTGTAGTGTCAGGGTGGCCTCAAACTCACCGTGAGCCTCCTACCTCTGCCTCCCAAGTGCTGCGATTAAAGGCGTGCGCCACCACGCCCAGCACACCATTCTTTTAGCCTAAGAAACTCTTACATGACTCTAGATATGTATGTATCAAAAGTTTGTTGATAATAAATCACAAAGAAATTTATTTTAAGGTAATCCTTTGGTATACATACAACTTTAACATTTATTAAAGATAAAAAACCAGCTGGGCAACTTTTCATTTTACTCCTATCTTATATACCTACATATCTAGTCATGTAAGAATTTCTTAGGCAAAAAGAATGGTGAGCTAGGCGTGGTGGCGCACGCCTTTAATCTCAGCACTTGGGAGGCAGAGGTAGGAGGCTCACGGTGAGTTGAGGCCACCCTGACACTACACAGTGAATTCCAGGTCAGCCTGGGCTAGAGTGAAAGCCTACCTTGAAAAACCAAAAAACAAACAAACAAAAAGATTAAAAGCCAGTTTTTCACACTGAGATGGATATGTTGATATGTTGTTTCTTTTTATATAAAGAATTCAATCTTGTCTGAATATTTCGTCAGTGCTGAGAAGTCTGTTCCACATAAATACACAGTACAAAATAGAAGTATGTCTTGGGACCATTTCAGAAATTGTGGGCAATTCTGTCCTAATCCAAGATTTCCTGTGTGTGTGTGTGTGTGTGTGTGTGTACGCGCGCGCGCATGTACACGTGAGCAGGTGTACATACGTGTACATGTGCATGTAGAGGTCAGAGGATAACCTTAGGTGTTATTTCTTGAGCACCACCCAAGGTCTCTCACTTGTCCCGAACTTGCCATGTAGGCTAGAGTCACTGTCTTCCTCTGCAGCATTGGGATTGTAAGTGCTTGCAACCACACCTGGCTTCTCATAGATTCTGGGACCTACTTCAGGTCCTAGTGCTTGCATGGTGAGCACTTTCACAAACGAAATCTTCCTCTCTCTAGTTAATAATTTTTTTTTTTTTTTTTTTTTGAGGTAGGGTCTCACTCTGGCCCAGGCTGACCTGGAATTCACTATGGAGTCTCAGGGTGGCCTCGAACTCATGATCATCCTCCTACCTCTGCCTCCCAAGTGCTGGGATTAAAGGCATGCGCCACCACACCCAGCCTATAATTTTTTTTTTTTTAATGAAGAGGTAGCAATTCAATCAGAAAATAAATTTAATAATATATTAAAAAATTCTAATTAGCCGGGTGTGGTGGCACACACCTTTAATCCCAGCACTTGGGAGGCAGAGGTAGGAGGATGATCATGAGTTCGAGGCCACCCTGAGACTCCATAGTGAATTCCAGGTCAGCCTGGGCTAGAGTGAGACCCTACCTCGAAAAAAAAATTCTAATTAAACAAAAGTGGGGCTGGAAAGATGGCTTGGTGGTTTAAGGCATTTGCTTGCAAAGCCAAAGTATGCCAGGTCAACTCTCCAGGACCCACATAAGCCAGATGCACAAGGAGGCACATGCATCTGGAGTTTGTCTGCAGTGGCTGGAGGCCCTGGTGCGCCCATTCTCTTTCTCTCAAATAAATAAATAAAACATAATTTTTTTTTCAAAATTTACTTATAGCTTAGTGTAATAAAAATTATGAGGAAATTAGGGCTGGAGAGATGGCTTAGTGGTTAAGCGCTTGCCTGTGAAGCCTAAGGACCCCGGTTCGAGGCTCGGTTCCCCAGGTCCCACGTTAGCCAGATGCACAAGGGGGCGCACGCGTCTGGAGTTCGTTTGCAGTGGCTGGAGGCCCTGGTGCGCCCATTGTCTCTCTCTCCCTCTGTCTTTCTCCCTGTGTCTGTCGCTCTCAAATAAATAAATAAAAATTTTGAAAAAAAAATATGAGAGATAATGGGAGGAAATTAGTCTCTGGTTTCTAAAATTAAACTATTTTTTTGTTTGTTTATCATATTTATTTATTTATTTATTTGAGAGCGACCAACAGAGAGAGAAAGAGGCAGAGAGAGAGAGAGAGAATGGGTGCGCCAGGGCCTCCAGCCACTGCAAACAAACTCCAGATGCGTGCTCCCCCTTGTACATCTGGCTAACGTGGGTCCTGGGGAATCAAGCCTCGAACCAGAGTCCTTAGGCTTCACAGGCAAGTGCTTAACTGCTAGGCCATCTCTCCAGCCCAAATTAAACTTTAGTTTCTACAAGAACAGACTTCATATCTGCAGTAAAACACTGCAGCTCACAGCATGCAGTAGTCTTGAGTCTGAGCTGAGGAGTTTCAGGTAGCATTCGTTTGCTCTACGTGGTATAACTGTGCAGTGCTAACTGTGCATGCTGTGTGGCCTGAAGCAAGGCTGAAGTCAAAGCCTGTAGTGCAACCCAGGGAAGCACTGCAGACACACCCCAGATTGATAACACATTTGATTTGAATTAATTTTTGGTTGCTTTCATTCAGAAACCTTTTACCAAATGGTTCAAGAGTCCCCACATTCAGTCATCCAGTTGTATGACCCCATAGTTTAAGAAGCTATGCTTGAGCCAGGCGTGGTGGTACACAACATTAATCCCAGCACTTGGAAGGCAGAGGTAGGAGGATGGTTGTGAGTTCAAGGCCACCCTGAGACTACATAGTGAATTTCAGGTCAGCCTGAGCTAGAGTGATATCCTACCTCAAAAACCAAAAAACAAAACAAAAAAACTATTTATTTATCTCAATTAAAAAAAAAAAAAAACTAGTATATACTCTACCCACCCTTGGACTTATCTTCTTTCACTTAGTATAAGTATTTTGGGATTCTTCTACTGGTATATATACCTGTGATTCATTCTGTGTTTGTTATTGTGTAGGATTCCATTGCGTGGATATATTATGATTTGTTCAATTTATCCATTCAGTTGTTGATGGGCAGTTGGGTAGTTTTCAGTTTTGAGCTATCTAGCATAAACTTGTCATGAACATTTGTGTACAAGTTGATATGGATACATTCAGAAGTAAATTAATAAGATTTGATACAGCTTTTTATTTATTTATTTATTTATTTATTTATTTATTTGAGACAGGGAGAGAGAGAGTGGTTATGCCAGGACCTCTAGCCACTGCAAATGAACTCCAGATGCATGTGCCACCATGTGCATCTGGCTTACGTGGGAACTGGAGAATCGAACCTGCATCCTTAGGCTTCGCAGGCATGTGCCTTAATCACTAAGCCACCTCTCCAGCCCTGATAAACCTTTTAATACTTCTTTTGGTTTCTATTGCAGAAGGTCATCGGGTGGTACAGATTCCGGCGAAACACACAGCAGCAGATGTCATATCGAGAGCAGGTTATCCACAAACAGCTCACCCGCATCCTCGGGGTGCCCGACCTTGTCTTCCTTCTCTTTAGTTTCATCTCTACTGCCAACAATTCCACTCATGCTTTAGAATATGTTCTCTTTAGACCAAATCGCAGGTAAGGAAAAGCTTTCCCACCATTCAAACTGGTAAAAAAAAGATACTGGTACAAGTAATTGAGATTCATGACTGAAAATGTACATTATAATGCATTTTAAAGCCTTTCTTTTTTTTTTTTTTTTTTTTTTGGAGGTAGGATCTGGCACTAGCTCAGGCTGACCTGGAATTCATTATGTAGTCTCAGGCTGGCCTCAGACTCACAGTTATCCTCCTAGTTCAGCCTCTCAAATGCTGGGATTAAAGGTGTGTTCTGGGCTGGAGATATGGCTTAGCGGTTAAGCGCTTGCCTGTGAAGCCTAAGGACACCAGTTTGATGCTCGGTTCCCCAGGACCCACGTTAGCCAGGTGCACAAGGGGGTGCACGCATCTGGAGTTCGTTTGCATGGCTGGAAGCCCTGGCGTGCCCATTCTCTCTCTCTCCCTCTATCTGTCTTTCTCCCTGTGTCTGTCACTCTCAAATAGATAAATAAAAAATGAACAAAAATATTTTTTAAAGGTGTGTTCTACCATGCCCAGCTATAACTTTCTCTTAGTATGTGTGTAGTATGCATATTAGGTGTCCTCTGTTGCTCTTCTACTTTATTTTTCTGAAATATTCTGACAGAACCTAGAGCTCCCCATGTTTTGGTTTGGTTAGATTGTCTGACCAGAGAGCCCCACAGTCCTCTTGTCCTTAATCCTTCTTGGGCTGAGATTACAGGCATATGTAGTCATACCTGGCTTTTGTGTGTGTGTTTGTGTGTGGGGGGGGTAGGATTTCTCTACCCTAGTTCAGGCTGACCTGGAATTCACTGTGTAGTCTCAGGGTGGCCTTGAACTCACAACAATCCTCCTACCTCTGCCTTCTAAGTGCTGGCATTAAAGACGTGCACCACCATGCCTGGATTGGCCTTTTTTGTTTGTTTGTTTATTAGTTTATTTATTTGACAGAAATAGGATGAGGCAGATAGAGAGAAAATGGGTGCACCAGATCCACCAGCCACTGCAACTAAACTCTAGATACATGTGTTACCTTCTGTGTCTGGCTTACTTGGGTCCTGGGGAATCGAACCTGAGTCCTTTGGCTTTGCAGGCAAATACCTTAACTGCTAAGCCATCTCTCCAGCCCTTTTTCTTTTCTTTCTTTCTTTTTTTTTTTAATATGGTGCTGGGGTTCATACATAGGCCCTGACACTTGCACAGCAAGCACTCTTACCAACTGGGCTGTCGCCTCAGTCCCTTCTTTGTAGCATCTTTAAAGAAAAGTCTTCATTGCTCTCTTTGAGTTAGAGAAGGTGTTTTCCTTGTTAGTTACTTACATGAATTAAAAGGGTTTGGGGATCAATAAGTATTAACAAGATGTTTGTCATTTATAAATTTTTGTGAGTACAGGCAGGTAGAAACTTAATTTGCTACTTCATAGTCCATCATGTGGAAATAGAACTTTATCTTATTGCTTCTGATTGCAACTTTAGAACACAGAATTAAAAGATAAAATTGTAGAATTCCAAGTCAGCCTGAGCTAGAGTTAACCCTGCCTCAAAAAACCAAAACAAACAATGATGTTCTGTGATCATACTTTCTACCTGTAAACTGCAGAAGATATTCCCTCTGGAAATATAGTTGTAGAATAGAATAAATTAAGGCTATATTTGTGAAAATAATTATTGTTAATTAACCATTTGCAAGATTTCATTAATTACCACATAGGTAATTTTTCAGCATTTGTCAGTCACTGTGGGGATACAAATGATGAATAAGACATGGCCTCCAGTAAGGTAAAAAGGAGACATAAAGGGTAGAGAAAGGAAGGGAGGAAGATACTTAATAGGTTGATATTGTATATATGTAATTACAATGATTGTAATGGGGAGGTAATATGATGGAGAATGGAATTTCAAATGGGAAAGTGTGGGGGTGGGAAGGAGGGAATTGCCATGGGATATATTGTATAATCGTGGAAAATGTTAATAAAAATCAAAAAAAAAAAAAAAAAGACATGGCCTCCACCCTCAAGGAATTTCTACTTAAAAGGAAGGGAAAACGTTGCTATTTTATGAATCCTTGGTGGTCTATAAAAATAGGTGCTCCCATTGTGCTGAGAAGTGACAAAGGAGTGTTTAGCACTGAAACATCTCTATCTCACCTTCCAAGGTTCAGGGTCTATTGCAGAAGAGGTGGTGGAAAGAATGTAAGAGCCAAAAGAAGGATAGGACTCCTTACAATGGACTCTTCCAGACACAAAATGGCCTGGATATCCATGACCTCACAGTGCCTTGCACTACCTACACAAGACCATCATAATAGGAGGAAAAGATGATGACATCAAAATAAAAGAGAGACTGAGAGGGGAAGAGAATATGACGGAGAGTGGAGTTCCAAAGGGGAAAGTGTGTGGGGAGGGTACCATGGTTTATTGTCTATAATTATTGAAGTTGTCAATAGAAAATAAAAATTAAAAATAATTTAATTTTTTAAGTAGGTGTTTCATAGCACCTTCTGTTAGTTTACCAGTATCAGAGACTAAGGGTCCTATATGGCCAATCCCCATTCCTTTATTTAATTGTATTGGTTATTTGTGTGTGTGTGTGTGTGCATGTGTACAAACCAGGGTCTCTTACTACTACAAATGACTGCCTGTCCAGCTCTGTAGCTGGTGAATTAAAGCCAGGTTAGCAGGCTTTGCAAGCAAGGAAGATCCTGAGTTTAAAGAAAGCTTAGACTACACAGTGAGATCCTGTCTCCTAAAAGAATAAAAAGCAGGTAAGTTAATCCCAGCACTTGGGAGGCTGAGGTAGAAGGATTGCTGTGAGTTGAAGGCCAACCTTGAGCTACAGAGTGAGTTCCAGGTTAAACAGCTACAGTGAGACCCTGCCTCGGTAAATTAAAAATAAATAATAGTTTTGTCTACATGTTAAATATGTCCATATCTAATAAAAATAAAATTTAAAAATTATTTAATTAAAAAATAATAGTTTTGTGTGATCTTTTTCTCAATTCTTCTGCAGGTATAATCAAAGGATATCACTTGCTATTCCCAATCTAGGCAATACTAGCCAGCAGGAATACAAAGTATCTTCAGTGCCAAACACTTCTCAGAGTTATGCCAAAGTTATCAAAGAACATGGGTAAGTTGAAAGGTAAAATGAGTTTCTTTTGTCACCAGTAATTCCTTTGTTAATAATATTGTTAATGAGGCTGGGAGAGATGGCTCAGCAGTTAAGGTGCTTGCCTGAAAAACCTAAAGACCTGGGTTTAATTCCCAAGTACCCGCATAAAGCCAGATATACAAAGTGGTGCATGTATCTGCAGTTCATTAGCAGCTGCTAGAGGCCCTGGCTGTCTTACTTGCATTTTATCTCCCTCCCTTCCTCCCTTCCTCTCTTTTTCTCCTT
The DNA here is from genome assembly GCF_020740685.1 of Jaculus jaculus. Taxonomy (NCBI): domain Eukaryota; kingdom Metazoa; phylum Chordata; class Mammalia; order Rodentia; family Dipodidae; genus Jaculus; species Jaculus jaculus. The sequence continues at coordinate 9,085,178 of NC_059102.1, read as the reverse complement.
GTTTGTTTGTTTTGGTTTTTAAGGCAAGGTCTCACTCTAGTCTGGGATGACCTGGAATTCACCGTGTAGTCATCTCAGGGTGACTGAACTCACAGTGATCTTCTTACCTCTGCCTCCCAAATGCTGGGGTTAAAAGTTTGTGCCACCACACCTGGCCTGCCTCTGCTTGTAAATAAATTAAAATTAAAAGATAATATATTTCTTAGCCAGGTGTGGTTGCCTTTAATCCCAGCACTCAGGAGGCAGAGGTAGGAGGATCACTTGTGAGTTTGAGGCTACCCTGAGACGACATAGTGAATTCCAGCTCAGCCAGAGTGAGACCTTACCTCAAGAAGAAAGAAAGAAAGAAAGAAAGAAAGAAAGAAAGGAAGGAAGGAAGGAAGGAAGGAAGGAAGGAAGGAAGAAAAAACCAACAACAACAAAAAACAAAACTGATACTGAAGAGGTTGCTCAGTGGCTAAGGCGCTTGCTTGCAAAGCCTAATGACCCAGTTTCAGTTCCCTAGTACCCATGTAAAGCCAGATGCACAAGGTGGTGCATGTGTCTATAGTTCGTTTGCAGTGGCTAGAGGCTTTGGTTTTGTCCATTTTCTTGTTCTATTTCCCCTCTCTCAAATAAATAAAATGTTTTAATAAATAGTAATATTGTTAAAAAGTGTACAGAGAAGTGTCAAATCAAGTTTACTTTGCTGAATTTAAAGAAAGTAGACTGGTAGTTTTCTAGACCATTACCACCATATATCAAAATTTTATTCTGTGTGTGTGTGTATGTGTGCTCAGGCCAGTGATCAAGTGTTGGGTTTTCTCCCTCTTGCTCTCCATCTTCTTTATTGAAACAGGGTCTCTCACTGAACCCAGGACTCACCAATTCAGATAGTGTAGTCAGTTCGCCTGGCTCCATCTCCTGAGTGCTGGGATTACTGACACATGCTACAATGCGCAGCACTTAACGTGGGTTCTGAGGATCCAGACAGAGGTCCTCAGACTTGTGTAGAGCTTTATTGACTGAGCCATCTCCCTAGGCTCAAAAATCTATTCTTGATAAACTCTTAAAATGATCTTTGAGCCGGGCATGGTGGCGCATGGCTTTAATCCCAGCACTTGGGAGGCAGAGGTAGGAGGGTCGCTTTGAGTTCAAGGCCACCCTGAAACTACATAGTGAATTCCAGGTCAGCCTGAGCTAGAGTGAGATACTACCTTGAAAAACCAATAAATAAATAAATAAAATAAAATGATCTTTGAAGCTGGGTGTGGTAACTCATGCCTGTAATTCCAATACTCCTTAGGCTAAGGCAGGAAGATCACCACAAGTTGTGTGCCCACAACTCTTGGCCAAAGAGTAAGACACTGTCACAACCAAAAGAGAAGGAAGAAGGAAGTGGGAGGGAAAGGGAAGGGGATCTTCTAAAATTTTTTATTTTTTGGTTTTTCGAGGTAGGATCTTAATCTGGCCCAGGCTGACCTGGAATTCACTATGTAGTGTTGGGGTGGCCTTGAACTCATGGCAATCCTCCTACCTCTGCCTCCTCAGTGCTGGGATTAAATATGTGTACCACCATGCCTGGCTATGATAGTTTATTTTTACTGTATTTTTCTTCCAGTTCTAAAAGCTAAACATAGTCAATGAAAACTGTACATCTTTCATTTATATTTGATGTGGGCAACATGGTTTCAATTTATTTTGCTTCTGTAATTCTTGCAATATAGGCATTTTTATTGTTTAAACATTGTCACCTTAGAATCATAGCACCTAATTAATACAGTATGATAGAAGTAATATGAAAAGTGTTAATAGAAATTTTAATAATGACAGTTTCAATAACTTTGTGACATCTTTTTTACCTGTTCTCCAGTACTGACTTTTTTGACAAGGATGGAGTCATGAAAGACATCAGGGCTATTTATCAAGTTTATAATGCACTTCAGGAGAAAGTGCAGGTAACTGATTTATTTATTGGCTTTCATCTTGTTTATATTGCTCAAATCCTTTAGTTATACTTTAGTTTTTTTATAATCTTTAACTGACAAATGAATTATGATCCAAAAGTCACTATGTGCTTTCCTGAAATCATAGCAGGTCTGTAGAGTAGTTACTCATGCCAGCCTACACAAGCTTGTTTTGTGACATAACTGACGTCAAGCCTCTGAAGTGCATTATTTGTTTTCTTTGTTTTGTTTTGCTTTTTGTTTTTTGAGGTAGGGTTTCACTCTAGCCCAGGCTGACCTGGAATTCACTATGGAGTCTCAGGGTGGCCTCGAACTCGGCGATCCTCCTACCTCTGCCTCCCGAGTGCTGGGATTAAAGGCATGCACCACCACGCCTGGCTTTGAAGTACATTATTAATACTACTGCTTAAAATATTTATGGCTGTGTTTGTTCTGGGGAAAATGTATTCTGAGTTTAAAGATTACTAAGAACACAGTTGTCTCCATCTGTTACACCCTAAGTAGAAACAACATTAAAAGCTAGTAACATTACAGTTCTGCTTCCACCTATTTACTCACTTTGCCCCCAGCTGCCTCTGTAGTGTGGGAAGACTGTTCAGTCCTAGTCATTCATGGAACAGGTATTTGTGGACTCATCTTCCTAAGCCATATACTGAGCTGGATGCTAACATTGCTTTCCCACATCCTTCGTGCCAATCCTTATATTCTTAGTAGTTTGCTCTAACACCTAGACACAAAAGAGCCTTTGGAGCTGGAGAGATGGCTAAAAACGGTAAGGCACTTGCCTGCAAAGCTTAAGAACTCATCTCCGAATCTCCAGGTCCCACATAGCTAGACGCATGGTGACGCAAGCAGGCCATGTTATACATGTTCCACAGTGGGGCACGCCTCTGGACTTCATTTGCAGTAGCTAAAGGCCCTGACGCACCCATTGTCTCCCTTCCTCCCTTCATCTCTCCTTCCCTCTCTTTCTGTCTCCCTAAAAACAAAAACAAAAACAAAACAAAACAAAAACAGCCTTTGAACTTAACCTTGAGGGCAAGAAGGAAAGTGATAAAGTTGAGGGCTCTCCTAGCCCTGGTGAAAGCCTGGTTTAAGAAGTCCCCAGAGAGTAGAAAGAGGAATAGAGAGGGAACGCAGACTACACGCAGCCTGAGGCAACAGGGTCTGTAGACCTGGAGCAGTGGGAAACTCTTTCCAGGCTTCTGGGGCCAGACTTACTTTCCAGAAAGTTCTGGTATTTCTGCTGTGGAAGGAATGTGCAGTGGAAAACAGCTTTTTGTCCTGAATTCAAGAGCCTGCCCTTTTCATACTATCAATACTGGTCAAAAGACTACAGAATGGCAGTTACTCAAGTCCTTTTTGTTTGAGAAAGGCCCACTCTGAGACACTGTGATTATTGGTGACTGAATTACATATATACCTCACTTTGAAACTTATTTTCTTTTCCAGCTTTTCCTCATCGTAACTATTTCAATTAAATAAATGTATTTCATTTCTACCTCACTTTGAAACTTATTTTCTTTTCCAGCTTTTCCTCATCGTAACTATTTCAATTAAATAAATGTATTTCATTTCATCCTCATCTTTTATCCTTCCTTTGAAAGCTAGACTGGTACCACGAATTCCCATTTTGTTTCAATAAAAAATTTTTTTTTTTTTTTTTGGTTTTCTGAGGTAGGGTCTCACTCTAGCTCAGGATGACCTGGAATTCACTTTGTAGTCTCAAGGTGGCCTCGAACTCATGATGATCCTCCTACCTTTGCCTCCCAAGTGCTGGGATTAAAAGCATGTGCCACCACGCCCAGCTTCAATAAAAATGTTTTGACAGGGAAAACATATTTCCGATTTTACCCATATCTTTTTTAAGACTTCATAAACTGATTAACAATCATCATAAAACTGGAAACGGTGGCATGCTTTTATAATTCCAGCACACTTATAACAAGCAGGGAGGAAACAGGAGGATTTCCTGGAAGCTTACAGACTGATGAACAAATGAGATTTCCTACCTCAAATGAGATGGAAGGCACAAAAGTTGTTCTCTGACCTTCACATATGCTGTGACTTCCATGCACACGTGCACAAACATACTTGCCACATAAACAGATAATCCTGAGCCTGACATGATGTCATACACCTGTAAACCCAGCTCTGGAAAAGCTAAAATAGAGAATCTCAAGTTTACGGCTAACCTGTGCCACCTATCAAAAAAAAAAAAAAAAAAAAAAGTCCTGATCTCAGGCATTTAGGACTTTGCTGTACCTTACCTACTTTTTAGTTTGATAAAACTATCTGAGTTTTTCTGTGGATTATAACAGGACTGGATTTATGGACTGCCTCATGCTTGGTTTGAAGCTAACCTTTCATCATGGGGCTTTTTCCCCAGGCAGTGTGTGCAGATGTAGAAAAGAGTGAGCGAGTTGTTGAATCTTGTCAGGCAGAAGTGAACAAATTAAGAAGACAAATCACTCAGAGGAAGAATGAAAAGGAACAAGAAAGAAGTAAGTTTCTTGTTCATTTTACCATTCAGTATAAGGAAATGTCTTGTTTGTGGAGGAGAAGGACTGAGGTTTAAACAGGGCTGACATGCTGGACAAGTGTTCTACTGAGCTGCCCTGCCCGTTCATACCTTTTTTTTTGTTGTCATTATTTGTGTGCGTTGTTGTTTTGTGGGGAGTGGGGGTATTTTCTGGGAGGAGTTGTTACTTGCTATAGATCTAGTTCTATCCCAGGCTGACCTGGAACTCTGTAATCCTAGGCTGGCCTTGAACTCAGTGACCTTCCTTCCTACCATTAAAGGCATACACCACCATGCCTGGCTGTCTTTTTTTTTTTTTTTTTTTTTAATTTGCAAGTAGAGAGAGAAAAACAGGATGTGTGGGTCCCTGGTTCCTCAAGGGGCCATTGCGCACCGGTTCCCTGGAGGCGTCCAGGCAACTGTGGAGCAGGGTCTTGAGTGGCTATGAGGAAAAATCACCCTGGAGGCAGCATCAGAAGGCAGCTCATTTATTTGTTAGGGGGATGGGTTTTTAAGCATTTGTGAAAGAGTGGGAAGAGGTATGGGTCATAAGGGGACTAGTTAGTACAAAGGTCCCACAGATGCCTAATTAGCATGTAGTGACGTCACAGGTGAGCGGGAAAGGGTCACAGGGTCTAAGTAGTGGCAGGAAAAGGTGTAGAGTATGGTTGCAGGGGGATTGGCTATGTGAAGGCTGCTGGCTGATACCTCATTAACATATAGGGACATGCCCAACAAGCGGCAAGAGGCCACAGGGCTCTGGGAAAGCAAAACCTAAGTCTTACCAGCACATCCAGATGTCCCAGGCTGGGGGAGGGAGCAGCCTCACTCCTGCCGGCCTCAGGACCCGAAGTTACCAGCTGCAACCTTCTGTGGCCCAAGACCCTTACCTGTGCCCGACGAAAATGGGCACACTAGGGTCTCAAGCCACTGCAAAGAAACTCCAGATGAATGTGCCATCTTGTGCATGTAGCTTTACATGGATACTGAGAAATTGAACCCAGACTAACTCAGACTAACGGCTGAGCCATCTCTCTAGCCCATTTGTTTTTAAGCAGTCTTACTGTAACCCAGGCTAACCTAGAACTCACTCTGTAATCCAGTGTTATAGTTACCTTCTTGTTGCTAGGGAAAAGCACCCCATAAAAGGCAGCTGGTTTGAGCAAAATTTTTATTTTGGTTTATAGTCTAGGGGAAACTTCATGATGGCAGGGAAAGATGACATGAGCAGAGTCTGGTGGACATCGCCTTTGCCACAGCAAGTGGAAAACTGCAGCAGGAGAGTGAGCCTAACTCTGGCTAGTGGGAGCTTGCATAACAACCCTAAGCGCCCCCTCCCCCAACATACCTTCTCCAACAAGACTCTGCTTACCAAATTGACGTCAGCTGGGAACCAAGCATTCAGGTCACACGAGTTTATGGGGGATGTCTGATTCACACCACTACACCCAGGCTGGCCTCAGACTCTTGGTTGCCCCTCCTGCCTCTACCTTCCAAGTGCTGGGATTAAAGTCATGTACCACCACATCCTGCTTTTGTTTGTTTGGAGACAAGATCTTGATAATTTTCCCAGGCTGGTCTTGAACTTGTGATCTTTCTGCCTCAGCCTCCCAGTAAGCTGGGATTTTATAGGCCTGCACCACAAAATTAGGTCATATGTTACTTTAAATATCAAATTGTTCATTAACTGACATGACCCTTCTATAGTCAGCCCATCCTAGTGTACTTCCAGTAACCAAGACTGGAAATAACATTCATGCTAAGCTAGTCAGGTGGCTGCATATCTTCATTCTCCAGAAGAAGAAATAGTCTGTAGCCATTAAATATGTTCAGGAAGGATTAGAGAAGCTTTATTAGATGAAGAGAGGGAAAAGGAAAAAGGGGCAGGAGATATGACTTAGTGGTTAAGGCACTTGCCTACAAAGCCAAAGGACCAAGGTTTGATTCCCCAGGACCCACATAAGCCAGAGGCACAAGGCGGCCCATGCATCTGGAGTTCTTTGCAGCAGCTAAAGGCCCTGGTGTGTCCATTCTCTTTTTCTCTCTCTGCCCATTCCCCTCACAAATAAATAAATATTTAACAAGAGAGAGAGAGAAGGAAAAAGAAGAAAGTGCAGAGAACTTCTGCCATGTAGAGGGCAGTAGTGGAGTAGAGATCCCATGTGTGATAAGGGTGGAGGTCACCTGAAGTTTACCAGAACTGGGAAGTCCAGGAACAGCCAAGAGTGACTTTGTCCCCTGGTACACATCTGCTTAGAACCTTATTAGGGATGGCCTTCATCTTCAGGCTCTGGTGAGCTTGAGAGACTGCTGATTGGTCTCAGCTAGAGGCTGGCTCAGGAAGAGACCAGCCATGACACCAAGTGCTGGGGTTTTTCTTAACCAACCATAACGTCAGGATTAAATTTAAATTCCAGGAAAGGGGAACTCCCTTCCAGGAGGGGCTCAGGTTGTTTGTGGAAAAACAGATCTAGGGAACTTCTTATTAGGAGATAAGAAGACACATCTTCCTTTAATCTCTAGCAAAGTGGGCAGGTTCAAAGACATTCCTGCCTTCACTTTCCAAGGCCCAGTCACCCTAACTGCCTCCGTCCCCCCTCTGAAGAAGATCTAATCTTAACTGCCATTGGGGAATCAGGGAACAGACTGATTTGGCTTCTTCAAGCTAATTAGGTTGATGGATATTGCAGTTGGGAAACTTCTCTGGTGGGACTATCTAATGGTTCCTGAAAGTATATTGGTGGAGTGTATGAAGATAGTCTTGGAAGAAAATGTTGGGGGGAAAGAATAAAAGCAAAGGGGGCTCACAGCAAACTGGACGCCTTTAGAGTTTCCATTCATGTAGACAGATGTCTAGGCCTTGGAGAGCATGCGAGGGAACCCGGGTAGATGGAGTTAGATTGTGTCAGGACCATCTGAGTATGGGCTGACTGAGATCCACTCCCAGAACTGTTGACAGAATGGTGCAGCAGTGTCTGACATGGTCTGGATCTGTTCCTGTAGGTCTTGTAAAGGAGATGAGACATTAGCAGAGTTGTCAGGAATGTAGGCATAATAGTTAACCTTGATAATGGCAAATAATGCCACCCTGGGCTGCCATGAGAATGCCATAAGCCATGTACTTTGCATAATGGTCTTTTTATCATTTGAGCCTCAGAACCAGGAAGGGAGATTCTGTAAAGTCTTTATTTACATATGTGTGTGTGTGTGTGTGTGTGTGTGTATGTGTATGTACATATATATATATATATATATATATATATATATATATATATATATATATGAATTTTTTTTTTTGAGGTAGGGTCTCACTCTGGCTCAGGATGACCTGGAATTCACTATGTAGTCTTAGGGTGGCCTTGAACTCATGGTGATCCTCCTACCTCTGCTTCCTGAGTGCTGGGATTAAAGGCATGCCCCACCACACTCAGCTTTATTTATATTTTTATTGACAACTTCCATGATTGCAAACAGTATTCCATGGTTCCCTCCCTCCCACTTTCCCCTTTGAAACTCCATTCTCTATCATATCCCCTCCTCCTCTCAGTCTCTCGCTCTCTCTTTTTTTTAATGTTGCTGTCATGATATTTTCCTCCTATTATGATGGTCTTGTGTAGGTAGTGTCAGGCATTGTGAGGTCATGGGTGTCTAGGCTATTTTGTGTCTGGAGGAGCATGTTGTAAGGAGTCCTACCCTTTCTTTGGCTCTGAAGTTCTTTCTGCCACCTCTTCCGCAATGGACCCTGAGTCTTGGAAGGTGTGATAAAGATATTTCAGTGCTGAGCATTCCTCTGTCACTTCTCAGCACCCTGGTGCCTTTGAGTCATCTCAAGGTTGTAAAGTATTTTTTAATTCGATCATATGTTTTTATTATTTAAGCAAAGTCACATGGAGCTCAGACTAGCAGTAAAACTTACTGTGTAATCAAGGGTGACTAGAGTTCCCGAACTCTCCTGTCTCTACCTCCCAAGTAATGCTCACATTTTATATTATTTGTCCTTTTGTAAAGAAAAAATTATTTTTTTAATTAAATAGTTTTGTATTTAGTAAATACAGTCAGTTTGGTACCTTTATTAGGCTCATCCGTGACCTACCCCCTCTCCTTGGCCCCTCCTTGTTGAGGTATATGGGTCATGCATTGTGGAATTAGCCCACAGTTATGGGTAAGATAAATGTCTCTCCATATCATGACCCAACATGTGGCTCTGACATTCTTTCCGTCCCCTCTTCCGCAAAATTTCCCTGAGCCATGTTGGGTTCATTTTTGGTCTGCTTCAGTGATGAGGTGTTGTGGGCCTCTGGGGCTCTGGCTCTAGAAAAAATTATTGTATTGACTTTTTTTTCAAGGTAGTCTCTCACTGTAGCTCAGGCTAACCTGGAACTCACTCTGTAGCCTTAAGCTGGCCTCGAACTCACAGTAATCCTTCTACCTCAGCCTCCTGAGTGCTGGGATTAAAGGCATGTGCCACCACACCTCGCTTGGCATATGTTTTATAAATTTTATTGGTATGTTAAATGTGGTAGTGAAGCTGGGCATGGTGCTCTGAATCTAATTACAGCATTTGGGAGGTAGAAGCAAGGGGATTTTCAGGAGCTCAAGGTCATCCTTGGCTACATAGTGAGTTCCAGACCAGCCTGGGGTAAATAAGAGCCTATATCAAAAGGTTAAAAAGAAAAAGAGCTAGGTGTGGTGGCTCACGCCTTTAATCCCAGCACTTAGGTTGCTAAGGTAGAATCGCTGTGAGTTCAAGGCCAAGACTACATGGTGAGTTCCACCTCCTAAGTGCTGGGATTGTAGGTGTGTACTACCATGCCAGGACTTCAGTCATATAAGCAACTAAGTGATATCCCTAGCCTGTTAAGAAAAAAAAAAGTTAATGCTCTCTAGGCTAATAGATGTAAGATGATTTAGAGCAGTCCTAAAATTGTGATAAATCTGTGATCTGGTTCCTAGAAAATTAAGCACCTAATAATAGGTGGGGCTTTTAAACTGAGAAGCAGGGGTATAAGTGTATCGTAACAGGTACGTTTAAATGTAACATTTAGCCCAGTTGGTGCAAGACTATAATCCCAGTATCTGGGTAGTAGAGGCAGGAGTATCAGAAGTTCAAGGCCAGCCTGGACTATATGAGACCCTGTCTCAAAAAAAAAAAAAAAAAAAAGTATTTGGTATGAGCATATTGTAAAAAGGTGGTGAAGATTATTTCTGCCCCAAGAATTGAGCACAGTGAGCAGCTGTTGAGCAAAGAGCAGGCTGCCTTTTAGGAGCTGCATGTGTCACATCGCTCAGCCTCTTTGAGCTCTGCCGCATCCATTACAGGGACAGTAATAGTGGTGATGATGCTAAAACTTGAGAAGGTTGTTTTGGGCCTTCGATGAATGAATGGGTAGGGAAATATTTTGTAACTACTTAATACAGTTGTAAAATAATGATACCAATTTGGTTGACCATGTAATGAATGGTGATAAAAACCTGTGAAGATAAAAAAGGTGTGAAAATATCCTTCATGGTTTTTTCCAGGATTGCAGCAGGCGATGTTAAATAGACAGATGTCGTCTGAAAGTGTGGAACCAGCCTTCAGCCCTCGGATGTCCTATTCTGGGTTTGCAGCTGAAGGTAGACGTCAACTTGGAGACACAGAGCCCTCTGATCCTCCTCCCCCTTACTCTGATTTTCACCCAAACAATCAAGAAAGTACTCTGAGCCACTCTCGCATGGAAAGGAGTGTCTTCATGCCTCGCCCTCAGGCCGTGGGCTCTTCCAACTACGCTTCCACGAGTGCCGGACTGAAGTATCCTGGAAGCGGAGCCGACCTGCTCGCTTCCCACAGACCAGCGGGAGACAGTGGTGATGAATCTGATGACAGTGATTATGAAAATTTGATTGACCCCGCAGAGCCCTCCAATAGTGAATACTCACATTCAAAAGAGCCACGATCTGTGACACATCCTGATGAGGAGCCCAGGAACACTCAGACCTCCCAGATGTAACTGAACAAATGAGTCTTCCATTTGGCACTGCTTTTCTTAATAAGAAGCGTGTTGAAAATTGGTTGAGGACTGAATCTGGGGGAGAACTGCTTTCTCAGATGCCGTGGCTGCAGAGAGGAGAGTCCTGTGCACAGAACAGAACGTGCGGGAGCCTCCGTCCCTCCGCTGGTCCTACCCTCGCTCCGGACGCAGTGTGCAGGCAGGGTTCACAGAATCACTGAGATAATCAAACTGTCCTAATCCTGGTGCGATTTGTGGATGTACTGGTAAATTTAGGCAAAATTAAACTTGTCAGTGTAGTTTCTGTTCTTTTCAATGAATTGGAAATTATTTAGAGACTAAGCACAATTAGTCTATAAATATTCTGTAAATCAAAAACTTACCTCTTGCACTATCATGCCTTGAAATTTGCTTTTTTTCAAAGGGAAACGAGTTTAGCAGCAGCTTTCAAAGAACTACTTTCTATGATGAGCCAAATCCATCTTTGCCAGAAAAGAACTTTTGTTAACTCTAAGAAGCCTAACTGGAACAAATCAGCTGTGCTTTCTCCTTTCTGCATGACTTTGTAAGGTGAAGGAGAGGGCTTTGTTTCAGCTTTTTTCTACTAGCCTGATATGTATTGTCACTTAAAATGGTTGCCTTTAAAAAAAAACAAAGTAGAAATACTAATTACCAGTAAGTAATCATGCCAATAAGTATGCCATAACATGAGTTAGTTCCTTTCTTTGGTGGGTGACAGTGGCCAGTGGAGCACAGCACGCGTTGGTGTCTGTCCTGGAGTCTCAGAGGAAGGGCCCTCCGCAGTGGAAACAAAGTTAGATGCCAGACCTGAGTTCTGTGAAGAACAGTTTCCAAACATGGTAGATTGAGTGCCCATGGGAGGGGATGTAACTTGCTTAGATCTGACAAATCTTAGTGTTAGTTTTATTTGTGGAGGAAAGACTTTTATTAGACTGGGAATCCTGGTGAACAAAAATTTGTTTTAAATCCAAATAACCATACTTATTTTTTTTTTTAAGTGGCCATGTCTGTCAGATAACTGCAGATATGTAGAGACAGTTGGGATGCACTTATGTTTTTATTTAATTACTGCTTGTTTTCTAGTTTTGCCCATAATGTGTGAAACCACTAAGACCTTATGAGTGGTATGTTGGGCTCTTGGTCCAGGAATGGTAAGACCTGCCATTTACAGCAAAGCTGGCCCATAAAGGTAATGCTTGCAGTTTAACCACATGTCCTTAGACTGGTGAAAACTGACAGGAGTAAGGAAGCCATTCAAAGACTTGACATCTGATTCCAAAAGAGTAGTCTCGTTTTACAGAGGTGTCTTCTTGGGAGCTCCAGCTCCAGTTGAAGCCAGACGGTATAACTTAGACTTGAGCATGAGAACCTAAAACTGCCATTCTTTGGGTGTCCACTCGAGGGGGGAGAGGGTTATATTTGAACTGCTGTCATGGTTTGGCTGGCCTTACACCACTGCCATTTGATTTGAAATGTTGCAGGTCACCTGTTGTCATCAACTACCTACTTACTAGCAGCTTCAGCATCCATGTGGATTGAAGTTTTAAGTGCCATTGCCATCTCCTCTGTTCAGATTCTGACATTCAGGAAAACACTTTTATTTTTATGCCATACTGAAATCTACCATGTATATCTGACAAAGCAGTTAAATGTGACAATAAAAACTTATTTAATCATGTTGCCATTGTTTTATTCTCCGAATCAGTATTCTTCAGGGTCTTCCCTCTGTGGACTCATTGTTGTGTTTTCTAGTAGATAGCCATATATTTGACAGAGAGAGGGAGACAGAGTCAGGGAAGACATGGGCGTGCTACGACCTCGTGCTACTGCAAAGGAAACTCCAGGTGCATATGCTACTTTGTGCATGTGGCTTTGGGTGGGTTCTGGGAAATCAAACTTGGGCCGTCAGACCTTGCAAGCACCTTTGACCGCTGAGCCATCTCTGCTGCCCTCTAGAAGAGAGCTTATTATTACTATTGTTTGTTTTCCAAGGTAGGGTCTCACTCTAGCCCAGGATGACCTGGAACTCACTATGTCGTTTCAGGGTGGCCTCAAACTCATGGTGATTCTCCTACCTGTGCCTCCCAAGTGCTGGGATCAAGCACGCCTAGCTAGTAGATAGCTTTTTGCAAAGAGCTCCAGTGTGAGTGGAAAATCCCCTCACCTGGCTTTTCCTGCCGCTCAAGCTGAGCCTTGCAGCTGTGGACCCGCGGACCTGGTGCCGCCGCTGCTGGAGCCACTTATGCCTGCCTATGTGGGCTCTGGATCTCTCCTACCTCTCTGCTGCCATTGGTAATTTCTTATACACCTCACTTTTTAGTAGAAGAGTGTATTTTGCTGGGGTTTTTTAAAAAATTTTTTTAATTAGCATTTTCCATGATTATAAAAAAATCCCATGTTAATTCCCTCCCTCCCCCCCACACTTTCTCCTTTGAAATTCCATTCTCCATCATATTACCTCCCCATCACAATCATTGTACTTACATATATACAATATCAACCTATTAAGTACCCTCCTCCCTTCCTTTCTCTTCCCTTTATGTCTCCTTTTTAACTTACTGGCCTCTGCTACTCTAGGATCCACATATGAGAGAGAACATGTGGCACTTGGCTTTCTGGGCCTGGGTTACCTCAATTTGAAAAAAAGTTTTTGTTTATTATTTTTATTTATTTCAGAGCGACAGACAGAGAAAGAGGCAGATAGAGAGAGAATGGGCGTGCCAGGGCCTCCAGCCACTGCAAACGAACTCCAGATAACATGGGTCCTGGGAAACTGAGCCTCGAACCAGGATCCTTAGGCTTCACAGGCAAGCACCTAACCACTAAGCCATCTCTCCAGCCCTTTTTTTTTTCCTGCTTTTTCTCCCCTAGACTGCTTTGACGTGGTTCCTCTGCCACCATCTTAACCGAAAATCTAAGCTGAGGGCTGAGTCTTAGCTGAGGGCTGGAGGGATGGCTTAGAGATTGGGGACCCAGGTTCAATTCCCCAGTACCCACATGATCCAGATGCACAAAGTGGCACACACATCTGGAGTTCATTTGCAGTGCCTGGAGAAAGGCCTTGGCATGCCCATGCCCTCCCCTGCCTCTCTCTCTCAAATAAGTGAATTAATCAATAAAAATATTTTTTTAAAGTTGAGCCAGAGATATGGCTTAGTCATTAAGGCACTTGCCTGTGTAGCCAAAGGACCCAGGTTTGATTCCCCAGGACCCATGTAAGCCAGGTGCACACGGTAGTGCATGCATCCAGAGTTTGTTTGCAGTGGCTGGAGGCCCTGGTGTGCCCATTCTTTCTCCGTCTGCTACCCTCTTAAATAAATAAAAATGAAATATTTTGGGCTGGGGAAATGGCTTAGTGTTTAAGGCATTTGCCTGCAAAGCCTAAGGACCCTGGTTCGATACCCCAGGACCCATGTAAGCCAGCTGCACAAGGGGGAGCATGTGTCGTGTCTGGAGTTCGTTTGCAGTGGTTAGAGGCCCTGGCGCACCCATTCTATCTGCCCCTCTCTCTCAAATATTTTTTTAAGATTTGAGCTGGGGGGGGGTGAAGGGATGGCTTAGTGAGCGGGTAAGGCATTTGCCTGCAAAGCCAAAGGATGCAGGTTCAATTCCCCAGGACCCATGTTAGCCAGATGCACAAGGGGATGCATGCATCTGGAGTTCGTTTGCAGTGGCTGGAGGCCCTGACACACCCATCCTCTCTCTACTCCCCTTCTTCTGTCAAATAAATAAAAATTAATCAAAATTTTTTTATATAAATTGAACTGAGGGTGGGAGTGATGGCTTAGCGGTTAAGCGCTTGCCTGTGAAGCCTAAGGACCCTGGTTTGAGGCTCAATTTCCCAGGACCCACATTAGCCAGATGCCTCTTTATCTCTTTGTCTCTCTCAAATAAATAAAAATAATCAAAAACTTGAGCTGGAAGCTGGGCATGGTGGCACATGCTTTAATCCCAGCACTTGGGAGGCAGAGGTAAGATCACTGAGTTAGAGGCCACCTTGAGATGTCTATATAGTGAATTCCAGGTCAGCTTGGACTAGAGTGAAACCCTACCTCAAAAAACAAAAAAAGGGGGGGAGGTGGCTGGAGAGATGGCTTAGCTGTTAAGTGCTTGCCTGTGAAGCCTAAGGACCCTGGTTCGAGGCTCGAGTCCCCAGGACCCATGTTAGCCAGATGCATAAGGAGGCACATGCGTCTCTCTCTCTCTCTGTCTCTCTCTCTCTCTCTCTCTTTCTGCCTTTCTCTCTGTGTCTGTCGCTCTCAAATAAAAATTAAAAAAAAAAAAAAAAAGCTGAGGTGGTGGCCTTTGATTCCAGCACTCAGTAGGAAGATCACCATGAATGTGAGGCCAGCCTGAATTCCAGGTCAGCCTCTGCTAGAACAAGACCCTACCTTGAAGCACCAAGATAAATAAATAAATGAATAAATTGTCTTTGTCAGGGACAAGAACACAGCGTCGTAACATGTCTCTGTTGATTTCCCGGCGAGCACGCTGAGAGGCGCGGTACCTAGAGCAGTATCCATCACAGACAGCTGAGGTTTGAAAAGATCCCCAGGAGGCGCCTGTCCCAGCACTGCTTATGTTTGTAGTGCCTCCTCCCTCTACCTGGGTCACCCCACACCTGAGGGTCATAGGATTTGTAAACTCAACTTAGAACAAGGACCTGGCTAGTGAGGGTTCTGGGCAGCCATTACAGCTGAATGTGTCTCAAAACCCAGGATTGCAGCAGGATTCTAATGTCTTCCAGCTATTTGAAGAAAATTCTGGAATGTTTGTATATGGAGTGTGGGTATGTATGTGGCATGGCACACATGGAGGTCAAAAGACAGCTTTTGGAAGCCGGGCGTGGTGGCGCACGCCTTTAATCCCAGCACTCGGTTGGCAGAGGTAGGAGGATCACCATGAGTTCGAGGCCACCCTGAGACTCCACAGTGAATTCCAGGTCAGCCTGGGCTAGAGTGAGACCCTACCTCGAAAAAAAAAACAAAAAAAGACAGCTTTGGGGTTGGTCCTCACCTTCCCCCTTGTCTGAGGCAGTTTGTCATTGTCCATCATTCCATTTGTGAGCTGGGAAGTTTTGTATCCACCTCTCTTGACATAGATGCACTGGGTTACAGAAGCCCACCACAGCGTCTGGCTTTTGCCTGGGGCCTCAGGATCTGAGTTGAGGTACAGCAAGCACTTTATCCATTGAGCATCTATCTTCCCAGTCGAAGACTTGGGATTCTTTTAACCTACTTACAAATCTGGAAATGCTTAACTGATATATATATATATATTTTGGAGTAGGGTCCAAACAAAAATGGAAATCTCAGCTCTAAATATTCAGGATTTATATTTTTAAATGCCAGGCAGTAAGGAAGTGACACTAACTGCTTTCATGAAATGATTTAAATTGACTGTCTTGCAAAGAACTTTAAGGAGTTAAAAAAAAATGACTGAGAACTTAAAATAAAAACCCCACAGAAATAGTAATGGTGATTAACTGTGTTTTGGATCTGGTTTATGTTGACTGTAGGTTTCACTCTTCTACAGAGTTCTGTCTTGTCCTTTCCCACAGCAAACCTGAATTAGGCCAGGCAGGAAACCCAAAAGCAAATGGTTCTGCAAATGTGTTGCTACTAAGTATTGGAAAGTATTTACTTCTAAACTGTGTAACAGACTTCTGGGAAGTCCTAGAATTTAGCTCTACAGTCTTCTTCACAGTGGTTTTTTGAAGTCCGGAATATGTCAGGAATACAGACTGTCTGATCTCCGGACATTGAGCCAGGAGCTCCCTCTAGCAGTGAGACCTGGCAACACTCGCCAAGAGATGCTAAGTTACATGCCGCAGGTTATCCAGTAGAGGTCTTAAAAATTATTACTATTTCTGAGCTGGGCATGGTGGCACACGCCTTTAATCCCAGAATTTGGGAGGCAGAGGTAGGAGGATCGCCGCGAGTTCGAGGCCATCCTGAGACTCCATAGCGAATTCCAGGTCAGCCTGGGCTAGGGTGAGACCCCACCTCAAAAAATAAATAAATAAATAAATAAAATTATTACTATTTCAGACAAAGACACACAGAGAGAATTGGCATGCCAGGACCTCATCCACTGCAATCAAACTTCAGCTGCTTGCACCAGAGTCGGCATGTGCGATCTTGCACTTGCCTCATCTTTGTGCATCTGGCTTACGTGGGATCTGGAGAGAGATTGAGCATTGGTCCTTAGGCTTCTCAGGCAAGCACCTTAACCACTAAGCCATCTCTCTAGCCCCTAGTAGCTTTTTTAAAAAACATTGTTTATTTTTATTTACTTATTTGAGAGCGACAGAGAGATAGAGGCAGATAAAGAGGGAGAGAATGGGCGCGCCAGGGCCTCCAGCCACTGCAAACTAACTCCTGATGCGTGCACCCCTTGTGCATCTGGCTAACGTGGGTCCTGGGGAATTAGGCCTTGAACCAGGGTTCTTAGGCTTCATAAGCAAGCGCTTAACCGCTAAGCCATCTTTCCAGCCCCCCAGTAGCTTTTAGTGGCATAAAGTTTTGGCAAAAGGAAGCTCGTTCTAGCATACTTCCAATAACCAAAATTTGAAATAACATCCATGCTAATGCTAGACAAATGGCTACATATCATCGTTCTACAGAAGAAATACTCTGCAGCCATTAAATATGTTCCATGACTAAGGATGGCTCCAGTGCTTTACATTGAAACAATGGAAAGGGTGCCTGAGGGGAGAATGAATGGTAGAAATGCAAACTCTTTTGAAAGGAAGGAACCTGCTCTTCAAGGTCATGATTTATTTTGTCCCTAAATTAACACCGTGGCTGTGTCCTGTACACCTGGTATTGGTTTTGGAAGCATGAGAAATGCATGTAGTGGTCATGAAGTGCACATGGTTCCAGGAGCTGCTATTGAGCATGGCATGAGGCAGGGTGTGATGACCCTGATAGGCCAGTGAAGCCACTGGAAGATGGATCATGGATGGTTTGTGTTATGCCCAGCTCTTGGCACCCCCAGTGACCACCAAGGAGAGCCAAACATGTATGCAAGGGCAAGGAGCTTTATTTCAGCGTAAGCTCCATCTCTTGATTTCACCAAAGCAGTAGATCCATACAAGAGCCCCGAGTAGCGGGAGGGTAGGGTTTTTATAGGGGTTTGAATATAGAAGAAGGGGAGGGGTACATGATTGGTTGATTTAAACACTAACTGCACTTGTACTCTTCTGATTGTTTTAGGATTTTGGCGGGCAAAGTTGGTGGGCTAAAAGTTGGTGGGCTGGGGCTAGGGGAATTGAACTTGTCTATGACTATAGGACTATATGGCGTAATCAGTTTCCAGTAACTGTTAAACCCACCCTTACCAGAAAATAAAATCTTAAACCCTGCTGGTAAACAGAAACTTAGGCCTACTGAGGACTCTGAAGCCTGTCATGGTGTCTGTCTGGTTCCTGAGTCCCTCAGTTTGCAGTGGAGACCCAAAGATATTGAGATGTACCAGGACTGTGAAAGGGCCACCATGTAGGCTGTTGGCTCAGGATGGCAGTTTTCCTGGCTGCTCAGCCCAGCTGGAGGGGCTAAACTGGAAAATCCAGAGACTTCTCACTTCTCACTGGTTATGGATATTGAACTTGAGCTGCAGATGTTTGCCTAAGGTTATTGAAGTTGCATTGGTCCAGTCTCTACTTGTTATGCCTTTTAGCAGTTGGAAATGTTTACCCTTCAATAATTATCAATGATTTCTCACATCACTTAATCTACATTTTCCTTAAAAGAATTATCGCCATCTTTTTATTTTTATTTATTTGAGAGTGACAGACAAAGAGAGAAAGAATCAGATGGGGGGAGGGAGAAGGGGCGCATCAGGGCCCCCAGCCACTGCAAATGTGGGTCCTGGAGAATTGAGCCTCGAACCAGGGACCTTAGGCTTCACAGCCAAGCAATTAGCCCTAAGCCATCTCTCCAGCCCTCACCATCTTTTTTTAATGCTTATCTCCAACATCTCGGCAATTCACCTGCCTCTAATTGCTTCTTCATGCACTCCTAAAATTCAGTGGCATTGCCCTTTACAAACACAACACCATTATCACCTATAATAAAGTTAATAATTCCCTAATGTTATCCAGTACTTTGCCCATGTGCCTGTGTTCTGAGTTGTCTCCAAAATGTCTATTTGCATTTGGAGAGAGTTCACTGCTAGCCACATAACAGAGTGACCCATTTTAACAGCACTGACGGGCAGGGTGACATTGTGGGGCTCCTGATGTGATTCAGTTAGTCAGTGTTGGTCTCCATGAATTGTTTCTCCCACCTTCTAATTGGAATCTAACCCCAATATTAAGGCCTAACTTTCAGATTTCAGAAAACAAACAAGGACAGTTTAAGCTATACATGTAAAGAGAGACAAATCTGTTAGGTCAAGATGGGCTCCCCAAAAAGGGAGTCACCAAAGAAAACAGTATGGTGACAGAGAGATATAAGGGAGTGGGTCATCTACATTCCTCAATTAATTGCCCAGCCATTAACGATGCCCCAGGTCTAGATTTATTGCCTCCTTATCCCTCACCAGGGTCACTTCTGGTCTCACCCTATGGCTAATGTAAAGAACAGAGTTTTACTGCCCCAACAAAGAAATTCCTTCCCTTCCTCACCTTCCCCCAACTAAAGAGCATATAAAGCCCACTGTGACCCCAAGCTGACTGTTCCACTTTTGAGAGTCAGTCCTTAGCAGCTCGTGCTTTTCCCCCTGAATAAAAACCTCCATCTTAGCCAAGCATGGTGGTGCATGCCTTTAATCCCAACACTCGGGAGGCAGAGGTAGGATGACCATGAGTTCAAGGCCACCCTGAGAATACAGAGCGAATTCCAGGTCAGTCTGGGCTAGAGTGAGACCCTGCCTTGAAAACAAAAACAAAAACAAAAAAAACCTTCCCTCTTTGCCTCAGAGTGCTCTCTGTGGTCTTGGTCACTCCTGAACCTTACACAATCCAGAACACAGGACTTTCTAGGAAATTACTGATTTTGTTTCTTCGCAAAGTCAATGTTATGGAGGATAGAAGCAAGAGGATTCATTTTGACCAAAAGAGATTATAGAAAGAGCAACCTTAGGGCTAGACAGATGGCTTAGTGGTTAAGATGCTTGCCTAGGAAGCCCTTGGAGCCAGGTTTGATTGTTTGGAACCCACATAAGCCAGATGCACAAGGTGGCACATGCATGTAGAGATTGTTTGCAGTGGCTAGAGGTCCAGGTGCACCCATTTCACCACCCCTCCACTTCTTTCTTTCACTCTCTCTCTCAAATAAAAAATAAAATATAAAAAGGGCCGGGCGTGGTGGCGCATGCCTTTAATCCCAGCACTCGGGAGGCAGAGGTAGGAGGATCGCTGTGAGTTCGAGGCCACCCTGAGATCCCATAGTGAATTCCAGGTCATCCTGGGCTAGAGTGAGACCCAACCTCGAAAAACCAATACACACACACACACACACACACACACACACACACACACATATATGGAGAGAGAGAGAGAGCGAGCAACCTTAATTGGTTTCAATTTTGAACAAACCAGAAAAACCATGGGACAT
Organism: Jaculus jaculus; assembly: GCF_020740685.1. Classification (NCBI taxonomy): domain Eukaryota; kingdom Metazoa; phylum Chordata; class Mammalia; order Rodentia; family Dipodidae; genus Jaculus; species Jaculus jaculus. Next base: position 9,065,140 of record NC_059102.1, on the reverse strand, counting down.
TTACAGAGATTAGGAAAGCATCAGTTTCCCTGGGCATAACAGTGGTATTGGTAGGCAAGACAATCACTTGACTTTTTAATGAGAAAAAGAGAGAATTGGTGCACCAGGCCCCCTAGCCACTGAAATTGAACTCCAGATGTGTGCAACACGCTGGGCTCACACATGACCTTGTGAGTGTGCATCACCTTGTGCATCTGGCTTATGAGGGTTCTTGGGAGTCAAACCAGGGTCCTTAGGCTTCACAGGCAAACACCTTAACTGCTAAGCCATCTCTCTAGTGCTGATTTATTTTTATTTTTCAAAGTAGGGTCTCACTCTAACCCAGGCAGACCTGGATATCACTGTGCTGTTCTGTGCTGATCTCAAACTCACAGCAATCCAGAATGCTGGGATGAAAGGCATGCAGCACCCTGCATGGGTGATTTTTTTTGTTTGTTTGTTTGTTTTTTTTGTTTTTCAAGGTAGGGTTTTTTTTTTTTTGGTTTATATTTATTTATTTATTTGAGAGTGACAGAGAAAGAGGCAGAGAGAGAGAGAATGGGCACACCAGGGCTTCCAGCCACTGTAGACGATTTCCAGACACATGCACCCCCTTGTGCATCTGGCTAATGTGGGTCCTGGGGAATCGAGCCTCGAACCGGGGTCCTTAGGCTTCACAGGCAAGCACTTAACCGATAAGCCATCTCTCCAGCCCATCAAGGTAGGGTATTATTCTAGCCCATGCTGATCTGGAATTCACTATATAGTCTCAGGCTGGCCTCAAACTAACAGTGATCCTCCTACTTCTGGCTCCTGCTGGGATTAAAGGCATGCACCACCATGCCTAGCTTTTTTTTTTTTGGGGGGGGGGCTTATTTTTTTAAAGAACATTTTTTATGAGAGAGACAGAGAGAGAAAGGCACCAGGGCCTCTTACCACTACAAATGAACCCCAGATACATGCACCACTTTTTACATCTGAGTTTACATAGGTACTGGGGAATTGAACCTGGGCTGCTGGGCTTCGCAAGCAAGTGCCTCTAACTATTGAGTCATATCCCCAGCCCAGAATCACCTGATTTTTAGGACAAACAGGTTACAAGTCATAGTTCAGTGGCTCAAAAACCATACACGAAGAAGGACGACACTAATGACAAAGGGTGATGGTCATATGAGACCTGTGTACTACCCTGTTGATGTGAAAGTGTGTACATGTGGGGGAGGGGATTTTACACGAAAGAAAGTTGTGGAGGACTGGGGATGTCACGTACCTGTGGCCTTGGGAGAACATTAAAACAAGACTGGTAATTCCTAGAGAACTATTTCACAGGTGTGGTGATAATAGCAATATCATCGGTGACTTGGGTCTAGAAAGATGGTACAACAGTTGAAGGCATTTGGGAAATCTGCTGGTCCAAGTATATCTAAGCTAGATGCAGAGTGGAGCATGCATCTGTGAGCCCAGCATGGTTACCACAATGAGAATGGGAGATGGAGCCAGGATAATGTGAGCTAGCTAGTCTAACAACCGTGAACACAGTTAGAATTTGTTGCAGCCGTACTTGCTCCTCACAATCATGAGAAATTCCCATGTGACATGGAAGAAAGAGAGCAGGCATGACCATGCTCTGTGGTGACATTGTAGACCACACTGCACCCAGCGTCTCCAGTTTTCCAAACAGGTTCTTGGATATTGCACTACAATGATGCCTTTCCTTTCCAGAAAATGATAGCAATGTCTTTGGGACAAATGGAAGTCGTAGACGGACGTCTTTCTAGGGTATCCCTGTTGAAGGACAAACATCTAGGCCTGTGTGTGTCAACTTTGACCCATCTTGCATAGTTTGCATTTGATCTCAGATTTTCAGATCAGAGCACTTGAGTATCATACACACAGAGAGCTCGAGGTCATGGCAGGTGCCTTGAAGGCCAGCAGAGATAAGAGGATGAGCATGACACGGAGGCCACCCTGTGGCTACATCCTGAATTCCAGGTCACCGGGTACTAGATTTCAAGCCTAGCTGGACAAAGAAAGGGAAAAGAAAAACAGCCACAGGAGGTGTGGGAACCGGGAAATGGCTTAGCGGTTTAGAGCCTTTGACTCTGAAGCCAAAGGACCCCGGTTCCAGTCCCTGGGACGCACGAGAGCCTGGTGGGCAAGGGGGCGCTTGTGTGGGCCAGGGCTCCTGGTGTGCCCCTTTCCTGTATCTGTCCCTTTCTCTTCTCTCTTTCTCTCTCTCTCCCACTCATATTTAAAGAAGTAAAATACTTTTGCCTTTCCTTTGGTGATGGTGGGGACAGGGCGGATGAAAACACGCTCAATACAGGTTTCTGAAGAGAGAGGGCCTCCTTGGCCAGCACCTGTCATGTGTACTGAGGAACTTTATTCTGAAAGAAGGTAAGCAAATCATTTCCTATTCAAAACAAGTCATGAAGTAGTTAAAGAACCCATGTGAGCGGCGTTCAACCCAGAAGCAAGAGTCCCACCGCCGCTGTCATTGGGTGGAGAGGAAACGCCGCTCCTTAGAAGTCCCGGACATGTCAGGCTCTCTCTCAAGAAACCTGGACCAGCGTGTCTGCACGTTTCAGACAAGGTGGCATCCAATCATCACCCGTGGCAAGGGTAAGAGAGCAGTCCACGGAAGTGGACTCAGACGGTCCTGACGATTTTCCAATCTGTGAATGTTTGGTATGGGAGGCAGGCTCTCCTGGTCTATCAGCTGGCTTGGCACTCATGGAGGCCCTCCTCCTTCAGCCAATTCAAGGATACTTTCTGGAGCTCTCTTTTTCCCAGAGAAAGACACCCCCTGGGCCCTGCTCCCTCACATTTCACACATCCCCATTACAGTAGGCTCACCCCTTGTAAGCGAGGGGGCGAATCCGACAAAATTGCTCAATTGGAACGAGAACGACTCGGGCTGGCACATGGCCACGCGTCAGCCATCTTTGTGGATTGGATCAATCTGACCCTTTTTCTGAAGAGAGCCGATTCTCTAACCTAGGGTGATAGCTTTGCTCTCACCCTAGGTTAGAGAATCGGGAGCGTTTTGGTCCAAGAGAATGCCACGACGATGCAGGGAATCTCTGTGTGCTAGGGACACACATGTGACTTAAGGGGTCACATCCGCGTGGGACACGCAGAGCTTACGGGTGAAGTGAGACACTACCAATGAGTGCTGAGCCCCTTTCTAGCAGGAGCACCGACGTCTGTTTGAGGCAGTAGACACACAGGAGTCCCCCGAGGTCAGAAGGGGAAGGGAAATATGAGTAATGTAAAACCCATATGCAAGAATCGACATTCTTTATGCCTTGTAGGCCCAGGGCAAATTTGCTGAAGCCAGGCCAGAAAGAATTAGGAGTGTCGGGGTCCAAACGTGCATTCTGAGGGTTTGCGTACCCACTCGCAGGCTCTCGAGAGCCATTGTGACCCGACAATGGATGCAGGTGGAATGGAGGGCCAGAAGGGTAAGTATTGGAAAATCAGGGTCGTGCCCCTCATTCATTGAGTAACGTCCACAGTTATCAAGGAAAATAGGGTAAGTGTGTAACACACGGTCCACTGTGAACACAGTTAGAATTTGTTGTGGTGCTTAATTGGAACGAGAACGACTCGGGCTGGCACATGGCCACGTGTCAGCCATCTTTGTGGATTGGATCAATCTGACCCTTTTCCTGAAGAGAGCCGATTCTCTAACCTAGGGTGAGAGCATTTTGGTCCAAGAGAATGCCACGACGATGCAGGGAATCTCTGTGTGCTAGGGAAATGAGGCCCCTGACACACGTGACTTAAGTGTTCACATCTGCATGGGACACGCAGAGCTTAAATCTGAGGTGATACACTACCAATGAGAGCCGAGCTCCTTTCTAGAGAAGGTCCATTTTGTGTCTGAGGCAGTTGACACACAGGAGTCACCCCACTTTGAAAGGGGAAAGAAAATACTTATAATGTAAAACCCATATGCAAGTATTGACATTCTTTTTGCTTCATAAGCCCATGGCAAAATTGCTGAAGCCAGGCCCAAAAGAATTAGGAATGTCTGGGTCCAAATGAGTATTCTGAGGTTTGGGGTACCCTTTAGCAAGCTCTCGAGACCCATCATGACCCCACAATGGATGCAGGAGAAATGAAGGACCAGAAGCGTAATTATTGGAAAATCACGGTCATTCCCCTCCCTCTCTGAGTAACGTTTACAGATATCAAGGAAAATAGGGTAAGTACGTATCACAGGGTCCACTGTGAACATAGTTACAATTTGTTGTGGCCGTACTTGCTTCTCACATTCATGAGAAATTCCCATGTGACATGGAAGAAAAAGTGCAGGCATGACCATGCTCTATGGTGACTTGTAGATGACACTGCAACGTGTGTCTCCAGTTTTCCAAACAGGTCTTGTATATTGCACTGGAATGATTTGATATTTGTAATCTTTGACCCATCTTGCATAGTTTTCATTTGATTTCAGATTTTCAATGTTCAGAGCACTTGAGTATCATAAACACGGGCAGCTTGAAGTCATGGCAGGCGCCTTTACTGCCAGCAGAGGTAAGATGATGAACATGACATTGAAGCCACCCTGTGTCTACATCCTGAATTTCAGGTCACCCTGTGCTAGAGTCAAGCCTAGGCCGAAAAAGAAAAGGATAAGAAAAGAAGCCATTGAAGTCATTGGAACTGGGTAGTGGCACAGTGGTTACAATGCCCATTCTCTGTATCTGTCCCTTTCTCTCTCTCTCTCTCTCTGGGCCTCTACCCACTGCAGATCAACTCTAGACACGTGCAGCACTATGAGCATCTGGCTTACATGTGTTCTGAGGAATCAAACCTGAGTCCTTAGGCGTTACAGGTAAGTGCCTTAACTGCTTAACCATCTCTCCAGGCCTGCCTGCCTTCCTTCCTTCCTTCCTTCCTTTCTTCCTTCCTTCCTTCCTTTCTTTTCTTGAAGCACCATCTCACTCTAGCCAGGCTGACCTGTAAATCACTCTATAGCCTATGTTGACCTTGAACTCATGGCGATCCTCTTATCTCAGCCTCCTGAGTGCTGTAATTAGAGGCATGTGCCACCATACATGACTAAAATTCATTTAAAATTTTTTGGGTGGGTTTGTAGGGGGAAGAGGCACATATGGAGTACATGTGGACATCAGAGAGATTAAGGGAGCCTTCCAGAGTGGTAAGCCAAGTTGTATAGACTATTCTGGTGAGAGTCTGAACATTCTAAGTGAAGAGAGGTCCTTTGGCTTTGCAGGCAAATACATTAATGAGTAAGCCATCTCTCCAACCTAATTACTGCTTTTTTTCAAGCTAGCATCTTGCTCTAGCCCAGGCTGACCTGGAATTCACTATATAGTCTCAGGCTGGCCTTGAACTAACATCAGTCATCCTATTTCAGTCTCCTGAGTGCTGGGATTAAAGGCATGTGCCACCATGCTTGGCAGTTATTGATTTTGTATTACTCCAGTCTTTCCTTTGTGTGCTTTATAGCAATGGAAATGTTTTCTGTGCCATTATATATTAGATGTATGTGACTTGTTTTTAGTTTTGCAGAACTCACAATTCAGAGACAATCTTTTTTTCAATATTTTAAATTTATCTTTTATTCATATTTATATTTATATTTATTTATTTATTTATGCTTGAGAGAGAGAGAAAGAGAGAATGGGTGCACTGGGGCCTCCAGCCACTGCAAACAGACTCCAGACATATATGCCATCTTGTGCATCTGGCTTTACGTGGGCCCTGGGGATTTGAACCTGGGTCCTTTGGCTTTGTAGGCAAGCACCTTAACCACTAAACCATCCCTCCAACCTTTAGGATACAATCTTAAATCTCAGATGATACTTGGGACTTTGGAACAATCTTAAGTTGGTAAGACTATATGAGGTAGTCATGAGCCCATTGGGGGCCAGGGGCAGAATGTAGTAGTTTGAGTGAATGTCCCCCAATAGTCTCAGCTGTTACCACCTGGCTGGAGGAGGTGACACTGGGGATGGATCCTGGAGTCCAGCTCTACGGTGGCACTGGACACAGATATTATTTTTAGCCCAATGGGACACAGAGAGGTCTGAGTTCTGCCTGGGTCCCTGTTGCTGGCTGCCAGCTCCCTGGTGTTTGTTTTCTGCTTGCTTGTAGTGCTGGCTGGTGGTAGTTTGTCTTTTCTTAGATCTGTGAAAGGGAGCCAGTCTCTTCTGCCATTACGGAACTTCCCCTAGATTTGTCAGCTTGAAATAAATCCTGTTCTTCCCATAAATTATGTCTGTTTGGAAGTTCATTCCAGCAAAGTGAAGCTGTCTATAACAGCCCTGGTATGTCCCTTCTCTTTCTCTCTTTCTTCTTGCAAATGAGTAAGTATAAATATTACATAAGTAAAAAGAAATTTTTATTACTGTACAAAGTCAGTGGTAAAGGGCTTGCTTCAAGTTTGCAATTTAATATTTTCACAGAATGGTGTAACTATCACCACTGTTTCACCTTAGAACATTTTTATCATCTCTAAAAGAAACCAACTTTCCTCACTCCTGCCTTTGGAAATCTCCAACTTACTATCTCGATGTATTTACCACCTTTGTTGGACATTTCACATCACTAGAATTACCATTTGTTTTCCCGTTGCGTGTTTTCAAGGTTCATCCATGTTGCGGCATGTGTCAACACTTCATTGCTTCATAGCAAAGTACATGGAGCTGTGTATCTGCACTGCATTTGTTCCTCCCTTCATTGGCTGGTAAACTTTGGGGTTGTTTCTAATCTTCAGCCATTATGAAGACTCCTTAGCAGAAATAACTCTCCTCCTATTAGTAGATGGAATCTTTCCCTACTCTTTATCTAAGGGGCTCTTATGAGTTGTTTGGGCCAATAAAATACAGCAGGCCCTGCCTGCTTCTGCTGTCCTTCCTCCACCACAGCAGCAAGCCAAGGATGTCTGTTGAAGCACTGAGCTGGCTAGTGCATCCCAAACCTTCCTTAATTACTTTTTTGATTTTGATTATGGGGATTAAACCTGGGGTTTTATCCATGTTAGATAAGTACTGTACCACTGAGCGCCATTCTCAGGCTGCTTTATGCATTTTTTTTTTTTTTTTTGAGGTAGGGTCTCGTTCTAGCCCAGGCTGACCTGGAATCCACTATGTAGTCTCAGGGTGGCCTCGAAGCCACAGCAATCCTCCTACCTCTGCCTCCCAAGTGCTGGGATTAAAAGCATGCACCACCATGCCAGGCCTTTACGCAATCTTTTTTAAAACAGAGAGAGAGGCAGATAGATAGATAGAGAGAGAATGGGTATGCCAGGGACTCCAGCCACGCAAATAAATTCCAGATTCATGCACCACCTTGTGCATCTGGCTTTATGTGGGTGCTGGGGAATCGAACCTGGATCCTTAGACTTCGCAGTAAGCATCTTAACTATCTCTCCAACCCAGTGCAATGTGTGTATGTGTGTGTGTGTGTGTGTGTGTGTGTGTGTGTGTGTGAGAGAGAGAGAGAGAGAGAGAGAGAGAGAGAGAGAGAGAGAGAGAGAGAGAGAGAGAGAGACTGTGAATGTGGGCACTCAGCTGCCGGGGCATGAGTGTGGACATCAGAGGACGAATTTCAGGTATCAGTCCTCACCTTCCCCTCACTTTAGGCAGCTTCTCTCCTTGTTGTTTCTAATGTTTTGACCACAGCTCTAGCGATGTGTTTCCAAGCTTCCTGGAAGTTCCGTCTCCACCTCCCATCTGGCCATCAGTGTACTGGGATTACAGAAGCCCTCCATGGCTTTTTACAAAGGGCCCGGGGATTAAACTTGGATATGCAGGCTTGAGTGGGCAAACATTTCATCCATTGAGCCCTCTTCCCCAGCCCTGCCTTATGCAATTTTAATTCATTTAAACCCGGGTTGGAATACCTGCGTGGCACATCCCAGGAGGCTGAGCACTTGTGTCAGGAGGAGGAGATCGAGGGGGGCAGGAGCAGCATTTTGATGTGCCCAAGGTCACAAAGTTGGTGAAACATCAGCAGCAGACTTCTTGCTGCCTATGCAGCTGAGCGTGCTCCTGACCACGGCAAGCTCAGCGACTGCTAGCTCAGGGAAGGGCAGCTTTTGCCCCAGATAGACATCAACAAAGAGAAGGCTGCAGTGTTTGAATGTTCTGGAACCCCCACAGGGCCTGGCAGCCTGTGAAGGAACATGGCTGTCCTTAGCCCAGACCTGGGATGCCCTTCACGATGCCTTGGCACTTACAACGCAGGCCGACAAGAGTTGGACAAGGATAAGGAGTCGTCATCCCGGGTAGCTGAGGACCCGGCGACTCTCTTCCTAACCAGCTTGCTCCTTCCCCTCGGTTTGGCTTGGAGAGGAAAGGTTTTGGCGAGGGAGAGAAAGCACGGATCTGCCGTCTTCCACCTGAGCATTCCCCCTGCTGCGCCGCGCCCAGGTGGAGGGTCAAATTAATCCCCTTCTTTATCCGGAGGCTGGCACTCAAATCTCCATCCATCCAAGGAGAGTGGGCAGAGTTATGGGCAAGGCAGAGCGGAAATCCGAGCCCTCAGGAATAAGGGTAGGCGGGGGAGAGCTCTGGCACCACTGTCTAGCCATCTGCTCAGGACCAAACTGTGAGTACACCACACCTCACAGGCTCCAGAGGCTGCTTGGGCACGCAGGGACCAGGTGGGTCCAATCTTCAGCCCTGTTCCCATACCATCTTGTCTCCCTAATTTCCCTTCATTCCCCACTCTCTCTCTCTCTCTGGCTCCTTCTTCCCTTCCCTTCTCTTTTACTCAGCAAGTTAAAAAAAATATTTATTTCAACTTTTTAATAAATTTTTATTTATTTATTTGAGGGAGAGAGACAGTTGGCATGCCAGGCCCTCCAGCCACTGCAAATGAACTCCAGATGCATGGGCCACCTTGTGCATTTGGCTTTATATGAATATTGGAGAATTGAACCTGTGTCCTTTGGCCTTGCAGGCAAGCACCTTAACCATTAAGCCATCTCTCCAGCTCATATTTTAATATATTTATTTATTTGAGAGAAACAGTACGGGCATGCCAGGGTCTCTTGCCACTGCAAACGAATGCCAGATGCATAGCCACTTTGTGTAACTGACTTTATGTAGGTACTGGGGAATTGAACCTGGATCAGCAGGTTTTGTAAGCAAGCATATATAACTGCTATGCCATGTCCTAGCCGCAAAATATTTAATTATTTATTTGCAAGGTCAGAGAGAGAATATATGTGCAAAGACCTCTGCCACTGCAAATGAACTCCAGATGTGTGCCCCACTTTGTGCACCAGTCTTTATGAGGGTACTGGGGAATTGAACCCAGGCTGGCAGACTTTGCAAGCAAGTGCCTTTAACCACTGAGCAATCTCTGCAACCTGCAAGCAAGGTTTTATCAGTATAACATATGCATAGAAAAAGATACAAATCATAAATATATAGGTTGTTGAATTTTCTCAAACTTAAGTTATGTATATAACTGGTCCAAAGATAAATAAAACTATATACCTCTGAATGCCTTTTCTAGTTCCCGCTCCACTGACATGACTTTGCTAGACAAAATTACAGACTTTGCCCGTCTATAACTTGCCAAGGCCCTTCACTCCAACAGCTTAATACTCAGAGGTGTCATGGTGGCCGGCAGCTGTTCAATTAGTGAAGGCTGCTGAGACTTTGGGGGTGAGCCATGCAAATGTTGCGGATCTGAGCAGCCTGTTGTGTGTCTGGGTAATGCCATTCACCTGCACTCCTTTGGGTGTGTCACAAAAAGTGGATCACTGGTGGCAGAGTATGCAGATACCCACTTCGGCAGTTACAGCCAAGTTTCTGTGCGTCGTCAAACCCATCCACAGTCCCAATAGCAACATAGGAGCGTTCTGGGAGTCCACCCTCAGCCACAGTTGTTGCTGAACTCACGTGGGCAGTGTGAGAGATGAGCACTTGGCAACTTCTGGAAATGATCAGCTGGTGCAGTCTTCCACCTATTTTTTTTTTAATTTTTTATTTATTTATTTGAGAGCGACAGACACAGAGAGAAAGACAGAGGGAGAGAGAGAGAATGGGCGCGCCAGGGCTTCCAGCCTCTGCAAACGAACTCCAGACGCGTGCACCCCCTTGTGCATCTGGCTAACGTGGGACCTGGGGAACTGAGCCTTGAACCGGGGTCCTTAGGCTTCACAGGCAAGCACTTAACCGCTAAACCATCTCTCCAGCCCCACCTTTCCCCCCCCCCCCCGAGGTAGTGTCTCACTCTAGCCCAGGCTGACCTGGAATTCACTATGTAGTCTCAGGGTGGCCTCGAACTCATGGCGATCTTCCTACCTCTGCCTCCCAAGTGCTGGGATCAAAAGTGTGTACTGCCACGCCCAGCTGCAGTCTTCTGTCTTTTAACTCAGGCTGAGTATTCTCTCCTCAGTGAATTTACCCTGACATTCCCTCCCATGGTCACAGAGATGTGGCCCCAGCATGATTATACATCCAGTCAAAACCACAGAGAGGGCTGGAGAGATGGTTTAGCGAGTAAGCACTTGCCTGTGAAGCCTGAGGACCCCGGTTCAAGACTCGATTCCCCAGGACCCATGTTAGCCAGATGCACAAGGGGGCGCATGCTTCTGGAGTTTGTTTGCAGTGGCTGGAGGCCCTGGTGTGCCCATTCTCTCTCTCTGTCTGCCTCTTTCTCTCTCTGTTTGTCACTCTCAAATAAATAAATAAAAAGATTTTAGAAAACCACAAGGAAGAGGAACCAGCACAGTGGGCGGGGAGATTTAAACAACTCAATGTGGGGCAGAGAGCTGGCTCAGTAGTTAAACGCACTTGCTTGCAAAGCCTGCTGGCCCAAGTTCAATTCCCCAGTACCCACATAAAACTAGATGCACAAAGTGGCAAATGCATCTGGAGTTTGTTTGCAGTGGCAAGAGGCTCTGGTGTACCCATGCACCCACCCTCTCTCTCTCTCTCTCTCTTTCTCTCTCCTCACAAACAAACAAACAAACAAACAAACAAACAAACAAACAAAGAAACAGCCCAAAGTGGTCAAGGATTTAAAGGAAAGAGGAACTCAATCAGAAGGAAAATGGTTTTAACTTTCCACATTTAATTTTTGTATGTGGTAAGAAAGCAGGATCAAAAGTTTTGTATGTTAGCCAGCCATGATAGGGTATATCTTTAATCCCAGCACTCAAGGCAGAGGTAGGAGGATCACTGTGAGCTCAAGGCCAGCTTGGGACTACACAGTGAATTCCAGGTCAGCCTAGGCTAGATAGAATTAGACCATACCTTGATTAAAAAAAAAAATAGTATTGGGGCTAGAGAGATGGTTTAGCAGTTAAGGTGCTTGCCTGTGCAGCTTAATGTAGACCCATGTTCTACTCTCCAGATCCCCTGTAAACCAGAGGCACAAAGTGATGCAAGTGTGCAAGATCACACATGTGCACAAGATGGCACACACATCTGGAGTTTGATTGCAGTGGCTGAAGGCCCTGGCACGTCAATTCGCTCTCGTGCACACACATGTGGCTCTCTCTCTCATTAAAAAAAATACCAAGCCGGGCGTGGTGGCACATGCCTTTAATCCCAGCACTCGGGAGGCAGAGGTAGGAGGATTGCCGTGAGTTCTAGGCCACCCTGAGACTCCATAGTAAATTCCAGGTCAGCCTGGGCTAGAGTGAGACCCTACCTCGACAAATCAAAAAAAAAAAAAAAAAAAAAAAGTTATGTATGTTATATGACCTAAGGGTAGGTAAAAAGTTCACTTTTCCCCGTTGGATACATATAGTTGACTTTGCCCAGGTTATGAAAATAATCCAGTCCCTATTGTACCAAAGCATCAAACTGCTATTAATCAAATGCAGGTCTGTTTCTACTGCCTCTGTATGTCTGGTCATGCTGAGGTGACTGGGAATACACACATCCAAACTTCTGGAAGCAGGGCTGGAGAGATGGCTTAGCAGTTAAGCACGTGCCTGTGAAGCCTAAGGGCCCTGGTTCAAGGCTCGATTCTCCAGGACCCATGTTAGCCAGATGCACAAGGGGGAGCACGCATCTGGAGTTTGTTTGCAGTGGCTGGAGGCCCTGGCGCGCCTATTCTCCCTCTCTCTCTATCTTCCTTTTTCTCTCTCTGCCTGTCACTCTCAAAGAAATAAATAGAAATTAAAAAAAAATTCTGAAAGCAATTTGTTACTTTCCACATCACCTCAAGTACTCCTGCTGGGATTTTTATTTTTATTATTTTATGTATTTATTACATTCTTAAAAATATTTTATTGGGCTGGAGAGATGGCTTAGTGGTTAAGCGCTTGCCTGTGAAGCCTAAGGACCCCGGTTCAAGGCTCGGTTCCCCAGGTCCCACGTTAGCCAGATGCACAAGGGGGCGCACGCGTCTGGAGTTCGTTTGCAGAGGCTGGAAGCCCTGGCACGCCCATTCTCTCTCTCTCTCCCTCTATCTGTCTTTCTCTCTGTGTCTGACACTCTCAAATAAATAAAAAATTAAAAAAAAATATTTTATTTATTTATGTATTTGACAGAGGGAGAGAAAGAAAGAGAGAAAGAATGGGTGTGCTGGGGCCTCCAGCCACTGCAAACAAACTCCAGTCATGTGTGCCCTGCCCCCTTGTGCACCTGGATGACGTGGGTCCTGGGGAGTCAAACCTGGGTCCTTTGGCTTTGCAGACAAGCGTTTTATTACATTTGTTAAAAATATAATTTATTTATTTATGAGAATGCTGGAATCGTGTGTGTGTGTGTATGTTATACTTGGAGGAATTGTTCAGATTTTTGGCTTTAGTTTTTTGTTTTTTGGTTTTTTTTTCTGAGTTAAGATCTCACTACAGCTCAGGCTGACCTGGAATTCACTATGTACTCTCAGGGTGTCCTCAAATTCGCGGCAATCCTCCTACCTCTGCCTCCCGAGTACTGGGATTAAAGGTGTGCACCACCACGCCCGGCTGGCTTTATAGTTTTTTTTTCAAAATTTTTTTTATTAACAACTTCCATGATTATAAAAAATATCCCATTTTAATGACCTCCCTCCCCCCACTTTCCCCTTTGAAACTCCATTCTCCATCATATCCCCTCCCCATCTCAATCAATCTCTCTTTTATTTTGATGTCATCATCTTTTCCTCCTCTTTTGATGGTCGTGTGTAGGTAGTGTCAGGCACTGTGAGGTCATGGATATCCAGGCCATTTTGTGTCTGGGGGGAGCACGTTGTAAGGAGTCCTACCCTTCCTTTGGCTTTTACATTCTTTCTGCCACCTCTGCCACATTAGACCCTGAGCCTTGGAAGGTGTGATAGAGATATTGCAGTACTGAACACTCCGGTCACTTCTTTCCAGCACCATGATACCTTCTGAGTCATCCCAAGGTCACTGCCATCTGAAAAGAGAAGATTCTCTACCAAAAGTGAGAGTAGCATTAATATAAGGGTATGAACATTAAGAGAAGTGCTTACTGGGCAGTTTGGTGAGCATAGTATATACATTTAGGCAGACAGCAGCAGACGTTACACCCCTAGGGCTCATGACTACCCCTGTTTTAAGTTTTCAGTATCAGGGATGTGTTCCCTCCCATGGAGCCAGCCTCCAGTTCAATTAGAGGGCAGTTGCTTTCCACAGTGACAGACATTTGGTTTTATAGTTTTGCCTTTATAGTTTTTGAAAAATATTCTCATTATTTCTCCAATAATTTTTCTGCCCTCTCCCCTCTCTTTCTGATAATCCAAGTAGTTCAGCTACAAAGTATCATCCTACAGGTCACAAGGTTCTAACCCTTTTATCCCCTCTGTCTCTGTCTCTGTCTCTGTCTCTGTCTCTGTCTCTGTCTCTGTCTCTCTTTCTCTCTCTCTCTCTCTCTCTCTCTCTCTCTCTCTCTCTCTCTCTCTCTGTGTGTGTGTGTGTGTGTGTGTGTGTGTGTGACAGAGAGAGAGAGAGAGAGGGAGAGACAAGGTGCATTATCATGTTAACACTTCCATTAGCATTTTAAAAATAACTTCTATTTCCCTTCTGATTGGTTTCTTTTTCTTGTAACTCCTCCACCACATTGAGCATATTTATAATAACTGTTTAAACCTCCCTGCCTTCGGGGCTGGTTCACATTCACTGTCAGCTTGTGTGTGCGTAGAATCACCTAGGAGACACACCTCTGTGCCTGTGGGAGGATAACTGAGGAGGAGGACGCACCCTGAATGTGGGCAGCCCCACCCCACGGGCCGGGGTCCTGCGCTGAGTAAGGAGGAGGCGGAAAAAAGCCATCTGAGCACCAGCACCATCTCTCTGTGCTTCCTGACTGCAGACGAGACCCAATGTGACCGGCCACCCCACGCTCACACTGCCAGGCTAGCCTTCTCGGCCATGATGTTCACGGGAGGGCAGCAAACATCATCCCTCTCAAATCATAGCCCACGTAAATTTTTCATCCCCTAAATTTCTTCTTATCAGGCATTTGGTCAGAGTATGAGGAACCTAATTAGCTAATAGACCTGTCAATTTGATGAACCTTAACCCAGACTGACCTGGAACTCACTATGTAGTCTCAGGCTGGCCTCGAACTCAGTGATCCTCCTACCTCTGCCTCCCAAGTGCTGGGATTAAAGGTGTGCACCACTGCATCTGGCTTGTTTCATCTACTTTTATGTGTGTCATGATATGTTTGAGTTTGAGTAGACCATTTTGATTTGGGGTTTCTATTTATCCCATCTGGTCTCTCTCTTTCGCGTCTCCCTTTCCGCTTTCCGTGTGGTAATCAGGTTCTCACTCACGGCTTACTGTTCCTATCCTGGCTGCCTCGGAATTCACAGGTGCTTTCCAGCAGGCTGTGTGTATGTGCATGCGTGTGTATTTCATCTAGTCTTTCTAGTTATTTTCATCAGGAAAATATGTGGGTTCAAAACTAGTCATTGCACTGGGCGTGGTGGCACACACTTTAATTCCAGCACTCGGGAGGCAGAGGTAGGAGGATTATCATGAGTTCGAGGCCACCCTGAGACTCCATAGTGCATTCCAGGTCAGCCTGAGCCAGAGTGAGACCCTGCCTCAAAAACAAAACAAAACAAAGTGGGGGTGTCATAGTAATAATCATCAAACCTCAGTCCTTAGTCGTCTGTGGACACTGGAGACCTGGAGGCAATGAGGGGCTGTGGTCTGGCTTTGCTGCCAGAAAGAGCCTAGGTGAAGAGTGGATGAACTGTCCTTCCCAGCTGAGGGTGGGCATACTCAGGACCAGGCCCCTTCAGGCCAGCCTGCGGGCAGGTGCAGAACAGCCCTGTGTAATCAGAGCCTAGGTTAGGCCTGACCTCTGCTTCAGACAGAGTGCTGGGAGGGTTCCCTGCTTCCTTCCAACCCGCTTCCACCCTAGCCAGGACAGCTCAGCGGGTGCAGTGAGCTGAGCTCGCAGATTCTGCCTTAACTTTGCCCATGGCTGTGATGCGTCCAGCTGGTACCCTACAAGGCTAAACTATCAAGCCCATGACAGAACTTTTTTTTATCAAGGGGGGTTAGAGACGTAGGTCAGTGGTAGAAAGCTAGAAAGTGGGCTGGAGAAATGGCTTAGCAGTTAAGGCGCTTGTCTGAGAAGCCTAAGCACCTGGGTTTGATCCCCCAGGACCCACATAAAGCCAGAGGCACGTAAGGTGGCACATGCATCTGGAGTTTGTAGGGGTTAGAGGCCTTGATGTATCTGTCCCCCCTCTCAAATAAAGTATTCTTTTTTGTAAAAAAAAAAAAAAATAGAAAGCTTGTTTAGCAGGCTGGAAAGATGACTTAGAGGATAAGGTGCTTGTCTGCAAAGCCGAAGGACCCAGGTTTGATTCCCCAGGACCCAGGTAAGCCAGATGCACAAGGTGGGGCATGCGCCTGCAGTTGTAATGGTAGCTGTAGTGGCTGGAGGCCCTGGTGTGCCCATTCTTCCTTTCTCTGTCTCTACCTGCTTCTCTCTGTCTGTCTTTCTCTCAAATAAATAAAAATAAAGACATTTTGAGGCCAGGTGTGGTGGTGCATGCCTTTAATCCCAGCACTCGGGAGGCAAAGGTAAAAGGATCACCATGAGTTCAAGGCCACCCTGAGACTACAGAGTGAATTCCAGGTCAGCCTGGACCACAGTCAGAGACCCTACCTCAGAAAAAAAAAAAAAAAAAAGGAATTAGAAAGCTTGCCCAGCATGCATGCACCAGGCCTTGGGTTTGACTCTGCAGCACTGTGAAGTATATAGATTCCTCAGCGGTTCTTCACACATGCCGCCTTTCCAATCCCCTGGGGAGGCTAGGTCAGTATTGCCACCAAGTCCCCACCTCCAGAACTCCTATCTGGGGGATCTTAGTGGGCAGGCAGGGTTGGCACGGCTGGTGTGTCTTCGCAATGATTCATCAGTGTGACCTCGTGAGGATGCCAGGGCCCTCTGAGCACCTCCATGCAGCCACTCACTGCCTTCCACAGGAGACCAAGGTCTGACTCCGCCCTGAGGATGACGGGGCTCCACATCCTGCTTTGCCAGGAGCCCGACACTAGCTTCCCTTTTGAGAGCCAACCTTTCAGCCCCAAACAGGTCAGGCCAGTGGGAAGAGGCCCAGCCTAGATGACCACGGTCTGCATCACTCCTGACACACCCGCTGGCTTCTAGCCTCTGTGTGGACACTTTAGCTGCACCCCACAGGCGACGTTAGGCATGCTGCATGGTGATGACAGCGTTGTCCAGTTGGCAAAGCCAACACAGGGTGAGGAGTGCCAGGCAGAAGCCATACAAAGATGCCCTGCTCCCTCTGTGCCAAGAGGAGGTCACGCACACCCACATCAGCTGACAAGGGCCCCTCCCTGGGCTGTGCAGAGGGTGGGACAAAGACCTGCTCCTCTCTCCTCTGTCATCCTAGGGAGGGAGCTGGGGGAGCCATTCATCCATGTTTGTTTTTTGAGGTAGGGTCTCACTCTGGCCCAGGCTAACCTGGAATTCACTCTGTAGTCAGGATGGCCTTGAATTCACGGGTATCCTCCTATCTCTGCTTCCCAAGTGCTGGTATAAAAGGTGTGTGCCACCACACCTGGATTTTACTTTTATTAGCTCTCATTTATGGGCAAGACAATCAGAGATTAAAGGTCATCAGACTTCTAAATTGTAGAGGTAGGACTGGAACTCAAGACACAGTGGCCCAATGATGGCCACCTACGTGAATTATGAGGCCACCCAGAGAGGGGTAAAGTGAACCAAACAGGCTTCCTGAGAGCCAAGTGTCCCTTGACAAGGGCATTTTATTGTCCTCCCAAAAGTCACACAGGAGCCGGGCATGGTGGCGCACGCCTTTAATCCCAGCACTTGGGAGGCAAGAGTTAGGAGGATCACCATGAGTTCGAGGCCCCCCTGAGACTACATAATGAATTCCTGGTCAGCCTGGACTAGAATGAGACACCACCTTGGAAAAAAAAAAAAAAAAGCCACACAGGGCCTGATTCAGTCTCTGACATCATGGACAACAATCCTAAGGACCCCGACGTTCCAGCCGTGTGAATGTACCGTCACCTGTGTGTGGTTCTCTTCCTTGTTCCTCTGTAAGAGCCTGTTTGAAAAGCACCTGCTCCGTGGGTGGCAAGGCCATCGCGTGAGTCGGCAGCTGTGACATGTGGCTGACATCTCTGATCTCTCAACCGGGCAGAAATTGCTTGCTGCACCCGCCCTGGCCCTGGTCCTTTCAGCGGGCATGGAAGGCTCCTTCAGCAATGCCAGCCTCACACTTGCCTAGCAGCCAAGCCCCTTCCATTCTTCCACCAGCTTCAGAAAGTCACACAGGAGCCAGGCGTGGTGGCGCACGCCTTTCATCCCAGCACTAGGGAGGCAGAGGTAGGAAGGTCGCCATGAGTTCAAGGCCACCCTGAAACTACAGAGTTAATTCCAGGTCAGCCTAGGCTAGAGTGAGATCCTACCTCAGAAAAAGAAGGAAGGAAAGAAAGAAAGAAAGAAAGAAAGAAAGAAAGAAAGGAAGGAAGGAAGGAAGGAAGGAAGGAAGGAAGGAAGGAAGGAAGGAAGGAAGGAAGGAAGAAAGGAAGAAAGAAGGAAAGAAAGTTAGTTCAATGACTCTTTGATTTTTGCGTTGTGACTAGCTTTTCTTATTTCATCTTTCCACACTGCAATCAGTCCTGCTTGGGCAGAGGAGTGGCCCCCAAATACCAATGTGCATGGAGATATGTGCCCCAGTGAAGAAAAACCTAATGAAACAGGCTTCAGAGAGCTGCTGTCATTGCTATGGGGAGAATCAGCCTGAAAAACAATAAGAAAGGCAAAACACATAGCTTTATAGGCCCATGATGGCCTTTAAAAAAAATCTTTATTTTTATTTATTTATTAGGGAGAGAGAGAAAGAAGCAGAGAGAGAATGGGCACGGCAGGGCCTCCAGCCAATGCAAACAAACTCCACATGCATGCGCCCCCTTGTGCATCTGGCTTACATGGGTCCTGGGGAATCGAACAGAGGTCCTTTGGCTTTGCAGGCAAATGCCTTAACCACTAAGCCATCTCTCCAGCCCCCGTGATTGCCTTTTTGAACAAGAAGAGCCAACATTCCAAAAAAGATAGTTCCTAATGTTTTCACATTTTCAATAATTGTTGGAACGCTCAACCCAGCCTCTGATGACTTTTTTCTCGTCATCTGATTTGTCACACGGGTCAAATGTGAACATATGTCAGGACTCTCCCCCAGAGATGCTCCCCTTTGGATCTGGATATTATCAAGCCCTCAGAGCACAGGAAAATGCAGCCCCTGGACTATTTCCAAGGTCACTTTATTCACTGTGGGTTTTAACCTGCAAGATGGACACTGAGAAACAAAATGTTGCTGTGGCATCAGTGTTGAACCTTATCTTCTAACAAACGTTTTAAAAAATTTTGGAGGGTTTTTTGAAGTAGGGTCTCACTGCAGCCCAGGATGACCTGGAATTCGCAGTGTAGCCTCAGGCTGCCTTTGAACTCAAATTGATCCTCCTACCTCTGCCTCACAGAGCTCTAGGATTAAAGGCAGACACCACCACCCCTGGTCTTTATTTTACGTTTTTAGGAGTCCCTGTAGTTTTTATCAATCCCAATTCTGTTCAAACACCCCATAGTCCAAAGTCTTTTATTTTTATTCATTTATTTATTTATTGTTTTTTCGAGATAGGGTCTCACTCTAGGCCAGGCTGACCTGGAATTCAATATGGAGTCTCAGGGTGGCCTTGAACTCACAGCAGTCCTCCTACATCTGCCTTCCGAGTGCTGGGATTAAGGGCGTGAACCACCATGCCTGGTTTCTTTTTTTTTTTTTTAATGTATAATTTTATTATTGACAACTTCTATACTTACAGACAATAAATCACGATAATTCCCTCCCCTCCCCCACTTTCCTTTCACAACTCCGCTTTCCATTATATCCTCTACCTCTCCCCATTAGTCTCTCTTTTATTTTTTATTTATTTTTATAATTTTTTGTTTATTTTTATTTATTTGAGAGTGACAGACAGAGATAGAAAAAGGCAGATGGGGGTGGGGGTGGGGATGTGCAGCCAGGGCCTCCAGGCACTGCAAACGAGCTCCAGATGCGTGCACCCCCTTGTGCATCTGGCTTATGGGGGTCCTGGGGAATCGAGCCTCCAACCAGGGCCATTAGGTTTCACAGGAAAGCGCTCAACCACTAAGCCATCTCTCCAGCCCGCATCTCTTTTATTTTGACATCATCATCTTTTCCTCCCTTTATGAGGGTCTGGTGAAGGTATTGCTAGACACTGCGAGGTCGTCTCACTCCTGTATTTTCTGCTGAGCTTGAGCTTCCAGGAACATCAGCATGCTGGCAGTACGGAAGCCCACGTGGGCTTCCAGCTTTTTACACGGGCCTGGGGTCAAATTCAGGTAATTCACCTTGAGCAGAGATGTGTGATCCACAGCGCCATCTCTCCAATCCTAAGTTTTCTAAAAGACCTAAAGAGGGGCTGGAGAGATGGCTTAGTGGTTAAATGCTTGTCTGTGAAGCCTAAGGAGACTGGTTCAAGGCTCGATTCCCCAGGACCCACTTAAGCCAGATGCACAGGGGTGCATGTGCCTGAAGTTCATTTGCAGTGGCTGGAGGCCCTGATGAGCCCATTCTCTCCCTCTGCCTCTTTCTCTCTCTGTTGCTCTCAAATAAATAAATAAATAAAAAATTTAAAAAAAATTGAAAAAAAAGACCTAAAGAACATATATCAGGTATCTCTCCTTGCTCCCTAAGTGTTTATCTTTTGGAAGATAGTTGTTTTAGCTAAAAAGAAACTTAACGTACGTGTGTGTGTGTGTGTGTGTGTGTGTGTATAAATACGGTCATACAGTGTGCCAGGGCTCACACGTAGAGATCAGAAGACAAGCTCAGGTCTTGTTTCTTACCTTTCACCTTGTTTGAAATGGGATCTTTTGTTGTTCCCTGCGGTTTGCGCCAGGGTAGCTGGCCTGCAGGCTTCCTGGGGTTCCATGGTCTCCACTTCCCACTTATGGTAAGTGCTCTCGATCACATATGCGACATAGCATCCAGTTCTACGTGGATTCTGGGGATCTGAACTCAAGCAGTCATGCTTACTCAGCAAGTGCTTTTACTTATTGAGCTATCTGCTCAACCCAGGAGACGGTCTTTATTTATTTATTTTAAGTTTAAAAAATATTTTGTTTTTATTTATTTATTTGACAGAGAAAGAGGGAGAGAATGGGTGCACCAGGGCCTCCAGCCACTGCAAATGAATTCCAGATACGTGCGCCCCTTGTGCATCTGGCTAACGTGGATCCTGGGGAATCGAATCTGGGTTCTTTGGATTTGCAGGCAAATGCCTTAACTGCTAAGCCTTCCCTCCAGCCTTATTTTAATTTTCTAAAATTTATTTACAAGCAGAGAGAGAGATAGTGAGGAGGCAGACATAGAGAGAATGGATGCGCCAGGGCCTCCAGGCACTGCAAAGGAACTCCAAATGTGTGCGCCCCCTCTGCATTTGGCTTAAGTGGGTCCTGGGGAATTGAACCTGGGTCGTTTGGCTTCGCAGGCAAGTGCCTTAACCACTAAGCAATCTCTCCAGCCCCTGTTTATGATTTTTGGAGACAGGGTCTGGCTATGTAGCTCAGGCTGACCTTGAATTTGCAACCCTTTTTCCTCTGCTTCTTGAGTGCTGGGATTGCAAGGCATATGCCATCATGCCTCCCTGTAAGAGCTCTTGGAAAATAAGATGTGTAATGCTGGCAGTTTTCCTGGCTGAATTGTAATGTCAGTGTGGACTCAAAATGTAGAGCACCTTCTGCATACAGGCCACAAGCCCCTCCCACGGGCACACTTTTTGAAGGCCCTGCCTCCAGAATTTTGGCACAGAGACCCCTTCCATGGCCGGCCTTCACAGACCAGCTGGACCTGCGGGGCAAGTCTTCTGCTCAGCTCTTCCTACCTGACTCCTTCTTCTACTTCCTTGAGGCTTTAAACAGAATTTGGGGCTGGTGACATAAGTGAAACTTACCTTTCCTTTCCTCTGTGTCAGTAATGACAACAAAACAAAGCCCTTCTGTGATGAGCCCTAGGCAGTGATGCTCAGCAGTCGACTGAAATGTGCTCTCATCTGCTTGTGTAAGGTCTGTCTAGGATGAGAGATTGGTGACCCTTGTTTCCCCTTCTAAAGAAAGAATAGGACTGTCGTCGTAACTGGTTCTGCAGGTTTGTCCTACTACCGAACCCCGCCGCAGGGGAGAATAAGCTAGGCAGGGCTGCAGGACTGGGGGGCAGTGGTGCTGTAGGTGTCCCTATCCCTTCCCTCCTCAAACCGAGGGGAGCCTTGACCTATGATCCTAAGGACTGGGGTGCTCACAAGAAGGCAATGCACCCCTCAGAACTCTGCAGAGCTGGAGAGCTCCGCAGCAGGGCACTAATGATGAATTTTGAAAAGCTCTTGGTTTGTTCAGAATGGGTCCAATGCCATCCCTGAAGGAGTGGGGGGCAGAAGGGGAGTAGTGGCGTGGGAGCTGAGACAAACTTGACAGTGCCTCTCTAACGTCAGGACCTGCGTGATGTCAGGGGTAGGCAGCTTTGGGGACGTATGGGCCCCTAACTCACTTTACCCTCACTTTGTCCCAAGAGAGACAGCATTAAACAGCTACCGTCAAAGAGGACGTTCAGTTGTTCTGAAAAATGAGATACTTAAAAATTAATACTTCAAAGATACCTTTTGGGGGCTGGAGAAATGGCTTAGCAGTTAAGACACTTGCCTGCAAAATCAAAGGACCCAGGTTTGATTCCCCAGGACCCATGTAAACCAGATGCACAAGGTGGTGCATGCAGTGGCTAGAGACCCTAGAATGCCCATTTTCTCTCTCTCTCTCTCAAGTAAATAAAATTAAAATTAAATATAAAAAATACACCTTTTAAGTCAGGCGTGGTGGTGCACGCCTTTAATCCCAGCACTCAGGAGGCAGAGGTAGGAGGATTGCCGTGAGTTCAAGACCACTCTGAGACTACAGAGTGAATTCCAGGTCAGCCTGGGCTAGAGTGAGACCCTACCTAGAAAAACCAAAAAAAAAAAAAAAAAAAACAGAAAAAGAAAAAACACACCTTTTGAACTGGGCATGGTGGCTCATGCCTATTATCCCAGAACTGGAAAGACTAATGTCCAAGATCGTCATGTGTTCAAGGCTAACCCTGGCTATAGAACGTCAAGTCAGACTGGGTTTGAGTGAGACGCTGCTCAAGAAAACAAACAAAAAAAATTTTGTGGGCTGGAGAGATGGCTTAGCATTTAAGGTGCTTGCCTGCGCAGCCTAAGGACTCATGTTCGACTCTCCAGGCCCCACATAAGCCAGATACACAGTGATGCAACCATGCAAGGTCTCACAAGGGCACAAGGGGGCGCATGTGTCTAAAGTTTGATTGCAGTGGCTGAGGCCCAGGTGCTGCTATTTTCTTCTCTCTCTCTCTCTCATTAAAAAAATAAATAAAGCCACTGTGTTCCTTTTTTGTTTGTTTAGTTTTTTGTTTTTCGAGGTAGGGTCTTGCTCTAGTCCAAGCTGAATTGAAATTCACTATGTGGTCTCAGGGTAGCCTGGAGCTCAGTGACGATCTCCCTACCTCTGCCTCCCAAGTGCTGGGATTAAAGGCATGCGCCGCCATGCCCAGCTCTTTTTCTTTTTCTCTTTTTGCAAAGCCATCAAAATAGCCTTAAAAAAAATCCAATATGAGCAAATTGAACTCAGGTCATTAGGCTTTGCAGGCAAGCACCTTAACCACTTATCTTATCTCTCCAGCCTTAAGTAGAAATTTTTTAAAGGGTCAAGCTAATAATCTACGTATGATGACACATGGCTCAGGAGCTTGATGGATAAGGTGGATAGGAGTTCCCAGATTGAACATGCATCAGGTAATGACACTGGAGGAGTCATAAATACCTGGAAATGAGTGATAAAGAGCACATTTTGGAAGCATTTCCAACAAGTCAAAAAAAATCCAAGTCCAAGCCGGGCGTGGTGGCGCACGCCTTTAATCCCAGCACTCGGGAGGCAGAGGTAGGAGGATCGCTGTGAGTTCAAGGCTACCCTGAGACTACATAGTGGATTCCAGGTCAGTCTGGGCCAGAGTGAGACCCTACCTTGAAAAACAACAACAACAAAAAAAATCCAAGTCCAAAGGCTAAAGAAAAAAAGTATATTTTTCAGACTTTTTTTTTTTTCCCGAGGTAGGGTCTCACTCTGGCCCAGGCTGACCTGGAACTCACTATGTAGTCTCAGGGTGGCTTCGAACTCAAGGCGATCCTCCTACCTCTGCTTCCTAGGTGTTGGGATTAAAGGCGTGCACCACCATGCCTGGCTCAGACTAATTTTTCAAGAGAAATGTAGGGTTACCCATTGTTAAGAAGCCTGTCATTTGTTCTAAATCAAAGTCAGGACTCATGTGGCAGATGAGTCTTCAAAAAATTGAAACTTAAACCAGGCATGGTGGTGCACACCTTTAATCTCAGCACCTAGGAAGCAGAGGTAGGAGGATCACCATGAGTTCAAGGCCACCCTAAGACTACATAGTGAATTCCAGGTCAGCCTGGGCTAGAGCAAAACCCTTCCTTGAAAACACACACACACACACACACACACACACACACACACACACACACACAAAGAAAATACAATTAGAACTTAATTAAGATGGGCCCAAAGCAGAGCCATCTTGCAGGGGTGGGTAATGTTGTGCCCAGAAGTCATCCCCAGTGCCAGGTGGAATACCTCCTACTGAGTTGTTGATCCAGGGGGCCCTGGCTATTGTCAAGGCTCTTGGTTGCCCAGCAGAACTAGATTGCACAATCCTATTCTGAAGACACGTTTCAGGAGCAGGTCACTGAGAAATCATGCTAGAGCTGAGCTGGAAGCCTCCACCCTGCTGACCAGCTGTCGTCGTGCCGGAAAGAGCTGTGCAGTCCACTGGGGGAGAAAAGTCTTCAACAGTCTTAACCAGCAGTGGACCCTACAAGCTCTACAGATTGGCACAATAATGCAATGTTTGTTACGCGGGTAACCCATTGCTCTCTGATTGAATGTGAGGCTTGCTCCATGGAAGGGAATCCCACGCCTGTTACTAAAAACCTAGTCAAAAGCCTATGACTAGGAAAGTTATACATTCTACATGGGGAAGCTACTACTATTGTTTGGCTCAATGGATATATTATGCACACCAAATTGCTCTCTATATATTTCTGTGTATGCCAATATATTTATATTTATTAAACGTATTTAAATTATCAAACAAGGGCTGGAGGGATGGCTTAGTGGTTAAGGCATTTGCCTGCAAAGCCAAAGGACCCAGGTTCAATTTCCCAGGACCGACGTAAGCCAGATGCACAAGCTGGAGGCTCTGGCGCGTTCATTCTCTGTTTCTCTCTCTCTGACTCTCTCAAATAAATAAATAAAACTTTAAAAAAATTAAAGAAAATTATCAAAGTACTATGTTTATTTAGGGAAGTATAGAACCAAGGAAAGACAACCACATGGATTGAGAGCCTACGTGGAGGACTTGGAAAAACCATGGAGGACAGAAAAGAAAGTTCAAAGAGCTCCTGCCATGTGGGGAGCTGGAGGGGTAAAGAGCCCATGTGGGAAGAAGGGGTGAGGGGGTTCTCTCCTTGGCTTGGCCCAGCAGGTACAAGATGAGGGGAAACACCAGAATTTGGAGGTTCACGAGTGGTCAGGCAGCCCAGAGAGAGGCTTGTTCCTTAACACCCATCCATTTATAGCCTTATTGTGGTAGGGTCTCCCTTCCAGCTCAGGTGAGCCAGAGAGACAGCCAATCAGTCTGTAGGCCCAGATGTTGATGCTGTTCTCGCTTCTGGTTAGAGAAGTGTTGCAGTTACCTTTTCACTTCATCACACATCCACTGCTCAGAGTGGGCAAAAGAATAGCCTGAGCACAAGCTGGCTCTGAACACACAGTGGGCTAGACTCAAGATCTGCCCCCAGCGACATGCCACCTCCAGCAGGTTCATGCCTACTGGAGACTAAGAAGGAAGCTTGATCAAAGATATCTGAGGTGACCAGAGCATCCAGAGCCCGCACAGGCCGGCAAAAGCGGCCCCGGCAGCTCCGCCAACTGCGGCAGTGGCAGCAGCGCAACAGAAAGTGGCCAGGCTCGGCTCCAGCCGCAGGAAAAGCCAGGTGCAGGGATTTTCCACTCACACCAGAGCTCTCCGCAACTCAGGAAACGTGAAGGGAGAGCGGCAGTGAGCAGCGGAGGAGCAGACCGCGAGGTAGAAGAACACGTGGAACAGCGAGACAACCAGAGCAGCTGCGGCTCCCTCCCCTCCCCCACCGCCTGAGCCCAGCTCCAGTGAACAGAGCAGCGGTTACAGGACCTGGCCACGCCAACTTGAGCCAACGGCGGGACCCAAGCAGGAGCAGAGTCTGGCAGCAACATCAGTGGCTCCGGCACCGGCAACAGTGGCCCAAGCAGCAGTAGATCCAGTAGCAGCAGCAGCGGCAGATCCTGCAGCAGCAGCTTCAGTGGCAGCGGCAGCAGTGGACCCAGCAGCAGCAGCTTCAGCAGCAGCGGTGGCTCCAGCAGTGGAAGCAACAGCAGCAGCAGCAGAGGCAGCAGCAGCAGTGGGCCCAGCAGCAGCTTCAGCAGCAGTGGCTACAGACCCAGCAGTGGCAGCTTTAGCAGCAGCAGGGGTGCTGATCTGCAGGGCCACACTTGCCAGGCTCGGTTTGCCCCGCAGGAAAAGCCAGTGCCCAGCTCCAGAAATCAGAACAACAGCCCGACAACCCAGGCAGCAACTTGACTGAGACCAAAATCATCCAAGGTAACTGGGATTGCACCAGGGAAGGGTCTCACTTGGTCACAAGCTGACTTGGATCCCTCAACAGACCAGAAATCTTAACCTCTTTGTTGGTAGAGGATCTGGTCGTTATAATAACTACTCTTGCATACATACTCGGGGCTGTTTTTGATTGTATCTGTACAGTGTTTAGTTAAATTTTAGAATCTACCTGTATTTAATTCCATTCAGCCTGCTTGAATACTCCCATAGCAGGGAAACTCAACCCCTAGGAGCACCTTTGTAGATACTCTGAGAGTCTTAAGAGCCATACCTAACACCTTGAGCTTCTACCCTGAAAATATATAACATCAAATCAATTGATACAGCTAAGAATACCCAGCTAGCTAGAAAATCCAAGCTTTAACTTAATCCAAGATGCAAAAATATATACATTATAACACAAGAAACACTAAAAAGCAAGACGATATAAATCCACCTAAAAGTATTAATGCATCAGAAATGTCCTCCAGTGAGAACGAGGAAATGCCTGAGAACGAGTTCAAAAGAATGATTGTAAATATGTTCAAGGAGGTCAAAAATATCTGAGGTGAGCCAGGTGTGGTGGCACACACCTTTAATCCCAGCACTCGGGAGGCAGAGGTAGGAGAATTGCCGTGAGTTCGAGGCCAGCCTGAGACTAGATAGTGAATTACAGGTTAGCCTGGGCTAGAGTGAGACCCTACCTCAACAATAGAGATCCCTATCTATCTATCTATTTATCTATCTATCTCTCCTCTATCTATCTATCTATCTATCTATCTATCTATCTATCTATCTATCTATTGATCTCTCTCCCCCCCTCTCTCTATATATATGTATATATGTATATATATGCATATATATGTGTATACACACACACACAGATATATATATATATCTGAGGTGCCTGGAGAGATTGCCTAGTGGTTAAGGTACTTGCCTGCAGAGCCTAAGGACCCAGGTGTGATTCCCCAATGCCCACATAAGCCATATTCATATGATGACACATGCATCTGGAATTTGTTTGCATCGGCTAGAGGCACTGGTGTGCCCATTCTCTTTCTGTCTATCTGCTTTCTCTCTCTCAAATAAATAAATATAATATATATATTAAAAAATACACAAAAATACCTGAGGTTATGGGTACATTTACAGAAAAAGTTCTCTTTTCAGATGATAGTGACCGCTGGGGAGACACAAAAAGCATCAAAGTGCTGAGGAGAAATGACAGTGGAATGTTCAACACTGAATGAGACAACTCTATCACATCCTCTGAGGCTCAGAGATCTTAGCATAGAGGGGGAGGAAAGAAAGAGCCAAAGGAATAGGAGGAGTGATTTGGAATACTGTCTTCCAGACACAAAGTGTATATTGCATTCATGGCCTCACAGAGATTGTGACTATCGCCCAAGACCTGCATAATAGGGTTAGAAAAAAGGCATCAAAATGGAAGAGGGAGATGGAAAGATTACTCAGTGGTTAAATCGCTTGTTTTCAAAGCCTGTTAAACCAGGTTGGATTCCCCAGAGCCCATATAAACCAGAAGCAAAAATGGTACAAGCATCTGACATTCATTTGCAGTGGTAAGGAACCCTGAATAGAAAAAAAAAATAAAGAAACTCTGCTGTGAGCATGCATGCATACAAACAATTACTTGCAGGCATTTTTGCTTGTTTGTTTGTTTTGAGGCAGGGTATCAATCTAGCCCAGGCTGACCCAGAACTCACTGTAGTCTCAGGCTGGCCCCAAACTCACGGTGATCCTCCTACACCACACACACATAGATTAACTAATTAAAATAAATGGAAGAGGAACAAATTAGAAAGAAGTGGGATTCAGTGGAGGAGGGATAAGGAAGAGGGAGACAAAAGAGGGTGGTGGGAGGGTATTCATGGTACATTGTGTTTAAATATGGAGGTTGTGAATAAAAAAGCTAAAAAAGAAAGGAAGGGCCCAAAGCAGATTGGCTGTGATAAAGATATGGAAACACAAGGCTTTTCAAATTCATTTTCAAACTCTTTGTATGAAATATTCTCATTTGTAAGTAAATGGTCCAAAATTGTCCTATGAACTAAAGAAAAGTTTTTTTTGGGGGGGAGGGCATGATTTTCTTAGGTAGGGCCTTGCTCTAGTCCAGGATGACCTGGATTTTTATTTCTTTTTTTATTTGCATGCTGACAAGACCTGCATGTGTGTGTGTGTGTGTGTGTGTGTGTGTGTGTGTGTGTGTGTGTGTGTGAGAGAGAGAGAGAGAGAGAGAGAGAGAGAGAATTAGTGAGTACATGGGTGCACCAGAGCCCCGTGCCACAGCCAACTCCAGATGCATGTGCCACTTAGTCAGTCTGGCTTTACATGTATCCTGGAGAATCAAACCTGGGCTGGCAAGTTTTATAAGCAAGCACCTTTAACCACTGAGCCATCTCTTCAGCCCCCATTTTGTTTTGGGATACAGGGTACCCAGTAGCCCAGGCTGGCTTTAAACTTGCTAGATAGCACAGATGACCTTGAACTCCGGATCCACCTCCATCTCCCAAGTGCTAAGATGACAAACACGCACCACCGCACCTAGTTCAGTGTTTTGTTATTGTTTGTCTGAGGCAGGATCTCACCAAGCAGCCTAGGTTGGCCTGGAACTCAGTTTTCTTGCCTCAGTGTTCTTAGTGCTGGGATCACAGCTGTACACCATATTACGTGGGATGAAGGGGGAAAAATCCTCATCTTAATTGACTGGACATCTTGTGTATATGTTTTATATATATATATACACACACACATATATATACATGTATATATCTATTTTGTTCTCTTGGAAAGGCATGACATAATACATAGATATGTGCAATGCTCTTTTGAAATAGTCTCATAATCACATCTATTTGCTAATCCCATATGTTTAAAAGGCTCTCCAAATGCTATTATCTCCACCTAAGTTTCACAGACGAGGAAACTGAAGGTCAGAGACACCAAGTGATTTGCTCAAGTCACCGGAAGTAGGAAGTAGTGATGCTCAAACCATCTCAGGAATCCTGATCCCGGATTCCATGTGATCTTCTGTAACAACACCCTGCTGCCCAGCAGGAGTAAGAGGTGGGAGTGTTGCCATGAATAAGTGCTTGTTTGCTGGAAGGGATGTTTAAATAGAGCCGCAGAGAATGATTTCAGTGCAAAGACGCTCACAGTGGCGGTGTTTATAATCATACCACGATGGCTGTGGCTGTGTGCGCGCTCGCGTTCGTGGGTATGTGTAGACATACATAATTATGTAAGAAGAAGGTGCCTAGGAGTTAAGAATTAAAACACACTGGGTATGGCAGCACTTACCTGTAATGACAGCACTCAGGAGGCACAGGCAGGAGGATGACTGCAAGTTCAAGGCCAGTCTCGTATGCGCATCCAGTTCCATGCTTGCTAGAGCTACATAGCAAGCTCTCCTCTCAGAAAGAAAAGGAAAGGAAAGAGGAGAGCAGACAGGGCTGGGAGGTGACTCATGGACGAAGCAGTTGCTGGGCGAGCGTGAGAAGCTAGATTCAGATTCCCAGATCCATGTGAAGTCGACCTGCAGTGTGAGGGTCTCGGAACTCAGTACACCTGCGACAAGATGGAGGCGGAGGGGAGTGGAGGGTCCCTACAAGCCTTAGGCCAGCTGCCCTGTCACATGCAGTGGTGAACAATGAGAGAGACCTTGCTTAAAAAAATGAGGTGAGTGGGCGTGGTGGCGCACACCTTTAATCCCAGCACTCGGGAGGCAGAGGTAGGAGGATCGCCGTGAGTTCGAGGCCACCCTGAGACTCCATAGTGAATTCTGGGTTAGCCTGGGCTGGAGTGAGACCCTACCTCAAAAAGAAAAACAGACAAAAAAAAAAAAAATGAGGTGAGTGGGCATGGTGGTGCACACCTTAATCCCAGCACTTGGGAGGCAGAGGTAGGAAGATCACCATGAGTTTGAGGCCACCCTGAACACATAGTGAATTCTAGGCCAACCTGGGCTAGAGTGAGACCCTACCTTGAAAAACCAAAAAAAAAAAAAAAAAGGTGGAAGGTAAGGATAGACTCTCAGAGCTGTCCTCTGACCTCATGGCACATGTATGTATCTTCATACTCACACACATGTACACACACATACACCAAAAATAAAAAATACAGATACTAGGTATCAACCCCAAGGGCCTTCTGTGTGCCAAGCAAACACTATGCTGCTGAGCCATAGCCCAGGCCCAAGAAATGAATGTTATTTCCTCTTGGGGAAGGAGGGCTCCTTGCAGTGAGCTGAGTGGGCAATGGAGGTTCTGAGAAGCCAGGGCAGGCGGGCTGCTCTCCTGAGCCCTAGAGTCTAATCTGAAAGGATATGAGAGAATGTTCCAGCAGAAAGCCAGAGAAGCCGTCCTACATCATTGGTTGAAATAGACTGGAAAAACGGAGGAAATCCAGGTGGCGGCTGCAGTCTCACAGGCTGGGGTGACAAGTGTCACTCTCTTGAGCACACAATGGGGACGCTGCAGACGTTTTCCCAAAAGTGCCGGAACGTGTCTCATGCACAGAAGGAGAGTTGTTAACTTATCCACTGGTTGGGGATAATGCTCACAATCAGAAATACTGGCAAATACCAACGCAGTGGCAAACATTCGGTGAGCCCTGAGGCCAGCGGCAGGGAGAACAGCAGCAGATACAGCCTCAAAGCGCTCTAGTCTGGAGTCAGGCCGGAGGCCCTGGCATGCCCATTCTCATTCTCTCATAAATAAATAACATATTTAAAAAACTCCATCTTCAGGGCTGGAGAGATGGCTTAGTGGTTAAGGTGTTTGCCTACAAAGCCAAAGGATACCAGTTCAATTCTCCAGGACCCACATAAGCCAGATGCACAAGGGGTGCATGCATCTTGGGTTCATTTGCCGTAGCTGGATGGCCTGGCAAACCCATTCTCTCTCTCTCCCTTTTTCTCTCTGTAAAATAAATAAATAAAATATATTTTAAAAATTCCATCTTCAGATGTTAATGTGCTCACCTTCTGACTGTGGATGAACCGATGAGTTACCAACAGTCAGTTGTAAATGACAGGTAAATAGCTCACTTGATATAAGGCTGCAAGATTGTGGGTTCCTGGGTCCACCCTTCAGGCCGGCAGTGGTTCCCCAAAGGCGCCCAGACAACCAAGGTGGTGAGTGTGTGAAAATCACTCTCAGGAGACGGTTTTAGTGAACAGCTCTCAGTTTATTGTCAGGGAAATGGGTTTATAAGCACTTGTGGGTCCTAAGGGGATTGGATGTACAAGGTTGCTTACTGATGCCTAATTAGCATATGGGGATGTACATTCCACCATGTAGGCAATGGCGGGGGAAGGAGCTAGCTGATACCATATAAGGAGTTTCCTAGGCAACTGGCCAAAAGCTATAGGGTTATGGGCAAAGCCTAAGTCTTATCTGAATGTCCAGGTGTCCCGTGCTTGGAGAGGGAGTGGCCTTAGTTCCTGTTGATCTCGGGGTCCGAGATTTTGTCCGAGGGTCCAGGCTCACTGTGACCCCCAAGAATGGGGGGAGGAGCTCCCCTGCCCGTTTAGGTCCATGAAAGGCCAGTGGTTCAGGCTGCTGGAACCTCTCCATAGCCTGGGGCCTTCATGTCAGACAGTTTAGGTTTGCTTTAACCCAAGACCCTGCCTATGTCCAGCATAAGATGAATTTCTCTTTCTTTCTCTCTTTCTTTCTTCCTTTCTTTCTTTCTTTCTTTCTTTCTTTCTTTCTTTCTTTCTTTCTTTCTTTCTTTCTTTCTTTCTTTCTTTTTTTTCTTTTCTCGAGGTAGGGTCTCGCTCTAGCCCGGGCTGACCTGGAATTCACTATGGAGTCACAGAGTGGCCTCGAACTACTGCAATCCTCCGACCTCAGCTCTCAACTGCTGGGATTAAAGGCATGTGCCACCATGCCCGGCCCTGAACTTTCTGTTCTTGGTCATTCATGGCACCTCTAAACTCTGTGGCTGCCAAGGAGTCAGCCAGAAGGTCCTCTGGGTTTGGAGTTGCACGGCCATCCCACTGGCACCTGGTCCTCCGTTCCTTCCTGCCTCCCAGCAGCAGTCTCTCCGCCCATCACCAGCCATGCTCAGAATGCTACCCTCCAGGTCTGGGGAGAGGTGCGCACCATAGGATAGAAGTTATTCAGGGCCTTATTTTCACCCCGATCCTTTACCTACAAACCAGCCATTTGTTGGAGGCCCTCCTAGTGTAGACACATTTATTACAAGCATACTGAGCATGTCTAGAATTGAATGAGAATGCTACCCTTGAAGTCCATGAGACCCGTGCTCAGGCCCAGTCTCCTTGTGGTCAGTCCTGATCTGTTGATAGATGTGGTCCACAAGGGACAGTGGGTATGAGCTGGCTTCCACTGGGACCGTCAGCACAATGCACATCTTGCTTCTTGAAGAATGTTCTTCCTCATTCCTTCCCCTAAGACTGAGAAAAAAAGTAAATGGAAACAAGCTCTACCTGTGTGGGCATTGTGTGGCCACATCCCTAGGTGGACACATATCGCGGGTTGTATGTCTGCATTTCCCATTAAAAAACACGAAACAAAAAAAAACACCAACCTAAAGTCTTTACACAATAAAGTATGTTTTCTCTCAGATTTTGGGAGGCTAAAAGTTGGGAATCAAAGTGTCAACAGGGCCATTGCTCCCCAAAGAGTCCAGGTGAGGAGCTTTCCTTCCTTCCTTCTAGCCTTTTGGGTGTTGCCAGCCATCCTTGGGTTCTGTGGCTTGCAGGTATGTCACTTGTCACATGACCTTCTTTCTGCATTTCTTCTACGTGTTTGTGTGTCCCCTCCTTGTGAAGACACTAGTCACTGGTTTTAGGGTCCACTCTCCTAGAGCGTGACCTCACCTCAGCTGATGGCACTGACAAGGACTTTACTGTAAAGTAAGGTTATTTTCTGAGTTTAAAGTAGACATGAATTTGGGGGGAGGTGCACTATTCAACCCTGTATCCAGAGTTAAGAAAGCAAGCTAAGTCCCACAGAGAGATGAATCTCACATTCAAACCATTAATTGTGGAAAATGTGCACTCGAAACCTAGTGCAACATGCATTTTATGTGTGTGTGTGTACACAGATACAATTCAATAATCTAGGTGAAAAAGTTTTTCTCGGGCCTGGGGCTGCAACTCAGTGGGGAGGGTGCTTGGGCATGATCAAAGCCCTGGGTTTGACCATGTGATCCTCCTCCCTCTGCCTCCCAAATGCTGGGATTCAAGGCATGTGCCACCACGACTGGCAGAATCCCAGTTTTAAAAAGAAAATTGAAAAAAAAAAAAAAAGAAAGAAAGAAAATTGAAGCCGGGCATGATGGCACACTCCTTTAATCCCAGCACTCGGGAGGCAGAGGTAGGATTGCCTTGAGTTCAAGGCCACCCTGAGACACCATAGTGAATTCCAAGTCAGCCTGAGCTAGAGTGAAACCCTACCACAAAAAAAGCAAAAAAGCAAAAAAAAAAAAAAAAAAGAAAATTGAGAGCTGGATCAAGGTTTAGGGGTTAAGGTGCTTGCCTGCAAAGCCAAAGGACCCAAGTTCTGTTCCTCAGCATGCACGTACACCAGATGTACAAGATGGTGATGTGTCTGGAGTTCATTTGCAGTGGCTGCAGGCCCTGGCTTACCCATTCTCTCTCTTTGCCTCTCTGGTCTCTCTCTCTCACTCAAATAAATAAATAAAGTAAAAAATGGAAAAAAAGAAGAAGAAAGGTGAGCCGGGCATGGTAGCATATGCCTTTACGCCTACCACCAGAAAGGCAGAGGTAGGAGGATCACCATGAGTTCAAGGTCACCTGAGACTCCATAGTGAATTCCAGGTCACCTTCAGCCACACCATGACCTGCCTCATAAAACAGAAAAAAAGGTAAAGAACATTTGCCTCAACAATTGCTATAGATAATCTTTTGGGGGGATCCTCAGTGGAGGCACTTTAACTTTGATAGAACACTGGGACTGGCATTCTCCAGAACACTTTCTGGAAAAGAATTTACTTATTAGTTCAGGATGAAGTGGGCACCATGGAGTTGCTCAAGTGTGGCCTAGCCCGTCAGGCTGTGAGATACAGGTCAAGACCATGCTCTCCAGCAGTCCACTATGTTACAAACGACGGCTGCTCTAGATGCTGGCCCAGTGTTTTTGTCCAGGGAGGGCTGCACATTTCATATACAAATGAGAGGTCACAGTATTTTTGTGTAAAAATGCTTCATCACTTAGTGCGAAAAGGATAATTCTTGGGTTGGAGAGATGGCTTAGTGGTTAGGGTGCTTGCTGCAAAGCTTAAGGACCCAGGTTCAATTCCCCAGTACCCACGTAAGCCAGGTGCACATGATGGTACATGTGTCTGGAGTTCATTTCCAGTGGCTGAAGGCCCTGGTGCACTCATATATTCCTCTCTCTCTCTGCTGCTCTCCCAAATAAGTAAAATAGATCATCTTTTTTTTTTTTTTTTAAGAATAATTTATCAAGAATTGTGGCACACACCTTTAATGCCAGACAATTCTTTGTGGTTTCCTAAACACAAATCCTTACTGTCCCATTCCCCAGTTCCCATGCAAGGCCAGATGTACAAAGTGGCCCATGAGTTTGGCCTTGGCACATCTGTACCCACACTTTCTCTCTCTGTCTCTCTCTCTCACTCACTTTCTCTTCACATCCCTCTCAAATAAGAAAATAAATATTATTATTTTTTATATTTGTATTTAAATTTTTTTAATATTAAAAAAATACAAATACCTACACGTTCTGACTCACAGAGGTTCAACTATTGATATTTCAGCGTTACAGATGCAAACGTGGTTTACATTCATTAGAAATGGTTTTGAATTCTGACTTTTGCCCTTTTCCCAGGCAAGTGGTTTTTAGCCCGAGTCTCTCTTGTGATCCTGGGTGCTGAGGACGCACCGGAGCTCCCGCTCAGCCCTGCAGTCACGGGGGAAGCGCCTGGTGAGCCAGTGTGCTGGGCTGCTAACCTTGCTCAGGTTAGGCAGATTCCATGTAGTTTTGACTTAGATGTTTAACTTGTGATAAGTTTATAAGGATGCAACTCTGTGGTAAGGTGAGAGCGTCTACTATAAATGCATGTTAATATAAAAACTATGTAATAAAGCCAATAAATGCATATTAGGTAGCTATTGCCTATCATATTACCTATTATGTTAGGTAGCATATGTTTTATTGAATTAATTTATTTACTCATGTGTATGAGTGGTAATGCATGCCACTATGTGTGGAGTTCAGAGGACAGCTGTAAGGTGTTTGTGGTCCATCTTCTTTGAGACAGGGTCTCTTGCTGCAAACAAACTGCTAGATTGCAAAGGAATGTCTGGATAGCTAGTCTGTGAGTTTGGCTTCATAGTTGTATGCACCAGTTTGCATTTGGCTTTGCCTGGGTGCTGGGGAATTGAATATGGGCCCAAAGGCTTTGCTGGCAAGCACCCAAGCACCTTGAACTACTCAGCCATCTTCCTAGTCCAGGTAGGATACTTTTTTTTTGTTTTGATTTTTCAAGGTAGGGTCTCACTCAAGCCCAGACTGACCTGGAATTCACTATGTAGTTCAGGATGGCCTTGAACTCACAGCGATCCTCCTTCCTCTGCCTCCCAGTGCTGGGATTAAATGCGTGTGCCACCACACCCAGCTTCAGGTAGGGTACTATTAAAATTTGTTTATTTACTTGAGAGAGAAAGAGAGAGAGGGAGAAAAGCAGACAAAGAGACAGAGAGAAAAGGCATGCTAGGGCTTTTTGCCACTGCAAACAAACTGCAGATGCATGTGCAACATTGTGTATCTGGCTTTATATGGGTACTGGGGAATCGAACCTAGGTCCTTAGGCTTCGTAGGCAAGTGCCTTAACTGCTAAGCCATCTCTCCAGCCCTAGGTAGTATACTTTTTTTTTCTAAATTTTTTGTTACTTTTTATTTATTTATTTGAGAGTGACAGAGAGAGAAAGAGGCAGAGAGAGAGAGAGACAGAGAACTCCAGATGCATGTACCCCCTTGTGCACCTGGCTAACGTGGGTCCTGGGGAATCGAACTGAGCTCCTTTGGCTTTGCAAGCAAGCACCTTAACTGCTAAGCCATCCCTCCAGCCCGTAAGTTATTATTTTTAACTTTTTTTTTTTTGTTTTTCAAAGTAGGGTCTGGTCCAGACTGACCTGGAATTCACTATGTAGCATCAGGCTGGCCTTGAACCCGTGGAGATACTCTTACCTTTGCCTCCCAAGTGCTGGGATTAAAGGTGTGCACCACCACACCAGCCTCATTTATTTGAGAAAGTGAGGGTGGAGGAGGGAGGAAAAGAATGGGCACATCAAAGCCTCTAGCCACTGTAAACAAACTCCAAATGCATGCGGCCACCTTGTGCATCTGGCTTACATGTGTACTGGGGAATGGAACCTTGGTCCTTAGGCTTCATAGACTAGTGCTTTAACCACTAAGTTATCTCTTTAAATAAATAAATAAATAAATGTATATGTGTATATATATGTGTGTGTGTGTGTGTGTATACATATACATATATATATAATTTATTTATTTGAGAGAGAGAAGGGGGGGGAGAGAGAGAGAGAGAGAGGAAGAGAATGGGCTTGCCAGGGCCTCCAGCCACTGCAAATGAACTCCAGATGCATGTGCCCCCTTGTGCATCTGGCTTACTTGGATTCTGGAGAATTGAGCCTGGATCCTTTGACTTTGCAGGCAAATGCCTTAAATCCTAAACTATCTCTCCAGACCCACCACTATATTATCTCTTAAGCCCATTATTTTTAACTTTTCATTGACAACCTCTATGCATATAGATAATATACTATAATCATAATCCCCCCCCCCAACATCCCTCCACTGAATCCCTTCTTCTTTTTTTTTTTGGTTTTTCAAGGTAGGGTCTCACTCTAGCCCAGGCTGACCTTGAACTCACTATGTAGTCTCAGGGTGGCCTCGAACTCACAGTGATCCTCTTACCTCTGCCTCCCAAGTGCTGGGATTAAAGGCATGCGCCACCTTCTTCCCTTCTTTTCAACTAGTCTCTCTTCTATTTTGATGTCATCATTTTCCCTTCTATCATGCAGGTCTTGTGTAGATAGCGCCAGCCACTGTGAGGTCAGGAGTGCCATGGCTACTTTGTGTCTGGAAGACAGTATTGTAAGCAGTTCCCCCTTTCCTTTGGCTCTTACATTCTTTCTGCCTTTCCTTCAGCAATGGTCTCCAGCCTTGGAGAGTGTGATAAAGATATCTCACTTAGTTGTGAACATACCACAGTTGTCAGTTTTTTTTTTTTTTTAAGAGAGAGGAGGAGGAGGAGGAGGAGAGAATTGGCATGCCAGGGCCTCAGGCACTGCAAATGAACTCCAGTCGCTTGTGCTACCTAGTGGGAATGCGCGACCTTACGCTTGCCTCACCTTTGTGCGTCTGGCTAATGTGGGATCTGGAGAGTAGAACATGAATCCTTAGGCAGGCGCCTTAACCACTAAGCTATCTCTCCAGCCCATAAGTCAGTTTTTATTATAAACTATTTCATTCCAAAGAGATACTGCTGGAGAGATAAGTTATCAACTGGCTGATGGACTTGAACTTTTCTGCTCTTGCCTTAGGAAGCCATTTCTTGATGACTAGCCATGATTTCACAATGTTTCTGTCTCAGCTCCATTGTCTTTTCTACTTGGCTGATAGCTTGGATTAGCAAAATTCTTTTTTTTTTTTTTTTTTTTACTCTTAGAATTCATTGTCTTTGGGTTGACTAGTCTTTGCTTAGACGGAGAGATTCAGTGATAGTAGCTGCATCCTGCAAGTAAAACCCATCAATATCATTTATTAAAAAAATTTTTTTGAGCCAGGCATGGTGGCATACACCTTTAATCCCAGGCAGAGGTAGGAGGATTGCCATGAGTTCAAGGCCACCCTGAGACTCCATAGTGAATTCCAGGTCAGCCTGGGCTAGAGTGAGACCCTACCTCGAAAAAACAAAAAAAAAAAAATTTTTTTTTGGAGGTAGGGTCTCATTCTAGCTCTAGATGACTTGGAATTCACCATGTAGATTCAGGGTGGCCTCGAACTCATGGCGATCCTCCTATCGCTGCCTCCCAAGTGCTGGGATTAATGGTGTGCACCACCATGCTTGGGTTGTTTTTTATCTTTTTAAATATTTTATTTATTTTAGAGAGAGTTTATATAGAGAATGGGCATGCCATGGCCTCTAGCCACTACAAATGAACTCCAGACTCATGTGCCCCCTTGTGCATCTGCCTTACATGGGTCCCGGGGAATTGAACCTGGGTTCTTAGACTTCACAGGCAAATGTCTTACCCACTAAGCCGTCTTTCCAAGCCCTCATTTAAAAATAAATTGCTTTGCGGAGCTGGAGAGATGGCTTAGCTGTTAAGGTGTTTGCCTGCAGGACCCATGTAAGCCAGATGCACAAGGGGGCACATGTATCTGGAGTGTCTTTGTAGTAGCTGGAGGCCCTGGTGCGCCCATTCTCTCCCTCTCTCTTTCTCTCTCTCTCTGCCTCTTTCTCTCACTTAAATAAATAAATAAATACTATTTTTAAAAAATTGCTTTGCTGTAGCTTCTGTTGATTGGAG
The DNA here is from genome assembly GCF_020740685.1 of Jaculus jaculus. Taxonomy (NCBI): domain Eukaryota; kingdom Metazoa; phylum Chordata; class Mammalia; order Rodentia; family Dipodidae; genus Jaculus; species Jaculus jaculus. The sequence goes on along the minus strand of NC_059102.1, from coordinate 9,026,322 downwards.
AGCCTCCAAATGTACCCCAAGATCTATCCTTACCTGCTCTGTGCTGTTGAGGGCTGAATGACCTATTAGACCTGTGTTGCCTGAAGTCCACCCATACAGTCACCAGTGTGGTGTGGGAAATGGCAGAGACCAGTGGTTGGGATATTTACCGTCGCTTTTACTGCTGGGCCTCCAGGTGGCTGTGGTTTGTTTCTCTAAGAAGTGCCAGATAGCCCGCTCCTCCACTAGCTGCTCTGGTAACACCTCTCTCAGTGTTTCCAGCTTTTACAGCAGTAACAGGCATTGGCACTACACCATTCTTTGTTGGTTTTCTCCAACTTTGCCCAGCACCTCAATTTTCTCATCAGAGTGTGCTCTTTCTTTCTGCCTGGGAGCCCGATGGAAATGGAAGTCTCTAGCATCAACCTCTGAGACTGGGGAGAGAACGGGGAAGAGCAGATACAGAAAACATTTTCATTATGTAATGGGTTTATAATAATGTCTTGGGCATTTTAAGAAAAATTGAATTTTCCTTGCCTTTGTTTTGTTCTTTTTTAACTCCTAGAATTTTTGCTTGTTTACATTTTCACTGGACTATGAAAAGAGGATATGATTCCGTACATCAATTGTAAAATTCAGCCAGCTCAAGGGTGCCGACATCTTAGTGCATTGTGCTAACCCTAGGTCAGGGGTTTTCCTCCCAGGCCCACAGTGCCCTCGGGTCAGGTGCATGTGCTACCAGAGGAGGCTTCAGAGGTACCCTACAATGTGATGTCTACGTTCTTTGTGCCTTGAGTAAAGAAATGAGCAAGACACAAAGCAATAGTAAAATACAGCTTCATTAAAAATGAGAGGTGGCTCATCTGTTAAGGCACTTGCCTGTAAAGCCTAACAACCTGGGTTTGATTCCCCAGGACCCACATAAGCCACATGCACAAGGTGGGGCATGCATCTGGAGTTTGTTTGTGTTGGCCACAGACCCACAATATGCCCATACTGTCTCTGCCTCTGTCTCTTTCTCTCTCCTTGTATCTCTCTGCTTGCAAATAAATAAAATACTTTTTTCTTTTTTTTCTTCCTCAATTTTTATTAACATCTTCCATGATTATAAAAACATCTCATGGTAATACCCCCCCCCCCCGCTTTCCCCTTTGAAATTCCATTCTCCATCATATCCCCTCTCCATCTCAATCAGTCTCTCTTTTATTTTGATGTCATCATCTTTTCCTCCTTGTGGTAGCTTGATTCAGGTGTCCCCCATAAACGTAAGTGTTCTGAATGCTAGGTTCCCAGCTGATGGATATTTGGGAATTAATGCCTCCTGGAGGGAGTTTATTGTTGGGGGCCGGCTTATGGGTATTAAAGCCAGTTTCCCCATGCCAGTGTTTGGCACACCCTTCTGTTGCTGTGGTCTATCTTATGTTGGCCAGGGGGTGATGTCCACCCTTTGCTCATGCCATCGTTTTCCCCTGCCATTGTGAAGCTTCCCCTCGAGCCTGTAAGCCAAAATAAACCTCTTTTTCCCAGAAGCTACTCTTGGTTGGGTGATTTCTACCAGCAATGCGAACCGGACTGCAAGGCTCCTCTTATGATGGTCTTGTGTAGGTAGTGTCAGGCACTATGAGGTCATGGATATGGAGGCCATTTTATGTCTGGAGGGAGCATGTTGTAAGGAGTCCTACCCTTCCTTTGGCTCTTACATTCTTTCCGCCGCCTCTTCTGCATTAGACCCTGAGCCTTGGAAGGTGTGATTGAGATGTCACTCAGTACTCCAGTCACTTCTTTCCAGCACTATACCTTTTGAGTCGTCCCAAGGTCACTGCCATCTGAAAAGAGAAGGTTCTCTACCAAAAGTGAGAGTAGCATTAATATAAGGGTATGGATATTAAGCGAAGTGCTTACTGGGCAGTTTGATAAGCATAGTATATACATTTATCCAGACATTAGCAGATGTTACACCCCTAGGGCTCAAGACTACCCCTGTTTTAAGTTTTCAGTATCAGGGATGTATTCCCTCCCATGGAGCAGGCCTCCAGTCCAATTAGAGGGCAGTTGGTTTCCACCATGATAGATGTGCCACTATTGCACCTGGAGGCTCATTTGGCCTGGCATACCAATTATAAGGCTTGCAGTATCTTCACTGGTGGTGTCTCTTTCTCCCATTGAACTGCATGTAGAATGGCTTCTTCCAACTTTCTGTCAGCTGGTCTACATGGAGGTTATCAGCTCAGTTCCAGCAGGATTTCTCAGTGGCCTTGCAGCCCAAGTATGTGAAATAGAGTCTTACCATCTATTCCTGGTGGGAAACCAAGGGCCTTGGCAATGGCCTATAATATTTTGGGGGCATCAGGGACTTCCCTGGCCAACAACTCACTGGAAGATATCCTGAAATTTTTCTAGCAATGATCTACAGCTCCTGAGTGTTCCATTGTCCAAAAAAGTAGGATTCCATATGATTTATTTATATCCTCTTATATTTTGATTAGCCCTCCCTCCACCTTTCCATTACTCAATCTCTTCCCCTGACTTCACTTTGGGCCTTCTCACCCCATTAATCTATTCTTCTACTTACATATATACAATACCATCCTATTAAGTACCCTCCTACTTTCCTTTCCCTTCCCTTTATATCTCTTTTTTAGGTAAAATATTTTTTCAAAGGGAGACTAAAATCATGAAATATACAGGATGGGAGCAGGCATGCGTCTCAAGAGACCCATTTTTCTTTTATTCTTTTTTTGTTTATTGACAGCTTCCATAACTATCGACAATAAACCATGGTAATACCCTCCCTCTCCTTCACTCTCCATCATATCCTCATCCCTCTCAGTCTCTCTTTCATTTTGATGTCATGTTCTTTTCCTCCTATTATGATGGTCTTGTGTAGGTAGTGTCAGACACTGTGAGGTCGTGGATATCCAGGCCACTTTGTGTCTTGAAGGGTGCATCATAAGCTGTGCTACCCTTCCTTTGGCTCTTACATTCTTTCTGCAATGAACTCTGAGCCTTGGAAGGTGTAATAGAGATGTTTCAGTGCTGAAAACTGCTCTGTCACTTTTTCTCTGCACTATGGTGCATTTTGAGTCATCCCAGAGGTCACCTCCATCTGAAAAAAGAAGCTTCTCTAACCAAGAGTGAGAGTAGCATTAATATATGGTGTGAACATTAAGAGAAGTGCTTACTGGGCAGTTTGATGAGCATAGTATATACATCTAGCCAGACACCAGCAGATGTTACATTCCTAGGGCTCATGACTACCCCTGTCATAGGTTTTCAGTATCAGGCATGTATTCTCTCCCATGGAGTGGGCCTCCAGTCCACTTAGAGAGTAGCTGGTTTCTCCTATAACAGATGGGCCACTATTGCACCTGTTAGCTCATTTGGCCTGGCTGGCCAAATTTAAGGCTTGCAGTGTCCAGTGTTGTTTATCTCCACTGGTGATTTCTCTCGCTCCCATTGAACTGCATGCAGCATAGCTTTTTCCAACTTTCTGTCAGCTGGTCGACATGGAGGAGGATTTTAGCTCAGCGCCAGCAGGATTTGTCAGTGACCTTGCAGCCTGAGCATGTGGTGTCTTCAGCAATAGGGTCTTACCATCTATTTCTGGTGGAAAAACCAAGAACCTATAATGTTTTGTCCTATAATGTTTTGGGGGCATCAGGGCCTTCCCTGGCCAACAATTCACTGGAAGGTATCCCATCCCTGGCACTGAAAAATTTCTAGTAACAACCTATAGCTTCTGGATGTTCCCTTGTCCAAGAAAAGTAGGTTTCTATATGACTTATTCATACCCTCTTAGATTTTGATTAGCCCTCTCCCCACCTTTCCTTTACTTAATCTCTTCCTCTGACTTCACTTAGGCTTTCCACCCCCATTAATCTGTTCTTCTACTTACATATACAAAATATACAAAATACCATCCTCTTAAGTGCCCCCTCCCTTTCTTTTCCCTTTATATCCCCTTTCTAGTTTATTGGCATCTGCTACTGAGTTTTATTCCAACTCACATAGAAGTCCAATCATTTGTAGCTAGGATCCACATATGAGAGAGAAGAGACCCAGTTTTCAATCTAAGAGCTTTTTATTACAAAGGGAACAAAGGAGTTTTGTAAAGGGTGGAACTGTCTCCTCTGTTCCAAGTAAGATAAGAAGACTAGTAGCCAATGAGTTCATTAAAACAATAATTCATGCTTAGGTGGAACAATGGGATGGTGCAATGATTTTGTACTGCACATAAATTGTTATTTTTGTCTGATTAACTCTTTTAAAATTTAGATTGTGGCTATGCGTTGTGGTGCAAGCCTTTAATCCAAGCACTTGGGAAGCAGAGGTAGGAGACTTAACTATGGACTACATAGTGAATTCTAGGTTAGCCTGGGCTAGAGAAAAAAATAGTGCCAGGCATGGTGGCACACTCCTTTAATCCCAGCACTTGGGAGGCAGAGGTAGAAGGATCGCTGTGAGTTCAAAGCCACCCTGAGACTGACTACACAGTGAATTCCAGGTCAGCCTGGGCTAGAGTGAGACCCTACCTCAGAAAAATAAATAAATAAATAAATAATTTTAGATTGTACATTTATTTTATTTATTTATTTATTTTGGTGTTTCAAGGTAGGGTCTCACTCTAGCTCAGACTGACCTGGAATTCACAATGGAGTTTCAGGGTGGCCTTGAACTCATGGCAATCCTTCTACCTCTGCCCCCTGAGTGCTGGGATTAAAGGCGTGAGCCACCACATCCAGGTAGATTATACATTTAACAAATGTTCATAACTATTATAAATCTGTCATATCAAAGGTCACAAGCAGGGATCTTCATGTTTGTTTTAATCAGAAGTCTGACACGCAGTGTATTCTCTTTGCTCTGCTATTTTTTTTTTTTTTTCGAGGTAGGGTTTCACTCTGGCCCAGGCTGACCTGGAATTCACTATGGAGTCTCAGGGTGGCCTCAAACTCACAGCAATCCTCCTACCTCTGCCTCCCGAGTGCTGAGATTAAAGGCGTGCACCACCACGCCCGGATATGCTCTGCTATTTGAATGTGTATATTGTTTCTGAAGCAAATGAAATCACTTGAATGAGTCATTTTCATTAGTTTAAGACATATTTGAATGACATCATGAATATTCTCAAGTACTTTGCAATATTTTTAGACCATGTAGTTTCTGAAATGACTACCAGGAAAGGAATGAAAATATTGAGGCATTCCTAACTCTGCTGCCTTGGAATTGCTCCTGGCTCACTTGTCACTTTAGTGTTTAGCAAAATAGAAGAATATTTTCAATTCCATAAGCTTTACATAATAAGACATGTGATGAAGTATTAGATCCCACAGCAGTGTATTTCCTAGGTGTGAGAGAGTGCATGTACATATGTATGTGTCTGCAGCTGCACTATTGTGTGTGGACATATACATTTATATCTACATATGTGTGGTTGGTTTATGTGTTTACATGTGTAGGGGATGATAGGAATGTCACCTTGTTGGTATTGAAATGGGAAAAGGTTTGCTTATTAATAATAATTGTTGCAGTCCGGTTCACATTGCTGGTAGAAATCACCCAACCAAGAGCTGCTTCTGGGAAAAAGAGATTTATTTTGGCTTACAGGCTCGAGGGGAAACTCCACGATGGCAGGGAAAAACGATGGCATGAGCAGAGGGTGGACATCACCCCCTGGCCAACATAAGGTGGACCACAGCAACAGGAGGGTGTGCCAAACACTGGCAAGGGGAAACTGGCTTTAATACCCATAAGCCCACCCCCAACAATACACTCCCTTCAGGAGGCATTAATTCCCAAATATCCATCAGCTGGGAACCTAGCATTCAGAACACCTAAGTTTATGGGGGACACCTGAATCAAACCACCACATTCCGCCCCTGGCCCCCATAAACTGATATCCATACATGATGTAAAATATAATGCATTCAGTCTGACTTTAAAAGTCCCCATAGTTTTTATCAATTCCAATGATGTTCATACATCCCCATAGTTCAAGATCTTTTAACTGAGCCATAATAACCAAAATATAACCTCAAAAAACCCAGAATGGCACAGAATAAATATTCACACTGCAAAAGATGGCATTGGCATAGCAAAGAAACATTCAACCAATACAAGATTTAAAACAACCAGGGTAGATATCAAACTCTGTAGCTTCAAGTCCAGTAACTCTAACCAGTGACAAATCTTCAAGTCCGATAATTCTAACCAGCAAAAAGTCTCTGGCATTCCAATTCCGCCCCTCCAGCTAGGCTACTCACAGTCCTGGGAAACTTCATTGGGGCCGGCAGCTCCTTGGCCACCATCTCATGGTCCCGGCATCTCCACTGGGTCTCCACTGCAAGCCACGGTTCATCCTCATGGCCCCATGGGGTCTCTATGCAGGCAACCAGCAAACCCGCTTCACACTGCCCATGGCCATTTCCAAAACACAAGACCGTGTTGCAAACTCAATGACCCTCTTTCCAGCATTTTATACTCCATGATACCAGGTAGGGTGCCAATTTGTTAATCCAGGGGGGAATAAAGCAGACTTTGAAGAACAGGACACTCCTTGAGCACTCAGGCCCTTTCAAAAGAATCTACATTCTTCTTGTTGCCCCAGCGCAGGTCAGCTAGCCCAGTCGCAAAGGTTGTAATCTCTCAGTTGCAGCTGAACGGGCAAGAGTTCACCCAAAGATTTTTCTTTCTGTGCCATATACCTCTGCTTACACCAGTTCATTTCTATGCAAAGCAACCCTGCACAACTTCTCAGGACACGGGCACAAGAGCAAGCTTCTCACACAAACTGCTAGCCCAGTCCAGGCACAGCTCTTTCTCACCCTCATAAGCCAAACCTCACAGTCCATAGTTCTTACTGCATTCAGGTCTTGGAGCTCAGACCAGAATAGTCCTTTAAGCTGTACTTACAGCACTGCAAGGCATCTCTTAGGCCAAGGTTTCAACTCCTTCCACATTCCTCTTGAAAATCTGCTCCAAAAGGCTGAAGCCACATAGTCAGGTGTCTAGCAGCAACCCCACTCCTCGCTACCACTTTACTGTTGCAGTCCGGTTCACATTGCTGGTAGAAACCACCCAACCAAGAGCTGTTTCTGGGAAAAAGAGATTTATTTTGGCTTACAGGCTCGAGGGGAAGCTCCACGATGGCAGGGAAAAACGATGGCATGAGCAGAGGGTGGACATCACCCCCTGGCCAACATAAGGTGGACCACAGCAACAGGAGGGTGTGCCAAACACTGGCAAGGGGAAACTGGCTTTAATACCCATAAGCCCACCCCCAACAATACACTCCCTCCAGGAGGCATTAATTCCCAAATATCCATCAGCTGGGAACCTAGCATTCAGAACACCTAAGTTTATGGGGGACACCTGAATCAAACCACCACAATAATCAACCAATATTTACCTTAATGTGTACTTGAGGCTAACTTTGATTGGGAGTGGGGGGCACTAGGAATAAACTCCAGGCCTGGAGGTTCTCTACCTCTGAGCAACATGCCCTACCTGCTTTGTAGGGATTTTATTATTTCTTTATTTAGAAAAAGAAGCAGATAGAGTGAGAAAGAATGGATGCTCCAGGGCCTCTAGCCACTGCAAATGCACTCCAGATGCATGCAGGATCTCACTGTGGCCCAGGCTGACTTGGGACTCACTCTGTAGGCCTAGTCTGGCCTCAAACTCATGGTGATCCTTCTACCTCAGCCTTCCAAGTGTTGAGATTGAAGGAATGCACCACAATGTCTGGTTCTTGTTTTCTTTTTAGTTTTTTTGAGGTAGGGTCTTGCTCTGACCTTGGCTGACCTGGAATTTACTATGTTGTCTCAGGGTGGCCTTGAACTCACAGTAATCTTCCTTCCTCAGCCTCCTGAGTGCTGGGATTAAAGGCATGTGCCACCATGACTGTTTTTTTTTCTTTTTAAAAATTAAAAAAAGGAAAAAAAAATATATATAATTTCTTTTTGTTTATTTTTATTTATTTATTTATTTATTTTATATTTATATTTATTTATTTGAGAGTGGCAGACAGAGAAAGAGGCAGAGAGAGAGAGGGAGAGAGAGAGAGAGAATGGATGCACCAGGGCCTTTAGCCACTGCAAATGAACTCCAGACGCATGTGCCCCCTTGTACATCTGGCTAACGTGGGTCCTGGGGAATTGAGCCTCGAACCTGTGTCCTTAGGCTTCACAGGCAAGCGCTTAACTGCTAAACCATCTCTCCAGCCCTGTATTTTTTTTTAAATTATTAAATTATTGTATTTATGGAAGGAAGTACAGAACCAAGGAAAGGAGAATGAAGGCGCTCACATGGCTTGAGAGCCCATATGGGAGGCCTGGAAAAACCATGGGAAGGACAGAAAACAGGGTTCAAAGAGCTCCTGCCATAGGGAGAAAGAGCTCATGTGCAGAGTAAGGGCTAGGGGGCCCTTCCCTCAGCAGCTGGAGGTTCCCAAGTGGCCAGGCAGCTCAGAGAAAAAATTATTGGGCTGGAGATATGGCTCAGTGGGTAAGGTGCTTGCTTGCAAAGCCTGCCAGCCTAGGTTTGATTCCCTAATACCCATTTAAAACCAGCTATGCAAAGTGACACATGCAGCTGGAGTTCATTTGCAGTGGCATGAAGATCTGGTGTACCCATTCCCATTTCCTCTCTCTGCTTGCAAATAAATTAATAAAAATATTTAAAAAGAATTTTTATTTACTTATTTGAGAGAGAGAAAGAGAGAAACAGAGAGAGAGAGTGAGTATGACCAAGCCAGGGTCTTCTGCCACTGCAAACAAAATCCAGACACACACACCACTTTGTGCATCTGGCTTTATGTTATTTTGGAAGGACTGAACCCAGGCTGTCAGGCTTTGCAAGCAAGCATATTTAACCAATGAGCCATCTTCCTAGCCACCCCCCCCAGCTCCATTTCTTAACCTTTATATCTTTCAATAAATGTCAAAGCCAGCTCAGAATTCTTTTCTTTTTTGTTTTTTTGATATTTTTTCTTTTCTTTTTTTTGAGGTAGGGTCTTACTCTAGCCCAGGCTGTCCTGGAATTCACTATGGAGGCTCAGGTTGGTCTTGAACTCATGGCAATAGTCTTACCTAAGCCTCCCGAATGCTGGAATTAAAGGCATGCACCACCACGCCCGGCTGTTTTTTGATTTTTGATTTTTTTTTTCAAGGTAGGGTCTCACTCTAGCTCAGGCTGACCTGGAATTCACTATGTAGTCTCACGGTAGCCTCTAACTCATGGTAATCCTCCTACCTCTGCCTATTGAGTGCTGAAATTAATGGTGTGTGCTACCACACCCAGCTTATTTTTTGATTTTTGAGGTAGGGTTTCACTCTGGTCCACGCTGACATGGATTTCATTATGTAGTTTAGGGTGACCTCTAAGTCACGGTGATCCTCCTACTTCTACTTCCTGAGTGCTAGGATTAAAGATGTGTGCCACCATGCCCAGCTGAATTATTTTCAAATGCATAAGAATAAATGAGATGTGAGGAAACTTATCAAACTAAACTTTAATTATCAAATAATTTTTGAAGAACTTATTCATTTATATAATCCAAAGATATGTTAAGTAATAGGCCCCAGTGGCAAGATACATAGCCACTGTAATTTTCCAATGGTGATGAGCATAAACCATACTTTGAGAGTTCTACAACCATAAGGTAGCCTCAAAAATCTGATTCTAGCCAGGCGTGGTGGTGCACACCTTTAATCCCAGCACTCAGGAGGCAGAGGTAGGAGGATAGCTGTGAATTTGAGGCCATTTTAAGACTACATAGTGAATTCCAGGTCAGCCTGGATTAGAGTGAGACCCTACCTCAACAAACAAAACAAGCTGGGCATGGTGGTGCATGCCTTTAATCCCAGCACTCAGGAGGCAGAGGTAGGAGGATAGTCGTGAGTTTGAGGCCACCCTAAGTGAATTCTAGGTTAGCCTGGGCTAGAGATACCCTGCCTCAAAAAACCAAAAACACCAAAGCCAAACAAAACCCCAAAACAACAACAACAACAATAAAAACTGTGATTCTAAGCATGTATGGTGTATGGTAGTCCCAGCACTCAGAGGCTGAGATAGGAAGATTGCTGTGAGTTTGAGGCTATCCTGGGCTACAGAGTCAGTTTCACGTCAGTCTGGGCTAGAGTGAGAGCCACCTCAAAAAACCAAAAGAAAACAAAAAGTGTGAATCTTACTGTTGCCAAAACCATAGGTATGTTAATAGATTTGTTGGTTATATTGATGATTACTGTCAATATTACATTAAACTGTATTTATTTAAATTAAGATGTATTTTCTTCCCACCTAGAGGCCACCTAGAGGGTGGGGATCCTGGGTGAGGCACTATCCTCCTCTAGGTGGTTAGCCCTTTGAGATGGAAACAGCCCATGTCTGCAAATACTCAGTACCGCACTTGGCATTGAATCAGTCCAATGACTGTCACCTGCTAAAACAAGCGGCTAGGAAAGTGGCATTTATCAAGTGCTTATGAGCACTGCAAGATAAGAGTGTCCCCAAGTCCTCATAACTGCCAGGGAAACAGCACCTTGTGTTTCTCTGCTAAAGACTCTGGAGTTTCGGAGATGAGAGCAGAGTAGAATGTGAAGTCAGGGCTGTTTGACTCCAAAGTCCATGTTCTCTCCACTCATAATGTTGCCGCCTATACAAACACTTTTAGGTCCAGATAATGACATGGATGAGGTTACTTTAGACCCTGGGCTTCTTGTTCTGACCATTCTTTCTTCTTTGGGGGTAGGGTGTAGGTAGGGCCTAAGCCCAGGGCCTTGTGTACTCTTTTACCAACACCCCAGCCCTGAGCTTCCTTTTTTAAAAAGTATTTTATCTTTATATATTTATTTGAGAAGGAGAGAAAGAGGCAGAGAGAGGAAGAGAGAGAATGGGCGCGCCAGGGCATCCAGCCACTGCAAACGAAATCCAGATGCGTGCGCCCCCTTGTGCATCTGGTTACACGGGTCCTGGGGAATCAAACCGGGGTCCTTTGGTTTTGTAGGCAAGTACCTTAACTACTAAGCCATCTCTCCAGCCTGTTTGCTTCTTTTTTTCTGAAGTAGTCTTACTCTAGCTCAGGCTGACACAGAATTCACTCCTGACCCAGCCTGGCCTTGAATTCACAGCAATCCTCCTACCTTCAGCCTCCACAGTGCTGGGGTTATAGGTGTGAACCCATGCCTGGCTTCTGAATATTCTTTGTTTCTTTTTAAATTGTTATTTATTTATTTATGGCTTTTAGAGGTCAGGTTTCACTCTAGCCAAGGCTGACCTGAAATTCACTACGTAGTCTCAGAGTGGCCTCGAACTCAGGTTATCCTCCTACCTGTGTCTCCCTAGTCTGGGATTAAAGGCATGTGCCACCACACCTGTCTCTTTTTAAAATATATTTTTATTTATTTATTTATTTGAGAGCGAGAAAGAGGGAGAGAGAGAGAAAGAGAGAGAGAGAGAGAGAGAGAGAGAGAGAGAGAGAGAGAGGGAAAGAATGGGCATGCCAGGGCCTCTAGCCACTGCAAATGAACTCCAGATGCATGTGCCCCTTGTGCATCTGACTTACGTGGGTCCTGGAGCATCAAATCAGGATCATTTTGGCTTTGCAGGCAAACACCTTAACCACTAAGCCATCTCTCCAGCCCTCTTCTTAATTTTTTAAAAAAATTTTGTTTTTATTTATTTATTTGAGAGAGGCAGAGAGAGAGAGAGAGAGAATGAGCGCACCAGGGCCTCCAGCCACTGTAACCAAACTCCAGATGCATGCGCCACCTTGCACATCTGGCTTACATGGGTCCTGGGGAATTGAGCCTCGAACCAGGGTTCTTGGATTTAACAGGCATGTGCTTAACCACTAAGCCATCTCTCTAGCCCTCTTAAATTTTTAATACTAGTGACCAGTGGCCAATCCCAGGGTTTCTTACATGGTAGACAAGTGATCAACCATTGAGCTACACTCCCAAACTCCAAGCTTATTTTATTTTATTTTTTTCAAGATAGAGTCTCGCTCTAGCCCAGGCTGACCTGGAATTCACTATCTAGACTCAGGGTGGCCTCAAACTCACTGCAATCCTCCTAACTCTAACTCTGCCTCCCTGGTGCTGGGATTAAGGTGTTGTCACCACACCTGGCTCCAAACTTCTGAAGAAGACTCAAGATAGCCAACTGTCCAGCAGGAGGCAAATCATCTCTAGCACATCCACCAGGGCCCAGGAGACATTACAAGGGAAGTGGCAGTTTAGACATGAGTGCTCCTCTCACTGCTATCCTGACAACTGCCTCCAGTTCAGGGTGATAATAAAATAATACTTTTAAAAAAGAAGACTCTGGCGAGAAATGGCTTAGCCATTAAGGCACTTGCCTGTAAAGCCTAAGGACTCAGGTTAAATTCCACAGAACCCACATAAGCCAGATGCACATGGTGGCACATGTGTCTGGAGTTCCTTTGCAGTGGCTAGAGGCTCTGGCGAGACCATATTCACTCTCTCTTTCCCTTCTTGTAAATAAAAATAAATAAATAAAAAGAAGACTCAGTGAAAGCCAGGATTGTCTTGTAACTCAGTGACTGTAGTCTGTATGGATGGTTGAAGACTTAGAAGCTTTCTTCATGTAGACATAGAGTGCTCTGTTCTATGATCAACTTCCCTTGCCCCTTGGCTGAGACAATCCCAGCGTGGACAAAGACTTCGGCCCATCAGGTAAGCTATATGTTGTCTGATACTTTCCAGGCAGGTTTATGGCTGGCATCTAAGAGGGTCACAGGAAGGTACTATGCTCCACAAAACAGTGTCTTTTGTTGCAGGTGCCAACATGCAACAATGACTGCTCAGAATTTTACTTCCCCCTGGCTTTCATTAATGTCCTCTAGCCTTCTCTCCTTTGTTAACAAAAATGCTCAGATATGCTGAAAGCAAACATTACCCTGGGTCTGGTCATTCACCAACCCTTTCGGATTGGCAGTCTGTAATCACTGCTTCAATACCCACGCATGGCTTCAGCTTTTGAAACTTGGCATCTCTCCTCACCATCCTACTGAGAAGTGTTCTCTAGAAGGTCACTAAGTCTTGTTTGTCAAATCCAGTGACCTTTTCTCCATTCTAATTCTCTTAATCTGCAGACACTGTGTAGGACCAGGTACTTGATGCTCACCTACCTGAAGCTTTTGGAACAATGTGGCACCTTTTGCATCTAATTTTCTTTTCTTTTCTTTTCTTTTTTTTTTAAAGATTTATCTTTATTTATTTATTTGAGACCAAGAGAGAGAAAGAGAGAGAGAGAGACAGAGAGAGAGAGAAAGAGAGAGAGAGAGAGAAAGAATGGGTGTGCCTGGGCCTCCAGCCACTGCGAACGAACTCCAGACGTGTGCACCACCATGTAAATCTGGCTTACGTGGAACCTGGAGAATTGAACCTGGGTCCTTAGGTTTGCAGGCATGCACCTTAACCGCTAAGCCATCTTTCCAGCCCCTAATTTTCTTGCTAACTCATTTCTCCCTCCATGGGTGGCTTTTCATTCTTTCTACCCCTGTGTCTTGTAAGGTAACATCTGCGTAGACAACTCTGATGTTTATCTCCAGGGTCTGCCTAGTCCATTCCACAGCTCCCCGAAAACCTGCTTCTCTCTTCAGAGTCCAGGATCTTCACACCTGATCTGTGGTGGACATCTCCTTTGAGGCGGCTCTCCTGCCCACTGGGTGTCCATGTTGATGACAATGCCATCTCTATTGAGTTCTCTGACTAGATTCTTTCTGCCACCCGATTTGGTCACTGGCAAGCCCTGATTCACTGGATTTCTCTTCTGCCCCTCTCTCCCATTCCCCCACACACTCTGGTTTTAGCTTCTTGTCTATCAGCTATTTATTCTGTCCTTATTTCTAGTTTTACCCTCATTTGTCCCATAGACATTCCAGGTAAAGGGGTCATTCTAATATGGCACCTTCCTGTGCACAGCCTTTTTGTGGCTTCTTGATATTTATTGAAATAAGTAGAAAGCTATAATTTGTCATTTAAGACTTTCATAACAAGGTAGATAAAAATGAAATGGAATGTTTTCTATATAGGTAGCTTGAGAAACACCTGAAATGAGAGCCAAAACAACTATATCATCCCTGTGCTTTACTATGAAGGTTCTAAAATATAGATTGTAATTTACTTGAGATAAAGTATGAGTGCACAAGGTCCTCTTTATTTTGCAAATGAGCCCCACATATATGCGCTACATTGTGTATATAGCTTTTCATGGCTGATGGGGAATTGAATCCCAGGCTGGGAGGCTTTTCAAGCAAGCCCCTTTAACTGCTGAACCATTTCCCTAGCCCAAGAAAAGTATTTTTAAAATACAGTAGAAATTATTATTATTATTATTATTATTATTATTTTGGTTTTTCAGGACAGGGTCTAGCTCTAGCCCAGGCTGACCTGGAATTCACTATGTAGTCTCAGGGTGGCCTCCAACTCACGGTGATCCTCCTACCTCTGCCTCCTGAGTGCTGGGGTTAAAGGCATGTGCCACCCTGCCCAGCTTAGAAACATTTATTTAAATGAAGTATTTCTCAGAACCCAAATATAAAACTGGTACTTTGATTTGTGTTCAACAGCACAAATCAGTTTCTTAACTATGACCAGGTCACCCACTCTATTTGTTAAATCACTTACTATCTTTAGGCATGAGTGTCTCCATCTACCAACTCCAGGGATGGTAAACTGTCAATGGTTTTTATTTATTTGTTCATTTTTTGTCAGTAGTTTTTAAACACAGCTGTACATTAGAATAGCTAGGGCATAAGACATATCCATGCCCAGGCCCTCTGATTAGGGATTCTCACAAAAGGCCTCAACACCTATACTAAAAAGCTCTTCAGTTGATTCTAATGTGTAGCCAGGGATGGGAACTAGTAAGATTACTATCAAGGATTTTTCTGTTTTAACACTCCTACCTCTCAATTACAAGTTTCATTTTTTTTTCTTTTTGGTGTTTTGAGGTAGGGTCTCGCCCTTGACTAGGCTGACCTAGAATTCACTATGTAGTCTCTCAGGGTGGCCTCAAACTCATGGTTATTTTCCTACATCTGCCTCCCATGCTGGGGTTAAAGGCGCATGCTTCCAAACCCACCTACAAGCTTTATTTTGTTTAGCACATTCTGCCTAGTAGTAATTGTGGTCATTTAAATTTTATGCGTGTATGTGTGCATGTGCGTGGAGGCCAGAAGACAAACATGGGTATCATTCCTCAGAAATGTCCACCTTTTTCTTTCTTAAACATTTTTGAGAGGGGGAAACGAGCATGGGCACACCAAGGCTGCTCGCCACTGCAAATGAACTCCAGATGCATGTCCTACACTGTGTATCTGGCTTTATGTGGGTACTAGGGCATCAAGTCTGGGCCTACAGGTTTTGTAAGCATAGCCTTTAACCACTGTGACATCTCCCTAGCCCATCATCCACCTTTTATGAGACAGGGTCTGTCTCTGGCCTGGAGTTTGCCAATTGAGCTAGATCTAGTGGCCAAAGAGCTTCAGGGATCTGGGTTTACAGATGCATGTCACCAAGCCTGTTATTTTTACATGGGTACTGGGAACTGAACTCAGGTCCTCACTCTTGAAAGACCAGCACTTTACAGGCTGAACTAGCTCCTTGGCACTCCCTTCCACAGTACATATTGAAAGTTATTTGCCAGGCACAGTGGCACATGCCTTTAATCCCAGCACTCGGGAGGCAGAGGTAGGAAGATTGCTGTGAGTTTGAGGCAACACTGAGAATACATAGGGAATTCCAGGTTAGCCTGGTCTAGAGTGAGACACTACCTTAAAAAACATTTTATTTATTTGCAAGGGGGAGAGAGAGAGAGAGAGAGAGAGAGAGAGCAAGAGCGAGCGGGTGGAAGGACAAACACCAGGGTATTTTGCCACCACAAACAAACTCCAAATGCGTGTGTCACTGTGTGCATCTGGCTTTACACAGGCACTGGGGAATCAAATCCAGGCTGTCAGGCTTTACAAGCAAGTGCCTTTAACTGCTGAGACATCTATCCCCATATTGTGGTATTTTTTTTATGAGGTAGGGTCTCACTTTAGCCCAGGCTGACCTGGAATTCACTATATAGTCTCAGGGTGGCCTCAAGTTCATGGCAGTCCTCCTACCTCTGCCTCCCAAGTGCTGGGATTAAAGGTGTGTGCCACCACGCCCAGCTTTTTTTTTTTTTCATTTTATTGACAGTTTCCATACTTACAGAAAGTAAACCATGATAATTCCCTCCCTTATCCCACTTTCCTCTTCACAAGTCTATACTCCATCATATCTCCTCCCTCTCTCCATTAGTCTTTATTTATTTAGTCTTAAAAATATTTTATTTACGAGAGAAGGAGGGAGGGAGAGAGGGAGAATGGGTGTGTCAGGGCCTCCAGCCACTACAAATGAACTCCAGATGTGTTCACCCCTTGTGCATCTGGCTTACGTGGGTCCTGGAGAGTTGAACCTGGAAGCTTTGGCTTTGCAGGCAAACCCCTTAACTGCTAAGCCATCTCCCCAGCCCTCTCCGTTAGTCTTTTATTTTGATGTCATCATCTTTTCCTCCTATGATGAGGGTCTTGTGAAGATAGTGCTAGGCACTGCTAGGTTATGGATCTCAAACACAATTTCTGTCTGGTCCACTGTGTTGTATGGAGTCCTGCCCTTCCTTCAGCTCTTACATTCTTTCCGCCACTTCTTCCACAGTGGATCCTGAGCCTTGGAAGGTATGATAGAGATGTTTCAGTGCTGAATACTTCTCGGTCACTTCTCAGTACTATGGTGCCTTTTGGGTCATTCCAGAAGTCACCTCTATCTGAAAGGAGAAGCTTCTCTAACCAAAAGTAAGCATAGTATTAATATAGGAATATAGCTGAGCGTGGTGGCGCATGCCTTTAATCCCAGCACTCAGGAGGCAGAGGTAGGAGGATCGCCGTGAGTTCAAGGCCACCCTGAGACTCCATAGTGAATTCCAGGTCAGCCTGGGCTAGAGTGAGACCCTACCTCAAAAAACCAAAAAATAAAGCAGGGATGTCATTGCATGCTGGGATTGCAGGGCATGCTCCCGTGGGTTTGGAACCAACTTGGACTATCTCAAGAGCAAAGCAACTCTTGATAGCTTAATTTATAATGCTTTCCATTCCCCAGACTAGTCCCAAAACAGTTAGGTCACTGTACCTTTTGAGCTTCTAACCCTCTGTCTCCTCATAGAAACCAGGTGGTTCAGTCAACATAACGATCCCCTCATCCCCACCAAAGAGCTACATTGGATTCCCCCCCCCCCCAGAAATAAGTATAACACTCAGAATTGGGCATTGGTCCTCAGGGCTTCATCTAATTCATTGTATTTAGTATCTGCCACCTCTCGGTGTCCACAGTCTGACCTTCACCTTGAAGAATCCTTGGATACTATTTGCCCAGGTATGGGCTCAAGAGCCTTAGTTTTGTCTCACTTTAGGGGCTCAGCCAGCTCCAAGTTCTTCCCCTGTAGGGCTTTTTCCCTTTCCCTCTTTGACCCTAGGTTGGTGACCCATGAAAAAGCACAAGGTTCTGGCTCCCTGCAGCCCCCTTCTGGCCCTCTGCTCCTACTTCTCACTCACCATCCCAGAGGATGAGGAGGGAGCAGTCTCCCATCGGGGAGGTAATATGATGGAGAATGGAATTTCAAACGGGAAAGTGTGGGGGTGGGGAGGGAGGGAATTACCATGGGATATATTTTATAATCATGAAAAATGTTAATAAAAATTTAAAAAAAAAACAACAACAATTGAACTTTGAGTTATTAAAGCAATAAATTTTTTAAATCAAAAAAAAAGGATAAGGATATGTTTGCCTTTTAAGTATAAATGTTTAAAAAGTAGACATTTATGTTTCCATAACTGACATCCGTTTCAGACCTCATTCTCCAACTCCTTTTCACCCTCTTCTTTTTCCTTCTTTTCATACTCTTGTATTGGTTCTAATAAACGGTTGCTTTTCAAAAAAAATAATATAGGAATATGAACATTAAATGTAATGCTTACAGGGCAGTTTGGTGAGCATAATGTATGTATTTAGCTATATAAGAGCAGGCATTACATTACTAATGCTCATGACCTCCCCCACCATAGGCTTATTATTTATTTATTTTTTGAGGTAGGGTCTCACTCTAGCTCTGGCTGACCTGGAATTCACTATGGAGTGCTGGGATTAAAGGCGTGTACCAACATGCCTGGCACCCCACCATAGGCTTTTGATTAGGTTTTCAGTACCAGGCATGTATTCTCTCCCATAGAGTGAGCCTTCAGTCCAATTAGAGAGCAGTTGATTTTCCCCATAACAGACATGCCACTATTGCACCTGTTGGCTCATTTGACCTGGCTGGCCTAAGTTGAGGCTTGCAATGTTCACTGCTTTTACCACTGATGGCTTCTGTCTCCCATAACGCTCCATGCAGTGCAGCTTTTTCCAGCTTTTGTCAGCTGGTCTACCAGGAGAAGGTTTTCAGCTCAGTCCCACTTCGATTTCTCAGTGACCTTGCAGCCCAGGCACATGGTGTCTTCAGCAATAGGGTCTTATCATCTATTCCTGGTGGGAAACCAAGAGGCTTGGCAATGGCCTGTAATGTTTTGGGGGCATCAGGAATCTCCTTGGCCAACAACTCATTGGAAGATATCCCATCCCCGGCACTAAAATTTTTCTAGTAACAGTCTATGGCTTCTGTGTGTGCCATTATCCAAAAAAGTAGGTTATCATGTGGCTTATTCACAATATCCTAAATTTTGACTACCCCTCCCCCCAATTTAAGCCAATCTCTTCCCCTGATCTCGCTTAGGCCATTCCACCCCAGTAATCTGTCCATCTACCTACATATCTAACGTACCATCCCCTTAAGTCCACCCCTCTCCTCCTTCCCTTTTAGCCCTTTTCTAGCTTATTGGCCTCTGCTACTGATTTTTACTCCAACTCACACACAAGTCTGAACATTTGAAACTAGGATCCTATTCTGGGTATTTTTAAAAAACATTTATTTATTTGAGAGAGAGAAAGAGGGAGGGAGAGAGAGAATGGGCGCATCCAGTCACTGCAAACGAATTCCAGACAAATGCACTCCCTTGTGCATCTGGCTTATATGGGTCCTGGATAATTGAACCAAGATCCTTTGGATTCTCAGGCAAATGCCTTAACGGCAAAGCCATCTCTCCAGCCCTTATTGCGGGTATTTTTGACTTGCCCTTTTTTCTGTGCTTTGGCTCCTCTACTAAGATAGGTCTTACAGATCTCTGTGTGATTATTCCTTGCTAGATAATTTGTTTTAACTAGGCATTTATTTGACTTTATGCACTTTACCTAAATCATATCCCCTTCCCTTACCAAAATAAATCCTAATATGGACACCTCACTGCATGGCTCACACTAACTTGTAATGAGATGATCTGTAGCCTTGTCTCAGGAAGGGGAAGCTGGAGACGCTCCTCAGAAAGTACTTGCAAAGCAAACTGTACAACTATTTTTCCTACATAATTACATGGCACTGATTTTATCTATAATTAAGTTAATTACATTCTTGAGAATGTGTTGTTATGTAGGCAAAAGGCTGTTTAAGTTTAAACTGAATTTACTGACAAGTCCTTGAGCAAATAACACTGTTCTGAGAAGATACGGTTGTTGAAGACCTCTTCAACAGATGTAAAGAACTACCCCAATGGTTGTAAAAGATGTTGAGGGAAGCTATAAAGAAATTATTTTAGCTGGGCGTGGTGGTGCATGTCTTTAATCACAGCACTTGGGAGGCAGAGGTAGGAGGCTCGCTGTGAGCTTGAGACCAACCTAAGACTACACAGTGAGCTTCAGATCAGCCTGGGCTACAGCAAGACCCTACCTTGAAAAACCATTAAATAAATAAATAAATTTGTTGGCCAAAATGCAGTTACATAACCCTTTGCCAGATTTATGCAAAAAAAAAAAAAAAACCACCAAAAAAACAAAAACAAAAACAAAACTCAGACTAGCTTGTTGTGGTTGCACAAGCCTTTAATCCCAGCACTAGGGAGGCAAAAGTAGAAGGATCACTGTGAGTTTGAGGCCACCCAGAAACTACATAGTGAGGGCTGGAGAGATGGCTTAGCAGTTAAGCACTTGCCTGTGAAGCCCAAGGACCCCAGTTCGAGGCTCCATCCCCCAGGATCCACGTTAGCCAGATGCACCAGGGGGCGCACGTGTCTGGAGTTCCGTTTGCAGTGGCTGGAGGCCCTGGCAAGCCCATTTTTTTTTCTCTCTCTGTCGCTCTCAAATAAATAAAAAAAAATAAACAAAAAAAAAAGAAAGAAAGAAATAAGCTACATAGTGAATTCCAGGTCAGCCTGGGCTAGAGCCAGACTCTACCTTGGAAAAGCAAAACAAAAAATCCAAAACATCAGACTAGCATCAATAGCTTTATGAAATGAGATCCTAGCTATTTAAAATTTTTTTTTCTTTAGGTTTTTGAGGTAGGATATGGTGGTTTGATTTAGGTGTCCCCCATAAACAGGTGTTCTGAATGTTAAGGTTCCCAGCTAATGGACATTTGGGAATTAGCGCCTCCTCAGGGAGTGTATTGTTGGGGGTGGGCTTATGAGTATTACAGTCAGCTTCCCTTTGCCAGTGTTTGGCACACTCTCCTGTCCCTGTTGTCCACCTTATGTTGGCCAGGGGTGATGTCCTCTGCTCATGTTGTCGTTTCCCCTGCCAGCTTCCCCTCGAGCCTGTAAGTCAAAATAAACCTTTTTCCCACAAGCTGCTCTTGGCTGGGTGATTTCTACCAGCAATGCAAACCTGACTGCAACAGTAAAGTGGTACCAAGGAGTGAGATTGCTGCTAGACCTGTGTGGCTTTGGCCTTTTGGAGCTGGTTTTCAAGAGGAATGTGGAAGGGTTTGAAACTTTGGCCTAAGAGACTGCCTTGCCGAGCACAGCTTGATGGACTAATCTGGTCAGAGTTGAAAGGCCTGAATGCAGTAAGAACTATGGACTGTGAGGCTTGGCTTATGAGGGTGAGAAAGAGCTTTGACTGGACTGGGCTAGAAGCAGTTTGTATGAGAGGCTTGCTGTTATGCTCATGTCCTGAGAAGTTGTGCAGAGTTGCATTGTGTAGAAATGGACTGGTGAGAGCAGAGGGATATGGCACAGAATAAAATGAAATCTTTGAGTGAAACCGCTGCCCATTCACCTGCAAATTGTTTGAGAGATTACAAACATTGAGATTGGGCCAGCTGACCTGCACTGGGGCAACAAAAGAATGTAGACTCTTTTGAAGGGGCCTGAGTGCTCAAGGAGTGTCCTGTTCTTCCCCCCTGGATTAACAAATTGGCACCCTACCTGGCATTGTGGTGTGTAAGAAATGCAGGAAAAAAGAGGGTCATTGAGTTTGCAACATGGTCCTGTGTTTTAGAAATGGCCATGGGCAGTGTGAAGCAATTTTGCTGGATGTCTGCATGGAGACTCCACGGAGCCAAGAGGATGAACCATGGGTTGCAATGGAGACCCATTGGAGATGCCGGGACCACGAGATGGCTGCTTAGGAAAGCTGCCGGCCCCAGTGAAGTTTCCCAGGACTGTGAGTAGCTTAGCTGGAGGGGCGGAATTAGAACTTAGGGGACTTGTTGCTGGTTAGAATTATCGAACCCAAGTTTGAACCCAAGCTTTGTCACTGGATAGAGTTGTTGGACTTGAAGCTACAGAGTTTGATGTTTGCCCTGGTTGTTTGAAATCTTGTATTGGTTGAATATTTCTTTGCTATGCCCAGTGCCATCTTTTGCAATGTGAATATTTACTCTGTGCCATAATGGGATTTTTGGAGATTTTTTGGTATTGCTCAGTGAAAAGACCTTGGATTATGGGGATGTATGAACATCATTGGAATTGATAAAAATTATGGCAACTTTTTTTTTTAAATTTTTTATTCATTTATTTGAGAGCGACAGACACAGAGAGAAAGACAGATAGAGGGAGAGAGAGAATGGGCGCGCCAGGGCCTCCAGCCACTGCAAACGAACTCCAGACGCGTGCACCCCCTTGTGCATCTGGCTAACGTGGGACCTGGGGAACCGAGCCTCGAACCGGGGTCCTTAGGCTTCACAGGCAAGTGCTTAACCGCTGAGCCATCTCTCCAGCCCAAATTATGGCAACTTTTAAAGTTGGACTGAATGTATTGTATTTTATATCATGTATGGATATCAGTTTGTGGGGGCCAGGGGCAGAATATGGTGGATGGTTCAGGTATTCCCCCATAAACTTAGGTGTTCTGAATGCTAGGTTCCCAGCTGATGGATATTGGGAATTAATGCCCTCCTGGAAGCAGTGTTATTGTTGGGGGCAGGCTTATGGGTGTTGTGGCCAGTATCCTTGACAGTGTTTGGCATACTGTCCTATTGCTATTGCCCACCCTCTGCTCATATAGTCATTTTCCCTGCCATCATGGAACTTCCCCTTTGAGACTGTAAGCCAAAATAAACCTCTTTTTCCCACAAGCTGGTCTTGGTTGGGGGAATTTCTACCAGCAATGCGGACCTGACTGCAAGACAGGGTTTCACTCTGGTCCAGGCTGACCTGGAATTCACTATGTAGTCTCATGGTGGCCTCTAATCACAATGATCCTCCTACCCCTGCCTTCCAAAGTGCTGGGATTAAAGGCATGCACACCATGCCTGGCTTCCACCTAAATTTTGAAACATTCAACTTTGAATTACATGGTCTTCCTGGAACCTGAAATAGGCAACACAACCCTTGCTCCGGGAGTGCTCTAGTGGAATGAGGGATGGGCATGCTAAGGCCTCTTGCCACTGCAAAACAAATGTGTCACTTTGTGCACCTGGCACACTGGGTAATAGGAAATAAGTAGAAAATGCCACCTCCTTGGGCTAAAGTAACTGGCTGTAGGATGATCCAGTGGATAAGGCAAGTGGTTCTTTGATAGTTTGAGCTGAGATGAGGAAAAGCTTTAAGATAGGGTTTGAATTACCCTATTGGGTGGCTGGAGACTTTTCCAGCCACCGGGGAGTTTTGAGAACCACTGAAGAGTAGCCTTGGCCTTGCAGTCCAGTCCAGGGGAGTTGCAATTCTTATGCAATGCACCATGGTGAGAGAGGAGACACGGTGAAGATGGAGGACACCTCCAGGATTTAGTCCTGGACGAGCTGCTGCTCTCCTCTGACCCCCTTGGTTGCTCGAGGGTCCAACACTCCAAGCACCTCTTCCAGGCTTCTGCACTGAAATAGGAAAAAAAGCAGAAAATGAACCTAGAAGGAAGACTGCTCAAAACCCGATATAGGTTTTATCTGGCAGGCAAGTGAGAAGCAACTTCCTTTACAGTTAGGGGTTCTTAGAGGGTGGTGGGGTCATGGGAATTCTTTGGTTGCAGGGCACTGCACTTTGCCTTGGGGCTTGGGTGACTTCAGGGAAATGACAGACAGGTGTTTGGACCATTTCAGGGAAACGACAATTGAGATCAAATGGAGACATTCTGATCCTAACACCAGGGAAGCACCTTTAACCACTGACCAATATCTCTGGCCCCAAGACATATTATTAAAACTATTTACACGTTGGAAAAGTTGTGTTGGGCTGGGTTCGACGTAGCCCAGTAGGTGGAGGGCTTGCCTAGCATATATGGTGCACGTCTGTAATCCCAGCACTCAGAAGGCTGAGGCAGGAGGATCTTGAGTTAAGTTGCAGGCCAGCCTCAGCTACGTGAGACCCAGTATCGAACAACAAAACATAAAAACAAAACAAAATACCCATTCTCTTTCTATCTATCTCTTTCTCTCTCTCCCAAATAAATAAATAAATAAGGGCTGGAGAGATGGCTTAGCAATTAAGGCACTTGCCTGCAAAGCCAAAGGACCTGGGTTTGATTCCCCAGAACCCAAGTAAGCCAGATGCACAAGGTGGCGCATGTGCCTTGAATTCGTTTGCAGTGGCCAGAGGCCCTGGTGCACCCAATCTCTGCCTGCCTCTTTCTGTGCTTCTCTCTCTCTCAAATAAATCAGATATATATGTACATATATATTAAAAAGCAAGATTAGCCTGGTATGAAAATGACTCTTGCCTGTAATCCGAGCTGTTTTAGGAGGCAAATCTCGGCCAGTTCAAGATCAGTTTGGGCTACGTAATGAGTTCCAGGTCAGGCTTGCCTGTTACAGTGACCATGTTTTTTGGTTTTTTTTTTTTAAATCCTAAAATCAGCCAGGGCGTAGTGGCATATGCCTTTAATCCCAGCACTTGGGGGGCAGACGTAGGAGGATCGCCGAGTTCCAGGCCACACTGAATTCCAGGTCAGCCTGGGCCAAAGCGAGACCTAAATCCTTAAGTAAAGGTTAAGAATCCGCGAGGCAGCACCTAATTAGCAAAGCAGCTCCTTTCCGAGACTCGAGGTCGGTTCGGAACTCCGGCACCGCGTACCCGGTGACGGCCTCCCGTGCTCGCCCTCACTGCGGTGCGCCATTCGCGCACGCGCGCGCCGTCACCGCCGCTTCATACTCAGGGCGCGCGCCGTGACGTCACGCGGCCGTGGCCCACCCCCTGCGCGCGCGCGCAGAAAGAGACTGCCTCCCATTGGTCACGCCGGCCTCGCCCCAGGGACCAATGACAGGGCGGCAAGTAGCCGGGTGCAGTCCTGACGTTGTACCGCCGCCGCTGCCGCCGCCGCCGCCGCCGCCGCGGGGTTTATTCGGCTCTGGGTCCCGGCCGCCGCCATTAGGAAGGAGTCTGCGTCGCCCGAGGCCGCGCCGGCCCTCTCCGCCCGCCCCGAGCGCGCCGCCCGCCTCCGCCTCCGCGCCGCCTCTCCGCCCCGCCTCTCCGCCCCCGTCCCCCTCCCCCAGCCTCGGCTCGGCCTCGGGCCGCTGCGAGCCGCGCGCGGGCCCGCGGAGACCATGTCCTGACTGAGGCGGGAGCGCGGAGGCGGCCGCAGCGGGGTGGGCGGCGGCGCCGAAGGAGGCGGAGAGGGGCCGGGCTCGGCTCGTCGCCGCGGGGCCGTGCGGGAGCCGCCGCCGCCGCCGCCCGCAGTCGAGGAGGAGTGGGAGCTGGAGGAGGAGCCGCCGCCGCCGCCAGGTAACCGGGCCCGGGGTGAGGGGCGGCCCCCCGTCCGCAGGACCCTCGCGGATCGGCCGCGGCCTGCCGGGCCCTCGCGGCCAGCGGCGTCCAGGCCGCTGTGCCCGCCTCCGTCCCGGTGTTGGCGGGGTCGCGGGCGGCAGGCCCGGGTGCCGCCGCGCGTCCATTTTTTTTCTTTCTTTTTTCCTCCCGGGCTGCGGGGTCGGCCCCGGGGGGCTGTGGGAGGGTGGCTCCGGCCGGCTTGTTTACCGACGCCTAGCTGGCGCTGCCACCCGATCCCCCCCAACTTCTATTCCTGGTCGAGAGCAGTCCGTGAGTGAGCTTTGGTTCCCGCTCTGCATTAGGCCGTAAATACTTGTGTCCGTGGCTACAAGTTGGTGCCGGTCTCCAAACTTGAATTTCGGCCCCTCGACCACTTTCCTTCCTTGTGGGGAGGTGGTGTTGGTGGTGGGGCTGGCCTCCAGTTGTTGCCATTTGTAAACAAGTCAAGGTGTATGTGTGTAGTAGGGGCGACGAGGATGGAAGTCGTGGGAAGATTAGCTAGCCGTCAGCTCCGCTTGACGATTACTCAGGGCAAGTATCTTATTTTTCTCCGCTGAGGTTTGGGGCTGGTCATTGCCTAGACAAAAGGACTATAATGAAAGCTTGCATTAAGCATCGGGGACAGACAGCTCACGTTAAGCCAGGAAGCTTGAACCGCCCCATTATCTTGGAGAGACACTGGTGTTTTGAAACTCTTGCTTAAAAATTTGTATTTCAGTCACTTCGATTTCCCTTTTTCCATTTACTCTACACTAGATCAAATGAAGTGCCACCCACTGACCCCAGTGTTTGGTCTCACTATGTGATCTGTCTAGGATGGTGGTGTTAATGAATGTGATGTAAACAAATACTATTTTAAGGAATTACAAGTCTTGGAAATGTTATATGAATGGTTCCTGTACCAAGTAGAAGTTGACTTGTGCTTGACTTCCTTATCATTTGAGCAACATCCATAGTGCCTCTGTTAATCAAACATGGGTGGCTTGGTGTGCATTCCAGGAGCGGAGGGGGGGGGAGGGGGGCGGGAGGGGGGAGCCATAAGACATTTTGATCTTGGCTTATGACAAAGGCCATGGGAAAGGCATCTAAACTATGTTTGGGAAACATAAGAAACATAAAGCTGGGTTCCTGTGCATTATTATCTCTAACTAAATGCGATAATTCTAAAACAAGCCCAGACTCTTGCTCTCTTAATATTTGTTCATAGAATAGTTTCATATTAAAATTTCATAACGTTTTTATTGGCCTAGGAGAGGTTTAGAGGTAGTAGGACAGTAATGAGATGCCCTGGTCTTTTTGGGAGGATGTTATTTGAATGTCATGAGGGATTTGTATTTCTGTTGCTGTTTCCCACGTTTTATTAGTGCCTTGGAGCACTGGGACACCTTGTGTTTACTTCTGAATTGTGTTTGGGTTAGTATGATGAACTCATTCATGTAGCATATTTTAAGCTGATGGCCTTGATCCAGATCTGTACACTGATGGGGGTTATGGCATATCACATTTAAAGTCTGAGGATTAGTGTACTTTTGGAGCCCATAGTTCAATTGTACAGCATTTGAGATGCATTGCTTCCTAAGTAATGATGATACAGTCAGAGCCATTCCCTGTGTTTTATATTTATATTGCTTGCATTTTTTATATTTGTACACAGTGAGGAAGAGGGAGGGAGAAAGAGAAAGCATTATAGGGCCTCTTGACACCGCAAATGAACTCCAGATGGATGCTCCACCTTGTGCATCTGGCTTTATGTGGGTACTGGGGAATTGAATGTGGGCCAGCAGGCTTTGCTAGCAAGCATCTTTAACCATTGAGCAATCTTCCCAGCCCCATATTGCTTTTATAAAGTCAGTTTAAACTTCGAAGTAAATTGGGATTGCAAAAGTAGAACAATACAACAGTTTTTGATTTGTTTTTGTTTTTTCCAAGGAAGAGTCTCACTGAAGCTCAGGCTGACCTGAAACTTGCTCTGTAATCCCAGGCTGGCCTTGAACTCACAGTGATCCTCCTTCCTTTGTTGTCCTAGTGCTGGGATTGAAGGTGTACATTCCTGCCTACATATGGCTTTACTCACGAAGCCGACTCTTCAGCTCCTGCCTGCCTTTTTTTTGAGACAGGATGGCTCTGTAGTCCCAGACTGGCTTTGAACTGCAGTGATCTCCTGCCTCAGCCTCCCAAGTGCTGGGACTAAGAGCATGCACACTTGGCCTGACAAACACTAACTTTTTATTTACCTTGGTTCAATTTTACTTGAGCATTGCTGTTGGCCTCCCTCCTTCCCTAGAAATATCTGCACCTTGTACTCGCTTTGAGGCCTGTCTCCCAGGGATATGCCACCTCTTTTGGAATATTTGTGCACCACTTGTGCTTTGGGTATATGAAATCTTGCACACTTGAATACTATTATAATATATATTAATAATTATATAATTAATTAATATTATATAATTAATTAATTAATAATATATAATAATATAATATTATAATACTATAATGACCTGCAAAAATACATGCAATAAAAAAGGAGCTCACGCTTCTTGGTGAGGTGTTCACATTTCCCAGTTGCCTGGTTTTCATATTTTTGTTTTAATTCTTATTTCTTCCCATTGTGAGGCCTTGTTGTAGCCAATCTTTACATTGTTCCTGTGAGTCCCCCTCTTGGCCTTTCATTTCTGCCATTCTTTTTGTTGAAATCCTCTTTGGATTCATGGTTCTTTACCCTGAGCCAACATAAGCACTGTCTCTTGAGAAGCCTTTTTGATGGCTTCAACCCTGACCTGAGGGATCTGTTTGCTCTTCTTCTTCTTCTTCTTCGTCTTCTTTTTTTTTTTTTTTTTTTGGTTTTTCGAGGTAGGGTCTCACTCTGGCTCAGGCTGACTTGGAATTCACTATGTAGTCTCAGGCTGGCCTTGAACTCTCGGAGATCCTCCTACCTCTGCCTCCCAAGTGCTGGGATTAAAGGTGTGCGCCACCACGCCCGGCTTGTTTGCTCTTCTTTTGTGTTAGATTTTCTGCCTTTTTTTCTTAGTCTGTACTAATGTGAATTTCTTTTTGTTTTTATTCTGCTTCCCAACTAGATTTTTAAGACCTAAGAAGTGTGTTTGCATCTGTGTGGACCATCTATTCAGTGCTGAGAATGTGGGTGTGTGGTCTGACAAAATATTTTTGGTTACAGAGTATTCCAGAATACAGTTTGTATACTGTCTAGTTTTGGCATTTCAGGAACTTTGATTTATGAGACAAAATATTTGAAACTATGGTTATCTCTTAAAAATATTTGGTCAGCATGTGTACATCAGCTATCAGCATACTTCTTTACTACCTGTAGAGAATGGTTAGTGTTTTCCTAATGATTGTGTCATATTACTCAAATCAATATTAGTGCCACAATCTACAGTTGAATCTGGGGCAGTTGTTGATCTTGGGTTTGGCGCAGATGACACTAAGGGTAGACATTCCATATTTGTATATAGATTTAGGGTCACGGAAGGGAGAACATAACTTGTAGCCTCAGTTTGCATTCTTAACCCCAGGTGCTGACAGCATGTATCATTGCATAGGCAGATGAGGCCGGGGAATATGAGTCACTGTTACCTGTCAACACTGTTGGAAGAAAATACAAACAAGCTGGGTCATAGTATTCTTATACACCAAGGCCAACACATGCAATTATGTGGCACCCAGGAGGATGCTGATACGCTCAGAAAAGAGGTGGTGTGTGTTTCTGTTGCTTTAGGCATGTGAGTAAATCTGCTGGCAGTGAGTGAGTCATCTTGATTTACCCACTGCACCTGTGTGGAAGCTGGTCCTGTCCCAGTTCACCACAATATTTTTTCCCTTCGAATTGTCCAAATTTTAGGTCAGAGTGTCTGTTAAAGTGTTTTTGAGGGCTGGAGGGATGGCTTAGTGGTTAAAGTGTTTGCCTGCAAAACCGAAGAACCCAGGTTCGATTCCCCAGGACCTATGTTAGCCAGATGCACAAGGGGACACATGCATCTGAAGTTTGTTTGCAATGGCTGGAGGTCCTGGCATGCCTGCCTGCCCACCTGCTCATTCACTCTCTCTCCTCTTCCTCATCTCCCTGTCCCTCTTTCTTTGTGAAATAAATAAATAAAAATAAAAATAAATGTGTTGGGGGTTGTCGAGATGGCCCAGTGGTTAAGGTGCTTGCCTGTAAAGCCTCAACTATCTGGGTTCATTTTCCCTGTACTCATGTGAAGCCAGATGTACAAAGTGGTACAGACATCTAGAGTTTGTTTGCAGTGGCTAGAGGCCCCGGAGTTCCCATTCTCTGTCTTTGTCACTTCTGTCTCTCTGCTTGCAGATAAATAACTAGATAAAAATATTTTTAAAGTCTTTTTCCTCTTTGGACTTCTAAAGACAAGATGGGTCACCAGCAGCTCTACTGGAGTCACCCGTGAAAATTCGGCCAGGGTTTCCACTCTTGCCACGTCTGCTCAAACTGCTGTGATCTGATTGGGAAATATGGACTGAGCATGTGCTTGGCAGTGTTTCTGCCAGTACGCAAAGGACATCGGCTTCATAAAAGTTGGACTAAGCGACCTTCCTAGAATGGATTATTCCAAGACCATCCATCCACTCACCCAGTGAAAGATCATGCTATTTCTTTGTACATAAATAAATTGTGAAACCTTCAAAAAAGATTTTAAAAAATTTTGAAGGTTTATAAACCTTTATAGTATAACTGGAGCTAAAATTAACCTGTTAGTAAACTTCCCAGAAAGGTAGACATTTCCATTTAGGCTAACTTTTTTTAAAATTTACTTTATTTTATTTATTTGAGAGACAGGCAGATAGAATGGGTGCACCAGGTCATTCACCTGCTGCAAGCGAACTCGATAAGCATGCACCACTTTGTGCATCTTGGCTTATGTGGGTCGTGGGAATTGAACCTGGGTCTTTTGGCTTTGCAGGCGAGTGCCTTATCCACTAAGCCATCCCTCCACCCCAAGGCTAACTTTTCTTTGTAATAGAACAGTAGGAGTTTCACTGCTTAAAAAGAACTCTAAACCAGTATTGTTTCTGAGTGAGGGACATTTTTTTGGTTAAGACAAAGCTTTCAAAAAATATTTTATCTATCTATCTATTTATTTATTTATTTTGAGGTAGGGTCTCACTCTGGCTCAGACTGACCTGAAATTAACTTTGTAGTCCCAGGGTGGCCTCAAACTCATGGTGATTCTCATACCTCTGCCTTCTGAGTGCTGGGATTAAAGGTATGTGCCATCACACCTGGCTATTTATTTATTTATGAGAAAGAGGCAGATAGAGGAAGAGAATGGGCAAGTAAGGGCCTCCAGGCACTTCAAATGAACTCTAGACACATGCATTACCTTGTACATCTGGCTTATATTGGTCCTAGGAATTGAACTTGGGTCCTTTGGCTTTGCAGGCAAAAGTGTTAATCACTAAACCATCTCCAGCCCAAAGTATTTATTGTCTTTAAAAATTTTTAATATTTTTTTTTATGAGAGAGGGAGGGAGGGAGGGAGGGAGGGAGGGAGGGAGGGAGGGTTGGTTGTTGTGCCAGGGCCTCCAGCCACTGAAATTGAACTCCAAATGTGTGTGCCACCTAGTGCGCATGTGTAGCTATGCATGCTTATGTCTCCTTGTGTCTGGCTTACATGGGACGTGGAGAGTCGAACATGTGTCCTTAGGCTTCACAAGCAAGTGCCTTAACTACTAAGCAATCTCTCCAGCCCATAATTATTTTTTTTTTATTTGAGAGAGAGAAAGAGGCATACAGGAGAGAGTGTATGGGTATGCCAAGGTTTCTTGCCACTGCAAACAAACTCCAGTGCATGTACCACTTTGTGCATCTATCTTTACATGAGTTCTGGGGAATTGAACCTAGCCTGGTAGACTCTGCAAGCAAGCACCTTTAACCGCTGACCCATTTCTCTAGCCCAAGACCAAGTTTTTAAAATGTCTCCTTAATTTGAATTTTAAAATGGGGTTGACCAGATGAATTGAATATAAACTTCTAATTTATCTGTTGACTACTGAATAGAACTTTTTATTAACGAAAATGGGAGTTTTTCCTGTCTTGCTGCTGCTAAGTAGTCTCACTGTAGCCCAAGCTGACTTGGAACTCACTTTGTAGTCCCAGGCTGACCCCTGCCTCCTGAGTGCTAGGGTTAAAGGCGTGTTCCAGCTGGGCATGGTGGCTCATGCCTTTAATCTCAGCATTTATGAGGCAGAGGTAGGAGGATTGCAGTTAGTTCAAGGCCACCCTGAGACTATTCCAGGTCAGCCTGGGCTAGGGTGAGATACTACTTTGAAAAACCAAAAAAAAGCATACCACACCATTCCTGCCTCCCTCCCTTTGTTTTTAAATTCATCATTTGTTTATTTGATAGAATGAATGGGCGCACTAGGGCCACTGCAAATGAACTCCAGATGCATGTGCCACCTTGTGCATCTGGCTTATGTGGGGTCTAGGGAATCACAAGGCTCCTTAGGCTTTGCAGGCAAGTGTCATAACTGCTAAGCCACAGGCCTCCCTTTGTTTTTTTTCGAGGTAGGGTCTCACTCTAGTCCACGCTGACCTGGAACTCACTATGTAGTCTCGGGGTGGCCTCACACTCACAGCGATCCACCTACCTCTGCCTCCCAAGTGCTGGGATTAAAGGTGTCACTACACCCGGCTCCTCCCTTTGTTTTTTAAAGCGCATATATTCAGGATGGTCCCTACTTTCCAACAATACAGCATAGTTTTGGTTTTTGATGTTAGATGAACTTTTTTTTGGTGTGTGTTTTTTCGAGGTAGGGTTTCGCTGTAGCCCAGGCTGACCTGGAATTCACTGTGTAGTCAGTGTGGTCTCAAACTCATGGCAGTCCTCCTACCTTTGCCTTCCAAGTGCTGGGAGTAAAGGCGTGCACCATCACACCTGGCTGTAGGTCAACTTTTTCTGCACATACTGTTAATTTATATAGATAAAACATGGAATGAATTAAGCACTGTTGGAGTAAGGCTTATTTATTTATTTGAGGGTGAC
This sequence comes from Jaculus jaculus, assembly GCF_020740685.1. Lineage (NCBI taxonomy): Eukaryota > Metazoa > Chordata > Mammalia > Rodentia > Dipodidae > Jaculus > Jaculus jaculus. The sequence continues at coordinate 8,994,216 of NC_059102.1, read as the reverse complement.
ATGTGCACCAGGACCTCTTGCCACTGCAAATGAATTCCAGATGCATGTGTGACTTTGTGCATCTAGCTTTACATGGGTTCTGGGGAACTGAATCTGGCCTGTCAGGCTTTGCAAGCAAGCCATCTCTCTAGCTCAGTATGCCATAGACTTCACCCTATGCGCACAGTTCGGTAGTTTTCAGTGTATTCATATGTTGTAGACAGCTTAATGTTGATGGGATGAGCATCCAAACAGACACACACTATAGGAGGAAGGGGTTTATTTCAAGCTTACAGATCCTGGGGGAAGTTCCATCTATGGCAGAAGAAGCTGACTCCCATTCTTTGTGTGTGTGTGTGTGTGTGTGTGTGTGTGTGTGTGTGTATTTTAGAGAGAGAGGGAGAGAAAGAGGCAGATAGATAGAGAGTGGGTGCACCAGGGCCTCCAGCCACTGCAAATGAACTCCAGGTGCATGCAGCACTTTGTGCATCTGGCTTACATGGGTCCTGACGAATGGAGCCTTGAACCGGGGTCCTTAGGCTTCACAAGCAAGCACCTAACCACTAAGCCATCTCTCTAGCCCCCTTTTTTAAAATTTTTAATTTTAATTTTTATTTATTTGAGAGGTACAGACAAAGAGGCAGATAGATAGAGAATGGGCGTACCAGGCTCTCTAGCCACTTCATATAAACTCCAGATGCATGCGCTACCTGTGCATCCGGCTTATGTGAGTCCTGGGGAATCGAGCCTTGAACTGGGGTCCTTAGGCTTCACAGGCAAGCACTTAACTGCTAAGCCATCTCTCCAGCCCCTGACTCCCATTCTTAAAAGTAAGCTGAGAGAGAAGCCCGGTGTGGTGGTGCACACCTTTAATTCCCAGCACTTGGGAGGCAGAGCTAGGGGGATCACTGAGAGTTCAAGGCTACCCTGAGAATACATAATTAATTCCAGGTCAGCCTGGATCAGAGTGAGACCCTAACTGGCCCCCCCCCCCGGAAAAAAGAAAAAAAATTCTAAGCTAAGAGAGAAACCTTAACTAACCTGCCAGCAAAAACCAAAAGCAGCAAGTACAGATGGGCAGGAAGCGATAGGGGTCCTCCCTCCCCTATTACCTAGAGCTCAAACCTCTGTGCATACCTTTGGTCTGGGACCCGCCCCCAAACACACCTTAGGGCTGTACCCAAGGATCTGCCCCAGAGAAACCTCCTCCAGCCAGGCAGCTAGAGACCCAAATGGGAATCTTTAATAAAACACCCGAGTCTATGTGGGGCATACATTCAGACTACCAAACGGTACCCCTACGTAATTCCAGCATGCCTTCATTTCCCCAAAGTGAAATCATGTGCTCTTCAGCACTCGTTCTCTCCTTGTCATCATCTCCTGGCTATTTGTGTGTATAGATTTGCTTATTTTGCACTTGATCTTATCCAAAAGTCCAAGAAGCGATAGATTTACTTATTCTGGATATCTCATTTAACTGGAATTGTACAGTGTAGCTATTTGTGTCTGGCTTCTTTCACATAACATTGTTTTCAAGCCGGGTGTGGTGGCCCACCCTTTAATCCTAGCACTTGGGAGGCAGAGGTAGGAGGATTGTCGAGAGTTCAAGGCCACCCTGAGACTAGGTAGTTAATTCCACGTCAGCCTGGACCAGAGTGAGACCCTACCTTGAAAAACCAAAAAAAAAAAAAAAAAAAAAAAAGCCAGTGTTTTCAGGGCTCATGTAGCATCTGTCAGTATTCATTTTATGTGAATAATATGCTACTGTGTGGATATTCCACATTTTGTTTATCCATTCATTAAGTTATTCCCACTTTTGGGCCGTTCTAAAACACTCTGCTATGAACTTTTGTATACAAATTTTTGTGTGGACAATAGTTTTTATTTCTCTTGCTCAGGCTGACCTGGAATTCGCTATGTAGTCTCATGGTGGCCTTGAATTTATGGCAGTCCTCCTACCTCTGCCTCCTAAGTGCTGGGATTAAAGGTGTGCACCACCAAGCCCGCTTCTTCTTTTTTTGTTTTTGTTTTTTTTTGTTTGTTTTGAGGCAGGGTCTCATGTAGCCCACGTTGCATTGTAGGGGATGACCTTTAACTCCTATAACTCTCACCTCCACCTCTCAAGTGCTGGGATCTCTGACTGCACTACCACACCTGCTCCTCTTTTCATGTATATGGCATATACACTATGTGTGCAGATGCCATGTCCTGTGGATATGTGCTGAGGAGGTGTCATCCTCTATTGCTCTTCTGCCTCATTTTCTTGAGACAGAGTATGTTACTGAAATTGGAGTGCTCACTTTGTTAGACTGGCAAACCTGTGAACCTAGCAGTTCTCCTGTCTCCATCTCCCTCAGTGCTGGGGTTGTACATGTGTATAGTCAGTCTTGGCTTTTTATGTGTGGGTGCTAGGGCTCAAACTCTGGACCTCAAGATTACATAGAAGAGAGCTCTTACCCACTGAGCCATCTCTTCAACCTCTGGCCTTTTAAAAAATTATTTTTTTTTAAGCCAGGCATGGTGGCACACGCCTTTAAGTCCAGCACTCAAAGGCAGAGGTAGGAGGATCACTGTGAGTTCAAGGCCACCCTGAGACTCCATAGTGAATTCCAGGTCAGCCTGGGCTAGAGTGAGACCCTACCTTGAAAAACCAAAAAAAAAAAAAAAAAAAAGATTTATTTTTTGAAGCAGGTTCTCACTCTAACTCAGTTTGGCCTCAAAGTCATTATGTAGCACAGACTAATCTTTTCTTTTTTTTGAGGTAGGGTTTCACTGTAGCCCAGGCTGACCTGGAATTCACTATGGAGTCTCAGGTGGCCTCGAACTCACGGCAGTCCTCTTACCTCTGCCTCCCGAGTGCTGGGATTAAAGGTGTGCGCCACCATGCCCAGCTTCTTTCTTTCTTTTTTAAAAACATTTTTTTTTGGTTTATTATTGTTACTTATTTATTTAAGAGTGACACACAAAGAGAGGGAGGGAGGGAAGGAGGGAGAGAATGGGTGTGCGCCCCCTCGTGCATCTGGCTTATGTGGGTCCTGGGGAATCAAGCCTCGAACCGAGGTCCTTAGGCTTCACAGGCAAGCGCTTAACCGCTAAGCCATCTCTCCAGCCCCTTTCTTACTTTAAAAAAAATGTCTATTTATTTGACAGTGACAGACAAGAGGCAGAGAGAGAGAAAGAGAGAGAGAGGGAGAGAGGGAGGGAGGGAGAGAGGGAGGGAGAGAATGGGTGTGCCATGGCTTCTAGCCACTGCAAATGAACTCCAGATGTGTGCGTCCACCTGTGCATCTGGCTAATGTGGGTTGGGGAGTTGAGCCTCAAACCAGGGTCCTTACGCTTCATAGGCAAGTGCTTAACTGCTAAGCCATCTCTCCAGCCCCTCTTTCTTACTTTTATATGTTTGTTTGTTTGCGAAGGGTGGAGAGAGAGAAAGAGGGATTGGATGAATTAGTGGGTGTGCCAGGGCCTCTTGCCACTGCAAACGAGCTGCAGATCTCTGGATGCATGCACCACTTTGTGCCTATGGCTTTATATGGGTACTGGGCAATCAAATTCAGGCCATCAGGCTTTCCAAACAATGCTTTTAACTGCTGAGCCATCTCTTTAGTGCCCAGACTGATCTTGAACATGTGATAGTCCTTCCTCAGCCTCCCAAGTGTTCAGATTATAGGTGTGAGCTACCATGCCCAGCCCTATGATTTTTTTTAAATTTTATTATTTACAAGGAGAGAGAGAGTATGAATGAATATGAGTGTACTGGGACCTGTAGCTGCTGCAAATGAACTCCAGATGCATGTGTCACTTTGTGCAACTTATAGTTGATAATAATGATAATGCTTAAGTTAAGCATTTCAACAAATAGTGGTGAGACAGCTAGATAGTCACATTCAAAAAAATATTGGGCAAAAGAATAAATTGCAATTGTGTGTGGTAGCATGTGCCTTTAATCCCAGCATTGGGAGGCAGAGGTAGGAGGATCACTGTGAGTTTGAGGCCAGCCTGAGACTACACAGTGAATTCCAGGTCAGCCTAGGCTAGTGCAAGACCCTGCCTTGAACCCTCCCCCGCCAGCAAAAAACAAACAAACAAACCAAGAACTGGGGCTGGAGAGATAGCTTAGCGGTTAAGTGCTAGCCTGTGAAGCCTAAGGACCCCAGTTCGAGGCTTGATTCCCCAGGACCCACGTTAGCCAGATGCATGCATCTGTAGTTCATTTGCAGTGGCTGGAAGCCCTGGCGTGCCCATTCTCTCTCTATCACTCTCAAATAAATAAATAAAAATAAAATTAAAAAATCAAGAATTGCAAATAAATTACACTTCGTCAAAATTAAACACACGTGGGGGGGAGGCACTGGAAAGATAGCTTAGCAGTTAAGGCATTTGCCTGCAAAACTAAGGACCTGGGTTTGAGACTACATCGTGAATTCAGGTCAGCCTGGGCTAGAGTGAGACGCTACCTTGAAAAACAATGAACTCCAGATGCATGTGCCATCTTGTGTATCTGGCTTTACGTGGATACTGGGGAGTTGGACCCAGGCCCTTAAGTTTTGCAGGCAAATGCCTTAATCTGACCATTCTCACCAGTCCGAATGTCTTTGTTTTGTGACATGGTCTTGGCTTTGAACTCACTGTGTAGCCCAGCCTTGTCTTGAATCTGCAGTGATTCTCCCACTTCAGTCTCCCAAGTCCAGGGATTATAGGTATGTGCTACCATGCCAGCTCTATTATGTACTTTCTATTTTTCTTGGTTTTTCTATGTAGGGTCTTGCTCTAGCCTGGGCTGACCTGGAATTCACTATGTAGTCACAGGGTGGAAGGTGATCCTCCTACCTTGGCCTCTCTGGTGCTGGGGTTAAAGGTGTGTGTCACCATGCCCAGCTCAATTAAGAAAATTTTTTTTGTGTGTATCTGGCTTTACATAGGTACTGGGGAATTGAACCTGGGTCCTTAGGCTTTAGCAAGCAAGTGCTTTAACTGCTGAGCCATCTTTCTAGCCCACTTATATACTTTTAAAATTATGTTGTTTTATATATTTGACAGAGGGGGGGGGAGGGAGGGAGGGAGGGAGGGAGAGAGAGAGAGAGAGAGAGAGAGAGAGAGAGAGAGAGAGAGAGAGAGATGCATGCATGCATGCATGTCAGGGCTTCTAGGCACTGCAAATGAACTCCAGATACATGCCCTCCCTTGTGCATCTGGCTAATGTGGTCCTGGGGATTCAAACCTGGGTCCTTTGGCTTTGCAGGCAAACACCTTAACTGCTAAGCCATCCTTCCAGCCCCCTTCCCTCTTTTTTGGTTTTTCAAGGTAGGGTCTCACTAGCACAGGCTGATCTGGAATTTGCTAGGTAATTTCGGGGTGGCCTTGAAGTCAAGGTAATCATACTTCCTCTGCCTCCTGAGTATTGGGATTAAAGGCGTGCACCACCGCGCCTGACTTTCTAATTTTTTTTTAAACTTTTTGTTTATTTGAGACATGGGGGTGGGGGTAGAGGAGGCAGATAGAGATAATTGGAGTGCCAGGGCCTCTGGCCCCTGCAAAAACAAAACTAAACAAAAGCTCCAGACACATGTGCCACCTTGTACATCTGGCTAACGTGGGTCCTGGGGAATCGAGCCTAGAACTGGGGTTCTTAGGCTTCACAGGCAAGTGCTTAACCGCTAAGCCATCTCTCCAGCCCTCCTAAATGTTTTAACTTTACTTTTCAAGCCCAAACCAAAACGCTTTATATTTATCTATCTGTCTAAAAGATTCTTCTTTAAATTTTGATTTTCTGTATAATCCAGTATATAGTATAAGTCCCTGCTGAGTAGGACTTTGCTAGCAATAAACAAACCACTGCTTTCAGTGCCTTTTTTTTTTTTTTTAGTTTTCCAAGGTAGGGTCTTACTCTAGCTCAGGGTGACCTCCAACTCATGGCCATCCTCCTACCCCTGCCTCCCGAGTGCTGGGATTAAAGGTGTGCGCCACCACGTCCGGCTCTTTCCCTTTCTTAAATAAATAAATAAAAATAAAACATTAAAAAAAAAAAAGCAGCTGGGCATGGCGCACATCTTTAATCCCAGCACTTGGGAGGCAGAGGAAGGTGGTGGATTGCTGTGAGTTCAAGGCCACCCTGAGACTACATAGTGAGTTCCAGGTCTGCCTGGACTAGAGTGAGACTCTACCTCAAAAAATCCCCCCCAAAAAGAAAGACAGAGAAAGAGGCAGATAGAGAATGGGCACTCCAGGGCGTCCAGTCACTGCAAACAAACTCTAGACGCATGTACCACCTTGTGCATCTAGCCTACTTGGTCCTGGGGAATCGAACCCCTGGGTCCTTTGGCTTTGCAGACAAGCACCTTAACCACTAAGCCATCTCTCCAACCCCTTCAGTTGCCCACCCCCCCCTTTTTTCCCAAGGTAGGGTGTCATTCTTGCTCAGGCTGACCTAGAACTCACTATGTATTCCTAGTTTGGCCTCGAACTCACAGCAATCCCCCCAAGTGCTGGGATTAAAGGCATGAGCTACAACACCAGGCTCATTCTTTTTTATTTATTTATTTTTTCGGTTGCTTTTTTAGTATTGGTAATCCAAATCTTAATTCCCAGTCCATATTTGTTACCTTACTGATACAGTTTCAGGGCTGGGAGATGGCTCAGTGGCTAAACAGACTTGATTGCAAAAACTGCATTCCCAGGCTCAGTTCGTCAGCACCCATGTGGATCTGGATGCAAAATGGCACAGGTGTCTGTGATCCCAAAGCGCCTACAACAATGGGAGGTGGAGCCAGGAGAACCCAGAGCTTCTGGGGCCTCTAGTCTGACTTTCTTCTGCAGCCTGGCAGTTTGTTGGCTGCAGCAAGAGACCCTGTCTCAAGGAAGGTGGAGCCCAGACACCTTGTAGTTAGTTATCTTCTGCCTTCCACATGTATACTGTGGAACGTTTCATGGCACTCACATACACCTGTATGTATGTATGTATGTATGTTTCATAGTTTATGATTACTGCAGACTTGGATGCAGAATGACTGGATTCTGACTCTGGCTCTACAGCTTTGCAGCCTGTGATGTGTTGGCAGCTGCCTACTTTGCCTAGTCTTCTAAACTGGGTATAGTAAAAGATTTTAGGATGAAGTTGGTTTATCTATATAAAGTGCTCAGAACAGTCTTAGCAAGTTTAGATGTTATTGCTTACTTGTTGAACAAGGTAGACTTTGGGAAAATTGTGAAATACAACAAATGGGCCTAGATAGTCACCTTAGTCTGTTGCCATCTTGGGCATTCCTTTTGCATTGTGGCCTTTCCTATCTGTTCTTGCAGTGATAGAAATGTACTTATCCTGTTTTTATTACTCTTCACTCTACAGGAATCATGAGGAAACTGAGCTAATTAAATGACTTTGCATGAAGTAACATTTATAAGTAACTTGATTTCATAAAATTTTAATTCAAGAAGCTTTCATAGTTTTGAATTTAGAAAAAAATAACAGAATTTGAACTGATTTCAGAGATTGGGAAAATATATTTTAATTTTTTTGTTTTTATTTTTATTTATTTGAGAGCGACGTGTGGGGGGGGAGCTGAGAGAGAATGGGCAAGTCAGGGCTTCCAGCCACTGCAAACGAACTCCAGATGTGTGTGCATCTGGCTAACATGGGTCCTGGGGAATGGAGCCTCGAACCGGGGTCCTTTGGCTTCACAGGCAAGTGCTTAACCGCTCGCTCAGCCATCTCTCCAGCCCATGGGAAAAAGATATTTTTGAGCCAGTTAGTAAATCTGAGTTGACATTGCCTCTGATTCTTTCAGCTATTTGATTGTGCTTTGTTTCATAGCCTTTTCTTTCATATGCTAACCTACTAATTATGTAGAAGTCCCAAGTATCTGCCCTTCCTTTTTCTGCTACACAGGTAATTTGTCTGCAGCTGATGGAAAGCTGTCTTTACTCTAGCTTGCTTGCATGCAAAGCCTGTTGGCTCATGTTCAATTTTCCAGTACTCACATAAAAAGTGCTACATGCAATTGGAGTTTGTTTGCAGTGACAAGAGGTCCTGGCTTGCCCATTCTCTCTCCCCCTCTCTCAAATAAGTAAAAATATAAACAAAAAATGATATGCAACCAAGTAATTTTTAAAATTTTTATTTATCTAAGAGAGGCAGAGAGAGAGAGAGAGAAAGCCACTGCAAATGAACTCCAGACACATGCACCATCTTGTGCATTTGGCTTTATGTGAGTACTGGGTAATTGAACCCTGGTCCTTAGGCTTTGCAGGAATGCACCTTAACCACTGAGCAATCTCCAGCCCCAAGTAATTTTTTTTGGGGGGTGGAGTTTTGAGGTAGGGTCTCACTTTGGCCCAGGCTGATCTGGAACTCACTCTGTATTCTCAGAGTGGCCTCTAATTCACAGCGATCCTTCTATGTCTGCCTCCCAAGTGCTGGGATTAAAGGCGTGTGCCACCATGCCCAGCTTTTCCTGTTTTTATTTTTTAAAACATTTATTTTTAAGTAGAGAAAACGAGAGATGGAATGAGTGTAACAGAGCATTCTGCCGCTACAAGTGAACTTCAGATGCATGTGCCACTTTGTGCATCTGGCTTTACGTGGGTACTGGAGATTTGAACTCAGGCAGCCAGATTTTGCAAGTAAGCGCCTTTAACCATTAAGCCATCTCTCCAGCCCCTAAGTATATTTTTTAAAGTACTACTTAAAGTTTTCACATCCCCCCCCCCCCAATACAACAGGGTCTTTTGCCCTTGCAAGTGAATACCAGATGTTTATACAACTTTTTGTGTTTGCTTACATGGGTGGCTTGGAAATTCAACCGGTTTTGCAGTCAAGTGCCTTTAACTGCTGAGCCGAGCCGTCTTCCTAGCTCCTGACAGTTTCATGTGTAGCTTAGGCTGGCCAGAAACTCTAGATCTCTTTCCCATCTCCTGAAGGCTGAGGACACATTTCTATTGTTGGTTGGATGGAATAAAAGTCACGATTTGCCATTAACACTTTAGGTATTTGTTGAAAGATAATTAATGCTATGATACAAAATAAGGGAAAAAGCAGATGTGATGACTTTACTGCTTTGTAATCTGGTTGGAGACATAGGAAGACATCTCAAATGTATGAAACATGAATCTCAATCTTGAAACTCAGGAAGCTGCCACATTTGCTTTCTTCTCCTCCTCCTCCCCCTCCTCCCCCTCCTCCCCCTCCTCCCCCTCCTCCCCCTCCTCCCCCTCCTCCCCCTCCTCCCCCTCCTCCCCCTCCTCCCCCTCCTCTCCCTCCTCTCCCTCCTCCCCCTCCTCCCCCTCCCCCTCCTCCCCTCCTCCTCCCCCTCCCCCCCTCCTCCTCCTCCTCCTCCTCTTCCCCCCTCGTTCCCCTCCTCCTCCTCCTCCTCCTCTTCCCCCCTCGTTCCCCTCCTCCTCTTCCCCCCCTCCCCCTCCTCCTCTTCCCCCTCCCCCTCCCCCCTCCTTCCCCCTCCTCCCCCTCCCCTCCCCCTCCCCTCCCCTTCCTCCTCCTCCTCCTCCTCCTCCTCCTCCTCCTCCTCCTCCTCCTCCTCCTTTTTTAAAGAGAGAGAGCAGAGGCAGAGAGAGAATGAGAATGAATCGGTGCACCAGGGCCTCTAGCTGCTGGAAATGAACTGCAGACATATGTGCCACCTTGTGCATCTGGCTTACGTGGGTCCTGGGGAATTGAACCTGGGTCCTTTGGCTTTACAGGCAAGCGCCTTAGCTGCTAAACCATCTCTCCAGCCCCACAGTTGCTTTCGTTAAATCAACTTGATTCGAGTATTCAACCTCAGTCATCACTGGGGCCTCCTGTGCTTTATGTTGTTAGAGGATTGGTGTCATGTCATGTTTTACCTCTGGTTATAGTATTTTTTAAAAGTTTTAAAAATATTTTATTTATTTATTTATTTATTAGAGAGACTGAGTGAATGAATATGGGTGTGCTGGGGCTGCTCACCACTGCAAATGAACTCCCGACACACATGCCACCTTGTGTATTTGGTTTTACATGGATACTGGGGAATTGAACCTGAGTTCTTTGGCTTTGGAGGCAAGTGCCTTAGCCACTTAGTCATCTCTCCAGCTCTGGTTATAGTAATATGTTTCATTGTCCCTTATAGAGTTTCTTCTGGCTTTGTGGATCTTCTGTCAGCCATGTGCTCCCAGTACTTGTGGCAGCACCTTGTTGAGTATTATTTTTTCATGATGCTGGTGATTGAACCTGGTACTTTAGCATGCCAGGCAAGTTAACTCTAAACCTAACCACTGAGCTACTTCCCCAGCTCTTTGGTTTTTGAGAGCAGGTCTTGCTATATCAGGCGTGGCCTTGAACTTGATATCTGCCTGCCTCCTACTCCCAAATACTAAAATTACAGACATATATTACCTTGCCCTTTTTTTTAAAGCTTTGTTTTACATATTAGTGTCTTGCAGACACATTTTACTGAAGTCTTGGTATTTTTGCAGTTGTGACCATGAAGTTGATTTTATTCTCTAGAATTTCTTCTTAGATTGCTCAAAAGCTCACTTTTTTTTGTTTTTAGGGGAATGTGATTTTATTTTTTAAAAAGTTGTATGTTCCAAAACACTGTACTTCACAATTTCCACTAGAGATTAAAAAAACAAAATGTTACTACACACCAGCATAAAAGCATAATGCACACTTTGTGGCTATGCTGTTTGTTAATACTTCTATGATATGTCATGTTATATTTTTTAAATGTAGGGGAGTGATACTAGAATCCTGTATTCTGTGGCAGACAGGGCATTACTACTGGGGCTAGGAGAGACCCTAGGAAGTGGAGAGGGGAGACAATCTCAAAGGAGAAGCTGTTTTTTTTTCATTTCTTTTCTTTTTGTCTGGTTCACTTACAGTGATTTCTCTTCTTGTGTTTTGCTAAACACTGTGAATTGGTCCACATCCTTGCCAATACAACCCCTAAGACAAGGTTTCTGAGATGTTGGCTACACTTGAAAATTGATAGAAGTAAATGACATAAGAAAATGTTCAGGAAAACAGGAAGTCTGAATATCAGTGGAAGTGTGTTGTTTGAAGTGTTTTATTATTTTTCTCGAGGTAGGTTCTTTCTCTAGCTCAGGCTGACCTGGAACTTGCTGTGTAGTCCCAGACTGGCCTTGAACTCACAGTGATCCTCCTACCTCTGCCTCCTGAGTGCTGGGATTAAAGGTGTGCACCTCCATGGCTGGCTTGAAGTATTTTTTGAGTGATTTGGAATGCTGCTTCTGAAAGTGATGAGCATTAACAGAGTCCTTAAGGATGGTTGTTGTGCTCATGGGTCTAAAGCAGGCACCTTCACGTGTGCATCTTTTGGAGTGGTGACATGCACAAGTTGTGAGTGTGTATGGTGTACTTGGGAGTACGTGTTCTTTTGTGTGTGAGGAGGGAGCTGAGGGTTTATATTGTTACCGAAAAGCTTCTGAAAGAGGATTGCTGTGGTAACAGTCAGCTAGATGGATTTAGAAAGCAAAGACGCTTAGGAAGCTATTATAGTCCCTCTGACCTGAACTGAAAGGATTGGTGCATGTGGGGACTGGCAGGAAATAACTGATTGGTTAGAAACCACTGGAAAGACTCTGTGGGCAGAAGGCAGGATGAAAGGTGATTCTGACTTTGTTAGGAAAAAAGCAGATGAGTAGGTGCAGAGGACAGCCGACAGTAGTTTCCTTGTCCTTGTGCCTGTGCGTCTGTACTCACGCACACGTGTGCACACCCACACAAAGTCTAATAACGCTTCCCCTACCTGCTAGTAATATAGAACATAATTCTTATGCTTTTGCTTGTATTTCACTTGGGAAATATCTATATAGGGAAAATGAAAATGGTTAATACTGGAGACTTTGTCTGGGTAGAGCAGATGCACAAATGGATTCCTGAACTTGGACAATGGGATAGGGACTGTTGTATTTGAACCAAATAGTAGTTGTCTTTAATTTGAAAGCAAGAGAAAGAGGAAGATAGAATGTGTGCGCCAGGGCCTCTAGCCACTGCAAATGAACTCCATATGCATGCACCACCTTGTGCATCTGGCTTATGTGGGTCTTGGGGAATTTGAACCTGGGTCCTTAGGCTTCACAGGCAACCGCCTTAACCATTGAGCTATCCCTCCAGTCCAGTAATGTTTAAGAGCAGCATTCATGCTCATTTGTCCATAAGAAGTCTTGATTATGCAGATTTTATTGTACTAATTAGTCAAGGTATGAGTTCTTGAATAGAATGTGGGAAAATCTAAGTTGCAAGCAGAATAGACTTACAAATTAAATTCCTATGCTTGTAGGAATGTGTGTTAGCTTAAAATGATACTTAGAGTTCTTTTTCAGATTGTGGCATTAACTCTAGCAGCCTTGAAAATGATTGTATGTATGGGCTGGAGAGATGGCTTAGCGGTTAAACACTTGCCTGTGAAGCCGAAGGACCCCGGTTCGAGGATCCGTTCCCCAGGACCTACGTTAGCCAGATGCACAAGGGGGCACATGTGTCTGGAGTTCGTTTGCAGTGGCTGGAGGCCCTGGCGCACCCATTCTGTCTCTCTCTCTGTGCCTTTCTCTCTCTGTCTGTAGCTCTCAAATAAAAATAAACAAAATTAAAAAAAATGATTGTATATGTCTGTGTAGATAGAGTATATGTGGTGTGGTATATTACATGTGGTGCGCACATATATACGTGTGTGTAGATGTACAAGCAAGGTGTACGTGTGTGTGGAGGCCAGAGGAGTACTTTGGGTGTCCTTGTCTATTTCTGGTCCTTGTACTTCCTTGAGGTGGGGTTTTTACCTTAGCCTGGAGCTGCTGTTTTTAGTCACTGTGCTCCAGTGGTTCTCCGGTCTCTGCTCCTCCTCTAGAACTTGGGGTTACATATCTTTTTTTGTTTGTTTGTTTGTTTGTTTTTTCAAGGTAGGGTCTCACTCTAGCCCAGGCTGACCTGGAATTTACTTTGTAGTCTCAGGGTGGCCTCGAACTCATGGTGATCCTCCTATCTCTGCCTCCTCAGTGCTGGGATTAAAGGTGTGCACCACTACGCTCATAAGGTTACATATCTGTATTGTGTCTACGCCTAGCTTTTTGTGCGGATTCTGGGAAGTTGAACTCAGTGGTCTCAGTGCTCTCCCATGCTTAAGTAACAAATATTCTTAACTGCTGAGCCATCTCCCTAGTGCCTTGAAAATATTGTATACCTTTTGATAGATACAATCTGGAAGAAAAAGGACACTTAATAACAATCTCTTCTCAAAAATGGAAAATCATACATTTGAATTGATTTTAACATTTTTGCATTCTATTCTATTCTGATTGCTGGTGATAAAATGGCTGTCTTGGATAATCTTTTTCAATGAATTTTAGGTTTCAGTTACTAAAATACAGTATTCTTATGTAAAGTTTCAATTTCTCAGAGAGTGGATACTATAGCATTATCTAATACACTTCTCTTTAAAAAATACTTTTATTTACTTGAGAGAGAGAAAGAGGTGCCACTTTGTGCATCTGGCTTTATGTGAGAACTGGGAAATCAAACCTGGTCTGTCAGACTTTGCAAGCAAGCGACTACTACCCAGTGAGGCTTTTCCCTAGCCCAGTTTTCGGTACTTTCAGAATGAGAAGGCTAGTTAGGCATCTTTGTTCTTTATTTTAACAGGCCTGTATAATGGTAATGATGATCATTATTTAGTGCTGGCATGGAGCTCAGGGTCTTGCACAATTTAAACTTACGAACGTTCTACCATTTGGCTCCACCTTCCAAAGTCCACCAGACCCAATATTATTATTATTATTTAAATTTTTTTTTATTAACTGAGAGAGAAAGAGGCAGATAGAGAGAGAATGGGTGCTCCATGGTCTCCATCCATAGCAAATGACTCCAGACATGTGTACCACCCTGTGCATCTGGCCTACGTGGATACTAGAGAATCGAACCTAGGTCCTTAGGCTTTGCAGGCAAAGTACCTTAAATGCTAAGCCATCTCTCCAGCCCCTAATAAAATTGTTTTTTTATGACCATTCATTATTTGTTGTCATCTTTGGGCATTTGAGCATATGATACAGTGTATTAGTTTCATGAAGATTAACTAAAATGATGTAAAGTTCCATGAAGGAGTATATTCAGAGTAAGATGTATCAAAGGAAGCATGGAGCGCTTTCTTTTTAAAGTAGGGGCTCACTTTAGTCCAGGCTGACCTGAACTTCCAAGTTGGTCTTAAACTCATGATAATCCTATCTCAGCCTCCCAAGTGCTTGGCATAAGCATAGAATTTTTAAAATGAAAATATTTTAGATGAAATAATAAAAGCATTTATAGTAGCCATTGTGGTTCCTACGTACTTACTATAATTTCTTTATTTTTCTTTTTTCTTGAAGTAGGGTTTCCTTCTAGCCTAGGCTGACCTGGAATTCACTATGTAGGTTGGCCTCCAACTCACAGTGATCTTCCTACCTCTGCCTCCCAGGTGTGAGGATTAAAGGCAAGTGCCAACACACCCAACTCATACTTACTATAATTTCCAATATTATGTTAAGTAATTTGTATCTTACTCCTGAGAAACTGAAGGAAGAAGCTGCTAACCAATATGAAAATTGCCATTAAATCTCTTCTGTCCACTTGATGTATGCTTGCATGATTACAGTTCCCTACCATCACACACACTTTTGGATTGCTATTAGATTGTGTAATTAGTGTAAATAAACTAAGTTTTAAAAGTCTAAGCATGATAAATTTAAATTACTTGGTTATGAAAGAAGGAAATAAACCCCAAACAAATGTAATTATAGAAGAAAAATATTAAAGGCTAACATAATAAGCTTCCCCCCCATCTGATTTGAATTATACAACCTTTCCCCCTTTCAGTAATACAGGTTGGAATTGATTCAGCACTGCTCATGCTAATGGTAATATTGCTAGGTATAGTAGTACACACTTGCAGTCTTAGCATTTGGGGTGCTGGAGTAGGAGGATTGCAAGTTCGAGGCCAGCCTGTGCTACATGTTAAGACTCTGGCTCAAAAATCAAGCAAAAGAGATATTAGTACCTTGTGCACATATATGCATTTATGCATGCACACACACACATTCACACTTAACATTTCATAGAAAAATGTCTTTTTCTTGTTTAATTGGCTTGTAAATGAGCTATTTTTCTTTCTATATTACATTTAAATATAGTTCACTATTAAAATGTGAGTATAATTAAAATAGTATTGATTAAGCCTTTCTAAGAATACTTTTGGATAAATTAGCAGGCTGTAAAATTCAGTTTTGGTCTCCCTTTACAGGAATAGCTATTCAGTCAGACAGACCACTTATACCACGCTTTGCAGTTATCTCCTGAGGAAATCAAAGTCTGAGCCAGCATGAAGACTGAATCTTGTCTTTGGTCTGATTTCTAACTGTACTTTTATTGTAACCATGTGCAAGGTGTTGGAGGTTATAGCATGGACACTAAAATCTTAGTAAGTGTGATTTTTATTTTAGCTGTTAAATAGTGCCTTTTTGTATGGTAAAGTTGTCCTCAGCAAAGTTCACTCTGTACAGGGGGTGACGGATTATTAGGCAGGAACATAACATACTTGCAAGTGATTTTGGTTTCCGGGTTTAGTAAAAATCTTAAGAAAGAAGCCAACCATGTTGGCTTTTAATCCCAGCACTTGGGAGGCAGAGGAAGGTGGATTGCCGTGAGTTTGAGGCCACCCTGAGACTACATAGTGAATTCTGGGTTAGGCTGGGCTAGATTGAGACCCTACCTCGAACCCCCTCCCCCCCAAAAAAGGGAAAAATCCTGAGAAACAGGGAAGGATACTTGTGGTGGTTTGATTCAGGTGTTCCCCATGAACTTAGGTGTTCTGAATGCTAGGTTCCCAGCTGATGGAGATTTGGGAATTAATGCCTCTTGGAGGTAGTGTATTGTTGGAGGTGGGCTTATGGGTGTTTATAGCCACTTTCCCCTTGCCAGTGTTTGGCACACTCCCCTGTTGTTATTGGCAACCCCTCTGCTCATGCCATTGTTTCCCCTGCCGTCTTGGAGCTTCACCTCTAGACAGTAACCAGAATAAACCTTTTTTCCCACAAGCTGCTCTTGGTCGAGTGATTTCTACCAGCAATGCAATCCTGACTGCAGTACTACCTAACACTGTGCCTTGAAGTTATTTCTCTTTTCTGGTTAAAGTAGGTAGTGGGAATGCTGAGTCAAGAAAGGATGGAAAATGGAGAGGTTGGCTTTAGTGCCTCAGTTTACATCATTAAAAAGTCATTATTTGGGGCTGGAGAGATGGCTTAGCAGTTAAGCACTTGCCTGTGTAGCCTAAGGACCCGGGTTCGAGGCTTGATTCCCCTGGACCCACGTTAGCACAAGGGGGCGCACGCATCTGGAGTTCGTTTGCAGTGGCTGGAAGCCCTGGCGCACTCACTCTTTCTCTCTCTCTCTCTGCCTCTTTCACACTCTGTCACTCTCAAATAAATAAATAAAAATAAACAAATTTTTTAAAAAGTCATTATTTGGTTGGGTGTGGTGGTGCATGCCTTTAATCCCAGGTAGGAGGCAAGAGGATCACTGTGAGCTCAAGGTCACCCTGAGACTATGTAGTGTATTCCTCGTCAGCCTGAGCTAGAGTAGATAGATCTTTTCTCAAAAAACAAAAAAGTCATTGCCTGCCATGTAAGTTGCTTCACTTTGAATTTGTTTTCATTAAATGTAACATAGCCTTCTTGTAGTTAAGTCCATTGTAGAATTCTAGGAACATTTAGGAAACAAGTGTGTTTAAAGATAAGTTTTAGGATATTTATATTTATTTATTTGAGAGTGACAGACAGAGAAAGCGGCAGATAGATAGAGAGAATGGGTGCACCAGGGCCTCACGAACTCCATACATGTGTGCCCCTTGTGCATCTGGCTAACGTGGATCCTGGGGAATAGAGCCTCGAACCGGGGTCATTAGGTTTCACAGGCCAGCACTTAACCGCTAAACTCTCTCTCCAGCCCAACTTTTAGGATATTTTAGTTTTTCATATATTGAATATGAGAATTCAAAATTATATGGGCGTGATCATGCTAGTAGCTTCTCAAGACACTCAGTTTGATTTTTCTTGAGATGTAGAGATTTTCTTTCTTTCTTTTTAAAAATATTTTTATTTGTTTGAGAGAGAGGAAGAGAAAGAGAATGGGTGCACCAGGTCTTCCAGCCACTGCAAACGAACTCCACATGCATGCACCACCTTGAGCATCTGTCTTATGTGGGTCCTGGGGAATTTAACTTGGGTCCTTTGGCTTTGCAGGGAAATGTCTTAACCACTAAGCCATCTCTCCAGTCCAAGTTTCTCTTTTTTCTTTCTGGTTTTTCGAGGTAGGGTTTCACTCTAGTCCAGGCTGACCTGGAATTCACTATGTAGTCTCAGGGTGGCCTCGAACTCATGGTGATCCACCTACATCTATCTCCCAAGTGCTGGGATTAAAGGCGTGTGCCACCATGCCCAGCTGAATTTTTCTTTTTATGTTCAGAAAAGAACTAAATTTGGAAGATACAGAATATCAGGGAACTATTTCATAATGGTACTTTGTTGATTGTGATGATTGCTCTTCAAACCTTCTCAGCCTGTGTTAATTAAAAGCAGTGAATAAAATGAGCATGTACTAAGCTTGATTTTAGCAAGAATGATAGAGAGATGACTGATTTGAAGTCATGAATCAGATATATTTTAAATAGCATAAACTTTGTTTTCATAATTTGGGAGTGGTCATGTGGTTACAGTATTACTTGTTTTGTGCTCTTTCGCTTCCCTTCAAGTCTTTTTAAACTGTTGGATACTTTTCTGAATTAATGGTGATAGCTGAGCTGAAATTAAACAATTCATTAATGGCTTCTGTATTTTAATATTCTTTTGTAAACCAAACCTGTTTTTATTTTTTGCCTATCACTTTTGCTTTCCAAACTAAAATTCACTTTAGCTTAGGCCAACCTGGAATTCACTGTGTAGTCTCAGGGTGGCCTTGAACTCATGGCTCCTATCACTGCCTCCTGAGTGCTGGGATTAAAGGTGTGTGCCACCAATCTAAGGGTTTTATTTGGGAATTTGCCTTCAGTATCTCTATGGAAATCTCAAAAGCAAAAGAAAATGCTTCCATATTAAATTTTACCTAGAATTATATCTAAGTTGAAGGGTAGGTTTATTTTGGGGGTATATTTTCAGAAGTGGAAGTATGTAGTTATTGTTTTAATATAATAATCATATCCTAATTATTTATAGCTTCCTGCTTGACATAACTCACTCAAGAAGTACACAATGTCAGAACGTGGAATTAAGTGGGCCTGCGAATATTGTACTTATGAAAACTGGCCATCTGCAATCAAATGTACTATGTGTCGTGCCCAGAGACCTAGTGGAACAATTATTACAGAAGACCCATTTAAAAGTGGTTCAAGTGATGTTGGTAGAGATTGGGATCCTTCCAGCACTGAAGGTGGAAGTAGTCCTTTGATATGCCCAGACTCCAGTGCAAGACCCAGGGTTAAGTCTACATACAGCATGGAAAATGCAAATAAATGGTCATGCCACATGTGCACATATTTGAACTGGCCAAGAGCAATCAGATGTACCCAGTGCTTATCTCAGCGTAGGACCAGGAGTCCCACAGAATCTCCTCAATCCTCAGGATCTGGCTCAAGACCAGTCGCGTTTTCTGTTGATCCCTGTGAGGAGTACAATGATAGAAATAAACTGAATACAAGGACCCAGCATTGGACTTGTTCTATTTGCACATATGAAAACTGGGCCAAGGCTAAAAAATGTGTTGTTTGTGATCATCCCAGACCCAACAATATTGAAGCAATAGAGTTGGCAGAGACTGAAGAGGCTTCTTCAATAATAAATGAACAAGACAGAGGTCGATGGAGGGGAAGCAGCAGTAGTGGTAATAGCCAGAGAAGATCACCTCCTACTACAAAACGAGACTCTGAAATGAAAATGGATTTTCAGAGGATTGAATTGGCTGGTGCTGTTGGTACCAAGGAGGAACTTGAAGTGGACTTTAAAAAATTAAAGCAAATAAAAAATAGGATGAAAAAGACTGATTGGCTATTCCTCAATGCTTGTGTGGGTAAGTTTCTGTTTTTTTTTCTTTTTAATGAAATGGGAAAAAGAAACTAAAAATGACACGAACAATATAAGCAGGGTCAGTATTATCTAGTGTTTAGCTCATTGAGCATACGTGCACAAGAATCTGTTTGTGATCTCGTCAGTTTTGTACTAAATTGCCTACATTTAATTGTGTTTTTTTTTCATCAATGGGGAAGAATACCTTTACCTTAAGCAAACTTGATACATCACTAGGAAAGGATATACTTAAAATTGCTACTGTTACTTACTGTAACAAGATGTGCTAGAGGAATACCAGCTCCTGTTTCTGAGTGTTTGTAAACAGTGTGAGCATCTTGTGATGATAGAGGCTTTAGTCAGATGTTAAAAATATCACAAAAATGTGTTACTCCAAGAAGTTCAAGGAACAAAATATTGACCTTGAAAATGCTGATGTCAATTCAACATGAGTATCACACAGTGTTTTTAAACTTGATAGAACTGATTCCACATAATCAGCTGATTCTATGGTTCAGTTTGTGATTTGTGTATTGTGCTTTTAGGGTTTTCCTAAAGAAATCCAGAATATTGGTCCCAGATATGGGTTAAGAGCTGTTAAAGGAGAGAGACATAGGAGCTCAGAGCTTTTCTCCAGCTGTTGACCTCATAAATTAATAATTTGTATACATTCACAAAAGCAATTTCTTGAGCCTTTTAAAAAATGTTTTTCCTTTTTTTTTTTTTTTTTTTGAGAGCATCAGAGAGAGAAAGAGTCAGAGAGAGAGAGGGAGAGAATGAGAATGAGCATGGGCATATCAGGGCCTCCAGCCACTGCAAACGAACTCCAGTGGCTTGCTCCACCTTGTGCATCTGACTTTCATGGATACTGGGCAATGGAGCCCCAAGCTGGAGGTCCTTAGGCTTCACAGGCAAGTGTTTTAACTGCTAAGCCATCTCTCTAGCCCTCTTGAGCCTTCTTTAAAAATTAGATTTGGTATTTGAATTTCATTAAAATATTTTGATAGATTGGTTATTTTATTTTTATTTATTTATTTTTTTTAGGCTTAGAGAGACTTTATCAGATTAAGAGAAGAAAAGAGCAGAAAGAAAACAGAGCTTCTGCCATGTGGAAGACTGGAGTGGGTAGGGAGTCCACATGGGAGTAACCTCCCTATCCCCAGTTTCAGCCCAGTAAGGCTGTGACAAGGAATACTTTAACAGAGAAGGGACCTGGAAGTTCAGGAGAAGTGGGCAGCCAAAAAAGAATGGATTGCTTACATTGTTTTTTTCAAATTTTTATTAACAACTTCCATGATTATAAAAAATAACCCATGGTAATACCCTCCCTCCCCCTACTTTCCCCTTTGAAGCTACATTCTCCATCATGTCCCTTCCCCGTCTCAATCAGTCTCTCTTTTATTTTGATGTCATGATCTTTTCCTCCTCTTATGATTGTCTTGTGTAGGTAGTGTCAGGCACTGTGAAGTCATGGATATCCAGGCCATTTGGTGTCTGGAGGGAGCACGTTGTAAGGAGTCCTATCCTGCTGTTGGCTCTTACATTCTTTCTGCCACCTCTTCTGCAATAGACCCTGAGCCTTGGAAGGTGTGATAGAGATATTATAGTACTGAGCACTCTGGTCACTTCTTTCCAGCACCATGATACCTTTGGAGTCATCCCAAGGTCACTGCAATCTGAAAAGAGAAGATTCTCTACCAAAAGTGAGAGTAGCATTAATATAAGGGTATGGATATTAAGAGAAGTGCTTACTGGGCAGTTTGATAAGCATAGTATATACGTATAGCCAGACAGCAGCAGACGTTACACCTTAGGGCTCATGACTACCCCTGTTTTAACTTTTCCGTATCAGGGATGTATTCCCTTCCATGGAGCAGGCCTCCAGTTCAATTGGAGGGCAGTTGGTTTCCACCATGACAGACGTGCCACTATTGCACCAGTTGGCTCATTTGGCCTGGCTGGTCAAATATAAGGCTTACAGTGCGCATTGTTGAGTATCTTCACTGGTGATTTCTCCCTCTCCCATTGAACTGAATGCAGAATGGCTTCTTCCAGCTTTCTGTCAGCTGGTCGACATGGAGGAGGTTGTCAGCTGGGTTCCAGCAGGATTTCTCAGTGGCCTTGCAGCCCAAGTATATGGAGTCTTCAGCAGTAGGGTCTTACCATACTATTCCTGGTAGAAAACTGAAGGGTCTTGGCAATGGCCTATAACGTTTTGGGGGCATCAGGGGCCTCCCTGGCCAACAACTCACTGGAAGGTATCCCATCCCTGGCACTGAAAATTTTCTAGTAACAATCTATGGCTCCTGAGTGTTCCATTGTCCAAAAAAGTAGGATTCCATATGATTTATTTATAGCCTCTTAGATTTTGATTAGCCCTCCCTCCACCTTTCCATTACTCAATCTCTTCCCCCAACCTCACTTGGGCCTTTTCACCCCCATTAATCTATTCTTCTGCTTACATATATACAATATCATCCAATTAAGTACCCCCCTCCCTTCCTTTCTTTTCTAGTTTACTGGCTTTTGCTACCAAGTTTTCTTTCTACAAACACGGAAGTCCAGTCATCTGTAGCTAGGATCCACATATGAGAGAGAACAGCAATACTTGGCTTTCTGGGCCTGGTGCTTGCTTTTTTTTTACTTCCCCCCACCCCCTGCCCGAGGTAGGGTTTCATTCTAGTTCAGGCTGACCTGGAATTCACTCTGTAGTCTCAAGTTGGCCTTGAATTCATGGCAATCCTCTTACCTCTGCCTCCCGAGTGCTGGGATTAAAGGCGTGCACCACCACGCCTGGCTTTAAAAAACATTTTTCAATTTTTATTTATTTATTAGAGTTAGAGAGAAAGAGAGAATATGGGTATGCCAGGGCTTCCAGCCACTGCAAACAAACTCCAGACACATATGCCCCCTTGTGCATCTGTCTAACATGGGTCCTGAGGAATGAACCTGGGTCTTCTGGCTTTGCATGCCAGCGCCTTAACCTCTAAGCCATCCCTCCAACCCTTTTTTTAAAAAAATTTTTTTGTTTATTTTTATTTATTTTTGTTTACTTATTTGAGAGCAACAGACAGAGAAAGAGGCAGATAGATAGATAGATGGATGGATGGATGGATGGATGGATGGATGGATGGATGGATGGATGGAATGAATATGGGCATGCAAGGGCCTCCAGCCACTGCAAATGAATTCCAGATACGTGTGCCCCCTTGTGCATCTGGCTAACGTGGGTCCTGGAGAATTGAACCTTGAACCGGGGTCCTTAGGCTTCACAGGCAAGTGCTTAACTGCTAAGCCATCTCTCCAGCCCCTCCTCCAACCCTTTTTAAAAGTTATTTTGAGGAGGGCTTTCGATGTAACCCAGGCTGACCTAGTTCTTTTTTTTTTGTTTTTGTTTTTGTTTTTCGAGGTAGGGGTTCGCACTTGTCCAGGCTGACCTGGAACTCATTATGTAGTCTCAGGATGGCCTTGAACTCATGGTGATCCTCCTACCTCTGCCACTTGAGTGCTGGGATTAAAGGCGTACGCCACCACGTCTGACCTGACCAAGTACTTTCAGCATTCACCTTTGTTTAGAAAATTTTGAGTGGGGTCTAGAGAGATGACTTAGCGATTAAGGTACTTGCCTGCAAAGCCTTAGGACCTAAGTTTGATTTCCCAGTACCCACATAAGCCAGATGCACAGGGTGGTGCATGCTCTTGGAATTCATTTGCAGTGGCTAGAGGCACTGACACATTCATTCATTTTCTCTCTCACTCTCTCTGTCTCTTCTCTTTCTCTCTCTCTCTCTCTCTCTGTCTTTTTCTAATACACTATTTTTGTTTGTTTTATAAGATGGTTTATTTTATTTAAAGTTTATCTAGAATAAAACAATGAACAAAAAGGAGTAAGCAGACATAAAGATAAGACAGAATGTAGGACCTGTTAGAACCAGAATGACTCCATCTTTGGAGTCTGGCTGCCATGTCATTGTGACCCATTGTTTCCTAAGTGTGATCCAACAACCCATCCCAAGTATCATATTCTTGGAATAATCCAGTCCACCCATTCCCATTTTCACTTTTCTGGAATAGCCCAAACCACCTGTGTGATTATTACTTCCCTAAAGTGGTCTAAGCCCTGAAGCAAGGTGGACCACCAGCACACACACAATTCCAGTGCCCACATCCCCCCCAAATATCCCTTTTTTTTTTTTTTGACCTGCATGGTCAGAGCCTAATACACTTTTTAATTTTTTTTTTGTCATTTTTATTTCTTTATTTGAGAGTGACAGAGAGAGAGGGAGAGAAAGAGACAGATAGAAAGGGAATGGGCGCGCCAGGGCTTCCAGCCACTGCAAACGAACTCCAGATGCGTGCGCCCCCTTGTGCATCTGGCTAACGTGGGTCCTGGGGAATCGAGCCTTGAACCGGGGTCCTTAGGCTTCACAGGCAAGCGCTTAACCGCTAAACCACTCTCTAGCCCCTTAATACACTTTTTAAAAAAGAAAATTTTGAGTGGTTGGTAAGGTTAAACTTTGTGTGGAACAATAACAATTTTTCCTCAGTTCTTACATATATCCCTCTAGATTTAACCTCATGAATATAGAAAGCATAGCTATATGAACATGCAAGACCTAAGGGTAGTTTCAAGAAATCTGAGGTTTTTTTTTTTAATTTTTATTAGCATTTTCCATGATTATAAAAAAAATCCCATGGTAATTCCCTCCCTCCCCACCCCGCACACTTTCCCTTTTGAAATTCCATTCTCCATCATATTACCTCCCCATCACAATCATTGTACTTACATATATACAATATCAACCTATTAAGCACCCTCCTCCCTCCCTTTCTCTTCCCTTTATGTCTCCTTTTTAATTTACTGGCCTCTGCTACTAAGTATTTTCATTCTCACGCAGAAGTCCAATCATCTGTAACTAGTATCCACATATGAGAGAGAACATGTGGCACTTGACTTTCTGGGCCTGTGTTACCTCACTTAGTATAATCCTTTCCAGGTCCATCCATTTTTCTGCAAATTTCATAACTTCATTTTTCTTTACTGCTGAGTAGAACTCCATGTATAAATGTGCCACATCTTCATTATTCACTCATCAGTTGAGGGACATTTAGGCTTGTTCCATTTCCCAGCTATTATAAATTGAGCAGCAATAAACATGGTTGAGCACGTACTTCTAAGGAAATGAGATGAGTCCTTTGGATATATGCCTAGGAGTGCTATAGCTGGGTCATATGGTAGATCAATCTTTAGCTGTTATAGGAACCTCCACACTGATTTCCACAATGGCAAGAAATCTGAGTTTTTGTATATTATTTATTTGCAAGCAGAAATATGTACATACAAACACATATGTGTCACTGTGCATCTAATTTTACATGGGTACTGGGGATTTGAACCTAGTCTGGCAGACTTTGCAAGTAAGTGCCATTATCTGCTGAACCATCACCTCAGCCTGTAATGTTTAAAAAAATATTATTTTCAAGGAGAGAGAAAATGGGCATGTCAGGACCTCCTACTGCTACAAACGAACTTAAGATGCATGTGCCACTTTGTACAGCTGACTTTGTGGGGTACTGGGGAATTGAACCTGGATTGGTAGGTTTTGCAGGCAAGTGCCTTAACCCCTGAGCCATCTCTCCAGCCCCCTGAGTTTTTTTCTTTTTTTTTTTTTTTTTTTTTGAGGCAAGCCCAACAGACTGCCTCCCTCCTTTTGATGTGAGGCAGCAAGTGAGCAAGAGGGAGACAGAGAGAGAGAGAATTGGTGCGGCAGGGTTTCTAGCCACTGCAGTCAAACTCCAGACACATGTGCCATGTTGCATGTTTGCGTCACATGTGTGTATGTCTCTGTCTTATGTGAGACCTAGAGAGTCGAATATGGTTTCTTAGGCTTCTCAGGTAGGCACTTTAACCGCTAAGCCATCTCTTCATCTCCTGAATTCTTTTTTAAAATTTTAGTTCAGTCCCGGCAAAAAGTATGTACCAACAGACGAGTCCCTCTGAAGTTTATTCATAGTAGCATTGGCAACTATTCAGTTTTCTGCTAACTTGAAGGATAGGGATGAAAACACTGAGTCATATTTTGCCTTTGTCATCATTCCATTTCATCCCATTGATTTTTTTTCACACCCAAGTTTGGAGGGGTACATGTCGTATGAGTATCTTTATTTTCTCAATTTTTATTAACATTTTCCATGATTATAAAAAAAAAATCCCATGGTAATACTCTCCCTCCCCCCTACTTTCACCTTTGAAATTCCATTCTCCATCATATCCCCTCCCCATCTCAATCATTCTACTTACATATATATAATACCAACCTATTAAATACCCTCCTCCCTTCCTTTCTAAGTATCTTTTTTTTTTTTTTAAATGAGTATCTTTTTTTAAAATAGTAGATACAAAAGGATTTTTTTTTTCTTTTGAGGTAAGGTCTTACTCTAGCCCATGCTGACCTGGAAATTCATTATGTAGTCTAAGGGTGGCATTGAACTCAAGGTGATCCTCCTACCTCTGCTTGCTGAGTCCTGGGATTAAAGGCATGCACCATTACCGCCTGGCTCAACAAAGGATTTTTTTCATTACTAATTATCCTTTATTGAGATTGAATTTTAATAACATAAAGTAGACCATTTTGGGACTGGGGAGATAGCTTAGTGGTTAAGGCGGTTGCCTGCAAAGCCAAAGGACCTAAGTTTGATTTCCCAGGACCCATGTCAGCCAGATGCACGTAGTGGCACATGTGTTGGGAGTTGATTGGTTCTCTGTCTGCCTCTTTCTGTCTCTCAAGTAAGTAAAAATAAAAAAAAATATATAAAAAAATACTAATTTGGAAGAACAATTCAGTAGTATTTAGTGCATTCACAGGATTGTACAGCCATTATGCATGCTTGCTTCCAAAAATATTTCATCATCCAAAGGGAACCATGTACCCATTAAGCAGTTACCATCCAACCCCTGTAGTCATGCACTACTAATCTGCTGTCTGTCTGTATATTTATTTAGAGTGGAGAGTTCATATATATGCAGTCTTACATGACTGTTTATTTTGAGTATGATTGTCTTAATTACTTGTATACCCCTGGAACAGTTTTTTTTTTTTAATTTTTATTTTTTTATTATTGATAACTTCCATAATTACAGGCAATAAACCATGATAATTCCTTCCCCCTCACTTTCCCCTTCACAACTCCACTCCCCATCATATGCCCTACCCTTCTTAATCAGCCTTATTTTGATGTCATCATCTTTTCCTCCTATTAAATTGGTCTTGTGTAGGTAGTGTCAGACACTGTGAGGTCATGTATATCCAGGCCGTTTTGTGTCTGGAAGAGTGCATTGTAAGGAGTCCTATCCTTCCTTTGGCTCTTACATTCTTCCCACCACCTCTTCTGCAATAGACCCTGAGCCTTGGAAGGTGTGATAGAAATGTTTCAGTGCTGGGCACTCCTGTCTTCTTCTTCTCTGTACTGTGGTGCCTTTTGAGTCATCCCGAGGTCACTGCTATCTGAAAAGAGAAGCTTCTCTATGTAACTAAAAGTGAGTGTTTCATTGATACATGTGTATGAACATTAAAAAATAGTGCTTACCGGGCAGTTTGGTGAAAATAATATGTGCATTTGGCCAGGTACCAGCAGGTGTTACACCACTAAGGCTCATGACTTCCCCCGTCGTAGGTTTTCAGTATCAGGGTTGTATTCCTTCCTGTGAAGCAGGGCTCCAGTCTAATTACAGAGAGGCTTGTTTCCCCCATAATAGACATGCCACTATTGCACCCGTTGTCTCATTTGGCCTGGCTGACCCAACTTAAGGCTTGCAGTGTCCACTGTTGTTTATCTCCATTGATGACTTCTCTCTCTCGTAGAGCTGCATGCAGCCTTGCTTTTCCCAGCTTTCTTTCAGCTGTTTTACATGGAGGAGGATTTCAGCTTAGCTCCAGCACAGTTTCTCAGTGACCTTGCAGCCCAAGCATGTGGAGACTTCAGCAATAGGGTCTCACTGTCTGTTCCTGGTGGTAAACCAAGAACCTTGGCAATGGACTGTAATGTCCTGGCCAACAAGTCACTGCAAGGTATCCCGTCCCTAGCACTGATTATTTTCTAGTAACAATCTATGGCTTCTGGGTGTGCCATTTTCCAAAATAGTAGGTTTTCATATGATTTTTTCATATCCTCTTAGATTTTGTTTTTGTTTTTCTTAATATTTTATTTATAATATTTGAGAGAGGGAAAGAGGCAGACACACACACACACAGATCAAGGGAGAGAATGGGTGTTCTAGGGCTTCCAACCACTGCAAACAAACTCCAGCAACATGTGCCACTTTGTGCATCTGTCTTACCTGGGTCGTGGGGAATTGAACCGAGATCCTTTGGCTTCACAGGCAAGCGCCTTAACTGCTAAGCCATCTCCTCCAGCTCCCCTCTTAGATTTTTTTTAATTAAAATTTTTTTTGTTTATTTTATTTATTTATTTGAGAGCAACAGACACAGAGAGAGAAAGAGGCAGATAGAGAGAGAATGGGTGCACCAGGGCCTCCAGCCACTGCAAACGAACTCCAGATGCGTGCGCCCCCTTGTGCATCTGGCTAATGTGGGTCCTGGGGAATCGAGCCTCGAACCGGGGTCCTTAGGCTTCACAGGCAAGTGCTTAACCGCTAACCCATCTCTCCAGCCCCCCTCTTAGATTTTTGATTAGCCCTCCCTCCACCCTTCCTTTACTTAATCTCTCTATTTATTTATTTTTGTAAGCCCAACAGACTGACCTTTTTCTTTATGTGAGGGGGCGAAGGAAGAAAGAGAGGGAGAGAATTGGCACGCCAGGGCTTCCTGCTGCTCAGTTGCACTCCAGATGCATGCGCCATCTTGTGTGCATATGTGACCCTGCCTGCCTGCCTCATCACTTTGTACATCTTGCTTAGGTGGTACCTGGAGAGTTGAACATGGTCCTTAGGTTTTACAGGCAAGTGCCTTAACTGCTAAGCCATCTCTCCAGCCCACAACTGGAGCACTCTTAAAATTACATTTGCAATAGTAGTCCACTTTGCAGAGTTTTACTACATGATGGTTCATATGAGTTTATCAATGGAAATGAACTAAACTTTATTGCATTTTTTTTTTCTTGAGACTGTCTCACTGTAGCTTAGGCTACTCAGGAACTCAACTCTTGTTGCCCAAGCTAGTCTTTAACTCACAGTAATCCTCCTACCTTACCTGAGAAAGGTGTGAGCTACTGTGTTCAGCTCAACATTGATTCCCCCCCCCCTCCCCAGGTAGATCTTGCTCAAACCCAGACTGATCTGGAATTCATTATGTAGTCTCAGGCGGACCTCAACTCACAGCAGTCCTCCTACCTCTGCCTCCTGAGTGCTGGGATTAAAGGCATGTGCCATCACACCTGGCTCAACATTGATTTTTTAAAAATATTTTGTTTATTTATTTATTTATTTATTTGAGAGCGACAGACGGAGAGAGAAAGAGAGAGAATGGGTGCGCCAGGGCCTCCAGCCACTGCAAATGAACTCCAGACATGTGCGTCCCTGCCCCCCCCCCCATGCATCTGGCTAACATGAGTCCTGGGGAATCAAGCCTCGAACTGGGGTCCTTAGGATTCACAGGCAAGCGCTTAATTGCTAAGCCATCTCTCCAGCCCTCATCATTGATTCTTAATCTCCTTGGGTCATAAACTTTTTTAGAAATAGAGTTTGTCACATATTTAAGTCAGTGGTTCCCTGAGTAAGAAATCTCTGCTTGTCAGTATTTTCTTATCCTGAAACACACAAGTAGACTAGTCAGCGTTGCCTATAGGGCTGCTCTTCTCAGGGCTACCTTGAAAGATTTAGTTAATTTCTTGTTTTTCTTATTTATTTATTTATTTAAGAGCGACAGACAGACACAGAGAGAAAGAGGCAGAGGGGGGGGAGGGAAGGAGGGAGAGAGAGGGAGAATGGCTGCATCAGGGCCTCTAGGCACTGCAAATGAGATGCATGTACCACCTTGTGCATCTGGTTTATGTCGGTACTGGGGAATTGAGCCTAGAAGCGGGGTCCTTAGGCTTGATAGGCAAGCGCTTAACTGCTAAGCCATCTCTCTGGTCCCCAAGATTTAGTTTTTTAAAACTGGTTTTGCATTGTATTGGATTAACTAAAAAATAAAACACCTGAGGAATAAGTCCTTGAAAGGTGGTATATACTAAAAATTATTTTTTTAAATTTTTGAATTTTCAGGGTAGGGTCTTACTCTAGCCAGGCTGGCCTGGAGTCTCAGGGTGGGGAACTCTTGGTGATCCTCCTACCTCTGCCTCCCAAGCTCTGGGATTAAAGGCGTGCACCACCATGCCCAGCTTAAAAATGAATTTTGTGTGTGTGTGTGTGTGTGTGTGTGTACCTGTCTGTAGAGATGCACCTATCCTGTGTGCAAATCGGCAAAGGCCCGAGAATATGGGGTATCCTCTTCTATTATTTTGTTTTATTTCCTTGAGACAGACTGTCACTGACCTTGTGCTCATTTTCTTTCTTTCTTTCTTTCTTTCTTTCTTTCTTTCTTTCTTTCTTTCTTTCTTTCTCTCTTTCTCTCTTTCTCTCTTTCTCTCTTTCTCTCTTTCTCTCTTTCTCTCTTTCTCTCTTTCTCTCTGTCTTCCTTTCTTTTTTTGTTTGGCTGGCTGGCTGGCTGGCTGGTCAGTGAGCCCCATTATCATCCTTCCTCTGTCCCCCTAAGCACTGGGGTTATATGTGCACAGCAATACCTGGCTTTATGTGGCTGCTGAGAGTCAAACTCAGGTCCTCATGCTTGCATAGTAAGTACTCTTTATTTTTATTCATTTTTATTCATTTTTTTTTTTCCCGAGGTAGGGTCTCACTCTAGCTCAGGCTGACCTGGAATTCACTCTGTAGTCTCAGGGTGGCCTCGAACTCACAGTGATCCTCCCACCTCTGCCTCCTCAGTGCTGGGATTAAAGGCATGCGCCACCACCCTCGGCCATTTTTTTATTTTTAAAAGGGAATTTATTGGATTAGTTTACTGTAGTCTAATAGCAGTTGCAGGCCTGAGAATCAAGGAACCTGGTAGATGCTGTAAGTATTCTTATCCACTGTACCCCAATCATGATAAATGAATCTTTTTCATTCCTGCCTGTTATGTTCCTCAGATTTCATTAGATACAGTATATTATGGCTTATTGATGTTTCTCCCTAAAAATCATCTCCAAAGATGTGCACTAAGCATAAAATTGTGTGAATGAATGTAAGACCATCTCATTTAAAATTGGAAAGTGTTCAGCATCAGTCCAGCTTTATAGATGATGAAATGGAAACAGATGGTTGAGTTGTTCATCAGGAGTGTTGAGTAAGCATACTTGGGGTTATTGCATGGAAGTTTCACATAAATCATGTTACCTTCTGTGGCAAGAGAATGTTGACAATGGTAGTGCCAACACCTGATACGGTTAAAGTGGAACTGAGGGAGGAGGAAGCAGGGAGGAGCTAGGCTAATCAAAGGAGACATGTCTTTCCCCTGGGTAGACAGCAAGTAACCTAGAGAATACTGGTAGCTCTGCCTAACTAATGCTTTTGTTTGCTGCTGTATTGAGACAGTGAAATTGTGTGTTAATTTGTGATCCAAGTTGATTCCTCAAAAGAGACTGGGTCACATAAAATCTTCAAATTCAATCTGTGCTGTAACATGAATACCTGAACCCTAGACTTTGGTATCTAGCAGCCTGCTCCAAGCCAATGAGGTCTCTTCCTCATTCCGCCTGCTCGCTGCCTTCCTCGCTCATGTGTGCGTGCGTGCGTGCGTGTTCTCTCAAGTAAGGTGGGCCTTGAACTTGTGATTCTCTGCCTCTGTTTCTGGAATGCTGGGGTTACAGGCATGAGCAATCACACCTGGTTTAATGCACTGATGCATTGACCTTATATTTAGTTTTTCGATGGTTAGACTAATGAAAATTGGAGGGAGTTGAGATTTGGTGAGTAGAACTTTGAATAACATTTGTTGACTATGAATACTAATGTCTTCCTGTCCAGCTTTTTTTTTCCAAGGTGATAGAATAAATAAGTCTGAATGAAGCTTATTTCTTGAGTTCCGTGGTCGCCTCTCACTTGCTGATACTTCAAGCACTACAGGGTTAGGTCATTTGAACTTAATGTTTTTTTGTGTGGTGTCTTTACTATTTGTTCTGTTTGCTTTGTTTGTTTGCCTTTTTTTCCATGTTGGTGTACTATAGCTGTTTGGATAATCTATCTTCCATCTTCAGAAATTTTTGCCCATGGAACTACTTTGCATTCATTATTACTTTCATGTTGTCTGCTCAGTAGCAGTTTTCTATCATTTTTTTGAGATCATCTTCTGGGAATTTAGCTAATGAAGTTGTTCACTACTTTGTGACATTTAAGTTGTGGTTATTTATGATTATGAGCTTTTAATTAAATATTTATACATATTTTAATATGTATTTATTTGAGAAAGGCACAGAGAGTATATGTGACTATGGGTATGTCAGGGCCTCCTGCTACCACACATACACTTCTGATCCATGTGCCACTTTGTGCATCTGACTTGACGTGGGTATTAGGGAATCAAACCTAGGCTATCAGGCTTTGCAAGCAAGCACCTTCAACTGCTGAGCCATCTGTAGCCCACATATATATCCTCCTGTTTCCACCTCTCAAGTACCTGGTGGGATCATAGGTGTGTGCACTTCTAGTAAATTTTGATTTATTTTTTACTTACTTTTTTTTAATTTGTTTTGTATCAGCATGCATGGGGGCGGGGGGATTGGCATGCCAGGGCTTCCAGCCACTGTAATTGAACTCGATACAAGTGCACCATCTTATGTGCATGTGCATTCTTGCGTGCTTGTCAATTGCGTGTCTGTTTTATGTGGGACCGGGAGAGCCAGACATGAATCCTTAGGCTTTGCAGGCAAGTACCTTAACTGCTAAGCATCTGTCCAGCCCAAATTTTGATTTTTTACTGATTCCAAACTGAGGTGTTATACTGAGTCTCTTTTGATTTGCTGTTCTATTTTTTTCATATATTAGTTTACATATGAATGAAGGTAGAGCCAGACTGAAAAAGACTGTGATCTTATTAATAGTTGTCTACATTTAAAACTGTCTTTCCCCCTCCTTTTTTTATTTTTAACAAAAATGGGTTGAATGAAAATATTCTATTAAAAGCTTTTAATAGAATCCACAATACATGCAGATTTTTGTAGCAGATCTTTGGCACTTTGTCCATAAAAGGAAAGCAAGCTTCTAGAATCTAGTGGTGCCTTCCTTGTATGTCCTTGGGTAACTTGATGGAACGTGGGGGGTGGAACTGGAAAAAGTCAGTGTCTTTCTCTATAAGCAACCTTGTTCATGGAGTTCTTTATCCGAGGCAGTTTATATTAATGGCTAGTCGAATTATTTTTAGCACCCTGAGGGAGTAATTATCTTTAGGCAGTTTTTGTCTTTTCTGTAAGGGTTTAAGGATTTCTTCCTATAATTCTAGAACTCTGGATATAAAATAACATTTTAAGGCATGCTTTTGAATGATTTGTGTTTTCAGCAATACAATAGATTCTAATTTGTAGAAAATACACATATGTATTTGTACACATGCTATTCCCTTACCCCTTTCCTTTCTACTATTAATTGATTGATACTGGCCAGTTTATTTTGGCATTTGAAAGTACTTCTTGACGGCTAAGGCTAATAAAAAACTTCTGGGAATGGAGTGTGTCCTAGTAAGGCAAATGGATGGTGCTGGCAGGCAGAGCCCTAGACATAGTCTTCTGCTTGCCTCTGGTACGTTTAGGACATAGTTTCTGCCTTTCATAAGTGATTGATTTACACAGTCTTGCCAGTTGGTCATGTGTGCATCCTGTGTTGAGAGAGGAATGTGTCTGGGGAGTCTTTTTCTTTCCTCTCTCCTTCCTGCTTCCCCTTTCTCCCTCTTCTTTTGCCTTCCTCCCCTCCCCCACTGTGTTTTATGCTGGATATCATTCCTGGGGCCTTGCACATGCTGGGCAATTACTTACCCTGGAGCTGCATACCCACTACCTAATGATTCTTGATTAGATGATACTGACTTTTTTTTTTCAAGGGAGAATCTCACTCTAGTCCAGGTTGACCTGAAATTCATTCTGTAGTCTCAGGGTGGCCTTGAACTCACACTACCCTCCTACCTCTGCCTCCCGAGTGCTGGGATTAAAGGCATGTGCCACCATGCCTGGCAATACTAACATTTTAATATGCATCACTGACTTAGTAAAGACTGTTCTTTTTTAAAAAAAGTACTGTAGCTGGCTGTGGGGGGGTATATTCTTGCAATCCTATCACTTGAGAGGCTGAGGCAAGGAGGACTGCCACTAGTTCAAGGCCAACCTGGGCTGCATAATGAGTTTAGGGTTAGGCTACCTAAATGAGATCCTGTCTGAAAAAACAATATAGCACAAAACCAACCCTACAAAGTTATGTGTTACATGAGAACCCTGATCTAAAATCTACCATAATGTACTTAAATTCAAAATGTTACAGTTTAAAATGTAAAATAAAATTTAAAAGTCTTAATAAGTAATAAGGTAAGTTTTATATATTGTAGAAAAAAACCCAGAATGGACAGTTGGGCTTATAGAGAGATTCAGTCCTTTCTCCAGTTTTTCTTCTCACCCCCAATCTTGCTATGCAGACAACTACTTCTATCAGCTTTTTTAAAAACCGTGTTTCTTTTTTAAAAAAATATTTATTTGAAAAAGAGAGAGAGGGAGAAAGAGTCAGAGAGAGAGAAAGAGAGCGCGCGCGAGAGAGAAAATGGGCATGCCAGGACCTTCAGCTGCTGCAAATGAACTCTAGATGCATGTGCCACCTTGGGCATCCGGGTTTCATGAGTCCTGGGGAATTGAGCCTGGGTCCTTTGGCTTTATAGGCAAGTATCTCAACTGCTACACCATCTCTCCAGCCCAGCTTTTTATTTTTAAAGTCCTATCTAGCTCAGACAAGTCTTGAAATCATGGCCATCTATCCTCATACCTCAGCCTCCTGCCAAGTGTTGGGATTAAAAGCTTGCACCACCATACATCAGTGTTTTCACAAGCTACGATGGTCACAAGTATGGCACTGTGGGTCGCACACACCTGACTGTTCCATTTGTGCTTGTCCTTTTCTCTCACTGGCGCTTTCTTGAAACATCCTAGTGAACCAAGGACACCGACCTTGCTGCTAGCTTCTTTACTTTGTGTTTCCCAGTAACCAGGGACACATGGCAGTTAAGCAGGGATGGGACACTCAAAAGCCCACACTCATCAGATAGTTCCATGACTGTCCTGCCTATGTATCCACAGTGCTGAGTTGTTTAACCTAGAGCATTGCCTGTGACATTCATGACATTCACATTCTTTTTTGTGAGACTGAAAGAGCTTACAAGTAGGAAGGATATTATATAGATGAAATTATTTGAGGTCGTACTTGTAATATCTCTAGTGCCAAGTATCATCTTTTTTATAACTTAAAAAATTTTTTTTGAAAAAGAGAGAGAGCAGAAGAGAATGGGTGCACCAGGGCCTCCAGCCACTGCACACAAACTCCACATGCATGCACCACCTTGTGCATCTGGCTTACATGGGTTCTGGGGAATTGGACCTGGGTCCTTTGGCTTAATCACTAAGCCATCTCTCCAGCCCTATTTTTTTTTCTTAAAAAAACTTAATTGTGGTAAATAATTAAATTTTTAGTACTGAGGGTTGAGTTGGGGCCTTGCACATTCTAGGCATGTATTCTATCACTAAGCCACACAGCTAGCCCTAATTTTGCTAATTAAAAAATTAATTTGACAATTTTATACATGTGTATATTTTGATCATACTCATCCCGTTACTCTCTCTCTCTCTCTCTTTTTTCTCCTGAGGTAGGGTCTCGTTTTATCCCAGGCTGACCTGGAATTCACTATGTAGTCTCAGGGTGGCCTTCAACTCATGGCATCCTCCTATCTCTACCCTCTTAGTGCTGGGATTAAAGACATGCACCACCACACCCAGCTCTCATTAAATTTTTTATGTAGGTGTTCATATATGTGTGTTTGTGTAGGTTAGAGATTGAGATTGTTTTTCTCAGTCTCCATGCTGCTGTTATTTATTTTAGGGGGGTCTTGCTCTAGCTGAGGCTGGTCTAGAACTCATTGTAGTCCTCCTGCTTTGTCCTCCCTAAGTGCTGGGGTTAAAGACATGCACCACCATACTCAGCTCCACATTATGTTTTTTAAATTGTATTTATTTATTTATTTGAGAGAGAGGCAGGGGGAGAGAGAAATGGGGGAGGGAGAATGAGAATGAATGGGTATGCAGGGCCTCCAGCCACTGCAAACAAACTTCAGGTGCTTGTGCCACCTTGTGCATCTGGCATACGTGGGTCCTGGGGAATCAAAGCAAGGTCCTTTGGCTTTGCAAGCAAACACCTACCGCTAAGCCATCTCTCCAGCCCCACATTGGTTTTTTTTTTTTTTTTTTTTTTTTTGAGAATGGGTTTCTCATTGGATCTAGAGCTCACAGTTTGGCTAGATTAATCCACAAGGATCCTTCTTTCTCTGCCTCCCCCATGCTGGGACTACAGGTGCATGCCACCATGCTTGACTCTTCTGTGGGTTCTGGGGATCTGAACTCAGGTCATTGTATTAGCATGACAAGTGCTTTGCCCACTGAGCTATTTCCCCAGCCCTTACTTTACTCTGTTTTTGTTTTGTTTTGTTTTGTTTGTTTGTTTTTGAGATGGGTCTGACCTTCCATCCTGACCTGAAATTTTTCTTTCTGTGAATTGTTGGTTCATGGCTTTTGTTAAACTTACATGTGGTATTTATAAATAGCAGTACTAGTCGTGTTAAAGTATATGCCAAAATACTTTTCAGTGTATGTGGAAGGCCTGGAATTAAGCTGAGAAACCTTTTATATGGTAATTCAGGGACTTTTCTGTTTTATGTTTTTCAGCTGGGGAAGAAGCTTGTAAGCTTATGCTTATCTATATGAACTAGGTTACCTTGTAATGTGTCTTCTAATTTGATGATTCACCATCTTAATTTGGACAGGTTTTATTTTTTTTCCAAGGTAGGGTTTCACTCTGGCCCAGGCTGACCTGGAACTCAAGTCTGTAGTCCCAGGTTGGCCTTGAAGTCACAGTGATCCTGTCTCTGCGTCTTGAGTACTGGGATTAAAAGGCGTGTGCCACTGTGCCTGGCCTGACTGTGTTTTTGGCCAGAGGAAACAGTCTGGGCCAGAGTGAGACTCTGCCTCAAAAAGAAACAGAGAGAGAGAGTGAGAGGGAGAGGGAGGGAAGGAAGAAGGGAGAGAGAGAGAGAATATGAATGTGGTATTATTTAGTCTTAGGCCTACCTAAAACAGTATAATTCTAAATATTTGAAATTTAATTACAAATTCAGCCATGATAACTTGGCAGTGTGGCAGTCAAAAATTTTATTTTGGGGCTGGAGGAACGGCTAAATGGTTAAGTACTTGTTTGTCAAACCAAAGGACCCGGGTTTGATTCCCTGAGACCCATGTAAGCCATATACACAAGGTGGTGCATGAATCTGGAGTTCATTTGCAGTGGCTGGAGGCCCTGGAGCACCCATTCTCTCTTTCTCTCCCTGTCTTAAATAAATAAATAAATAAAAATTAAAAAAAAATTACTTTGGCTGGGCATGGTGGCACATGCCTTTAATCCCTGCACTTGGGAGGCTGAGATAGGAGGATTGCCATGAGTTCGAGGCCACCCTGAGACTACATAGTGAATTTCAAGTCAGGGTGAGCTAGTTAGTGCAAGACCCTACCTTGAAAAAACAACACAAATATTTTTTTTAAAGTCATAAGAATTTTTAGGATTGATTACAGGGCTGAATATGGCTTTAACATGTACTGTTTTATGTGTTTCAAAATATACTTTTAGAATCTGACATTTAAAAAATTTTCCTTTAATTGAATTATTTTGTGATGTTTTAGGTGACATCACCTTTGAGATGTGAGGTCATGTTTGTTTTCTCAAACACATTAACATTTGTGCTTATCTCTGATCATCACTAATCTCAAAGACAAGTTTGTGATTGATTTCTTTAAATATTTCCATCATACTTTTTTTGCAGGAATTCTTTCTTGCTAGCAAGATCATCTTTCTTATTAAGGTATCTATGATTCATGTTCAGTTACTTACCCATGACTTTGGAGATAATATGTTTTCATCGTAGTTGGATTGTTAACAATCTGATCACAGATACAAGGAGAAAGTATTTGACATAGTTTGCCATAATTGACAATAGGACATTTAAAAGTGTTTTGGGACTGCTAGGACTTCTTTATCTCATTGAGGGTGGTTTAATAATGAACAATGAGATTGATTAGAAGCTAGTTTGTTTTTTTTCTAAAACCGTTAGTCTTGATACAGTACAATTAATTTGTTTTCAGTTTCTGATTTTCATGTTTTGGTTTTGTGAAAAGGGTATTGCCATGAGGCACTATTCTAGCCTGTTGCCATTGGTTATTTGAAGAATGCAACTAGGAAGCAGTTGTCTTGATCTGATCAAATTATTTCTGGGATTGCCTCTGTACTTGTGCCTGTTTGAAAGTACATGTAAACATCTTATCATTTTGCGGAGATGCCTCAGTGGGTAAAGGCCTTGCTGCACAATCATGAGGACCTGAGCTCACATCTCCAGCACCCATGTAAATGTAGACATGGAAGCGCACATCTGTAATCTCAGTACTCCTACAGTGAGATAGGAGCTGGCTTATCAGGTAGTCTGGTGAAGAAACCCTTCCTCAAACAAGGTGGAAGGCAAGAACTGACAGTAAAGGTTATCCTGACCTCCATGTGGAAACACACACACACACACACACACACACACACACTCCTTCCTCTTCCAAAAAAGGAGCTCTTAATTATTGAGTTGCCTGTATGTGTGTGTGTGTGTGTGTGTGTGTGTGTGTGTGTGTGTGTGTGTTCCCCTTGCAATGGTATGGTCTCTTTCTCTCTCTAGTCAGAATTCATTCAGTAGTCCCAGGCTAGCCTCTAACTCACAGGGATTCTTCTACCTCAGCCTTCTGAGAGCTGGTATCAGAGTCCCTGTTGTGAATATTTAAACTAAGATTTTTGATTAAACTGTAGTTAGGGATATTTTCTAAAATGTTACTGGGTGGTTGATTTCTTGTTAACATGCAACACAGCTTAAATGAATTAAGCTTTGGTTAGAGGAAACTGCCTATACATATAGCCAGCCACATCTGCATCTTTCTGCTGACCAGAAAGGACATTCTGAACACTACCACTTAAAACTAACTTTTCTCTTTAAGGGTTCCTGAAATTGTGCCTGCTGACTCCAGGTCCACCCTGACCCCACAGCATAAACCATGCTGTGATGTCACAGCTACCATAGAACTCCAGGGTAGTGTTGGGCTGGCCCATGTGGGCTCAGGTAAGTCCTGGCTTTTTTTTTTACCATTTGGCATTCTTTTCAAAGTTAGTTACCATTATGATTTTACATCATAAAGGCAAATAAGGCAAAACTTTGAAAACTGTGCCATATATGGGGGAAAAATAAGTCTGTTTCCTAAATATCTATGAGCCAGCTCCATGCTAACCAACGGAGTTCCATAGTAGCTGTGAAGTCCCCAGTGAGCTTTTGACCTGTGGCTTCAAAATATGCTAAGCTCCACTCCTGGCCCACTTTATAGGACATGATATAAGCTGCTGCCACTGCAGCAGCCTCTTCTCAAAAGCAGTGTCTGGGGCTCAGCAGTCAGCAGTGGTTGCTTGCAAAACCTGCTGGCCCACATTCACTTCCCAAGCCACCCACATAAATCAGAGACAAAAGGTGGCATGTGTCTAGGGTTGGTCTGCAGTGGTAAGAAGCCCTGGCATGTCCACACACACATACACATACACACATGCATACATACACAACTGAAAATTAAGCAATGTAGTTAGCAATATACTTTCATTTACTTAGGTGCACATATTTTAAAAATTGTATTAACACTTTAATCTCTAATTGTGACTAGTTGGCTAATTATGCATTACATTCAGTCTGTTTTAAATGTATGCTGATATTGCAGGTTAGCTGCATGTAGTTAATTCAAGTGCCTTCAGTTATCTTACTAAAATGTGTGTGTATGTGTGTGTGCTGAGGCCAGTGGACAACCTCAGATGTCATCCTCAGAAACAAAATATTTTTAAAAATCTATTTATTTTTATTTTTATTTATTTAAGAGCGACAGAGAGAGAGAGAATGGGCAGGCCAGGGCTTCCAGCCATTGCAAACAAACTCCAGACGCATGCGCCCCCTTGTGCATCTGGCTAACGTGGGTCCTGGGGAATCAAACCTCGAACCAGGGTCCTTAGGTTTCACAGGCAAGCGCTTAACCGCTAAGCCATCTCTCCAGCCCAGACACAAAATCTTTTAAGACAGGGTCTCCCATTCCCCTGAAGTGTAATAGTAAGGCTAGACTGACTGCCCAGTGAGTCCCAGGGATCCTCCTGTCTCCATCTCCCCAGTGCTGGCATTACATGAGTGCATCATCATGCCTATCATCTTCACTTGTGTATTGGGGGTCAAAATCAGGTATTAATGTTTATGAGGCAAGCACTTACAGACAGATATCTCCAGCCCCTCAGTTGTTTTGA
The DNA here is from genome assembly GCF_020740685.1 of Jaculus jaculus. Taxonomy (NCBI): domain Eukaryota; kingdom Metazoa; phylum Chordata; class Mammalia; order Rodentia; family Dipodidae; genus Jaculus; species Jaculus jaculus. Next base: position 8,954,528 of record NC_059102.1, on the reverse strand, counting down.
TTTGCCATTATGCTATGAAAGAGACAGAATGCATACGTTTGTTAAATTTAAAACAGTACTAAGTGAAAGGTTCTTCATTTATTTTGGAGACATTGTGAGTGGTCAGTGATCTAAAGAGCAGGCATAAGTCATTGCTTTCTTTTTCCTTGGAATGGGTTACCAGCCCCCCTCCTCCAGTCTGTAAAGTATGATTTTAGTACCTAACATTTACTTCCTTTTCTTTTCCTGTCTATCAACACACTACAACTTCTTTCTTTTTTGTCTTGTATTTAAAGTTGCTAACAATGTAAGAAGTTGGAAACGTGTGTGTGTGTGTGTGTGTGTGTGTGTGTGTGTGTGAGAGAGAGAGAGAGAGAGAGAGAGAGAGAGAGAGAGAGAGAGAGAGAGAGATTTTTTCCCCCTCTTTCCCCTAAACAGAAAATGTGGTAACTAAATGTGTAAATATATGAATATGGGCCAAGTGGTTTTAAACATCGCACTGATGGTGAAAACTCATGTATGAAGAAACTACTTCACATCAGTATTTCTCTCTTTGAATAATGTGTAGTAAAGGTATAACAAGCTGGGTGTGGTGGTGCATGCCTTTAGTCCCATCAGAGGTAGGAGGATTGCTGTGAGTTTGAGGCTACCCTGAGACTACATAGTGAATTCTAGGTCAGCCTGGACCTTACCTTGAAAAACAAAAACAAGATGTAACAAAATGTATGCGGTTTAATGCCATGAAATTTGATTTGTAATAAATTTGCTAGTCTCTGGAGCTGAAAATTCATTGAACCTATAGGCTCTTATTATGGTTAATGAAAAGAATGGGTTATTTGTTCCCCAAACATCAGACAATAAAATATCTTAAAAAGTGTTTTATGCATATACTCTGTATGTGTTTGTTTATGTACTGGGAAGTCTGGTGAATTCTTTATTATGAAGAGAAGAGTCTGTCCTTCAGTTTCTGATTCCTGCATTTAATCCATGTTAGGGAATAGCAGGGAGCAGAGCCATTATGCAGTTAAGTGAAGCCTGGGTATGGGAGGCAAGAATTAAGTCTGATATTTTGGATTAGGTCAAGTGGAAATTCTGACTGTTTCTGTATATGACTCAGCTTATGGAGATGAGACTCATATATCATAGAACTCAATATTTTAAGTTCTGTTTTTATTTTTTTTCTTTTTTTGAGGCAGGGTCTCACTCTAGCCCAGGCTGACTTGGAACTCACTTCTGTAGCTCAGGTGAGCTCAAGAGCTCAGAGTGATTCTCCTACCTCAGCCCTCCCCAGTACTGGGATTAAAGATGTGTGCCACCCACATGTATCTGGAGTGCATTTGCAGTGACTAGAGGTACTGGCATGGCCATTCTTTTTCCCTCTATCTGCCTCTTTCTCTCTCAGATAGGTAGATGTATGTGCGCTACCATGCCTGAGTGTGGAGCCTGAAGGAGTGTGCCACCACATGACACAGTGACAAAGTCCACCATCAGTTTACTTGCATAAATCTTAAACACATATGCTAACAGGCATGCCACCATGCCTAGCCCTGTTTCTGTGTTTGTTTGTTTTTTTTTGGTCCTTTTTTCAAGAGTCTTATTCTAGTCCAGGCTGATGTGGAACTCACTCTGTAGTCCTGGACTGACCTTAAACTCACATTGATCCTTCTACCTCTGCTTCCCAAGTGTTGGGATTAATGATGTATGCCAGCACACCCGACTCCTGTTTTTCTTTTTCATTTTTTTGTAGTTACTGTTTTTACAAGGTAGGATTTTACTCTAGCCCAGGCTGACCTGGAATTCACGATGTAGTCTCAGGGTGGCCTCGAACTCAGAGCAATCCTCCTACCTCTGTCTCCTGAGTGCTGGGATTAAAGGTATGCGCTACCATGCCCGGCTTCCCGTTTGGTTTTTAAAAGCACTTACTATGAAGACAGAATAAGTAGTGTTGTAATTCATGCTTTTTCAAAAAAAATTTTTATTTTTTTTCCTTTGGCATACATTTTCCTTTTCTTTTTTTAAATATATACGTGTGTGTGTGTGTGTGTGTGTGTGTGTGTGTGTGTGTATAATTTTATTGACAACTTCTATACTTACAGACAACGGACATGGTATTGCCCTCCCCTGCTTTCCCATTCATAACTCTGCTCTGTCATATCCCCTTCCTCTCTCCATTAGTCTCTCTTTTCCTTTGATGTCATCATCTTTTTCTCCTATTATGAGGGTTTGTGTAGGCATTGCTATGCACTGCAAGGTCTTGGATATCGAGGCCAATTTCTGTCCAGACAGTTGTATGTAAGGAGTAGTATCCTTCCTTTGGCTCTTACGTTCTTTCCACCACCTCTTCTGCATTGGACCCTGAGCCCTCTTCTGCATTGGACCCTGAGCCTTGGAGAGTGTGAGATGTTGCAGTGCTGGATACTCCTCCACCCCTTCTTCTCAGCACTATGTTGTCTTGTGAGTCATCCCAGTGGTCATCACCATCTGAAAAGAGAAGCTTCTCTAACCAGAAGTGAGATTAGCATTAATATATGAATATGAACATTAAGGGTAGTGCTTTCAGGGTAATTTGGTGAGAGAAGTATATGCATTTATCCAGACAAGAGCTGGCTTTATACCCCTAAAGCTCATGTCCTCCCCTGCCATAGACTTTAAAAAAATATTTTATAAGCTGGGCATGGTGGCTCACGCCTTTAATCCCAGCCCTCAGGAGGCAGAGGTAGGAGGATCGCCGTGAGTTCAAGGCCACTCTGAGATGACATAGTGAATGCCAGGTCAGCCTTGATTAGAGTGAAACCCTACCTCGTATAACCAAAAATATGTGTGTGTGTGTATACACATACATTTTAGTTTTATTTATATATTTATTTGAAAGAGAAAGGGGGAGAGAGAGAGAGAATAAGTGGGCACGCCAGGGCCTCCAGCCACTGCAAATGAACTCCAGACATGTGCACCCCCTTGTGCATTTATCTGGCTAACTTGGGTCCTGGGGAATTGAAGCTGGGTCCTTTGGCTTTGCAGGCAAGGACCTTAACCTCTAAGCCATCTCTCTAGCTTTCTTTGTTTTTTTTTTTTTTTTTTTTTTTTTTGAGGTAGGGTTTCACTCTAGCCCAGGCTGACCTGGAATTCACTATGTTGTCTCAGGCTGGCCTTGAACTCATGGTGATCCTCCTACCTGTGCCTCCAGAGTGCTGGAATTAAAGGCGGGGATTCTTTTTAAAGTATATTTGTTCTGAATTGGAAGGTAGTTTACATTTTAGTTATTTTGCCAAGGTTGTTTATTATCCATGCTACTTAGTAAGTATAATTACTGTTTTTATGTAACATTAGTTGTATTAAAATTAATAAAAACAGTTCAGTGGAAATGAATTTATAGTTTAAAAATTGTATTTATTTTATGTCCCTGCACCCTCCCCCCCCCCCCCCCCCCGCTTGCTTTTTTGAGGTTAGGGCCTCACTGTAGCCCAGGCTGACCTGGGATTCACTATGTAGTCTCAGGGTGGCCTTTTCAAACTTACGGTGACCCTCCTGCCTCTGTCTCCTGAGTGCTGAGATTAAAGGCGTGTGCCACCATCCCCGGCTTATTGTATTTTTTTGAAATTTATTTTCATTTGAGGGAGAGGGAGGAAAAGAGGCAGATAGAGAGGATGGGCACACAGAGCATCTAGTCACTGCAAGTGAACTCCAGACACATGCACTACCATGTGCATCTGGTATACATGAGTAATGAGGAATTGAGCCTGGGTCCTTAAACTTCACAGGCAAGTGCTTTAACTGTTTAGCCATCTCTCCAGCCCTGTATTGTTTTGTTTTATTTTATTATCATGTTTTTGTCTGTGATCAAACCATTTTATTAGAAGACTAAAGGTGGGAAGAGACTGACGAGGTCAATAGACTCTTGTGTCTTTTGCAGGGTAGATCTCCATGGACTCATCGCTGAAAGCTGTTTTTTTTTAAGTAGCATTTTATTCAGAATCATCTGGTTCAGTTTTTACTTTATGAATATGAACCCCTATCATTTATTCATTCACTTATTCACTTATTTGTGAGTAGCGTGTGCATGTGTCAGCATCAGGGCCTGTTGGCTAGCGAACTCCAGGTGTTTGTGCCACTTTTTTTTTGCATTCAGTTCACATGGGTGGCTTAGGAATTGAACCCAGGCATATAGGTTTTGCAAGCAAGCACCTTTAACACCTGAGCCATCTCTTCAGCTCCCAACCCTGCCCTATTCTTTATTGAGACAGTCTCTGTAACCCAGGTTAGCCTGGAACTCTGTTATCCTCTTGCCTCTACCTCCTGAGTGCTGGAATTATAGGTGTGTACCAACAAGCCCAGCTGTTTATCAACAATATGTAATGGATGTAAGGAGGCTTTGGCCGTGAGAAATTGTGAAATCAAAATACGGTGTTTGAAATGATTTCAGAGATGTGTACAGCATTATAGAAAGCTCAATATTTTTTTAAAAAAGGTGTTTTTTTTTTTGTGGCGTGTGTGTGGGTGGTTAGGGAGGGAGGGAATGGACAAACCAGGGTCTCTTGCTACTGCCAGTAAACTCCAGATCCATGCACCACTTTGTGCATCTGGCTTTATGTGGATACTGGTGAATTTAACTTGGGCCAGCAGGCTTTGCAAGCCAGGCCCTTTAACCGCTGAACCATTTCCCTCTTGTTTTGATTCTACTTTTAAAATTCAGGGTAAAGTACAGAAGCAGCCAGTTCTATCACCAACTGGAAGCACAAGTGTGTCTCCCACTCTGCAGTCAGGATTAATACAGGATCATAAGGGCCCCGTGTCTTCTGTTAGTTATTCACACTAAGTTAATCCATCATTGATCCACTTATTATATACTAACAGTTTTTGTAAATGGCACCAGAACACAGAGCCAGCTGTGATGGTAAGTGTCTATCTAGGCAGTTCTAGCTCTCTAAAGAAAATGTGAAAAGGGCCAGGCGTGGTGGCACACACCTTTAATCCCAGCACTCGGGAGGCAGAGGTGGGAAGATTGCTGTGATGCCGTGAGTTTGAAGCCACTCTGAGACTACAGAGTGAATTCCAGGTCAGCCTGGGCTAGAGTGAAACCCTACCTCAACAAAACCAAAAAAAAAAAAAAAAGTGAAAAGGTAGGGAGAAAACTAATTTTCCTTATTTTTTTTTAGGACATTCAAATTATGCCATAGGACCTCGGAAGGACATAGACATGGTTAGAAGAGTTTGGCTTAATTGTTGCATGTATGTTTCTTTTGAAGAAAAACAGGACTAAATGTTTCTTGATGCTTCTCTTTAGGAGTTGTCGAAGGTGACTTAGCAGCCATAGAAGCGTACAAGTCGTCAGGAGGAGACATTGCTCGTCAGCTCACTGCCGACGAAGTGCGCCTGCTGAGCCGTCCTTCTGCCTTTGATGTTGGCTACACTCTCGTGCACTTGGCGATTCGTTTTCAGCGGCAGGATATGTTAGCAATATTGCTTACGGAGGTGAGTGTGGCAGCTTAATGTTCTTTTTTTCTCCCCCCCCCCCCTTTTTTTTTGAGGTAGGGTCTCACTGAATCCCAGGCTGACCTGGAACTCTCTGTAGTCTCAGGCTGGCCTTGAGCTCATAGTGATCCTCCTCCTTCTGCCTCCCAAGTACTGGAATTAAAGATGTGTACCACTATGCCTGCTAATGTGCTTTTATTTTTATAGTGCTAGAGATCAAACCATGGCCTTGTGTGTGGTAGGTGAGAGTTGTACCACTGAGATGTATCCCAAGTTTTCTTTCTTAATGTTAGTATTTCCCCCAAATAGTTCTTAAATGATTTTAATACTTTGACCTCTTAAAAATCATTTCAAATTAAAAGGAGATTTCAATAGTATGTATTTTCAAAGCCCTTCTTCCTCCCCCTTTGAGATAGGGTTTCATGGAGCCTAGGTTGGCTCTAATTTGCTAGATAGCCAAGGATAACCTTGAACTTCTGATTATCCTTCCTTCACTTGCCAAGTACTTGGATTATAGTACTATACAACCTCAAGTAAGCCTCCTGCCTCAGCCAAGTCTTGAGTTGTTAGAACTCTTAGTGAATTCCACTGCTCCCAGTAGTATATGCTTTTAAAGGAGGGTATTTTGCCACAACATTTGAATCATTGTATTTGATTAAGAGATACTGGGATATATGTGATTCAGTTATTCAAGAAACATTTAGGGGCATGTTGGCTTAATATCTTTAATCCCAGCACTAGGGAGGCAGAGGTAGGAGGATCACTATGAGCTCAGGGCCAGCCTGGGACGACAGAGAGAGTTCCAGGACATCCTGGGCTAGAATGAGACCATAAAAAGGATTAAAAAAAATGAGAGAGAGAGAGAGAGAGAGGGAGGGAGGGAGGGAGGGAGGGAGGGAGGGAGGGAGGAAGGGAAGGAGGGAGGGAGGGAGGGCGAGAGAGGGAGAGAGAAAGAGAAATATTGAGTACTTGTGCTTACATTCCACGCACTGTGACTTAGAAGAATAGAATCCGGAGGATAGTGACCCTTCTATAATGAGTCTCCAGAGAATTGTAGAAATGAATGGGTATTATATGCAGCATTTGCTGATTAAGGGAAGAGTCATGAGCTGTGTGAATACTTAGGAAGAGCTTGGAGGAGTCCTCCTTTCATACTTCTCCCTTCCCCTCCCTTTTCTCTTAGGATCTTATATATCTCAGGTTGGCCACTTACTCTCTTACTTACTCTCTTTCCGTGTACCTGGGATCACAGGCATGCACCACCATGCCCGATTTTTGCAATGCTGGGAATTAAATTCAGTGTTTTGTACTGTAGGCAAGTACTCTGCCAACTGTCAACATCCCCATCTCTGTGTTAGTAAATTTCTGAAGGAAAGAGTAGAAATTAGTTATGTGAAATAGGTTGGGGGAGACTAGTAGTGAGGAGATCATTTGTACAGAGGCAAGGGATTATGGTATTTGTTGTGAATTTATGGACTTGGAAGTAACCCAGCATGGCTGAGTGGTGATGGAGAAATCAGGAAAGGAAAGACTTTATCAGTGAGCAGGGTCTTCATTATTCAAGGCATTTGAAGGTTATTAGGATAGTAAAAAGAAAAATTATTCTGAGAACATTTCTTCCATGTCAGAATTTTGAGATAAATGGGAGGGTTCTGGAGCAAGTACAGGAGCAAGGGCATGATAGGAGTAGGCTGTACTAGCAGTGGGTTTATTATTCATTGCTGTGTCACAAGTTACCTGATCTTTGGCAGCTTAAGACAACAAACATTTATTACCTCAAACAGTTGCAAGAGTCTCGAATATAGGAGAGCCTTGGCTGAAGGGTTTTTGGTTCTAGATGTCATGAAGTGTTGTGGTTAAGCTTAGGCCAGGGCTCTAGTCAGAAAGCTCTACTGAGGCAGAGGATACTTGTAAGCTCACTCACATGGCTCTTGACAGGAGACTTTAATTCCTTTCATGTGAGCTTGTCGCCAGTGCAACTCGTGATGGCAGTTGGTTTCAAGATAGTGAGAGGATGTGAGAAACCAAACAAGATAGAGGCTGTAGTCCTATGGACCAGCTGAGGAAATGTATACTTTTACTTTCTCATATTCTTTGGGGCATGGGGACTAATTTGGGTACAGAATGGGAAAAGTGGAAGAGGGTTGGTTCAGGTCGGAAACAAAATAATAAATGGAGTTTTGTCTCTGTGGAGTAGTACTCCAAAGGGCAGTTTAACAAAGGTTAGAAGGGTGTCAGGTGTAAGTCTGGCTTAGGAGGTTGTGTCTGCAGAGAAAGCACAGAATTGTGTTCTTTAGGGATTAAAATAGGAGAATGTTGAATTTGTGTCTGGGTAAAGGATTTTCATTGGATTTTGTGTTACGGACATGGTGGATAGTCTGGTGGGACATGTGGACATCTCAAAATTTGTTTTTAAATGAGAAAAATATTACAAAGGAAATCAGTTACTGAAATAAAAACAGCTAAATTTGTGATTTTAAGAATTTATGATTGTGTGTAGCTCAGACTGACCTTAAAATTATAATCCTCCTACCTTCATCCCTCAAATGATGGAATTACAAGCATGAGCCATCATACCCAATATAGCACTGGCAAGAAGTTAGTGAAAATGAAGGATATACACTTAACACAAAATTCCCATTTAATAAAGTTCATGCACCCTTCCCAAGACATAGGTCCTAGGTTAAAAACTATTAGCCTTGGGGGAAGGGAGGTTGGGAATATTAGGTTAAGAGGTGAGATAAGGAACATACTACATTCAGGAGAATCAGTTGTTTAAGGGTGGTGGTGAGAGGGATAATGTTTGAAGGCCAAGTTTCTCTTGAAATGTTTGCAGTGAATTCAGGGTCCAGTCGAGGTTGTTTTTTAGATTCCTAGAATTTTAAGAAAGGGGCTGAGGAGCTAGGCATGGTGGCACAACCCTGTAATCCTAGCGCGCGCGCGCACACACACACACACACACACACACATACACACACACACACATATGCACATATGGCTATCAGATTGGGAAGGGGGAACAAAACTTTTTATTAAAAAAAATTTTTTTAAGGTAGCCCATGGTAACCTGAAGTTCAGTATGTAGTCTCAGGCTGGCCTGGAACTCAGTGGTGATCTACCTACCTCTGCCTCTTGAGTGCTGGGATTAAAGGCATGCACCACTACACCCAGCTTCTATTTAATTATTTATTTTATTTTTAGAGAAAGAGAGAGACACAGGCAGAGGGAGAGGAAGAGAGAGAGAAAATTGGTGCACCAGGGCTTCAGCCACTGAAATTGAACTCCAGATGCTTGTCCATCTAATGGGCATGTGCGACCTCGTGCTTGTCTCACCTTTGCGTGTCAGGCTAATGTGGGATCTAGAGAGTAGAACATAGCTTCTTAGGCTTTGTAGGCGAGTACCTTAACCACTAAGCCATCTCTCCAACCCCCAGCTTCATTTTTGTCTTTTAAAATTTATTTGCAAGGGGAGGAAGGGAGGTAGAGAGAGAGGGAATATGCTAATGAGAATGGGCAGTCTAGGGCCTCCTGCCACTGCACATGAACCACATGTGCCACTTTGTGCATCTGGCTTTATGTGGGTACTGGGGAGTCAAACTCGGGTCATCAAGTTTTGCAGGCAACTGCCTTAACCACTGAGCAATCTCTCCAGGACATTCCCTCCTCCTCCTTTTTTTTTTTTGTTTGTTTGTTTGATTTTTTTTTAACAGATTTTATTTTTATTTGTTTTTTATTTTTTTAATATTTATTTATTTATTTATTTATTTGACAGCGACAGACACAGAAAGACAGATAGAGGCAGAGAGAGAGAATGGGTGCGCCAGGGCTTCCAGCCTCTGCAAATGAACTCCAGACGCGTGCGCCCCCTTGTGCATCTGGCTAACGTGGGACCTGGGGAACCGAGCCTCGAACCGGGGTCCTTAGGCTTCATAGGCAAACGCTTAACCGCTAAGCCATCTCTCCAGCCCTGTTTGTTTGATTTTTGAATCAGGATCTCACTCTAGCCCGGGTTGACTTGAACCTCATTTTATAGTTCAGGCTGGCCTCAAAGTCTTTGTGATCCTCCTACTTCAGACTCCTGAGTGCTGGGATTAAATGTGTATGCCCTATGTCTGACCTCAAGCAGAGAAAGAGGGAGGGAGGGAGAGAAAACATGAGCATGCCAGGTCCCCCTGTCACTGCAGATGAACTCCAGACACATGTTCCACCCTGTGCATCTGGTTCTATGTGGGTCCTGGGAAATTGAACACTGACCCATAGGCCTTGCAAACAAGTGCCTTGAACTGCTGAGACCATCTCTCAGCCCTCAAAAAACTGTTTTTGTATTTACTATTAATACTCATTTTAGCAGTGTTACCTGAGAAATAATTAAGTTCTGAAAATATTTTATAGTTGGTTCCTTATGTTTGAGATGTATGAAGGTTGGGTTGGTAGATTACTGGTAATCTTGGTCAATAAACTGTAGTAGGCATGAGTTTTCATGTTTGAACTTTGAAAATAAGGAGTCAGGTAGTGGTGTTGATTACACAGAGTTCTTAAAACTTCTCATTCACATGTGTAGCCATTGTGGTAAAGTTGTCCGTAACCTGAGGTAAGTAACATTGCCAGGAAGATGTGTTCTTTGAGTAGCTAGAATTTTTTTCACTCCAGGTTCAAAAATTTCAGTGTGTGTGTGTGTGTGTGTGTGTGTGTGTGTGTGTGTGTAATATTTTGAGGTAGTCTCACAGTGTAGCCCAGGTTGGCTTCTAATCCCTCATCTCCCACCTCAGTCTTTGAGTGCTGCAATTACAGTTGTGTGTCATGCTCCTGTGGGGTTGTCTTGAGCTCCACAAGCTAAATACAATTAGATTGCAGTAGCATTTGTGTCACTTTTTGCCATTCAGCCTTTCAAAAGGGCCAGAATGTAGCCATCTGTGGTTTGCTGCATGTTCTTCCTTGTAGGTCTCGTCAACAGTGCTCCTGCCTAGCTGCCTAGCTGGATTTTGAAGGCTGTCCTTTTGTTTAAACAGATGCCTAATTCTTTCATTGTTTTACTTTTTTAATTTTTGAGGTACGGTTGCTATAGGATCACTGTGTAGTCTCAGGTTGCCTCTGACTCAGGGATCCTCCTACCTCAACCTCCCAAATGCTGGGATTAAAGGCATGTGCCACTACACCAGGTTCCCATATATATGTATATGTATTTATATATATAATCTATGTGAGAGGGAGAAAGGGAGAGTTGGTGTGCCAGGGCCTTCAGCCACTGCAGTCGAATTCCAGACATGTGTGCCCCCTTGTGTGCATGTCTCACTTGTGTGCTTGTGTCACTGTGCTTCTGGGTTATGTGGAATTGAATGTGAGTCCTTAGGCTTCACAGGTAAGCACCTTAACCACTAAGCCATCTCTCCAGCCCTATCTTTTTTTATTTAGGATTTCTATCCTTCCTCCTATGATTTACCTTTCTATATATTTTTTTTTTTGAGACAATCTCATGTAGCCCATGCTGGCATCAAATTCACTATGTAGCTGAGGATAACCTTGAATTTCTGGTCCTCCTGCTTCTACCTCCCAAGTACTGGGATTAAAAGATGTGTGCCGGGCTGGAGAGATGGCTTAGAGGTTAAGTGCTTGCCTGTGAAGCCTAAGGACCCTGATTCAAGGCTTTATTCCCCAGGACCCACGTTAGCCAGATGCACAAGGGGTCGCATGCATCTGAAGTTCATTTGCAGTGGCTGGAGGCCCTGACGTGCCCATTCTCCCTTTCTCTCAATCCCTCTGTCACTCTCAAATAAATAAAATAAACAACAACAAAAAAGATGTGTGCTACCGTGCCCTGTTTTGATCTGTACGTTTGTTTGTTTGTTTATTTATTTGAGAGCAACAGACAGAAAGGCAGAGAGAAAGAGGCAGAGAGAGAGAGAATGAGAATGAGTACACCAGGGCCTCTAGCCACTGCAAACGAACTCCAGATGCATGCGTCCCTTTGTGAATCTGGCTTATGTGGGTCCTGGGGAATCGAGCCTCAGACAGGGGTCCTTAGGCTTAACAGCAAGGGCTTAACAGCAAGAGCTTAACTGCTAAGCCATCTCTCCAGTGACCGCCTTTTTTTAATGTAGGGTCTTGCTGTAGTCTAGGTTGACCTGGAATTAGTCTTAGGCTGGCCTCGAATTCATAGTCAATCCTGCTGCCTCAGCCACCCTAGTGCTGAGATTAATGGCATGTACCACCACTCGGTTGGCTGTCTTTTTGTTGTTTATTTGTTTTTTTTGAAGTAGGCTCTAGCCCTGGCTGACCTGGAGTTCACTATGTAGTTTCAGGCTGGCCTCCAACTCATAGTGATCCTCCTACCTTTGTCTTCCAAGTGCTAGGATTAACGGTGTGCACCACCATGCCTGGCTGATACATCTTTTCTTTTTAAAAAGTATTTTAAGCTGGGTGTGGTGGTGCATTCCTTTAATCCCAGCACTCGGGAGCTGGAGGTAGGAGGATCACAGTGAGTTGGAGGCCACCCTGAGACTACACAGTGAATTCCAGGTCAGCCTGAGCTGGAGTGAGACCCTACCCTGAGAGACAAAAACAAAAAAATATTTATTTATTTACTTGTTTGGTGTGTGTGTATGTGTGTGTGTGTGTGTGTGTGTAAGAGAGAGAGAGAGAGAGAGAGAGGGAGAGGGAGAGAGAGACACAGAAGCAAATGAGAGAGAGAAGGGCACAACAGGGCCTCTTGTCACTGCAAATGAACTCCAGATGCTTGTGCATCTAGCTTGATGTGGGTACTGGGGAATCAACCTATGCAATTGAACTCCAGACGTGTGTGTGGCATGAGCTTCACAGGCAAGCACCTTGACTGCTAAGCTATCTCTCCAGACCTGATGGTTTTTTTTTTTTTTTTTTTTTAATCAGAGTGAGAGAGTGTTATAGTCAGGTTTGCATTGCTGGTAGAAATCACTCAACCAAGAGCAGTTTGTGGGGAAAAAGAGGTTTATATTGGCTTATAGGCTCGAGGGGGAAGCTCCATGATGGCAGGGAAAACAATGGCATGAGCAGAGGGTGGACACCGCCCCCTGGCCCACATTAAGTAGACAACAGGAACAGGAGAGTGTGGCAAACACTAGCAATGGGGAGCTGGCCATAACACCCATAAACCTGCCCCCAACAATACACTGCCTCCTGGAGGTGTTAATTCTCAAATCTCCATCAGCTGGGAACCTAGCATTCAGAACACCTAAGTTTTATGGGGGACACCTGAATCTAACCACCACAGGGAGAGGTGGATGGAGAGAATTGGCACCCCAGGGCCCCCAGCCACTGCAGTCGAACTCTAGACACGTGTGCCATCCTGTGCACATGTATGACCTTGCACACTTGGGTCGCCTTGTACGTCTGGCTTATGTGGGATCTGAAGAGTTGAACATGAGCCCTTGGGCTTCTCAGGCAAGTCCTTTAGCTACTAAGCCATCTCTCCAGCCCCTGATGTATCTTTTTAAAAATATATTTTATTTATTTATTTGACAGAGAAAGAGGGTGAGAGAGAGAGAGATTGAGAATGGGCACACCAGGGCCTCCAGCCACTGCAAACTAACTCCAGACACATGTACCCCATTATGCATCTGGCTAACGTGGATCCTGGGGAATTGAACCTGGGTCCTTCAGCTTTACAGGCAAATGCCTTAATTGCTAAGCCATCCCTCCAGCCCACCTGATGTGTCTTTTTGAATAACCTTTCCATAAGTTATGTGGTCCTTTGAATATTTCTTTGAGATAAGATTTTACTGAAGCTAGGCACAGCATAGTTAATGACTTTCTTGGAAAGTTGTGCTGTTGTGCTGTAGTACTGATAAGGAAATTATGCCTAGTGCGTTTTTTTTGTTTGTTTATTTATTTGAGAGTGACAGACAGAGAGAAAGGCAGATAGATAGAGAATGGGAATACCAGAGTCTCCTGCCACTGCAAATGAACTCCAGATGTATGAGTCCCCTTGTGCATCTGGCTTACGTGGGTCCTGGAGAATTGTGCCTCGAACCGAGGTCCTTAGCCTTCACAGGCAAGCACTTAACCACTGAGCCATCTCTCCAGCCCTGCTTAGTGCATTTTAAGATTTTTTTTAAATTTGATTTTATTGGGAAGTTTTGGTAATTTCTTTTAAATACTGTTGTGTTTTGTTTCCATTTATGATAAATGAGATTTCCTTTGTGTTTCAGGTGTCTCAGCAAGCAGCAAAATGTATCCCAGCAATGGTGTGTCCTGAGCTAACAGAGCAGATCCGGAGAGAAATAGCTGCATCCCTTCATCAGAGAAAGGGGGATTTTGCTTGCTATTTTCTAACTGACCTTGTAACATTTACATTGCCAGCAGGTAACCTCAAAATTTAGTATGAAGGCAATTTCTATTTTATTATAGTTATGTTGTATTTTTATTTATTTGAAAGAGAAAGAGGCAGAGAGAGAAAAAGAATGGGTGTGCCAGGGCCTGTAGTCACTGCAAAATAAACTCCAGATCCTTGTGCCACCTTGTGCATTTGGTTTGATGTAGGTACTGGGGAATTGAACCTGGGTGCTTTGGCTTTGCAGACAAGCACCTTAACTGCTAAGCCATTTCTCTGGTCCTACATTTATGCTTTTATGCATGGTAGGAAATTTGCTTTTGCAAGAAGACAAATAACTTAGCAGCTTAAAAGACTTGACTCTCTTGTTTATGCTGCAAATTACCAGTATAAAATCTACATATAAACAAATGCTTTTATTACTTTTAATTATAAGAAAGTAAGTGATTCTTTGTGGGCCTTATAGATTATGGAGAGGGAGCAGAGTCTCACTCTAACACAGACTGGCCTGCAACTTACTCTGTAGCTCAGGCAGGCCTTAAACTTTTGTGATCCTTTTGCCCTTAGCCCTCCCACCCCAAATTCATGGAATTATAGTATAGGCAGGAGTTACCATACCTAGCTCCTTATAATTTTAGAAGCATATCTTACCCACTTATTCTCTCTTTTATGATTAATCAATAGGGTTTCAGGCTAGCTTAGGCTGACCTAGAACTCATTGTGTAGCCAGGATGGCCTTGAATTTATGGCAGTCATTCTACCTCAGTCTCTTGTTAAGTTCTGGTAGTAAAAGCTTGGACCACTATGTCAGGCTATTTTACTTTTAGATAATCCCTCTTTATAGCTTTCCTTTTTTTTTTTTTTCTTCGAGGTTGGGTCTCATTCTAGCCCAGGCTGACCTAGAATTCACTATGTAGTCTCAGGGTGGCCTTGAACTCACGGTGATCCTCTTACCTCTGCCTCTTGAGTGCTGGGATTAAAGGTGAGTGCCACCATACCCGGTTTTAGCCTCCCATTTTTGATTTTTCCTTTTCTTTTCATGCCTGTCTTATTTTGAAATTTCATAAGTATTGGTTACCTGATACTAAGAAAAAGGATTAAAACATAAGCTTTTGATGAGACTAGTCAGGTTATTTGGATTGAAAATACCAGCACCTGTGAAGGTATCATTGCTTTTCATCATTTCTATTGTATTTGTGAAGCATCTGTATATTTTTGAACTCACTGACAGTTCAGAATGTCTTCTGGGATGCTTTTTGTGGGGTGGGATTGAATAATTACAACAAGTGTCAATTATTTTTTTAAAATAAAAAGTTCCATTTGGGATCTATTTTCAACTTTTGTATTCAGATTTAAACAGGAACATTAACAAATTTGAAGTGACAATAACAAAGCCTTCTAAAATGAGAGTGAAATTGATTTAAAATACACTGTATTAAATTTAGCTCAAGTTATGTTAGATTAAAAGTTTTGGGGGGCCATGCTTGTATGTAGACTGTGTGTAGCGTGGCATAGGCGCATGTGCATACGTTTGCTCTTCCACATACTTTATTGAGATGGTGTTTTCTCCCTCAACTGGAGGTGCTGTTTTTGGTCAGCAAGCCCCATCAACATATGTGGTCATACCCAGCTTTTTTTTTAATGTGGGTTCTGGGGAATTGAACTTAAATGGTCTCAGGCCTGCCCAAACCCTCATGCTTAAGTAGCAAGCACTCTTAACTACTGAGCCATCTTCCCACCACAAGTTTTTTTTTTCTCCCCTTCCCCCCAAGATAGGGTCTTATTCTGGTCCTGACTGACCTGGAATTCACGATATAGTCTTAGGGTGGCCACGAACTCACAGCATTCCTCCTATCTCTGCCTCCCGAGTGCTGGGATTTAAGGCGTGTGCCACTACACCTGGCTCATTCTTTTTGTTTTTTTGAGGTAGGGTCTTGCTTTAGTCCATACTAACTTTGGAATTCACTTTGTAGTCTCAGGGCAACCTTGAACTCATGGCGATCCTCCTACTTCTGCCTCCCAAGTGCTGAGATTAAAGGCATGTGCAGCCATGCCCATCTCGTAAACATAATGTATCTTGACCATAACCCCTTCTCCCCTATCTCTTCCCTTCACTGAATCCCTTCCTTCCAGGGAAATTTTCTTTTATGTGTTACAGATGACACTAAAAAAAGATACCTGCCAATCTTCAGTGAAAAGGAAGTTATTATTGGGGCTATTATTATTTGCAGCTGACATTTAGTTTATTAAGCTATGAAACATGCCTTTTTGTTGTGTGTGTGTATGTGCAGATATTGAAGACTTGCCTCCAACAGTCCAGGAAAAGCTATTTGATGAAGTCCTGGACAGAGATGTTCAAAAAGGTAAGTGCATGTAATTGCCTTTTATCTCCTCATTAACTTTCTTTTTTTTAAAATCTTTATTAACATTTTCCATGATTACAAAATATATCCCATGGTAATTCCCTCCCTCCCCACCCCACACTTTCCCATTTGAAATTCCATTCTCCATCATATTACCTCCCCATTACAATCATTGTAGTTACATATATACAATATCAACCTATTAAGTATCCTCCTCCCTTCCTTTCTCTTCCCTTTCATTAACTTTCTTTTTTAAAACCTTTTTATTATTGACAATTTCCATAATTATAGACAATAAACCATGATAATTCCCTTGCCTCTCCCATTCCTCTTCACAAATCTGCTCTCTTATCATATCCCCTCCCCTTCTCAGTTAGTCTCTCTTTTATTTTGATGTCATCATTTTTTCCCCCTGTTATTAAGGTCTTGTGTAGGTAGTATTAGACACTGCAAGGTCATGGATATACTGGAAGATTACATTGTAAGCAGTTCTACCACATTCTTTCTTCCACCTCTTTCTCAATGGACCCTGAGCTTTAGAAGGTGTGATAGAGATGCGTCAGTGCTGAACACTGTGCTGTCACTTCCTCTCAGCACTGTGGTGTCTTGAGTTATCCCAGAGGTCACCGCCATCTGAAAAGAGAAGCTTCTCTAACCAAAAGTGAGAGTAACATTAATATATGGGTACAAACATTAAGAAAAGTGCTAATAGCGTAGCTTGGTGAGCATAGTATATACATTTAGCTAGACACCAGCAGGCTGTATAATGCCTAGTGCTCATGACTTCCCATTATCATAGGCTTTTATTTTTGTTTTCTTTCTGTCTTTTGTACCAAGGCTATCAGCTGCTGCAAACAAACTCCAGATGCATGAGCCACCTTGTGTATGTGGGTCCTGGAGAATCTAACCTGGGCCCTTTGGCTTTGTAGGGAAACACCTTAACTGCCAAGCCATCTCTCCAGCCTCATCATAGGCTCATTTGACCTAGCTGGCCAGACTTAAGGCTTGTAGTGTCCACTGTTGTTTATTTCTGTTGATGCCTTCTGTCTCCTTTAAGGTTGCATACAACATAGCTTTTTCATTTTTCTGTCAGCTGGTCTACAGGGAGGAAGTTTTCAGCTCAGTTCAGCTCCAACAGCATTTCTCAGTGACCTTGCAGCCCAGACATGTGGAATCTTCAGCAATAGGGTCTTGCTAACTCTTCCTGTTGGGAGACTAGGAGCCTTGGCCATGGCCTATAATGTTTTGGGGAGCGTCAGGGACTTCCCTGGCCAACAACTCACTTGAAGGTATCCCATCCCTAACACTAAAAGTTTTTAATACGTCTATGGCTTCTGAATGCACTACTGTCCAAAATGTAGGTTTCTATATGGCTTATTCATACCCTCCTTTTAAATTTTGATTAACCCTCTCCCCACCCTTTTACCCAATCTCTTCCCCTGACCTCATTTAGGCCATTCCACCCCAGTAATCTGTTTATTTGCTTACATATACACAGTGCTATCCCCTTAAAGTCCTCCCTTCTCCTCCCTCCCTTTTAGCCCTTTTCTAGCTTGCTGGCCTCTTAACACATACCCCTACCCTGACATGGAAGGTAATATTAGGACTTCCAGTGCAGGCCTATGTACCTTGCTTTGTGTTAAGTAGGTCCTGTTACCTTTTAGGATGCCTTCTTCCAATAGTATCTATGCTGAGTGCCCATCTCAGTCCCTCTGTGTTGTGTTATGGACTCGGTTAGGCTGCTCGGGTTGCTGGATCTAGTGTTCTGATTGGTGTGCTGAATTTTGTGTTGCTGAGGGTTGGTTCTCTCATGGTTCATGGCACTGGTGGTTGGGGGAAGGGAGGCTGTGTAGGATGCCTGGAATTGCACTGGAGCTGCTCAGCTGGTTCTTGCCATTTTCTCCTCGAGGTTTCTTTTTTAAAAAGATATTTTTATTTGACAGAGAGCGAGAGAGGGAGGGGAGGGGGAGGGAGAATGAATATGAATGAATGAATGGGTGCACCAGGGCCTCCAGCCACTGCAAATAACCTCCAGACATGTACGCCCCCTTGTGCATCTGGCTCTCTTGGGTCCTGGGTAATTGAATTTGGGTCCTTTGGCTTTGCAGGCAAATGCCTTAACCACTAAGCATTCACTCCTCACCCTTCTTCAGGTTTCTTGACTTTGTGAGGAGGGTGGTGTGAGTAGAAAATCCCTTCACCTGGTTTCTGCTGAGGTAGCTCAGGCAAGGCTGGGTGGGCATGCCGGTAGATCAAGATGCATGTGCCACTTTGTGTATTTGGCTTTATGTGTTCACTGGGGAATCAATCCCAGGTGTTTAAGTTTTGTAAGGAAGTGCCTTAAATCTGAGCAATCACTCCAGTCCAATTTGTGGTTTTTATTTCTTTTCATATTTGAATAGATGTGCCAGGGCTTCTAGCTATTGCACAGGAACTTCAGATGCCCTGCCATGTCCATCTGTCTTGATATGGGTATTGGGGGATCAAACCCAGGTTGCTTGGCTTTGCAGGCCAGCACCTTAACACTGATTCATCTCTCCAGCCCTTCAACTTTTGGTTTTTATTGTTAGGTAGGGAATGGGTTGGTACAAATGTAGCTCCTTTTCTTTTAAAGATGTCAAGTGTGCTGTTCACTGGAGCAGGAGAGCACTCAGTGGGAGACAGCTTGCCTAGTCATATGCAAAGTTTGGAATTTGTCTCCAATACCCAAAAACAAAATGAAAAACAACAACAAAAATACGTTCAGTTTTCCACCATGATGGAGTGAATAAATACAGACATAAATCTGTCTTGAAAATTTTTAATTTTTATTACGTATTCTAGAATGACTATGTTTCTGAATTAAACATGTTTAAACAATAAAATTATAAAGAATTTAGGAGTAGAATAAATTGTGCCAGAGCCATTACATGATTTAATGACTCAAAAATTTTGTTTCAGTTGATCAAATTTATTTAGGTGTTTATTAGTAAACTTCATATAAGTCCTTTCATATGTAGAAAATAATTTTTTCAGCCCACTAAGTATTTTGTATTTATGAATACATGAGCATGTTATTTAAATTCCTCATAGAGTTAGAAGAAGAATCTCCAATTATCAACTGGTCCTTGGAGTTGGCTACGCGTCTAGACAGTCGACTGTATGCACTTTGGAATCGGACTGCAGGAGATTGTTTACTTGACTCAGTACTACAGGCTACCTGGGGCATTTATGACAAAGACTCGGTGCTGCGAAAAGCCCTGCATGACAGCCTGCATGACTGTTCACATTGGTGAGCTGGCTACCTTCCTTATTTCAGCCCAGACTTCACTTGCTGGATCACTTTGTTATACTGGTGGGATGCTTCTCTGCTCTATTTCCTTTGGAAGCTAGAGAAAAAACTTTGACTCTGGACATCTAGACAGTTGAACACCTCCATAGTTTTTAGACTTACCTTCTTTCTTATTTTTTTGAGGCAGGGTCTTACACAAGGTGACCTGGAATTCACTATGTAGTCTCAGGGTAGACTTGAACTCACAATGATCCTCCTACCTCTGCCTCCCGAGTGCTGGGATTAAAGGCGTGCGCCACCATGCCCGGCTTTTTACTTTTTTTAGTTTAGCATTAAAGTAGATGCATCTGATGCTTCAAAATGAAAACATTTTTGTTTTGATAAAATTGAACTGTATTTGAATATTTTCAACACATTGAGTTTTAGTAGCAATAAACATTGATTTGGTCAGTCTTTACTCATAACTTTAAGTACATAATAGTTTCATATTTTTAACCAACTGTAGCTGATCATCAGTTGAGCATCCCCCCCGGGGTGGAGGAGGAAGGGGGTGCTAAGATCACATTTGCAAATTCAAAACAAAAAAAATTAAAAGTAGTTAGTGCACTAGACCCTGGTGTCTAGCTTGTGGTGTTATGGTGGTAGTTGTTAACATGTAGAACACATAGGCTTCAACACTGCCCTTTCACCTTAGCTTCATGTGTTCTCAAGTTTTGCTTCACTTCATTACCTCAATCTGCATCTTTCTAGAAGAGCACATCCTTTTCAGCCACAGCCCTAATCACTACACATAGGAAAATCAGTGGGAATTTATTTACCTAATACAGTCCACATTTTCCCAGTTCTCAAAATGTCATCTGTGAATTTCCCTAGGATCTAGTAAATGATAAAAATCACGGCTCAAAGAAGCTAAATTAAATTTTCCATTGTTATAGTTAGTAAGAAGCAAAAACCACTTAAAATTTGTACTCTTTTTTTGCATTAATATCAAAATGGCTTTTCCTACTATAATCAGATGCTTATAAATAATGCTAATTAATACCCCTACTTTGGATAACTTTGTTATTGTAGTATCTTTCTGGTATTTTTGATTATTTACCACTTGTGAAGTTTGTTATCATCGTTAGGGATTACATGAAGACCATTAGAGTATAAAAAGAACAGATTTTATTTTGTTTCATTGTGGAAGCTCTGGTACTTAGAATAACTTGAAATATAGTACTCATTAAATACCTAATGAATGAAAACATTTTCTAGAATTAGGAATAAGAACAATATTACTTTTTTGAGAGCTAAATTATAGCAAATGCCTTACATGCTGAGCCATCTCTCCAGCCCTGAGAGCTAAATTATACATCAAAGTATAATATATTGAAAATTTGTATTCACTTAAAAAACAAGCTGATAGAATGTAGAATAAACAGTCACTCAAGTAGATGGTTTAAATGATTATTCTTTGCCCAAGAAAGAGGTTTTCGTTTCCCTAAATGGTGGTAGATGCTGTGGATTGATGCATATCAAGCTTGCACCTATAGATGATGAGTTGTCTGTTGCTATGGGTCTACCGCCCGTGTTGTGTTTAGTTTGGTTCCTGTGATAGTTGTTTCTATATTCAAAGGAATTATTGGCTGGGTGTGGTGGTACACGCCTTTAATCCCAGCACTCAGGAGGCAGAGATAGGAGGATTGCCACAGGTTTGAGACCAACCTGAGACTACAGAGTGGTGAATTCTAGGAATCCCAGGTCAGTCTGAGCTAGATAGAACAAGACTGTACCTCAAAAAAAAAAAAAAAAAATAAATAAATAAAATAAAAAAGGAAGAAAGAAAAAAACAACCACCAAAAGGAATTATCCAATTACTAGTTCAAAGGAATGGAATTATTTTATTTTTATTTATTTGAGAAAGAAAGAGGCAGAGACAGCTAGAAATCAAATGGGTATGCCAGGACCTCCAGCCATTGCAAATGAACTCCCGATGCATACTCCACCTTGTGCTCTGGCTTACATTGGTCCTGGGGAATTGAACCAGTGTTCTTTGGCTTTACAGGCAAGCACCTTAACCGCTAAGCCATCAAGTTAGCCCTAGTCCTTGTTTGTCCCCCCCCCCCCCCCCCCCAGGTATAGTCTCACTGTAGCCCAGGCTGACTTGGAAATCACTCTGTAGTCTCAGGGTGGCCTCGAACTCACGGCGATCCTCCTACCTCTGCCTCCCGAGTGCTGGGATTAAAGGTGTGTGCCACCACGCCCGGCTCCTAGTCCTTGTTTTTATCTTCAGAATGTTGTAGTTAAAACTTTTAAATTTTGATCTCTGATCTACTCATTATTCATGTGCTAGCTAGCTTTTGTTTGAGGTTTGAAATATAAGGGTCCAAATTCATCTCTCTGCCTGTGAAAATTCAATTTTCCAGTACCATTTATTGAAAATAGTTTTTCTCTATACTGTTGTCCTGGCACTTTTTGTTGAAAATTAGTTGATTAGAAAAGAAAAGGTTTGTTTCTGAACCTTATATTTTTTCCCATTGATTTATATGTGTATCATTACATCAATGCCAAATTAGTTTGATATTTTATTTTTTTGAGGTATGCTCTCACTGTAGCCCAGGCTGATCTGGTATTCACTATGTGGTCAGTGGCCTTGAAGTCATAGCAATCCTCCTACCTCTGCCACCCAAGTGCTGGGATTAAAAGTGTGCACCACCACACCTGGCTTGATACTAGTATTTTTAAAAATTTTATTTTATTAATTTGAGAGAGAGAGATACAGAAATAGGCAGGTAGAGAGAGAGAGAGAATGGGCATGCTAGGGCCTCCAGCCACTGCAAACGAACTCCAGATGTGTGCGCCCCTAGTTCATCTGGCCTGTGTAGGTCGAGAGGTGAATCTGGGTCCTTTGGCTTTGCAGGCAAGCACCTTAACCACTAAGTCATCACTCCAGCCCCAATACTTATATTTTTTGAAGTAAGTTTTGAAATCAGAAAAACTTTGAAATAGTCCTGAGCCCTTTGGTCTTTAGTATAAACTTTAGGATCCAACTTAAAAATTTTTTGCAAAAAGGCAGCCAAGGTTTTGGTTGTAATTATGCCGGCTGTTATATGCATTGATCATTGCTTGATGATACTGAGTCTTAGAACCCATGCAAGGTCAGGGAATAGATTTTTCAAGTGTTGGCTCACGCCTGCTTCCTGGTATGCTTGGGTACACACTGGATTTGAATTACTTATTTTTTTTTTTTTTTTGTTGTTGTTTTTGTTTTTTTTTCCTATCCCCTCTCCGTAACCTTTTCCTTCCTCCCTCAAGCCTTCTTTCTCGCTTCCTGGCCTCTACTACTGATTCACAAATCCAAAAAGTTGAAGCTGTGATCTACATACCAGAGAGAACATATAGCATTTGCCTTTCTGAGTCTGGCCAACTTCACTTAGAATAATCTTTTCCATTTTCTTGCAAATTTCATTTTTCTTTACAGCTGAATAAAACTCCATTGTCTATGTGTACCACATCTTCATTATCCATTTTTTAGTTGAACATCTCTGCGCCGATTCCATTTCCTAGCTATTGTGAATAGAGCAGTAGTGAACATGTACCTCTGTGGCAAAGGGTAGAGTCCGAGGCTATAGTTCCAGGAGTGGCTTCACTGGGTCATACAGCAGATCTATTTTTAGCTGTCTCAGAAATCTCCCCACTAGTTTTCACAATGGCTGTGTTGGTTTACATTCCCACCAGCCATAGGTGAGGGTTCTTCTTTTCTCACACTCTCTCTGGCATTTATTGTCATTTGTCTTATTATTGAAAGTCATTCTGACTAGAGATGAAATCTCAAAGTAGTTTTAATTTGCATTTCTCCTAATGATGTTGAACATTTAAAAATAGGTATTGGCCATTTGTACTTCTTTTTTTTTTTTTAAATTTATTTGAGAGCGACAGACACAGACAGAAAGACAGATAGAGGGAGAGACAGAGAATGGGTGCGCCAGGGCTTCCAGTCTCTGCAAACGAACTCCAGACGCGTGCGCCCCCTTGTGCATCTGGCTAACGTGGGACCTGGGGAACTGAGCCTCGAACCGGGGTCCTTAGGCTTCACAGGCAAGCGCTTAACCGCTAAGCCATCTCTCCAGCCCCATTTGTACTTTTGATAATCTCTATTCAGTTTATAGCCCCCTCCCCTTTTATTGAGTTGTTTCATTTTATTAGGTCTTTTGTTTTTTGGTTTTTCAAGGTAGGGTCTCACTTTAGCTCAGACTGACCTGGAACTTACTCTGTAGTCCCAGGCTGGCTTTGAACTCATAGTGATCCTCCTACCTCTGTTTCCCAAATGCTGGGATTGAAGGCATGCACCACCATGCTTGGCTTTTGCTTCTGCTTTTTTAAAGGTAGGGTTTCAGTTTAGCCCAGGCTGACCTGGAATTCACTATGTAGTTTCACATGGGCCTTGGACTCATGGCGATCCTCCTACCTCTGCCTTCTAAGTCCTGGCACTAAAAGCATGCACCATAATGCCCAACTTATTAGTTTTTTGAGGTCTTTGTATATGTTAAATATTAATCCTATGTCAGATGTATAGCTGGCAGAGGTTTTCTCTCATTCTGTAGGCTTTTTTTCTTTGCTTGATTAACAGTGTCCTTTGCTGTACAAAGCTTTTTAATTTCATTAAATCCCGTGGGTTGATTATTGACTTCTTTTGTTCCCCTTCCCTTCCCCCTTCCTTCTTCTCTCTTCTTTTTTTTCGAGGTAGGGTCTCACTGTAGCTCAGGCTGACCTGGAATTCACTACATAGTCTCAGGCTATGATTCTCCTACCTCTGCCTCCTGAGTGCTGGGATTAAAGTATGTGTCACCACACTTGGCCAGTTGACTTTATTTCTTGAGCACCTAGAGTTCTATTGAGAAAAAAGTCCTTGCCTGTGACTATATATTGAAGTGTTTTTTTTTTCCCCTATATTTTCCTTGAGCATGTCCAGGTTTGAGAGTTTCATTCTGGTGAAGTGTGTGTGTGTATATCTGGATATGTTTAAAGTGCTCCCTTAACAGCTTTCCTTAGTCTTAATGGTTACATATTGTTTAATTTCTTACCTTATGTACTAATCAAGAACCAATTATAGACATCTTTTAGTTTATACAAATTTCTGTGTCTGGCTGGGCATGGTGGCACATGCTTTTAAATCCCAGCATTTGGGAGACAAAGGTAGGAGGATTACCGTGAGTTAGAGGCTACCTTGAGATGACATAATGAATTCCAGGTCAGCTTGAGCTGCAGTGAGACCCTACCCCTTGTGCATCTGGCTAACCTGGGTCCTGGGGAAATGAGCCTCGAACCAGGGCCCTTACGCTTCACAGGCAAGCGCTTAACTGCTAAGCCATCTCTCCAGCCCGAGAATATTTTTTAACTAAATAAGAGCTAAATTTGGGGCTGGAGAGATGATGGCTCAGTAGTTAAAGGCACTTGCTTGCAAAGCTTTATGGTATGGGTTTTATTTCTCAGTACCCATGTAAAGTCTGCATCTGGAATTTATTTGCAGTGGCAGGAAACCCTGGTACACTCATACTCACTGTCTTTTGTGCATCTGGCTTTACATGGGCACTGGGGAATTATACCTGGGTCCTTTAGCTTTGCCTTGTAAGCACCATGACTGCTAAGCCATCTCTCCCTCACTCTCTCAAATAACATATTTTTTTATTTTTAAAAATTTTATTTATGAGAGAGAAAGAATGAGGTTGAGCTGAGAGAGAGGGAGAGAGAGAGAGAATATATGAGAATGGTCACTCTGTGGCTTCTAGTCACTGTGAACACCAGATGTGTACGCCACCTTATGTGCATGCATCACCTTGTGCATCTGGCTTATGTGGATTCAGGGAAGAACAACCTGGGTCCTTAGATTTTGCAGACAAACACCCTAACCGCTGAGCCATCTTTCTAGTCCTAAAATATTTTTTAAAAAAGAGTTAAATTTTAGCTGGGCATGCTGGTGCACACTTTTCTTTTCTTTGAGGTAGGGTCTCACTCTAGCCCAGGCTGATCTTGAATTCACTATGTAGACTCAGTCTGGCCTCGAACTCATGGTGATCTTCTACCTCTGCCTCCCAAGTGCTGGGGTTAAAGGCGTGCGCCACCATGCCCGGCCCGGTGGTGCACATTTTTAATCCCAGCACTTGGGAGGGAGAGGTAAGAGGATCACTGTGAGTTCCAGGCCACCCTAACACTACATAATGAATTCCAGATCAGCCTGGGCTAGAGTTAGACCCTACCTCAAAAAACAAACAAAAATGAGTTGAGGAACTCGAGTTGGAAGAGGCGAGTCTGGTCTCAAAACGGAGGTAAAACTGCCGCCCGGTCGCCCCCAGCCTGACTCGGGCTGCCGCCGGGGGGAGGAGGGCCATGATCCAAAAGAACCAGAGCAGTTGAGAAAGCTGTTTATTGGTGGTCTGAGCCTTGAAACTACAGATGACAGTTTGAGAGAACATTTTGAGAAATGGGGCACACTCACAGATTGGTGTGGTCATGAGAGACCCCCAAACAAAGCATTCCAGAGGCTTTGGCTTTGTGACTTACTCAAGTGTTGAAGAGGTGGATGCAGCAATGTGTGCTCGGCCACACAAGGTTGATGGGAGTGTAGTGGAACCAAAGAGAGCTGTTTCTAGAGAGGATTCTGTAAAACCTGGTGCCCATTTGACAGTGAAGAAAATTTTTGTTGGTGGTATTAAAGAAGATAGAGAAGAGTATAATTTGAGAGACTACTTTGAAAAGTATGGCAAAATTGAAACCATAGAAGTGATGGAAGACAGGCAGAGTGGAAAAAAGAGGATTTGCTTTTGTAACTTTTGATGATCATGATACAGTTGATAAAATTGCTGTTCAGAAATATCACACTATTAATGGGCATAATTGTGAAGTGAAAAAGGCCCTTTCTAAGCAAGAGATGCAGTCGGCTGGGTCACAGAGAGGTCGTGGAGGTGGATCTGGCAACTTTATGGGTCGTGGTGGAAACTTTGGAGGTGGTGGAGGTAATTTTGGTTGTGGTGGAAACTTTGGTGGAAGAGGTGGCTGTCGTGGAGGAGGTGGTGGCAGCAGAGGGAGTTATGCTGGAGGTGATGGTGGTTATAATGGATTTGGAGGTGATGGTGGCAACTATGGTGGTGGTCCTGGTTATCATCGTAGTAGAGGAGGCTACGGTGGTGGTGGACCAGGATATGGAAACCAAGGTGGTGGATATGGTGGTGGAGGAGGAGGATACGATGGTTACAATGAAGGAGGAAATTTTGGTGGTGGTAACCATGGTGGAGGTGGGAACTACAATGATTTCGGAAATTATAGTGGACCACAGCAGTCAAATTATGGACCCATGAAGGGGGCAGTTTTGGTGGAAGAAGCTCTGGCAGTCCCTATGGTGGCGGCTATGGATCTGGTGGTGGAAGTGGTGGATATGGCAGCAGAAGGTTTTAGAAACAGCAGAAAAGGGCTACAGTTCTTAGCAGGAGAGAGAGTGAGGAGTTGTCAGGAAAGCTGCAGGTTACTTTGAGACAGTCGTCCCAAATGCAGTAGAGGAACTATAAACATCTGCGACAGAAGGAGCAATGATCTGTAGTCAGAAAAGTTACTGCAGCTTAAACAGGAAACCCTTCTTGGTGAGGACTGTCATAGTCACAGTTTGCAAAAAGTACAGCTATTGATAAAATGCAATGTAGTGTCAATTAGATGTACATTCCTGAGGTCTTTCATCTGTTGTAGCTTTGTCTTTCTTTTTCTTTCATTACATCAGGTATATTGCCCTGTAAATTGTGGTAGTGGTACCAGGAATAAAAAATTATGGAAATTTTAACTTTTCAATATTTGTGTAGTTCAATTTTTCTACATTTTAGTACAGAAACTTAACAAAATGCAGTTTTGAAGGTGTTTCCTTGTGAGTTAACGAGTAAAGAAGATCATTGTTAATTACTATTTTGTATGAATTTTGCCAAAGTTAACTGTAAAGAAACACCTACTGTCTTGCAGTTTAAGGGGGAATTTATTCTCCCTACTTCCAAACCATGCTATGAATGGGCGCGGACATGTGGAGAGAGTAGATATCTGTATGTTTGCAATGTGTGTTTTAGAATATTTAGGATTGGGTATTTAATAAATTAGCATATTTGTGAACTTAATAGCATTAAGATTACCTTCAAATGAAAAATCTCAAAATTTCTATTTGGTTTTTGTGCATTTTCTTTCAAAATGTAATCATGATTTTAGTGTATAGACTTACTGAGTCCTAGCTGTTATAACATCTCCATTCTATACATTCACATTGGTCACATTTAAAGTGCCGCCATGGTTTTTGGATGGAAAGCATGGGCTGCCCTCTAAATTCTGGAAAGGGGCAGTGGATGTTTTCCATTCCCACATTTAACCTTGATACAGGACCACTAAGTCTGCTGTGTGTAAGCAAACTAGTAGGTACCTGATTTTGTTGTTAATTCATCTTAAAACCCAGAGGTTTACAAATCCTGAGTCACTTTCCTTGGTTTAGCTTTCCCAAGTTTTTAGAAGAAAAGAATAAAAATCACTCATTGAACCCTTAAAAAAAAAAGTTGAATATTTGAAATATCATATGTCAGAAAATCTTAAATTCATTAAATACCTTCAAAGTTATTAATTTTTTAAATTTTTTGTTTGTTTTTATTTATTTGAGAGTGACAGAAAGAAGTAGATAGAGAATGGGGGCGCCAGGGCCTCCAGCCACTGCAAATGAACTCCAGATGCGTGCGACCCCTTGTGCATCTGGCTAACGTGGGTCCTGGGGAATTGAGCCTCGAACTGGGGTCCTTAGGCTTCACATGCACGTGATGACCCACTAAGTCATCTCTCCAGCCCCCCTTCAATGTTATTTCAAGATGAACTTTTTTTTTTTTTCAAGATGAACTTTTTTAATGCATGTATGTATACATACATGCGTGTGTGGAGTTCAGAGGACAACCTTGGATATCCTTGTTTTTTAGGAAGACTGGCCAGCTTTTCTTTCCTTTCGTGCATCTGGCTTACATGGGTTCTGGGGAGTTGAACCTGGGTCCTTAGGCTTCACAGGCAAGTGCCTTAACCACTAAGCCATCTCTCCAGCCCTTTCTTTTGTAAAGGCAAGCATCTCATTAGCCAGGAGCTCACTCGTTAGGTTAGATTGGCTTCCAGAGATCCTGGGGCTATAAGCATGCATCATCACAGCCAGCGTTTTCCTGTGGGCTCTAGGATTTGAACTCGAGTCCTCATGCTTGCATAGCAAGCACTGCATTAACTGAGCATGTCCCCTTTAACTATTCTGTGCTATAACTTTGCACAGTAGCAGCAGGTTGTCTTAATCTTTTGATTCTTTTACCTAGAATAGGAGAAATGTGATGTTCCCAATTTTGTTATCTCTTCATAGGTTTTGGCTGACTAGTTGTATGAGTGTGACCTATAATTTTGGTTTAAAAGAAGGAAAATACTTAGTGGCAGAGGCCAGTAAGTTAAAAAGGAGATATAAAGGGAAGAGAAAGGAAGGGAGGAGGGTACTTAATAGGTTGGTATTGTATATATGTAAGTACAATGATTGAGATGGGGAGGTAATATGGAGAATGGAATTTCAAAGGGGAAAGTGTGTATGGGGAGGGAGGGTATTATCATGGGATTTTTTTTATAATCATGGAAAATGTTAATAAAAGTTAAACAAATAAATTTTTTTGGTACTTTTATTTGAGAGTGACAGAGTGAAAAAGAGGCGGGGGGGAGGGAGGAATGAAGGAAGGAAGGAAGGAAGGAAGGACGGAAGGAAGGACGGACGGACCAGGACCTCTAGCCACTGCAAACGAACTCCAGACACGTGTGCCCCCTTGTGCATCTGGCTAACGTGGGTCCTGGGGACTGGAACCTCAAACCGGGATCTTTAGGCTTCATAGGCGAGCAATTAACCGCTAAGCCCTCTTTCCAGCCCTAAAAGTTTTTGTTGTTGTTGACTATAAAAGTAAGATTTGTTTTTAGACTCTCAGTTTATGCCTATCACTGTACACATAGCAGATTATCTTGCTGTTTGTACTTGGAAGTCAGTTCCATGTCCATGGGTTCAAAGACTATCATGATGAAAGTGTTCCTCCAAGTAATCTTCACAGCTCATGCAATTCCAGTCGAAGTTCCAGCTGGAATCACAAGTGTGCTGCTATACCCAGTGCCTTGTTGATACTTAATTTAAAGAAAATAGATGACTTTTGTTTCAGCCTACTAGTGACCCACTCTGAGTTTTATGTTCTCGTTTGTAAATAAAAGCATCAAAAGGGTATTAAATACAAGCTGGGTGTGATGGTGCACACCTTTAATCCCAGCACTTAAGGGAAAAAAAAGGGGGCATTAAATGTATATAGAAGGAATTGGCTTTATAGTTGTAGTGATTTTGTTTCTTTGTGGTTTTCTGAGGTAGAGTCTAGCTCAGGCTGGCCTCGAACTCCCAGTAATCCTTCTACCTCAGCCTTCCCATGTGCTGGGATTAAAGGTGTACATTACCACATCTGGCTGTTTCTTTTCATTTATTTTAATTATATAATTTAATACTATTACTGTTTTCGAGACAAGGTCTTAAGTATCTCAGGCTGGCCTGAAACTCCCTATGTAGCTGAAGATGACTTTCAAGTTCCTGATCCTCCTCCTACCTGCCTAGTGCTGGGTTAATAGATATGTACCACCGTTCTTTGTGCACACTTGATATTTTTATGAACACAGGGATGGGTACTTCAAATCTGTTTATATAAGTGTTATATTATTTGAGAAATAAATCTTATATCTAACATCTCCAACTGCAATTTGAATCGTCCCCCAACCTTTTAAGACAGTCTCACTTTGTAGCCCATGCTGGCTCCTGTAGTGCTGAAATTATGGGTGTGCACCATCATGCGTGGAGTGTGTTAAGTATATAAATGAAATGATAAAAGGAGCTGTTCTTTTGTTTATCAAGATAGGGTGTCACTCTATCCCAGGCTGACCTGGAATTCACTTTGTATTCTTGGGATGGCCTCGAACTCAGTGATCCTCCTACTTCTGCCTCCCAAGTGCTGGGATTAAAGTTGTGCGCCACCATGCCCGGCAAGGAACAGTTTTTGGGCTGGAGAGGTAGCCTGAGAAACTGTTTCTCGTTGGAACCCCAGAACCCATATAAACAACTAGACAGCCACATGCTTCTGTAACCCCAGTCCCATAGGGGAGCAGAGGCCCAAGAATCACCAGAGCTTAAAAGAGAAAATGGTTAGTGGAATCAGTGAGGACTGGCAGGATCAGTAAGAGACTATATAGCTCAAGTAAGAATGGCTAGAGCACCCTGCCACAGGTGAGTGTAAGAGGTACTCTGTTGGCAACATATATGTGCACACATCACACACACAAGCAAACAAATCCCCCCAAAACTGTTTTCAACAGTAGTGTTTAAAGGTATAGTTAAAGTATATTGGTTTTTGGCTAAAGATATATTAAGAAATGTCACTTAGAATGGAAATATTTCTAATTTGAAAATGTATTATAAGTTAGGTATAAGTGATTATATAGAAATGTTTGGAACTTTAAATGTGCTGTTTACTGAAGGCTTATTTATCGTTATTTTGTTTACCACTTTGCTTTTGTTAGGTTTTACACGCGCTGGAAAGATTGGGAATCCTGGTATTCTCAGAGCTTTGGTTTACACTTTTCACTGCGAGAAGAGCAATGGCAAGAAGACTGGGCCTTTATACTCTCTCTTGCTAGCCAGGTAAGGATGTTTCCAGCTTTGTGGTTCTGAGAAAGTTAGCTAGCACGCAATTCAGGTTCCTGAATTAGCTGGATCGTGCTGGAAGCAGTGCAGTATGAAGGAAAGATGCTTGACTTGTCATTTGCCTACTTGGCTGCTGTGTGTTAAATGGGTGACATAGCAACTCATCATTGCAGACCTGTTATGCCTATTTCACTTACCTACAGGTTAGGTTAGCTCCTGTTGTGGGTTTTAGGTGGGAATTACCCAAACAATCACTGAGTTCATGGTAGGTAATAAGTACATAAATAGTACGCTGGGATTAAGCTATAATCACATTCTTGTGACTGCTTCCCCATGGCTGCTTCAGTGCAGTAGAGGCAAAGAAACAAGCACAGGGTAGCTAACTCTGGATTAGTGACCACGTCTCAGGAAAGCACCTTCTAATTGGGCATTTTTGCAAGCTTCATGGTTACTACTGGATTTTTAGCTGTGTATTTCATAGCTGTACTTGGTAGACATCGCATAACTAGTCATACATTTGTTGATACTGCCATTTAACTTAGAACAAGATTGTCTTCAGGACCTTGCATAAAACTTAAAAAACAAATCTGAATTTTATAATGCATCCCGTATATCAAAATACTCACCTACATTTGTTTGGCTTGTAAGTTTGGATTCTGAATGATACCTTAGTGGACACTTTGCTGTTGGGGTGTAAATGCTTTAAGTTGACATTTTTCTTCTGGAAAATGGGTTGAGATAGTATCACTTTTTCAGGACTGGTAATAAATGTTTTAAAGATAAATTGTCTTTTTTGTGTGTGTATGTATACAGCCTGGAGCAAGTTTGGAACAGACACACATTTTTGTACTTGCACATATTCTTAGACGACCAATTATAGTTTATGGAGTAAAATATTACAAGAGTTTCCGAGGAGAGACTTTAGGATATACTCGGTTTCAAGGTAAGCCGTTGCTCAAGAAGAGTCCCATAGTTTTGCTTACTGTAATCATGTAGTTTGTAGCCATGGCCTTACAGCAGTTACTTATGGGGAAGAGGGTTCAGAACGGTTCCTGGACATCAGGTCGACCAGGGGGTGTGGCTGTGGGAAACTAGGGTGGTGGTGGTGGCCTGTTGATTCCAATGCCTTTATTTCCTCCTGCTCTTTCCTAGGAGTTTATTTGCCTTTGTTGTGGGAACAGAGTTTTTGTTGGAAAAGTCCGATTGCTCTGGGCTATACAAGGGGCCACTTCTCTGCCTTGGTTGCCATGGAGAATGACGGTTATGGCAACCGAGGTGCTGGTGCTAACCTGAACACTGATGATGATGTCACCATCACATTTTTGCCTTTGGTTGACAGTGAAAGGAAGCTACTCCATGTGCATTTTCTTTCTGCTCAGGAGGTAAGCATCATGTATTAGCAGAAGCCAGCCTGGGGGTGCCTTTCCAGAGTAGTTTTATCTATATTCCCAGTGGAAGTTGTGTATAAATGCCAGATTAGATTTTTTGCCATGTGGGGATACAGCCAGGAAGGAGACGAAGTAGTGAGACTGGGGATTGGATCTGGGGGTGTGAGACTTGCAGCCTAGAGGACTAGGGTGTTGAAGATTTCAAGACCTTGTGGTGCAAATGGGTGGATGAAGAAAAGGATGGTACAGAGATGAAGTCAGATATGGTTCACTACAGACATCCAGAAGAGGAATGCTAACTGCTTGGTTGAACCTGGATGGCCTGGGCAGAATGGTAGGCACAGGGACAATAAGAATAAGGCTGGACAGGAGAAGTGGTAAGAATATACTAAAGAAAACTCAGAAAGCCCATGCTTTTAAAAAAAATTATCATTTATTCAATATCCATAATGACCATAAAATGTGATAACATTGAGGAAAATAATTCACATACCATAAGTTGCTTGTACAACTTCAGTCCTTTTTTACCCAGTAACTTACCTTGTCTTGTGTTTGAAGCCGAGCCTTTTCTGTCAGTGTCAGGATACATTTTTTTAAAATCTTACATCTCAAAGAAACTACGTTCTGTGGTGGTGGCCTACCTTTCAGTTTTCTGAACAGTTTCCCCATTGTGTCATCTTAATTTTAACCAGATTAAAATAAGCCTTAATTTCAAAACTCTTGAGGTTGGAATCATGTTAAACAGTTAGCTGCTGTGGCCTTGTCATAAGCTGTAGGTTGTCCCTATCGAGTGTGTGATGGGCCTTCATTTTCCTTTTCCTTTTCCTTCCTGTGTCTCTCAAAGCTAGGTAATGAGGAACAGCAGGAGAAACTGCTCCGGGAGTGGCTGGACTGCTGCGTGACTGAAGGGGGAGTTCTGGTGGCCATGCAGAAAAGCTCACGGCGGAGAAATCACCCCTTGGTCACACAGATGGTAGAAAAATGGCTTGACCGCTACCGACAGATCCGGCCTTGTACATCCCTGTCTGATGGAGAGGAAGATGAAGATGATGAAGATGAATGAAAGAAAAGCCAAACCACCTAGGGGCAAAAGCATCAGATCTGTAACGGCCTGAAGTTAGCATGGTGCTGCTCCAAGCAGAATGGAGAGCTTGGAGTACACCACACATGGTGGGGTCTGCTCCACAGCACCTTTCTGACCCACATCCTGTGGAGATAACAAGGAGTCTGCTGCATGGAGACAGAGAATTTTGATTGAACTTGTTTGTAAAAGAAAAAAACAAAACAGAACACCTAATTTTATTGACAGAACTTTTTTCCTTTCAAATTGTAAATCTGTCTATAAATGTTAATGCATGTGGTTGTGTAAGAAATTGTGTACTAGGAAAAGCTGTACCAGCATCTTCACATTACTGAGACTTTTTTCCCCCCTAGCATGGGCAGTTAAAACACACACACACACACACACACACACACACACACACACACACACACACGGCAGACAACTCTTGTTCCTTTGAGATGATCTCATCAGAACCTGGCATAGTACTTTCATCTTCAAAGATCCACTTTTACATTGTCTCAGCTTTGAAAACTGTAGAGATTACCCACAACAAAACAAACAAGCTTTTTACTTTCAGTCATTTAGTTCCCCTGTGCCCAGTAAAATGAAATCCAGTCTTTTAGGAACA
The DNA here is from genome assembly GCF_020740685.1 of Jaculus jaculus. Lineage (NCBI taxonomy): Eukaryota > Metazoa > Chordata > Mammalia > Rodentia > Dipodidae > Jaculus > Jaculus jaculus. The sequence goes on along the minus strand of NC_059102.1, from coordinate 8,920,334 downwards.
AACTATAGCAAAAACTAGCAGTTTCTTTTGAGTGACCATCACAGACATTTGTCTACTTGTTTTGAGGAGGGTTTTGCTTTCCATTGTCTGTTTTCTGATCTGCTCCCTTTTATTTAGATATTTATTTGTTTGGAAGAGTGCCCTATAAAGAGGGCTTTTACTTGACTCTGGGCAGTGCAGTGGTCTGTTTATGCATAATTATTCCTCTGATGGAAAGACGGGAGTGACGTTTGTCTGTCATTGAATGGGTTGTGTGAGGCGTGCTCTGGGCTCCATCAACATGTTTTGCTCCCAGATTGCCATGGCAGAGGGTCTTGGGATTCTTCCTGTCTTTTATTGTCATCTCTGCTCTAAGCAAATGCTATATAAAGGGCATGCCTTTGCTTAGGTGATGGAGAATACCAGTTCAGTACAGTACAGAATAAAGATTTTTAAACTGCAATAAAGTGGTCAATGCATTATATGATGAATTTCTCTGTGTAGTCTGAGAATCTCTGCATGTTAGTTGTAGCCATTGTTAAAACTATAATCTTAGGCAGAAAATGTTTTTATTGAAAGAGTTAATTTGGCCACTTCAGGTCTACATTTGGTACTGGGTGATAATTACTGACCTATCTCAGGAACACAAGACCTAGTGTCCTGACAAGCACTTTGGAACAAGGCATTTCCCAAGTAGCTAATACAGTTTTCCTTCTCTCATGTAAAGGCTGTGAAAACATTAAACCTCTGCTGCTTATCTTCTAATGAAATGTCATTGAATTGTACAAAACTGCAAATTGGCTGGAATACTAAAAACAGAAAAATGTCCATGAGCTGTCGTGTCTTTAGTTCTTCTTCCTCCTGGGAACACTGGCAAGTGTCCCCAGGATGAAAGTATCATTTGCACTGCATGCTAAAAATGATGCAGAGGCTCCTTTTGCAGTAGGATCCCATATAAATGAATGGTGGTATAACAGTGGTTGACTCTATAGTTTGATTTCATTTCGGTCAAAGTTTGTTTTACTTAGCATACATGACATCTGTTTTGACACTCTCTGTGTATGGGCAACCTTTCAGTGGGCAGATGCCCTGTTAAGCAAAATCTGGCCTCCCAAGGGAAGCAGCCAAAGAAGTGTGAGAGGGAGGAGGTGGTCTCGGGCCTGCACTGCACTCAAGACTGCGCAGCCATGGGCCTGGCGCTGCGTGCTTTGTTCAGTGTTGGGGTCTGGTGCATTTCCCTTCTCCTCAGTTTCCCCTTAATTTATTTGCTCATTTATGCCCAGTGACCCTGACCACATACAATCTGACGGGTATAACATTCTTCCCTGTGGGAAAGAATTATCGATGGGTTCATTTCCTAGCCTCCAAGGAAATGGGGCTTAGCGTGGTTTCTACAGCAGACTGACTGGCTGTAAAGAGCCACAATTTCTGGTAAATGCTATGTTACGCTCTTGAACTATCAAACAGCCATAATTATTGTCCAAGGAGCGCATGCTTTCCTTGTTGAAGATTATACTTAGCTAGGTGACAGACATCAATGTCCTCAGATTGACTCTGGACAGTAATCCTTGAACTGTGTGGAGCCAGCATTGTGTTCTGTTCTGACCTGTTGTTCTTTGGAGTTAATTTATATAATTTCTAAAAGGACTGTTTGAGCAACCAAGAACTTATTAAAAGAAACCCAGACACACCATGTATTTGGACTTCCCTTTTTCTCTTCCTGACCCTTAGGCTTATTGTGCCTATAAGTAAAAAACAAAACAAAACAAAACAAAAAAAACAACAACAAACTATGTGTGGACTCGTAAAGATCTTTTTTTCATGCTTAATTTCGTTCTTTTGACAAGACACATGGTTTATGAAGTTATGTTAAAACTGTCTTCTTTCTGCAATGACAGGCAGTATGCATATCTTCCATGTGAGGTTGATGAAGTTTATTAGGACAGTTGGGATAAAATAACTCCTGAAAAGCAGCACAGGCCTGCAAGCTGTGAGAAAGGAGGGAGTTTGACACTGGAATTGTGGGACTTGATAAAGGGTTTTAATGCTATTTGAAGAGGGTAGATTATTAAGAGAACTTGAAGTTTTCATTCAAATGGATGGTGTGATTTACAACATTTGTAAATATCACAATGTAAGGTTATTGACAAAAAAGTGGGGGGACCTCACCTCTTCAATGCCAGCTAACTTTGTTTTTGTGTAAATTAAAACCAGAATTCAAAAAGTTAACCATTTTTGTTTCTGGGACTGACTTTAGTAAAGCTGTTTCATGTTAAGTATAGCATAATTGGAGAACAATGGGCTCTTGTGAGGTCTTGATTTTTCAGTTAAATACTGTTATCATGAGGTAATTGTTAGCATCTTGAGTCTGATTATGGAATGGGCAGAAACTGGAAGAAACAGAGTTGGAAATTGGTTGACAATGCAGTTGTCTTTAAACATCTCAAATGGAAAACTTTTACATTAGTGAGATGTACTTGAATTTCAGAACTTAACAGAAATTTTAATTACTTTTTATTGAAAACTGCACTGAACGCTAAATGTCCACCTTTACAATAAACAAATACAGTAACGGTAACTCACACTAAAACAAAACATACTCTTGATAGCCATTATTTTTCTGTTTGGGACAGTTTAAAGTTTTTCTTTTGTCACAAAAACAGGAATGTACCTATACAAAGGCTCAAAATAGGCCATCTTTTTAAACAAAAAGGCAATGATTCACAAAAGACTATGAATAGAACATGTAACTAGTTGATACAAATCTAATAGGATTTGTTAAAATCAGTCACATCTAACACATCTGAAGTGTTCTTGTATAAAATATCACGTGAAGAAAAGAATTTATCAATGTCTAAAAAAGTGGGTTTGTTCATAGACAATCTGACAAGTTACCATAAAAAGTGTTTCCTGAGACATAAGGAAATGCAACATTATTCTTCTTGAACCCTTATAGTTCAAGACTTTCCACTCAATAAAATAGCTGAGGATCTGAAACTGAGAAAATATATTTGAGTACAAACAGCTTGTGAAACTTAATACTTTTTATTTTTTCCTTTTTTTATTTTTTTCCTTTTTTTTTTTTTTTTTTTTTTTTTGCATCATCAGAGGGTATTACTTAGAACAACCAACTTGCCCGCTCAGTATGCAGTTCAGTTCAGATGAGAGACTTCTCTGTACTGTCTTCAGTCCTGCGTGCAGATGTCTACCAGGCAGTGCTCTCCCCATCCTGCAGTAATTTACTCTTCCTATCAGCAACAAGAGGTAATGAGCCCCTGTGTACCAAAGGGACTAGAGTCACGTGGTGGGGTTTCCTGTCGATAGCTTTATTTTGGTGTTTGGAACTCTTGATGCAACATTCTAGAGCAAGCTGCTTGGGACCTGCTGTGCCCAAGGGACTGAAAAGGAAAAGCTCTATTTATTCTTTGTGATTTGATGCACAGATGAAAAACAACACACAATAACAGAAGTTGGTCGTTAATAAATCACATCGTAGTCTTTCAGCGCTTCAGGAAGCAGACGACATCTTCAGTTTTCTCGCTCTTGTAGCTGTCACACTGCAATGTCAGTGATGCCTTCTGTCTAGGATCAGTTAAAAAGACTGTCAAATTCCATTTTTATGTTCATCCATTTTCCACTGTCTCTTGGTCCCAAGTGTATCTCAATGATTACCTCTCAGCACTCTCTGCTATTGCTCGTTGGGGTGCTCTCGATTGTCCCCGTGTTTGGTGGGTTGGTTGGGAGAGGGAGCTTGGGAAGGGTGTGCCACTGTGGGGAGGTTGTGAGTCACAGGGATGCCTCCAGGAATGATCCCTTCCATGGCTGCAGGAAGCCCACCTGGGGCCACACCGACGATGCCTGGCGGATACCTACGGGCACACAGAAAAAGGGCTTTGTAAGTCCAGGGTGCACTTGCTAAATCCTTTTATCAGTCATTATGGAATGGCCTCTTCTAATTCCAAAGCAGAGGGAAACTAGATTTTTATATGGAACTGGCAACACCAAGATACTTGTTTATACTAATTAATGCCTGTGATTTTTACAGAATAGTTGCCAGGTTTTCAGGATGCTGTGAGAAATCATGGCTGTGATGGTTATGATTCCCAACTGACTTCATGAAGTACTCCCAAAAGGTGTAGGGGCTGGAGAGACGGCTTGCCAGTTAAGGCACTTGCCTGCAAAGCCTCAAGACTTGGGTTCAGTTCCCCAGTACCCAGGTAAAGCCAGATGTACAAAGTGGCACATGCATCTGGAGTTTGCAGTAGCTAGAAGCCCCAGCGTACCCATTTTCTCACTTTTGCTCTCTTCTCTCCGTAAATAAGTAATTGTGGCCATTAATTGGCTTGAATGCATGTTTCTGTACCTATTTCAGATTCTAATCCCCAAGGTATTATTAGGTGATGGAACTTTGAGGAGAGGCCCTCAGGAATGGTTCAAGACTATACACGGGCAGTCTGCAACCTTTAAAAGGCCCTCTGAAGAATAACCACACATGTTCTATAACTTCTGTCTTCAGAACCGTGAGAAATTTGTGGTTTATAATTCATTCAGTCTTTGTTGTGACTGTCCACTCTCATTAAGAATGGCTGGTTGGTTCTGCGTTTCCCAGGAGGGGAGTTGATGTGCTGAACCAGGCTTCATCCTCCAGTGCCGGCGCAGTGGGGTGCATGCACATGAGGACATGCTGCATAGTTACCACAGAACATACAGTTTTGGGTCACAAATGTGAACACTTTGACATCAGGTACTGAGTGTTATTCACAGCAAGGGTGGCATCTCACGCTGGAAACCACCTTGCCCACAGCCTCTGGGCTGCCACATTTGGTTAGGAAACTCCAGAACCTTTCCAGGACTTGAGTCACGTAAGCTCCTTCTGACCTCTCAGGTCCATGTAATGCCCCAGAGGGCTAGTGAGCCTTAACTATCTGAAGGAAGTCAATGGCACTTTTAAGGGTGTGCTTCATAAGGCACAGGATTCTGGGCACATATGACAATAAAACCCTTACAACAGCAGAAAGCTGAGGTTTGAGCTGGGAACGATTGCCTACACCTGTTACTCCAGCACCGAGGAGGCCAAGGCTGGGGAACTGCTGTTGAGTTTGAGGCCATCTTGAGATACAGACTGAGACCATGTCTCATTAAAGGAAACAAAACAAAGATGAGACTGGGTGAAATGAGAGCCATGTGACCTGGAAGCAAATGTGTGTAACTTCCTCAGAGCCTTCTAACAGCCCACCCTAGGGCTAGAACGGGACATGTGTTAGAACTCACAGGAAGGTGCTTTGTGGCAGCTACTGGGTGAGGCCAGAGGTCAGTGCATAGACCACTACAAGGGAATGGATGATCTGCCCCAGAGTGAAGCTTGCCAAGGGGTCACGGAACCAGACCAGTTTTTTGGACACAGGGTTGCAGCTCCTCCTTTATATGCCTGAAGGCATAGATTTCTCCAGAAGCCATCATAACTGGGCCAGGGAGCCAGGAGACGTCCTCAAGTGAAACAAGGATTCCCTGTAAGACCTGCCTAGTCCACCTTGACCCCAGTACCACTGTGTATCACCTCTAATTTCCCAAACTCCACATGGTTACTACCCAGCTCTCCCTCCGATACCCCACCCTCTTCCAACACAGTCTCCTAGCCTTGGGTGGAGGGGCTCGCATATGTAGCCCCAGCACTCAGAAGCCCAAGTCAGCATCTCAGGTTTGAGATACAGTGAAGCATTTATCTCCCCAAAAAGCAAACACCTTCAAAAAGTTGTATTTTTCCATGGACTTTAAGCATTGGAAATAGAAAACAATGTGCGTGATTGCCACTTAGAGGGCTGATATTTAGCACCCAGGTTCCATCAACTACCCAAGTTAGGCCTTGTGGTGCCTTCCTTTCTCCCCCAAGGGCATGATGCTGGCAGGCCCATCAGCTTCAGTTTCTCTTCTCACCTGTATGTGGCTCCATTGAGTTCGGGGTGAATTGCTTGCTGGTCTATTACAGACCAATGAGCTGATGTGACAAAGAATTCCTTGTTGACACAGTTCCTTAAGCTTTCAGGGATGCGACCTAGAGTAAGAAGGACAAACGCAATCACATGTGTTTGTAGTACTGTATGTGGTAGGCTTCTTTCTGTCCTAGCTGGATTTCTGCTCGGAAAACTAGTTCAGGGTTTATATATAAACAGAACCCCAACTCATAGGAAACGTAATCAACTTGTCTCTAAAATGCCCCAGCCACCTGTGACCAGCAGGCTGAGGGGCTGACTCACCTGTGATTGCCCGGCGGATCTCGGTAGCAGCCGCCTCTCTCATCTCTAGTGATGCCTGCTCGCTGTACCAGGCTGTGTGGGGTGTGCAGATGAGATTTGGTGCATCCTTCAACGGACCCTGAGCAAAGCTAGGCAGACATAAGGGAGAGGGAGAAGTTCAGCACCACCCAGAGAGCCCACTTGGCATGTGTACAGGAGCACAAAGCGCAATTCAGGACTGTGAGGGGCTCCTTTCCTGTAACCAGGGCGAAGAGGAAGACTGTCTACAGATCAGGCACCACCAACCTGCATTTGCCTCTCTCCACATGGCTACCTTTTGGGATCTTCAGACCTGTTTACCAGGAACAGTATTTAGAAGAACAGAAACCTTCAACAACCTCCAGTGTTTTCGTACTCAGGGTTATTTGTCTTGGAAATTGCCTCAAGTTTGAACTGTGGGATCAGAGGTAGAGTTGGATTCTCTGAGTTCCTGGCAAGAGGCTAGTAGCAGTCTAGTCATCCACTTACCTAAAGGGCTCCGATTCGTGTACATCAAGGGCTGCCCCTCGTATCCTGCCCTCCTTGAGGGCCTGGGCTAAGGCTTTCTCATCCACCAGACCCCCGCGGGCTGCGTTCACAAGGAAGGCCCCTTGCCTCATCTGTGGAAGGTAAGAGAAGCTGCTCATGTCAGGCTGCAGCAGCAGGAGTCTAGCACAGGCTGAAGGAAGCTACAGAACAGCAGCTGTGTCCGTCTGCTGTTTTACAAGTGGCCTGAAGCTCACAGAAAAGGAAGTGTAGTCACTTTCTGGTGACTGGTGATCCTGAGAGGGACACAGTGGTGGGAAGTTTGGCTCTATGGCCCAGTCACACCTGCCTACAGGAATCGAGAGGCCAGCTGGGCTCTGACCTCTGTTTTCTGATGTGTCCCAGGGACACCTCGTTGCTCATGAGTAGGATCACAAGCCGGTTTGCAGCCCTCGTGCTCACGTGTGGTGCTGCTAACTTGCAACAGAGGTTTCCAGCACTGGTGGCTGTGGTTTCAAATTACCTGCTTGATAGTGAAGTCATTGATGAGGTGGTGGTTATGTTCATTGAGATTGCAGTGCAAGGAGACACAGTCACTCTGATACAGCAAGTCCTGCAGGGTGTAGACCCTCTGCACACCCAGAGACCGCTCTATCCCATCCTGCAAGTAGGGGTCATAAAATATGACGCTGAATCCAAAGGCCTTGGCTCGAACAGCAACTGCTTGCCCGGTGCGACCTGTGCAGACACAGAACGTCCAGGTGAGTGAGACCAGCAGGTGCCCTGTGGGCTGTCCCTACCTCCACCTGGCTTGCTACCTCTACTGGTGGACCATGCAAGGACTGCAGCATCCCCAGGTCACTGGGGCCAAAGTGGGAGGGACGAATATCCCTGAGTGGGAACTGTAACCTGCTTTTGTTGACCATAGCAAGATTCTTGTTTATTTAGGGAGGGTTCCAGTCTAGTCTAGCCTGGTGTGATCCTCCTATCTCAGCTCCTCAGTGTTAGGATTAAAGGCTAGAGCTACCACACCTGGCTAAGATTTTTTATTTTTAAAACATGTTAAAGATTATTTATTGGGCTGGAGAGATGGCTTAGCGGTTAGGCGCTTGCCTGTGAAGCACAAGGACTCCGGTTTGAGGCTTGATTCCCCAGAACCCATGTTAGCCAGATGTACATGGGGTACATGCGTGTGGAGCTTGTTTGCAGTGGCCAGAAGCCGTGGCATGCCCATTCTCTGTCTGCCTCTTGCTCTGTCTGTATGCTGCTCTCAAATAAATAAAAATAGACAAAAAAATTTAAAAAATTATTTATTTGCCAAGAGAGAGGGTGGAGGGACAGAGAGAAAAAACAATGTGTGCAGTAGGATCTCCCACCACTGCAATTGAATGCTCCATGCATGAGTCACTCTGTGCTTCTGGCTTTATGTGAGTGCTGGGGAACTGAACACAGGCCTTTAGGTCTGCAAGCAAGCACCTTAACTGCTGAGCCTTCTCTTAAGCCCAGATTTTAAATATATATATATATATTATTTATTTACTTGAGATAGCCTCTACAAAGGAACTCCAGATGCATGTACCACCTTGTACATGTGGTTTACATGGGTCCTGGGAAATTGAACCTCGGTCCTTAGGCTTTGCTGGCGAGTGCCTTAAGTGCTAAGCCATCTCTCCAGCCCCCAGATTTTTATTTTTTAAGTTGACTTACTGTGGACATTGTAAACCTGTATCCAACTAGAATGTTAGAATATTCTAATGTACCTCATGCCCCATTCTCCTCCACAGTCATCTCCAGCCAGTATCCTGTCACTGTTTCCCCCATTTTGGTTTGCATGGCAGGCTTCTGACTATGTGCACTGTTGTTACCATGTGGACACAGCTGCCCTGGAGCTAGAGAAGCAGGCAGTACCTGACAATGGCAGGAGGCAGCACGTGTGGCAGTGCAAGGGCCCTGTGGGGCAGAGCTGCTGGTGGCCCGTGCTCCAGAGGACCAGTGTTTCCTTCATACCAGCCACGCTTGTGCCTTCTGTGTACTGTAATGCAAGGCCCCAGGAGCTGGTGCAGAAGCCCAGAATGCCACGTCAGACTTGGACGCGCTGTGCTGACAGGCTGTTCTCAGTCGTGTGTGTTTCATAAATTCCTACACACCACCTTTCCACTAGCTTCTCCGTAGGTCAGATTTTTCTGACTAAATACCTAATATCAAATCTTGGTTCTTAGAAAAGAAAATCCGAGTCAACAAGCAACTTTTAAAATAGGACTGCTCCCTCTGATACTTCCAATCTCAAAGCAGACCAGCAGCATCCACCACCTCCGCTGACAGGCAGCCCGAGTGGGGCCTGCAGAGCCTGAGGCTGCGGAAATACAGGGCTTGTGGTCTCCAATAGCTGCAGCTGTAGCTGGGCAACCCAACTGTGCTTCCTTCTGTCCCTCCTCCACAGTTATGGAAAGCTGGAGAGAGAGAGGTGTGTTGGGACCCAGGGAGACTGGCAGTTATGAGCTTAGTCAGGAGGAATGGGAGCTGAAGCCCGGGGTCCCCTATGTCCTGAGATTCCAAAAAGAAGCTCCATGACGGCTGAATCAGACAGAAGGCCTAAGAATGAGAGGGGCATCCCACAACCCGCAGCGACACAACCCCATCAGACCACCCCAGTGGGCGCCTGCTGAGGACAGTGTAGTGTTCTCACACGGCATCGGCATTTCTAAGAGTGGCTGAGACACCAGGGCACCTGAATGAAACCGTGTAAAGGAACGCTTCCCCTAGGGCGATACTGGCAGCATGCGGGTATCTGAATGCAGACCCTGGCTGGCTCCAGTGGCCCTGCTGAAAGATGAGCACCCTTGGAACTAACCAGCAACTTGTGACTTGTTCAAACTGCCACCCAGGCACCCTGCCTAGGGCTGATGTGGTGAAGAGTCACTGGGGACAAGCTATCTAGAAACAGAGCTCTGAGCTAAAGGAGGAGAAAGTTCAAGAATCTTGTTGAAGCGGGAAGTTAGCCCTCCAGCCTGCGCTTCTGCTGCCTTTGAGTTAAGAAGCAGTGACTGTGTGTACTCCAACCCCATTCCTCATTGCAGAATAGGAAAGGTAGAGTAGTGAACTTGCAATGGCAACTTGGGGCTTCTTCCCATGTGTGGCCATGGGTGGCAGTGTCACATGGCTGCTTTCCATCAGTTTATCCTCTCCAAGGGTTCCCATGGAAACAGGATGATCATTTCCTATCCCGTTCTCAGGAGAGCTTTCCAAGGCCAGGGCCAGTGCTGCCACCCCTTGCTGGCATCTGAGTGGCATCTTGTTGCAACCTCAGCCACCTGTATCCTTTAGGACCTGGGCCTGGCCCATTTGCCCAGCTGGACTCCGGTCCCATGCCAGCCTGCTGCTTTGTGACCCAGTCTGTACAGCGTGGTAACTACTGTGTCAGCTGACCTGCTCAAGAGCCAGCTCTGGGAATGCTCTTGAATGCTGGCCTCCCAACCCCATATAGTATGGTGGGGTGCCTTGCCCACTGCAGATCCATCTGAGAGGCACATACCAAAGCCAATGAGGCCCAGCGTCTCCCCGCGGATTCGAGCAGCTCCCGATGCCACTTCCCGGATCTGCTCTACACTCTGAACCCGTGTGCCTTCCCGCAGCGCCTGGTACAGCCACGTGTTCCTCCGGTACAGGTTGAGGATGTGGCAGATGGTGGAGTCGGCGGTCTCTTCCACGGCAGCAGATGGGATGTTGCACACGGCAATCCCTGCAAAGGACCAGGGCCAGGAGCAGAGGTGAATGAAGCGAAGCCCAGGCTCCCGCCCTGCTCAGAGAAGAGGCGCCGCGTGTCCGCTGCGGGACGGGGCAAGGCAGGCCTTACGCTGGGTCAGTAAGTCGTACGTATCTCTGACATTCAGGGGTCCACACTCCCACATCCAAACCCAATGCAGCCTGCAGATCCAGGACTTAGCTCATACCCAGCCTGACTTGGGCCCAGGGAGCTTTCTCCCAAGCTGCGCACCCCTTCTCGCAAGGGCCGCCTGGAGGCCAGGCACACCAGACAGCGAGACGCAGCCTGGGCTCCTCTAGCTTTTCAAGACTGGGCATGAGATAGGATGGCAATATTCCCTAGGTAGAAAGCAACACTAAGAGTGCTCTGGGCCTTGTTTCCACCGCAGCTGCCCTGACGTCTTAGTCTTGATGGGTTGAGCAAGTCCTCCCTCTGACAGACAGCTCAGAGTGAAGGTGTCTTGAGTAGTCGTCAGCACACCTGCCTGTGGAGGATACTCTGGGCCCCAGACACACGCAAAGGGACCTTGGGTTTGACAGTGATGAAGTCTCCTATGGGCCCCAGTTCATGTGAAAACCATCTCAGGCTTGGAAAGAAGGTACACTACCTACTAGAGACTAGACTGATGAGCACAAGCAGTGGTTTGGCTTAAGAAACCTTGGGCAACTGGGACAAACTGGGCTCTGGTCAAAGACTTCTGCAAGGTCTGGCAGGAGATGGCCATAGGCAGATTTTAATTTTAATGCGAGCCTAGCTGGGGCTCATCACGGCATGGCCTTTCATGCAATCAAGGCACTGTGAGAGTGGGGTGCAAAGAGGAATACTACGGATAGCCATCTGCTGCTCAGCCTCAACTAGAACATGGAAATGTAGCCCCTTGGTTCCAGTAGCCATGTGGGGAGATGGAGCCCAGGCTGGGGAGCGAGTGTGGATGGGCCAAATGTGGTGGACTACTGCCAGATGATCATTTGAGGTGAGTCTTCACTAGGCATGTTACAAAGTTCCATGCGTGTGTCTGCCCTAGGGTAACTCGGGAAATGTCAAATGCCACATGAGTTACTGATACCTTCAACCTCGTTGGAGTTGAGGTTGTGGGAGTCACTGTCTATGTGGCTTGTGGCTCCAAACAGCTGAGCTGCTTTGCCCATCAGCCATCCTGTCGGGAACGAGAGAGCTGGAATAGACTCCACAGCCAAGGACCAAAGGCTCCAGCAAACTGCTGGCTCTGAACTCTGGGGCTTGAGGACCTGACATGAGGCCCAGGTGTGAGCTGCCTGCTGCACCCACTACACAGGGCTCTGCTTCTCGTGTGACAGGAAACCCTTCCAGGAGGACGTGCCAGTAACCTGTGTTCCTTGTCCTTACAAGGGCCTGCTGGCTGACTAATATGGGACACCTATTATATACTGGCAAAGAGAAAACATATGCTGGGTGGAAGCTCATGTCCTTTCTCCAGCTTCCATGTTTGAAAGCTACTTCCAAAAGGCCTAGCAGATGTCTCCTGAACCACCAGTCATGTCCCCTTATTTGTTTTTCAGAATAGTGATCCTGACCCTGGCTTTATACCCAAAGGTCTCAGACTTCTGGAAACGAAACTTCTCGTCAGGGTCCTGGGTTTCAGGCCCTCCCTGACCCCAGGCTGTCTGCTCATACCTTTTGAAATTGAAGAAGGGAAGATTCACCTAAGAACACCCACATCTTTCATAAAAGTGACAGGGACTGACTGTGGCCAGGAGTTGTGTGTGACCGACAACAGGCCAGAAAGCTCTGTCCCCTTGCACTGTCCCAGTGTGGGAGTTCAGCTATACCCAGAGTACAAACACTTGTCTTTAAACACACACAGGCTTGCTCAGGCCAGGGCAGCACAGAAAAAAAGTTTTTATTTATTTATTTATTTTGGTTTTTCTAGGTAGGGTCTCCCAGGCTAATCTGGAATTCACTCTGTATTCTCAGGGTTGCCTTGAACTCATAGCGATCCTCCTACCTCTTGCCTCCCGAGTGCTGGGATTGAAGGTGTGTGCCACCACGCCCGGCTGAGAGAGTTTTTATTAAAAGTCATTTCTGAGGACCTGTGTATCACCCCACAAAGACAGACTTAAAAAGTTCGGGCCAGGGTAGGTAGATGTTATCTTCCAGGACCAGAGGAAGCCAGGACCCACAGGATGTGCAGAAGGCTATCTCCTGCCTTTCCCTTGGAGGCCACCTGAACAGCAGCCCCACCCAATGCATGGTGCATGGACACAGTGCCACCAGGGTATGGCTCCCTCTGTCCTGTTCCTAATCCGGGGTTTAGGCACGAGGCCCAAAATGTCAGAAGAGAAATTAAAATGAAAACAGCCCCCTTGGCCTCTCTTAAAGTCCCAGGCCTATAATGGACACAAGCCTGGATTCCCCCAGGACTTCAATGTCCCTGAGCCATGGGCAGAACCGATAGGTATCTGTTCTTCTTGCTCAGGCCTCATTCAAAAATGGCTGTGCACAATTGTTTTTTTTTTGGGGGGGGTGAGGTAGGGAACAATTACAGGCTTCTGGTGCACGGCAGGAGAGGGCAATACCCAATGCCTAGCTAGTAGTGCCGGGCAGCTTGTCTACAATGGCAAGGGGAGAGGCCATCAAGGCTTGGGTTTCCAGCTGTTTTCAGGTACCTATAGTGGCTTCTGGTGGTGGTGGGGGGATCCTCTGCTCACATGGCAGAGAAGTGGAGCCCTTGGCACCTGGTGTGCTTAAAACAGACCAAGTACCGTGATGCCCTTGCCTCTCCAAGGGCCAATGTCTGACACCTCTGCTGACCATCAGTGCATAAAAAGCCCTGGGGTGTGGTGGGGTGGGATGGGGAGGGGGGCTGCCACTCTCACCTAAGGGTTCAGTTTTGCACCTAAGCCTTTGGATTTCTTTGGAAGTTCTCTTGGCATGGTGCCAGACAGTAGTCTCCTTATTTTGGCATTGACCTGTGCTATGATGCCCAGTCTCCCCTCTGTGAGAAGCCTCCTGGCTTATCTAACCTTCAGGCCCTTCTAGACTCGGCCTGCTGTGAGCTCTGGAGCACAGATGGAAAAACCCCATCTGAGATTCCCTCCGGATCCAGCCACCTCCCGTGGCTACAAGAGCATTCTGGTTTCTCCTGTAACCCCTGCTCCAAGACTGCCAGCGAGGCCACGCACTCACCAAGCTCGCCAGCAGCCTTGATGTCCACATTGTCGTAGCCACTGCCAATGCGCACGATCACTCGCAGGGCTTTGAACTTCTCCAGGTCTTCCCTGGTGAGGGTGATTGTGTGGTACATCATGGCACCCACAGCCTCGTTTAGTACCTGTGGCGGGAGGGAAGGCCGGTCACCAGTCAGAGCTGCCGACAGCGGCGGGGTGGGGGCGTCTAGCCGCTGGGGATCCACAAAGACTGTTGCAATGACAGGCTGGAGACATAGTTGTGTAGGGCTTTGCTAAGTGCCGGGGTGTCACAATGGGGAAGGGACAGTGGGAACGACAGAAGGGCACTCCTGAGCATGACTTAAACTCAACTAAGGCACAGACTGCAGGCTCCTGACCATGGGAGGGGTGGGCAGGGCCAGGCCAGGTGGCTGGCAGGATGTCAGCACAGGCAGGGAGAGCCACCAAGGCTTGGGTTTCCAGTTATTCTGAGGTCGGCCCAGCTTACCGCTACCAGCTGCCCTGAGTGAGAGACCAGGCAAGAGAGGGTGTTACCCACCTTTTCATGGATTTCCTGAGTGGACTGTGCGTCACAGAAGGCCACGGTGGCCAGGTCCTTCAGGATGGGCATCTCCACAGTGCAGTCTCTGCCGTCCAGCAGTGCCACCAGGGGGCGAGGGTGCAGGGGGCCGTTCATGATCTGGGGGCGGATACCTGTGAGGAATGAGGATAGGAGTGGCAGGCACACTCTGACCATCCACCAGACCAGGGCTAGCAGAGATCACACACACCTTCTCTGTAAGAGCCCTGGGCAGGATCATGTTTGCGATGAGAAGCCTCTAGTCTCTCTATACCCACCAACAGGACTGCTCTATGGGACACAAGACAGGGTACAATGAAGTTCTCCCCTCTGGCAGAGTGGATTGGTGAGGGGGGCTTTCAGACCATAGGTCCAATGACTGCAGGCCAAGTCCAGGGCTCTGGCATAAGCTTCTTTCACACTAGAGATTGCCATTAAGCACAATTCTGTCTGCTGGGCCTGTTGGGCTCAGGGTCTAATGTGGAAGAGGTGGCGGAAAGAATGTAAGAGCCAAAGGAAGGGTAGGACTCCTTACAACATGCTCCTCCAGACATAAAAAGGCCTGGATATCCATGACCTCATAGTGCCTGACACTACCCTACACAAGACCATCATAAGAGGAGGGAAAGATCATGACATCAATTAAAATTAAATTAAATTAAAATTAAATTTAAAATTATTGGGAGTCCCAAGGTCACATAAGGTACCACCAGCTGCCCATCAAAAAAAAAAAAAAAAAAAAAAAAAAAAAAAAAAAAAAAAGCAGCTTAAAGTGAGCTACGAGAAAACATGTAAAAGTACCAATATAAGCCGGGCGTGGTGGTGCACGCCTTTAATCCCAGCACTCGGGAGGCAGAGGTAGGAGGATCGCCATGAGTTCAAGGCCACCCTGAGATGACAGAGTTAATTCCAGGTCAGCCTGGACCAGAGTGAGACCCTACCTCGAAAAAACAAAAACAAAAACAAAAACAAAAAAAAAAGTACCAATCCTGGTACAATCAGGCAGCCTCAGCCCCTGTTCCCTGTGATGCAGGTATGTGTGGTCAAAGGCTGCAGATTTACCAAACAAGCTTCTGAAGGGACTACAGAAAGCCACCCTGGCAGCTCCCCAGGAGGCAGGGGCATCCTTGGGACAGGACAGAGTCAGCGCGCCTCAAGTCCAGGTTCTCTAGACCTTCAACAAAGTGGCAGCTATGTGCCACGGCTCAGGTTAACAGTGACCTTTCTACTCAGCTAGCCACACAGCAGACTGACCCTGTGGGTTCTGACACCCACAGTACTGAAGCAGCCAGCGCCTTAACTAACACAACCCGCCCACAGTCAAGGTCAACTCTTGGGGCCTTGGTTGCTCCTCCTAGACTCTCCTTCTTTCTTGACTAGGAACTGGCTCAAGGGAGACTGGACCACCATGAAGTCAGGTAGGGGCAAGGCTTGCTTCCAAGTCAAAGTGGAAGTGTCGTGGACTAAATAATCAAACAGGACAGCTTTCAGATATCTCTTCAACTCCCACAGCAGGAATGGCACAGGCCCCAGATGTCAAAAGCAGAGCCCCTTTGCTGGAGGCTTTTCTGCTTCCAGGTTTCCACATCCCAGTCCAAACTCCTGGCAGCCGTTGAAATGGCCACTTGGTAAAGGTTGACACATGGGCTCTTCCTGCACCTTCTAGGGTCATCTGATGATGAAGCTAGTCACAGACTGCAGTCAGAAGCTAGGAAGGACACAACCTTGCAGGAATTGTATGCATGTCTCCCCATCCCTCCCCCAGCACCCCACCATAACACGCAGCACATGATGAGCCCATGCTATAGCTGTACGGATGGGGAGAATCAACTCTCTGAACTCCGAGCAAAGAAAAGCCTTCGTCCTAGAGGAACAGGCTTACTGACATGCCCCACCACTGGGTAGACCCATGGTTTTTTTCTACCCAGCTGGCTTTCTATCCCAGGCTGGGATAGAAAGGGAATCAGGGACTGCTCTGGCCTGAATGATGACAACCAGACCCTAGGTGCTAACCGTCAGAGCGTTTGTCCAGAGGGAGCTGGCTGCCCGGCCACACCCTGACCTCCACGGCCCAGGGCTGCTGAGCCTTTGATGGAACTGACATGACAGGTTGGTAGGAGGATGCAAATGCCATCTCAATGCTCTCTCCATCTACAGCGGGCACTGGGGAAGCTAGGGGCACCATGATAGGGAGAAGGTTCCCTTAGAGGTCAAGGGGGGTGACTTAGACCTGACCCATGGAAATGCCCTTCTGTCTGCAGACCAGAGAGGGACGTGGTCTCGCCTATCTGGGAACCACTTGATTCATCCTGGAGACCAGCTAGAGGCTCACCCTCCAGCTGCTGGCAGATGAGGAGCTACAGACCCCCACCTCGGCTCCTACTTTCTGCTAAGAAACGGGTAGAATGGCCAGACTTCAAAGGGAACGTGGGTTGAGGGGCTACGCGTCCCTCCCCCACATGCTGTCTGCCCATAGGATAGAGGCACCTGCCTGACTCTCAGGTGCTGGCAGGTTAGTTCATCACACAAAGCGTAATACCATGGGAAGCTCAAGGTGTTAGTTGAGAAGTGACCCCACCCCCCCAAGTATGGCGCCTGACACAAGGCAAGAATCTAGTCATTTCATGCATTCGGAGGCTGAGAGCTATCATCACAATATGTCCATCTACAGCATTAGTGCACAGATCTGTTACCTGGGAAACAAACTACACGTTGCCTAGCGATCAGCTCCCTCCTGACTTTGGTCTCCTTTCTCTATGGTGAAACCCACCCTTTGTCTTTTCCCTTTCCCTCAGCTGAGGCTGGAGCTGGGGATACCTGGTCAAGGCTGGAGGCCCGATTCTGACCTGCAAAATCTCTATAGCAAGGCATGAAATAGGAAAAAGGGGTCTTGCTGCCGACAGGCCCTCGGGCTGGGGTACGACAAGGGTAGGGTAGCGGGGTCAGGCTCTGGTTTGTTCTCACAAGGCAAAGACACAGGCAAGTGAGGAGTAGGCTCCACAGGAGCCTCAGCTCGAGAAGGACTCTGTCCCCTGAACACATTAAATTGAGTCCCTGCCCATCCACCTGCTGACCCACAGTCCTGGATGAACTCATTCCACACGCACACACAGCTATAATCTGTTCACTCCTCTGACAAACTGAACATTTCACACACACTACAATGTTGGGGACACAAAATAGTGTGAGATTCATTTACATTAATATGCGGCTCTGGGAGATGGGATGTGTACTAAGGTTAGCCTCTGACTTCAGGCAGTGGCCTGTTTCCTTCACAGCTAGGGGAACTTGGTGAGGACGGTCAGGGCACAGTGTTTAATGAGAATTCTCAGAAACCCAACTGGTGTGGAGGATACAGAACTGTGGCTCCCAATTACCAGACACTGCTAACGGCTTCCCATGTACACAAATCCCACGATGGGCAAGGGCCTGGTGACAGTGCCACAGTGCCAGGAAGCATCCTGAGGACGGCCCTCTCCACTGTGGAGAAACACCCGTGGACAAGGGTCACACGGTCCAGTGACCCTCCGTGCCAAACCGCAGTGTGGCCTTTCAGCCTCGAACCCTAACCTTCCACCCACAGACTCGCCCCATCATTTTCATGCTTTGTTTCATGTTATGAAAACGAGGCCAGCAACGCCTTACTGCCGAGGGCCTTCCAGCATCAGCTACCTGGCCAGGGCAGGAAGCTCAGCTGGCTCCCCTGGTATCAATTACTGGCTGGTTCCAGGCTTGCCCCTGCACCGGGCAGGCCACGCTCGTCTGTCTGCGGTGATCAGTGCTGCAGCCTGAGGCCAGGTCACCGATGGTCCCTGGGCCTGGCCTCTACTGCTTAGATTTGAGGCTGCTGTTAAGTAACACGAAGTTAGACAAAGTCTGAGGCAAGCAGACAGCACCAGGCTGAGTTACTTGTGTTAACAGTGACCAGTGATGGGGGGGAAGCGAGATTCAAAGGCCTGACAGACTTCCTGGCTTCGTAGTCTTGGTGGCACTGTAGCTGGAAAGAGCACCTAATCTCATTTCAAGAGCCCCCACACTGTCTTCAGAGTAAAGGGACTGTAAAGGCTGCAGTCACCACCTGGCTTGGGGACCAGCCAGGGCCAACAGCTTCCTGGAAGAGTTACCAGGAAGGAGCTGGGATGGTCCTTCTCTGTGTTTCTGAGCCCATTTCCCAGTCTCCATGATAGCTGTGTGAGTAAAACTGAAGACATAATACAGTTTAAGCCAGACGTAGTGGCACACACCTTTAATTCCAGCAGAGGTAGGAGGATCACCGTGAGTTCGAGGTCACCCTGAGACTACAGAGTGAATTCCAGGTCAGCCTGGGTTAGAGTGAGCCCCTACCTCCAAAAACAAACAAACAAAAATAAATAGATACATTTTAACAAGTGATGTCAGATTACAATCGAATGGCCCTTGGAGCCTGTTTTATATGAAGTTAGCCCTGGTGGGAGTGCATTTCCCAAGGGTTTCTGCACTGGGAGGGTCTTGATCACCCATGATGCACTCTTGGGAAAGGAGTAAGGAATCTCCTGGGATCTTTTCGTTCTCTTCAGCGGGTACTATGGAGTGTGAGCCTGCCTTAATCCTTATTGCCTGTCTTTGTGGTCGACCTGCCGTGTGGATGCTCACATGGTGGACTTCTGCCCTCCCATAGTATGAGCTAAGTAAGCAGTTTCTGTATAAAGTTAGCCTGCCACTGGAAGTTCATTGTAGCAAAGAAAAATGGACAAATACAACTATTGGTCACAGCAGGTAGAAGCTGGCTCTGTCCTTTCTTTTTTGTTATCTATCTATCTATCTATCTATCTATCTATCTATCTTTATTTATTTATTGGAGAGGGGCAAAGAGAGAAAGAATGGGGACACCAGGGCCTCTGGCCACTGCAAGCAAACTCCAGACGCATGTGCTACCTGTGTATCTGGCTTATGTGGGTACCGGGTAATCAAACCTGGATCCTTAGACTTTGCAGGCAAGTGCCTTTACAACTAAGCCATCTGAGAGATCTCCAGCCCTGACTCTGTCCTTTTTCCCCCACCCCCAAACAGTAGTTGGCTACAAGTATCCTAGGCCCCCAGATATCTCCAGCCTGTTGCTCTAAATGCCTGGGCCGTGACCCAGGACCACAGAGCCTTGCTGAGTGGTTGCTGTCAGCCTGTGTGCATGCGCACTGCGTGCCTGGAAAGAGGGAAAGCAGATGCCGACATTGGTGGAAAACATTGATGTGGTTTTAGTTCAATGAAATCAAATGAAACCCATAGCATCCCTTTCTTCCACCAGAAAAAAAAAAAAAAAAAGTCAGCATTGGTTGTCACTGCAACTGGTTTCTTTTGTTTGTTTGTTTTGAGATAGGGTCTCACTCTAGCCCAGGCTGACCTTGAATTCACTCTGTGGTCTCAGGGTGGCCTCGAACTCACGGCAAACCTCCTACCTCTGCCTCCCGAGTGCTGGGATTAAAGGCGTGTGCCAACACGCCCGGCTGCAACTGGTCTCTCAAAGCACCGCAAGAGAGAAGCTTTGGTGGTCTGCCCATACCCGCCAAGGCGCATGGACTGAAAGAAGTACCCTCGGCACAAAGGGCATCAGCTGTGCTTTCTACTGGGCCTTGAGTGGTCCATGTGCAAAAACACCGGGGATGCAGGAGCGCAGCGCACAGCGTGAGATGCAGGCTCTGCTGATGCTGTGCCTAAGCCCTCAGACTTGGCCAGTGTCAAGTGCACACACCACAAGGATGAGAAGGGCCCCGAGCAAATAACTTCAAGGACCTGGTGAACTTGCTCCTGGGGGCTCAAGATCCTGTGACATCACTGGGCATCAAGCCAGGGATGGTTGCTCCAGCTGACTCACTTCACTTGGCCCCCTGGACGCTATGTCTACGGGGAGGTCTAGCTGTGGGAATCCTGTGTGAGCTCGCCGGGGGTGGCAACTGCCCAGAGAAGGAGCCTTTGGATTCTGAACCAAAGCCCAGCTCCAGACCACCAAGGGTACCACTGTCCACTTCTTAGCCACAGTGCAGAGGGAAGACAGCTGTCTGTAGCCAGGGGCCCCCGGGATCCCTCTCTTCCCCTGCCCTGAGGCAGAGCACAGTCCATGCACAGTTATGGTCACAGGGCTGACTGAAGTGCCCGGAGGGCGGGGAAATACTGCCCTTCAGTGTACCTATATGCAATCGTTCTGGCTACTGGGGAGAGTCTCCCTAAATGGCCCAGTCTAGCCTAGAACGTGCAGTCTACTCTACTGACCTCAGACTCCCCACCCTGAGTTCCAAGATTACAAGCATGTGCTAGCATGTGCAGCTCTTAAACTTCTATTGAAATAATGAAACCATGGACATATTAAAAAACCAGCACACACATGGACTCAAGCTGAGTGCTCAGGGAGGGTAAATGGCAGCCGTGGACTGTACATGCCACACCGACTCTGAACGGGCGCCGTTCCACGGAGCGCCTCGCCAGCACTTCGCACTGAGCCCGAGAGAGCTGTGGCAGGCGTGGGCCCTGCTTGTCCCGCACAGAAGGAGGACGGACAGGAAGCCGAACTCACCCAGGGTCATTGCCACAGTCAGGGTCACACCGCTGGCAGAAATCACCTGACCAAGAGCAGCTCGATTAGGGTTGGTGGGGGGGAGGTATTTTGGCTTACATACTCGAGGGGAAGCTCCATGATGGCAGGGGAAACGGCATGAGCAGAGGGTGGACATCACCCTGTGCCAACATCAGATGGATAACAGCAACATGAGAGTGTGCTGAACACTGGCAAGGGGAAACAACAAACACTGCTTCCAGGAAGCGTTAATTCCCAAACCTCCATCAGCTGGGAACCTAGCATTCAGAACACCTAACTTTATGGAGGGCACCTGAATCAAACCACCACAGTCATAGGGCAAGAAGCCCATGCCCAGGGTGAACGGGAATGGCCAACGCACCCACAGGCACTGCTCACTCCAGAAGCTGCAGCGCAAGACACTAAGGCAGAGACCCAAACATCAGGCCAGGCAAAGACACATCTGCTCCAAGGACACAGTGACGTCACCTCAGTGGTCTGAAGTGGGTCTTCAGAAACCCACTTTAGGATAAGTGATCAATGAGCAATACCTACTCCTCAATCACAGATACGAGACCGAGGCTCCCAAGCCAACAACTGAAGAGGACCTCACACCGGGAAAGCTTCCTCCCTCTGAGGGGGGTCTCTGGGTTTTGAGGCCAGAGACAGAGAGAAATCATCAAGATGGTACCTGTTGTCCAATGTCATCTGTGGCAAGAAGAAGGAAAACTCATGCCCTCTTTGCCAGAACCCAAGCCCTGTGCCCAAGGTTTGGTAATCAGCTCCTGGAGCCCATGCTGCCACAGAGCCTGGACAAGCAAGGACATCCCTGGTGCAGGCAGGGTATTTACTCCCTAAGCTTGCACAGGAATGAATACCAGTCACTCCTTACACTGGGGGAGGGGGAGTTGATGAGCCTGCCCAATAAGAAATTGGGTCCGCCGGGCATGGTGGGGCACACCTTTAATCCCAGCACTCGGGAGGCAGAGGTAGGAGGATCGCATTGAGTCCGAGGCCATCCTGAGACTACATAGTGAATTCCAGGTCAGCCTGAGCTACAGTGAGACCCTACCTCGAAAAACAAAGAAAAAAGAAGAAAAAAAAAAAAGAAATTGGGTCTAAGAAATGACTTTGGTCCTAGACATAACTTAAGACCTGCTTGATTTTCCTTATAACCTTAAGCTGGCCTCTGGTGAATATTCCAGGCACACTGGGCTTCATAAGCCAGAGCTGTTTGAATGAGCAGGGGGTGCCCTGAAGGAATCTTAAGGCTGGAAGACTTAGAAGGAAACCCTTCCTCTCTCCTCCTTGAAGCCTCATGGAATGAATGAACTCAGGGTCCGGCTGCAGTATAGGCTCCGGGCCGCCCCCAGCTGCTCACCACCAGCAGACTACCTGGAGTGTCCCTCTCACCCAGAAACGAGAGAAGATGGGGAGGGCCTCACCCCAGAGGACCAGACAAAGTGAGTACCACCCACCAGAGCTCCCCCAACTATTTCTCCAGCAAAGAGCCTGTGGCGTGTGGGCAGTCCCTCTCTCCTTCAGGTTTTTACCAGGGAAGGGCTCTTCACCTCCCTTAGAAGCAGTGGGTGGTCTGAGCCTGGAGTGCCTTTGTACAGAAAGATAAGTGCTGCTGACCACAGCCAGCAATGCCAGAAATTTCTCCCAAGTGACAGACCAACTGTAGAGAGCCACACTCCACTCAGAGGCCAAGTCCCGGACTCTCAAAGTTGTACTGATTCAGGAGGCCAGCACTGCCAAGGGCCTTAGGCAGGAACCACCCAGTCTACCTACAGGTACAGCCTTGGCCCGTGGCCCCTGAAGCAAGGTGGGGGCACTTGGAGCTGTACCCCCAGCCTCAGAAGGGAGGATTCCGGGCATAGAGGTGCCAAACTCCCTGTGGGCCCTCCCTCTGGCCTGTGACTCAGGAGGAATGTGAGCTGCCTCCTGCCACTTGTGAAAACCCTGCTCCCTATGTGAGTAGTTTTCAAGTGTTAAAGAAACTGCTCATGGCAACAAGAAGATGTTGGAGAAAAACCATTAAGGCTAGAAAATACCAGAAGAATCTGACAGAGGCCCGAGTTCACCAGGTGCCTGTGTGCCTGTGCGCAAGTTAGGTTGGCTTCCATAATAACCCGCAGGAGACCACAGGCAGTGTTAAAACATCAAACACTGATATCACTCTGACCTTCTCTATGTGAAGGTCTCTCTCTCTCCCTTCCCCCCTCTCTAAGGTCTTGCTCCAGCACAAGCTAAGACTCAGCCAGGAAGGCTGTTAAGACATCTTTACTCCTCTTGGCACCCGTAGGGTCGATTCTGTGTAGAAGCCAGAAGGCAGCAGTAACTGAGAACTGGATGTCCCCTGTCCTCTGAGAGCTCAGGCTGAAGGTACATATGACCTGACCAAACCTCAGGGGCTCACGGTGCCAAGGTCCAGCAGGGCCCACAGCTGACTCATATCATTCCCCTGGAATTGGACTTCGTGTTGCTTCCCAGGAGCCAGGCAAGGACCTAGCTCGTTTTTCTCCCTGCATCACCTATACCGTGAACTCAGATGCTGCTGTCCTTGTGATAAAGGCAGCTCCCGAGGCCCCACAGGAGATGGAAGAGGCCTCACACGAGGCTGGAGAGGTTGCTCAGTGGTTAAAGGTGCTTGGTAAGAAGGGCCTCGTGTGTCCAACGCCCTCAGGTCTTCACGGGCTCCTAAATTCACAAGGAAAATGACTCAGGGAAGCCTTTATAGGCTCACTGTCCAGGAGGTCAGCAGGTGGTCAGACAGTTGACTTCTCCATGAGCAGTAGCGGGTCACGAATCTACTTCCTTTCTTAGTCACTTTTCAGAAAATCCAGACTTCTTCTAAAGCGTTCCGGGTTCAAAGTCCATATCATATCCCTCCACAAACAAATCTACACGAGTCCCACCACAAACCAACACGTTTCCCTTATAGAAAAACCATTTCACATTAAAGTCTCCAATAAGGGAAAGTGGTCAATGTCTAATAGCTTAAATGCAGAGGAATAGCTAACCAGAACATTCAACTCCCCAGAAAGAGCTCCATTTGGTCACTCCCGTCTGTGGACAGGGAGTTAATGCCTCCAGGTCCCCAACCCTGTAGGAGAGCTGTACAGCTCCATCACAACCAGGCCCTGGTGCAGCACCAACAGACACGGTAAGACCACATGGCGCTGCAGAGAGGACTTAGCGGTCACGGCGCTTGCCTGTGAAGCCTAAGGACCCAGCTTCAGCTCCCCAGAACCCATGTAAGCCAGACATACAAGGTGATGCATGCGCACAAGATGGTACATGCATCTGGAGTTCAACTGCAGTAGCTAGAGGCCCTGGTGTGCCAATCCCCCCACATCGATAAAAAAAAAAATTTAAAAAAAATTTTTAAAAAGAGACAATACATAGGCAGCTATCACATGCAGGGCAGGCCACGAATGGGAAGGGGTAGGATAGGAAGGGCTGTGGTGGATGAAAGGCATGTATGTGGGGAAGCTGAGGTGGTTAACATCATGAAGGGACTCACCAGTGCTCAAGCCTTCCTTAAACGACGATTGACCATCTATGACGTGACCATCATCTATGCAAACGCGTGTTTCCATGATTTCTATTTTATGCCTTCTGTCCCATTTGTTTCTTTCAAATACCAGGTTTAACACTGATGTTATGAATAATTTTCAAACTGTAAGTCTGTGTGCTTTGTCCTTGCGGACACTGACTGGGACAAGCACTTACCGGGTCTTGTCTTAGTAAAGTCATGCTTTTGTTGAGTGAAAAAACAAAAACATGTGTGAAAGCAAACTGGACCCCAGAGCCAGCGCTTCTTTCAGCTGCTGTCAGGAGTGGGAGAGGTCACTTCAAGATCACTCAGAAACACTTCTGAGCAAGAGCTCACTGCCTATGTAGCATGTCTTCTGTCGTGTCCTTTCTCAGGGACAGGGTCTGTGGTGTCCCATGCTGGCTTTGAATTTTTTGTTGTTGTTTGTTTTTTTGACATAGGGTTTTGCTCTAGCCCTGGCTGACCTGGAATTCACTATGTAGTCTCAGGGTGGTTTTGAACTCACAGCGATCCTCCTACCTCAGCCTTCTGAGTACTGGAATTAAAGGCATGTGCCACCATGCCCGGCTGACTTAGAATTTTTGCAGCCAAGAACAATCATGAGCTACTGATCTTCCTTGCCTCTGCCTCCCAATGTTGGGGTACAGGCTTGTGTTATCATGTCTGGTTTATGTGGTACAGGAGATCCAACCAAAGGCTTCATGCATACTGGCTGGGCAAGCATTCAACCAACTGAACCACATCACCAGCCAATAATGTTGGTCTTTTAAAGAAATCTATTTTGGGCTGGAGAAATGGCTTAGGGGTTAAGGCACTTGCCTGTGAAGCCAAAGGACCCAGGTTTGATTCCCTATGACCCATGTAAGCCATATGCACAAGGGGGCACATGTGTCTGGAGTTTGTTTGCAGTGGCTGGAGGCCCAGGCGTGCCTGTTCTCTCTTTCTCTCTGACTCTTCTTCTCTCTCAAATAAGTAAATAAATTTTGTTTTTGTTTTTAAAGTAGGGTCTTTCTCTAGCCCAAGCTGGCCTGGAATTCACTATGTAGTCTCAGGGTGGCCTCAAACTCATGGCAATTCTCCTACCTCTGCTTCCCAAGTGCTGGGATTAAAGGTGTGCACCACCACGCCCAGCTTTAAAATATTTTTTTTTAAAAATCTATTTCTCTGCTCATTTTCTAGTGCTAGGAAGCTTTCTGAAAAACTGAGCTCTCCTGATGCATAAATAAATCTACTGGTCCCCTAACCTCATTTTATCCTACAATTCTTTTTCTATTTAATTTTGCCCTTGTGTGCAATAGGGCCGTTGCTGTGGGCTGGGCTCTGGTCCTCTTGGAACCAAAGAACATCCCACATTGTCATTTAACCTAAACCAAGGAGAATGGTGTAGGCTCTTCATTCTAAGAAGGAAATCCCGACTCCAAAATTGAGGATGCATCTCAGCCCAGCCCTGTGAAGTGCTCAGGCCCGAGTTCAGCCCTGACTGAGGGACCAGATGGGGACAGGCCAAGGCTCAACAGGAGTCTAAAAGTAGCCAAGTGTGAGCCCTAACTCAGGGCTATACATGAGCTCATGAGGTGACACAGTCCCCAGAGCTCTCAAGGGGACAAGTGGGACATGCCACAGCAGGGCTTAGTTACTTTGCTTAGGCAGACTGGAAAGCTGGGGTGCTCCTTTGCAGACTTTCTCATGTCCGACAGCACTGGGCCTGATGGTTTACCATCATAGCCACCAGGCACATATTCAGAGTCAGTCAAGGCTGACCTGAAGGCCAAAGCCTGTGGTGTGTCCCGCCTGAAGTCCTGATTCTTTTTGTTTTCCAAGGGGAAGCAGCCTCGGGTTTCACAAAGGAAAAGCTTTGTCAATTGCTCCTTGCAAGGGAATATTATGATGCCATCCCCTTCTCCCCCAGCAAGCACTGAGGATCCATGCCCTATGAGGATTCTCTCCCAGAGTTCCCCTACACTCGCCACCTTCCCCTAGTGCCAAGTTCAAGGCTTTCTGGGGACGACTGAGAGCAGAGATGTCACTGCCTCTGGGCAATGAAGATTACAGCTTTCATTCTAGGGCCTCACTGCGACTTTAGGGCACCCGCTGCTAAGGTTAACTGCAGGGGGCAGGATGGGAGGGTGGAGTCTTGGTACTTTCCTTTACTTGAGAACTACTAAGGCCCTGGTGTCAGTCGGCCTCCAGGTGGGGTGGGGGCACCCACAGCAGTGGGATCACCTTAGGTGCCACCTGGCCAGGGTAGACTGAGGAGTTAGGCATCCCAGGTGTCAGTTCTCTCTCCCAGGCCCACAAAACAACCTCATGTACCAATAAAATGGCCCAGGGTTGGTGTGGTCTTCCCAAGGTGGGAGTGGATGAAAAGCAGCTGTTCGGGGGGTGGGGAGGGCCTCTGGAGCGACAAGGAGGCATTCCATCTCTAGTATCTTTCCAAACCAGTGAGCCTCTGGTTCCCAACCCATCACGTATCTCAACAGGTAACAGCACCTCAAGGAAAGGACATTCAAGGAAGTCACTTGAAATGGTGACATTGGGAACAGAAGTAAGACCACCTCTGCTAGGGAGAATTTCTAACCAGGAGAGAAAGTATTCACACTGTCGGGATGGAATCCAGGTAATGGCATACAGTGACCAACTCTGGTGACAGAAACCACCATCACTAATCCTGGCCTTCTCTTGGCCCCTCCATGCACAGCTATGCACCTGAAGAGTCCTTGGCAATGACCCCAGCACCAGCTGGGCTCTTACAGGAGCTTCGTCGATCCAGCAGGACTAAGAAAAATGGTGACTGCAACCCTGACAAGCGGAAGCACTGGGCCTGCCCCAGACGGGCTGAGATTCGCTGGGCTCAAGGGAGACAAGGCAGGAACAGGGCCGTGACCTGGGTGTCTGTGTGATGCTTCCCTCAGCAACTGGCCCAGGGAGGTTCAGGCAGCAGGAGACCCTTGGCCACGGGCGGCGACATGTGACAGCTACTGTTTGAAGGCCCCGCGGCTCGTGCCAGCAGGCCAGGTCAGCGCCAGACTGACAGCAAACCCACCAGGTGCCGCCCTTCAGGCAGCTCTGCCTCGAGCCCGTTAATCCTCTGACTTCTAGCTTGCCTTGCTGCTCCGTACTGCCTGCGTGATGGGCTGGACCAGGCTGGCAAAGAGGAGGCCATTGTGTGTTTGCACAAAGTGAAACAAATGCAAAACTAGACCCAGAGAGAGAGAGAGAGAGAGGGAGAGAGAGAGAGAGAGAGAGAGAGAGAGGGAGGGAGCTTGTGACAAGTTCTACATATTTCTGGTCCTTCCATGCTGAGCGCAAACTAACGTTAGAATTTGGTGCAGTGAAATGGAGATGCAGTCAGCTGGTCCCGCCGCTAACGAGAGACACTTGCATATGTGTGCTAAGATTGTGAGTGAGCTCGCCATCTCCTGGCCCAGAGGAGAGGTGGGCTGCCTGTCTGACAACTCAGGCCTCACAGGCTTTCCTCAAGGAAACACTGTCCCCACTTGGGGCTTGG
The DNA here is from genome assembly GCF_020740685.1 of Jaculus jaculus. Classification (NCBI taxonomy): domain Eukaryota; kingdom Metazoa; phylum Chordata; class Mammalia; order Rodentia; family Dipodidae; genus Jaculus; species Jaculus jaculus. The sequence goes on along the minus strand of NC_059102.1, from coordinate 8,892,494 downwards.
CACCTCAGCCCGAAGTAATGCCTACAGACACACTGTTGAGTCTCCTGCTGCCCAGTGCACCGCAGTCCAGCTGCAGACTGGACATCCGAGTGCCCTTCATACCGCTGGACAGTAACCAGGCAGCCAAGCCCCCGCCCCCACCCTGACTGAACCCTCGGTCAGGAACAAGGATGACAGCTGCTGCTCTGGGGTAGATCATTTGACAGAGAAATCTATTTGCTGGCAGACTTCCGACTGCAGACTTCCTCAGCACTGGCCGGCTGCCATGCAGATGAAATCAAAATCAATATTCTTTGGTCCGCAAACCAGTGTGTTAACAATCACACTCCAAACAACTTATATAACATCCCTCCCCTCATACCTAAACAGCAGTGAATGTTTTTGTTCAAACACAAAGCAAAATAAACAGAAAGGGGGGGGTGGGGAGGGAATAAGGCAATTTTGCTGGTCCTCCTTCAGCAAAACCTTCCCAGGACTTCAATGAGGAGATAATCTTTCTGTGATTATGACCAAACCCTCTGGTTGCTTAGCAACACATAATTAAGGAATATGTTTTCAGATCCGCTTTGCAAGCCCAGCCATTATCAGATGAAATTAGGGGAGCAACAAATGTCATCGCCATGCAAATTAGTTGGCTGCAAAGAAAGAATGTTCCACTGTGAAAAAGAAGGTCCAAGCTTTCGAAAAAACGATCTGACTTCCCTCCTTGCACACATGGATTTACAAAAGTCAAAGCAAGTGTGTGATCCGATGTAAAGAGGAAAAAAAAAATCCACGAGTCAAAATTAGTGAGAGAAAAACGAAAGGAAAAAAAATTCCAGGCAGTTAGCCAGTCTCTCTTAAGAAAAATAAAGTGCCTGGAGAGCTGACAGAGGAGCAAGGGTGGCCTTGATGGTCACTGGCAGCTCAGGAAACCTGGGGCTCTGTTTTGAGGGGGGGAACCCCCATCTACAGAGATTCTAGAGATTAACCCTACTCTATGATGCTAAATGTACAAAAAGAATTGCATCTCAAAAGAATGTGCTTTGCTTTTCTAAGCTATGATTGGGGGGGGGGCAGAGAAAACTAATCAACATTTTCAATTTCAGTCAAGATATTTTAAAATAAGCATTCTGCTGTTCGGAGAATAATGCCACTTACGGGTGTTAACCACAGTGCCCAACACAAAGCATGCAGTCGGCTCGAGCTGTGACGAAAAACCACCCAGCATCCTTCGCCTTCCCTCAACCTGGAAATATATTCTTCCCTGCGAGTAAGCAGAATTCCCACCAGTATTTTCCAAATGAGAGACTAACTTTGTTTTTGAAACAGGAAGTTCTACGGGATTTCAAACATCTTGCTTTGTTTAACCCACAACTGTGGGAACACACACGTTTTAATCTCTATGGTGAATAATCTCTGTCTTTGATACTGGGTGCCGGCCTTGCAGAGGTATACTTCCACACCACCAGGCACTTTTAATTGCAAATGAATGATGCACAATTTACAGGCGGCGTTTGGCTAAACACTCCTGGCTTGTCCAGAGCTCCCTGATAGGAGACAGAGGCGCAGTACCCCTAGTGCAAAGAAGAAAACAGTCACTCAGAACGGTTTCTGAGACTCTCCAGGAAACAGCTGTTTCAAAACTGGAAAGAGAAAACTGCAAACCAACTGGGATTCAACCACAGCATGTAAAGGTAGCGATGCCCCAGGGCAAACCTGCTGAACCCCAGAGAAAACATAACCACTGCCCAGCCCAGGAGCTGGCCACAGCACTGTGCCCTGATGCTATTGGGGTGGGGGTGGGGGTGCGCAATGCAAGGATGTGTTTGCTCTCTGCGGGGATCTCACATTCCCTTCTCCAACCTTCCTCTCCTCCCCCGTCCCCGAGGTTACTTGGCTCTGGAGTTAGCATGGTCGAGACGATGATGGGAGCCCCTGTACGCCGAGCCACCTTCTGGTAGGGCGAGTGTGGTGTGTGGCTGACCGGCGGCACGGGAGCCGGCTCCACAGGAACGCCAGGTTTCCGTAAGAGCTGGGGGCTGCTGAGAGGGCTGGGCAGTGGCGAGGCGGTCACGCTGCGTTCCCTCTTCAGCAATTCCATGGGCACGGTGTACGAGGTGGAGTACGCTGTCCTGGGGCCTGGGTGAAGGGGGCTCGAGGGGCCTGGATTAGTCAAGGCCATCCCAGCTTGTGGGGCATATGAGGGGCCCAGACGTGTCGTCAGGGCACAAGGGGTAGGAGAGCTGTACCCAGAGTTGGAGGGGAAGTGGGGGATTTGGGCGCCCACCCCAGGGGCAGAGTAAGTGGCTGCAGTTTCCAGAAGGTGCTGCGAAGGCGCGCTGGAGGGCCGGCGAACTCCATCTCGGGGACGGGGAGCTGTCGTCTGCAGGGACCCAGCAGGGAGGGGCTGCAGGGCTGCGGCGCCCAGCGGAGCCAGGTCACTGGGCAGCAGCTCACTTCGGTGGCTGAAGCTGCTGGAGCGGGTGCGGGGCAGGGGGCCTGCCCGGTCCTGCCTCCGAAACTGCATCTCAGTCCTGTAGCTGCTGGCCAAGCGGCTCAGGACGCGGGCCTGGCCCAGGTTGGGGGCAACAGCCTTGATATCGGCATCTTCCATGGTGGCCAGGACAGCTGGGGAGTCGAAACCTTGCTGCAGCAGGGCAGCCAGCGTGGCCTCTGCCACACCCTCTGCCTGCAAAAGGGCCAGGAATTCGGGGAGGATGCTCCTCTTGCCCCCTGGCCCTTGGAACGTGGGAAGGTCGGCACCGTAAGTCTCATAACCCATCTTTGACTGCACACTCTCCCGGACAGGCCCATAGCTTTGATTCAGGGGGCCAGAGGCCACCCCGGTGCTGTTTTCAGCAGCAGCAGCTGAGCTGGGATCCACGACCAGGCACGTTGGGGCCACCTGTCTAGCAGCTGCAGAATCCACAGGCCTGTCAGCAGTATCATTGTAGACCTGACTGGGGGGATAGGCGGGTGTCTCTGTCCCAAACCTGTTATCAGGCAATTCCCTTCCATACCGCCCAGGCGACAGGGCCCTGCTGTGCGTCCGCTGGCCTTGAGATGCCAGTTTACCCCCAGGATCCTGGTACAGGTGGCTGGCGTCCTGCAGGCCTTGTACTTGTTCCCATGGCACCCTGCTGCCAAGCACTCCGTAGCTGGGCACTGGCCTGTTGACTCCTGGGTCCCGATAGAAGGGAGGCTCCTTGGGCACCCTGGCGCTCCTGGGCGGGCCGCTATAGTAGTCTTGTGGCAGCAGGGTGCCGCGGCCAGACATCACTGCCTGTCTGCTGTCGTAGGTGAAGTCAGGCACAGAGCCCTTCCTTGCTGCCAACGAGTTATAAAAGGCTTCTTGGTACAGGTAGGGCTCCACAGGCCCCGGCAAGGTGATGTCCTGCGCTCGGTGGCTTAGTGGCTCACACCAGGTCCCCTCTCCAGGGCTATATGTCAGAGAGCTTCTCCTCCCCAGAGACCCAGCGTTCTCCCAAGGGCCCTCATACCAGCCAGCAGCATCCCAGCTCTGAGAACGGCCAATATTGATATGCCTGTTGGGAACCGGCATTGGCAGAACAAATGACTGTAGACGAGGCAGGGGAGGAAGGCTTTCTTTATAAATCTTCAGTTACATACATCAAAACCAGACCTGGCTGCATGTGAGCCTTCCGAGACGACAGGAACAACCAACTGGAGGTTTGTGTTTCAAAGTAAGCCTAAATTATTAATCCGCGGAAACCTTAGCAGGTGAAAAGCAAACTCACGGTCCCTTCACCTCACTCCGCCATGGTCGCCTGTGAGGTCTGGCCTGCGCAGCTCCGGCTTGGCAAGGAGGCAGAGCTCCAGCCTGCCGGGCCCCCTTCCTGGCTGCGGGGCTCACATGGACCTCAGCTCTCGCAGCGTGAGGATTAGGAGCTAAATAAAACCCCTAAAGCTGTTGAACCATGTGACATCTCAGACTGATGAAGGCGGCCGTCTGCTCCAGCCAGACCGGCTAACTCCTATGGGGAAGGATCCCACGTCGCTCCTCCCTTCCGCTGAGCCCCCTCCCACTCCTCACCAGGTATTTGGGGACACACATGGATTTTCCCTGTCTTTCTGCGTCGTGGGACGGGTGGGGGGGACCTCCACTTCATGCCAGAGAAACAAATAAAATAGGATAGCTTGGATGTCGGTCCACTCTTAATCCCACCCCTGTGAAGCATTAATCTGTCACACACAGCTAAGAACAGGCCAGATGTGGGTGGAAAGAAAGCCTTGCGTGTGACTCTAGAAGCCGAAGTGTCCTGAGAAGCTGGCCAGGCCCACGACCAGGCTCTTCGCTTGGGGATTCTGGTGACAATCAAACAGGTTACGGTGCTCAACTCCAAATAGATGCCTTACCTCTTGGTCAAAGGACAGACTATTTCATCCTCCCAGGGAAAAAGACAAGCACGTATCTAACCTGGAATTCATTAATGGAGAACAGCGACAGGTCAGGCCGGGAGGAGGTCGTGCTGAAATCAAGCAGGAAGTGGCTGGACCTTGTATCTCATCTTGTAATAAACGTGCAGGAGGAGATTCTGGGGGCTTATGTTTGTGGGCAGGAGGCGAGCCCTGTTTCTCTCTGCCCCCTGGACACTTCAGAGCCACCAGATTCACAACACAAACCAAGAAGCCACAGAGTGTCTGTGCGCCAACGCGGTGATTTGACTGAGCAGCCGCGACGCCTATGACGTCTCTGCTGTCACTCACTCACGTCTTTCAATCTAAGCTTCAACCTGAACATTAAGCTTGAGAAAAACTAATAATAAGATGGAAAATGATGTGAGAAATGCTGGAGACTTACTGCGAGGTGGGAGTGTGGGTGTAACTCCCTGTCTACACAGCAGCTCGGGGCAGAGCAGTGCTCCTGCCCAGCCAGTGCGATGTCTGCGACACACTCTGTACTAGATGCCAGGACAAGCTCTGTGTAAAGCCCTGATGCTTCCTATGGACTACTGCCCCCAACCTGTCTTTTAAAAACATTTTCTTTTTTCTTTTCTTTTTTTTTTTTTTTGTTTTTTTGTTTTTTTGAGGTAGGGTCTCACTCTGGTCCAGGCGGACCTGGAATTAACAATGTAGTCTCAGGGTAGACGTTTTTACTTTTTGATTTGCAAGAAGAGAGGTGAGCGTGTGTGTGTGTGTGTGTGTGTGTGTGTGTGTGTGTATCAGAGCCTTTTACCACTGCAAACATAACTCCAAATACATGCTCTGCTTTGTGCATCTGGTGTTACACAGGCACAGGAGAACCAAACCCAGAGATGATGCAGGCATCATTATACTTTGTGTAAATGGTGTTACACGGGCACTGGGGAATCGAACCCAGAGATGCAGTCTTCACGTGCAACCACCTCTAACCACTGCGCCATCCTCCCAGCCCTCCAAAGCCAGTCTTAAGTTAACAGATGGCCACTGCACAGTGCTGCTGTGACCACTGCTAGATTGGTGTGCAGCTCAGTGGAGGGCCTGACCCACCCACCCATGGCCCCAGATAGCCCGCCGAGCCCCAATCATAGATGGTCTCCGTTTCTGACCCAGAAGGCCAACGAAGCCCAAGGAAACACCCTGGCAAGTGGCAGAGACCAAAGTCCTCCACGATCTCCTCTCCCAGGATGAAGAGGAGGGACACAACTGAGGAAAAGTAGGAAGCCCCGCAGCCAAGCATGGGCTTCCCACACACTGATGAAGTAAGTCTTCTGGTGTGACTCCTCCTTGGAGCATTCATGGCCACAGGCTGACAAGAATGGGTGAGAAGGGCTGGAGGGATGGCCTAACAGTTAAGGGGTATGCCTGCAGAGCCAAAGGACCTCGGTTCAATTCCCCAGGACCCACATAAGCCAGATGCACTGTTTGTTTCCTGTGGCTAGAGGCCCTGGCAAGCCTATTCTCTCCCTCCCTTTCTCTCCAATAAAAATAAGTAAGTAAATAAACATTAAAAATATACAGGTGGTGGGCTGGAGGGATGGCTTAGCGGTTAAGCGCTTGCTTGTGAAGCCTAAGGACCCCGGTTCGAGGCTCGGTTCCCCAGGTCCCACGTTAGCCAGATGCACAAGGGGGCGCACACATCTGGACTTCGTTTGCAGAGGCTGGAAGCCCTGGCGCGCCCATTCTCTCTGTCTCTCCCTCTATCTGTCTTTCTCTCTGTGTCTGTCACTCTCAAATAAATAAATAAAAAATGAACAAAAAAAATATTTAAAAAGATATATACAGGTGGGCTGGAGAGATGGCTTAGCGGTTAAGCGCTTGCCTATGAAGCCTAAGGACCCCGGTTCGGGGCTCGGTTCCCCAGGTCCCACGTTAGCCAGATGCACAAGGGGGCGCACGTGTCTGGAGTTCGCTTGCAGTGGCTGGAAGCCCTGGCGCGCCCATTCTCTCTCTCTCCCTCTATCTGTCTTTTGCTCTGTGTCTGTTGCTCTCAAATAAATAAAAAATGGACAAAAAAAATACACAGGTAATATGATGGAGAATGGAATTTCAAAGGAGAAAGTGCAGGGGGGGTAGGGGGGGAATTAGCATGGGATATTTTTATAATCATGGAAAATGTTAATAAAAATTGTGGAAAAAAAAAAAACAAAAGAATGGGTGAGAAGACCCTGGGCCAGGCTGGGCTCTACACAAGCTGTTGTGTGCACACCTCTTTGGCAAGTGCCAATGTTTGGGCATTAACCCATCGGCCATTTCCTGTTCTTCCTCCCTGTGATTAAAAAACAAGACTCAGACAGTCCCCCTCAGACATAGCCGATCAACTCTAGGAGTGATCTGGCAACCCACCCCGGGCCTGCGGCTCCTGGCTGCCATGGAGTACTGTGAAGGTCCAGTTCACAACTCCAGACAGAACTGCCAAGAAGAAGGTTGGTGGTGTGTAAGAAACCATACCTGAGACAGTATAAGGGGGGTGGGGGCATGGAAGACAGACTCCACAGTGCTGTCTACCTGCTGGCACACCAAGAGGCCAAGATTCCATTCCCAGCAACTTCTAGCTGGTTCTGTTTGGAAGTCGCCCAAACCCATGCTGTCTGGGCTGTGTAACATGCTAATTATTATGACTGATGTTTTTCTCTCCTAGGCAGAAACACCTGTACCTGGACTTCAGGCTGTTCCAAACACTATGGCAGAAATTATTATTTTCTTAACACTGTAGACTCTCAAGACAAATTAAACTCAGGAAAGCTCTGAGCAGGGAGAAGAGCCACACAGCCAACGCAGGGCTACAAGCGACGACGCCCCAGACATATTCTCAAGTCTGTGTGGCGTCAGGCACGAGTCACCATTACACACACTTACAGATACTGACTGTTCCAGGAGGTTCCCGGCACTTTCCCAACTAGCGGAGACGTGAGCATGGGGTCAGGACGCCACGCGGGAAGTCCTCAGAAAAACCCCCAAGAATTCACACCCAACCAGACATCCCACGGCCATTACAAGTCGGGAAAACGATGACTCTGAGGGTCACACTGCTTAGAACAAACAAGATCAAGAAGCTGGGCGTGGTGGTGCATACCTTTAATCCCAGCACTCAGGAGGGAGAGGGAGGAGGATCGCCGTGAGTTCGAGGCCACCCTGAGACTACAGAGTGAATTCCAGGTCAGCCTGGGCTAGTGAGACCCTACCTTGAAAAACCAAAAAAGGCTTGGGAGGCGGTCCAGTGGTTAAAGGCACTTGCTTGCAAGGCCTGTTCGATTCCCCAGTTCCCACATAAAATCAGGTGTACAAAGTGGTGCATGCTTCTGGAGCGCATTTGCAGTGGCAAGAGGCGCACACTCTCCTCCCTTTCTCTCACTCTCTCGAATAAATAATTTTTTTTTTTTTTTTTTTTTTTAAGAAAGAGGAAAGATCAGAAGATGGAGCCAGCAAATCTCAAGGCTGGGCTAGGAAGGTCACTCGGCCCTTGTCCTGGGGCAGCTGTGCAGCTCCCAGCAGCCCCTGGTGGGACAGTGTTGCTAAGTGTCTCGCAGAGTCTCAGGACAGCCAGCCTACCTTGGCACTGCCTTCTACATGGTAGAGCTCCAGACAGGCCTTGGGCTCCTGGTGCCTCTCCCAGCCCTGGCCACGAGACCAAGGCAGCCTGAGAGGATGGGTGGGTGTGGCTGTGGGCGTACGGAGGGGCTTCCCTGTGCCTGCCAAATACCAAGATGAAGCCATGTCTGCAGCCTTCGGCAGCTCCCCAGGGACAGGGCTGAGGTTAGTGGGTTACACACTGTCTTCCGGCCAAGACAGGGCCAAAAATGGGGCTGTGACATACTCACTTCCTACTTTTTAAATGTGGACAGGCTGGGCTTGGATTTTTCTGTTTCTAGGTCCTAGAGTTCATGTGCAAAAGTAGCTTTTTTTCCCCTCCCTTCAAAAATGCCCTTCCCTCCTGTCCACCAAATATTCCCTCACCAAACTTAACTTGAATGTACTAGGAAAACAGGAAATGTGAGGGTGGCACAACTGTCTCATCATCAGTGACATGGACAGGCTTCACCACGTGGTGGCGCACTCCACAGTTCCTGCCACGAGCTCAGGAAAGTCAGAAAGAGCAAAATGCCACCAACCAACCAGCCCTTTTTGAAGGTTGGCCCCTCTGGAAACTGCCCCAGCCCTCCTAACTCAGAAGTTTGCCAGGGCTCCAGTGTCTGTCTGTTGTCTCCACTAGAAAAATTCTAGCGAGCCAGGCAGGGTTGTGCACGGGAAGCTGAGGCAGGAGGACCACAAATTCAAGGACAGACTCCAAAATTAACCAAGTAGGGTGTGGTGGTGCGTGCCTCCTTTAATCCCTGGGAGGCAGAGGTAGGAGGATCGCTGTGAGTTCGAGGCCACCCTGAGACTTCCTAGTGAATTCAAGGTCAGCCTGGGCCAGAGTGAGACCCTACCTCAAAAAACAAAACAAACAAAAATTAACCAGAAACCACCCCAAACCGTACCAAAACAAAAAAGTTTCAAGTTTCAAGAACCATGTGGAAAGCAGGTGTGTTGTTTGGTTTGTGTGTGTGTGTGCGCGCACATGTGTGTATGTATCAACATGCCTGGCATTAAAAAAAAAATTTAAATTTATTTTTGTTTAATATTTATTTGAAAGTGACAGACAGAGAACGAGGCAGAGAGAAACAGGCGCACCAGGGCCTCCAGCCACTGCAAACGAACTCCAGACGTGTGCGCTCCGGGGAAACGAGCCTCGAACCAGGGTCCTTAGGCTTCACAGGCAAGCACTTAACCGCTAAGCCATCTCTCCAGCCCATGCCCGGCTTTTTAACATAGGTTCTGGGAACTGAATATTGTGCTTTTGAAGTACTTTATATGGGCGTGGTGGTGCACGCCTTTTAATCCCAGCACTTGGGAGGAGAAGAAGGAGAATTGCACTCATTTCAAGACCACCCTGAAACTACATAGTGAATTCCAGGTCAGCCTGGGCTAGAAAGTGAGCCCCTATCTCGAAAAACAAAATAAAGCAAGCACTGACTGAACTATCTTCCCAGCCCCAGGTGCTTCCGCTCTCTCGTGCAGGCTGACCTCAAACCTGCTTCAGCTTTCCAAGGGCTGGGAACACGTTACACACGGGCTGCCGCACTGGCTGGAAATCAGATTAGACTCTCACTCATGGGGAGGTGGAAAAGCCGCTCTCCCGGCCCATCTGCAGCAGGACAGCGGAACTGAGGTGTGCCAGAGACCTTCACTTCAGATGGAAGTGCACACCACACACTGGAACCACAGCCCCCTGGGAAGACCTTTCTCAGCTCCTTCAGGGCACAGCGAGGAAAGCCAGGTTCAAAGCAGGTGCCCCCGAAGATGCCACCCGCCGGTCTAGTGCTAACCCGTCTGGAAGTTCGGAAGGTCTTGGCCCTCTCACTCTGCTCTCTATAATGCTGAGATTCCTCGATCCATCACCCCACTTGTTCATATGGGACTTAACATTCCAGAGCTTCTTCCTTCATCTGGAACGTGGGACACCTATGATCCCCATCCACCAGGGTCCAGGCCAGCTAAAAAGCTTTTTCAAAGTTCAATCTGTCACCTTGTCTCTAAATCCAAATAAAGCTGCACCATGATAGGAGAAAAACCATTGCAGACCCAGGGACCTGGCTGTACAGAGAGCCGGGATGATTTCTACATGGGGTGGATGAACAGGAACCCGCCCCGGACATTCCCCCCTCCTCTGAGCAGGTACTTTACACGGGGGCTGTAAACCCACCAGCTGAGCCGCTGTCTGGGACCCAGCGGTCCTTGACCTCAGGAGTACGTGGTGTGAAGAGGGAAATGGTAGATGGGTACCCAGTCACCAGCAAGAGCCTCCTCCAGGATCAAGTGGCATCTGGATATGTAACCACTGGGAGCTCAAGCAGCCCTATCAACCAGGGTCTGTCCGAGAACTCCTCCGCAGCGACGAGGAGGGCATCAGTCCACGGTCCTGGCACACAGTCAGGAGATCTAACAAGATGGCTATCTGCTTCCCAGGAAGGGCAGAACCATCTTGTCACATACGTATCTTCATGCAGGAGTGAGACCAATGAGACACAGTGGCAGAGGGACAAGGAGTGTGCAGAGCCACCACGCAGAAGCGTGCGGTGGTTTGCAGAAGCCGTCCCAGCCCAGCACTGGGTGCCCTCCCAAGGTCTTGCTAGATGCACAAGGCCTCTCTGTTGAGAAAAACAGTAAATGCACAGCCAACACACATGAGATCTGTTATCAAGAAACCAATGGGGGGATGGCTTGGCGGTTAAGGTGTTTGCCCGTGAAGCCTAAGGACACTGGTTCGATTCCCCGGGACCTATGTAAGCCAGATGCACAAGGGAGTGCATGCATCTAGAGTTCATTTGCAGTGGCTAGAGGCCCTGGAGTGCAAATTCTCTCTTTCTCTCTATCTGCTTCTCTCTCTCAAATACATAAATAAATAAAACTAAATTAAAAAAAAAACTCAAGGACACATCAAGTAATGGTCTGATGAACGTAGCATGCCAGCCAATCCGCAACAGATGCTCCCGCCTGGACGAGTAGCTTTGGGAAGGGGAGGGGAGGGGAGGGATAGCCCACAGCTATCTTCACGGCTATTGTCACCAGGGAGGTTCTGCTCAGTGTACTGACTCCTTTGAAGAAAGTCACTCTGTCTTCAAAAATGACAAGTAGTAAACGAACGCAGAGAAAAGCAGTCTGAGATGACCCAGTGTCTCTAGGACTCTTGCAGGAGGTCTGAGCCTCTAAGGGAGACAGTGTGTGCTGGAGAAGGGGGCGGAAAGGCAGAGGAAGTCACCGGAAGAGAGCCAACTCCAGCCACAGGCCCCAACTGGGCCCCACGTCCTCCAGCCCCAGAGCAAGCCCTAAGCAGTCCCGACACGCAGCTCTTGGGGATGTGATGAGCAAAACCTGCCCATTAGCAAACAGACCAGAGCAGAGAGAAGTTTATGCGACAAATGGTCAGGGACGATGAACCAAACGCACAGGTAGAAGGAGGGCTCGACTGGACCCACGCCTCAGGTGATAGTGGAGGGACAGGTGGGTTGGTACCAATCAGAGGAGGGAATCACTGCTTCAAATTAAACTGGCCAAATACAACAACGTGGTGAACTTTTTTTAAATTTTTTGTTGTTATTTTTATTTATTTATTTATTTGAGAGTGACAGAGAAAGAGGCAGAGAGAGAGAGAGAGAGAGAGAGAGAGAGAGAGAGAGAGAGAGAGAGAGAATGGGCATGCCAGGGCCTCCAGGCACTGCAAACGAACTCCCGACGTGTACACCCCCTTGTGCATCTGGATAACGTGGGTCCTGGGGAATTGAGCCTCGAACCGGGGTCCTTAGGCTTCACAGGCAAGTGCCTTAACCACTAAGCCATCTTTCCAGCCCCAACATGGTGAATTTTAAAAATTATTTTTTAATTGAGACAGAGAGAGAAAGGGCACACCATCGTTTCAAGCCGTGGCAAGTGAACTCCATATATACATGCACCCCTTCTGTGCACCTGGCTTTGCATGGATACTGGGGGACAGAACTTGGGTCATTAGGCTTTGCAGGCAAGTGCCCTAACAGCTGAGCCTTTCTCCAGCCCCAACATGGGGAATTTTTCATCTTGTACAAATAACTGCTTTCTGACGTATGACTACTGCTTTACAATGTAGAGCACTATTTTGGCACATTTGTTTGTATTTAAGAGCTTTGAGCCATGTCTAGTTGACTATTGTATATTTATTTACACGGTTAATGTAATTACAGCTAATCACTTAATTACTGGAAATGTGTATAATTGCCTGATCCCAACATACAATTAAAATGTATAGAGACATTATGAATCCATTTTTTTTAATCTAGGTTTTGAGGCCTTAAAAAAATTATTCATTAGAAATAATCAGGGAAGAAGGTGTAATGGCACACGCCTTCAATCCCAGCCCCTCAGGAGGCCGTGACAGGAGGATCTCTTGTGAGTTTGAGGTCATCCTGAGACTACCTAACAAATTCCAGCCTGGGCGAGAGAGAGACCCTACCTCGAAAAACCAAGACAGGAAAGAAAGAAAAGATCAGGGGCGCCTACGGGCAGCAGACTTCCAGACGGTTTCTCTTCAAACCAAACAAGCCAAGAAAGATGGGCCAAACAATGTAGCAAGCAAGAAAAAGCTCCCAAATTAAAACAACAACAAAAAGTTGGAGAGGGGAGAACCTGGAAAGACTAAGCAGTTAAAAGCACTTGCCAGCGCAGTCTTAATGGTCTAGGTCCGATTCCCCAGAACAAGCATTAAACCAGATGCACATGGAGGCATGTGCGTCTGGAGTTCATTTTCAACGGCTAGGGGCCCTGGCATACCCATTTCCTCTCTTCCATTCTTTCTCTTCCCCTGTCTCCTTGCAAATAAATAAAATTCTTAAGGTCTTACAAGGCTGGCAGTGATGCTAAACTTCCAGTGTGTGTTTTTAAACAAAGGGGGGTGGGGGAAACACAGAAAACCAATCCTGGTGCAGGTTAGGGGACTCATCCTCCTGCAGGGAAGAGAGAGCCATTTGGCAGTAAGGTCCCTGCCAGGCAAGGCAGGCAGCTGAAAGAAACACCCACAGCCACACCTAGGGGCACTGAGCACACAGCTGGGCCTCAGCTGGCTCTGGCCATCTCTGCCACTTCTGTTCCCTTGGCGACCTGGAGGCATGCATGTCTGCGTGACTTAGGGATTCAAGGACGTCATGACCAGAGGTGCACTCAGTCTCTTGGGGGATGCTCTGCTGAGGGATGCTTCCATGGTGGAGTTGAACCTGATAAGAACAGAAAACCACTCTCCACACAGAACGCCATAGGGGAAATGCCCTCCCACTTTCTTTGTGATTTGTCCTCCCTAAAGGAGACAGAAAAGTCATGCTTCTTTCCTTTCATTCTAGACCATGAGAGCATCCCAGATGAAAGGAATGTTTACTATAAGTGCCTGTTTAAAAGCCGATTCATACCACTACCTTTATTTACTTAGCACATGAATACATTATGTGATAAAGGGGCTTGCTGCAGCTCAACCAATACCATCTTGGAATCATTTCTCCACATTTCTAAAGCACTTGAATACAATAAAGTAAAATGAAAGACATATTTATTTTTGCAAGTCACATTCTTCATAATCATAGGAAAAGAATGTGTTTAAGGGCTGATCCTATGTAAGCCACAATAAGATGGTCTAACAAAAGGTCATCGGCAAGGCCACTGTAGTGCATTACAGTTCTATACACCCGGGGCCACTGGAAAGGCTTCCCCGCAAGGCTGAATGACAGCAAGCTCAGTCTCTGATCAATAAATATTTGGAGCAAAGCAAACTACCTCTATCGTGAACTGAAAGGTATTCAAACTCTCTGGCTGGTGCAATTCACAAATGGACCACGTCAATTATGTCAGCAAACTAGAGAGAAAGAAACCAGCACCGAAATTATACATCAGAGAGACAAGGCCGCAATTTGGGACTGAGAAGCCCATGTTATCAAAGGCTGCTCCGTAATTATTCTATACAGCAGCACTCAAGGAAGAGTGTCTGTACACGGGCATCAAGAAAGAAGTGGAGAACAAATTGCAAATATCAAAACAGAAGGGTCACTTACGAAGAACATTACAACCTGGCTTCTAAGTCACCTTGAAAGACTGTGTCTTATTCCAACTGACTAGAAAAGAGTCCCGAGGACTTTGTCTAAGCCCTCATCTTGGAGCAGAGATGTCCCTTGGTGTGTATGGATGTGAAACCCCATGCTCCAAGAACAGGTGACAGAGTAATGTAGCCCCAAGCCATCTGTCCATGGCTTGACTTAAGGCCACAGAGGGCAACAGCCCAAGTCCCATAGAGGGACTAAGAACTGACCATTTTCACTAAGGCAGGAGCTGGGCAGACTTGGTCTGCGATAAGAAAGGCCTAGTCCAAGCCTGGCGAGAGACCCCCACGGCAGGTAAATGGGCAAGATTTAACTGTTGCTCCTGGAAACCAAAGAAAGAAACAAAGTTCATCAGAGCACAGAAAGGATGGTTGTGGCTACAGAACAGGATGGAGATGCCCGCAGGCAACTCCAATGCTGCGGAGGCAGGAAGACTGCTGTGCCTGGAGCACAAAGTGAAACCCTGTTTAAAAAACACGCTAGGGCACTCAGGAGGCACAGGTAGGAGAATCACCAGTTCCTGGCCACCCTGAGACTACATAGTGAATTCCAGATCAGCCTGGGCTAGAGTGAGACCCTACCTCAAAAAACAAACAAGCAAACAAACAAAAAAACCCCCATAACCACAAAAATGGCTCGACAGTTAAAAGGTGCTTACTTGCAATGCCTGGTTTTGATTCCCAAGTAGTCACATAAACAGCCAGATGCACGAATGGTGTGTGTATGTCTAGAATTTGTTTCCAGTGGCAAAAGGCTTGTGTGCCTATTCTCATTCATTCATATTCACTCTCTGTGTCTGTCCCTCCCTCCCTCCCTCCCTCCCTCCCTCCCTCCCTCCCTCCCTCCCTCCCTCCCTCCCTCTCTGCAAGGCCTTCAGGCAGAACACATCTATAGACTTGATCTGAAACAGCAGTCAGAGAAACAACAGAAGTTATGCTAACCCTGGTCACCAGCTATCCAGCGCCATGGGCACCACCAGTTTAGACCTCTGAAAGGTACATCAGCTCATGCCAGGAACAACTCTGACTTCCTTAGACATGGGACCATGGATTCAGAGTAATGTAATCTAGCTTGTACTCATCGAGAGTGTTTATCAAGAATTTAAAAAATGGCTCTGGACCCTTAGCCTTTGTAGACAAGTGTCTTAACTGCTAAGCCACCCCATAGGTCCCAAGTAAGCCAGATACACAAAGCAAGGCAGCAAATGTGGACAAAGTGGTGCACGTGTCTGGAGCTCAACTGCAGTGGCTGGGGCTCCTGGTGCACCAATTTTCTCTCTCACACATAGTTTAAAGAGGAGGGGGGGCTGGAGAGATGGCTCAGCGTTTAAGGCATTTGCCTAGAATCTGATGACCCAGGTTCAATTCTCTAGTACCCACATAAAACCAGAAGTACAGGGTGGTGCGTGAATTTGTTTGTTTTCAGTGGCTAACTGTCCTGGTGCACATATTCTCTGTCTTTCTCTGTTTATAAATAAATAAATAAAGATTTAAAGATGATTGCAAAGCTATGGTTTCTGGAGAATCATGAATGCCTAGATGAAGAAATACTGAACCTTCAGGTATAAAACACAGCTGGAAATCCTATAGGACAGACGGAGAAAGAGGAAGCCACATTGGTGGCTCGCGCTCATGACAGAGGAGGGCGTGGGCGGTATCTTTTTTTCTTTTCCTTTTAAAATGATTTATTTATTTGAGAGAGAGAGAGAGAGAGAGAGCAATCAGGGCCTCCAGCCACCGCAAGCAAACTCCAGATGCATGTGCCCCCTTGTGCATCTGCTTATGTAGGTACTGGGGAATCAAACCTGGGTCCTTAGGCTTCACAGGCAAGTGCCTTAACTACTAAATCATCACTCCAGCCACTAAATGTAAATTTTTTAGTAGTATGTATTCATTATATATAATGATGAGTTTCATAAAGACAATCTCAGGATCCACAAAATAAGAGAAAACATAGAATATTAGAGCCTCATTCAGCACAGCCTAGCCTCATACTCACTATGTAGCCAGAAAAGACCTTGAGTTTTTAGAATTCCTGGATTCTCTGGTGGGCGGTATCTTTGCCGAAGCCGCCTCATTCTTGTCTCCAACGTAGTAGTTTCAGTAGAAACGGTGGGTGGAGACGGTGGGATACTCTTGAAGCCAACTGGCTACAAATGCTCTACAACACCAATTCTTTTGAAAGTCTGAAAGGCCATGGGATTATATGAGACTCTTTAGACGAGAGACATGCTAACTGAATATAATGGATGACCCTTCACTGCTTCCTACACAGACAGACAGACAGACAGACAGACAGACAGGACAGCAACACAGCTAAAACCACACATGTGTAAGAAAGGTGAGCGTGCAGACTATGGGATGGTGCTGCAGTAATTTAAATTTTGGGAGGAAAATTACACTATGGTAGCTATGTAGGGGAAAAGCACCCTAAAAAGAGACACAGGCTATGGCTTGGTTAAGAGGCAATGACTGTGTGCTGCAAACGTGTTTCAGAAGAGAAAAAATTCAACACACACATATACACTCACCCACCCACACATACACACTCCTGTCTCTCCATAAAGTGTAGCATTATCTACTCTTAAATGCCATTCAAAAAAATACTGGTTTTCAGTGTACCAAACTTTGTAAACAGTTTGAACGGTGTTGCCAGGGACCAACAGCAGAAAATTCTGAATATTTTCAGTGTTTGTTTTTTAAATCCATTAAATGCTAAGGTCCTTAAACTACAGCCGAGCCCCAGGGCCGTGGAGGAAGGCACAGCCAGTGCTCTTACGTCCACAGCGCACAGCTCTCAAGGACTTGGGGTATAAAGTAGAAAGTCTTTGATGTCCCAACCCCATGTGGCTTGAGCTACATTTATTTAAAGGACAAACAATTCCATATGGGTGGCTGCAGGAAAGGCACAAAGGGGAGCCTGTTCTTGCCTCTGAGCTGGTAGGCCAGTGACTGGGTGCATAGAGGGGTCTGGAGAAGGCCACAGGGCTCACCTACAGCCCCGTGAACCAAGCAGGGCTCACCTTGCAGACACGGGTGGTCACCAGGTCGTGGACAGCCCTGCTGACTGTAGGTTGACACAGCCCACTAACCCCCGCCCCCCCCACAACCTCCCAGCCACAGGCTCTGGAGCACCCCGCTACTAATTAGGAGAGGATGGAGCTTAATCAACATTTCAGAGTTTTGTCCCCAGGTTTCCATTAGATTTTAATTATGTTTATTTTTTTTTTCCTTTCATGAATAAAACACTTCCAGACAGTTTCAAAGATACCAGAGACTTGAAAACATCATGAGGGGCAGTGAGGGGCTCCCCAGGAATATCTTGGAATTTATTGTTATAAATATCTTAATGCAAAACAGATAGGGTCCAGAAACTTCAGGAAGTAACAAAAGCTGGTCCTAATAGATGATACCTTTCATATGCAAAATCAACTTAGGTATATGGAAGAAATGGAGCGCACAGTATGCCCCCCCTTTCTTCCTAAGCTCCACCCATGTCCTATCCCTTCCTAGGCCAACTACCTACACAGCCAAGGACAGTGATCCGTTAGGGTGGGAGGGGGGGCTGGGGTGTGATACAGTCAGACTCAGCAAGCTGGAGGGAGCAGCTCTTCACACTGTGAGTGAGGGCTCGGTGTCCTTCGTTCAAACCCGCCAACCACGCTGGCTCTTACCTTCACAAATTCTGTCCAATCGCTGTCGCTTGACTTTGTGCTTATCCACAAGGGCCATTCTTTATCGAACTTTGCAACTCTGATTCAAAAGGCAAAGCGGTCCTCTAAGAACTTAGGGGAACTCGCAGGAGTCTGCGTGCATTACGCCACTATGAACCCTGAAACAAGGAGAAAAGAATCCTTACTCTCTGGAGACCTCCAGGCCAATGGGTCACTTAGGGCTTTACTGCCACTTACTACAGGGAGACCTGTGGTCCAAGTCTTCCCCGAACGCTGGCGGAGGGTACTCCAGGTCAGCCGTAGCAACGTCCTGCTGCCTACCCTGGACCAGTCAGGAAGCGGGCAAGCGGGCGAACGCACACACGCATGCACGCACACGCACGCGTGTGTGATTGTCAGTCATTGCGGAAAGCCAATAGCAGCACACTGGTGGTTTCTCGCTCTTAACTTCCAGGCTATGAACGTAATTACTGACCAGCCTCGATCATAACTGATTCAAGTCTAAGGCCAGAAACAAAGGGACAGCTAGCAGGACAACTCTCACGGAGCCACAGAGGTGCTACGTGACAAGGATCGAGGCAGCTTCACAGCTCGCCCTGGAGCACCGGGCGCCGTGCCCCGATGGTACTGCGATGCCCACACCCGCCGTGGCTACCCGGGGCTCTCTCGAGGCCTCCGAAAATGCACAAGTTCTTTCCACAATGGACTTGAGACCATGAGTCAAAAAAACACAGCAAAGCACGACAGAAATTCCTTACCCCGCAATGTGAGAATGGAGGAAGAGTCTACACCACCACCAGGTTTGCCCATGTCCCCTTCTAGAACCTTCCTTGAATGCTGGGGGAGGGGAGGTTACAGACATCTGACCTTGCGTTTAATATCAGATCTGTAGGCTGAAGGTATAGTTCTCTGGCCCAGTGGCCGGTGGTCCAATCATCCCCAGGTTGCTTCAGGTCCCAGCGGGAGAGGAAGGGGCTGGCCCACAGCGCCTCTCATGGAATGTACCTTCTGAGTCCCAGATCCTGAGCCACGGACCAACGTGCTCTTGTTTGATTCACTACTTTGGGAGCTGAACTATTTCTATCAACTACCAGAAGAAGAGCAGGAAACCATTTTCTAGTCTTCTGCAATGGATTCCAAAGCTGGCATTATTTTAAAACAAACAATCCTACGCAAGAACGTCCTCAGGTCTCACACAAACCTGCGGAGAAGGGACGGGACACGAGAGGGGGGCTTAAGGGCTAAAGGCGAGGTGTCTAGCATGTGGGTTATTATGCAGAATTCCAGGACTGACTTTATCTGTCTCTCTGTTACTGGGGCAAGTTCCTGATAGTTAGTGGCTGATTTCCTAGCAATGAGGCAGAAAAGGCATCCCCTAAAGATTTATGGCGATAATTATGTGATTTTTTTTTAAAAAAAGGAGGCAAGCAAAAGCACAATTTCCACACACACACACACACACACACACACACACACACACACACACAAAGAACACGCTGGGCATGGTGACACATGCCTTTATCTAATCCCAGCACTTGGGAGGCAGAGGTAAGAGGATCGCCGTGAGTCTGAGGCCAGACTGGGCTAAAGGGAGACACCACCTGGAAAAACAAAACCAAAAGGAACACAACAACCAAGAAATGCCCAGCTGTTCTGACACAGGAGGTCTCCTCAAATGGGAGGGTTGCCACACGACACAACGCAGACCTCTGGTGTCGTCACTACGTCACTATGGTTGCGAATGTCCGCAAGGAGACCACGCATGAGCACGTCTCTAACTCTGGCCGCGTGTCAGCAAGGCACTGTGAGGGAGCTCCGGGCAGCCCTTGTCCTTTGGGGAGGCTGGGGATCTGATGTCTGCACCTCAGCGAGGGCCCCATCTCGACTCCCGACAAGAAAACAGAAGGCCTGTTACCTTCCTCATGCAAAAAGCGAGAGAATTAATTGGTTCAAGCTTGTGTCATGGGGATGAAAAACGACAGCACCGACATCTGAAGGACAGGCTGCTCACCCTCCTTCCCCAGCACCCAGTAAAGCATAATCATTTCTTTTGCTTTCCTTTGAATTTTAATTTGTATAATTAGATAGCTTACTGAAAAACTGATAAGAGGAATCAGAGAGAAGATCAGCCACCAACTTACACACCCATCTGCAGATCCCCAGGTGAGACACCCACCCAGTGTGTCACCAGTGATGGCAGACTCGGGCCTGCTGGTCTCGGTGACAGGGACCAGACAGAGACATACCTCCTACCCCGTATGTCATTAAAAAAAAAAAAAAAAATAGCCGGGCGTGGTGGCGCACGCCTTTAATCCCAGCAATGGGGAGGCAGAGGTAGGAGGATTGCCATGAGTTCAAGGCCACCCTGAGATGACAGTTAATTCCAGGTCAGCCTGGACCAGAGTGAGACCCTACCTCGAAAAACCAAAAAAAAAAAAAAAAAATACACGAAATGTGGCATTTTCCTTCTTTGTCCCTCCCACAGAACAAAGCTATTTACAATGACTTAATACAGCCACAGGCCTGCCTTGAACACGAGCTTTGAGGCTCATGACAACGTCACAGCCAGTACTAACTCCTAAGTCATGATCTTCCTGCCACTGGAATGTCATCATTTGTTGAGATGAGTCAAAATGTCCAACAACAACAACAAAAATGAAAGAAGATGTAAGGAAGAAAAAAGAAAAGGAGGAAGGGATGTGCCCTGTTTGTCCATGTTTGCTGAAGTTATACTTTGAACCACGACAGTGGCTCCAGACAGCAACAGCAGAGTGACCTTGCAGGACCATCCCAGCGCCTGAGTGAGGCTCAGTGAGAATGAGCTGGAAACAAGACCTCTACGGACCGTGTACTCACCAGCCTCGGACGTGCCTCCACCCTTTCTGCTACACCACACTCCCAACAGCGCACCTGTAGCTCAAGCAGGGAACAAACACCTTGAGAAAAGAGGGGCTCGGGGAGGTTGAAGGAAGAGGACAAGCCTCACAGGAAGAAATCTCCCTGTCCTCAGAGAGCTGCAGGAATGCCAAGGGCCACAATGTGCCCCTCTAGTGCATCTGCCTCAAGCGAGAGTTGTGGACTACGGCTCAAAGACATGCGAACAGGAAAGCCAACCTTCATCGTCCTGCCACATGGAGGGGACACTTTCCTAGCTTCACTTGCCCTATGCCAAGTGTGGTAATAAAAACGAATGATAAGTTTCAATTCGAACATGGCTGTGAGTCCTGTGAGGAAATCTTGTGCAGTCCTGCCCTGTTCCACCCAGGACATGAATCACCCCTTTGTCCGGCATTCCCAAGTTGTATGTCACCTGACCATTAGTGACTCAAGCGGCTCTCTGTTTATCAGATCAGTCTTGCACTAGTGAAATCTCTATGTTCGAGTCACACTTACTTTAACTTAATGGTGTCAAAGAGCAAGAGGTGTGATGCTGGCCATCTGGCTGTGCCAAAGAAAAGCCAACGCCACCCTTTCTGCAAGGAAAGGTGAGTTTTTCATGGCTATAAGATGTACAGGGAAAACCATAATATGTGTAGTGAAATTTGGTACTGTCCTTGGCTTCAGGCATCCTCTGGGAAACCTTGAGACAAAACACCCATGGAAAACATGAGGGGAGTAATGGACATAAGAAAGATGCTTGGAACTGGATGTGGTGGCGCACGCCTTTAATCCCAGCACTCGGGAAGCAGAGGTAGGAGGATCGCCATGAGTTCGAGGCCACCCTGAGACTACATAGTGAATTCCAAGTCGCCTGGGCCTGGACTAGAGAAAGAGCCTACTTTGAAAAACCAAAGAGACAGAGAGAGAAAAGGGAATTAAAAAAAAAAAACAAACAAAAAACAAAACAGAAAGATGCTTGGACTAACAATGCTGTCTGTAGAGTCTTGGGTACCACTTGTAGCTTCAGGTGTGGGAGTCCGGGCTGAGAAAGATGGCTTGGTGAAGACAGCACTTCCTGCATTCAGACCCTCAGACACCATGTGAAAGCCCGAAGCAGGCTTCTGCAGGCAACCGCAGTGTGCCTACGGCAAGAGCAGAGAATGTCCCAGACGCTTACAAGTAAGAGAAGCAAACGAGAGACCCTGCCTTCAACCAAGGTGGGAGGCGATGGCCACCCCAAAGTTGTCCTTTGCCCTCCATGCACACCCCCGTACACACAAACATACAGAGACACTCACCCCAACTAAGTAAGGCTTTAAACAAGAGATGCAAAAGTTAAGAAAAGGGAGTTAAATACCACACCTCTAAGCCACAAGCTCTGATGTTAAATCGGAGGGGAAAAACATCTAGAATTAAAGGCAAAAGCAATGGGAAGGTTTGCCCTCCCCCAACAGAGCCTGACATTTGGGCAGACAAACTTTCCCCAGTGGCCACCAATAACAGCTACATCTTGGCCAGACCAAGTCACTGTGTTGTTTCAGGGCACAGACTTATCCTGCACCAATTCACATTTTTAAGACTCTCCCAGCTTCTAGTTCTTGTGTTGATAAAAGATAAGGCAGCTGGGGGAATTGCAGAATAAGTGCACATCTTTAGCCTTGTCTCTCAAAATGAGAATTCTTCCAGAACTGGTTAAACACGATGATAGCTTTCATTCTTTTAAGAAAAT
This sequence comes from Jaculus jaculus, assembly GCF_020740685.1. Taxonomy (NCBI): domain Eukaryota; kingdom Metazoa; phylum Chordata; class Mammalia; order Rodentia; family Dipodidae; genus Jaculus; species Jaculus jaculus. The sequence goes on along the minus strand of NC_059102.1, from coordinate 8,870,137 downwards.
CTACTTAGACATTATGTTAATGAAGAAAGACCAAGTTTTGCAACAGTCTAATGGATTAATTGTAGTTAGGCAAGTACTGACAAATTCCAGAGCCAGCCCCAGAGCCCTCAGAACGTATCTCATTGTTAAACATGAACAGAGCGCAGATTCAAACATATGCAGTGAGTGCGGAGAGTCAATGCACGCACAAGGTCCCTGCAGCCTAGACAGTGGGAGGGAGGGGATCATCTGTCTTACCCAGCCTGGGGAAACCAAGGGCAAGATATGTTTCTTGGAGCCAATGTCCTGTGACCCTGGGAGGCCACGGTGAGGAGCTTGCAACTGTTTAGAAAGGCGACAAAAGCGTGCTGGTGGGAAGGCCACGTGCAGATCTGGTGCTCCTCAATGCCGGCCACCAAGCTCCTGGTGTGTTCCCAGAAGAAGCCACCAGGGCTCCTGACATCTCCAGGAAGCCATTCCAGGAGCCTCGGCAGTAAAAGCGAACCAAACGGCCTCCTTTCTGGTAAAGAGACTGGGGTGAGCCTTCAGACCCAAAGAGAACTGGCAAGCACCAGCCTTGGGTTTGGTGAAATGTCAGCCAGAACCCCAAGTCACTAACAAGATTACCCAATCTTCAGATGAGCTCATCAGAGTCGGCTTCTGAAGTGACTCATGTGAGCAGCATGTCTGTGTGCCCGTACATCCTGCCACGACTGCTGCTGAAGTCTTAATAGTCAAGTACAGTTCCTAGAGGGCTAGGACGGTGGTGGAAGTCAGGAATAATTATGAGGTTCCCCTTGTCATGAGTAGGGTCCTCTGGTAAGAAAACAGCACAATAAAGTCCACATACTATCAACCACTTCAGAATGGTGAAAAATACTGCCATGAACCCATGGCTTTTCTATTAGAGCAGCGTGGACGGACTCAGATCGACAGGTCCGTTCCTTCACCTTCCTTTCCCCTTCCCCTCTTCTTTCCCTTCTTCTTCTTCTCTCTCTCCTTGAACATACAGAAAAGGCCCCTCTTCTCCACAATTTCCTACTCAAACCCGAGAGGTAACCACAGGACCAGTCCACTACCCAGTAAGAGCCCAGAGCTGGAAACGGCCACCTCGGTCACTTGCCCTTTGTCTAAGCCTTACTCTCTGTTCCTCGGGGCTGTAAGAACACAGACAGATCCAGGAAACAAAATATGTAGATAACTCGAAGGGTGTCTACCACAAGGCCATAGCCCCATCCGCTGCCAAAGCCAGAGATCTTCAGAACGATGTAGAATTTTAAAAGATAACAACATGGTTTCTATCATCTACAGTGGCCAGCCCAGGGAAAAAACCACTACAACACACAGTAGAAAAATAAAGATGCCAACAAAACATGTGATCACACGGCCTTAAACTGGATTACTATGGATTATAAAAATAAAATTCAAAACATTGTTAATAATTTTAGGCCAGGTCGGTTTGGCCATTTCTAGAGTATTATAGAGCTTGGTTGGGTGTAGCTCAGCAATAGAGGGTTGGCCTGGCGAATGCAAGGCTCTGGGCTTCATCCAAAGCACATTACACAGCGTGTAAAGCCAAAGAAACATACACAGTAAGTCTGTTAGCACAGAATTCACACCAGGCCAAAAGGTCGTCACAGCTAAGGGGCTTTTCCTGGGTCAACAAAGTGACATGATGCTATCCTGGCTTCGGGATTTTGGTACACGCAAAAACATTTCTTAAGTGTGTTACGTGCAAGCTTCAAGAATTCTAAATATTTTCACTTGCTAAAAAAGCTACAGTCAAGGACAGAGAAGTAAGCAGAAAGACTTGCAATTTTCCTAATTTGGGTCATAATGAAAACTAAGTGTGGGTCCTCGTGTGTAACAGAAAGAAACAAAACGCTCCGGTTTACAAGTTTCACACATTCTAAAAGCATCTGTCTTCAAATATGCCTTGAAAAGAGATGTATCGGTTTTAATGATGGAGGCAAAATAAAGGGGATAAAAGTTTGACTGGAGAGAAATTCCCACTGTTTAGACTGAAGGGTCTTAAGAGGATGATAAACACGTGCTGTCCCAGCTCACCCACGGCTTCCCATGGGGGCTGGAAGTGGGGCTGAGCCAGGCTGAGCCGGGCTACAGGGTGAACGATCTCACACCCTTGGGGACATGACGGCTTGTCTTCAGTGACATGCTTAGTGCAGGAAATGATCCTAGGTTTTTTCTTTTTTATGAAATCTGAACATTTAAATGTGGCCATCAGAGAGGAAGTATCCAGAAGCATTGATAGTTCTGTCAAAATGTCTGTGAAGGGCTTCTGGGTCCTGGTATGGCTGCTGGGCTGAGGCAGTGATCCTGTGTCCCAAGTCACTGAGGTGAGCTTATAACTGCGACAAGAATATGCACACATGAGCTGTCAGACGGCCACTAACGGCCTGAGACAGAACCAGAAACCACCAGGAAGTTATGTGCGGAACCCACAGACTAGATGTGGCAGACCATTCGCTAGGTTACCACATGCCAGTGAATATACAATTTCATATCAATGTTCATTATAAACACATGCTACAAAAACACACTGGAAAAACGTAGATGATACTCCTTAGATTTAGAGGTAAGCTTAGACCAGTTTTGCATGTAATGGAGACAGAAGAATTAACATTGCTAAAACAACTTTGATTTAGCTTAATTTAGCACATATGAATCATATCTGCATAGAAATATCTAATAAAGGCAATTATAGAAATTAGTAAATGATCAAATTGCAGGGATAACAGGCTATTTTTAAAAAATCTTCATTCTTTTATTTATTTATTTTTTTTTAAGACATATGCACCTTGATTTTATTTGGCCAGAGGGAGGACCCTGACTCACTGGGGAAAACATCTGCCCTCCCTAGGGCACATCAGCCCTCCAGAACATCAGCTTCTCAACTGTGTGTGTGTGTGTGTGTGTTTTGTATTGTTTTGAGGCAGGGCCTCACTCTGCAGCCCAAGCTGGCTTCAAATTCATGGCAATCTACCTACCTTTGCCTCCCAAGTGCTGGGATTAAAGGCAAGTACCACCACGTCTGGCTCAGCTGCTCAGCTCTGGACACCTTGAGGTCCAGAAAGCATACTTGCTGCAGTCCACAGCCACTCAAAAGCAACAGAAGCCAGCCCCTCAGCTCAGTCGTTCCAGACAGCAAGCTCAACCCAGAGGAGACCTGGCACCCAGCGATGGGGCCCTGTGGCCAGCAGAGGGCACTGCTCACCCTGCCTGGCCATCCTGAGCTGCAAAGACTGGGCAGCTTTCTGTCAGGTCCAGTGTGGACCCCAAATGGTCACATTGCCCTGAAGCAAAGGCCTGGGAACTGTACTCCCCAGTCTCGAACAGATGCTAAATGATGTCAACTTCTGCACTCACAGCCAGTGGTGACCACCATAGCCCCCTTCTAGGGCCCAGACTGAGGAGAACCAGATCAAGGAGTAGGAAAGCTCCTGACCTAGGATCTGGGGGGGTCCTAGACCTGCAGGAAGCCACGGGGTGATTTTCCATTTGCTCTTTGGTTCACAGTAATAGAAAACAAGAACAATCTGGTAATGACTGAATTAATAAAAAAAAAATTATAGTGGAGGGCTATTCTTGGGGCATCCCCATGCATCATTAACCTCTAGGCTCTCCACTTTTGTAACACATAGAAAATCTCAGAAAATATACCTCCCTTTTTTTTTTTTTAATTGCCGACGCTAATTGGGGGAGGCAAGACAAGAGGCTTTCCCAGTCTTACTCAGGGAGGTATTACGGCCAGCTTGCCAACTAGTGTGACCCGCCAGCTCTGGTAGTCACTCTAAGGTGCTGGCTTCAAACACACAGGTGCCCATGTAGTACGAGTGGGAAAGCCCCGTGGTGTGGAAACAGCAGGATAGCTTAACTCACTGATGCTGCACCAGGGGACACTTGTGCCCTGGTCCAGCCTGCACACCTTCAGAATACAACCACGTTCTCTGACCCTTACTTCAAAGACATGGTGCTATGACAACATGATGGCCCTGGGCCACACAGGACACTCGAGATGGAGGGGTCCCAGAGAAAATCCCAATCCTGCCTTCTTCAGGCAGCCTCCAGGGTGAGCCTCTTGCTCATTTCTTGGGGCCCTGACATCACAAGCAGCCCCAGTTTTGCTCCAAACCATATGGAGTGCCTGGTGACCGAAGAGGGGCTGATAGGGACCAAGCAGCATGTTCCCAGCCAACAAGAGAGGGACTCAAGCTGGGTGGGTGAAGATAAGCTATCGATGTGGGTGTTGGCCAGGGATCTTTGTCCTTTCCCCCCCACCCCTTTCCCCAGAAGCAAGTGTCTGGAGAGATTATCTCATAGACCAACAGTAAGAAAAGCTCACTGCACGCAGGCAGCCAGTTTGAAGAAACAGGCTCCCGGCAGCCCAGGCCAACAGTCACTGAAGTTTCAGAGTATATGGCTAAGCAAAAAGCAAGACGAGAAGCTACATGCCCGGCCCGATGTGACCAGGCCAAGGGGTCTATCCTACTGTACAGCTTGGCCCCTCAACGACACCAACACTTAGGCCATCAACGTTGGGACCATGTGACAGAATGGTCCACAATGACTGGGGTAGCTCATCCTTCATCTCAAATAAGATGTCCTGGGTGCAGAGGGAGACAAACATGGGAACAGAGGAGCAAGCTTGCTTCATTTAAGGTGATTGATCTTGGGCTGGAGAGATGGCTTAGCAGTTAAGCGCTTGCCTGGGAAGCCTAAGGACCCCGGTTCGAGGCTTGATTCCCCAGGACCCACGTTAACCAGAAGCACAAGGGAACACATGCATCTGGAGTTCATTTGCAGTGGCTGGAAGCCCTGGTGCTCCCATTTCCTCTCTCTCTCTCTCTGTCGCTCTCAAATAAATAAAAATAAACAAAAAAATTTTTTTTTTAAAAAGATGATGGACCTTGGCTAGATAGCTACAAATATCCCAGTTCCATAGGAGCTCTGCCAGGCGGGAAAAAGTCTGCTGGAACTGGCTCCTTCTGACTTCATTTATTTTTTTTCAACCTAAGTCCTAAGAAGAAGAAAAATATCTACATTAACAAAAGTATTTTAAAAAAGCCTGACACCCACACCTTTAATCCCAGCACTCGGGAGGCAGAGGTAGGAGGGTCACCGTGAGTTCAAGGCCACCCTGAGACTCCATAGTGAATTCCAGGTCAGCCAGAGTCAAAGTGAGACCCTACCTTGAAAAACCAAAACCAAAACAAAATTTAGGCCAGGCATGGTGGCGCACGCCCCTACCTTGAAGATTATTTTGTTTTTTTTATGGGGGGGTGGGTGAGAGAAAATGAGAATGGGCACATCAGGGCCTCCAGCCACTGCGAATGACTCCAGATGCATGAGACCCCTTGTGTATCTGGGTCTTGGAGAACCGAACCAGGAACCTTTGGCTTCGTAGGCAAACCTTAACCTTTACATTTTACATGTTGCTAATCAACAATGTGAAACAAAGCAGCCTGCAGCTATTTGCTTACCCTCCTGCACACAGTTTGAATGTGGAGAATGGGACAATGGGAGGCACAGGAGTGTGGTACATAGTTCTGTAACCACAGGGTGCCAATGGGGGTCAAGGATAATGAGAGACCCATTCTATACCACAGAAATTTATCTTCAAACATAAGAAAAAAGGCAAGTCTTGACATAACTCATTTTTGTTGTTGTTGAAGGCATACCTGGGTCAAATGTTTTTTAAAAAATTATTTATTTATTAGGAGGAGGGTACTTAATAGGTTGATATTGTATATATGTAAGTACAGTGATTGAGATGGGGAGGGAATATGATGGAGAATGGAATTTCAAAGGGGAAGGTGTGGGGGGGGGAGGGAATTACCATGGAATATTTTTTTATAGTCATGGAAAATGTTAATAAAAATTTTTTAAAAAATAAATTATTTATTTGAGAGAAAGAGAGAAATACAGAATACAGAATACAGAAATAGGCAGGGAGAGAGAAAGAATAGGTGTGCTGAGGCCTCCAGCCACTGCACTCCAGATATGGGCGGCCCCTAACTGCTAAGCCATCTCTCTAGCCCCAAACATTCTTCCTGAATGAACATACTTGTTTCTCAGACAGTTCTAGTCCTGGGTTCCAAATCCTAACGATCTCTTGGTGGAGAGAGGGTGACAAAAAAGAGTGGGCAGGAACATTGCTTGAGGAGGGAGCTTAACCCTCACAGTATCATGATAAGCTGGGGTGCCCCAAGCCTACTGCGTTCCAACCTTCTGAGGGCTGAAGATATTTGGATGAGTTGAACAGGCAGACTTGACAACAGTCACCTGTTTAAATCAGTACAGACCAACAGGCAGCCAAGGACAGAATCTTACATGAAAAAGAAATTTTGACAAGGCAATTGCCATTTGAAAGTCAACTCTGGGGCTGGAGAGAGCTCAGCAACTGAAGGCCCTTGTGTGCGAAGCCTAACAGCTCAGGTTAGATTCCCTAGTACGTTCATAAAGCCAGATGCACCAAGGGCTACATGTGTCTAGAGCTTGTTTGCAGTAGCAAGATGCCCTGGCACTCTACCCCCACCCACCACTCGCCAAATAAACAGTAAACAAAAGTGTACACTGGGGGTGCTACCTACACTGGTGCCCATACCAGACCATGGATGGAGGAAGGAGGACTTGGGGGACCAGGATACCAGGTATAAGTCCTTGGGCCAGATGACCCAGTAAGACAGTACACGAGAACACTCTCAGGCTCTGTCTCATGCACCTATTTCCTGCCTGATCCCCACACCTGAGCCGTACCCCAAAGCTTTTAACTTCATGTCCATGAGCTACATACTACAATTGTCTTGTGATGAGCTCTCAGATGACCCTTTCAAATTATGTTGATGTTCTTAGCCCCAGTACCTAAAAGTGTGACTGTATTTAGATATCAGGCCTGTTTGTTTTTAATGCACTGATGATCAACAACACACCCAGCCCCATTTCTCCTTTTAATTTTGCTTCAGGGTGTCCCTTTGGTGCCTTGAACTCAAATACACACACACACACACACACACACACACACACACACACAGAGCAGGCAAGCCTTGCAGGCAATGGACTTGTGATCCTCCTGAGAAGCTGGGATGACAGGTCATTAGGGTCTTAGGAATAGCAACCATGTTGTGGGTTGTGGCCACATGGCAGTTACCCTCCTTTAAAAATGTATTCAGGACAGAAAGGGTAAAATGTTTATCATGCAACCCTATATGAGTTTGGACCCCCACCCCCTCTGTAAACACCACAGCAATGGTGGGCTTCTGTAACCCCAGTGCACCTATGGCAAGAAGGAGGTGGAGACAGGAAAGTTTCCAGAAGCTCAGGAATGGACTAGATTGGTGGATGGTACAGAGCCATGAACAAACAAAAAGGGCTGGAGAGATGGCTCAGCAGTTAAGGCATTTTCTTGCCTGGAAAGCCTATGTATGGACCCAGGTTCAATTCCCCAGGACCCACATGAACCAAGATGCACAAAGTGGCACATGCATCTGGAACTCATTTGCAGTGGCTGGAGGACCTGGCATGCCCACTCTGTCTCCCCCCAACACTCACAAATAAATAAAAATTTAAAGAAAGACATAAAGAGAATATGGACACATACAAACCAAGAGATCTGCAACTGGCTCTTCCTTTTCCAACCTACTGAAGAGCCAAGGCTGCCAACACCTTGATCCAAGAACCAGGAGACACTAGGTTCCCAGTGTTCAAGCCGGCTGTGGTTGTCTTCTACGTCTGCCTGTCAGTCATAACAGCTCACAGGGAGAGCTCTTATGCCAACAAGACGTGGGGAAGCTCAGAACCACATCACTAGAGGAGGAGGAAGGCGGTCACATGGTCTGGCTGCAAATCTGGGTACCACAGCACCCTGAGCTGGCTGTGGGCTGAGAGGAGCTTGAATGTCCCTCTTAAACTCACCCTGTAACCAGCTCATGCCCGAAAGCTCTGTCACATGGAAGGGCACACCTTGGCACACCCTTGACGTGCTTGCGAGTGGCTGCTAAGCTCACAGTCACCAGACCACACAGCAGAGATGGTGGGCAGATCAGCCAAGCCCCTACCCATCCAGCAAACAGCTACAACAGGGCTAGCCTGCGTTTCCAAGGGGTGACAGAAGAAATCCCATCTAGAACTTTTCTTGCTGTGTGCTCTGTGGCCCCGACGGGCGAGTTCATAGCTGTGCACACATTGCCCTGTGTCCTTCAGACCATCACCCTGGAGATTCCGCCACCCAATGCCAAAATGGGAAAGTAAAGAAAGGTGATGTCACAGTGCGCAGGTGTGGGGCCAATGGCTCCTGTGGGTTGACAGCCAAGAGGGACTACCTCAGCCTGACGTTCACTGTGTTCTGTGGTACAGTTGGGCCTTTTTGCTCCCAGACATTGGGTATTTCTGTTTTGGGTCACTACTCAGGCCCAAGCCACACAGTGACAATTGATTGAATCCTATTTATTTGCCTCCTATGTCCCCAAAATGTCAACATTCTTGGCAAGTTTTGAAGGGAGACTATGTCTCACTGTAAGGGATTTCCAGCCTGCTCTATAATACCAGCTTCCTCAGAATGGACAGACAGAAAGAGAGAGAGATTGGTTCATGTAGCTGCTTAGCCCAAGTGCACTTATTTCTTCAAAATGCAGAACTGGGGATGGAGAGATGGTTTAGTGGTTAAGCGCTTGCCTGTGAAGCCTACGGACCCCAATTCAAGGCTCAATTCCCCAGGACCCACGTTAGCCAGATGCACAAGGGGGCGCACGCGTCTGGAGTTCGTTTGCAGTGGCTGGAAGCCCTGGCACATCCAGTCTCTCCCTCCCACTCTCGTTCTCTTTCTCTCTCTGTTGCTCTCAAATAAATAAGAATAAACAATTTTTTTTTTTTTTAACGCAGAACTTTGCCAGGCGTTTGGTGCACATCTTTAATCGCAGCACTCGGAATTAGCAAAGTAGGAGAACTGCAATGAGTTCAAGGCCACCCAGAGACTACATAGTGTGAATCCAGGTCAGCCTGGGCTAGAGTGAGACCCTACTTTGAAGAAGAAGAAGGGGAAAAAAAAAAAAACAGGAAAAAGAAAAAAAAAATGCAGAACTTTGAAAGTAATTCAGGTAATGATTCCACACAGCCATTGTGGAGCTGGGGGGTGGGTGGCAGGTTCTGGGGTACACAAAGGAGTGATCTCTCCAGGTCATTGTCTCTCATCTGTGAAGGATGCTTACCTGGATCTCAGTGAGGTGACCATGCCTCTCTCCTGTCAGAAACTGATCTTCTTACTATGAAAGCTGTAAGAAGGACTCCCCGGCCCCTTGTTCCTTGGAATGCGTGCCCTTATGTAATCCCTACTCACAGCAAGCAGAACAGGTAGGAGATCACATGAAGGTAACTGGCTTCCAGCATGGGGTGCCCTCTCCCCAGGCCTGGAGGTCCGAACAGCAGCCACATGGGAGAGTCCTGAGCAACCAACCGAGGCCCCGAGCCCGGCCACTTAAGCCCTCATCCAACAGATCCTTTCCCAGAGAAGCCATCAGGTAAGGCCCCAGCATGGCCGACATTCAGGCTCCAATACCACAGTCACAGGCACCCAGTTAAGCTGAGTGGATTCTAACCTATGGAAACTGAGAGGACAGGGCTTATGGCTTAAGCCTCCAAGTTCTGAGGTCATTTGTCAAGCAGCGACAGAGAACTAACATACCCTTCACAGCCTATCAAATTTACTATGGTCACTGAGAGAGCAGAGTTCAATAGACGAGATCAAGCCACGGATGCATTTGTGATGCATGACACCAAGGTCCTGGCACCTACAGGCCCAAGAAAGCTAGCCCGCCTGCCGAAGGCTGTAAATCCCAGCTGCCCACGCCTCGGGGGGGCCTGTGATATGTCCACTCCGTGAACTCCATTCTGCTCACATCGGCAATACCCAGCGGCCCCAAGAGCGGAATCCCCACTGCTATTCTCACTTACCCTAGATACTTAGGTAAATTCCATGACTACCCTCCACGTGCACACAGCTAACTAAGGCACCCTGGGGTCTCCACTCTGACTCACACACAACCATAAATCTGGGGGACATGAGGAACATCTATCAGAGCCTGGGCCCCACATTAAGAATGTGCCTGCGGGTTGGAGAGATGGCTCAGCAGTTAAGTGCTTGCCTGTGAAGCCTAAGGACGCCGGTGCGAGGCTCAATTCCCCAAGACCCACATTAGCCAGATGCACAAGGGGGGGCGCATGTGTCTGGAGTTTGCAGTGGCTGGAGGCCCTGGCACACCCATATTCTCTCTCTCTCTCTCTCTCTCTCTCTCTCTCTCTCTCTCTCTCTCTCTCTGTCACTTTCAAATAAATAAATAAAAATAAACAATTAAAAAGAAAGAGTGTGCCTTCTACCATAAGACCACAGATTAATCACTGGGACCTCATGAAATTACAAAGATTTTGCACTGCAAAGGACACAGTGAAAAAAGCAAAGAGGCAACCTACAGAATGGGAAAAAATCACCAGCTATACATCTGATAGAGGATTAATATCTAGGATATAAAAAGAACTCAAAAAGTTAAATAATAAGGAATCAAACAAGCCAATCAAAAAATGGGCTTTGGAGCTAAATAGAGCATTCTCAAAGGAATAAATACAAATGGCATATAAGCATCTAAAATCATGTTCTATGTCACTAGTCATCAGGGAAATGCAGATTAAAACTACATTGAGATTCCATCTCACTCCTGTCAGATTGGCCACCATCATGAAAACAAATGATCATAAATGTTGGCGGGGATGTGGAAAAAAAGGAACCCTTCTACACTGCTGGTGGGAATGCAATCTGGTCCAGCCATTGTGGAAATAAGTGGGGAGGTTCCTAAAACAGCTAAAGATTGATCTACCATATGACCCAGCTATAGCACTCCTAGGCATATATCTGAAGGAATCATCTCATTTCCTTAGAAGTACATGCTCAACCATGGTTATTGCTGCTCAAGTTATAATAGCTGGGAAATGGAACCAGCCTAGATGTCCCTCAACTGATGAGTGGATAATGAAGATGTGGCACATTTATACAATGGAGTTCTACTCAGCGGTAAAGAAAAATGAAGTTATGAAATTTGCAGAAAAATGGATGGATCTGGAAAGTATTATACTAAGTGTGGTAACCCAGGCCCAGAAAGCCAAGCGCCACATGTTCTCTTTCATATGTGGATCCTAGCTACAGATGATTGGGGTTCTGCGTGAGAAGGAAAATACTTAGTAGCAGAGGCCAGTAAGTTGAAAAGGAGACATAAAGGGAAGAGAAAGGAAGGGAGGAGGGTACTTAATAGCGTGATATTGTATATATGTTAAGTATATTGATTGTGATGGGGAGGTAATATGATGGAGAATGGAATTTCAAAGGGGAAAGTGTGGGGGGGAGGGACGGAATTACCATGGGATATATTTTATAATCATGGAAAATGTTAATAAAAATTTAAAAAAAAAGAAAATGCTAATAAAAACTTTAAAAAAATAAAAAATAAACCAAAAAAAAAAAAAGGAGTGTGCCTTCTAGAGAGCATCCTCTGTGGCAATTCACCGTGTAAAGAGATCCTCCAGCTTTCATAGAAGTGGTTCTTGAACCACGGCTACTAGTAACTACGAGCTTTGCCACTGAGAGAAAAAGAAGATGCATGAAGGCTGACAGCAAAGGCAGTGTGTCTTGCAGACCACAAACACAGCTGTTTTCTTTTTTTAAATTTCTTTTTAATTTTATTTATTTATTTGAGAACATCACAGAAAGAGGCAGAGAGAGAGTGATGGAGAGAGAGGGAGAGAATGGGTGCGGCGGGGCCTCCATCCACTATAAACAAACTCCAGGTGCATGCATTCGCCGTCTTATGCATCTGGCTAACTTGGTTGCTGGGGAATTGAGCCTTGAACCGGGGTCCTTAGGCTTCACAGGCAAGCACTTAACTGCTAAGCCATCTCTCCAGCCCAAACACAGCTATTTTTGTAACACGAGCCTATAGGCATGAGCTCTGAGATGCTGGCAAGCCTCGCCTGGACCCTGGGGAGCCCAGGAGAAGCCACAGAGGGCACCTGTGGCCACATGTACAGAGAGACATGTGTATGTAGTATATTCGTGGGCATTAGCGCCTGTGTGGCCCTCGATGGCTTCCTGGGCCATGGCAGCCCAAGCTTTTCAGAGTTTAGAAGTTAACAAGTCCTACTGATACCTTCGAGCAAGTGGAGACTTCGATAAAGGCAGCTCGCACAGAGCCCCCGTGTATACAGCCACCTCCTCTGCAGGTCTGCAGGGGTTTCTTTGTGCAAAAGTCTGAGGGCAAGAGAGTCATCAGCCACAGTGGTCATGTTGCAAATACAATAGCTCTGTTTCATCCCGCTCCATCCTACGGCCCCAGACTGAGCGCTGCCATTCAAAGAGCACGGTCGATACAGGCGCTGACAAACAGGGAAAGGGGCAGGCAGGAAGGAAGGTCCAGCTCGGGCTCCGCCCTCTGCGGGCGGGATGACACCTGCAGGCTTTTCTTTCAAACCAGTGTGCTGCATGGCCAGAGACGTGCCCTACGTAGGGCACTGCTGATTCTCGTGGCTAAGGCACAGACGACCCCCCATGATGCCCGGCTCAGTCTTCATATCCACTCCCTACCCCAGCCTTGCTCAGACACCACAACTGTGGGTCACTGCCTCTGAAAAGCGCTGGAAGCCAGAGGGACTAGGGGCATCTGTTATCTGCTGGAAGTTCATTTCCTCTGTAACTTGCCAGGCTAAAAAATGGTTTAATTTTGTGCAAAGGCTCCAAACCAATGCTATCTGCTTGTCTTCCCAATGGCCAGACTGCATGCAGCACGCTCTCTGGGACGGAGGCCAGCTATACAGATTCCCGTGGGTCAGGACCTCTGACTTGGCCCCTCCCACTGTGAGCAATGACTCCCTCTGGTCCTACAAGCACTGGACGGCGTGCCGCTGGGAATTCCACGGCTCTGTCTACATCTCTGCTCCCAGGATTTGGTGAGTGTCGAGGTGCAGAGCTCTAGAAGGTTTTCTCCATGCATTTTACAATATTCTGAGTTGGCCACTCTGGCCCATTCCTGCTTGAAAGATGCCAGTGTCGCTCTGTGCAGTGTGCAGGGCGGCCTCTGGCTAGAACCACAAATGTTTGTTGGATCTGGGTCAGCCACTGCCCGCCCCCCTCCCGCCAAGCCTAGGGGGCAAAAGTGAGGTTACAAACTGTGGAGGCAGGCCAATCAGAGAGAACTGGGGAAGGGTTAACTGGACCAAAGGGACAAAAAGAACAGAATGGATGAAAATGGCTTCCACATAATTTGATGAGGTCAGCGAGTACAGAGGCCTAATGACACTTGTAAGAAAAAACATCTGGCAGTGTCAAAAGGTCGCAGGAAGTGAGTGGGGTTTCCGTGGCTCTGATTGGCCAGCCTGACACTCCTAGAAAGAGACACACATGGCTTAACTTAGCCCCAGAGGCCAACAAACCCTTTCAATTGTGTTCTGGCCAGCCCTGCCTCCACGCCCGTCTGGGACCCTGCCTGGCAGCTAGTTTTCTTCTGTTCTCCCCTGAGGGCCACTGAGGCTTGGACCCCGTGGGGCAGCAGGCTTTGGCTGGTGCACACCGCCTCCCGGGTCCCACGATCTCCAGCCTTTACCTTGTCCTAGGAACACATTTGGGTCATTTGACAAGCAAATGTTTCAATAAATCCATCCTCACAAAAGCCAAAGCAAGAGGCTCCTTGGGGAAAACAAGTGGTGACACAATGCACAGCTTAAAATGGGTTGCATTTCAGGCCCGGCCTCAGAGCCAGCTCACCTCACAGTGTTCCTGCAGGAAACCAGGGCTGTCCCTGCTCGCGCCCCACCCCTGGGGCTCAGGGGACCTGGTCTTTGTTAAACTAGGTCCTGGCCTGTCCTGCTTCCTGTCCACAAGACCGGGTGTGTGTGTGTGTGTGGGGGGGCTCACAGGAAGTCAGGCCTGGCCTACAGTAGGATTTGGGCCTGGTGCACTCCATAAACTGGAGTTCTTCTAGCCTTCCCACTGGATTTGGCAAGACCCACAGGCCTTTTGGAGTGAGTGCCTGTCTGTTCTCTATGGACTGGTAGTTTTACAGAAATCTTGGCTGTTAGACAGAACACACGTGTCATCTGGACTTAACCACTGTGCGGTGGGAAAGGTTGGGTGCCTGGTTTCATCAATTTCTGAAAGACCAGGCAGGAAAAAAAGGCAGAAACATCTTCTCTTGTTCCCAAAGTCTAAGCACAAGAAAACTCCCAAGGAAATCCTAAAGTTCTTCCACTGATTGATTGTACATAGGACGCCTTAGCACAGTCATGCCCTTAAAGAGACATGGCCCCACGTGTGCGTTCCTGCCTGCCAGATCCAACTGGCCCAGCCTTTCCCACTGATCTCCGTCATTCATTCGGACAGGGTCCCACGTAGCCCCGAATGACCTCTTGAGTACATCCAGTCCCTGAATGCTGGGATTACACTGGCTTGGGTAATGCTGGGAATAGAAGGCAGTGCTTTGTGCCTGGTGGGTAGGCACTACACCACAGGGCTGTATAATCCTGGACCTTTGAGACACTTCCTAAATATTTTATTCATCTACTTATTTGAGAGAGAGACAGACAGACACGCTACCGGGATATTGAGAATGAGTGAATGAATGTCTAGGCACACTAGGACACCCTGCCACTGCAAACAAACTTCAGACACATGCGCCGCTTTGTGCATCTGGATTTATGTGGGTACTGGGGTATCGAACCCGGGTAGTCAGGCTTTGCTAACAAGTGCCTTTAACTACTAAGCCATATTTCCAGCCATATATATATATATATATATATATATATATATATATATATATATATATATATATATATATATATATTCGGCACATGTACGTGAACATGTGATAGGCATGTGTTTGTGTGCACACAAGTGTAAATGCAGAGGCCAGAGGTTAACATCAGCTATCTTCCCTGGTTGCTCTCTTTAGTTTACTCACCTGAGCCCAGAGATTCACTGATTGAGCAAAACTAGTTTCCCTCATGGGGACCTCTGGTCTCCATCTCCTGAGAAGCCTAGAATTTATGGGGGTGCAGGGGACCCAAACTCTGGCTCTTACACTTTGGTGGCAGGTGCTTTATCCACTGAGACATTTACCTACGTAGGATCCCAAGAACAGTGTTAGCAGAACGGCATTTGTCTGTGGCATAACTACACCCTGCAAACACTGAAGAAAAGGCACATGCATACAAAGAATGGAGCCAGCCGGGCTGCGGAGGTGAGCCACCATCACCACCAATGGCACTTGCCCAAGTTCCCCATGAGCCAGTGGGTGCGGCCAGATCCCTCACCACGAGGCAAGGCTCTGCGCACCAGAACTACCACAGGCTCATGGTGGGGCCTGCTTACCTGGAGGTACTGAGCGCAAAGGGAAGAAGAGGCATGTGCCTTGCTCTCTCTCTCTCACGTGAGTCCTAGCTTCTAATTTCTCTGCTTGGGATCTAGATGGAAGTGAGTGTGGGCAGAGGTCAGGAAACTAGAAAGTTGCTCGTGAGAAGACAACATGGGGTGGGGGGTGGAGAAGGTAACAGGACACACGTAATACGAAAGTGGAGATGGATGACTGGATGGAGGCTGAAGGGAATGTGGGAAGGAAGGGCAGGGCGATGGAGGGGTACTTACTACTAAGTCTGTTATGAGAATGCCATAGGAAAACCGTCACTTTGTATTGCTACTTATTGTTTGTTTTTATTTATTTGAGAGCGACAGAGACAGAGAGAAAGAGTGCCAGGGCCTCCAGCCTCTGCAAACGCACTCCAGACGCGTGCGCCCCCTTGTGCATCTGGCTAACGTGGGACCTGGGGAACCGAGCCTCGAACCGGGGTCCTTAGGCTTCACAGGCAAGTACTTAACTGCTAAGCCATCTCTCCAGCCCACTATTTTTTTTTAAGCCTATGCTAAAGTTAAAGAAAACTCCAAGCAATGGTGGTGTTGCAGGATGCTGGTGGTTTGGGCTGGCTTATCAGAAGGGCAGCTACATAAAAGTCCAAAAGGCTAGGACACACATTATTCCATCCTTATCAGAAATGTGTGTGTGGGGGGGGACAAAAATAAAACAAACAGGCTGACAAGTGCTCGATTTAGTGAAAAGTTAGCTTGGACCTAAAATGTGCCAACACCTATCCTGATTCACACTTGCCCCAGACCCAAGGAACTGAGCCCGACACCACCAAACCCTTCTGGGTCTTGCGCTGGGTCTTGGGCTTACCGGTGTGTGTCCCTCCAACCCCGCTTGGTTGCCCGCCTTTGGGCAGCTGCTGGAGCTGAGCAACGGGGCACGGCTGGGAGTGGAGGTGGGGTCTGGGTTGCCACCTTCCGGGGGCCCCAAGACAGGCTCACGAGCGAGACCTCACAATCATGTCCCAGTCCAACACACAGCTGCACAGAGCCAGCTGTCCACCCTGGGGCATCCTTGCCAGGAGGAGGCTCAGGACTCCAGGCCTCTTCCGTGTACCATGCTCTCACGGGGTGGGTGGATGAGAACCGGTTATCCAAGTCGTTCCCTCGGAGTGAACAATTCGGAGGCTGAGAACATATGCGACCACGCAGAGGATGCACACAAGTGTTCCCCACAGCACTTATTTCAAGGCATCGTGCGCTATTTTTACCCTGCACAGAAACTGCCAAGGGAATCCACCGAGGAAAACAAAGCCGTCGCACCCGCTTGGGCTACTCCGGTCCGCACTTCCGAGCGAGTCAGCATGGCGCACTACATACGCTACCTGCTCCTGTCTCTTGGGGACGAATGTCTAGGATCTGAGAATAGCAAGTCTGAAGTACTTTTTAAGTGTAAACACACTTTCCCCTACAGGCTATGAGATTCCACCTGTGACCCGTGTGTGCCTCAGTGAGTGAGAACCATTAAGATGGAAATGGAGGAGAGCCCCTGTGCTTACGCCTCAGCAAAAGGAAGGTTCTAGAACTTCGGCCTCGGCCCACAGCTGTGTGCGGGGCAGTCTCTGTGGCAGACACAGGAAGCTACAATGTGGGTAGACCATAACCAAGAGGAGAGAGGAAGCCGGGAAAAGGGATCTCAGAGATTTGTAGTCGTGAACCACACTAGGTTTCTCTAGAGTATGAACCAGGCACACTCTCTCCCTCCATCTCCATACAGGGAGGAAAGAAGAGCCTGTGCTGTGACAACTGGGCATAATTTACTGTTCTGCAGTCTTCTGGTTGGCTCTGGATGTGTGCCCAAGGCACCCTGCAGCCAGCCCGTTAGATGCTGGGTCATCACAGGCCTCACAGGGCAGCACTCAGCGTTCCTGTAGAGGTTGGCAGTCCTGCTGTGCCCCGTTCTTAATACCTGAAACACCATCTACGACCTTCCCAACAAGTTGAGGGTGTGTTGGGCATTATCTGGGAACACTTTCGGGACTATGCAGAATGCCATAGCAAACATCTATTTTTTCCTCTGTTAGGGCAGCCAGTCTCTACAACCGCTTTCCTGATGAATTCCAGGAGAACTGCCCCCTCTGCTGGAACCGCTGGCAGCAGACGCGGACCTGGGGAAGCTTCCATGAGCACGAGGGTGGGGGTGCTCACACTTCCCTCCAGGGCGGCTCTTTCACCAGTTCCTCCAGCCTACTCACTCCCAGCAGGCTTTGGACAACAGGTGTGGCAACCGGAACATTCCAGAGCCAACAGTGTCCTGGGCAGTGTTCTCAGCACCTCTTATGTACTCGCTCATTCAGCTGGAGTTTTAGGAAACAGGTGTTATTAACCTTCATTAAATGACTGAACTGAGGCCCAGAGCGGAAAACAGCTCGCAGCTGGAGTGGAAGTGGGCCCCGGAGCTAGGAGGCCCGTCCATGTGACGGTGTGAGCATGCCTCTTGTGTGGAGGTTGAAAGGCAGCTCTTCAGGACAGCCCTTGCTTGTCCACCTCTTTTGAGAAAGGGTTTCACTCTGTTCTGCGGTTCTTTGTTGCTCTGGTTAATTTTAATGCTCTTGTCTCTGCTTCCCACCTCCCTGTGAGTGAGCTGGAATCACAGAAGCCCTTCCCAAGGAACCATCTCCCCAACCCTGTTTACTTCAAAGGCTAAAAAGAGAGTGCACTAGAGGACGCCCTTGGGAGGCAAAGCAAGTGCGCCCAGAGGAATGCAGGTGATCGGAGAGGCCAGATGAGGCCTGGAGTCTGAACCCCTCAGTTTGGGACAACTAGAAAGAGGGGTGCCCTGGGAGAGGGATACATAGGTTCTCACAAACTCAAGCTCTGAGAATTTTCAGGTGTGACAATGCTATTGCTGCTTTGCATTTCGACATAAGACGTCTTGGCTGGCCTTGTGCAACAGAAGGGCCACTGACGGACTCTAAAAGGCACCTTTTTAGTAGCACACAACGAAAAATCACTGATGTAATGAGAAGATTTGCTCTGAAGCCATCTGGTAGGACCACTGGAGCTGGCTGACGTCTGCATCTGTTTCTTTGTGTTTCTATTTGGGTGTGCGCGTTTCGGTCCAAGTGCACACATGTGTGTGCATATGGAGGCCAGACATGAACTTCAGGTGTCTTTCTCAATTGCTTTCTCCACCTTATTTTTTGGAGGCGGTATCTCATGGAACCTGGCGCTTACCAGTTTGGCTAGGCATCCAGACATCCTCCTGGCTCTGCCTCTTAGGCAGTGGGATCACAGACAGGCACACCCGGCTTTTATGTGGGTGCTACGGGTCCAAACTCTCATGTTTACTTTAATGACTGGGCCATTTCGTTGGCCCCTCCTTTTACGTACCTGAAGCTTTCTGTAAGGTATTCTATTTGTGGAATGGCTGAGAGGAGCCCCATTAGCCAAAGGGTTTCTCTGTAAATGGCCCAAAGCCTCAGTTACACCATAGTGGGGGGAACACTGAACCTCTGGGACAGGCTCACTGCACACCAGTTTCCTAAAGGGCATGCTCTGGGACGCTGGCTGGCTGGCTCCGATCTGCTGTCTGGGCAGCAGTGCCTGGCCTCGAACAGCAGTCCAGAAAGGACCTTGGCGGCCACTGTGTGTGTTGCACAGTTCAGAAAGGGCCACGGCCAGGCTGTCACACCATCCTTCTCTGTACAAAGCAAGCTGGAAAACTAATTACAGTTGTGCCAAACACATCTTGCTCTGGCGGGAGGGAATATTTTACGGAAGACGCCAGGCATCATTTGTTGATCTGCAAGCCAGAGAGGATGCTTCATCCACTTGAGTGAACACTTGATCACAGTCTGTGCTCTGGCCACGGGAGGAACCCACAGAAGACGTGTGGGTCCCATGAGGATACCCAAACACAGCGATCAGCATGGTGGTCCTTAAACAGAATTCTTTCTTGCTGTGGCCAAGCTATTCAGTTATTCTCAATGTATGGGGGGGCGGGGTGGAGGGAGAGGGAAAGAGAGCATTTCTTGTCCTTTGGCTTCCCTCCAGTAGTAAAAATTAATTGCCACATAAAATTGCTGATTCCTACCAAATGAAGCTATACGATTTATCAACTTGTAGATGGCGCAAACTCAATAGTGGTTTAACTACATCACCTGAGTTATAGCTGTGTTTTCTATCAGCGACAGCTTTACAGGGAATGTAAGTTTTGTGAATTCATTCATGTAGGACAAACTTCCAAAGTAAACAAAGGCATTAAGCAGAGGAGGCTCCCTGTGGCTTTGTCACCCTGACTCGCAAAGCTAGTGACAGAAGGCTGGACTCCCCCCCAGGACCTTCTCTGATGAATCCTCTGAGGATGGGAGCCCACGGGGCGCATCTGCACCAGTAAATGCAGCTTCCTGGGTTGCTGCAGCACCCACCTCTCCCATGAGCACTCCCCTCTGATGACAACCCGTCTCTCAGCCAAGACGTGCAGCCCACTGCTCTGCTGTGTAGGAATCCAGTTACTTAAAATGCATTAAAAATAAATCACTGCCAATAGTTGGTTTTTTTTTTTTTAATTTTTATTTTCTGCCAGGGCAGTGAATTTACATGGTGCAGTAGACACTGAGATGGAGAGTAACCCGGACAAAAAGCCAAATGACAGGGACAGAAGAAGCAGGTGGTGCCATCTTTATTTCACTGGACTGACTTCCCTTGCCTAGAAGGCTGGACATCCCTGTCATTTTATGGGCTGCTTCTGTTTTCCTCGCCCCTTGTCCCATGCCTGTTAGATCAGATGCTCACTCAGTCTCATTCTGATCCGAACAAAGCCAGGCAGGAACTGGTGTGTTCCTTCTGCCCTGGAGCACTATTTCCCAGTTCACCAAGCTCCAATCCTTTAACGACAAATGACTCTGAAAGAATCTCTGGGAACAGCATCTTCAGCAAGGCTCGAGGGAGATGTGCCCTACCTGACTCTGAGACAAAACCCCGAGCGAGCGAGTGGCATGCTTGCTCGGCGCTGTCTCTGCTCATCCGACAGCGATGCTGGGTCTGTGTGAAAACAGAGCTCTGCAGCAGAACATAAAATGACTCAACTCAGGAGACCAGCTTGTCTCGGGTTACTAACCAGCATGTTGACTTTCCTGATTTCCTTTATATACACCTTGACTCCTCCCTGCCCATGCGGGGAGCAGGCGGGCGGGGATTCTGGCCAAGCTGCGTGGGCAAGG
This sequence comes from Jaculus jaculus, assembly GCF_020740685.1. Taxonomy (NCBI): domain Eukaryota; kingdom Metazoa; phylum Chordata; class Mammalia; order Rodentia; family Dipodidae; genus Jaculus; species Jaculus jaculus. The sequence continues at coordinate 8,849,527 of NC_059102.1, read as the reverse complement.
TCACAGGGAGACCAAGAATGAAACCTTTCTGGTTTGGTTGCTTACCTCAAAGCTGGTTTTGTTCTTTCTTGGCCACATTTTGCATATTTAGGATTTCTGTTTCACAAGTTTCCCTACCCCACTGGTTTTACCGCTTATGAGAAGAGAATATTCTCGAATGAGTATCGTGACCACAACTGCTTTGCATAAAGTAAGAAATGCCCAGGAGAACCGTTGGTTGGTGATGAAATGTTGCTTCTAGAAAGTACACTGTGTGGTCCCCACTGCCGTGGACGGCCCAACCAAGCCTGTGGGCCAAGCGGCTGCTTGAGAGAACACTCGGATGGCCTTGGTCACCCCCGGATTCAGCCTTGCAAACAATCTAAGGAAAAGCCAGCATTTTTTTTTTAATTTTTATTAACATTTTCCATGATTATAAAATATATCCCATGGTAATTCCCTCCCTCCCCACTCCCACACTTTCCCGTTTGAAATTCCATTCTCCATCATATTACCTCCCCATTACAATCATTGTAATTACATATACACAATATCAACCTATTAAGTATCCTCCTCCCTTCCTTTCTCCACCCTTTATGTCTCCTTTTCAACTTACTGGCCTCTGCTACTAAGTATTTTCATTCTCACGCAGAAGCCCAGTCATCTGTAGCTAGGATCCACATATGAGAGAGAACATGTGGCGCTTGGCTTTCTGGGCCTGGGTTACCTGACTTAGTATAATACTTTCCAGATCCATCCATTTTTCTGCAAATTTCATAACTTCATTTTTCTTTACCACTGAGTAGAACTCCATTGTATAAATGTACCACATCTTCATTATCCACTCATCAGTTGAGGGACATCTAGGCTGGTTCCATTTCCCAGCTATTATAAATTGAGCAGCAATAAACATGGTTGAGCATGTACTTCTAAGGAAATGAGATGAGTCCTTTGGATATATGCCTAGGAGCGCTATAGCTGGGTCATATGGTAGATCAATCTCTAGCTGTTTTAGGAACCTCCACACTGCTTTCCACAATGGCTGGACCAGATTGCATTCCCACCAGCAGTGTAGAAGGGTTCCTTTTTTCCACATCCCCGCCAACATTTATGATCATTTGTTTTCATGATGGTAAAGCCAGCATTTTAAAATGCTACACCTGGGCTGGAGAGATGGCTTAGCGGTTAAACACTTGCCTGTGAAGCCTAAGGACCCCGGTTCGAGGCTCGGTTCCCCAGGTCCCACGTTAGCCAGATGCACAAGGGGGCGCACACGTCTGGAGTTCGTTTGCAGAGGCTGGAGGCCCTGGTGCGCCCATTCTCTCTCTCTCCCTCTCTCTGTCTTTCTCTCTGTGTCTGTCGCTCTCAAATAAATAATTTAAAAAAATAAAAATAAAAATAAAAATAAAATAAAATGCTACACCTAGCTGCCTCCTGGCTTTTCTACCTGTGGGTCTCAGAGTGGGAAGCAAGTGGAGGGCCCCAGAGAAAGCAAAGAGAAGAGAAGAGAGCCACTGCGGATGGACAGCCACGCTGGCCGTGTGACTAGAAGACTTAGGCTCAATGAACAAGGCTCACTTTCCTCTCCCAACCACCTTGGCTCTCCAGTGCAACTGTTAAATGGAAGTCACACTGCACACTCCAGGGCGGAAGGAGGAGGGAGGCCAGAATCTCCAGCTTCCCACCTCAGCTCCAATTAGCATGACAGCCGCGATCAGGCACAACGGCCATGCGCCGAAATCCCAACTTCAGCACAGCAAGACCCGATGCCTGGTGGGGCACAGGAAGCCTTCCGCATCAGGACGAGCAGGAAACCCGGCTGGACCCCTCTCTGCTTCCGAGGTGTCGGAGTGCCACCAGGCAGGCAACACAAGGTGTGCAAAGTGTACAGGGTTTAATGGGAAACATACTGTGAAGCAATATGATGATATCACGCACGGGGGAATGGCACAGGGGTGGCAAGGTGGCTCAGAATGTGGGCAACCTTTGAGCAACAGCTTTTTGGCTTGAGCCTAATCTGCAGAAGAGGGCCACAACTGCCCATCTGACCTCTGACCTTTTTTTCTAGCTCGACCATTTACTAGACTACCATGCGGCCTGGCTGTATATCACCTGAACCATCACACCTTGGGGATTCTTATCCATAAAAGGAACTACTTAACCAGGATTTCAAAATATGTCCCAACAAAGAAACTAACACATGGTAAGTCACCTCAGTAAATGCCTCAGGGTGAACTGAGGTGAATCCAGGGTGGCCAGGATCTGCCTCTTTATACAACTCCTGGGGGATGGACTGTGGTGAATGGGACACAGACCAGGCCGGCAAATTCCTTCAACTCAGGATGACCAAGGGCTGCAGGACAGAGGACAGACCTCCCCTTTGGCACTAGAAGACACCTCCCTGAGAATACTCACCCTGGGGAAAAGTCGGCACCAACGGGCCAAGGAAAAGCGAACATTTTAACTGGATGCACCTGGCCACCTACCTAGGCGCACAGGAAAACGGCTTCCTGAGAACCCACTGCTCAGGCTAGTCAGAGAGAGTGTGTGTGCGCGTTTCAGTTCGAGGACAGCTCCCAAAATTGTCCCTACACTGGGCCTAACATGAAGCACTGTGGTGACTCCGGGCATCTGTGAGAGCAGTGGACCCTCACTTGCTCCCTTCACAGAGAGGGCCTGTCACTTCAGCGGTGTGCCTTGTAGGGTGGACACCACTGGATGGACACGCACCACCTCGTGCAGGGAGCGAACCCGTGCCTCCGCTGCCGTGCCAAAGAAGCCAGAAAACAAGAGAGAACGGTGCGTCGCCGAGGGTGAATCTTTACTGCTGCTCAGCGTTAGAACTGCTGATCCCAACTTCAGAGGATTCTGGGATGGTTCATGGTGGATCTGGAGTTCTACTCCCGCGAGCTTCCTGCAACTACAGGTGACGCGTCTCCCTGAGCAGATGGACATCAAGCTGCTAGCCAGGCTCAAGGCAAGGACCGCAGGGCAACTAATCCCAGTCACTGCCCCAAAAGTCTGTCTTTAGCAAGGAAAACTATAGGCAAAGCCAACAACACAATCCCAAGGAAAATAGTACCTTGTGCATAGAGACCCAGGTTCTTTCCAGCACAGCAGGAAGTTGTAAGAACCTGAGAAAACAGACGGGCCTGGTGGTACTGGTGCAACCCAAACTATTGGGAAGCTGAGGCAGGAGGAGGATAGCAAGCTCGAGGTCAGAGTGGGCTACATATTTTAAGAACAACCTGTATAACTTACAGTAAAAAGAGGGAAATGGCTAGAGGTAGAATGCTTGTCTAGCATGCATGAGGCCCTGGGTTTAATTGCCAGTACCTTAAAATACTCTCCCCCCGACACATACCCTAAAAAGCTAAATAAGAATTATATTTCCCTATTTTGGAAACCTAAGGATTGGTTAGTGATCACTGAAAAAGAGAATGCTTCTTTCTCCCAAAGACAGGTTGGAGGTTGTCATGGGGGGCGAGGGATGAACACAGGAAGAAGTGACATCGCGGAGAGCCGTGAATTCACCACTGGACCCCAGGGGAACTGCCTGGCTGGCATCCTGGGTTCAGTGCAGTGGCAGACAACAGTTTCCAAGCAGGGAGGGTCCTGTGCTGGCTTTGTCACAGCCCCCACGCAATGCCCAGCCCTGGAAAGCTGGGTGTTTAGGATAGGGGCTCACTGCTTTTCCAATTGCTTTGCAGCTGGCTCGGCAGGCTTGCTTCACCCTACTGGGGAGGACCGGTTCTGTGCTTTGCTGGCACGGCTCCTATGGCCTCTGCGAGGCCCCATTCTCCCTCAACAATAACACCAGTCTGTTGCACTTTGAGTATTAGGTACTCTGGATTCTGACATGAAACCTTACGAAATTCAGTAACATCTCTTATCTTCAAGCTCTGGGTCTGAGGCAGGGAGATAAACTGCACACAAAGGGCTTGGGGCAGAGCAGGTGCCCACCACCTCCCTAGATGGCCTCAAGGCCGATTACTCCTGCCTGACTACCCCATGACCAAGGTTCCTGTCCCCTGGCCTGCCATGGTGACACTCCTTGCTGTATCCTCAGGCCAGCTCATAATGGCCAGGGGCCAGCACCGTGAACCAACTGCTTTATGGTTTTTAGAGTTTAAATTCCAACATCAATACTAGAGGAAGTCTCACCCATAAAACACCTATGAGGAGTTCAACTAAAAAGACACTTGTTTTCCAGTATGGAATTCCTACAGCAAGACATGATCACTTCTGTTTGCCGAACTTCTGCTTATTGGGAAGAGGGGACTTCTCCAAGCGAGCTGCCCTGTTCGCAAAGGCTCTCATATTAAGCATTTCATTGATTCACATCCTGCCTGACCAACCCCCTCCCCCAAAGAGAAGTGGAACCAAAAGCAAAGATGTGAAATTATTTCCTTCTCTCCCTCCCTCAACCTCTCTCTCTCACTCACACCTTTAAAATTAAGCATTATAAGAAGGAGATCCTTTCTAAATAAAATACAACCTACGGTTACTAATGAATTGGCATTATTTCATTAAGTTCAGCAAACATGCCACATTAATATAAGAGGTTAATAATAGGGACAGCTGGGTAGGAAGCATGCAGAATATTATGGTTGCTACGTTTCTGTGGAATCCTTCCCTCTTCCTGCCCTTCCAAGCAGATCTGCCTGCTCCGTGAATGTGGAAAGGGGGTTCCCTCCACACCCAGATGCTTCTGCTGTGTCCTGGGGAGGGGGTGGGTGCAGTGCCCGGTCGTAGCCTACACACCTGGCAGGGACTTTTGGCTGAGAGAAAAGCACCTGCTGAGAAGGGAGGTTGGGTCGCACAGCACCGCCCTGGGGTGTGGCACCAGAGGCCTGTTTGAGGGCACAAGCTGGGGAACGGGGAAGCACAGCTCACAGCTCTTGGTGTGAACGGCTGGCTGAGGAAGGAGCTGAACCAGCGAACAAGTAAGCCATTTGTGCTCTTAGCTCCAGCCCAAGTGAACAGGAAATTAATCCAACATGCTGCCATTCCAATCGCTGGAACAAGGCAAGGGAGCCCCGCCCGCCCCGCCCCGCCCCGCCGGAAGCAGCACTCGAAAGATGGCAGTAAAACCGTCCAAGACTCAAACGACCCATGGAGCAAATGGGGGCAGCAGCCAGCCACGGGTAGCGCATGGGCTCTGCTGGCCAGGTTGCAACAGCAAGGCTCTCTAGGGCTGCTAAAGGTGGGGGGGGGGGGCGCAAATAAAACCCTTAGCTAACAGACAATAAATCTTTAAAACCAGAGTTAACAGTCTGATACACTTTCCTTCAATAACAAACGGATCAGCAAACTCAACTTAGCAGATTTACCTAGAAATGCAAACCACCACACTACACACCTCCCAACAGAAAAACACCTCTGCAGAGATGGCTCTGGCTCAGAAACAAGGGATGAGCACAGGAAAAGGAACCTGGCCATTTCTATACAGAGGGCTGGGCCAGCGCGGTCAGCTGCGCACAGATGTGACCGGCAGAGCCTGAGGAAAAAGACCAGAGGTTAGGAAGATGCCTCTTCCAAGAGGTGAGGGCAGCTGGCCTGGGGCCAAGGACACTCACATGACTATTAAAACACCTCAGGCCTGGCTGGAAACCCGAACACAGCCCCAGAAGTCACCTGCAGCCCCAATTCATCCAGTGGGAAAAAGGCAATGAGAAAAGCACTAGATGTCAGTTTTGGGTCCCTCCCAGCAGATGGGGAGAGAACTCAACGGTATCAGCCAGTGGCTATGCAACAGAGGTCCTGCTTCCGTCCCCACATGACCAGCTGCAGGACACTGCAGAGGCACACGGGACAGGCTCAGGGCCAAAAGGCTCTGCAAGGCTGGAATGCTCAACTGGAAGTCGGCTATGTCCCCCCTTCTCCTCTTCCTGATATGTTTTGGGACTAATTATTTTACAAGGCCCCAAATCATTAACAAAATCGTTGATTACAGTTTTGGCAGTCATTATTTAAGTCATTACTTAAACTGTTGGATGTAATAAATAGAGATATGACAGAATGGGAGGCAGCTGAGATTCCACCTCCAGAGCCCAAGAACGGCGTCAGGCAAGAAACACAGTGTGGCGCATCCATCAGGGCTCAGCCTAGTCTTCAGATGTGAGCTGCGCCTGATGCACCACTGAAGACTCCTCCCTGTTTTCGTAACTACTGGGTTGCTTTCACAGATTTTAAAATGAGTCTCTAAGTTAGTGGTGCCCGTTTAGATGATCAATTTGGTTTCTCTGGTGGATTCCATGTTTATTTCCAATGAATTTTTTTTGACAAAATGGACACATTAATGGATTGAAAATAAATTTGCATGTGGCAGATTCTTTTTATGTAGTCAATTAACAGCCTGGATTCATATGAGGGTTTTAGATATAAAATGATGGTTTGACAGATTTTTTTTTCACCAAGAGTCTCACAGACTTAACAGAGAAAAAGGCCAGCAGCATTTGGGCTTGTTGACGCGCACTCAGGACAACAACAGTGGCCAGGCACTGGATGGTGTGTGAAATCATCTCATTTGGCCTCAACTGACAGGAAGTTGTTTTTACCTCTGTGGTCCAGATGTGGGATCCATAGGTCCTAATATTCATATTGATCAGCTACCACCATATGATGAACGATGTCCCAAGCGCCATGCTGAGGAACAACAAAGCCTCCAGGCCTGGGAACTGCTGACATGTATGGGCGTGGTGTGGGGGTGGGGGGAGGAGGGACTTGTCCTGAGCACCATGCACTATGTGGCAGTGCCACTGCACCCCCCACAGGATGCCAGTAGCAACTCCCTTCCTGGATATGATGCCCAAAGGGGGTCCAGACATTGATACATTGCCACAAGGGCCTCATTAGGAATACAGTTAGACATCTTGCATAGCGACAAAAAAAAAAAAAAAAAAAAAAAAATCAAAATCAGAGAAAGCAACCAGAAATGGGACAGTAAGAGTAAAATGAGACCAAGAGCCTTTAGTTTAGCCCCTTTAACATAAGAGCTTATGGGTCAGCTATTACATTTTTTAGTGCACATCTAAATGGCTTACATTTTCTGAATTTACATAGCCTTGCAATTTTGCATCCATCAAAAGTAAACAGAGCTCAGAGGAAGATTTGGCAAGTAAAAAGACTGAAAATTGTGTGTATGTGTGTTTTAGTAAGTCCAGAGCTATTCAATTTGTACCCAAAAATGCCATTTTGTTGCATCCTGCAGCTTTGTACAGAAGGTCAAAGTTAGCCTGCCCTGTGGATTTTGTTTTCTCTTTTGTTTCATGTATATAGTTTGCCTTTTTCATAAAGTAATTCTTGGATTTGTTATATATTATTCCTGGTTTTTTATACATCTTTGCTATTGTAAATAAATTCCTATTTTGTTTTAAGTTTAAAAAAATGCAGTTACAAAAGGATTGCTGGGATGGTTTAGTGGTTAAGGCACTTGCCTGTGAAGCTAAAGGACACACATTCCACTCTCCACATGGCCCCGAAAGCCAGGTAAACAAGGTTATCATGCATCTGAAGTTCAATTACACTGGCTAGAGGCCTTGGTGCACTAATTCTCCCCTTTTCTCTCTGTCTTTCACTCTTGCATTCACATTTTAAAAAGGGGAGGGGGGCTGGAGAGATGGCTTAGCGGTTAAGCGCTTGCCTGTGAAACCTAAGGACCCCGGTTTGAGCCCCAATTCCCCAGGACCCACGTTAGCCAGATGCACAGGGGGCGCATCCATCTGGAGTTCGTTTGCAATGGCTGGAAGCCCTGGCAAGCCCATTCTCTCCTTCTTTCTCTCTCTGTAGCTCTCAAATAAATAAATAAAAATAAACAAATAAACAACAACAACAACAATAAAAAAAAAAAACAGAGCCAGGCGTGGTGGTGCACGCCTTTGATCCGAGCACTTGGGAGGCAGAGGTAGGAGGATCACTGTGAGTTTGAGCCACTCTGAGACTCCATAGTGAATTTCTTCATCAGCTATATATCTGATAGAGGATTAATAACTAGGATATACAAAGAACTCAAAAAGTTAAATAATAAGGAATCAAACAAGCCAATTAAAAAATGGGCCATGGAGCTAAATAGAGAGTTCTCAAAGGAAGAAATATGAATGGCATATAAGCATCTAAAGCAATGTTCTACATACCTAGTCAGTAGGGAAATGCAGATTAAAACTACATTGAGATTCCATCTCACTCTTGTCAGATTGGCCACCATCATGAAAACAAATGATCATAAATGTTGGCGGGGATGTGGAAAAAAGGGAACCCTTCTACACTGCTGGTGGGAATGCAATCTAGTCCAGCCATTGTGGAAATCAGTGTGGAGGTTCCTAAAACAGCTAAAGATTGATCTACCATATGACCCAGCTATAGCACTCCTAGGCATATATCCAAAGGACTCATCTCATTTCCTTAGAAGTACGTGCTCAACCATGTTTTTATTGCTGCTCAATCTATAATAGCTGGGAAATGGAACCAGCCTAGATGTCCTTCAACTGATGAGTGGATAATGAAGATATGGCACATTTATACAATGGAGTTCTACTCAGCAGTAAAGAAAAATGAAGTTATGAAATTTGCAGAAAAATGGATGGGTCTGGAAAGGATTATACTAAATGAGGTAACCCAGACCCAGAAAGCCAAGCGCCACATGTTCTCCCTCATATGTGGATCCTAGCTACAGATGACTGGGCTTCTGTGTGAGAAGGAAAACACTCAGTACCAGAGGCCAGTAAGTTAAAAAGGAGACATAAAGAGAAGAGAAAGAAAGGGAGGAGGGTACTTAATAGGTTGGCATTGTATATATGTAAGTAGAAGAATAGATTAATGGGGGTGAAAAGACCCAAAGTGAGGTCAGGGGAGAAGATTGAGTAAAGGAAAGGTGGAGGGAGGGCTAATCAAAATCTGAGAGGATATAAATAAATCAAATTGAATCCTTCAGTTTTGGACAATGGAACACTCAGGAGCCATATATTGTTGCTAGAAAACTGTCAGTGCCAGGGATGGGATACCTTCCAGTGAGTTGTTGGCCAGGGAGGTCCCTGATGCCCCCAAAACATTATAGGCCATTGCCGAGGCCATTGGTTTCCCACCAGGAATAGATGGTAAGACCCTATTGCTGAAGACTCCGAATACTTGGGCTGCAAGGCCACTGAGAAATCCTGCTGGAACCCAACTGATAACCTCCTCCAAGTAGACCAGCTGACAGAAAGCTGGAAGAAGCCATTCTGCATGCAGTTCAATGGGAGAAAGAGAAATCACCAGTGAAGATACTCAACAGTGGACACTGCAAGCCTTATAATTGGCCAGCTAGGCCAAATGAGCCAACAGGTGCAATAGTGACACGTCTGTCATGGTGGAAACCATCTGCCCTCCAATTGGACTGGAGGCCCTCTCCAAGGGAGGGAACACATCCCTGATACTGAAAACTTAAAACAGGGGTAGTCATGAGCCCTAGGGCTGTAACATCTGCTGATGTCCGGGTAAATGTATATACTATGCTTATCAAACTGCCCAGTAAGCACTTCTCTTAATATTCATACCCTTATATTAATGTTACTTTCACTTTGTATAGAGAATCTTCTCTTTTCAGATGGCAGTGACCTTGGAACAACTCAGAAGGTATCATGGTGCTGGAAAGAAGTGACTAGAGTACCGAGTAACATCTAGATAACACCTTCCAAGGCTCAGGGTCTAATGTGGAAGAGGCGGAAAGAATATAAGAGCCAAAGGAAGGGTAGGGCTCCTTACAACATGCTCCCTCCATACAAAAACTTGGCCTCGATATCCATGACCTCATAGTGCCTGACACTACCTACACAAGACCATCATAAGAGGAGGGAAGGATCATGGCATCCAAATAGAGGAAAGACTTATTGAGATGGGGAGTGGATGTGATGGAGAATGGAATTTCAAAGGGGAAAGGGGGGGGGCGGGTATTACCATGAGATATTTTTTATAATCATGGAAAATGTTTAATGAAATTGAGAGAAAAAAACAGAGCCAGGCATGGTGGCACATGCTTTTAATCCAAGCACTTGGGAGGCAGAGGTAGGAGGATCACTTTGAGTTCGAGGACACCCTGACACTCCATAGTGAATTTCATGTAACCCTGGGCTAGAGTGAGACCCTACCCCAAAAAGCAAACAAACAAAAAGGCCAGTCTATTGGGCTTGCCTCCAGAAGGAGGGAGGGGGGAAGAAACAGAGGGAGGAGTAGAGAAGAATGCAGTTACAGCTAGGCTTGGTGGCGCACGCCTTTAATCCCAACACTCAGGAGGCAGAGGCAGGAGGATTGCTGTGAGTTCAAGGCCAGCCTGAAATTACACGGTAAATTCCAGGTCAACCTGGGCTAGATCAAGACCCTACCTCGAAAAACAAAATAACAACAACAAAGAATACAGTTTCAGCCTGGCATGGTGGCACAACACCTTCAATCCCGGCACCCAGGAGGTAGAGGTAGGAAAGATCACTGTGAGTTCAAGGCCAGCCTGAGACTATACAGTGAGTTTCAGGTTAACCTGGGCTAGAGGGAGACCCAACCTTGTAAAGAAAAAAGAATACAGTTACAGTACCCAGGCATGGTGGTGCACAGCTATAATCCCAGCACTTGGGAGGCAGAGGTAGGAGGACTGCTGTTGAATACCAGGTCAGCTAGACTAGAGTGAGGCCCTACCACAAGAAAACCAAAGGAGAAAGGAGGGAGGGAAGGAGGGAGGGAGGGAGGGAAGGAAGAATGCAGTACAGTAATGAAGACTGGAATGAAAACTTGGAGTGACAAGGGAACCTCTAAAACATCGGGGACTTGGGTGAGCAATGTCACAAAGGCCATGATGACCTTGCTGGCAGTTCTCCTCTCAAGCCACGTCTGCCCTTTAAGCACAGAAGTACAGGGCACCAGTACATCAAATTCATTCTGCACCACAGGTTCTGTGAGGCAGAGGTCCGGGTGAGAACAGCACACCCGTGGTTAGAAACGGTCACCCAGGAGCAAGCTCTGTCTAGGGGCGGTCTGCTGCCACAGGCAGTCCGTTCATCTCCCAGGTCCCCTCTCCTCAACAGCTGCCTATTTACAGCAGCTGCTTGCAGGAGCAGGTCCTAACCCAACCATGATGGCCATGTATGGAGCCCACTCCTCTTCTTACCCATGGGATGACCCACCATGAAGGCCCTTGTCACACAGTGGGCCCCTTGACCTTAGGCTTCACAGACTCCAGAACTGAACCAGTAAATGTCTGTTCACTAAAATTATCAGTCTATGGCATTCCGTCACGGCAACAAGAAACAGATGAAGACACTGTAAGTAAACTTCCAACAAACCAATTTCTACAATAGGCAAGATCTGACAGGTACTTCTTGAGAGAAGGCCAAGATGACTCGCTTATTGGGTGCCTAATATCTACCAGGCATCAAGAAAAAAGAAATGGGGCTGGAGAGATGGCTTAGCGGTTAAGCGCTTGCCTGTGAAGCCTAAGGACCCCGGTTCAAGGCTCGGTTCCCCAGATCCCACGTTAGCCAGATGCACAAGGGGGCGCACACGTCTGGAGTTCGTTTGCAGAGGCTGGAAGCCCTGGCGCGCCCATTCTCTCTCTCTCCCTCTATCTGTCTTTCTCTCTGTGTCTGTCGCTCTCAAATAAATAAATAAATAAATAATTTTAAAAAAAAAAGAAAAGAAAAAAGAAATGGAAACACCTTGAGCTTACAGACCCAGTAGAGTAAAAGTAATCGTACTAATATTTGGGAGGCTCTGGACACAAACTCCTCCAAGTAGTTGGCAGAGGCTGTTTCCCCAAAGCCTCTGCAGTTCTTTCACGTATCAACAGAGAAGGGTGCGAACCTGTACTGAAGGCCCAAGCTACAAGTCCTCAGAGCCCATGAGTAGAATGGATGTGTAGAGGCAGTACAGTCACACCATAGAATGCTAGACAGCAAAATCCCCAGTATGTATTGCTTTCATTTAAAAAAAAAAAAAAAAGCCGGGCTGGAGAGATGGCTTAGTGGTTAAGCGCTTGCCTGTGAAGCCTAAGGACCGTGGTTTGAGGCTCGATTCCCCAGGACCCACGTTAGCCAGATGCACAAGGGATGCACATGTCTGGAGTTCGTTTGCAGTGGCTGGAAGCCCTGGTGCTCCCATTCTCTCTGTCTACCTGCCTATTTCTGTATCTCTCTCTCTCTCTCAAATAAATAAATAAAAATAATTTTTTTTAAAGCCACAGTAGCCAATAGCCTGCTCCGTACACTTAATGTTCCTATGCTCTAGAAACCTGTCAGCCAGACAGATACCATCTGCTGACTTTAGGCAGAACCCAGCTTTGGCCACCTCTCATCCCTCTTACCCAGAATATGCCATGACATGGTTTCACACCACATTTAGTCAGGTGGGAGAACACCATAGTGTCCCCATGAAAGGATGGACTAGGCAGACGGTTGGGAAGGTGACTCATGGTTAAAGGCACTTGCTTGCAAAGAATGCCAGCCTGGGTTCAATTCCCCAGCTACCCACATAAAGACAGGTGTAAAAAGTGGTGCAAGCATGTAAAAAGGGGAAGGAGGGAGGGAAGGAAAGGATGGAATAGGCAGTGCATCAAGGTTCCAGGCCCAGCAATGCCATCACCCAAGGCTAGCTCAGGCCCCTCACATAGAAGCTTCACCTAACATTGCTACCAGGTCTAGAAGCCTCGGTCTTTGCTAGATCACTTTCTTAAATATTCATTTATTATACATTCATTAGAGAGAGAGAGCAAATGGGCATGCCAGGTGCTTCAGCCACTGCGAACAAACTGTAGATACATGCGTCCCCTTGTGCATCTGGCTTACATGGGTCCTGGAGAGTCAAACCAAGAGCCTCTGACTCTGTAGGCAAATGCCTTATTTAACTGCTAAGCCATATCTCCAACCCCCTGGATCACCTTCTTTATTGCACTTCTTCCAGGGGACCTCGCTGCCATGCCTCTGTGTGCACTGAGCAGTAGCCTGGTTTTAAGACTCAGAGCCTGTGCCCAAAGCACAGCTGCCTGTCAATGACTACACTTTTGAGCCACAACTGGCACCAAAGGACCTCACTAACCCCAACGCCAGTCAGGCCAGCACAGCTCTGGGGCAGCTAAGAAGGAAACAGCATTGAGCAGTAGAATTTCCGAACAACGTGCTGGTAGGGGCAGCCCTGTTCTCGAAACTTCCCACAGGGCTGGAGAGATGGCTTAGCAGTTAAGGCGCATGCCTGCAAAGCCTTAAGGACCGAGGTTCTATTCTCCAGGTCCCACGTAAGCCAGATGCGCATGGTGGCGCAGGAGTCTGGAGTGTCTGCAGTGGCTGGAGGCCCTGGCGCACCCATTATCTCTGTCTCAAATAAATATACAAAATAGATAAAAACTAGATCTTTAAAAGAGAAAGAGCCAGGTGTGGTGGCACACGCCTTTAATCTCAGCACTCAGGAGGCATAGATAGTGAATGCCAGGTCCTACCTGGGGGGGGGGGGGGGGGGAAGAAAGATAAGAAAGGAAACAAAACAAAACAGCCCATGGGTTTCCAGATTTCTTCCCTGGAGAGTCTGAACGTGCAGCATGTTGTGTCCTCCAAGGACCTTCTATTTGGCCTCCCACCCCCTCACCCCCTATGTTCTGCCAAGAATCAATCTGTCTTGCTACTTCCTGCTGACCTATTAATTACAATAACAAGAAATAACCCTGTAGTGATGTCATCCAAACTTTTACTTCCTGCAGTGTTACCAATAGGTCAGGCTGACTCCGGGTGCAGAGGCGCCACGCCTCCATCGTGGAGAGGAGCTGCAGTCATGGCTGCCACGTGCCATGCAAGCTTTACGCTCACCCAAAGGTACTCACCCTGAAAGTTGTGTGTGCCAGGCACCGCTACCACTTAAATGCAGCTAGTGTAGGGGAAACAAGTCATTGGCTGTGGAGCTGTGTGTGCAAGCTTACACATGCATACACACACGCACGCACGCACGCAGACAGACACACACGCATGAGTGCACGCCACGTGTGTAATGAGATGCCGGGTACCAGACACACTGTGCGTTCCTGGGATGTGTGCCTCTGACAGCTGGAGTTGATTCATCTACGGGGATATGGAGGCACCTGCGGGTGACAAGGGCATTTCGCTTGTCCTTGCTGGTAAAGTGACAGAGGGACGGGAGACAGAGAAGGCAGGAAGGAAGAGCTCCAAGCAACCTGGGCTCAAACAATAGCTTCACTTACCCCCTTCTTCACCTGGCAGCCTACACCAATCAATGTTTAATCTCCCGAAGGGATCAAAAAAATAAGGCTGTGTCCAATAGAAACATTCTAGAAAGTTCTGAGCTGGGGATTTTCAACAAAAGGACCTCTCTGTGGCAGACAAACAGATGCTTGCACAGAAGAATAGAAACCCAGGCTAGCTGACAAGATTTGCCATTTAAAGGCCACGGGTATACAGCAGCTTGTGCCCAGCCTAACTGTGTTCCACCCTTCATGGCCCCCTGCATTCACCTCAGCTCACCCGAGGCAGTTTGTCCAAACAGATCGGCCATGTGGAGCCTGTGCTCTGACATCTGCACTTGTATCAGAGCCATGTTGGGTTAGGGCTTCAAGAGCCACGTCTGACTCAGAGACAGGTGACACTGGTGGCGGGGTGCTACTCTGGTACCTGCTGCTCTCTAGCCCAACTGGGAAAGCTTTGCCTAACCTTGTCTCAGGTCCCCCCAAGACCCAGCAGAACCCTCCTTGGAGGAGGCCAAGGACAATCAAGAGATCAAGGGAGCCAGGCATGGTGGTGCACGCCTTTAATCCCAGCACTCGGGAGGTAGAGGTAGGAGGATTGCCAGGAGTTCGAGGCCACCCTGAGATTCTGTAGTGAACAGGTCAGCCTGGGCTAGAGTGAGACCCTACCTCGAAAAACCAAAGAGAGAGAGAGAGAGAGAGAGAGAGAGAGAGAGAGAGAGAGATGGGAGTTTCTTGAAATGAAATTAGTTCCTGTGTGAATGAGCACAGGACTCAAATATAGTCTGAGATCATCCTGCTGGTCTACCAGAAAACAGGTCTTCATATCTATTGTACGCATAATTCACAAGGCTGCAACACCCAGAACTCTGTGTCTGATACATAGTTACTCCAGAACGCAGCTTCTCTGGCATTCTAAACTCAAAATGCATGGCCAATCTCTGGTAATCCATAGCTCACTTGACTTCATGGTGCTTAGGAAAGTGCTGGTGTGGACTGATGGGAAGTCAATGGCCAGCTAGGCTATGACTGTAATGGCTCGAAAGGAGACAAGCAGAGTCCACACTGGGTCCTACCGAGATGGCCATACTTGTGGGGATTTCTTTAGACATCTCCACAGTAGTCATGAATCTCCCAAGTGTTAACCTGACCCACAACAATGGCCATTTAGTAGGCCTGTATGTTTGTTACTTGTGGACCATTAAGTAAGATGGACAAAACAGACTCTGCTCCTGCCATTAAGGGCCAAGTCTTCTACGGCTTGCTTAGGAATTGCCCAGGGCCAGAGTGACATCACCCAGCTCTGCCAGCTGGTTTCCAGGTTCTCCTGGTCACTGCTCTGTAGTAAACTAAGGATTTAGAAGGTAGCACCTGGAAGAGTGAAAACACCCCCCCCCCCACACACACACACACAGAGGAGGGGAATCCTCTAGAACACAAGTGGTTATCTGCCTAGGTGACCTCCTTTCAATCTTAGATGAGCAGCACCTCAGTGTTGGGGATGCTATGCCCTAAAGTCTCCTAGAACAGCCTGAGACACATAAACAGTGGCTTGCTTTCCCTGAGGTACAAAGAAACGATAAGGAAAGACCATTTCAAAACAGTCTACTATGTTAAACTAAGTCAACACTTGGCTATAAACATCAGAGTGGATTATTACCGCCCAGCATTCCACTAATTACTAATTCTCCTGAAATGTCTCAATTTGGACTCAATGGCCCATGGGAACAGGAGTACCCACCAACAGAAGATAACCAAAATATCTGTCATGGCTGTTAATTTGCATAGAGTTTGTTCCAGAAGTTGTGAATGTGACTACCTCAGCTGTGGGTTTATTAACCAGGCATTTTCTCAGATGAAACGGGGAGACCACCGACAGAAACCACAGCTCTTATCCTGTGATGAAAACCACTTCCACAACAGAGCGCTCAGTGGAGAAGCCCTTACATTCGCTCCTCTTGGTTTTGAATGCGTTAAGCGGAACTCAGAAGCTGAGCCCACACTCCTCCATTACCCGTACCCATGCCAAATGGTTCCGAACCTGCACCCCTAGGCTTGCAGTCATCCTGTCAAATAAAATCTTCCTCTGAGTTAACTCGGCAGAATATTTATGCATCTAATATCATAGCTTACTGCAAAGCGCACAAATCATTTTAACAGAGTGTAAATTTAACTACCATGAAGACATTTTATACTCTGCTTAACTTCACTAAGGGGCCCGTATTTTTTGGAGCAGGTAAGTCAGGCTTCCATAAGTCCACTTAAGGGAACAGAAGTCAAAACTCATAAAGCAAAATGCACCCAGACGTCTCGGATTATGCAGCAAACAAACATTCACACCCTCACCTTATCACCTGGGCTTCTGGCAACATGGCTGGGCCAGGGCAGGTGCTGCCAGGGCTGGTGGGACGGGAGGCCAGGTTTTCATGGAGCACCTCGTCCCTGGGTCCGGTCACCGCTTAATGATGGGGACTCGTCCCTGATGCCTCTGAAGAGGACTGACATCTAGACTGTCTTGAGTGTTGTCCTTGGAAACACAATCCCCCCTCTGGCTCTCTTCTGAAGTAAACTCCATGCCCTAATGCCAAAAGGTCCCCAGATGCACATGAGAAATGGAAAAAGAGAAAAAGAAGACCGAAGAAAAAACCCATGCGCACAGCAGCTGAAGTCATAAATTATTAACGGAATGAGGGAACGTTAGCTTTGGCCCATCTGGAGGGCTCAACGTGGGCTTCAAGCTGTGCCCCAAAGGTCGACAGCAGGGGTTCCACTATTTTGAGAAGCCAGCAGCCAAAGTCTCTGCATCCAAGGGGTGCCACAACATGCTGGGAAGGATCGGAGCATGTGAGCCCACATGTACCACAGCCACCAGTGAGGAACATACAACATGTCTTCCCCCATCCCAGAGTCAGTAGGTAAGGTACACCAGGTCATGACAGAATGATCTGCAGAGAGGGAGGAGACATCACACACTTCTTAACTTTCGAGTCATATAGTTATAAGACCAACACAAGTCACAGGCAACATAGCCCACCTGAAGGGCCACAGTGGTCAAATAGAGAGCCATCTGTGCACTTGAAAACTACAGTGCTAATACCCAGATGCTCTCTGCTGAGTGAAGAAGCCAAGAGTCTTTACAAAAGTGGGCCCAGCCAGGCATGATGGGGGCACATGCCTTTAATCCCAGCACTTGGGAGGCAAAGGTGGGAGGATCACCATGAGTTCGAGGCCACCCTGAGACTACACAATGAATTCCAGGCCAGCCTGGGCTAGAGCGAGACCCTACCTTAAAAAACCAAAACAAAAATGTGCCCAAGTCAAGGAAAAAGAAAAGCCAGGGGATTATGATCAGAGTATATTGTCTGTATTTGTGGAAGCTGTCAATAAAAAGTTAAAAAAAGAGCCGGGCGTGGTGGCACACACCTTTAATCCCAGCACTTGGGAGGCAGAGGTAGGAGGATCACCATGAGTTCAAGGCCACCCTGAGACTACATAGTGAATTGCAGGTCAGCCTGGGCCAGAGTGAGACCCTACCTTGGGGAGAAAAAAAAAACATTAAAAAAGAAAGAAAGAAAGAAAGAAAGAGAGAGAGAGAGAGAAAGGAAGGAAGGAAGGAAGGAAGGAAGGAAGGAAGGAAGGAAGGAAGGAAGGAAGGAAGGAAGGAAGGAAGGAAGGAAGGAAGAAAGGCCATCAGAGCAATGGAATGGAATTACCTCCAACCAGAAACCCCAGTTAGCAAGCATCATGATCACTGGTCTAGTCAGAGATTACCAGTGAATGCTGAAAGCATGTGAGGGAGGTTAAGGGTTAGCAAGGACTCACAAAACCTTATAGCGTATGACCTTACCACATGACGCAGAGAAAACCAATAGCTTTGCAGTACAGGAGACAGTGAGACATCACCTTAATGCGATCAAAGTTAACTTCACCAATAACGGACAAAAGAAAGTGGTCACAGCCTGGCACGCCCCATGGTAGCCCAGGGATGGGGGCCTGGCCACACTACAGCCGTGTCTGCGGAGAAAGCTGACCTGCTTCCTCCATGTTAAAACATAACACCCCTGGTCACATGTCAGAAAAGAGCAGTGTCCACCAAGAACTTCTCTCTTCTGTAACTAACCTCAAATTTCCATTATAATCAATTCTTATAAAAATTTAATATGGCCCCGAGTACAGTGGCACATGCCTTTCATACCAGCACTCAGGAGGCAATGGTAGGACTGCGGTGAGCTGAAGGCCACCCTGAGACTACAGAGTGAATTCCAGGTCAGCCTGAGCTGGAGGAGACCCTACCATAAAAATAAAAACAAAACACTAATATGCCAGTTGCTTCAGGTAGTAATTGTAGCTAATTTAACTGTGCCTGGTGACCAGGTCGCACAAACTGCTCACGTCACATTTACACATTGTCTGCATTATCTCTGTGCTCCGGCCAGGTGTCCGGATCCTGTGCCCAGGCAACCTTCAGCACTGCCTTCTACTGTGTGAAATTTAGCTTGAAGCCATGGCTCAGGCTCCACCAAGCAAGATCCAGTCACGCCCTTCCTGAGTCAGCCTAGGGGCCCACCTCTTGCTGGTGGGTCCTCACTAGAATTTAAGAATGATCTCTGCATCTCAACAGCTGATGGTATCCATGGGACTAAGTAACACTAGTCTAGTATTTTACCTCGAGGTTTTAAAGCTTAAATCTCACACACACACACACACACACACACACACACACAAAAAAAAAAAAACAAAAAAACAAAAAAAACACACATCTAAGACAACTGTGGTCAGTACACATCCTCAACATACTTGCCCAAACCTGGAAATGAGCTGGGCCAAGTTGCTCAGGTCTGCTCTCTGGTTTCACTTCTGCATGCAAACAGGAGTCTCCCCATGTGCCTGAGGGGAGCAAGCACTGGGGACATTCGAGACTGCTCGCCGCACACGCACCACGGAGCACTGGAGGGAGACAGCAGGCAGGGCATGGGGGTGGATCGCCCACATAAACCTATCTTTCAGGGAGGGCCTGACCCTCTGAGATGCACTTTCCTCACGGTGCAGCCTAACCAGCTGAGACGACGGCAGTTTTCGGAACAAACCCCAGTGGCTGCACATTCTCCACAGCCCGTCACTGCGCGCCTGTCCACGGCTGGGAGTCACCCCCACAGGGGACTTTGAGCAACATGGCAAAGCAGCAGCTGGGGAGACTGGTCCAGTCAGCCTTCTATTTTAGTCCACGGAGAGGTGACTGAATGAGTAAGACTGTGACTCAGTGGGAGGTCCTCTGGAGGGCACCCTTGCTTGCGGGAGGGGCCATCTCCTAGGGTGGCACCCCTACATCCAGTGTCAGGCCCAACCCAGTCCTCCTGTCTAGGAAGGGTGGACAATGGGAGGTGGTACCCTGGCACCAACTACCCAGCCCCACAAACTATCTCAAGGAGGCAGCAGTAACCTGTGCACAGTCCGCGGTGTTTCCAGGCTGGCAAGGTTCTCAGAAGTCCCTTCAACGCCCTTTCCACCCAGCCTGTGTTTCCTGGCCCAGTGCAGGGTGGGTCTGGTGTCCAGAGGGCAGGCCTGACCCCACCCAGGAAGCTTCAGCAACACTGCCTTACCTCCTTCCTTCCTTCCCTGACCCTGGATCCTTGGACACTCCTGGTACTCTTTCCCACTGCAGAGCCCCGCGACTCCCAAAAACCTTTCCCCTTTCTGCCTCACTCCGTCCCGGGGTGTCACCTCGCCACCTGTTACCGCCCGTGCTTAACACCGAGCCACGGGCTCTGCCATCACCGAGTCAGCAAAGCTTTGCCAACGCGTACTTGCCCTTGAACATTCCCCGGGCTCTGTGCAAACAAAGCCGGCTCCTTAGCAACAGCACGCCGGGCACAACCCGGAGGACCCAACCTGGAGCGGCTCCAGCAGCCCAGGGCTCGGCCCAAGACGACAGAACGCACCTCCAGCCCCAAGCCTCGGCACTAACGCGCGGGCAGGAAAAGGGAGGCAGACTGCAAACAGCTGCCGAGCTCTGAGATCAAGAGTGTTATTCTAGTGGCTAAGGGGAAAAGAGGAGAAGACCGCCAACGTTTTTACTAACAGCATAATTACATCAGAGAAAACTCCCTCCTCCAAGATTCCTGCACTGCACTGACAGCGGTTTAAGCAGCTGAGAAAAGATGGTGAAGACAAAGTCGTTACAGCAGGGTCCCGTCTCCTTCCCGTGCACACGTCTGACTCTCCTTAACGACAGTGAAAGAGAGCTCCGTGGACATATGGCAAGGGCAGCTACCCCGGGCGCAACAGCAGTTACGTAAAGTGTTTAGAGGGTTTAGCTGTTGTAAAGATCCCATTAGCTGGAGACAATTTCCATCTCTGACTCCGGAGAGAGCTGGAAGCCTTAACTCCTGAAATTAGGGCAAAGAGCCTCCGACATCAAGTATTAGGGGTTAGGCTAGGCCCTCCAACGAGAGCCTCGGAACAGCATTCCAGGGTGCAGTGGTACAATCCTGTTTTGTCCCACATCCAAGTCACCGCCCCTGCCGAAGCCTCCAGAGTGCTGGGACTGTGGAGAAAGCCTTTCATCTCCTTGTTTTACTGATCATTTCTAGGCACACTGGAGCAATCCGAGGTTATCGTGCTGACCTTCTGACTGTCCAAATCGAGATTATGCATGCTGGATAGCCTGACCTCTCTCTGTGCTGGGCCACAGCCGGCTGCTTCCTGTCCAGAGCCCCTCCCCCAGGTCTTCCCACAACAGTGTCCTCCTCAGAGGCTCCCCTGTCCAAGGCATACTGCCTGAGTGTCCTCTTATCCCTAAGGAGAACTCCACAGCCGCAGGGAATGATACCAGAAGGAGGTGGTCTTTGGGCACAGTTAATTGGGTAATGGGTGTGGAGCCCTAAGGATGAGATTAGGGCAGTTGTTTAAGAAACCCAAAGAGCTCTTGCGCCCTGGTGTGGGAGCACATAGCAAGGAAGCCCTATTTAGGAGCCAGCGGGGACTTTCAGAAGACAGTGAATTTGCTGGTGTCATCGTCACCAGCACCACCACCATCGTGCTTACTGGGGAATGACCTAGGGCACGTGCTTCACCATTTCCAGCCTCCCCCCACCCCCAACACCATTTTGAAACAGAATCTCATTAATTTGCCTGGACTGGTCTTCAACTTACTCTGAAATTCAGGCAGGTCACAAACTGGCTTCTCAACCTCCCAGGTAGTTGGGATGATAGGCCAGCGGCACCACCAAGTCCAGACTCGTGCTGCCCTCAATCTTGGGATAAGCAGCAGAGAGAACAATGAGTAATAGAATTCTGTTGTATTTAAGCCACCTGGGTGCAATCACTTCCTTTAACAAGCTAGAAAAGACAGAAGCAGCACATCTTCAACTTGACACTTTACCAAGCCAACAAGAACGCAACCCACCCTGAGGAATGGAGCCCACTGGGCAGCCCAAGCTCAGGGGCACACGTTCACTGCCATGAGTGAGGTTGAAGAACCCTCGATGCCAAGTGTGCCCGACATACCTCTTCTCCCTTTCCCTCTTCTGTTTTGGCGTTTTTGCTTGTTTTGTTGGTTTTGCTGATCTGGCACACACCTCTATGGCTAAGGCCTTGAACTCAGGGATCGTCATACTGTAGGCTCCCTGGGACTATGGGCAGGAGCCACTCTATCTAGTTACTACATACCACTTCTGAATGAGTGACTGAATCTGTAGATAGCAAAAACCTAACAGCTCCATCTTCCAGCCTAACCCTCACCCTTAAGAGAGGTCTGAGCAGAAGAAACTGAGGAGCAGTGGTCACCATGAACTTGGCTGGTGTTGCACAGCTTGCGGGATGACACCCTCAGGGAGAGGACAAACACTGGAAGGATGTCCCACTGGGACCACCATGGAATGAGAGATCAGCCTGCTCCAGTACCCAGAGCCTGCTACTTTGGTCATTCCATTTATCCATGCCCCTCAAATCCCCATTTAAGCTCATTTTCTCCTCCAGCTTTTCTGCTTGGCTAACAAATCAGAGCCCCCATCTAGGAATGTACCAGATGACTCAGGTTCATTGAAAGACCAGAAACCTTCAAGCTTCTTCAAATAAAAACTCCCACGACACAGAGTGATCCCTTCATGCAAGAACTGGTGGCCTGGTGGTGCAATTCACCAGCACACACACGGTCTGTCTTAATGGTGGGCAATTATTTATGTGGCTCTCAATGTCTGAAATAACCACGCTTCCCGGCTCCCAGCTCAGTGGCGCCCTTGGGAACAAGTCGCCTCCCCTTCAGAGCACGGAACTCTAAGGACAAGTGTGTTTTCCTCTGGGACCCTCATCCCTGAAATGCTAGCCTGCCCCCACCATCCCTCCTGCCCTCAGGGGGCTCTTCAGGGGTCCAGGTGCTGCAGATACCTGCTCTGGAACATTCAGAGGTGCCACAGTCCTCTGAGCACATACCCAATGTTCTCCTCAGCTGGTGGAGCCACCAAGAGCCCCAATAGAACACAATGCCAAGCGACAAAGGGAATGGGGCCTCCTTTCTGTCACAGGGGCAGCACAAAGAACGGTGTAGCAGCCTTTAATCCCAACGGAGGTAGGAGGATCACTGGGAGTTCCAACGCAGCCTGAGACTGATTCTAGCCTGGGCTACAGCAAGACCCTATCTTGCAAAACAAAATAAAAGCCGGGCGTGGTGGCACGCGGCTTTAATCCCAGCACTCAGGAGGCAGAAGTAGGAGGATTGCAGTGAGTTCAAGGCCATCCTGAGACTACATAGTGAATTCCAGGTCAGCATGGGCTAGAGCAAGACCCTACCTTGAAAAACCAAATAAACAAACAAACAAACAAATAAAAAGAAGAGTGCACAGTTGGTCAATAGAAGGAACAAAAGAGCCAAGCCCACAGTAAGTGGGATGCCAGCAGCAGAGGCTGTTGTGGGTTATGGAAAAAAAGGAAGCATATAACTTGAACAGGAAGGTGCAGATTTATAAACCATGACCCAGAATGAAGAAACACGCAAACAATGTCTCTTCACCACCCGAAGACTGGCCAGAGGCATCAGTACACAGCCCCCTCTGGAACCTTCTATGAGCTAAAGGTTCCTTCGCCACCGGCTGACATCACACAGTCTCCGTGAAAGCGTACAAGGGGGAGGAAGTCAGGCCATTCACCAAGCGATCCAGTGGAAACACCCAAGTCACTCTGGTGACTGTGAGCTGCCCGCTGGCCTCCGGAGTGTATGCTCATGAGTCAGTCACAAGTGAATGTGCCTGTCCTGGAAAGGACTTCAGTGTTTCCAGTTACTAGAAGTCAGAAGCCCTACCAGAAGCCTCACAATGTTGACTTGTGTTAAAACACCCACGAAACCAGGGGGCAGCCATCGCCCTCTATCTACAATCCCCACTTCTCATCACTGTGTAGGCCAGGCACTTCAATCAGTGTGCCCAACAGGGAGCCTGGTTCTGAGCCCATCCCGCATTTCACCTTTCTGGCCCACCACCCTAGCTGGGGTTGGATTTTTTGGCTGCTGTAAAATAAAATTAGTATCAGGGACATGAGTTGTGTTTCTTCGCTCAGACATCGGTGGAATGAGTCACAGAACACAAAGTCCATTTATCATTTATGCCTCAAAACAATATTTCAGCGCCTGGTAATATGCTACATCATACTTCTTTTACTTTAATATATCTGCTCCTGACAATAAATTTTCCATGAGAATAAAATATACCTTTTCCACAAAGGACTGAAAAGGAAAACAAACACACTACTAATGGGATGCTATTTCTAAACATCTGGACTATTTTAAAGTATCAGGGACTGACAGGGAAAAAAAAATTCGAATCTAAGAACAAAAAGGCCTCTATTAGTTTCCCAAAGTTGACCATGTGCATGTGTGTGTGCGTGTGTGTGTGTGTGTGTGTGTGTGTGTGTGCGCATGCGCGCGTGTGTCACTTTGCTCACTCATCATGCTGCATTTGCTAGCAGGCCAGCAAGCTTCTCCTCGGTCTCTCCTCTGGCCCTAGGAGACGGTGGCACAACAAGCACCAGCTTTCCCGCGGGTTTTGGGGGTCCAGGCTGAGGTGCACACATCTGCGTGGCAAGTGCTTAATCCACTGAGCCATCTGCCCAGCCCAAGCTGATCCACTCTGATGACAACGGCTACCCTCCAGAAGTTAAGTCGTCTGGTCTGTTCAGGAGGGCGCTTGAGTTTAAGCAGCGGATGAAGCAGAGCTATTAAATGACAATTTTGTCAACTTGGGCCTCTTGAATACCCTTTCGACCACTGCTTTTGGGTGTGTCTCTTTCCTGAACTTCCACATTCCCAATGCACACTGGGCAGACACAGCTGCAGGTCCTAACCATCCCCCTTTGTGACAGAAGAGATACAATCGGCAGTACTGAACAGCTAGGCGGAGCCTCCCAGAGGGACCTTAAGAGTCCTGACCAGGCCCCTGACATGCAGCATGCACTTCATAAATGCAATCTGAGAAACCACTACTTGTCATCTGGAAGGTCAAGATAGGAACCTGGCAGGTCAACCAGATGTCCCCTGGGAAACATGTCTGAAAGAGTTCAGCTTCTGGGGCCCCAAGGACCAGGGAGCTTTAGGACCGAGTGCCCCCGAGGCCAGTTCCAGTAACAACAGTCCTTGCCTATCACACCCTACAGCAAAGGGACAGATAACATCTTGGGCGCCCACAGGGACGGGGAGACAGAGAAGCACAGAATGACATTTATGTTGATTATCAACTGACAGGACCTAGAATCTGTGACCTGTGAGGGATCATCTAGATTAGGCAGCAGGGTGTACCTGAGTGGGGTTATCTTGATGAGATGATGTTTTTCACAAGAGCACCAGCTAGGCCTACTGACCTGTAGCTGTGTCTATTGAGAACCCACTCAGACAAGAGAGAACACAGGACAGTGGGATTCTTTGGAGGGAAATAAACACAGGCTGCCTCCATAATATTCTGAGGAGGTTGCTTCTTGCCTTTGTGGCTAAGACCAAGCCTTTGTCCTGATACACTCAGACCATACAAAGTCACGGGGAAAGCCACCACCATGCCCAGAAGCAGTCCACTTGGCCTTTACTTCCCTCGTCAAGCACAAGCAACAATTTTCTTTTCCACTAAAAAGATAACAGCCATTCGTTATGGGATTGTTTAGAAATGGGAGGAGAGATGCAAGAAATAACCTAATTATTACAAATTCTACAATGAAATGATTATCACTGAACCAACCAGGACTAGGGCGGCTGAGGCAGGAGGACTGCTATGACTTGGAGGTCAGCCTGGGCTAAAGTGGGAGGCTAGAGTGCCTTAAAAATAACCTATAAGCTATTATAAAAATATTATAAAAATAACACTATAAACTATTCAACATCGGATGTTTATGGTTCTAGTCACAAATGTACCTTCAATATTGAATCTTTCCTTGAGGGTGGGGGGACATTCAACCTAGGTATTTCAAACTGTGAAACCATCATTCAAGAACCAACATGAGAAAGGAAGGGAGGAGGATACTTAATAGGTTGATATTATATATATGTAACTACAATGATTGTAATGGGGAGGTAATGTGATGGAGAATGGAATTTCAAATGGGAAAGTGTGGGGGTGGGGAGGGAGGGAATTACCATGGGATATATTTTATAATCATGGAAAATGTTAATAAAAAGTTAAAAATAAAAATAAAATTAAAAAAAAAAACACATTAAAAAAAAAAAAAAGAACCAACATGGGTGCTGGAGTTGAGGTGCTTGCCAGCAAAGCCAAATGACACAGGTTTGATTCCCCGGGACCCATGGTAAGCCAGATGCACAAGTTGGCACATGCACCTGGAGTTTGTTTGCTGTAGCTGAAGGCCCTGGAGCACCCATTCTCTCTCCCTCCCTCTCTCTCTCTCTCTCTCAAATAAATAAATAAATAAATAAATAAATAAATTTTAAAAAGAGAACCACCAGGTGTGGTGGTGCATGCCTTTAATCCCAACAGTTGGGAGGCAGAGATAGGAGGATTGCAATGAGTTCAAGGCCACCCTGAGACTACATAGTGAATTCTAGGTCAGCTTGGGCTAGAGCAAGACCCTGCCTTGAAAAACCAGAGAGAGAGAGAGAGAGAGAGAGAGAGAGAGAGAGAGAGAGAGAGAGAGAGAGAGAGAGAGAGATTGACAGAGAGAGAACCAATGGAGGCTAGAGGTTTTCTGTTGTTGTTGAGACAGGATCTCAGTTCTGACTGGTCTTAAAACTTAGCCAAGGATGATTTTGAACTTTTTATCTGCCTGCCACCACATTCAGAAACCAGGGATTACAGATGTGTACCACAACAGCCCGTCGATGCAATGTTAAGGGGCAAACCTTGGGCTTCATGCGTGCTAGGAACGCACTCTGTCAACCAGGCTCTAACTTCAGGCCTGCGTCTATTTGCTACCATCTAACACTATGACCAAAATCTTGGCTTATTACAAATTTTGGCACTGAGTACAATTATTAGTAGCACTTTCCTGGAAAGCGACACAGGCTTCCATATCTTCTTGAAGTTTCTGATGGATTACTCCATTGTCATAGTATTTGTTTATCCTTCTTACCTACACCCAGCAAGTACTGGTCTAGACCCAGATAGACAAGCATGCGCACATGCGCACACACACACTGCAGCCTCACAACTTAATTATAATATGTACAAGTCAGGTGCAGGATGGCCGTGGCACAGCAGAGAAGGCTCCGACACTGCGCAGGTAGCATTTGCGTCCAGGGAAGCCCTGCGTGGATGGCGCACGCTGCCGTCACACTGGTTTATATTCAGGAGCGAGGATGCTTGCAAAACACCCACCTTTATCATTAGTGGCACAGGATATGGTGATCACACAGCGCCTGGTACCAGTGATAACCAAGGAGCCAAGGTGACAGTGTTGGTGTGGCTTTCTCCTCAGGGGCATTACGTGTTCCTCAAGATTAACCCAGGGCCCAGTCTCAACCCACACACAGGGGAGACTTGAACACTGCCCAGCACTTTGGAACCTGCTGCTTCTTCCTGCCTCCGCCTTAGCCTACACCTGCCATTGCCCAGCACTCCTTCTGGGCGGCACCTGCGGAACCCCCCGCCCCAGCCTGAAAAAGTGCTTTGCAGCCACAGCAACCGAGTGAGTGCTCTTACAGAAGCAGAAGACAGGCTTGTTAAGGAAGAGGATTCTCGATGAAGAATGAGAAGGCTCAAGCATTCTTTCTGATCCTGCCTGCTGCCCGGGAGAACATTTCCACCATGGCCGGTCCTATTTTGGGCAGATTTTCCACATTAGAAGGCACAAAAGTTATGATGACTATGTGATACATTCCCGGCCACAGCACTTTGTTGAATTCAATTTCAAATACCAACACGGGAGAAACGGTTTGCCACATTTACGTTTACAAATTGTCTTCCCAGTCACCCAGGCTGCTGCCTCCCTCCCTCCTTTCGGACACAGCTGGGTGGGAATGCACTGACCTAATATCATTGGACAGATAATTCCTTGCCTTGGGGAAAGACTGGCAAAGCCCATGGCATCTGCCATTTCCAATCTATGCTTTGGAACAGTAACTAGGGGCTTGTGCCAGGAGGGGGGCAGCACAAATGCCTACAATGTGGCTGTAAAAACTTAAAAAGATTCTACCTTCAGCCTCGCAGAGAGCTGCCGTCTTACACTGGAAAAGCGAGACACTGGACTCAAGTAAATCATCTCAAAGGCTGCACTGGAGAAAATAATTGAATTAAAGAGTTGCCATAACTCATTCAAGTGAGATAAACCCAGTCAGTGGGAAGCAAGAGGGCCACGCAAAGACATGGCTGAGACAAGGCTGCTAAAATTCACTGTCTTCTTGAGATAGCAAAGGGGGAAAAGGCAATATAATGTGGTTCAAAGGACAGATGGGACTTTTCTAATTGTCCCCAGATTCCTAGCAGCAGGGGTGGTAACTAACTGGTTTCAATTAAAAGTTAAAGAAACAGGAGGGCAGGCGGTGAGTTACACCTGGGGCAGGTCAGTCTCCGAGGTTCAGTCTGAGGGACGCTGGTCCAGGTGACAGTGTCACGGCACATGAGCCGCGAAGCTATCCCAACATGTCACCATGACAAGGTGGCAAATAAATCTGTCTGTCAAAGGCACTGTCAGGAACTGTCGTACAGGAATGAAGGAGCCAACCACCCTGCGGTGTCTGGAGCGGGGTCCTTCTGCCTGCCCAAGGGGCTTCCTTCCTTACAGAGCACTGCTTCTGCAATGCAGGGGTACAGAGGGGAGCCTGCCAGGGGCAGGGCCTCTGGAAGAAAAGGGAGGCACTTGGGTGATGACTGTCAGGTTATTTCCATACCACTGAGTGAGGTCCACTATGTAGACTGGGCAACAAGAGGTCCAAGCAGATGGGCAAATGGACCTGGACTATTTAAGCACCCACTTTTAAAAGCCAGGTGTGCTCAAACGGGGCAGCAGGGGTTTGGGGGTGTAACTCACAACTGGGAATGCCACTACACATCCTACAATGCCTAGAACAGGGTCACATTGAGGACGTGTCTCACCCAAAATGCCAGTGGTGCCAAAGAGGAGAAAAGGTTCCTTCTAAGAATCACGTGAAGCAACCGAGGCTTGAAAGAAGACAGGACCACGAGGAAATAGACGGGGCTCCTCACAGCCAAGTTAGTTTTTCACCCACTTGGGACATCGAAAACTTCACTGGGGTGATGAGAGGGACAAGCAGGGATGGGGACAAAAGAACAGAATCGGCTAAGTGTGAAACAAACAGAGCAGCCGGGCGTTGTGGCACCTGGGACTACAGGCAGAAGGATCAGGAGTTCAAGGACAGCTAGGACTACTGCAGACCCTAGATGGACACAGAGGGAGGGGGACAATGGGAAGTGGAAAGTAATGCGGAAAGAGGGGAGAGGAGAGGGAAGGGAAAGAATGAGCTCCTGGCTCCCAGAATAGGAACCAGGAAACCAAGTCAGCCCCTGAACACTCTAAGAGACTCAAAGAAGCCTCTGCTTGAAACCCAGGCACACGCAGATCTCGGGTGGGGTGGGGGATCCCCATAGGTCCCTAGCTGTCAAAGGTAAACAGGGATACCACAAAGCTAAGCTCATAGGACTCGGAATAAGTGAGGGCTGGGCTGGCCAGGCAAACAAGGGCCTTCACCCCAAAAAATGGGTGGCTCTAATTCTATATTTGCTGCTTTAGAAAACGCTGGAACACGGCCACTCATGGGTGCAACTTGCTGGAAAGACAGCTCCTTCAGGACCGCGGCCTGGAGTGGATGTGGACCTAAAGGTGCCCTTCTTTCTCTTTCTGCCACCACTGTGCCCTGTCTGGGTGGTTTCTACTATATTCTTCTTGGCAAACGTCCTGTGATGCCTTGGCCCCCTGGATGAATAGGTGGCGGGGGATATGCTGAAATGTGCAAGAAACACAGATTCCAGAGGAAAACAGTCTCCCTATGGTTAGGGGCCCATGGAGAGTCAGGTTCAGGCTGCCACTGACCCCACTACTAAGAACGAAGCTATGTCTGTCCCCAACAGCCATTAACTAGGCACAAGATCCACCCACCGACCAGAATTAGAGGCAGGGCCCCACCTCCTCAGCCCTGGCGCAGCCTTCCTAGGAAGCCCCTCCGATATCCCAGCAGGGACCAGGGGAAGGAGAAGGAAGTGCTGGGCATTTGTCCTACAGCTCTAATTAGGAAGTTTTACATTTGTTCCTTCCTCTCAACAACCTCCCCCATGAAAAATGGGGGGAAAAAAAGCATCTCCTGTTCTCATGTTTATCATACCAACAAAAACCCTCAGAAAATCTATGACTCCTTAGCTACAACTGCTACTGCCTGTAGCAAGTACAGCCACCAGCACCAGGTGAACAAACATGGCTGCCACCGCCAGATCGACAGTGTCACGGTCAGCACCCTCGTCATCTGTGTGTGTGTGAGGGGGCAGTGTGCGTGCGTGCGTACTTACCACACGCCTGCGGCAGCTGTGAGTGTGTCCTCACCTGCCAAGTTGTTTTGAGGTCCGGTTTCTCCCTGTTCACAGCCATATCAGACAGGCTAGCTGAGCAGTGAACTTCTGGGGATGCTCCCGTCTCCACCTCCCACATCGCGCTGGGAGAGCTGAGCAAGTGTATGCACACTCGTACTACCACACAGGGCTTTACTGGGAACCCCAAACTCAAGTACTGAGACAAACGGCTTATCTACTGAGACATCTCCACCCCTCGTTTGTGTTTTCAGAGACAAACACTGAACTCAGTGTCACATCTGCCTGTAAATTATGAAACATGGAATAGAAAACATTAATACAAAGTAACAGTAATAGGGGCAGGAAAGATAGCTCAGTGGTTAAGGCACTTGGCTGCAAAGATTAACAAGCTGAGTTCAATTCCGCAGGACCCACATAAAGCTAGATGCACAAGGTGGTACACGCATCTGGAATTCATTTGCAGTGGCTGGAGGACCTGGAGTGTGCCCATTCTCCTCCCGCCCCTCTCTCTCTCTGCCTTCAAATAAATAAATAATAACAGTATAAAATTATATGCAATGTTTAAGACCAAATCATCCCATACTGACTGGTCACCAGCTGTTACGGCCCAGGTAAGAAATCAGTACAACGGACCTACAAGAGCAATGCCACGGCTCACAAACACCCCTAAGCAAGGTCCTTTTATCCCTGGAATAGAGCCTGTGGTCACTGACACCATCACACCTTATCAGCCTGGCGATCCTAAAGCGGAACCCAAACTGAGGTAGGAAATATATATATGGTTTATATATGTAGCATGAAACATCTCTAGACTTGTTTAGTGAAATTAACTAGTGGTTTAATAGGGGGGAAAGTCTGATATACAAGAGTGCCCCAATTTCTTCAGAGAAATTAACATTTCAATCCTGTTTTTATCTAGAAGTCATTAAACTGTGCAACATGAATTATTGGAAGTGTACCAGCGAATTAACTCTATTCATCAGCAAAGTCCAAACACTTTAGAGTGCATCGGTAATGAAAAAAATAGCTCCACGTTTCTATCTCTTCTCATTAAAGTAAACCAGTTTTCCCACTCTCAGTATATAAAGCTGTCTTCTCTTCATATAATTTATATCACCATAAGCCAGCACACAGTCTAAACTATTACATGCCTCCAATTAATTTTTGCAGCTTTGGCCTGAAAATTTAATGAGATAGTAGTGTATGGAGCTGGTGAGGCCCAGTTATATGTGCTCCCAATGTTCGCCTCATCTGAGCCGGACAGGATGAGAGCGTCTCCCGCGGCCAGAGTGCTGGCGTAACATGGAAAGCGTATGTGTGTGCCTTTCACATCAAATTATAAAATTCACTGCTCTCAAATTAAACTGTTCCAAGCAGGGAGAAAAGAAGCAAGCGGCCCAGGGGAATTATTGCCCAACACCATTTCTATAAACATCTTAGCGAATGGTTAGAATGGGGGACCATCTTACACCCAGCCCTCTACCCCAGCAACAAGTACCCGGCACGCTTCTCAGTGCCAAGCAAGCCCACAGAGGCCACAAGGGACCACTGGCAGGAGTCCTTCTCTCTGGCCAGCCGCGGGATTCCTTAGGTACACACGACACACATCTGGGGCCCATGTGATTCACGCCTAGGCACGCACAAGGTGTATCTATCTGAGGGTTATGTATATGTGTGCTTATGTTACATTTTTATGGTGTATGATACATGTGAGTGTGTCATGATACACATGGTGTCTGTCTGCTCACTCTGTCCTGCATGGCACAGAGCCTCCCTAGGTATCTTGTTTTCGCTGCTTTGCTTCATGTGTGCCAGTCTAGTTGACCTGTGGGTGTGCTTCCAGATTCTCGTGCCTCTACCTCCCGTTGTTGTGGGCACGCTGGGATCAGACCCATGCACCACTTTGTGCCTGGCTTTTCACGTGGGTGCTAGGGAATGAGACCGGCAGGCTTGCAAGCAAGTCATCTAACCGCTGAGCCATGTCTCAGCCCTGTGCACATTCAGACTGCATGTGTGTGCGCTGAAGTGTGTGCACAACTATCCACTCGTGGGCTTATGAAGAGGCACTCATGAGTATGTACAGAAGGGTTTGCATGTGTGCGCATCCAAACATGCCTGCAGGCGGTCATGCACAAACAGGCACCGGCAAGTCCAAGTCTCAGTGGCAGGCCCTCGTTTTACTGCCAGAAGAGCTAGATGCAAAGACATGGTTGGGGGAGCGAAGAGGAGCCACAGAGGCAGGTAGGCGCTGTTCAGACAGGGCTATTCCGTATCTCTCTCTTTTATATGAACGTCAACCCACACAAAGACACCAGAAATTGGAATGGTGTGAAACCAGAGTGGGCTGCACTTTGGCGACAGGCTTGGGAATCTGAAGTCCATTTCCTCCCATGCTTCTAGTGACAGTGACGCCCCCATCCCATCATTGGTGGTTGAGAATTAATGCTGAGAGAACACAAGAGTCAGCCCGGGGGGACTGGAGATATGTCTGTCCGGTTGCGCATACGAGGGCCAAGCCAGAGGGAGGCGGAGGGGCCACAGATTCATCCTGAAATGAACAAAACTAGACAGACCCTGGGGCATGTGAGCTACCCTTCTGTGTCAGCCCACCAGGAGCTCTGCCATACAGGCCAAGCCCAAGAGGCTCCTACTGGCCTGGGCAGGATAGCTGGGTATGTGGGGGACACAGCCTCAAGCTCCGTGACCATGAGCAATTGCCACTGGAGACCCCTTTGTTGGCTGTTTGTGAATGTAAGGTGTCACGGAGACAGACTAGAGTGACCTGCGCCCAATCTCGCATTACAGCCACAGTGCAACTGTTTGAAGGAGGAGGTGGAAAAGCAGAATGTGAGCCCAGACCCAGGCCCAAGCCCAGATTCAAACCCCACCTTGGTTCCCGTCAATTATCAAATGTCAACATGTCTCCCTTCTCTGTTAACAGAAAGGCATGATGAGTCTATACGCTCCAGTTCCACAGGACTGCACCACAGGCCCAGGCCCACATGTCCACTTGCACAAAATCATAGCACATGGACCTTCCTCTCTGGGAACAATTGCTAGACCACTCCTGGCCTTCCAAATAAACAAGTCCTCTTCTCGCCTGGGAATCCAACTCTGCCTGGCCTTCAGGCTTGAGCCCACCAATCACAAGGGGGCCACTACACCATATTTGTATGGAAATGAGCTTCTGAGCTGCTAGGCTGCCCCGGCTGAACAGGAGCTCAAAGGTCCCCAGCTAGAAGGGGAAGTGGCACATTCATGAATGACAGAAGGATTACAAGGCCCAGTCCCTTTGTCTGAACCCATTTCTGTAGCCAGTCTGTCTAGGCAGTATGTCCTGGCTCTTCTTAGGTTTTACACAGTCTCAGTCCCAGGTTGAAAGCACCAAAGTAAATAAATGAAAAATCAAATTCCACAAGGCCATGCCCTGGAGGACATAGCAACTTTTACCAAGATCCCATGCAAACACGTCAAACCTTTCTGTGCTGAAGAACGGAGGCTATTAACTGGGTTACGGGCACAGCCAGATGTTGCCTGCTTCTAAAATCCCCAAATAGATCAATTAGCATATTATAAAGAATTTACTTCCATTCTCCCTTGACAGATCATCAACGCCAAAACACAATGCTCAGTTTGATGTAGCAAGAGATGCTGGGTTAACTGCAAAACAGCAGCGAAAGAAAGTGGTATTTATAATGATTAGACACCTAATTAATTCTAAGAGTAGAATGTCAAAAGCTATGCATGCATTTCTGTGGTAACCAAAGCTCAACATCAAACAAGTCACTTCTGCTCTGTGAAGTAGAGCCGAAACATGTTCCTAACATTGGTACCCAGCGCGGGTCTGTTCCAATTGCTTTCCAGGTACATTGTTGGGAACATGTGTAGAAAAATAAGGAGGGGGGGGAGGGGGGCTGAAGAGATGACTTAGTGATTAAGGCACTTACCTGCAAAGCCTAAGGATCCAGGTTCCATTCTCCAGTTCCCACATAAGCCAGATGCACATGGTGGTGCGTGTATCTGGAATTCATTTACAGTGGCTGGAAATCCTGGAGCATCCATTTTCTCCCTCCCTCTCTCTCTCTCTCTCTCTCTCTCTCTCTCACACACACACACACATATATCAATCTATGTTTCTTTCTGTTTAAAATTTTTCAAAACAAAAAAAAAAGGAAAGAAAGAAAGAAAAAGAAGGGGCTGGAGGGATGGCTTAGCAGTTAAAGCCTTTGCCTACAAAGCCAAAGGACTCAGGTTTGATTCCCCCGGACCCACATTAGCCAGATGCACAAGGGGACACAAGCATTTGGAGTTTATTTGCAGTGGCTGGAGGCCCTGGCACACCCATTCTCTCTCACTCTCTCGTTCTGTGTCAAACCAATCAATAAATAAAAATATTTTTTAAAAGAAACATAAGGAAGGGCTTAGAGTAAATAGACAAGCACACACACTAAATTAGGAGTAACAACTTTTATCATTAAAAAAAACTTTATGACTGGAGAAATGGCTTAGTGGTTAAAGCACTTTCCTGCAAAGTCTAACAACCTAGGTTTGATTCTCCAGTACCCATATAAAGCCACATGCACAAACAGGTGCATGCATCTGGAGTTTGTTTGCAGCAGCTAGAGGTCCTGGAGCACACATTCTTTCTGTCACTCTTCTACCTATCTCTGCTTGCAAATAAAATAACTTTAATACAATATGTGTAAGTATTAACAGGGTTTTAGGATGGATATCCATCCCCTACTGTGGCAATCAACTTAAGTGTAAAGGCAGAAATTCTCAAGCTCCCATCATGTGAAAAGATCTGGAGCCTTTTGTGTCTCTGCAACTGATTGAGGGTGGGGGAGGGGGAGGCTAATTCTAAGACAGACAAAGATATAATGACATTCTTACTCTATGAAACTCGAAGTAGTTCCCTTACTTGTATGCTTACGCAGGATCCTTGGGGAGGGAGAAGTGGAAGAGATAGGGCCAAGAATAAACAGAAGAGGAACATGTGAAACCATATATGCAGAGTTGTCCTCCCCCGTTTTTCTAGAATTCTCTTCCTAGATTGCAAATCAAAATCTGCATTTAAATAGAAGATTTTTAATGTAGAAAGGAGGAAGCCCTAGGGTACAAAGGTATTGCATTCAATATCTATGGGCACAACATTGCATTTAAAATGAGATGTGGCATTTTGAAACTTACTGAATATATTACATACTGCCAATTGTCTTGTTATTACTATTTTTACTAAATTTTCCTATCTTAATAGGTATGTTTCTTTTACAGCTAGGGCTGTTAATAAAACTAATGTGATATTACATCATTCTATCAATTTAATCTTGAGAAAAGATTACGCGATCCCAGATCTCAAAAGCTGTGGGCTCTGATAATTCCAGCCATTATTCAGCGTGAAATTCAAACAGTCTGAATTCATTAACATCGGTTGTTACAAATCTGCATTTTTAGACTTTGCTGTAAAAATGCAGGAGTCCAAACCCAGTGACCTGAATCTAACAGCCTTTCATGTGAAGTGGTCATGTTCTCTAGCTTTCCCCAGTGTGGATATTGGGACAAGGCCCAATGTCCTTCTCTCCTAGGCTAAGGAAGGATGGCAGTTACACCAGCTTCAAGCCCCGGAGCCCCAAATCCAGGTGCTGGGATGACCTTTAAGGAAAAAGCACAGATAATAGCGTAGGCTGTAAGAGCAGCACCGTGTGATGGCTTTAACGTCTAACCGTGAAGTGTGCAGTTCTCCATCACATCAAGAAGCAACAAGAAGGCCCTCATGAGCTGAGAGACTTTGAACTTCCAAGGCTCTTAACAATCAAAAGTATTTCTTTTTCCTTTAGAAATCACACAGCCTGCCGGGCGTGGTGGTGCACGCCTTTGTTCCCAGCACTTGGAAGGCAGAGGTAGAAGGATCACCGAGTTTGAGGTCAGCCTGAGAATACATAGTGAATTCCAGGTCAGCCTGGGCTAGAGCAAGGCTCTGCCTCAGAAAAAAACGAGGAAAAAAAAAAAATCACACAGCCTGTGATTATGTTAAGATAGCAGAAAATTGAGGGTTCCGCAGTTTACGGAGAACTCCAGAGAAAATGTACCTTATTAACAGGTGTCCACTCTACAGCACACACCTGTCATGGGAGCGGGTGGCCAGGGCACAGCCACATAGAGCAGTGTATCCGCTCTGCTGCAGCGTATCTCTGTGTGGCTCAGACCAGCACATTCTCACAATGGTGAGTATGAACTGGACTCACCTGGAAAAGCATAAATCCCACCAGGCTAATGGAAAAAGAGTATAACATACCCTATCTCCCCAATTTCTAGGAACATACAAAAAAATACTGTGAGAAAAATGAAAGTTCAAATCTTTTTGCATCTACTGAGGTGTTTCTCTTTAATTTTTATATTTATTTGAGAGTGACAGACAGACAGAAAAAGAGGCAGACAAAGAGAGAAAGAGAGAGAGAGAGAGAGAGAGAGAGAGAGAGAGAGAGAGAGAGAGAGAGAGAATGGGCGCCAAGCCCTCCAGCCACTGAAATCAAACTCCAGATACATGTGCCACCTTGTGCATCTGGCTTACATTAGTATTGGGGAATCAAGCCTTGAACTGGGGTCCTCAGGCTTCACAGGCAAGTGCTTAACCACTAAGCCATCTCTCCAGACCTCTACAGAGTCGCCCCCACGCCCCGAGGTAGGATCTCACTCGAGCCCAGGCTGACCTGGAATTCACTATGGAGTCTCAGGCTGGCCTCGAACTCTCGGTGATCCTTCTACCCCCGCCTCCCTAGTGCTGGGATTAAAGGCATGCACCACCACGCCTGGCTCCTTTGCCAAGTTTTTATTACCACTGACCACAGGTGCTGCCCTGACCACTGTCTGCAGCTGGGGTACTCCATCCCCATGCTGAGGCTATGGCAGTGAATTTAATGTGGCTGCCACTGATGAGGACAGCAATGTCAACGATGATGCTCGGGTTGGTAGTCTTTCTTTCCTACATCCTTACAGATACTCACTAAGTCCTGGGTAATTCCAGCGGGGGGGGGGGGGGGGGGGGGACAGAGGTCATGCACGCCACAGTGTGTGCGGAGGTCAGAGGTCAACCCCAGGATGCCCATCCTCACCTTTCACCTTGAGACAGGTTCTCTCTGGTTTTACTGCTACAAGCATGCACCACTCGTGTGCAGCTACTGCCTTTAACCACTGCGCAATCCGCCCGGCCCATCAGTAGTCTGCCATCGAATCCCAGCAGCTATGAGATTTAGCACTACTGTGAACTCCATCGGAGGAGGCATGAATCTGCGGGCACCAAGCTCAGAAAGGCTTAGTTCTCCCAAGGTCAACACCACCAGGAGGCCATGGTCCGGGGCAAGGGTTTCTTAACCATGCCACCAGGACTCTGCCTTCCACCCATCACCATGGCCTTGGAATCTTTACATTCCTGTGCAGACACCAGGGAGAAAAGCCAGAGTCCCCCAGGCTGCTGGAGGGAGCGAGTGTTCAGATGCGATTCCACGCGGAAGAGCGGAGCTGCTTCCAAGCCAAGACGCGCGCAGCATCAATCTGCTGTTTAAACAGAGCGCAGAAGGCTTTCCGGCTTTAATCAGTGCTGCCCCTCAAGCCCGGGGGAGATGAGAGCACAAATCAATACGGATGCTCCTTCTAGAGGAAGCTACAGCCTGGCGCTGTGGTTTGGAGGTCATTTCTGGCGGTAATTAGGGAGCAGCAGTGAGTAGCAATTGAATTATGAAAAGCCAGGAGTACTGTATTCTCATCCAAGTGAAGGTTTCAAACAATCACGGGACTGGGCCGTCGGTCATACACACACACACACACACACGCACACGCACACACGCACACACGCGCACGAAACGTTAGCTCCCGGGTCTCTGAAGGTGACAACACAGGCAGCCGACATACTGGCCCCTGAAAAAATTTGACACACGTGAGCTTTGTGCCCAAGGGGACCGAGGCTAGGGACTGGGAAGGCAGCAAGCGCTTGTGCTGTCCTCACGTGGGGACAGTCGGAGCAGCAGAGACACAACCCCTCTTTATCCATAAAGTGGCACAAGCCCAGCACCCTCAGATGATGGGAGAGTATAGCTAGGTCCTCATGCCACACAGGGCT
Source organism: Jaculus jaculus (assembly GCF_020740685.1). Classification (NCBI taxonomy): domain Eukaryota; kingdom Metazoa; phylum Chordata; class Mammalia; order Rodentia; family Dipodidae; genus Jaculus; species Jaculus jaculus. The sequence continues at coordinate 8,811,261 of NC_059102.1, read as the reverse complement.
CTGGGTCCAGCTACACGCCCCCCCCCCCAATATCCACATGCAGGAAGCCAGGTCATGACTCAGTAGGAACCACATGAACATGGCTGTATTCTCCCAGAATGTTTACGGTGCCCTGAGCAGCTAGTGTAACCTGCTGGTTTGCCTTCTGTCTGCAGAAAATGTTCAGCTAATACGTAGCAACCCCGTATTCCTAACAGATGCTGGGATGGGTCCCTGCTTATGTCCAGCCCACTTCACACCTCCACGGCCCCACTGCAGCCTGGACACTCAGAGGCAGCCAGGTGGGGTCACTGCAAGCCTGCCTGTCACTCCAGCACTGAGAAAGCAGATGCGGGAGAATCCCAAGTTGGAGGCCAAACTGGCCCATATAGTGACACTCTGTCTTTAAAAAAAAAAAAGTGTAGTCTCTTTCTTGGGGTGGGGGAGCGGGGGAGCCACGTTTCATGTAATTCAGACCACTAAGCCAAAAAAGTAGACCTGTCATGTATAGAAAATTAAATCGCCAATAAATAAGTGAACGGACACTGTTCTGCCCAAGGAAGCCTTGAGAGAAACACTCTGGAAGGTTCTATGTTAACACAATGCTGTCCTTTCCTCGGAGTTAGTTTCCACGCTTTGACTGCTTGAGGAATGAGTGTTCTAGTCAGAAGAAACCAAACTCCTTAGCTGCTGGTCAGCAGCGCCCCCCAACCAGTCCACTTGTCACCTTCCGGAATTCAGGGAGACTTGGTGACAGCACAGTCCAGCAAGGGCGGGCCGCCAGACAGGAGGCTGAGAGTCCCGAGGGGCAACCGGGGCTGTGAGCTCTAGTGGAGCAGCACAGACCTAAGGACCCAGGGCGCGCTGGGCTCGGGGTTCCCCTGAGACACACACCGCGGCCCTCGGTGCCTTCGACTTGTTATTCCGGAGTTCCGAAATGTGGAAGTGGATTTTGACTTTGGTCAGCACATGGGCCTGGACACAGCGTGATGAGTGGGAAAGGAGTGAACCAGCCCGAGGCTCTGGATGCTTCTCTACGGTGCCACGAGTAGACCTTGCTGCCCTCTGCCCACCACGACCCCATGGAGACAAGACACGGCAGATGCTCCCACCCAGGATGATGCAGGTTCGCTTTGAGTTGAACAATGGACAGCTGAGCCAGAAAAGCCAACGTGGCCACAGATAAGGTGTCCAGGGACTAGGCACAGGAAGCAGATGGCCGTTAGCAGCATTCTCACTTTCCACCAATCTCCATCAAAACAAAGTGTGTAAGTGAGACATCTCTATCGCACTTTCCAAGGCTCACGGCGGAAGAGGTGGTGGAATACATGTAAGGGCCAAAGGAAGGGGAGGCCGGCTGCTGACAATGCTGGCATCCAGACACAAAGTGGCCTTGATATTCATGACCTCACAGTGGCTGACACTATCCACACAAGGCCTGCATAATAAGAGGGGGGGAAGTGGTGGCTTTTGATCCCAGCACTTGGGAGGCACAGGTAGAGGATTGCCGTGTACTGGAAGGCCACCATGGGACTAGTGAATTCCAGGTCAGCCTGAGCTAGAGCGAGACCCTACCTTGAAAAACAACAAGGGTTGGAGAGATGGCTTAGCAGTTAAGCGCTTCCCAGTGAAGCCTAAGGACCCCGGTTTCAGGCTCCATTCCCCAGGACCCACATTAGCCAGATGCACAAGGGGTACACGTGTCTGGAGTTCATTTGCAGCGGCTGGAGGCCCTGGTGCACCCATTCTCTCTCTCTCTCTGCTTCTTTCTCTCTCTGTGTCACTCTCAAATAAATAAAATAAACCAAAAAATTATTAAAAAAGAAAGAACAACAAAAATTAATGCCATTAAAATAGAGGAGGGGGCTGGAGAAATGGCTTAGCATTTAAGGCACTTGCCTGTAGAACCTAGTGACTCAGTTTGATGCCTCAGTGCCCATGTAAAGCCAGATGCAAAAAGTGGTACCTGCACCTGGAGTTCATTTGCAATGGAAGCCCTAGTGTGTCCATGGTGTATCTCTCTTCTCTCTCTCACAAATAAAAAAAAAAATCAAAAAGAGAGAGACTACGTAGAAAGAAGGGACTGAGTGGAAAGTGGGGTTGAGAGGGAGAAAATGAGGAATGTTGGGAGAGGATTAAGATCATGGTACTATGGTAGTTGTCAATAAAAAGTTAAAAAAAACCTAGCTACAGATGATTGGGCTTCTGCGTGAGAATGAAAATACGTAGTAGCAGAGTCCAGTAAGTTAAAAGGGAGACATAAAGGGAAGAGAAAGGAAGGGAGGAGGGTACTTAATAGGTTGATATTGTATACATGTAAGTACAATGATTGTGATGGAGAATGGAATTTCAAAGGGGAAAGTGTGTGGGGGGGAATTACCATGGGATATATATTTTTTTAATCATGGAAAATGCTAATAAAATTTAAAAAAAAAAACAAACAGGGCTGGAGAGATGGCTTAGTGGTTAAGACGCTTGCCTGCAAAGCCAAAAGACACAGGTTCAATTCCCCTGGACCCACATAAGCCAGATGCACAAGATGGCACATGCATCCAGAGTTCATTCACTCTGTCAAATAAATAAATAGAAATATATTTGGATAAGAAAATAGTAGTGCAACACCACCAGCAGAAAGCAAGTCCTTCTCAAGTGGCTCAAACTGCAGGCTCACAGGGACACAGGAAGCCTGCAGAGCACGGCCCTTGGAAGGAGCCACTGTGGACGGCGAGCGCGTCCATGTACGGAGACTGGAAATCCCACTGCCCACCATGCACTCTGGATGGCCCGTGGCGGTACACTGATTTAGTCCTCGTCCACAAACTTATTTCTTGTAAACAGAACACTGCTGAGAAATTGAGGTGCTTGAGCCCCAGGCCTAAAGAAGCCACCTCATATAATATGTATAAATGTTGCCATTCCGGCTGTTTCTCGGGCTAAGTTCAGAAATACGTCCCTTCCCTACCTTCTACAAGTGACCACTCGGGGAAGACACTCTCATGGCCTAGCTGTGTGGCCACCCACAAAACCTGGTGAATTACGCAGCATTTTCTTTTAAAGCCTGCTATTTATCCTTAACTGGTGTAAATCTAGGGGAATTATCTTAATTGCTATGTGGAAAGAAGGAATTGCAAAAGCATTCAGTTAACAAGAAGACTTTATATGTAGCAGCTTGGGGCCAGGTGGGAGTTGCCAAGTTTGCCAAAAATAAACAGATCAATCAATAAATAAAGCAGATGTGCTCCCCTGGAGGGCGTGAGCCTCGGCAGTGAGGGAAGTGGCTTCTTTCTGCCCATGATGAGGACTGGGGTCCGCCTTCCCGGAGGGCGGGGAAAATCGCTGCTGTTCCTGCAGATGAGGCTCCACATAGCACATTTGGCTCTCTGCTCAGGGAGCCAAGGTGAAAATGGGGCCAGGAGATGGTGAGTGTTACCACAACGTTAAATCCCAGCATGCTCTAGTGCGCTGTTAGAATCTTTTTTTTTTTCCTTGAGTTAGGGTCTTACTCTAGCCCAGGCTGACCTGGAAATCACTATGGAGTCTCAGGGTGACCTTGAACTCATGGTGATCCTCCTACCTCTGCCTCCCAAATGCCGGGATTAAAGGCGTGGGCCACCACGCCCGGCTAGAATTTCTTTTCTTTACAGCTTGTTTTACTTATTTGTGCGTGTGCTCATGCACCAAGGTCTCTTGCCGCAGAAAACAGAGCACCAGATGCTTGTGCCACTCTGCTCCCCCCACCCCTGCAGAGGTAGGGTCTCACTATATAGTCCAGGCCAACCTGGAATTCACTATGTAATCTCAGGGTGGCCTCGAACTCATGAGGATCCTCCTATCTCTGCCTCTGAGTGCTGGGATTAAAGGGGTGCACCACCACGCCCAGCTTTGTGCCACTTTCCATGTCAGGCTTCATAAAGGAAGTGCTTTATTGTGATGGGGAGGTAATATGATGGAGAATGGAATTTCAAAGGAGAAAGGGGGGGGGGATTAACATGGGATTTTTTTTATAATCATGGAAAATGCTAATAAATTTTCTTAAGTGAAAAAAAAATAAAGGAAGTGCTTTAACCACTCAACCATCTTCCCAGTCCTTTTGTGTGTGTGTGTGTGGGTGGGTGTTCAAAGAAGGGTCTCACTTTAGCCCAGGCTGACCTGGAACTCACCACTATTAGAATTTTGCTTTCACTTAAGCTGTATCAAGTTCAAAGTTACACCCTTTACAATCAGACAAATACTTGGAATTTCAGAAAGGAGGCATGCCCAGGGAGAAAAAAAAAATCAGCTGAAAGCACCTAAAATTGAGACCATGTTAAAAGAGAAAATGAAGCCGGGTGTGGAGGCGCACGCCTTTAATCCCGGCACTCGGGAGGCAGAGGTAGGAGGGCTGCCGTGAGTTCGAGGCCACCCTGAGAATACAGAATGAATTCCAGGTCAGCCTGAGCTAGAGTGAGACCCTACCTTGAAAAAACCACCACCATGCACAGGAAGAACCTTGACCCCTGCTACTAATCCTGGGTAGGAATACTTGATTAGGCTCAAACTGGAAGTCCCGTCTCCTCCTCTACACAAACACGTACACATCCTAACTAAACTTTCCTGTGGCAAGACAGGCCCCCCTTGTCACACTCTCCTTGTCACATTTACAGGACAGTCACGTGTCTCATGTGCATAGATGCGTTTCCCCACAGAACAGGGTCTCACTTCCTCAGCCTACTTACTACTTCGTGTGAGGCAGTAGTTCTGGGAGGTCTCAGGTGTGGCATAAGTCTTATGACCTGCCTGCCCAGGTCTCCACAGGGACATGAAGAGGCAGGGGACAGGATTCTACCTACAGCCAACTCTTAGGAGCAAGAAGCAGCTTGAAGCCAGAGCCCTACTCCCCATGGACCATATGCTGTCCCCTCACAAGTGATATGCTTGAGAAGCGAACCTTCCAGAACATCACAGGCCCCTACAAAGAGCCAGTCATACCACTGCAGTGTGTCTGGGATGGTTCCTCCCAGCAGAGGATGAGGGGAAATAGGTTCAGGTGGCTGCTGCAAACAGTGACCTCAAATTCAGGTCTGAGGAAGATGCCATGTGTGGATGAGTGGGTGTGAGAGTCAAATTCTTCACAGAGGGTCTCAGCCCTAGTCAGTGGGGACCCTGGGAAGAGACGCCGTGAGCACGTAAAGCCAGGTCCACAGTCAGGTGAGCTGCTTGCAAAAACCTCCACCACCAGGACTGACTCCACCATCATTTTACATAAGCTCAGCCAAGGGCATTAATGTGACTTTGCAGACAATCACCAAAAGCACTTCTTTTCCCTTGCCACGTCTGTTAAAATGACAAGATAATTGAATGGTGCTGCAAAAATCCACGTTTAATGGCAAAGTGGTGCAAGAAAAACCATGACTCAGATGACCTAAGGATGGAACTCTGCCAGGCTCTGGGAGGAGCCAGCAAGCCACCAGCACCAGGTGGTGGTCCCGGAAACAAGAGGCAACACACAGAACAGATAAGAAGGCGGGATGAAATGCGGTCGGTCTAGAGTCAGCATGTCACAAAATGAGCCTCCTTGGGAGGAGAAAGCCGATATGCATGAAACAAACTTTTTACAAAGGTCCACCAACCAAAACACCGAGTCTACTGCAACAGGGATAGAACTGTGTTATGTACACAAGTGCACAAAAAATGCTAAGACAGCAAAAGATCTATGAAGTCCCAACTGGGTTTGCCACCTTAGGCCGGGTCTTTGATGAGAACTGCAGGGCGTTTTTTTTTTCCCCCCTCTCTCTCTCTCCCTCCTCCTCCTCTGCCCACATCAAAAACAATGTCGAGACCACAGATCCTAACAGATGAGCTTCCTGGTTAGAAGCAGTGGACGGCCCTTTCTTTTGGCTACAACCCAAGCGGCCGAGGTCTTCTGTACTGGTGGCAGGCCAGGCATGAGGGGGTGGCTGCCACAGGCTAGGGTACAATCCGCAGGGCTTAGAGATGTGCCATCATGCATCGGGTTTTAAGAGTGGATATATCCTTTCTGAGGACTTGTGAGAACTTCACCCTTTGAGGTTCAGGTGAGTGTAGTCAGGAGAGCGGGTGGGAAATCGGGCCAATAGTGAGTGTGGGCTGCAGACATCCTCACGGCACAGTGACCGCCCTCTGAGGATGGCCAACTGGGGTGCCCCAGCCTCTTAATCTCTCCCAACCTCTCCATGACTCTACTCCAAGGCATGCCAAGAACACAGGAGGCGGGGATGCACCGTACAAGTACAAACAAACCTGGCACTCGGGGAAGCACTTGCTGATAGGAAGTGAGGTGAAATACTGGATACCCACTGCCAACTCTGTTCTCTGAGATAGAGACCAATGCTAAATAGGGTCTTAGAGTGCACCCAATGATTGAGTCCGGTGAGAAGGTCACTACCCAATCATTTTTGAGATAGGGTCTTGCGTAGCTCAGGCTAGCCTTGATTATGCTATGATAGATGAGACTGACTTTGAACTCCTGATCTTTGTGTCTCTACCCGCTGAACACTGGGGTTACAGATACGCACCCCCACAGCTAGATCAAACCCAGAGCTTCACATATACTAAGCAACCACTTACCTACAACCAACACCAGATGCTCCCCCACCCCCCGAGGTAGGGTCTCACTCGAGCCCAGGCTGACCTAGAATTCACTATCAGTCTCAGGGTGGCCTCGAACTCGCAACATTCCTCCTGCCACTGCCTCTCGAGTGCTGGGATTAAAGGCGTACGTCACCACGCCCTGCTCCAGACATATTTTTAATGTTTAAAAAGTCTGTTTTGGGTGGCTTAGCAGTTAAGTTGTTTGCCTGCAAAGCCAAAGGACCTTGGTTCATTTCCCCAGGACCTATCTATGTTAGCCAATGCACAAGGGGGCGCATGCATCTGGAATTCATTTGCAGTGGCTGGAGGCCCTGGCATGCCCATTCTCTCTCTCTCTGTCAAAATATTTTTTTAAGTCTGTTTCATCCTGACCTAGCATTCTCTTCTTTGGAAGAAAACATGTCCTAATGCCAACATGAGTAACTGAAACACACGAGGGTCCCTCTGAGGTGTCGCTCTGTAGCCACCGTGCTCCCCCAAGCCAGGTGAGGGCAGCCGTCCTTCTCGGTGCAAGGAGCTGTCCTGGGCAGAAGTGGATGTCTAGGGAGACATCTGTGGCCCCAGCAATCAATACAGGAAGGTCAGTGCACCATCCCAGGCCCACAGTGACTGTTTTCTGCATAAGTCCTGGGTGGGTAGATGATGGCACATGGGACTCCCTGGAAAAACAGGTGAGGTGTGGCCTGGAAAGGCAGTACTGAAGAAGGCTGACAGCGGCTCGCAAAAGTTCAAGAACGCTTCCAGTCCGTCACCCTCGCTAGTGCTAAGAACTCTGACTGGTTGTGAGTGCCATGGCCTGTCCAAGCATGCCTGGGGGAAAAACATCTGAAATTCCCAATGAAATTAAATCTTAGGAGGCATGGAGGTGAGGAGGGATGTGCCCGCCTACTCAATTCACAAAGAAGGCTTCCCTCCACACACCCAAAGGGCTACTTGCCTATGCGTGTCAAGCTAGTGGACACCTGCCGGCATAGGCCTGGGTCAGCTGGACTGCTGTTCCCAGCTCTGCTCCAGGGAAAAGGCAGTCACTCAGAGACATACGTTTCCAGTCCTCAATCCCCTCAGCCTGGAAACCAAGTGTTCAGTGGAATGCGGGACTCTAATTTCTAATTGTCTCTAGCTGCTCAAGGAGCTGAGCTGGAGGCTGCAATGGTAACCTGGACCTTCCTTGTAACCACGGGTTGGAGAGAAAGAGCATTGGGTAAGGCCTGCAGGTACCTTCCAGGTTTTGAATGACATGGTTAGTTCAAGGGGAAAATTAAAAAAAAAAAAAAAAACAAAAATACAGGAGGGGGTAAATAAATCAATCTTATCAAAGAAGCTGACACTTTGAGATGTTTGAGTAAGATCCACATTTTGTGCAAAATAGCTAAGGGCATGTTGAAACTAAACTCAGAACCACAGGCCTTGCTGCCCGCGCAGGACTGAACAGTTCCCAATCAATAACCTCTGCCCCACACTGAACACGTGCAGGCAGAATTGAATGCCTCCTCTGCCTACACCCACATTCCCAATCGACTGCCCCCGCCCCGGGGGAAAAAAATCATTAAATGTGCAAGACATCCCAGAGGCTGGCAACTCTGAAACTCTAAACTGATTATAAAGGACTGCCACAGCCAGCAAGCCCCTTTCTTTCTAACCACATCCACATACGATCTTACAAGTGATGGGGTGGCGTGAGACCATCTCCCTCTCCCTAATTCATTTTTATTCTTTTTAATTAATTCGTCGAGAAGCACTAACACTATTTCCATCCTGATTTGAGTTTCCTTGTAGGATAATTTCTGTTGACTTATCTCTATAGCAGCAGCAGCAGCAGCAGCAGGAATCACTTTCCACTGAACTGTATTGCTTCAGAGTTAATTACATGTATTTTGCTTTTGATAAATGAAAATACCAGATGCAATTAATTGAAAGACAATCAATATGACCCTGCTATTAGACATCCCGGTGAAACGTGCAGGAGCTGCTGGCGATCCACAGTCATCCACTAATTGAAAACGTATCCAAATGGGATTTGAGAAAACTGAACTTGTACCTGGAGATACTCCACAGTAACTTACCAATATGAATGCGTCCGCAAACTCTACAGTTCACGCGACGGGCTGTCTGTCTTCTTGATACAACTTCATCAGTTCACAACCATTTACGTTGAGGAAACCCTGAGAACAGAAAGTCATCAAATCAGTGAGGTGGAGGCAGTGATTCCGTTTACATCTATCCATTCTTTCATCACATCTTTTCAATGCCTTCAACTCCAAGGCACCAGCCATTATCAAATAGTTTCATCCGAAATACTATGTGTCTCACTATAGTCACATAGCAGATCAGATTAAACAACAAATGAATCCTGTCCATCCACTCTGACATGAAGCTAAGTGTGCAAAACTGAAGGTGAGACTGTGTCATGGCTGTAAAAATGTCACGTGGCTTCCTTTTATATCTCGAGCATAGAGCAGAGCACCCAAGGAACAGACAATCAGTATCTTTAAACAGAAAGTACTACCAAGTGGTCTAAGAAATAAGAGTTATGAAATGCATTTCCTAAGCCCGTGGTCTATAAGGGCATTAGCATAAACGCTGACAGCTGCTAATCTACAGTGAGTCTGACGAGCCGTTGCAGCCTTCCATTAATAGGAGGCATTTTAACTCACTACCGAAATTGATTACTCAGTTAAGAATTCAGTCCTAATGTTCAATAAAATTGCACTTTCTTGCAAATGCAATGTGAAAAGGGGGTGACACACCAACAAGCACTCCCGTTTATTTTACCTTGGAAGAAAGGGGAGATACAGGGCACATCCCTGTCACCTGACCGACTTCTTCTCGGGCATGCACCTGGAGGGGGTGGGCAGGGAGGCCGGACCGTGGCTGATAGATCTCGCCAGCAAGTACAGCAGGGGTCTTTCCTATGGCTTGTCTGTGAGGGTGGGCTCCCACATGTTGGAGGAAGCTTCCAGTCTTCTAAAAGCTACTGCTCTTACTCATGGACAACCGGGTTCAAGCACTCGGTTGCTAGGCCAGGAAAAGGCCAGAAACCACTGTAACCAGCTTCCCAGCCAGCCTCTGCTTTTCCAGCCTTTCCGATCTTAAATGGCTGGGAGTTCTAACACAACCTCTCTTCCTATAAAACGAGGAAGCTTTGCAACACACCTAAGGTCAAGAAACAATTCACTGAGCACTGAATCCCCAACACCTGAAAACTCACACTTTTCCGCTTAAGGAAGGCGCGCTAAGTATATATTCCCGCCTCAGGTTCAGGGGAGAGACCGGAGCCCGGCAAACCGGGGACTCCCGGGCCACAGGCATCTACCGCAGCCGAAGACCATCCTCGGGTTGGCGGAGCGTGTCTGGCCAACTCCCAAGCGCTCTTTCTTTCAGCCCCGTCTCCTAGGCCTGCATTACTGCCCTCCCTGCTCGAACCGTTCGTTAGATGCCCGGAGCACATTTTAATCATCTTTGGGAGAGAAGATGGAAACAAGGGCTGGAGAGATGGCTTAGCGGTTAAGCGCTTGCCTGTGAAGCCTAAGGACCCCGGTTCGAGGCTCGATTCCCCAGAACCCATGTTAGCCGGATGCACAAGGAGGCGCACGCATCTGGAATTCATCTGCAGTGGCTGGAAGCCCTGGTGCACCCATTCTCTCTCTCTCTCTCTCTCTCTCTCTCTCTCTCTCTCTCTCTCTCTGTTGCTCCCAAACAAATAAATAAAAATAAACCAAAATAATTTTAAAAAAAGATGGAAACAAATATTTGATAATTATATAACAGCTTGTCCCCATGTAGCCTGGCTCGCCCTAGCTTGCCATGGCTTCCCTGCCCTGTTGTTAATGCTCTGCATGGTAGGCATGAAAATGCTTATGTCTGTATGTATGCATATGTAGCCATAAACATTTTATAAAGCCATAAAAATGCGTAATAAGGAATTTTCAAAAAGAAAAGACGTTTTCTTTTTTTTTTAATTTTATTTATTTATTTATTTATTTGAGAGTGACAGACACAGAGAGAAAGACAGATAGAGGGAGAGAGAGAGAGAATGGGTGTGCCAGGGCTTCCAGCCTCTGCAAACGAACTCCAGACGCGTGCGCCCCCTTGTGCATCTGGCTAACGTGGGACCTGGGGAACCGAGCCTCGAACCGGGGTCCTTAGGCTTCACAGGCAAGCGCTTAACCGCTAAGCCATCTCTCCAGCCCAGAAAAGACGTTTTCAAAAGCATCGCTTCACAGCTGGGTGTGGTGGCTGGAGAACGGGGAGGGCGGCGGCAACAGCACTGCCATCCCTCTGAAAGGAAAAAACAACTGGGAGGCAAAACTTAGCAATTCTATGACACTACTTCTTGATTCTTTCTTCCCTGTGGTTTTTCAAAGTAGGGTATCATTCCAGCCCAGACTGACCTGGAATTCACTACATAGTCTCAGGGTGGCCTTGAACTCACGGCAATCCTCCTATCTCTGCTGGGATTAAAGGTATGTGCCACCATACCCAGCCCTACTTCTTGATTTTTAAAGAGAGATCTTAAGAGGAATACAGTAACATGCTCACATTTTGTCTAATCTCAGTGGTTAGTGGTACAGACTTGAGATTCTCCACAGTAAAACTCATCAAATAGGAAACTGACAGCTCTGCCTTGTAGAAGGCTTCACAGAGGAGGTGACATTTTATGAATTTCAAACTGGGGAACTGGGAAGCCTGAAGCCTATAGACTGAGTGAACAGTGACAGCTTACATAGTGGATTAAGGACATTAAAAGGCTTGGAAGGCTGTCAGGATCTTTAAGGCAAGTACCCATTGTTACTTCAAGGCTGGAAGAAGTACTTAAAACTGGAGGTACAGAAAAGCAAAAATCTCCAAGCAATACTTCTCTGAGCATAGCCTTGCCGACAGTGCAGCACGGAGCCCCAAGGATATGCCAGGGGAATTTCCTTGGCAGGGTTTCTCTAAGAACTTCCAGGAGTAGTCAGCCAGATGCAAAAATGCTTTTAGATGATTAAGTTCACCACTGCCCCTAATGCGAGGGTGGAGGGAGCCAGCCAGCGTGCCCACCGTCCCCAAGTTCACTCAGCTGCTTCCAGCAGAGGGTCCTGTTGGACCTGCGTCACCAACTTTCAAGAATGCAGAATTATCTACTACACCTCCCCTGGCCACACACAGTTTTGCCACGGCCAGTGACCAGGAGGGGCGCTGACAAGCACAGCTTCCAAAGACAGGGTGGTGCCCAGAGCCAGAGACGTCAGCACTATAGGTAAAGAGTGACAGCCTTCCACAGACGAGACATGACTCAGGGCACTTGGACTTTAATAGGCCAGGGTTCAAAAACAACAAAAACCAGCAGCAATCTCTGACCCACTGACACCCAGCCACGGGCACAGAATGCCACACACCCCAACCCAAACCCTAGGGCAGGACTCCATGGCCTCACCCCACAGCTTGGCAGTACAGAGATCGCCTGGCACCACAACTGGCCTGGAAGCTTCTTAGCTCCCATGGTTCGGGCGATGGCACTGGACACCAAGGTTTCCTCAGCATTCTCTTCACCTTCCAAAGGCTCTCATGCAACTGACCCTCTTGAGATGCCAGCCATTTGCAAACTGACAGTGAAGGCACACGAACACGGCACGGAACTGGCCCTCAGATGCTACAAAGATCCTATTCTCTTCCCTGCACAGAGCACATGCCCAGGTGGGCCCTGCTGGAAAGAAAAGACTCGTCTGAGCAGGACCCACGAAGGCAGAGCTCTCTGGGAGACTGACTCCTATCCTGAGACCCCCATGCCAGTCCCTCTCTTCGCTGGCAGCGCTGTCTCGGGGGAGACATCAGTGTGACACAAGGAAGCACAACGAGGAATCAAGAAGACTACCTACCATCGTGGCCGGTTGAATCCCAGCACTTGGGAGGCAGAGGAAGGAGGACCGCAGAGTTCGAGGCCTGAGACTACATAGTGAATTTCCGGAGCTAGAGTGAGACTCTACCTCAGAAAATAAAGAACCAAAAGAAAGGACTGCAATTGAGGATGTGTGGCTGTTTTTTAGCCCCTGAGAGCGAGTGGATTCTGGTTTTGACTGTCCAATGGGGAAAGCCGTGAAAGTGGCAATGTCTGTTCCAAGGCAAAACGCATACTTCAGGACTGAGCACCAGCGTGGCATCATCTGGGGTGATGGGGATGTGCCACTGCTGTGCAGGCACGCTTCTCCCCCCAGAACTCAGTTCTACTACTAGATCATAATAAATAAACCAGAGTAATTAACTGGGACACAACTACCCTTCATTGAGAGTAAAGGCAACGCTGAAAACTGACTCCCTTGGAGTCTCTCTGTATCCATGTGGACATCAGTATACTTAAGGTCAACACTTCATCATACCTCCAACCCAGGTCCAGCAGTGTTGACTTAAATGTCCTCTGGGCAGAAACTTTACAAACTCAGGCTTGGTGGAGAAATGTTTATGTTAATTCAATTATATGAAATATATTCGGCTGGCTTGAGTTGTCAGAATGTGAAAAGGCCCAAAAGCCAAAGATTTGAGAACTCTGCTCCTCAGATACAAGGGCCGCCAGCAGAAAACTGTAAGGCACACCTTGGAGCTTTGCCACTTCGTAAGAAAAATAAAATAGGATCTCTTCCCCGTGTTGACTCAGATGTAGCCAATTAAAAATGTCCACTCCTAGGTTCCATCTCTACTTAGCTTTTGACTTCTAACACCACATTGCTGAGCTAGGTGAAAGGAAATTGCTGTCCTGGGAGAGTTAGTGGGGTGTCAGGCGGTGGGATGGCAGGCAGCCCCATCCTTGGTGGCTTCCCAGGGTGTGCAAACAGGCAGGTAGAAGTCCTGTCAACAGGGACACGGGAAGGGCACTGATATCAGGGCTGGTGCCGGCCAAGATTTAAAAGAAAGAAAAGTCTCCATCCATGAGCAGCAACCCACACAGCCACATCACTTTGTGACCTCAGGCTCTGTTCCCACACCCAAAACTGCCCATCTGGCCAGGAAAGAGAAGGCAGCTGCTGTGAGCAATGTGACCTAGGCCCCCGGGACCCCGCTGCCATGTCTGTGGCAGTGAGAGAGCTACAGGCTCACTGGCCTCGCAGTCAACCCCACTCAGCAGAGTCTTGCTGGGCAGAGACTTTCTCAAGGAAGCATGGCCCGAGGTCTCAGGCAAACAACTCAGGCCGCCTTTCCAACCTGCATCCCAGGGCACCTACAGGCTAATCAACTGTGCTAACCCTGGTCTCTCATACTTCCTAACAATATCCTGGCCAGAAAGGAAGTGGTGCGGTACCCGCAGCTCCGAGATACTAGAGAACATACCAGAAATAGAGGAGAGAAGCCTTGGGGACCCAACTAGTGGAGACTTCAAACAAGCTGAGCATCCTGCTAGAGGTTCTTTCTCAGTCCCTTTCTGGCAGGTACCCACTGACAGTCTGAAGGGTTCAGGGGACATGGAGGGTGGGGGGAGAAGATCTCGGGATGCTCAGCCACAAACTGACACCACAGCAAGATGGTGCTCAATGCCAGTGGAACATAAGCTTCCACATTAGGGGAGGTGCAGAGAGAGCACACCTCCCTGCTCTACAGAGGCTGCAAGGCAGAGCCTCTGTCTGCAGTCAGGGCAGCACTGGTCATCGCCCTGGGGAACATCTCTGAAACCCTGGCATCCCGCCCCCTTGGCTACTCTATCCCTGAGAAACAATGAGGTGGGTGGTCAAGATTTACAGTGAAGCAATAAGCCATCTAGGGAAGGAAGGGACAGGGGAAGAAGAAATAGGGAAACTCTCTCCTGATACATTATACAGCTACAGAGAAACTGTTATACCTATACCAAATATTACTATGCAGAGATGAGTAAAATAGATTTTTATGGCTGGAAGGATGGCTTAGCGGTTAAGGCATTTGCCTGCAAAGCCAAAGAACCACGTTAAATTCCCCAGGATCCATGTTAGCCAGATGCATGCACAAGGTGGTGCATGTGTCTGGAGTTCGTTTACAGTTGGCTGGAGGCCCTAGTGTGCCCATTCTCCCTCCCCTCTTTCTCTGTCAAATAAATAAATAAAAATAACATGGTCTCTATTTTAAAATATTCCTCAGGGGGCTGGGAAGATGCTCAGTGCTTATGGCACTTGCCTGCAAAGCCTAATGACCAGGGTTCAATTCCCCAGTACCCACATAAAGCAGGATGCACAAAGTGGTACATGCATCTGGAGATCGTTTGCAGTGGCGAGTGGCCCTGGAACATGTGTGCCCTCCTTCCCTTCTGCTCCCTACCCCAACCATCTTTCCAGCCTCTGGAATTTCCTTTTTTAAGATGTACATGCATGCATAAGAGCCTAAGAGACAAAAAATATATCTGAAGTGTCACTTCTCCATGCTAACATTAAACATTAAAAACGACTTCTGGGAGCCAGGCATGGTGGGGCACGCCTTAAATCCCAGCACTCAGGAGGCAGAGGCAGAAGGATTGCCCATGAGTTCATGGCCACCCTGAGAATACAGAGTGAATTCCAGGTCAGCCTGAGCTAAAGTGAGATCCTACCTCAGAAAAGAAAAAGAAAAAAGAGAAAAAGAAAAAAAAGACTTCTGGGCTGGAGAGATGGCTTAGCAGCTGAGGTACTTGCCTGTGAAGCCTGAGGACCCAGGTTCAATTCCCCAGTACCCACGTAAAGACAGATGTACAAGGTGACACATGTGTCTGAATTTCATTTGCAGTGGTTAGAGGCCCTGGTGTGCCCATTCTCTCTCTTTCTATCTGCCACTTTATCTATATCTCTCTAATAATAACTTTTTAAATTTGTAAATAAATGACTTCTAAAGGCTGGGGAGAGACGGCTCAGTGGTTAAAAGATAATGCTTGGAAAGCCTGGTAGCCCAGGTTCGATTCCACACGACCCATGTAAAGCCAGACGCACAAAATGCCACATCCATCTATAGTTCATTGGCAGCAGCAAAAGGCCCTGGCACACCCATTCTCACTCACTCACACACACACTCTCTGCTTCTAAACTATTCATTTTTACTTTCTTTATACTCTCGTTTTTTGCATGTTCTACAAAAAGCGCACTTTTCCTGCTATCTAGAAATGACCAAAGTTTGTCCCTTTGCCTACGATTGTCAATGCAAATTGTGCAGAAACACAAAATGAGAACGGACAAGGTGTAAGAAGCTCTTCTCCAATGAAACCATGGGGAAGCAAACACGGGGACAGCTGAGCCGTGAGACACGGGACCCACAGCTGTGGAGGACCAGCGCCCCTGCACAGCAGGCAAGAAGAGTCTCCACGAGGGGATTCTCTAGGCCAGGGTTCATTCCAGGTTAAGACTGGCTCAAAAATCTAGACAGGATCCTTCTCATGACACAAAGACCAGTGACACCTACAACCTGGATGAACTTCAAAGAGAATTAAGCTGGGCGGGGACCGCCGACCTGCAAAGGCTCTGTATCCTATGACTGCCTTTCTGAAACGACAAAACTGAAATGGTGAACAACGGATTAGTGGCTCATGGGGGCAATGAAAAGGGCAGAACAACCCAAGTCCAGAACTCTTTTTTGAGCTGGGTCTGAGAAGTGAAGTCTGCTATATAATGTATTTATTTATGGATACACACATACACAACCATGGTTGTCACTGGCGGGCAGTCCTGGCCACCTGAAGGGGACCGGAAGACACTAAGGGAGAAGCCTACTACAAGAACACGACAAGCAAGTCACACTGGGGATTCTCAACAGTAGCTGTGTGTCGTGTGACTGTCTATTGCTAGGCTGTTACCAGTGGGCAGAGTAGAGAGGGTATGTGCCATCTCAGATCTCACCATATTACCGCTTCTGCTACACCTAACGTGTATCCGCGTTGAGTACAGGGTAAGACCTTTAGCTTAAAGATATAACAAATAGGTCTGTCCTGGCAGCTCACTGGCCAATGAGTGCTTGCCGAGAGCCTGTGGCAAGGACAGGCCCTGCTCAGAGGACTTGGGCCCTGGACTGGGCTTGCCGCCTTCCAGTTTCTGAACCTTGACCTTCTCCTACTGGTACTTTCCCGGGCCCAGGAAAGCCTACTTGGCTTGCTCTCTCTCGGCAGCTGCCAGCAGCCTGGGGCTCCTGAGGCCACACATGACAGAGGGCGCTTTACCTGGGGGCGAGATAAACAGAAAATGAGTCTCTGGGCAGCTAAGTGAGCCACTTGGGAACTGAGGAGTCCCTGACCCTGCCTGGCTGAACTGAAACTAAAGGCAACAGGCTGGAACAGGCTACCACTGCCCTGGCAGACACATACGGTCAGTCGTACGCTGGGCTGGCTGGCTTCCAGCACCCAGCTCACTCAAAGAAAGTTCTAGAGCTAAGACACCCTAGCAGATCTCTAGGGTCAAGAGAGCTGCCTGCCCCAGAGCAGACCCACAGTTATGTCCCTGTTCCTCCAACAGCCTGGGGACCCAGCTCCACATCAAGCTTTTGTACCAGGGGAAAGGTCTTTCGTGGCACTTGGTCTGCCCTCCCACATCCTCTGCTGCCTCCCTTTTAAGGAGAATTGGCCTCGCTGCAGCCAGCACTACCCGTAACTCCCTGCTGGTTCAAAGAATCCAAAAGAAGAAAATCACATGTGCTTTGTCAGTTCCCGCCTTCATTGTCTTCGGGCTTGCACTTTTCTCAATTCAACCCCCAAGAGTTTATCCTTCCTTTCTCTGGCACCAATAATGACAAAACCTCCCTGTCCCCAAAATTTTCCATGACATACAGTGCATAAGTTAAAAAAATTCATAATAATACTAATTTTTTTTCAGATGTTATCAGCCCTTAAGTGGCCATTTACTTGAGGAAGTGAGCCACGTTCAAACTGCAAGCATTGCTTGGCACCAAAGCAGCTGGAAGAAAATAACCAGGGAATCTTCCACACGACTAAAAATTACATTGTACATAAATTAAATATATAATTTGATTAAACATGTTTATGTCTTTGTGATGACATTTAAAATAGAAGTAATCATTTTCTCTTTTCTTTTGTAAAAAAAACCTCTTTCAAATATAATTCGAAGCTGTCAAACCAACCTTGGGCTACAGATCTTTTAAATGTCACATACCTTCAAAAGGAGATGGCAGTTTCCTTTAAATATGCAATTCCAAACAGAGCACTCTGAATCAAGAATATATTAAAATACACGGCTGGCATTTATCCCGATCTAAGTAGCACCCTCTCCTCCTCTCTTCTAGAAGACGGCTCAGACGCCCGGCAGGACTGTCTTTCTCTGGTCAAGCAGAACTGACAGTGTCACTGCAGCTGGCCACAACAACAGGCCCAATGCCAGGTCACACTCCTCATACCTTAAGGGGGCAAAGGTGTCCTGTGCTGACTCTGCCAGTCTCCCTCCCAGATGGCTCACTGAACTCTGGTGTAACCCAGTTTTGGCATAGCATCGATGGCCCAATTGTAAGCCGGAGTTAATCAGATGCAGGGAAAACTCCACACTCATTCTCATAACTCAGTGACCTACATATCCCGTTGCTTATTCGCCATCTCAGTGGCAAACACGACGCTATATTTAAACACAGCACAGATATATCTTTCTTGTAAAACACTCAGAGAAAAGAAGTTTTCTGCTCCAGTCCCCTTCCTCTCCTTAGTAAGGAAAGCAAGTCTTGCCAGCGCCCAGTGTCTGGGGAACTGAGGAGGAAGGAAGAGCCACTTCCCGAATGAAGCAGGGTTCGCTGCTGCTCCCCAGTACCCGACTCACAGGTAAGTGTTCAGGGAAGGAAAAAAACAATAGACCAAAGCCGCCAAGTCAGTTAAACACAGGTGACCAGCACGCCACCTATCAAGTGTCAGAGGTAAGTCAAGACAATGACGGAGCACTGCACTTTTCCTTAGAAGTGGGGATGGGCGTTGGGATTCTCTCACTACCAGAGGTGACAGGAAGGAGTTGGTCTGGAGGAAGACAGGTACCCTGAGTGGTGCCATCTCACTTAGTAGTTCACTCCAACCTGAGGAAGAAGGTGGGCAAGTTAGCTCCCACCCAATATCCGAAGGTGACAGAATGTGTGAGAAACAAGAGGACACACCCTAACCCTGCCCCAGTTGGAAGCAGACACCTCCCCCCCCCTCCCCCCCCCCCCCCCCCCCCCCCCCCCCCCCGGGAAGGAGAAGCCATATTTGGAGTGGAGGATGGAATCCACAGGATTCTGCCCTGTAGAACTGCAGGGAAGGCAACCATGTATGCCTTAGTGTACAGGGAATGTTAGGAGAGGGCTGGGTGGGCGTGTTTCCTTCTGTGGAGCAAGCACAGGGCCAGGAGACCAAAGACCACCTTGAGAACAGGTTCATCTAGGTGTGGTGGCATGGGCTTGTAATCCCAGTTCCTGGGAGGGAAACTAAGGCAGAGGAATTTAAGAACTTAAGCCCAGGGCTGGAGAGAAGGCTTTGCGGTTAAGCGTTTGCCTGTGAAGTCTAAGGACCCTAGTTCAAGGCTTGATTCCCCAGGACCCAAGTTTGCCTGATGCACAAGGAGGCACATGCATCTGGAGTTTGCAGTGGCTGGAGGCCCTGGCGCGCCCATTCTCCCACTCGTTCTCTCTCTCTCTGCCACTTTGTCTCTCTGTCTGTCGCTCTCAAATAAATAAGCACACAACAAAAAAAGAATTTAATCCCAGGGCTGGAGAGATGGCTCAGTCATTACAGGTGCTTGTCTGAAAGCCTGAGGGCCTGGATTCCATTCCCCAGCACCCACACAGAGCCTGGGCTACAGATTGAGACCCTTTCCTCCCACTAAAAAGGGAGTGGGGAGAGCCGGACATGGTGGCACAATCCTTTAATCCCAGCACTCGGGAGGCAGAGGTAGGAGGATTGCTCTTGGTTCAAGGCCGCCCTGGGAGTACAGAGTGAATTCCAGGTCAGCCTGGGCTACAGTGAGACCCTACCTCAAAAAATCCAAAAACCAGGGAAAAAAAGAAAAAAGGAGTGGGGAGAAAGTGTTAGGAGGAAGCCACCAAGGTCCCTGTGCTGGAGTTCTCACTCCCGTGGAAAACAGACGTCCCCGCAACTTAACCACCAAAGCTGGTTCTCCAGTCACTGGGTCAGGAAGAAACCAAATGTGAGGAAAGGGAGAAGCAGTTAGGAGAGACATCTCTCTTCGGACTCAGGCAAGTTCTCTTTCCTGCGTGGCAAACCACGCACTCCAGAGTACAAGATGGAAAAGGCCTAAAAACACTACTTATGGACAACAGATCTGCATGCTGACATGTGGTGTATCCAAGGATGCAGAGAGACCGAGCTGAAAAGCTGAAACACACAGCAGGATCAGCCCTTGAATCCCTGAATTTGTCCTCCAGGTAGGAAGGTTGCAGACATGGCTCCCATCTCCTGTGCCTGCCTTGACGAGCCTTGAAGAAATGACCACTTCTCCCAGGTGCTCACTCCTATGCTTGACCTTGCTACCAGGCTGTGATTTGGGGAATTAGCCCTCAATATACACATGACACATACGCATTCATGATCGTTAGGCTTACCATGATGTGGAAGTGACGACATACATACCACTACCAGCAACTGTGATTAGAGGTCTGGAGAGGTGGCTGAACAGTTAAGGTGCTAGCCTGCAAAGCCTAATGACCTGGATTCAATTCCCTATTGTCCATATAAGGCCAGATACAAAGTGGCACATGTATCTGGAGTTTGTTTGCAGGGGCAGGAGGCTAGAGGCCCTGGTGTACCCATCCTCTCTGTGTCTGTCTCTCTTCTGCCTCTGATTACAAATGAATAAATAACTTTAAACCATCAATGCATGGTACATGCCTGTTGTAAGACTGGGCAGTGGTGATGGGCCTGAGCCCCCAGGCAGCTGCAACGGGGATAACTGGACCTTTAGGACACAGCTGGATCGACTGAACTGGCCCTCGAAGATGTTTCAAATCACACCCCCAAATCAAATGATGCTCCTCCAGGGCTCATCTCAGAAGCACCTGCTTGGACATGTCCCTCAACACCGTGCTGAAGATTTCTGAGCACCTTTGGGAATGCAGACCCAGCATCAATTACCAGGTTACATGTGTCACACACAGCACTTCACAGAAGTCACTATCCTCCACAGGCATTCTTTGGGATCAGCTCAAAGATGTACACTGGCCTGCCCTAAATGCAGAGAGCAGCTCCACAGCTGTCCTGAGATTTGCAGGTACTGCATTTTTTAGAAATCAACTCTGCCAAGCCAGGCGTGGTGGCACACACCTTTAATCCCAGCACTTGGGAGGCAGAGGTAGGACGATCACTGTGAGTTCAGGCCACTCTGAGACTAAAAAAAAAAAAAAAACCAAAAAGGGCTCAAGAGATGGCTTAATGGTTAAGGTACTTGCCAGCAAAGCCAAAGGAGCCAAGTTCGATTCCTCAGTACCCATGTAAAGTCAGATGCAGAAGGTGGTGCCTGCATCTGGAGTGGGACTGCAGGGGCTAGAGACTGTGGGATGCCCTTCTCTCTCTCGAACAATTAAATATTTTTTGTTTCATTTTTATTTATTTATTTGAGAGCGACACAGAGAGAAAAAGGCAGGGAGAGAGAGAACCGGCACTCCAGAGCCTCCAGCCACTGCAAACGAACTCCAGACACATGCGCCCCCTTGTGCATTTGGCTAACATGGGCCCTGGGGAATACAGCCTTGAACCGGGGTCCTTAGGCTTCACAGGCAAGCGCTTAACCACTAAGCCATTTCTCCAGCCCCAATTAAATATTTTTAAAAAGAAAAAAAAAAATAGCCCAAAAATTTATGACAAGATCTCACATTGCAGCTCATTCTGGCCTGGAACTCACTACGCTGCCCAGGCTAATCCTGAACTCATGGCAACCCTTCCACCTCAGCTTCCATAGTTCTGAGATTACAGGCATGAGGCACCACACACACTATCATTCTATTTTGAGGGGCTTTCTGAAAAGAGGAAGGTTATAAAATAAAGTACAATGGAATCTACTCAAGGATATTCTTCTAGTCACCCTATAAAACGTGCCTCAGGGGCTGGAGAGATGGCTTTGTGGTTAAGTGCTTGCCTGCGAAGTCTAAGGACCCAGGTTCAATTCTCCAGGTCCCACAGAAGCCAGGTGCACAAGGTGGCGCATGCATCTAGAGATGGTGGTGGCTAGAGGCCCTAGGGCACCCGTTCTCTCCCTCGCTCTGTGTTTCAAATAAAAAATCGGTTTAAAAAAAAAAGTGCCTCAGAAAGTAACAGTCCTAAGCCAGGTGTGGTGGGGCACGCCTTTAAACCCAGCACTCCAAAGGCAGAGGTAGGAGGATCGCCGTGAGTTCGAGGCTACGCTGAGACTACATAGTGAATTCCAGGTCAGTCTGGGCTAGAGCAAGACCCTACCACCTCAAAAATCCAAAGAATATGGGCTGGAGAGGAAAAGAAGGAAGGGAGGGAGGGAGGGAGAGACAAAGAAAGAAAGAAAATAGGAAAGAAGAAAGAGCGAGCAAGCGAGCCCTGGGAAGGTGAGCGCAGCGTGGCGAGGCTGTGAGCCGGCTGGTTCACGGTGAGGTGCTCGGGAGGATCCAAGGGCAGAGCACCTGCTGGGCCAGAAGCCCGCTGCTGAAGCCAACTAGAATGGCCAAGCTGGAAGCAAGGACAGAGGTGTCACTTGGGTGGCGAGGCTCGCTGTGGACTGGGCTCACTTTTCTGACATTCATCACCAGAGAGAGCAAATGAGACCAAGGCAGCCTTGCACAGAAACCGCAACACCTCGTTGGGGAACCTTCCACTTCACCAACGCCTGCCAGGCCTGGGAATGAGGCCTGTACCGGGAATGAGACCTGTACTGGGAATGAGGCCTGTACTGGGAATGAAACCCACAGCAATGTCAATTAACAAGAAGCCCCGTGAGCAGAATTCAACAAAACCACAGACTGGCCCAGGGCTCCAGGATCCCTAGGTCTTATCAAACTTGTGCTAATACAGGCCAATTTTTTTTTTTTTTTTAAAAAAAAGGTCCAGGGGCCTGTAGAGATAGCTTAGCGATTAAGGCACTTGCCTGCAAAGCAAAAGGATCCAG
This sequence comes from Jaculus jaculus, assembly GCF_020740685.1. Classification (NCBI taxonomy): domain Eukaryota; kingdom Metazoa; phylum Chordata; class Mammalia; order Rodentia; family Dipodidae; genus Jaculus; species Jaculus jaculus. The sequence goes on along the minus strand of NC_059102.1, from coordinate 8,788,669 downwards.
GTTCGATTCCCCAGGACCCATGTAAGCCAAATGCATAAGGTGGCCCAAGCATCTGGAGTTCATTTGCAGTGGCTGGAGGCACACCCATTCTCTCTATATACCTGCCTATCCCTCCCCCTTTTTCTGTATTACAAAATATTTTTTAAAACATGAGGTCCTGGGCTAGGGACAAGGTTTATTCAGTGAAGTGCTTGCCATACACACAGGGCCTGAGTTCAAGTCCCCAGAATCCATGTGAAATATAAGCCAGGCATGGTGGTTACCTGTGATCGCAATATGGGGAGCTGAGAACAGGCAGATCCCTGGGGCTTGCTGGCTAGTTAGACCAGCAGACTTGACAAGCTCAAGGTTCAAAGAGAGACCATGTCTCAGAAAATAAGATGGAACTGGGCATGGTGGCATATGCCTTTAATCCCAGCACTCCAGAGGCAGAAGTAGGAGGATCACTCTGAATTTGAGGCCAGCCTGAGACTACATAGTGAATTCTAGGTCAGCCTGAGCTAGAGCAAGACTCTGCCTCAAAAATCCAAATAATAGGAGCTAGAGAGATGGTCTAGTGGTTAAGACGCTTGTCTACGAAGCTTAATGACACAGGTTCAATTCCCTAGAGCCCATGTAAGCCATATGGACATGGTGGTACTAGTGTCTGGAGTTTGTTTGCAGTAGCTAAAGGCCCTGACATACCCATCTCTCTCCATCCTTTGCTCCCTGTCTCCAATAAATAAATAATAAAACTGAGGTTCCTACCCAGGAAAAAGGCTACCGTGAGAAGAAAACCCTACACAATGCCATAATCAACACACACATCCCACATGGCTGTCAAGATGTACACAAGGGAAGCCCACCGGAGGCGGGAGAGCTCCCAAAGACCAAAACCATTACCACACATGTGTTTGGAAAGATGCCGTGAAAAGACATGTGACTTCAACACTGGGACTTCTCAAAGTGAAGCTGCCTTGCCAGCGCAGGTCACATGCAGCCTGGACGTACAAGCCTCTCATTACCCAAGAGGCTTTTAAAGTATTAAGTAGAGGAAACACGCATAACTTCCCAGTTAAAAAAAACGCAGCGCGGGGTCACCCGAGGAGGTTGACGCGGCGGCATCCACTCCATTTCCATTACTGAGGGATCGCTCAAAGGCAGGATGCTATGATAAAAGCACACTTACAGAGTCCGCTGCTGTCAGACAAGGGACAGAACTATGGACACTGGCAAGACACTGGCAGAATCCTTGGTCTCTTTTATCTGGGTAGATCCTGGAAGTTGCCCAGCACAGGCCCCATGTCTTAGAGGAAGGCTCATTGCAACCCAGGCTTGCTTTCAACAAAGTCTCAGGCATGTCCCTCCAACCCACTTTATTTTAAAAACAATGTGTTTGGGGTTCAGGTTGTCCAAACACAGATGCAAAGACAAGAGAATCTTGGGCAGCCAGAAGGTCTGGGAGGCACAGGGAGACGAGAGTTGGCCCAGAGTTGACACACAGGAAGGTGCCATGCAGGCAGATTCAGTCTGCTGTCCCTAGCTGGGTGCAGCCCATGGGAGTGCAGGCTGTCTCTGAACTATTACAGTCGCAGGGTAGATCAAGGAGGGGACCTTCAGGGCTCCCTCACTCTGCCAGGTAAGACACTGCTACACAGTTCCATGACTAGACTTTCAGGGCCACCTAGTTGAACCCCAAGGTAGATGACATTGTACATGTGAGCTCTCCCAATAATGGCCCCATGGTTAAGACACTTGCCTACCAAGCCTAATGGCCTGAGTTCAGTTTCCACATGAAGCCAGATGCAGATAATATTTGCAGCGGATGGAGACCCTGGGGCACCCCATATTCTCAGTCTGTCTCTTGTTCTCTCTCTCTCTGCTTGCAAGTAAATAAATATTTTTAAAAATATTTTTGCTGGGCGTGGTGGCACACATCTTTAATCCCAGCATTCGGGAGGCAGAGGTAGGAGGATCATCATCATGAGTTCGAGGCCACTCTGAGACTACACTGTACATTCCAGGTCAGCCAGAGCTAGAGCAAAATCTTACCTGGAAAAACCAAAAACAAAACACCCCCCACCCCAAAAAAGAAACCACAGAAGGAACAGGATTGAAAGACTGACTCAAAGAGCGTCACCAAAAATCCGCAGAGTGACGGTGTGTGGCAGGGCATGGTTACTTATCCAAACTTGCTGTTACCACACACTCACACTATCTTGTTTACAAGCAAACCTGCAAATGTGTAACAGCTAGTCGCAAGAGAAGCTTCTTATTTCTATAGGACCGAGACATCAAGCTGGTGTTCCCATGGGCAATTGCTCCACGGAGTGATTCAAGAATCCAGGATCTTCCAGGGGCCCCCGGAAGTGGTCTGTTGGATTTTATACCTCTGGCTGACAGTTAAGAGAAACAAAGCCAGGTAAGATACCCTTGTTTGCTTAACTACTCCTGCAGGAAGTAACACCCATTCCCACCCAGGTCCCATGGCTAGGAGCATCAAAAGCCTCTGACAGGAACTCCAACTATGAGTCCCCAAGGCGGAAGAGAGCTTTGGTGGGCATCTACTCCACTCTGTGACCCTCCCTGTTTTCAGGACAGGTCTGTTTAAGAAGCCACTTTTTTTTTTTTTTGGTTTTTCGAGGTAGGGTCTCACTCTGGTCCAGGCTGACCTGGAATTAACTCTGTCATCTCAGGGTGGCCTTGAACTCACGGCGATCCTCCTACCTCTGCCTCCCAAGTGCTGGGATTAAAGGCGTGCGCCACCACGCCCGGCCCTTAAGAAGCCACTTTTGGTTTCTCTGGACATAGCCTCTTAGATTATCTGCACCTAGGAGAAAGGGTCGCTGATGCTTCAGGCCTGTCTATTAAGTAATTGTCCTTGCTAAGCACAAATGTAGGTCAAACTAGACTTTCACTGACCAGCTAAAACATTTAGCAAATGTTCTTTGGTCAAAAAACAAAAACAAACAACAACAACAAAAAAAAAACACCTAGGGGCTAGGTAGGAGGATCATTATGAGTTCAAGGTCACCCTGAGACTACATAGTGAATTCCAGGTCAGCTGGGTTAGAGCAAGACACCATCTTAAAAAAAAAAAAAAAAAAAAAAAGGAAGGAAGGAAAAAACTCAACTATAACTGCAACATGTAGGGCTGCACATGTGCTTGCCTACCTTGGCATGAGCAGGGCATGGTTGCACATGCCTTTAATCCCAGTACTAGGGAGGCAGAGTTAGGAGCATCACTGTGAGGCTACCCTGAGACTACATAGTGAACTCCAGGTCAGCCTGGGCTACAGTGAGACCCTACCTCGAAATATAAAAAAACAACAACAACAAAATTTACAACACTGCATGAACTGGGTGTGGTGGTACACATCTGTCATCCCAGCACTCAAGAAGGAAGGTGGGGCTGGATGTGGGGGCGCATGCCTTTAATCCTACAGTGCGCGGGCATTCATCTCCCTCTGCCTCCCAGGACTGCTGTGAGTTCGAAGCCATCCTGAGACTACACAGTGAATTCCAGGTCCGCTGGAGCTAATGTGAAACCCTACCTCAAAAACAAACAAACAAAATGGAATTTCAAAGGGGAAAATGGGGGGGGGGAATTACCATGGTATATTTTTTTATAATCATGGAAAATGCTAATAAAAATTTAAAAAATTAAATAAAATAAAAAACAAACAAACAAGTCTAAGACAGCGTGGTGTGTAGCTTTAATAGCACAATAACTTGCCTAGCATGTGTAAGGCCGTGGATGCAATACCTCCTATGACAAACACCACCAAAAGTAACAAAAAACAAAATAAAACAAACCAAAAAAACTTAGACTGGCATTAGTTTAGAAACTCCTTTTGCTATCAAGATATGATCTGCGACTAATTTAACAACACAAAAATTCCAGAGATGCTGCGATGTTGACAAGCAATGAAACAGTGCTTTCACTGAAGTCCCCAGAAAACAGAAGCAGTCACAGATATGAACTTGGGGCTCCCAGGCTTGGGTGATCTGCCCATAGACACACGGCTGGCAGGACCAGAGGGGGTTTCCAACTAGTCTGAGTCAGAGCCAGGCGCAGGTCCAACTCCCTGCAGCACCTCCTGGATGGCCAGACCAAGCTCTGATATATCTGTGTCCACACAGACTCAAAGCGCAAACCTAGCACCATTCACACAGAAGATCCTTATAAATTCTTGAATAAAAAACGTGTCATTGGCTGGGCATGGTGGCACATGCCTTCAACCCCAGCACTCGGGAGGCCGAGGCAGGAGAAACGCCATAAGCTTAAGGCAGAGGTAGGAGGATCGCCATGAGTTCAAGGCCACCCTGAGACTACATAGTGAATTCCAGGTCAGTCTTGGCTAGAGTAAGACGTGAGACCCTACCTCAAAAAAAAAAAAAAAAAAAAAAAACCTTGCCACTAAAACATGGGTTTTCATTTGCCTAACACTTTACCAACAAATCCATGACATTCAAGTGAGAACAGATGATGAACAAAAATATCAAAAACAAGAATTGGATTTGGTAAACAGTTGAGTGCTATTTTCACATCATCCTAATGAATTTAGCTTCAATAAACACAAATCAAGCAGATACTTTACAATCCCAATGTTATGATGCAATGTGAATCTTAGAACGGCAGCTCCACAAAATGAGTATTTTTTCCAAAACTTTATTGATGTATATTATGTATATTGATCATAATCCTGGCTATACCATCTTCTCTTTCTGACCCCCTTCCACTGAACCCCTTGTTCTTCCCAACTAGTCTCTCTTCTACTATGATGTCTCTTTTCCCTCTTATGTGTGATCTACTGGGTTAATTAATTACGGTTGCCTGCATGAACTTGGGGGGCTCTTTACCAGAGTGGCTACACCTCTGCAGAAAATGTCTCCTGCGCCCCTAGCAGCCAGTAACTGTCAATAAATAAATCAATGGAATGTTGACGCCCCATAATGTGTTCCAGACGCTTGCGCCACCTAGTGGGCATGTGCAACCTTGCACATGCCTCACCTTTGAGAGTCTGGCTAATGTGGGATCTGGAGAGTAGAATATGGGTCCTTAGGCTTCGCAGGCAAGCGTTCCAACCACTAAGCCATCTCTCCAGCCCTGCACGGGGGGCGAGGGGGGAGGCTTAAAATGACTTTTTCAACCTGGAAAAACATAAAGCAACAACAGATGTCTAGCATCTCTCCTCGAGCCCACTATACGGGGAACCAACATTCAAGGAACTGAACTCTGAGTGTGTGTGGCAGGCACATTCCACTCATGATTCCAACAGAGCAGCTCTTTTTGTATGAGCAAGCAGTGAAAGCACTTGCCACACAAGCATAAGGACCTGAGAGGGCCTGAAATTGAGTTCAATTTCCCAACACCCACACATACAGGGGACGTAGCCGCGCAAAATGGTAACCTCACTCTTGTGGGAAGAGCTGTTGGGGTTTGCTCTCACACACCCATCCACAACACATATGCAATGTTCACAAGTGTGATATTAAACAAGAAACTAAGATCCACAGGTAAGATTTGGAATCCTTATTCAAGCTGTGCACCAGTGCATGGAATGTTCCCCCACCTGCTGTGTTGAGGATATAAAAATTAAAGCAATCCCAACAACCAGATTGAATGCTCATACTCTGACAGCCACAGCCCATCACTAATTCTGTTATCCTTCCCAACCCCCAGGTTGAGACAGAGGTTCAGTGTATTATGTAGTTCACAGCAGTAAACCAGATTCCAACTTCGACACTTGTTCAAGCCCACCTGTCACGTGCTCAGCAGGGATCAACATGGAGGAGGAAGGGGGTGGAAACTTTAGTAGAGACCACCCAATAGGAAATGCAGGACCCCCGGGTACCTGCTCCCTTCACCTTGAGAAAAGACTGATGATAGACAGGGTAGTTTTACCTCTGAGCTTGGGGCCCATCCAGGTAACCTCAGAAGGGAACCACAAATGTCTCATCTCCTGGGAAGCCCACTCTGGAGTTTTGGTTTTGTTTTTTTTTTTTAATATATTTATTTGAGAGAGGCAGAAACACAGAGAGAATGGGTGTGCCAGGGCCTCCAGCCACTGCAAAAGAACTCCAGATGCATGAGCCCCCTTATGCATCTGGCTTATGTGGGTCCTGGAGAATCAAACCGGGATCCTTTGGCTTTGCAGGCAAGCACCTTAACCACCAAGCCATCTCTCCAGCCCCACTCTGGAGTTTTCTGGCACCCAAAAACTGTTCTCAGATAATCAGCTGGAAGCTGAGGTGAGCCCCTGCAGGTGACAGAACCTTGCAGGCCAACGATTCCCACCTGAGCATCTGAGGAAACCCAGTCTTTTCCTATGACCCATCCATCCCTTCTGACTCATATGTCTTGGGTTCACCCCCCACCACCACCTCAACCAGGCATGGAGGCCCTGAGCTTCCTGAGGTGCCCAGCCACAGTCCAGCACTTGAGCTGTTTCCTAGGCAACAGCTGCTATCTCCTGCCAGCTATCCAGGAAGGGAGGCAGGAAGGGCACTCCTCCCAGATCTCGTGAGCCAAGGTAGGAGAGGCTTTCTTTTTATTCATGGGCAGTGGGGGTCATGCCACCTAGGTTTGGATTTTTTTAAATATAATGATACAGCCCTGAAAGCTGCCCCCTTCCTGGCACCACTGTTCCAATCTCAAATAGCAGGGTTGACTGGCCACATGGCCCCACAAGAGAAGTGTACCTGCCCCCCAGGTAGTGTTTGAGGAGTTGGGCCAGCCGCTCAAGCCCTCCGTCTCTGGATCCCAGCCTCCGAGTGAGGGCCAGGGAAGTGAGGGAGCCCTGCAGTCTCTTAGGCCTGTGCCTTTTGGCCTCAGATTAAAAAAAAAGGCCGAGGAGAGATGGAGGGATGGCTTAGCAGTTAAGGCATTTGCTTGCAAAGCCAAAGGACCCAGTTTCGATTCCCCAGGGACCATGTTAGCCAGCTGCACAAAGGGGTCATGCGTCTGCAGTGGCTGCAGGCCCTGGTGCGCCCATTCTCACTTTCTCTGTCAAAGTAAAAGAGGAGCCTCAGCTGGAAGGTGCTGGGTAGACGGTAGCTCTCCACCTGGCTTCCATTAAAGTCATTTGGAACTTCTAAATTACCCAAGGCATTAGCAGCCCTGGAGGGTGGGGAGGAGAGGGAGAAACAAAAAGAAAGCCTAGGTCCAGGTAGATGAGGGTGGAGAGGCAGCCTGGGCAGAACATCTCTGCAGTCTATGACCTCAAGGCACACGTGTGTGTGTATATGTGTGTGTGTGTGTGTGTGTGTGTGTGTGTGTGTGTGTGTATAGGATCCTTGGGACTCCCAAACCCCTCCTACTGCCTGGCTCGCCCACTGCCCAGCACAACGCAGGCCACACTGTTCTGCCATCCCTGGTGATTCACCAGCACCAAATGGAGAAGAGTCTACCCCTCAAGCCGGGCATGGTGGCACACGCCTTTCATCCCAGCACTCAGGAGGCAGAGGTGGAAGGATCATCATGAGTTCAAGGCCACCCTGAGACTACATAGTGAACTCCAGGTCAGCCTGGGCTAGAGTGAGAGCAGGAAGGAAGGGAGGGAGGGGGTAAAGGAAAGATAAGGAGGCCCACAATGCCAGCCCTTGCGGGCAACCTGCAGTTTGCACCTTCCAAGTCTCCCACTTAGATCTGACCCCAGAACAAACTGCAGAGTATGAGGCCTTCATTTGGCCTCACTGTGGGCCTCCTACATGCCATGGCCTGAGGAACTTGAACCTGACTGACACTCTGTTACAAGACACCATCCAGACCACTTTTAATCCCAACACAGACAAACACACATACTCCTGACGTGGTAACAAGAAGCACTCCTGATAGTGTTTGCCCATGGCCTTGAAAGAGTTAAAGGGGCTGTGGGCAAGGGCACTGACATCCACCACCAGGAAAGGAGCTACTCATTCATAATAAAGTCTCAATTCTGGCTGACTCTTTTACCTGAAAATCTAAGCTTCCCTTCTATGTCTTCATACACCAGTCACTGGAGTCATGGCTCACCGAGATCCGAGAAGCACCACCAGGGCCAGAGAGGGGACAAAGAAACGACTGTGGTGAGAAGTCACTATGATGAGAAGAAATCTATAGTTCACCGTTGAGTTGGCAGAGACAGTGCCCGGAGCAGCGCCTTGGGAGTCCCCATGCAGCTCTGCGGGCTGGTCTTCAGGGTCCCAGCACCTGACCGTGCCCTGTCATCCCCCCCACACCCCCGCAAGGCTGGCTGCAGGCAGATCTCTTCACGGATGGTGAGACAAGAGCTGCACATTCCAACATCAAGGGTCAGACTTATCTTTTAAATGCACAATGTGTTTCAGCCAAAAACAAAACAGAAAGCCTTCCCAAGATGCTTTCCAAATTCCTGAAACACACTGGTGGAAAAATGAAGCCCATTTCCTCTTATTTTTAAACTTGCATTGGCTGTGTTTATAATAAAATAGAATAACTTATTTATTTGCTTACCTTACTTGGAAAGACAATAAATTGGAAAGGCTTCATAAATCTCACAGGGAATTCCTTTAAACAAGGACCGTCAGCAAAAATCCGTAAATAACCTCCTGGAGGCCTTGAGCAATCACCTCCACCACACATTCTTGTTCCTTCCTGCTTTTGTAGTTACCCTCTAGCAAACAAATCAAGTCAAGTACCAAGTGTAGGTATTCTCATGCTGGCAAAGCTCAGAAAACTTCCTGAAAGCAAGAGCGCAGGTCCCATTCCTGCTGCCCGGACAGGCCTTGAGACACAGCCTCTCTGACAGGCTGAGGAGAGCAGAGACCCTTCACCGCGGGGAAAAAGCGGAATGGACAACCTCACACTGAAGTTTCAAGGAGTATGCTAAAAATAAGTTTAAATAAAAGGCAGGAGGCTTGTGGCTAATCAAACGTGTGGTATCAAAGAGCTGAAGTAATCAATTTACACACCAGGAAAGGATCATTAATTACCACACACCAAAGGGGAAATCTTTCTAAGCCAAAAGGTTAAAAAGAAACTGGTGTGTGGGGGGGAGGCTGGGGAGATGGCTTAACAGTTAAGGCACCTGCCTGCAAAGCCAAAGGACCCAGGTTCGATTCCCCAGGTCCCATGTAAGCCAGAGGCACAAGGGGGCGCGTGAGTCTCGAGTTCGTTTGCAGAGGCCGAAGGCCCTGGGAGGCCATATCTGTCTCTTTCTCTCTCTCAAATAAAATAAAATAAATAAGTAAATAAATAAATAAACAATCAGCCAGCAAAACACTATCTACATGTAAAATGTACGTGCTCTGCCAGGCAGACTTCTTGGCTGCCCCACAACCTTCACCCAGATGGTGACCCTAACTCCTTCAGAAAGGTGTACTTGTTCAAGGCCATCCCCTCCCTTAGCTGCGTAGATGAACAAAGCAACTGGCTTTAAAATCCCACTGAAGTTTCCATACAACACCCAGAGGGACCGTGACCTCTGTGAGGTAAGGCAAGTCACACACTTCCAGCTTGTGGGACCCACATCATTCACTGCTCCCTGCTCCATCTAAGCTTCTCCAATCTAAACACATAAAACCCAAATCGCCCTGAAAACCAAAACGCTGAGTGCTGACACATTAACGCAAGTGAAAGTCCTGGCATCAGGAACCTTCCATGTACAGTGTTACTGAAAACCTCATCATGCTCCCCTCCGTAAAGCATAAATAAATTCTGTGTTTACGCTTGGGCCCCATCCAAGTTCTCATGATGTATATACAAATATGCCAGGTCGTGAGCATTTCAGATAAAAAATGCGGAGCCTGAACTGAGGGTCCCACCAAGCACATGTCCATCTTCCCCCCATGCAGCATTCCTGCGCATCAATAAATACTGGCTATTCTTATTAGTGCTTAATGTACATCTAATATTCCCAGGTCAAGAAAAGGCCTTTCTGGAAAAGCCCCTTTCAAACAGCTATTCATTCATACACACACACACACACTGAAAGACTATTTTTCTTGTTTTTCTCCCTGCAGACACTCACTCTGGGACATTTTCAGCTTGTGAGGTTGAACCCAAACCAGACACTGGGCTCCAGGGAAGGACGGCACTACGTCCGTTAGCTCCTCTCTGTCCACCAAGCCAGCTGGGATTTTAGTATCTGAACCCTCCTTCACCTAAAGGTAGAGAGAGCAGCAGAGCCCAAGGAGACCAGTGGGATGGTCTCGAGCGCAGTCTCCATCAGGCCCATGGCGGCTGCGTCCCAGGCTCTGCCACACTCACGCCCCGTGTTCATGCCACAGAGATGCCAGCTGACATGTGAGAAGGTCCTCAAGCTACACACTACTGGGAATGACAGGACTTAACAAGCTTATCAATGCTCTGTGTACCCTCCATCCACTTTTCTCAGCAATACTGAGGTGTAATCAGTATTAAAAAAAAAAAAAGAAGAAGAAGAAGCCGGACGAGGTGGCGCAAGCCTTTAATCCCAGCACTCGGGAGGCAGAGGTAGGAGGATCATCATGAGTTCGAGGCCACCCTGAGACTACTTAGTGAGTTCTAGGTCAGCCTGGGCCAGAGTGAGACCCTACCTTGAAAAACCAAAAAAAAAAAAAAAGGACTGGAGAGATGGCTTAGCAGATAAGGCCTATGCCTGCAAAGCCAAAGGAACTAGGTTCAATTCTCCAGGACTCACATTAGCCAGCCGCACAAGGGGACACAGGAGTCTGGAGTTCCTTTGCAGTGGCCCATTTGCACTCTCTCCCCTCTTTCTCTGTCAAATAAATAAATAAAAATAAAATATAACACACACACACAAAAAAAACCCTGTACCCGCATGGGTGCGAGCCTTTGATCCTAGCACTCAGGAAGAGGTAGGAGGATCGCTGAGTTTGAGGCCAACCTGGGACTGGAGTGAGACCTGGGGCGGGGCTGTCCCTACTATGCGGAGTTAAAGGGCTTGGACGCACGCATGCACCTGTGCATCCATCACCATCTCCAGAAGCCGCCTCTCACGTACAAATGAAACACAGCTTTCAACTTGTCTCATAGTAACCCCCAGGATTGGGGCGGCGATCGGTGGAGGAGGAGGGTGGTCCTGCAGAGTGCAGAAAAGCCCGCTGGTGGCTACACCCAGCCCAGCCTCTCCTACGGTTCCAGCACACCACTTCCATCACTAGCTCTGACCACCAGATACTGCAGCCCTTAGAACGCGCAATGCACACTGCACACCTTTCAGCTGCTAACTCAGCCTCTACCCACAGGTCCTGTGAGCTCCACCCATGTCTCCATCACCCTCCTAGCACACCAAAGCTAAGATAGCCTGGCACTGGCTCAGGCCAGGAATCAAGGTCATTCCTGGTCTGGGCTCGCATATGTCTATGTGTTTTCCTAGGCACAGGGACACAAGAGTGACCGCTGGGAACCCCATACAGAGGTAGCCAACTGGAGGATGAAAGCTCTCACCTGGCCTGGGCACATCTGATGAATGAAAGGGCATTCTAGACAAGCACAAAAAGTTAACACACGCTAAGTGGTACCACCACTAGTAAGTAGCCAAGAATAACCAGTGCTCATGAAAGCAACCCGATTAAACTCATTGAGACACACACACACACAAACACACACACTATCAAAGTGGGTCTAGTTGGGGGAAAAAAAGGAGTGAGGGACAATTAAGTTAACAGGGAGTGAATGAACATAGCCGGAACCCATTAGGTACATGTATAAAATTGTCCCTAGCTGGGTGTGGTGGATGATGTAGGAGGACTGCTGTGAGTTTGAGACCAACCTTAGGCTACACAGTGAATTCCATGTCAGCTTGGGCTAGAGGAAGACTCTACCTCAAAAAAGGGGGAGGGGCAGAGAGATGGCTTAGCAATTAAGGCATTTGCCTACAAAGCCAAAGGACCCTAGTTTGATTCCCCAGGACCCACATAAGCCAGATGCACAAGGTGGCACATGTGTTTGGAGTTTGCTTGCAGTGGCTGGTGGCTGTGGAGCGCCCATTCTCTCTCTCAAATGAATAAATAAAATAACAAAAGTCCCTAGAAGTTAATAACTATGAAAATTCAAAGATATTTCATAAAGTTCCTCTCCATCCCCACAACTAGATGGAAGTAAAGTGAATATTAAAAACCACAGAGGGATGGAGAGATGCTTAGTGGTTAGTTAAGTTGCTAAGACGCTTGTCTGAGAAGCCTAAGGACCCAGGTTCGATGCCCCAGAACCCATGTAAGCCATCTACACAAGGTGGTACATGCATTTGGAGTTTGCAGTGGCTAGAGGCCCTGGTGTGGCAATTCCCTCTCCCCTCTCTCTCCCCTAACCTTTTTATCTTTCTCTCTTAATTTCGGCTCTCATCCCAGAATACCTGGGCAACTGACTGGCCCAGCGCTGGGCTGTGGCGGCTTCCGCCAGCACCTGGGCTAGAAGCACAGGACCCCCTTCCCCGTTCAACAGCTTGGGTAGGTAAATGAGAGGCATCAGGGAGCGCAGTGGGCTTTAGGACCGGACACCACAGGTCTCAACCAGGTGCTCGTCCACCTGCACAGACCTTGTTCAAGGCAGCTGACCTTCCCCACTTGGAAGGTTCTTCAGTTCCTCAGGGCTCTCCATAAGCCACACTGACTACAGGAAGGAAGTTGGCCTGGCTGACCCCTACGTTTAATAAACCAGGAGGGACCCAAAAGCTATCCAGAAGTCCCAGGATTTGAGCAGCTCGCAGCCCCTGCTCAGTCAGCACAATGCACTTTCCCATTGGAAAAGGCAGCAGCAGCCAGTGCCTGGCCAGTCACTTGTCGTCCCCTGTGGACCTGGAGCCAGCAGCAGTGGCAGAAGGAGCAGACACCTGTTCTCAGGCCCTTCCAAGAGGGGTAGAAAGAAAACTGAGAGGAGAGGCAGTGAGCAGCTGTTGTCCTGTGTGCGCTCAGGGGGCCTGGGACCCATGACCTGAGATGCACCAGGGCCCGAGAGAGCTAATGTCTCTTGAAGTTGGGGGAGAGGTCGAGTGGGCCAGGTAGTTTAATGGAGCATGCAAGACTCTGGCTGCAGTTGAGTGGCTTTTGATCTGACATGCACATCATGAGCCAAGGTCTCAGGCATCCCTGGGAGGACACAGTAATAGTAAGCAGAAGGTCACCTTGACCAACCCACCTGCTGGAATTAGGATATGTTTGTCATTACAAATGTCCCAGAAAAGTCCTGGCGCCTGCATCAACATCCGGCCCCACAGACTTCCCACGGCTGACTGGCTTGCTTTTCCTTTTTCTGTAATTGTGGATGTGTGGATGAATGTTTGCACATGTGTGTGCACATGTGTATGGGTGCGGGTGTGCATTCAAGAGAGACAGAGCATGCCAAGGCCATAGGTCAGCTTCAGGTGCCTGCCACCGCATTTTTTGAGACATGGTCTCTAGATTTATGAAGCCTTTCTAATTTATTTTCTTTCCAAGTAAGGTAAGCAAATAAATAAGTTATTCTATTTGATTACAAACACAGCCAATACAAGATTAAAAATAAGAGGAAGTGGGCTTCACTTTTCCACCAGTGGGTTTCAGGAATTTGGAAAGCATCTTGGGAAGGCTTTCTGTTTTGTTTTTGGCTCAGGCTAGACAATCTAGCCAGTCAGCTCCCAGCACTGACTTGTTTTTGTTTGTTTGTTTGTTTGTTTTGGTTTTTTGAGGTAGGATCTCACTCTAGCCCAGGCTGACCTGGAATTTACTATGTAGTATCAGGGTAGCCTCGAACTCACAATGATCCTCCTACCTCTGCCTACCCTTTGGGATTAAAGGCATGCGCCACCATGACCGGCCTGACTTGTTTTTAATGTGAGTGCTAAGGAACCTGAACTCAGGTCTTCATGCCAAGCCCTTCACCTATACTGAGTCATCTCCCCAGGCCCCATGCTAGTTTTCTTTCTTTAAAAACAAAACAAAACAAAAAAACCCTACATCGAAAAACCAAAAAAGAAAAATCCAAGCCAGGTGTGGTGGTACATGACTTTAGTCCAAGTACTCAGGAGACTGCTGAGGTAGTAGAATTGCTGTAAGTTCAAGGCCAGTCTAAGGCTACAAAGTGAGTTCCAGGTCATCCTGGGATACAGTGTAACCCTGCCTCAAAAAGCAAATGCTTATCTTTTTAGAAATTGATTGAAATTACTTCTGTATTCTATACTTGAGACTTTTCTGACAGTTTTTATATTGACAATAACTTCCAGACAGAGGTCTACTTTTCACTCTAATGGTATGTTAATAAAGTTATTAATTATAAAAAGTCTAATTCATCAACTTTCCTTTTGTAATGTTCTTTACGTTGAAAACAAAAGACTGGCGTTTACAACTTTGAAATAAACTAAGTGGTAATTAAAAAAAAAAAAAGTCAGGTGTGGTGGCGCACGCTTTTAATCCCAGCACTGGGGAGGCAGAGGTAAAAGGATTGCCATGAGTTCGAGGCCACCCTGAGACTCCATAGTGAATTCCAGGTCAGCCTGGGCTACAGTGAGACCCTACTTGAAAAACCAATAAATTAATTAATTAATTAATTAAATAAAAATAAATGTGGGCTGTAGAGATGGCTTAGTGGTTAAGGAGTTTGCCTGTAAAGCCAAAGGACCCAGGTTCGAGTCCCCAGGATCCATGTTAGTCAAATCTGCATCCATTCTCTCTCCTTTTTCGCTGCCAAATAAATAAATAAAATATTTTTAAAATTTTTTGATGTATTTTATTTATTTGAGAGAGAGAGAGAGGAAGAAACCGGCAAAGCGAGAGGAGAGAATAGGCAGGCCAGGGCCTCTAGCCACTGCAAATAAACTCTAGATGCTTGCACCATCTTATCCATCTGGCTTATGGGTAATCGAACCTGGGTCCTTATGCTTTATAAGCAAGCGCCTTAATTGCTGAGCCATCTCTCCAACCCCTTATTTTCATTTTAATTGTTGTGTGTGTGTGGTATGTGTGTAGAATGGCCCATGTGTGGAAACAAAAACCTCAGGGTATTTGTCCTCTCCTTTGGAAATTCTGGTGCATGCTATGCCAGTCTAGGTGCTGAGAGCTTATGACACAACAGTTTCCAGAGATTCTCAGCTCGTGGATTCTCCTGGCTCTGACTCCCACTGCAGCCACCTTAGACGCATGGCACCATTGCGTGTCAGACTTGACATGAGTGTCAGACTCTGACGGGCAGGCTCACAAGCAAATGCCTGTAGCCAGCAAGCCATCTTCCCTAGTCTCCTGAGATGACTCTGAACTCAACATGGAGTGTTTCTCAGTAGTGGTCAGGGGCTGGGATTGTGGGAAGGAATAAAGGGGCCAAAGAATTTTGCAGAGTGATGGGATTGTTCTCCAACCAAATGGTACTTAGTTCATTTTGCAAGACTTACAGAATTACATGCTGAAAAAGAGTGAGTTTTCCTGCACAAAAATATATCCACATAAAATTGTACTTAGTTGCTTCCCCTTTAAAAAAAAAAAAAAACTGGTTTCCTTCAAATAAGAAAAATGACTGGGCATGGTGGTACATGACTTTAATCCCAGCACCCAGGAGGCAGCAGTAGGAGAATCGCTGTGAGTTTGAGGCCATCCTGAGACTTCATAGTGAATTCCAGGTCAGCCTGGGCTAGAGTGAGACCTTACCTCGAAAAACCAAAAAGAAAAAGAAAAAAGAAACCTCACTGGACTACTGAGTAATATCTCAATCACACCTTCCAAGGCTCAGGGTCTAATGGGAAAGAGGTGGAGGAAAGAGCCAAAGGAAGGGTAGGACTCCTTACAACATTCTCCCTCCAGACATAAAATGGCCTGGATATCCATGACCTCACAGTGCCTGACACTACCTACACAAGACCATCATAAGAGGAGGAAAAGATCATGACATCAAAATAAAAGAGAGACTGATTGAGATGGGGAGGGGATAAGATGGAGAATGGAATTTCAAAGGGGAAAGTTGGGGGAGGGAGGGTATTAATATGGGATATTTTTTATGATCATGGAAGATGTTAGTAAAAATTGAGGAAGAAATTAAATCTTAAAAAAAAGAAACCTCACAGAAATAACGCTCAGTAGTAAAATATAAAGCCCGCTAGAGTAACAGTGGCAAATAGCAGTGGGGGAGGGGCTACAACACCCGCCTACCCCAGACTCCCTGGAGACACAGTAACTGGACTTGGCAAGTGACTCCAATGTCAGTAGCAAGGACCAAGGGCGCTACCTGTGCCTACCAGACATTTTATTAAGCTTCAAGCAACATGGCGAAGCATAATCACTTAGTTACCTCGGATAGTTCAGTGGCTAGGAAATGAGAAGCGAATTCCCCGCAAGCACCTTTCCGTAATTACTCTTATCTAGGGTTTTTCTCCAGTTGGTCCCCTTCCCAGCCTCACTCAACCCAGTGACATGTGTTTTCCATCAGGAGGGAACAAGCTCCCCCTAGGCCCTTCCTACTGCTGCGCAAACAGCTCTGGCCAGGCAAGGTCTTGTACTTGGGTGTGGCTGACATCAGCACCCTCCCACAAGCCTGGCTGCTCCAGGATCTAACCACCACCCCCCTTACTGGGCTGTCTGGAGCAGATGAGCAAACCTCTGAGCTCCCTCACAGGGGGTCCTTGTCTGATGGCACAGAGGCCAGAGGGCACCTCAATGCAGAGACCCCAAGCGCCGTGGATGGGGAGACAGGCTCAGCACCCAAGGTCCCCTAGCAAGTGGAGCATGGAGGAAGGTCCCTGTCCTGATGACTCACGTTCTACGCGGACGCAGGGGGCAAAAAGGACAGTAACGCGGTGGCTTCCAGGACTCTCTTGGCGGGACACAGTGGAAGAATGTCCAGGTGGGCTCCAAACTGGGCCTCCAGTGTCCACCTTGTGTGCAGGACCCCTTGAACATGATGGATCACCTTCTCCCACCCCACAGCCAAGTCTAAACCACTGCAGCCCACCACAGGGGCCCTGGGAGTCACCAGTGCCACCTTCTCCCATCTGGCCCATAGCCAAGCTGCACAGGCCTCACGGCTTTTCCGCGCTTGCCGCAGACCCAGGGCGAGCGCACTGATGCGTTCTTCCATGGCAGCGCTTCTGGAGACAGTAATTCCTCAGCAGCCTCACCCCATCCTCAAATGGAAGTCAGAATTCACAGCCAAGAACTCCCAGGCACCCTGCAGCCCCTGTCCAGACTCACTGCTCCCAATGTTCCACATTTCATTCTTTACAAAGATACAATGAGTGAAATCCAGAAACGCAACTTGGAAAAAGAACTTTTGGTGCGTATGTATGTGTGTGGATATGTGGGCATGTCGAGGCTGGAGGTTGGCAACGGTGGTCTTTCTAGGTCACTTGCCTCTAACTTGAGCCCAGAGCTGGTGGTTTGAGTAGTTTAGCTAGCCAGCCCGCCCTGGGGATGCCTACTTCCACCTCCATGAGAGCTGGATTACAGGAGCACCACCACGGCCACCCAGAGTTCAAATGGGTGCTGGGTCCTTATGCTTTCTCAGCATGTGGTTTACCAAATGAACCATCTCCCCAGCAAGACTTTAACCTTCACCAGTACCTACCTGTGTGGAGACCATAACACAAGGGAGGTGGGTCACTGGCCCAGGGTCCCCCACTGAATACCTGAAGCATCTGTCTGGAGGCTGTGTACTCACACAACAGGAGACAACTAGAAATTTTCTCCACTTTCAATGGCTCCCCTCTGGCGGCTGGGCATGACTAACTAACCCCCGCGTGCCAACCCCAGCGCTCCCTGTGGCCACCCCCCTCCTACACAAACCCCAGCCCACGGCAGGACCTCTGTTCAACTGAAAGCACATCTTCCTTACTTCATTCAGTGTCATGCACACATTTCCAGCATTATCAATCCAGTGACTTTTCTCATGACACATATACACCCTATGCCTAAAATAGCGCACACCATCTATTTTTGTTTGATTTACCAAATTATAAAGCTCTTCCAGATTGCTTAAAGGTAGTTTTCCCAGCGATGCCTAACTGCTTAATTGGAGAGTACACAAAACATAATTGCAAAGCCTAACACTACAATATTGCTTATGGGAATATCTCTATTCACGCATCCCGCTTTCTTCTGTACTTAATCTTTATTAAGACGTCTATGAGAATGGATAGGTACGCCGGTCTTCATAAACACCATGAATCACGCAACCATCGCTGCGTTAGCCCAAGTCCAAAAGTGGCCCCAAAGGCTCCACTTCTCATATTCATGTAAGCCAGCCCCTTCCTTTTTCACAGGTGGCTCCAAGGCGCCCAGGCCTGGCCAGCGGGCCAGGCAGCAAGAGTTCAGGTCATGAATGTAATTGCACTCAACTCCAAAAGCCCTATGCCAGCTAATCTAGGATGGATGGATCCTTTCTGACAAGATCCTACTACCAAAGAGAAGCCCCATTACATTGACCCTCATCTGAAGAGTATCATGGACAACCTTTCAAATTCATTCTAACTCAGGAGGCTCCCTCCAAAAGTTCCAGACTGCTCAACTGGAGATGCACGCCTGCTCCCAAAGAAGAGGATCAAGAGTTCAAGATCCTCCACAATCACATATACCTGGGCTACCCGAAAACCTGTCTCAAAAACTAAATTAAATTAAAAAGAGCCGGGTGTGGTGGCACATGACTTTAATCCCAGCATTCAGGAGGCAGAGAGAGGTAGGAGGATCGCTGTGAGTTCAAGGCTACCCTGAGACTACATAGTGAATTCCAGGTCAGCCTGGGCTAGAGAGAGACCCTACCTTGAAAAAATAAATAAATAAAAGAGAAAGCTGAAGAGATGGCTTAAGTGGTTAAGGCACTTGCCTGCAAAGACTAAGGACCCAGGTTCGATTCTCCAGGACCCACACATGAGGTGGCACATGCATCTGGAGTAGCTAAAGGCCCTAGCACACCCATTTTCTATCTGCCTCTTTCTTTCAAATAAATACAACTTTAAAATAAAGAGGAAATAAGATGTTTAGCATTGCTGGAGTATAATAAACTCACTAACCAGAATACACTCTGGGCACAGTGGCTCATACCTGTATTTCAGCTACTAGGGAGGCTTAGACAAAAGGCTCACTTCAGTCCAGGAGTTTGAGATCATCCTGGGCAAAAGCAAGAACCTGTCAAAATATGAAAAATTTAAAAAGTGAAAACTTAAAAAAGGATTTGCTGGGTTGGGGATTCTTAGCTCAGGGGTGGCAAGCCCAAGGCCCTGGGTTTGGTCTCCAGCAATTGGGGGAGGGGCAGGATCATTTCTAAAAGGTGCTGGCATTGTGAGAATACAATGTTACCACACATATGTGGGCTGGCAGAGGTGAAGGCATCCCTAGAGATGTGTATCAATGCCTATATGTTAAAATGATCAATTGCCAGGCAGGTTGGCACATATCTTCAATCCCAGTACTTGGGAGGTAGAGGCAGTAAGATCTCTGTTGAGTTCAAGGCCAACCTAAGACTACATTTCCAGATCAGCCTGAGCTAGAGTGAGACCCTACCTCAAAAATAAACGTTAAATATTTTTATTTATTTATTTATTTGACAGAGAAAGGGAGAGGGAGAGAGAGAATGAAAATGGACGTGCCAGATCCCCCAGCCATTGTAAATGAACTCCAGATGCGTGTGCCCCCTTGTGCATCTGGCTAACGTGGATCCTGGGGAATCGAACCTGGGTCCTTTGGCTTTGCAGGCAAACGACTAAACTGCTAAACCATCCCTCCAGCCCAAAAATAAACTTTGTGTGTGTGTCAATTACAAGGGGCTGGAGAGGTTGCTCAGTGGTTAAAGGCGCTTTGTTTTACAGCCCGAGGGCCCGGGTCTGATTCTCCAGTACCCACATAAAGCCAGACACACAAAGTGGGTGCGTATAGTAACAGCAAGAGGCCTGGCTGACTCAGAATTATTTTCTCTCCCTCCACCTTCCTTCCTTCCTTTCCTTCTTCCTCTCTACAAATTACCCTAAATTCAAGGCCAGTTTGGGCTAAACAGACATGTCTCAATACAAAAAAGTCACTTTTACTGGAAAAAAACAAATACTTGAGCCAGGCAGGGTGGTGCACGCCTTTAATCCCAGCACTAAGGCGGCAGAGGTAGGAGATCAGCTACCTCGAAAAAACAAAAACAAAGTCGCCTTCCTGTGTCCATGTTGGGCTACCGACTACAGATACACAGACCACGCAGCTCTAGGGTCTCTCACTCAGACTGGCCTTGAACTGATTGTGCCCCTTCCTTCTACCTCAGGCTCCAAGCGCGGGAATGAAAGACATGGGCTGTCACACCCAGCTCTAAAACACAATTTCTAAAATAATTTTCTTGAGCTGGAGAGATGACTTAGCAGTTAGGACACTTGCCTGCAAAGCCAAAGGACCCAGGTTTGACTCCCCAAAGACCCACGTAAGCCAGATGCACAAGTTGGTACATGTGTCTGGAGTTTGTTTGCAGCTGCTGGAGACCCTTGCATGCCTCTCTCTCTCCCTCCCTCCCTCTCTCTCTCTCTCTCTCCCCTCCCCCCATTCCTCTCTCAAATGAATAAAAAATTTTTAAAAATTAATATTTCCCCACTAGTATAGTGTGACCCTGAGCCCAGCCTTAGCTCAAAAAACAATGCTGAATGGTCAGGAGATAGAGTTCAATGTCAAGTCCATCTGCGTATGGAACCAGCTCCAAAGTTTGACAAAGACACAGGAAATTACCCTGAGGTCCCTAGGAATGTCTGGTTCCTGGGCATGCAAATCTCTTAAGGCAAAGCAAAGGAGAAGAGCAGAAATACACATTTCAAATCTATTCATTCAATTTCAGGCTTATTCAAGCTACATAAAAATCTTCTTTCAACCACTTTTTTTTGTGCCAAATGTTCAGTAACTAGACTCCAGAGTGTGGGTGTTGTGTTGGGGGAGTGGTTTGTGTTTTTAAAGAAAGACAGTCTGTGTGTGGTTGGCAGGTTATGGGCTGGCTGCGGGAGAACCACGTGCAGGAGTTTGCTGAACATACCCATGTGAGGGGTTCTCTTGCATGACAGAGGGTGGGGCCGAGGAGCTGGGAATCCCTCGGCTCAGAGCAGCCAGCCTTTCTCAAACCATGACCAGGTCCTCTCGAGGGACTGCATGAGTCATTTGAGTGAAAACCACCAAACCCACAGCTAGCTCGTTACCCCCAAATGCGTGTGCCAGCCACTGGGCAGGATATAGGCTGTCTGAGGAGTGCCAGTGCCCAGATCTAGTCCCTCCTGATTCGATATGGACCAAGGGCCTTCTGTGTGTGCCTGGGAGGCTCCTAACGAAATCCACGTGTTCGTAACTGTTCCAGGCCAGTCTGTGGCTCTAGGGGGATGTAACAGCCCAAGCAAGGCAGAGGTGAAGAGAGGGTTTATCATTCTCAATTCCATTAACAAGTAGCTGGGCGTGGTGGTACACACCTGTCACCCCAGCACTCAGGAGGCAGAGGCTAGAGGATCCACGGCAAGTTCCAGGCCAGCTAGGGCTCTAAGTAAAAGTAAATTCCACTAACATCACTATGCCCATGGTGGCTCCCTCCAATAACAGTAGCAATGGCGATGCATGTGCAAATGTCACATGTGTAGGCATCTTAAGTACCTACCTAGTACCGCGTAGGGTCTCACTCTAGCCCTGGCTGACCCAGAATCCAATATGCAGTCTCTGCCAACATGGAGCCAAGGACATTCCGGCCTGTGGAGGTGTCCTGGCATTCCAGCCCCCACTTCCCAAGGGCACCTTCAAGGACCCTCTTGCTTTCCAGGTGGGATTCAGAGTAACTTAAATTGAGCCCAAAGAAAGTGTTGCTCCACATGACGTCAGCCTTATCTGAAGGCAACATCACCTCTTTAACAATGTACAAGGCCTTACAACTCACACCTGAAGTCTAGTGTCTCAGCCAGGGAGGAGGAAGCAGGTCATTTTAAAATTGGTATCCAAGCCGGGCATGGTGGTGCATTTCTTTAATCCCAGCACTTAGGAAGCAGAGGTAGGAGGATCACGGTGAGTTCAAGGCCACCCAGAGACTATATAGTGAATTCCAGGTCAGCCTGGGCTAGAGTGAGATCCTACCTTGAAAAACCAAAATAAATACGTAAAATAAAATAAAATTGGAATCCAAAACCAAGGCAGAAAGGTTGAGGGTTAGAGGCCAGCCAAGGTTCTGTTAGTGACTCCAAAAATATCAAAACCAGTGAGGCACTGTGGTTCACACCTTTAATCCCAGCACTCGGGAAGCAGAGGTAGGAAGATAGCCAAGAGTTTGAGGCCACCCTGAGACGACATGGTGAATTGCAGGTCAGCCTGGGCTAGAGTGAGACCTTACTTAAAAAAAAAAAAAAAAATTAAAACCAGAATGCAATGTCACGCTGTGATGATGCCCGCTGCACAGCAGACTTGGTTGCAGCAAGTGCTCAGTCAGTGAATGGAGGGACAATACGGGAGGCCAGGGTTTCCAGAGACAGGGTCAGGAGCATGCTCCAACACCCACAGCAAATCTGCCACCCCACTGGGACAGGTCCAGTTACCTCCAGAATTCTATTCCAGTCTGTGTGTGGTGGACAGAAAAAGACAAAATACAAACCAAAATAAAAGCTGCCCTTGACCAAACAAAATACCTACCACATGGCAGGCAGATAAACCACACAAAACTCCATGAGGCAATCACCAATCAAAGTCCCATCCACAGCCAGAGACCCTGCTCCTGGGGGAGGGGGGGTCAGAGGGAGGGGTGTTAAGGGATCTATGAAGAGCAGATCTGGCAGGTAAGGGAAAGACTAGAGTCTTTTCTCTCCACAAACAGGCTCCTGGGAGAGCTGAGCCTGGCCACCTGTGCTGTGGCTCTCTGCTCTGTGTAGTGGGTGCTGGGCTCAGGGTGGGAACGCAAACCATTCTCAGCTCCATTTGTCCAGAGCAGCGGAGCCAGACACTAGGCGCCCAAGCTGGGCCACCAGGTAGGACAGCTGAACTTTTTTTTTAGGTCTCCAATAGAAAGTAAATGTTTTTCCTGGGTATTTCTTAGGGTGAGCTAATACATAGTAACATTGCACCAACTAAAAACAACCTCTTGAATGTTTGAATGTTTTGGGGGTCTATCACTTTGGCCCCCAGAACCAGTGAGAAGCTGGGTGCTCCCCCAAAGCCACTGCCTCTCTCTGGGCTGGTCCACTAAATAGTCCAGGTATTTTTCTTAATGATGGGGGGGGAGCAGGGGATCCAGATCTCTCACCTCCAAACACTTCTCTCTGTTCATTCAAATGGGACTTCATCTGGCTCCAAAAGCCTCCTTTCAATGCAAGGGGAAAGTCCTGGCTTTGTGGTCTTAGTCCCTCAGGACAAGGCCCAGCCCAGCAAGGTCATGTGACCGGCACCCCCACTCCTCTCCGGCACAGCCCAGTCCAGGCCCCGGGATCTCCTTCTGCCAACCTCACACTGAGGACTCCCCTTTGGCCTCCTGACTGGGGGGTGGCATCCATCCAGAGTGAGGCATACCCCGGGATTACTCGAGACCAGAGCAGAGGGTTTACTTTGTGACTGAATGGCTTTTATACAATTTAAAAGTAAACTGTATAATAATAATAATAAATAGGGGCTGGAGAGATGGCTTAGCAGTTAAGGTGCTTGCCTGCAAAGCCTAAGGATGCAGGTTTGATTCCCCAATACCTACATAGGTCACACACACTTGTGTGGCACATGTGTCTGGAGTTTGTTTGCAATGGCTAGAGGCCCTGTCATGCCCATTCTTTCTCTCTCTCATAAATAAATAAGGAAACAAATAAATATAGGGCTAGAGGGATGGCTTAGCAGTTAAGGCACTTGCCTTCAAAGCCTAAGGACCCTGGTTCGATTCCCTACTACCTACATGGCCGTGGTGCACCCATTCTTTCTCTATCTGCCTCTTTCTCTCTCAAATAAACATAAATAATTTTTTTTTAAAAAAATAGCTGAGCTGGGCAGTGGTGGTACATGCCTTTAATCCTAGCACTTGGGAGGCAGAGGTAGGAGGATCACCATGAGTTCAAGGCCACCCTGAGACTACAGAGTGAATTCCATGTCAGCCTAGGCTACAACAAGACCCGACCTCAGAAAAACCAAAAAGATAATAATAATAATAAATAAAATAAAAA
Source organism: Jaculus jaculus (assembly GCF_020740685.1). Taxonomy (NCBI): domain Eukaryota; kingdom Metazoa; phylum Chordata; class Mammalia; order Rodentia; family Dipodidae; genus Jaculus; species Jaculus jaculus. The sequence goes on along the minus strand of NC_059102.1, from coordinate 8,764,652 downwards.
CCTGGGTGTGGCATCATACACTCTTAATCCCATCACTTGGGAGGCACAGGTAGGAAGATTGCTGTGAGTTCAAGGCCAGCCTGGCACTACAGAGGAAGTTCCAGGTGAGCCTGGGCTAGAGAGAAAACAAACAAAAAAGACTTAAAAATACAATGTATAAGCTTACAACATTACCTCATGAGGTCTTGTTACACGGACTCTTTCTACCGTCATCTTACAGACTCAGAAACCAGAGGCCTTGCAAAGGGTTAGTAAATGTTGAAATTTGGGAAAGAAGTCAAGTGTTTGCCACCCTTTCTAACAGTCAGTGGTGTGTACCTCATGCCTTTACTAAAGTCTAGAGGGTGGGGCTCTCTAAAGGAAGACAGCCATATTCTTCTAGCAGGGCCTCTCCCTCACCTCCAACTCAGCACATGGCCCCCAACTGGACAGCTGGAACCTCTGAATGACCCTATGCATCTGAACAAATAATTACCGGGAATCTAGCTCCAAACCTGACACCACTCATTACCCTCTAGGAGGTGGACAACTCCTCAGAGCTTCCTTTTGGGGGACATACTAAAGAACTGCTCTTAGGTAAGGCTGAGGTAATATATGGCTTTTTGAAGCTTACAGGCCTGGCTGGTGCACGCATCCGTGATCCATGCATTCCCTCCTGCTCTCCATCCTTGGACACACAAACCCAGTTACAAGTTCCCAATTAACAGTTAAAAAAAAAAAAAAGAATTCAAATAAGTCTGTAGTACTTCCTTGGGGCCTACTGTTGTGGTAAGTTTCACCATTTTTAGGAAGGAAAAGAATTACCTACTACCCAAATATTAAGATCATTAGGAAAATTCTAACTTTAGTTCTGGAGTTTCCACTTATCAGTTAGTCACATTATTCACTGAGAAAAAGAAGCCGAGTGGTGGCGCATGCCTTTAATCCACAGAAATCCCAGCACTCAGGAGGCAGAAGTAGGAGGATCCCATGAGGCTGAGGCCACCCTGAGAATACATAGTGAATTCCTGGGCTATAGCGAGACCCTATCATGGGGGGGGGGGGGAGGTACTATGAAGGGCTAGGAAAACCGACAGAATTCCAGACAAATGCCAGAGTAGAGATATCAGGCACCCAGGAAACCAGGGCCCCCAACCAAGGTGGACAGATCACCCGGCCCTGCCTTGTGTTGAAGAAAACCTGAGTGGCATGCTCAGGAGCTGTTCTGAGGCCAAGGGATCCTTGAACTCTGGAGCAGGCCCGGGTGCATACTTTCCTCATGGTTCTGGGGCCACCCACAACCCAGGCTGGCAGGGATCGACCAACCATCGGAAGTTGCATTCCCTGGTCGGCCAGCAGAGAGAGCAAGCCAAGAGGGCGGCTGGAACATTCTGGTGCTCAGCTCTGGGCATCATCCAAGCAAACCACCTCAGAGGAAGCAACTTCATCCTTACAAGTCAAGTCCATCGGCAAGGCCTGTAGGGTCAGGCCTGTCAGAGGGGCCACTCCCCTGTGCTCCCCATTCTCGGCTAAGTGAGGCAGAATAGAAAGCTGTTTGCAAACTGCAGGGGACTTAAAATAGACAGAAATATAATCATTACCCAAGCTGGAATGGGGCCAGGACACCAGGGCTGACATGAGTAATTTGTTCAGACACCTCCCAGTGCTTTCCCGAGGTGTCCTTGGACAAGGTGGAACCCACCATGTCCCCAACCCATGGCCTCCCAGCCCCACAGGGCCTCAAACTCCAACAAGCCTTCAAGGATTTCCCCAGCTCACAAGCCCACACCTGTTCCCAAAAGGAAACGAAGAGCTGTGGAACAGGAAGCCACTCTTATAATTAAAGGAAAGCCAGTTTTTCAGGAAAAACCTCCATGGTGTGAGGACCTTACCTCAAGGGAAGCCAAGGCCGGTCTAAAGCGCCTGCATCACCTGCCTGGGTGCCTTTCAGCTGACTTAATCACCCGAGCAGGGCTTGGCTCTGGATTTCAGGACAGGACACACCCAACCTCGTGCCGTTCCCTTTCAGTTCTGATCACCTCTTTGAAAAGAAGGCAGCTCCTTCTGTTCGGAAGAATTCACTCGAATTCCTTGCTAAGGTTGCAGAAATCGCAGGGCAGCAACAGAAAGGAAGTTCAGGAAAGATCCTGCCCAGCTTCCCAGGTTTTTCCTCTATGAACACAGGCACCAGATCTTATTTTAAGATGGGCAGAAAGGATCCAACCAGGCGTGGGGGCGCACGCCTTTAAGCTCAGCACTCGGGAGGCTGAGGTAGGAGGATCACTGTGAGTTCAAGGACACCCTGATTCTATATAGTGAATTCCAGGTCAGCATGGGCTAGAGTGTAATAAAACCTTACCTCAAAAAATAAAATAAAATAAATAAGGCCAGGCATGGTGGCACACACCTTTAATCCCAGCACTTGGGAGGCAGCAGTAGGAGGATCGCCATGAATTCGAGGCCATCCTAAGATTACATAATGAATCCCAGGTCAGCCTGGGCTAGAGATCTTACCTTAGGGGGGGAAAAAAAAAGAGCTGGGCGTGGTGGCCACACACCTTTAATCCCAGCACTCAGGAGGCAGAGGTAGGAGGATGGCTGTGAGTTCAAGGCCACCCTGAGACTACATAGTGAATTTCATGTCAGCCTGGGCTAGAGTGAGACCCTACCTCGAAAACCAAAAAAAAAAAAAAAAAAGGGGGGGGAGGAGAGAAGAAAAAGAAAAGAAAAATACAAAACAGCAACACAGGCACACTCCCCAAAAAGGAGGGGCTTGCTTTGAGAAGAGCACCTTAACCCAGCTTTCAGGTAGAGGACTAAGGAAAAACTGAAGCTGGAAAAGGGAGCCTAATGTGGGTCAGCATGGCAAAAACGTCTCTAAGTCCCAATCAGCTTCCACCAGAGAAATCAACCTAGGTAAGGTTGGAACTTCCGGATCCCTTACTGACCAAACTCCTCTTGCCCCCTCTCTCTTCATTAACAACTCTTGAGAGGACTTAAGGACAGGGAGTGGTAGGATGGAGGCGACACACTGAGGTGATCCCCCTCCGCTACAACGGGACATAGGAAGCTGGCTGTTAAGTCTTGGCGGGTGCAGTGAGACTCAGTCATCCACACAGCCAGGGAGGAGAATCCCCATCTGCGGCACCTCATGGAGGCTTCCAGTCAGAAAGGTCTCCCTGCTCTGAACACTCCAAAACTGTGACCACAGGGGCTACAGAGATGACTAAGGAGTTAAGGCGCGAGCCTGCGAAGCCTAAGGACCCAGGTTTGATTCTCCAAGTCCCACATAAGCCAGATGCACAAGGCATGCGTCTGGAGTTCATTTGCAGTGGCTAGGAGCCCTGGCCCACCCATTCTCTCTCTTTCTCACTGTCTGACTGTAATAAAAAAAATAAAGCCAGGTGTGGTGGCCCACGCCTTTAATCCCAGCAGAGGTAGGAGGATCACCGTGAGTTCAAGGCCACTCTGAGATTACATAGTGAATTCCAGGTCAGCCTGGGATAGAGTGAGATCCTATCTAATAAATAAATATATATATATGCACACACACACACACACATATAAAGCACAGGTAAGAGGTCCTACCCGAGGGTGGAATTGCACTGTTAGCCTAAACCAGGAAGATCATGAGCCCGAGGCTATTCTAAGAAACAGGGCAAGTCAGCAGAAGACCTACGCCCGCAACCCTAAGAGATCCCCCACCAACGGACAACCTGAAAACCAGACGGGCCTCGCAGAGCTCTAAGTGGCCAGGCGCGCAGGGCCAGCCTGGGCGAGGGGGCCAGTCTTTGGGAGAAGCCCGTGGGATTCCAGGGAAACATGAAACTAGCTCCACCCTGGCAGGAGGGAGGCTCGGCCCCAGGCAGGATTTCTCCTCCAATGAGGAAGCCCAGTCCCCCGCCACCCCCCCCCCCCAGTCTAGTTCAAACCTCAGCTCAGCCACTGGAAGTGTGGGCAAATCACAAGAACACTTCCTGGCTCTGCCATCACCCCAGGCACCAACCCAGCGAGCACCAATCACGTGCCCACCAGTGCCAGATACTGAGGGCTCAGTGAGTGGTCCCTACACCCTGGCTAGTTCCCCACTGCAAGAGGAGACAACTTATTCAAACGCCTGTGAGGGTTTCTGAAGCAGTAAGTGACCTCTGTAACAAGGGCCAAGCACCCACAGCACAGAGAAATCCCTCCGACCAAGGAAACTCAGGCCAAAGGAAAAAAAAAAAAAAGACAACCAAACCCGGAACCTAGCTCAAGTTGACGCTCCCGTTTAGTATCCAGACAGCCTGATCTGCCACTGTGACAAGCAAGTCTAGTTACACAGTCGCCCGGGGGGCAAATATAGGCCTCTAAAAGTTACCTGCACCAACTACGACGGCTCTGTTTGTACTACAGATGAAATACCAGATAGGAAGGGTGCATCCTGAGAACGGAGGATCCCAGACATCGCCCACGGTCCTGCACGACAAAGTGGCCAGGCATAATTGTGCCCCCGGGTACCACTTGCTGGCATCTCGGGTCACCTTCGCGCAGTCCGTCAACAAATCGCCACTAGAGGGAGGGAGGCACCGGAGACACCGCGTCCCCACGTCTGGGACGTCCCAGGGCCTTGGTCACTGTGGGCAGGGGCTGGGGGACAGGGTCCTGCAAGGCTCCTGCTCCTACACCGCGGGTTCGGCACCCACCGAAGGTGCCCAAGTGGAAGCTGGCCTAACCAGAACAAAGCGCTCAGGGAGGAAGGAAATGGGCCACGGGGGACAAAGCCCATTTCTATCACCTCTCAATGACTTCACCGCGGGGGAGGGGCTCGGATTAACAAGTGAAAAGGCGCTGGGCACAGGCGTAGGGGGGAGGGCGTTTCCGGGGGTGTCAGGTGGGGGGCGGAGCCGCCAGGTGCAGGGACCCGGAACCAGGGCACGGCCCAGGAACCCGGGGTCCCCCGGAAGGCCAGGCGCCCCGAGGCCCGTCCTCCCCGGCAGGCGGAGCCACCCTGTCCCCGCGCGCCCAGGTGTGGCCAGGTGTGGCCGTGGCCTTTCTTGCAGGCCTTGGCTTAGCTCTCCCGGCTCAGAAGGTCGCGAGGGACACCGGAAGTAGCCCTGGTGTCAGTCTGGGCAGAAGATGAGAGAAATCCCCTCGGCCCAGGTTCCCCCACATCCAACTCCTGCCAGGAGATACAGGGAGCAGGAGCGGGGAACAATGCCTTTAGGATTCGAGAAGCAATTCTGTATTTCTTTCACGCATAAAAATAGGAATGACTATTTACTCGGCTCGCAGGAGTTTCATGACGATTAACAACTGTGAAATGTTTCAATGTAAAAAATATTTCCCAGGGGCTGGAGAGATGGCTTAGTGGTCAAGGCGCTTGCCTGCGAAGCCTGAGGACCCAAGTTCGATTCTTCAGGTGCCACATAAGCCAGATGACACATAGTGGTGTTCGTTTGCAGTGGCTATAGGCCCTGGCACACCCATTCTCTTTAATAAAAATAATCAGAAAAATTTAAATATATATATTTTTTCCCAGATTTTACTTGTAGGAGCTTATGTGAATATTGCTATCTATATACAGCAAGTCCTTATGGATCACTATCCCCAAGGAATTTCTGTCCCACCCAGAGGAGAAAGCCAATGAATGGTCAGTGGTCAGTGTCTGCCTATGCTCCTTGGACACACTGAGAGGATGCATCATGGCCCGACACCCACCCTGGGCCATAGGCTTCATCCTATTCCCCCAAAAAGCAGCTAAGTGCGTGGCATGGTCGTGCACACCTTTAATCCCAGCAGAGGTAGATAGGAGTATTGCAGTGAGTTTGAGGCCACCAGGTCAGCCAGGACTAGACCAAGACCTTACTTCAAAAAAAAAAAAAAAAAGGCAGGTATGCTGCGGTGCAGACCCATGGAACAGGTGGAAATAAAACTTCGCAAATGTTTTAATATCTTCTAAACTAGTTCACCAGGCAGTTGTCCCCAAAACTTGGGCTTCCTCGCACTTCTTGGGTGTTTGGAAAACTGTGGCCCACCCCAGGCTGTAGTGCTCACCCAAACCAAAAAACAGAGCCTTGTGGCTCATCTAGCCAGACAACCTCAAGAAGGCCTCAGAGTAACCAACACCTGTTCCTCAGGGCAAAGCCAGGTCAAGTGACCTCAGAGACCCTGTTGGACAGAGAAGTGGGGGCTGGAGGGACCTACTTCAGGGTCCTTTCCTGTGGTCTCTGGAGATCTCAGCCCTGCCCGCTCGGGTTTGTTGATGGACAGGCTCCAGATCCTGCAGCAACTTAAGTGTGTGAGCTACCCCAGTGCACACGGGCGTGACAGCACCACCCACACCACTCCTTAGGCCCACCAGCCCCGAAAAAGCCGAGGGAACACAGACTTGTATTAGCCCAGGAACACCCCTGGAAGACCTACCATCAGCAAAAGAATAAAGTCACAGCTTAAGCTCACTTAAAATGGTGTGAGCGTGGAGGCGCACGCCTTGAATGCCAGCACTCGGGAGGCACAGGTAGGAGGATCGCCATGAGTTCGAGGCCACCCTGAGACTACAGAGTGAATTCCAGGTCAGCCTGGGCCAGAGTGAGACCCGACCTCAGAAAAGAAAGCTGTGAGCCTGGGGTGGCGGGGCATGCCTGGCCCACTTCTTGAAGCAAAGGTAGAAAGATTACAGTGAGTTCCAGGTCAGCCTTAGTGGGAGTGAGACCCTACCTCAGAAAAACCAAAAATAACAAAAAAGGAAGAGAAAAGAAAAAGGGAGGAAGAAAGGAAGGGAGGAAGACCAAAAAAGTGCACAAACTCTTTGTGGGCCACTGGTAAATGACATTTACCTGTGCAGACTCCCCACCTCTCCCTCCCACCAACCATTCAGCCTCCAATGGAGGCACACACCTGGAGCAGGTATAATAAATACTTGCCTTCCAGATTTGGTTGTGGTCCTTTACACTTATAATTTTCTGCTAGCCTCTACATTGGTTAAGATTTTAACTTTGTTATAAAGGGAACCACAAAATAAAACTATAGGGTTATGGTCCCCTCCAGAGAAACTTCTTGGGATTCTGGGCCTCCAATAATTAAGTTTTTTTTTTTGTCCTGAGCTTGCAGAGAGAGCTGGAGGGCAGATTTTGGGTATAACTAGAAGAGCTCAGCAGCAATGAGGCCTCAACCAGCCTGACTGCAGGGAGATACCCCCCAACCTCCATCTCCACCCCGCACCCTTCCAGTCAGACAGGATCTCAGATGCAGGCTATTTCCTGGGTCTCCTATCAGACAATCTTAAAGCATCTTAAGTCATAATTGAGGACTTATTCAAATGCCAGGAAACACATTTCTGCTAACTGGATGTGAACAAGTTAACTACATAGAATCCCAGTGCATGGAAAGCAGAGGTGGTACATCAGGAGTTCAAAGCCAGCCTGGGCTACATGAAAGTCTATCTCCAATAATTAATTAAAATATGGAAGGTGAAGGGGTGAAGGTGTATTTTACAAGTGGTTAGAGGTTTTAGAAGCACAATGGATGGGAAGTACCCCCTCCCAGGATTTCCTTGCACTCACGAGGTCATCAGAACCGAAGTCTAGCCTGGCTACCCAGCTCAGGCAGCTGGGTTACTATCCTCCAAACACTAGACTTGGGGGGGGGGGATTAAAATCTTATTATTACCTAGGACAGAGGTCACAATTCCTAATAAAACCAGAATCACCACTAGCACCATTAATAAGAACCCAACTGTTTTATCACATGCCTGTGAAATTTAAGTCAACTCTAGCCAACCATCTGTTAAATTTAAGTTCAGAGCTAAAGCAGGGCATTTCTAAGCTAAATGAGGTACCAAAGGAAAGTTCTGACTATGCTAAATATCAGAATGGGAAAGAAAGGATGGAATTAGCCAATTACCTACACATGGTTGCGGCAGCCATGTCTCTGAGGTCATCCTGAGCCATCATGGGCTCCACTGGCCCCCAGCACGTGGAGGCAACGCAGGCTTTGAGAGAAAGAAGAGACAGTGGGTCTTTTTCAGAAAGGACAGCAACTGTCACAAAACAGATCCAACAGCAAATACTCACAGGTGACTTCCCTAACTACACTCAGAGAAACCACCGTTTTAGAGTGTGGACAGGGATAAAAACCCACACCACTGTTTCCTGGAACTATGAATATTGTTTCTTACTATCAAATTTGAAGGGGAAAAAAATTTTAGTCTCATTTTTTTTCTGGAAGAATGCTACTAAAAAAAAAATGTAGGGGGGTGGGAAGGGAGGGAATTACCATGGGATATATTTTATAATCATGGAAAATGTTAATAAATTTTTTTAAAAAAAATGTAGATTACTAAGGAGAGGAGGTATGCATTTGCTAGTGGGTCCAAAAAGACCACCCTCTAAGAAAAGCCCATGGAGGGAAGCAAGGCAAATCTCCATGCCCAACCCAGGCAGATGAAGGCCAGGCTGGTTCCCGTCCCAGTTGGTTCTGTTCTCCAGCAGTTGGAGAATGAAGGCGAAACTGCCCCTTGGCTCCCAAAACTGCCCCTTGGCTCCCATTGTCAACATTCCACACAAACAATGGCCTTGCTCTCTCTCCATTGTATATTCTGTATTCATTCGTGAACCCCCCTTTTTCCACATAATGTGCAAAGCCCTTCTTTTCACAGGCGAAGTTCTGAGTGCCTGCAGTGCAGCCTTAATTTGGGCTTTCAACATTAATAATGACAGCTAAAAGCAAACTCCAGTTTAAGCCCAAACATTAATTTGTGAATATCATTAGAGTCGCATTGATGGCTTATGGATACTCTCCATTAAATCAAGATCAAAAGAACCACTGCACACCTTAAAAATGGTTCTAAAGTTTTCAGCAATTATTAAAAATAATTTTCCAAACTCAGAGATAGGTTATAAGCACATACTCCATTAAACCAAGACTTGAGAAAAAATCACCTTCAGAAGGTGGGGGAGACAGTGTTGAAATTTCCCTGCTTTCTTGGGCGCTGTAACTTTAACTTGCAGCCCAGTGAATTAGGACATGCTTACCAGCTGGAAGGGGAAAATTTGATCCCTGCCCAAGCAGTGGCTTGTCCACTCCAAGCACTCCTGTGCCTGCTAAGACTTTTCAGAGCTCCTGAGCTAGCAAGTGACAGGAAGGTTCCTGGGAAGTAAGATACCCCAAGATTCCACCAAGTGGAGTCACTTCTGTCAAATACAAACGACTCTTCATACAGGATCACACAAGCTGCACCCCCACTTCTTAACTACAAAAGTGTGTCCTGTCCTCTGTAATGAACCTCTTTATTACCTGGGTATGGAAATACTGTGAGCTGCGCCCAGCTAGATGGATAAATGTCCCTTTCCATTCATGTCCTGAGCCAGTGTTTATGTGTGTGGCCTGCATCAGGGACCTAGTGGCCCACTGCTTTCAGCAGATAGGAAGATTATTAACACAGGGACCCAGGCTGAGCTCATATATTATGACAGGTCCTCTATATTGAAATGACAATGGTTTAAAAAAAAAAAAAAGACAACTGTGGCCACCATTATCCCATTGCTGTAAACTCCTTAAAATTTTTTCCATTTAGGCAAAGCATTCAGTGCAGAGTGTAACTTCCCCTTCAAAACTGACCCTCTGGCAGGGACCCTACCTGAAAGGTCCTTCTCTTTTTTTAATAAATAATTTCAAACGAAGTGAGCCACCTGAGTTTGCTTTTCCTTAGTATTTTAAAGGTTTTCAACAATAACATCATTTCTTTTTAAATATGAAAAGAAGTTCTGACTTTTGTTGTTCCTGGGGAATCGAACCTGGTTCCTTTGACTTTGCAGGCAAACGCCATCTCTTCAGGCCAATGGTAAGTATCATTTTTAAGTCCAGCGCATTGCTTAGGATATATTTTATATACCTACCATCTACAGACTGTGGCTACCTTCTCACAACACAGAGAGGTGCAGACTGGCTTTGGCATTTTGTGGGGGGGGGGGCTTGTTTCACTACTTAAATATGTCTTTGAAACCCTTTCCAGACATAAAGAAAGGATTTCAGTTTGGAGTATTCAAAAGGCAAGACTAAAGTTATTGATTATTCCCTGAAAAGGTAACGGATGGAATGGTTAATAATTATTCCACTAGCAAGTTTTACTGTTTCTTCCTGTGTACAGGGCCAGAGAAACAATGCCAGGTTGAGCAAACCACTCAGCAGGGACAGGAACAGGTGTGCCTGAGTCTTACTTAAAAGGCCAAAATATCTCAGTCTGTCAAGGGTGTGTTTTTACAATGAAGCAGTGTTGATTTTTTTTTTCCCCTCCTTGGAGCTAAAACTTTACTTTCTTAACTCCAAAGACACACTCGTGTACTCTGCACAAATTTCTTCCCTGGATTGATGACTAAATCCCACACATAAATTGCTAACTCATGCCTAGCAAGGAAAAGCATTTTTAGGAACAAAGAGGTGAGTTTTTTTTTTGTTTTGTTTTGTTTTAAATCACAGCTAAGGAAAGGTAATTCACCCTGCCCCTCCCCCTCCCAACACCCATTCGAGGGTCAGTTTCAAAGACCCTAAGTGAAATCGTAAATAACTCACAGGGCACACACAGCTCCCCTCCGCGGAGCTCACCACCCTCCCTTCTGCCTCATTAGCATGCCATTACAAAAGTGGGGGGGCAACATCCCCCTTTTCAGCTCAATAATCTTCCCAAGCAGGAAACCAAAAAGTACCTAGTCAGGTTCACAAGCTCCAAAACCAAGATGTTTTAATTCCCTCTAATAGCTGCTTTCCATACATAGAGACATACGGGGGTCCCCTGCCCCTAGGGCACCGAGGACCAATCAGTGCCGTAAATTCCACTCGCTTTCAACCCTTCCTCCCTTGAACTGGGGTGGAGTGGGGGGAGGGGGCAACCCAACGTCCACACTTCACACGAAACCCCTCAGTGCTCAACAGAAATATGCTAGCTTATTTCCTTTGTTTGGTCACGTTATACTTGATCAAGTGTGAACGATTAAACTGGTTTCATTAAAGGTAAGTGCCTACACTACCAACGTCCAACTTCAATGGCCACTATATGCATATTTTGCAAGGGGGTGGGTCTGCTTCTTGCTTGAAACCTACCGTCTCATTAACTTTTCTTTGGGGGGCTATAAAAAGGGCACTGGGGAGATTTTTCCAGGAGTGTGTCAGAGCCAGACAAAAGGATATTCAGTGTTTCAAATTTAAGATACAGTCCTGGCTACTTAGAAAATAAAAAGAAACCTTGTTTCAATATTAAAAAGCTACTCAGACCGAAAATGTTGAATTAGCATTTAAAATATTACTTTGTAATTGCTGTAAGAAGTGCTCTTTGAAATCAAGTAATTATAAAAGCAAGATGCTTTGAAGTCCCATTACTTCAAGATGTAAAAGATTTATTTAAATTTTTAAAAAATTTCAAAACAATTTTCCAAAGTAGGTGAAAACTAGTCCGTTCCGCTTTGAGAACCTAGCGGGAGAAGCGTAAAGTCGAGGGTGGAACACGAGGCAGTTTTCAAGCTGTCTTTGAACCCAGCCCTTGCGAGGGGAGGCCACCTCCTCTGGAAGTTGATGTCTCTCGTGAAAGTTAGAAAGCAGGATTACTCTGTAACCCCCAACATAACGTCCCCTCAAAATTAACCGTATCAGATAAAAATATCCTCATCTCTAGAATATCCTACAGAATTGCAAATAAGGCAACTGGCATTTGAAATTCCCAATACATATTTATAGGGCTCTCTTGCCTACCCCTCAAGCCGCTCGCATCTGACTCTCTAAGAAGTTAACCCGGTCTTCGATTTTACAGAAAAAGGGGAAATGTACCGGAAGATCGATTTACCCCGCGTAGGGAGGGAGCCCGGCGTGGCGACGCAGGCCATTACCCGCAGCTTCCACCGCGAGCATGCCAGCGGGGATTCCTTGAAAAATTCCTCCTCTCCCCCTAGAAAAATCCTAGACATGGGGTTCCCAGGGGCCGATGGCTGCTTAGGCCGCCTGCGGGGAAGTCCGGGCGCTGGGAGGCCGTGCACCCACACCCGCGCACTCCGTGTCCGCGACCCTCGTCGCCGGCGGAAAGCCAGCGGCGGGAGGGCGGGTGCGCGAGCGCGCGGGTGTCTCGGCCGCGGCCCCGGGTGACCGCGCCGGGCTCTCGGGCCCGCGGCCTCCGAGCCCCGGGGCGCAGCGTACACTGCAGGCGACCGGCCACGCCGCTGGGCCTCCCCGCCGGGGCCAGGCCTGGGCGCGCCGCGACTCCCGCGCCCCTCAGCCCAACTCGCCCCGGGCGCTGGGGAGAGCGCCAGCCCGAGAAGAAAGACGCTCCCCGCGGGTCCGTCCGGCTCCACCGGGAACCCGGAGCAGGAGACGACCCGGCCGTGCCCGCGCCGCGTCGGGTGCCTGGCGCCCTGGGCGCGCCCTAATCAACCCCTCCGGAGAAAACTTTCTTCTTTTGGGTTCGTCCCACCCGAAAAGTGCGGCCCGAGCGGGGGGAGCCGAGGGGGGCGGGCGGGCCGAGCTCCCGGCGCTGGCAGGAGGCTGGCGAGGAGGAAGTGGTGCCCGCGGGAGCGCGGCCCGGCGGAGGAAATGCCCGGCCCGCCCCGGCCCCCGCCCGATGCCCGGCCCGCCCCGCCCCGGCCCCCCGCCCCGCCGCGACTTTGGCGGGCCGATCCCCGCGCGCCAGCGGTGGCGGCCACGGCGGCGGCAGATGTGGCCCGGCTGCCCCGAGGAGCCAACAATGCCGGGCCGGCAAAACAAAAGGGTTCCACTTCGCCTCCTTCCCGGTCTTTCACTTGCGCTCTCGGGGCGCCGCGCGGGATCCCCGGACGACCAGGGGCAGAGCCCCCAGGGGCTCCGAGACGCGCGCGCCCCGATCTCCCCGCCGCCACCCCCGTCCTCTGCGCCCCCCTACACACACACCCAGTCCGATTCGCAGGCGCAAGGCCCGCCGCACCCCGGCATCCTCGGACTCCTGGTCCCCAGGGATCCGGTCGTATTGTCCCCGCGGCGCGCCCCGGGCTCGGCCCGGATCACCGGCGGCCCCCGCGCGCGCACCCACCGGGCTCGGGAACAGGAGCCGGGGGCGCCTAGGAAACCGTCGCCGAGATGCCGCCGCCGCCGCTGCCCTCTGGACGCCGCTGCGCTCCGGGTTTTTCTTTCCTTTTTTTTTTTTTTTTTTTTTCCAATCCTGATGGGAAGGAAGGTGACCGCCTACTTCGCATTCATCAACTCTCATCACAACAACAAAAATGCTGGCGCAAACGGCGGCCACCAGGCGCAATCGGAGGCGGGGGGCGACTATCGTCCCCCCCGGTCGGCATCCAACCCGCTGGTGTCGCAGGGGGACAAGGGGGCCGGGGGTGCGGACCAAAGATGTCCTCGGATGCCGGCTCGGTGTCCTTCGCCCTCCTCCTCCTCCTCTTGGAGTGGCGCAGTGAGGCGCGGGCACGGCACCCCCCCCAAGCCCGGAGCCTCAGGTGAGGCGGGGGCGGCGACGGCGACCCCGGCCCTCCCCCAAGACCCCCCTTACCTCGTCCAGGGTCTCCAGCGTCCACGGCGAAGGGCGCCCACCCGGGAGGCGGCGGCGGCGGTGGCTCCCGCCCCTCCCACCCCACCCGGGAGGCGGCGGTGGCGGTGGCGGTGGCTGCGCGGGCCCCCCCCTCAGCGCGGCATGGCTCCCAGCTCGGTCCTTCGATCCTCAGGCCGCCGCCGGCTCCTCCGGGCCGCTCCCGAGCCACCTTAAAATGACACACGCACACAGGGACACACACACAAAAACTTAATCTCTCCAGCTCCGCGCCCCTCCCCCTCCCTTCCCTTCCCTTCCTCCTCCTCGTCCTCCTCCTCCCCTCGCCGACGAGCCTCTTCCTACTTCCCCACCCACCCCACCCCCTTCCTCCGCCCACCGGGTTCCCGATCCCCCCCCCCCAACACACACACACACACACACACACACACACACACTCGCACACACACACACTCACACACATACACCACCACCCTCCACCCCGAGTCCCGGCCGCGCGCTCTCCCGCCAGCAGCTCGCCGGGCGGGGACTGCGCTGGGGGTCCCGGCCCGCGACCGCCCCGCGCCGCGCTCACCCCCCGGAGGATGCGATTCCAACTTGGATCGGGAGATCTGGAGGGAGGGAAGGTCTTGGAAGCCGAGCGCCTCCCGGCTATTTGCTCTTCTTTATTTGTTTTCTCCTCCCGGGGAAGGCGGAGGAGAGCGGGGAGAAAAGGCGAGGGACGGAACCGGCGCGGGCCGCGTCTCCTTCCCAGTGCCCGCCGGCGGCGCAGAGCGAGGCGGGAGGCGAGGTGAGGGTCGCCGCTCGCTCACTCCTAGCTTTTTTTTTTTCTTTTTTTTTTTTTTTTTTTTTGGCAAAGGCGGGGTCTCCCTGCAAACCAATGACACAACCCCACATGGGCCGGTCTCGCCCCCTACAGATACTCCTCACTACAAATCGCCTCTCTCGAGAGGATTAGTGGATCCGCGAAAGTGCACCCAAGCGGGCGAGGGGACCGGGCGCGGCTGGCACTCCCCGGGCCCGGCCCGGCTCCGCCCGGGACGCTGAGTGGGAAGCACAGAGAGGGAGAAGGGACCTCGATGGCTCGGGCGAGGGTCGCTTGGAGACCGCCCGTCTTCAGCCTCCTTCCTCTTCCACGTGGGGCCCTAGCCGGCCACGTGGGGGGACGCGAGCCCAGGCGGGCTCCGGCGCGGCTCCCCGGGGTGGCCTTGGCTCGCTCGGGCCGCAGCCACGCCCGCTGAGCCGACCTGCCCCCTTCCCGGCCCCGCGGCTTCAACTTCCTCCAGGGCCCGGGCGCAGGCCGCCTCTGCCTGCCTAGTCAGGCCCACGGGGTCAGGCGCGGGCCGGCCACAGGGGGCACTGGGCTCCCGGTATCCAGATCCCAGCCAGCGTGCCCGGGAGATGGCGGTGACTGTGGGTGCGCTCTATGTGCAGGAACTTGCAGCGGTGCGTTCTCTGCAAGAAGCAAAACATTATTTTACACACTTAAAAAAAAAAAAAGTGCTCTTCTGTTGCCTGGATCTCGCTGGGTCGTACCCCTGGGCCTGGAGGCGGGGAAGGAGAGGAGCGCGGCGACCGGGGGCCCCAGGGCCACATCCTTCTGGCGTCCTGCAGCTGGAGTCTCAACATCCAACGGCGATCCGGGCCCAGCAGCCACCCGCCACGACACAGCACCACCTGGTCTGGCTTCCGTGGCGGTGACCGCGTCCTCCGAGCGCTGTCCCCAGAAGGGAGCCGGCCGCTGAGCGCTGGCGAGGTCGTGATCCCAGCGCCCGGAGCGACCGAACTCCGTGTCATTTGCCTGGCTTGGGCCGCGCGCACCCCAAAGTGCTCCTGTGGGGGCCAATCGGAGCCCCCGGGGGAGCTTGCTCCAAAGCCTTGCTGTGATGTTAGGGAGTGGATGGAGATACTGAGTTGTGAAGGCGCAGGGACGGTCTTAGGGCAAGCCACGTCGTGGGAGCTGACCGCCGCCGAGGCCAGGCGGTGGTGGGGTTGGGAAGGCCACGGAGCCCCTGAAACTTTGGCTGCATCTTGGTCTTTATCTCGGCTCTTCTTCCAGAGCGCACGTCCCGATGCTGACCGCGCAGCGGGCAACATTGGGGCTGGGGTTTTACTGTAACTAGATTGAACACGACCTACGTGGGAGGGCAGCGCGACGCGGGACCACATCTCCTGCACCGTCGGGCTCACAGCCGGCGCTTCCGTGGGAGGACTCGCAGGTGCGCGCTGCCCGTGGCCCGGCTCCTGCAGGGGCCCCGGGTCCCGGTAGATTAATCGGGCTCTCCACTTGCCAGCAGCTATGCCTCAAGTCATGGCGCCCAAGACACGTTCACAAACTGACTGTCCACACCCAACCTACCGGACCAACAGTACCTGCTTTCTGAGTGCCTTGGTCATAAACTACAGTCACTATAGATTTTTTTTTTTTTTTTTTGCTTCCCTTTCTGTGTCTTTGAGTGTTCCTCGCTGAGAACAGTCAGCTAACTTTCCACATCATTTGTTCAGCTTTCATACAACCTATGACTTAAATTCCACCTCAGAAAGTACTATCTTGTTTGTTTTGATAACATTAAAAAGAAAGCATCCTCAGAGCCGAAAATTATTTCTCATTAAAGTTTGACACCCTGCATGTTAAATAAACTACCACAGAGTTCAGTTGGGGCCAACATGTAAATTATTTCAGATTTTGATTTTTTTTTCAAATGTTGCAAATAAAAAAATAACAATTCAAAAAAAAATGAGCAGACTTCAATAGGTATTTCTCCAAGGAAGATATACAAACAGCCAATAAGCACATAAAATGTTCCTCACTGCTCATTAGGGAAGCACAAACCAAAACCACAGTAAGGTAACAGGTGCCGGTCCACGGGCAGGACTGTTATCAAGACAGAAGAAACAAGCGGTGATGGAGCTGGGGAGAAACGGAACCGCACAGCGCCCGCCGCAATGGAAAGCAGTTGCGGCTGTGGAAAACAGCCTGGCAGTTCCTCAACAAGTTAAACATAGACTTGCCATCTGATACAGCAATTCCACTTCTGACTATATGCCCCAAAGAACTGTAAGTGGAGGCGTAAATGGATATACTCACGCCCATGTTCACAGCCACACTGCTCAACAGCCAGAAAATGGAAACACCGCAATGTTTACCAAGGGATAGAGGAGTACACAGATATAGATATATACTCTGTGTATATATATATATATATATATATATATATATACATATATATATATATATATATATATATATATACACACACACACACAGAGTATGTATATATATATTGAAATGTATGTATGTATATATGTACTGAAATAGTATTCAACCTTAAAAAAGCAATGAGATCCTGACTCTTGCTATAATATGGATGGAGATTGAAAACAAGCTAAGTGTGGGCTGACATGCAGCTCAGAGGACAAGTGTTTGCCTAGAACACATAAGGCCATGAGTTCAATCCCCAACACCGCAGGCTGGGAAAAAGGAGGAAACTGGGCAGGTAGCTCAGCAGTTAAAAGGGCTTGCTTTCAAAAGGCTGTTGGCCCAGGTTCAACACTCCCACACCCACATAGAGCTGGAACAAAGCAGAGCACGCATCTGTGCTCCTGGCACACTTAGGATGATAGGTGGTAAAACCAGAATTTGCAACACCCAGGCCAGATAGTTTGGTTCATTTTCAGTAGCAAGAGACCCATCTCTCAAAGAAGGTAGGGCACAGACACCTCAAAGCTGTCCTTTGACCTCCACATGCATGGTGGCTCTCTCTCTCACACACACACACACACACACACACACACTCACACACACACACAATTAATAATCAATTAGAAATAGCTAAGGCCAGGCATGGTGATGTATACCTTTAATTCCAATACTCGGAAGGCAGAGGTAGGAAGATCCCTGTAAATTCAAGGCCAGCCTGAGATGACATAGTGAATTCCAGGCCAGGTTGGGCTAGAGAGAGACTCTACCTCAATAAAACAAAACAAAAATGCTAAGTAAAAGCCAGCCAGGTGTGGTGGTACACACCTTTAGTCCCAGCACTCAGGAGGCAGAGGTAGGAGGATTGCCATGAGTTCGAGGCCACCCTGAGACACTACATAGTGAATTCCAGGTCAGCCAGGGCTAGAGCTAGACTCTACCTCCAAAAACCAAATAAAAACAAAACAAAACACTAAGTAAAGCAAACTAGACTGAAGGAGGAAGAGTATGGACAAATTACTGTGTGATGAAGTTATATTTAGGATAATAATCAAAATCTAGAAATGGATGGTAGCTGTGATTTTGTAGTGTTCTGAATGTCCTTGACAATAAATTGTGCATTTAACAAATGGGTAAAATAGACTGTCCACCCAGACTAGCCTTAAACATGATCCTTCTGCCTCAGCTCCTGAGAGCCGGGAGTACAAGCATGCACCATACCCAGCTTAAAGCTTTTTTTTTTTTTTTTTTAATTTTGTTTTGCTTTAAAGCTGGAAACATTTTCTTTTAATGAATTATAAACAATGAAAGAGCAATCAATGATAAGGGGTAGAATCATGAAAAGAAGACAAATACTTAAAAAAAACAATTGAATTACAAAACATCAGGGCTGGAGAATGGCTTAGCCATTAAGGCATTTTGCCTGCAAAGCTAAAGGACCCAGGTTCAATTCCTCAGGACCCAGATAGATGCACAAGGTAGCACATGCATTTGGAGTTCATTTGCCATGGCTGAAGACCCTGGCATGCCCATTCTCTCTCTTTCTCTCTCTCTCCCTCTTTCTCTGTCTTTCAAATGGATAAATAGATAAAGAATTTCAAAACCTCAACATACATAAGGTAATAAATCCAGCCTCACCAACCAAACAAAAACTACTGTAACCTGAAATATAAACAGAATTGTTCATCTTTTTATAGAACTACATTTTCCCAATGCACTGACCCAGTTCATAGCCTTGAAAAGGTGTCAATATTTTCAAAATTATGTCTCAGCCTTCACTTTCACTCTACAGGTAAGGTGACTTTTAGAGAAAGATGGAGAGAATCCCTGTGTACTGAATAAAATTCCTAAAAGAAGAGCCAGGCGTGGTGGCACACGCCTTTAATCCCAGCACTCAGGAGGCAGAGGTAGGAGGATCACTGTGAATTTGAGGCCACCCTGAGACTCCACAGTAAATTCCAGGTCAGCCTGAGCTAGAGTGAGGCCTTACCTCGAAGAAAGAAAAATATGCTAAAAGAAAAAATTCAAACATCTTTCACCTGCATCATGAGGCAAAGCAGAAGAACATGGTGGAGTTTAATCCCTGTCCCTGACCTCAGGGCCTCCCAGATTCCTCTTGCCCCTAGGAAAAGAAATACTAAAAGCAGGGTATAGACTGGATTTTTTTTTTTTTTTTGAGGTAGGGTCTCACTCTAGCCCAGGCTGTCCTGGAATGCAGTATGTAGTGGATCTATTTATTAACCTAATTCATTAAAACAGACCTGTCCTCGTGGTTTTATTTTGTTTGGTTCTTAAATGTTCCAACTTAGACCTCTGCTATTATCCGGCCTTTCCAGAAACAGTGGTAGCAGGTCTGGAGTCCTTGTCACCCCAAACACAAAACAATAATAGTTGGTCAGGCAAAGCGGCACACACCTTTAATCCCAGCACAGGGAGGCAGAGGTAGGAGAATCGCCTTGAGTTCTAGGCCACCCTTATACTACCTAGGGATATCAGGTCAGCCTGGGCCAGACCTACCTTGAAAAACAAAAACAAAAAAAAAAAAGAAGAAGAAGAAAGTAAAGAAAAAAAAATTAACAGTCAAGGGACATTGTAAGATTGGAATGACAAATGCAAACACCAAACGTCTGGCGTGTGTGTGTGTGTGTGTGTGTGTGTGTGTGTGTGTGTGTGTGTGTAAGGTGATAGTCACTTTTGTTTTGAATTCCAGCTCTCCTCAGTACTGATGAACAAGAGGAAGAGAAAGCTGGGTGTGGTGGTGTACGCCTTTAAACCCAGCACTAAGGAGGAAGAAGTAGATCTCCTTGAGTTCAAGGCCACCCTGAGACTACATAGTGAACTCTAGATCCTATCTCGAAAAACCACAAAAAAAAAAGAAAGAAAGAAAGAAAGAAAGAAAGAAAGAAAGAAAGAAAGAAAGAAAGAAAGAAAGAAAGAAAGAAAGAAAGAAAATGTGAAAGAAACCATTTCAGGACATGTTATCAGTCAAGCCTCTGGGGGGCCGAGTTTAAAAATGCACTCCTTTCTTGGGTGCATGGGCTGGCTCTTCCTTTTTCTTCGCCCCCTCCGTTTTTCTCCCCCCCCATCTCTTTGGCACATGTGTGTTGTGTGTGTAGTATGTGTGGCTGCTGTGATGTCCACATGTCCAGCAGCCAGAGCAACACGTCAGTGTCCTCTTCTGCTTGTCCTTGAAGTGGCATCTCTCACTGAAGCTGTAGTGGTCATTTTCTTTTTTTTGTTTTTGTTTTTGTTTTGTTTTTCAAGGTAGGGTCTCACTCTAGCCCAGGCTGACCTGGAATTCACTATGGAGTCTCAGGGTGGCCTTGAACTCACGGTGATCCTCCTACCTCTGCCTCCCGAGTGCTGGGATTAAAGGCGTGCGCCACCACGCCTGGTTTGTGGGGGTCATTTTCAATTACTCTGGCTGACCAGCAAACCCCGCAACCCTCCTGTTTCCACCACCTTCTCTCCTAGCACTGGGGTTACAGGCATACGTGGCACTGGCCCAGGATGACCTGGAATCCACTATGTCGTCTCAGGCCAGCCTTGAACTCACAGTGATTCTCCTACCTGTGCCTCTGAGTGCTGGGATTAAAGGCCTGCAATACCATGTCTGGCTAGTATTTTATTTATTTATTTATTTATTTTTTGTTTTTTGAGGTAGGGTCTCACTCTAGCCCAGGCTGACCTGGAATTCAATATATAGTTCTCAGGGTGGTCTCAAATTCACAGCGATCCTCCTACCTCTGCCTCCCGAGTGCTGGGATTGAAGGTGTGCACCACCACGCCAGGCTCAATGCTGAGCTTTTTATGTGGGTGAATGGGGGATTGAACTCAGGTCTTTAAGCTTGCTGAACAAGCACTTTTACCCTCTGAGTTATCTACCTACCCCAACTGATTTTTTCTTCAGTTTAGGGATCCAGCCCTCCTGCCCAGGAGCCTCCGTCCTCTGGATCTCATTTCTCCTGGTTTGAGTCTGCCTTCCTTGGGTGTGGGCAGTTCAAACTCCCTACCCAAGTGTTCTCTTGCCCCAGAGATCTCCATTTCCTTTCTCTTTCTGGTTATGGGAATTTGGGGTGTTGGGTAAGGGGGTCCTAATTTTGCATTGAGTGATCAGGCCTGGTGGAGCCCCAAAATGCCATGATGAGGGACAGAGTAGGGACGTTGTGTTGGTTACTCTGGCCCGCTCCACTGATAGGGCCATCCTCCCCTCTTAGCCATCAGGCCTACCTGAGCCCTCCAGAAACCTTGGCTTCACCTAGGTCATGAGGTAGAGGCAGTGGAGGTATTCTCATCCCAAGCCATCAATCCTTCATCTGTCACTCATTTCCAGGGTCAAAGGGAAGGGACAATGACAGCTGGTTCAGTGTTTCCATCAATCCCAGAGACTTCTGCGGTCTCTGCCCTGGCCTTTTACAAAAACAAAGTGGGACTAGGGATGTGGCTTGGTTGACAGAGTGTCTGCCTAGCATGTGTGATGCTTGGTTTGCTCCCCAGCCCTGCGGAACCCGACACCACCGGGCACCCGACTGCAACGCAGCTCTCAGGATGTGGGGACGGGAAGGTCTGTGTGCTAGGTCACCTTTGGTTACATAGTGAGTTTGAGGATGGCTTGTGCCATGTGTGACTCTGTCGCAAAGAAAGAAAAAAAAGTGGGGCTGGAGAGATGGCTTAGCGCGTAAGGCACTTGCCTACAAAGCCAAGGGACCCAGGTTCGACTCCCCATGACCTATGTTAGCCAGATGCACAAGGGGCCACATGCATCTGGAGTTCGTTTGCAGTGGCTGGAGGCCTTGGCGCACCCATTATCTCTCTCTCTGTCTCTACTTGCCTATTTCTGTATCTCTCTCTCTCTCGAATAAAGAAATTAATTAAATTAAAAAAAAAATGATTCCTGGACTGGAGAGCTGGCTTCATGGTTAAAGCGCTAGCCTACAAGGTCTAAGGACCGAGTTAAGACAGATGCACAAGGTGGCCTATGCATCTGGAGTTTGTTTGCAGAAGCTAGAGACCCTGGTGCACCCATTCTCAATCTCTCTCTCAAATAAATAAATAAATATTTATATAAATATATATACATAGATATATTTGTTTTTTTGAGGTAGGGTCTCACTCTAGCCTAGGTTGACCTGGAATTCACTATGTGGTCTCAGGTGACCTTGAACTCACAGATATCCTTCTACCTCTGCCTCCCAAGTGCTGGGGTTAAATGCGTGCACCACCACACCCAGCTTCTTCTTCTTCTTTTATAAATAAAATATTTTTCAATCAGTGAGTGCGAGTGGAACTCAGTGTGGTGGCACGGGCCTTTAATCCTAGCACTAGGGAAGACAGAGGTAGGACAACTGTTGTGAGTTTGAGGCCACCCTCAGACTACACAGTGAATTCCAAGTCAGCCTGGGCTAGACTTAGACCCTACCTCAAAAGATAAATAAATAAAATAAAGCGGGTTGGGGGCTATGGAGATGACTTAGCTTAAAGGCACTTGCTTGCAAAACCTACCAGCAAAGCCTGCCAATTGGATACAAGGTAGCACATGCATCTGGCATTCATTTCCTGCAGCAGCAAGAGACCCTGATGCACATGTGCATACACACGCGCACACACACGCACACACACACACACACACATGCAAATAAGTAATTGTTTTTAAAGAGAAAGAAAAGGGAATTCCTTAGACTATAGGAAGCTGCAAGTTCAGGGATGCCAACCACTCTTGTGCTATTTTCCAGGAAGCCACATCTTTTTTCTGTATAAAAAGTGATTCTTGGGCTGGAGAGATGGCTTAGCGGTTAAGCGCTTGCCTGTGAAGCCTAAGGACCCTGGTTCGAGGCTCAATTCCCCAGGTCCCACGTTAGCCAGATGCACAAGGGGGCGCACGCGTCTGGAGTTCGTTTTCAGTGGCTGGGGGCCCTGGTGTGCCCATTCTCTCTCTCTCTATCTGCCTCTTTCTCTCTCTGCCTGTCGCTCTCAAATAAATAAATATAAATAAACAAAACAATTAAAAATGATTCCCGGGGCTGGAGAAAGGCTTAGCGGTTAAGGTGCTTGCCTAAAAGCCCAAGGACCTTGGTCCAATTCCTCAGGACCCACATAAGCCAGATGCACAAGGTGACGTACATGTCTAGAGTTTGTTTGCAGTGGCTGGAGGCCCTGGCATGCTCATTCTCTCTCTCTCTCACTCTTTCAAATAAATAAATTAATTAAATTAAAAAAATAATTCCTGGACTGGAGAGATGGCTTCATGGATAAGGTGCTTGCTTGCAAAGTCAAAGGACCCAAGTTCAATTTCTTGGGACCCACATAAGCCAGATGCACAAGGTGGTACACACGTCTGGAGTTCCTTTGCAATGGCTGCAGGCCCTGACATGCCCTTTCTCTCTCTCCCTCTCTCTCTCAAATAAATAATAATAATAAATCTTTATAGAAAAAAGTGATTCTGGCTGGGTGTGGTGGTGCATGCCTTTAGGGAGGCACAGGTAGAAGTATTGCCATGAGTTCAAGGTCACCCTGAGACTACATAGTGAATTCCAGGTCAGCCTGGGCTAAGCAAGACCCTACTTTGAGAAACAAAAACAAAACCAGCAAGCCCTAGTTAAAAAAAAACACAAGCCGGGCGTGGTGGCACACGCCTTTAATCCCAGCACTCGGGAGGCAGAGGTAGGAGGATTGCCATGAGTTCAAGGCCACCCTGAGACTATAGAGTTAATTCCAGGTCAGCCTGGACCAGAGTGAGACCCTACCTCGAAAAAACAAAACAAAACAAAACACACAAAACAAACAAACAAAGAAACAAAACACCAGAAAACACTAACAGCAACAAAACAAGTTTCTCGATGTGAGTGTGGGTTCTGAGTTTGTAATACACTTTTCTTCCATTAGCAGCTTTAACCAGGACAGAGGATTCCTCCCTGCATTCTGCTTTGCATTCTCTAAGAACCAAGGGCCTGTAAAAGGCCCTGGGGACAAGACCACTGCCCACTGCACAGTGTGCCCTCACTATAATCAAAGACGTCTCACGGAGGCTCTTCTTTTTGCTCCCTATCTGCCCCATTTAATTTCCAGAAACGCTGTCTGACAGAGAAAAGGTAGTGGCCCCTGATAATAGCGGTCCTTTCACTGGAACTCTTTTGTGCAATGAAATGGGCTGGTTATGCGCCCTTGAGCATTTCAGGGCTGGTGTGGCTAGCGTTCCTGGGTGTGGGTTCCTTGGCAGGTCACTCGCTTGTCTCAGGGATTGAGATCAGAAAGCTTTATCAGAACCACAATGACCCGAAGCCCTCAGATGCCATGGTCTGCATAGGGAGGAATGTTGCCACCATGGTTGTCTATGTTGGTTGCAGCTATACTGTAACCATCCTGGAATCTTAACTAACTCCAATGAGTGGGTGCCTACTGCCTGTAATGCTATGTCCCCCACTTTTTTTTTGTTGTTGTTTTTGTTTTTGGAGGTAGGGTCTCACTATAGCCCAGGCTGACCTGGAATTCACTATGTAGTCTCGGGATGGCTTTGAACTCATGGCGATCCTACCTCAGCTGCCTGAGTGCTAGGACTAAAGGCGTGTGCCACCACAGCCAGCTCTATGGTCCTTTTTTATTTAAAAATATTTTTATGGGGCTGGAGAGATGGCTCAGCAGTTAAGGGGCTTGCCTTGCTTGCGAAGCTAAGGACCCAGGTTCGATTCCCCAGTACCCACATAAGCCATAAATGTACAAGGTGGTACATACATCTGGAGATCATATGCACTGGCTAGAGGCCCTGGTGCATTCATTCTTTCTCTCTTTCTCTCTCCATCCCTCTCAAATAAATAAAATATTAAAAAAAAATTAGAAGCTGGGCGTGGGGGCACATGCCTTTAATCCCAACACTCAGGAGGCAGAGGTAGGGATATTACCATGAGTTTAAGACCACCCTAAGACTACATAGTGAATTCCAGATCAGACTGAACTAGAATGAGTCGCTACCTTGAAAAACCTATATATATATATTTGGGCTGGAGAGATGGCTTAGTGGTTAAGGCATTTGTCTGCAAAGCCTAAGGACCCAGGCTCAATTCTCTAGTACCTATGTAAGCCAGAGGCACAAGGTAGCACATGTATCTAGAGCTCATTTGCAGTGGCTGGAGGCCCTGAAAAGCCCATTCTCTGGCTTTCTTTCTGCTCACAAAAAATAAAAATATTTATGAATGAACAAATATTTAAAAAATGTTTTAGTTTTTTTTTCCCCCCTTGGTACAGGGGTTTCTCCAGCCTAGGCTGTCTTTGAACTCACTGCAATACTCTCTCAGCTTCTGGAATTAAAGGTGTGGCCTACCATGTCCTGCTAAAACTTTTTTTTTTTTTTTTTTCCTGAGGTGGGGTCTCACTCTAGCCCAGGCTGACCTGGCACTCACTCTGTAGTTCCAGGCTGGCCTCAAACTCACAGCAGTCCTCCTACCTCTTCATCCCGAGTGCTGGGATTAAAGGCGTGTACCACGTCACCTGGCCAGATCTTAGTCTTTGAAGGTCTCATGGTTGCAGCATTTAATTGGCATTTGGGTTTAAAATGATCACTTTCTTCTTCTTCTTTTTTTAAATTAAACACACTGCCTAAACCTTTTGTAAACAAAACAAGCATGCTGCACCACAGGCAGGAATGAATCTCCTTTAACATGCAGAAGAAATAAACACATTCAACCTCAGCTATCCACAAACATTGAAGGCCTGCTCCTAGCCTGGCTCAGGTTGGACCCATAGTGCAACTTTCCCCCAGCAGGTGGCTTCCTATAAGGACAGTCTTCCCTCAGTGAGCCATCCAGGGGCTGACGCAGACTCCACGGCTGTACCAAGGGTGAGGATCCAGGGACGGGCTGCCTGCAGGGCACGTGACCTAGTCAGCTAGCGCTCTGTGCTACAAAAGCCCCCACCGCCCCCACCACCTGCTGTCATTTTAAAATTCTTTTGGTGAGGCTGGCAAGATGGCTCAGCAGTTAGAGGTGCTTGCTTACAAAGCCTGCTGGCCAGGGTTATTAATTATCAAGCTACCCATCTAAGTCAGATGCATAAAGTGGCATTTATTTGCAGTGGCAAGAGGCCCTGGTACACCCATACACACACACACACACACACACACACGCAAATAAATAATGAAAAAATTCCATTTTTAGCTGGGCATAGTGGTGCACTCTTTTTTTAAAAAAATTTTTATTTATTTATTTGAGAGCGACAGACACAGAGAGAGAAAGACAGATAGAGGGAGAGAGAGAGAATGGGCGCGCCAGGGCTTCCAGCCTCTGCAAACGAACTCCAGATGTGTGCGCCCCCTTGTGCATCTGGCTAACGTGGGACCTGAGGAACCGAGCCTCGAACCAGGGTCCTTAGGCTTCACAGGCAAGCGCTTAACTGCTAAGCCATCTCTCCAGCCCCGGTGCACTCTTTTTAATGCCAGTGCTTGCAAGGCCGAGGTAGGAGGATCACCATGAGTTTGAGGCCACCCTGAGACTACATAGTAAATTCCACGTCAGCCTGGGCTACAGCAAAACCTTACCTCAAAAAAGTAAAACAAAATTCCATTTTTGTGCATGTATGGTGTGCATGCGATGTGTGTGTGTGTGTGTCGTGTGTACGCATGTGTGGGCACGGATGTGCGTTTCCCACGTGAACATGAGGAATCCAGAGAACTTTGAGTGTCCTTCCATCATTGTTCCTCTGCACATTTCTTCCTCGAGCTGGAGTTCGTTTCTCAGCCACGAGCCGCTGTCAGGCAGTTCGACCAGCACTTCTGTGGTCTCCGCCCCTTTGAAGACTAGGCAGACTAGAGCAGATGTGTGTGGCCATATCCAGCTGTTTTTTATTACATAATTATTTATTAACAAATGAAATGATACCTTTATATCACAAACACACATATAGGATCTTACGTAATAAATACCAGAAACATTCTTTTGGAAGAAAATCATATGCTGTTAACCAACTCCCTTTCCCTCTAACAGGCAATGCCTCATCCTTGTCCTAAAAGATGGTTAAGCGAGCCGGGCATGGTGGCACACGCCTTTAATCCCAGCACTTGGGAGGCAGAGGTAGGAGGATCGCCATGAGTTCAAGGCCATCCTGAGACTACAGAGTTAATTCCAGGTCAGCCTGGACCAGAGTGAGACCCTGCCTCAAAAAAACAAAACAAACAAACAAACAAACAAAAAAAGATGGTTAAGCAATATTTATGAGAAATAACATCAAGGCACTTATTCTAATTAAAAATAAATACTATGAGGGCTGGAGAGATGGCTTAGCGGTTAAGCGCTTGCCTGTGAAGCCTAAGGACCCCGGTTCGAGGCTCGGTTCCCCAGGTCCCACGTTAGCCAGATGCACAAGGGGGCACACGCGTCTGGAGTTCGGTTGCAGTGGCTGGAAGCCCTGGCGTGCCCATTCTCTCTCTCTCCCTCTACCTGTCTTTCTCTCTCTGTCTGTCGCTCTCAAATAAATAAATAAATAAATAAAAATATTTAAATAAATAAATAAATAAATACTATGAAACATGCATCCTTAAGTTGAGAAAAGAGAAGCAACACTATTTATCATCCACCCATCCTTTTCTTTTGGCAAATAAAGACTGATATCTAAGTTCATTTACATGTCTCCCTGATAGTGTCTTCATTTGTACACAAAAGTACACAGAGGGAAAAAGAAAGCCAGTTTGGGATGTTCACACCCATTTCTAAGAAAAAGAAACCATGGCAGCATTAGCACCCAAACCATAATTCCCCAGCTGACTTGCATTGAAAAGGAAAGAGCTATTTAATTTTGTATTTCTTACTAGGGAATGGGGTATGGAGTGGGGAGAACTCCCCAAAATAAGTTTACTAAAGTCTAGATAAAAAGGACCCTTCCAGCCTAGGCTGCTTATCACACACTTATAAACATAGCATCTTTTTGTTGTTGTTGTTGTTGTTGTTTTCAAGGTAGGGTCTCACTCTAGCCCAGACTGACCTGAAATTCACTATGAAGTCTCAGGGTGGCCTACAACTCATGGTGATCTCTTACCTCTGCCTCCCGAGTGCTGGGATTAAAGGCGTGAGCCACCACGCCTGGCTATAGCTTTTTATTTTTAAGGTAGGGTCTAATCCAGGCAGACCTAGAATTCACTATGTAGTCGGCCTCCCATGGGCTGGGATTAAAGGCATGTGCCACCACACACACAATTTTA
The DNA here is from genome assembly GCF_020740685.1 of Jaculus jaculus. NCBI lineage: Eukaryota > Metazoa > Chordata > Mammalia > Rodentia > Dipodidae > Jaculus > Jaculus jaculus. Next base: position 8,736,797 of record NC_059102.1, on the reverse strand, counting down.
TTTTATTTTATTTTGTTTTATCTTGTTTTATTTTATTTTATTTTATTTTATTTTATTTTATTTTATTTTATTTTATTTTATTTTATTTTATTTTATTTTATTTTATTTTATTTTAAGGCAGGGTCTCACTGTAGCCCAGGCTGACCTGGAACTCACTCTGAACTCATGGTGATCCTCCTACTTCAGTCTCCTAAAGTGCTGGGACTAAAGGCATGTGCTGCCATACCAGATTTTGTTCTGTTGTTGTTTTTCAAGGTAGGGTCTCACTCTAGCCCAGGCTGACCTGGAATTCAGAATTCACAATGTAATCTCCGGCTGGCCTCAAACTCACAGCAATCCTGCTTTCTCTGGCCCCTGAGTGCTGGGATTAAAAGTGTGCATCACCACGCCCAGCCCAACCATTAATTAATTAATTAAGTTAGTTTTCTTTTTTTTTTCGAGGTAGGGTCTCACTCTAGCCCAGGGTGGCCTTGACCTCATGGCAATCTTCTATCTGTGCCTCCTGGGTGCTGGGATTAAAGGTGTGCGCCACCCGCCTGGCAGTATTTTTTATTTTTATTTTTATTATTTTTTAAATTTTTATTAGCATTTTCCATGATTATAAAAAAAATCCCATGGTAATTCCCTCCCTCCCCCCCACTTTCCCCTTTGAAATTCCATTCTCCATCATATTACCACCCCATCACAATCAATGTACTTACATATATACAATATCACCCTATTAAGTACCCTCCTCCCTTCCTTTCTGTTCCCTTTATGTCTCCTTTTTAACTTAATGGCCTCTGCTACTAAGTATTTTCCTTCTCACGCAGAAGCCCAATCATCTGTAGCTAGGATCCACATATGAGAGAGAACATGCGGCGCTTGGCTTTCTGGGCCTGGGTTACCTCACTTAGTATAATCCTTTCCAGGTCCATCCATTTTTCTGCAAATTTCATAACTTCATTTTTCTTTACTGCTGAGTAGAATTCCATGTATAAATGTGCCACATCTTCATTATCCACTCATCAGTTGAGGTACATCTAGGCTGGATCCATTTCCCAGCTATTATAAATTGAGCAGCAATAACCATGATTGAGCATGTACTTCTAAGGAAATGAGATGAGTCCTTCGGATATATGCCTAGGAGTGCTATAGCTGGGTCATATGGTAGATCAATCTTTAGCTGTTTTAGGAACCTCCACACTGATTTCCACAATGGCTGGACCAGATTGCATTCCCACCAGCAGTGCAGAAGGGTTCCTCTTTTTCCACATCCCTGCCAACATTTATGATCATTTGTTTTCATGATGGTGGCCAATCTGACAGGAGTGAGATGGAATCTCAATGTAGTTTTAATCTGCATTTCCCTGATGACTAGTGACGTAGAACATTTTTTTAGATGCTTATATGCCATTTGTATTTCTTCCTTTGAGAAGGCTCTATTTAGCTCCAAAGCCCATTTTTTGATTGGCTTGTTTGATTCCTTATTATTTAACTTTTTGAGTTCTTTGTATATCCTAGATATTAATCCTTTATCAGATACATAGCTGGTGAAGATTTTTTCCCATTCTGTAGGTTGCCTCTTTGCTTTATTCACAGTGTTTTTTTTTTTAATTATTTATTTATTCATTTGAGAGCGACAGACACAGAGAGAAAGACAGATAGAGGGAGAGAGAGAGAATGGGCGCGCCAGGGCTTCCAGCCTCTGCAAACGAATTCCAGACGCGTGCGCCCCCTTGTGCATATGGCTAACGTGGGTCCTGGGGAACTGAGCCTCGAACCGGGGTCCTTAGGCTTCACAGGCAAGCGCTTAACCACTAAGCCATCTCTCCAGCCCTTACAGTGTTTTTTATTATTGAAATTTTATTTTAAAATTATTTGGGAGGGCATGTGTGCCATAATACACATGTGTGAAGGTCAGAAGACAACATTTGGTGGGTCCTCACCTGTCCACCTCATGTATGGCAGGCTGTCTTGTTCTCTCTCTCTCTCTTACATACATACATGTGTACACACACACACACACACATGTATACAATCACCCACACACACGTTTATTTATTTGCAGGCAGAGAGAGGGAGAGAGAGAGAGAGGAAATTGGTGTGCCAGGATCAATTTCCACTGCAAATGAATCCAGATGCATAAGCCATTTTGTGCATCTAGCCTTATATGGGAACTGGGAAATCAAACCCAGGCCAACCCAGGTCTGCAGGCCGTGCGAGCAAGCAGGTGCCGTCTGCATCCCTCGTTCACTCTGGATTCTCGCTCTGCCACTCTTTGCTGCGTCGGCCTAGCGTCGGGGAAATTCTCCCTTCATCGCGCTGTCTGCGTGCGGAGGTTCTCCCTGGCTCTGGCTTTTCTACGTGAGGTCTGGAGATCAAAATCAGGCCCTCCAGTTTGGCGGTGAGTGCTTTATCCTCTCAGCATCTCCTCCACCTCTAGTTTCGCTTTTCCTCCCTCTCTAGGCAGATAGATGCCTTTTTGTTTTTGTGTCTTTTGGACTCAGGGACTCACTATTGACCTGGGGCAGCCCTGGTCTGGAGAGCTTCCTGCCTCTGGCGCCTCACCGGTGTGCCAGCACCCAGCTGGATACCCTTTCCCCAGCCATTTGAAAGCAAGAGCAGATCTCCTGATGCCTCACCCTGGCTCAAGTTTGGTAAGTGTCCACTGAAGGCATGTGTGTGAAAGGCTTGGTCCGAAGGGTGCGGTCTTTAAGAGGTGGGCCAAGTGGGAGGTCGGCAGTTCATTGAAGGCATCTAACCACTTCTTTTCACTTTTCTGTTTTTTTTTTTTTTTTTTTTTTGAGGTAGGGTCTCACTCTAGTCCAGGCTGACCTGGAATTCACTATGGAGTCTCAGGGTAGTCTCGAACTCACCGTGATTCTCCTGCCTTTGCTTCCCAAATGCTGAGATTAAAGGCATGCGCCCCCACACCCAACTTTTTTTTTTTTTTTGAGACAGGTTCTTACTCTAGCTCAGGCTGACCTGGAACTCACTCTGCAGCTTAGCTTGAACTCATTTCTATTCTCTTACCCGAGTCTTCTGAGTGCTGGGACTAAAGGTAAGTGTCACCACACCTGGCTTTTCAATCCCTTTTGTCTTTGGCTATGAGAAGTTTTGGCCACAATGTGCCACAGGCCCCAAAGAAACCAGGCCATGCATTGTAACCTCTAAAACTGCAGCCAGAAGAAACCATTTGCTCTGGGAGCTGATTATCACAGGTATTTATTATAGTGGAGGAAAGCTAACACAGTTCCTAATCATTTTAGCTTATTACCCAAGAAAAAAAAAAAAAACCCAGCTTTTACAAAATCCTAGTATCAGGGCTAAGGAGTGGCTCTGTGGTTAAAGGCCCTTGCTTGCAAAGCCTGCTGGCCAGGGTTTGATTTTCTAATACCAATGTGAAGCCAGATATATATGTATGTATCTGGAGTTGTTTTTTTTTTTTTTTTTTTCAGTGACAAGAGGCCCTGGTATCTCTCTATTGCCCTTCTCTCTCTCATAAATAAGTAAAATAAAAATATTAAAAAATTAAAATCCTTATACCATGCCAATGAAAGTTAACATCTTAGCCTCAGGGCTATTTACTGTATGGTCAGTCTACTGTTGTCAGCCAGGACTCTTTGTTACAACCAACTAAATACCAAAATGGAGGGAAGTTTATAAAAATTCTGACAGCAATTTGACAGTGACTTTAGATGTGTCAAGTCTAATAATAATGTTTAGAACCAGGGCTTGAGAGCAACTTGGGCTTTATAATGAGCAGCAGCCTCCAAACAAAGCCACACCCTGGACTGCATCTTGTATATTTTTTCATTTGTTTTTCCTTTTTTTTTGTTTTTAGAAGTGGGGTCTTACTCTAGTCCAGGCTGACTAGAATTCACTTTGTAGTCTCAGGGTGGCCTCAAACTCACAGCAATTCTCTTACCTCTGCCTCCCAAGGGCTGGGACTGAAGTTGTGCACAACCACGCCTGGTCTTGTTGCTGTTTTTTAGAAAAGGCTTCAGTCAGGTCTGGAGAGATGGCTCAGCAGTTAAAAGCACTTGCTTGCAAAGCCTAATGGCCCAGGTTCAATTCCATGTTACCCATGTAAAGCCAGATGCTCAAAGTGGCACATGCATCTAGAGTTCATTTGCTGTGGCAGGAGGCCCTGATGTGCCCATTCACACTCTCACTGTCTCTGCTTACAAATAAATATAAATTTGAGTTTTGGTTTTTCAAGGTAGGGTCTTACTCTATCCAAGAGCTGACCTGGAATTCACTATGTAGTCTCAGACTGGCCTTAAATTCACAGTGATTCTCCTACCCCAGCCTCCCCATTGCTGGAACTAAAGGTGTGCATCACCATACCTGGCTTCTTTTATCCTTTTTTGGGGTAAATAATTATTTTATTTTTATTTATTTCCAAGGAGAGAGAGAAAGAATAGGCATGCCAGAGCCTCCAGCTGCTGCCAACAAACTCCAGAAGCATGTGGCACTGTACATCTGGCTTTCTGTGGGTACTGTGGGATTGAACCTTGGTTCTTGGGCTTTGCAGGTAGCCTTAACTGCTGAACCATCTCTCCAGGCCAATACTTTATTATTTTTTCTTTCTTTCAGTTTTTCAAGGTAAGGTTTTGCTCTAGTGCAGGTTGACCTGGAATTCACTATGTATTCTCAGGGTGGCCTTGAACTCATGGCAATCCTCCAACCTCTGCCTCCCGAGTGCTGGGATTAAGGTTATATATGCCACCATGCCAAGTCTCCAGCCCAATATTTTTTAAGTCTTTAAAAAAAAAACACATTTATTTATTTATTTAAGAGAGTTGAAAGAGGGAGAGAGAGAAAATGGACTCGCCATTGTCTCCAGCCACTGCAAACAAAGTCAAGCTGCATGCGCCCCTTGTGCATCTGTTTTATGTGGATTCTCGAGAATCAAACCAGGGTCCTTTGGCTTTGCAGGCAAATGCCTTAACCACTAAGCAATCTCTCCAGCCCCCAATAGTTTTTTTTTTTTTTTTAATAAATAAAAAACAAGAAAACTATCAGTCAGAAACACACCAGAAAACAAACAATGTCTCTTCATGGTGGATAATTTGAACTGTGCCATTCTCAGATTTTCTCATTGTCCCATATGTGGCCTTCAGGATGTTGTTTGGAGCCAGGATGTGCTTGAGGCTCACGTACTGCTGTGGGTGGTCATGGGCTCTGCTAGCTTTTCTCATCAGGTCTTGTGCCTTCTTCCTGCCTTCCTTTGAAGCCCCTGGGTGGGTCCAGCCCAGTGTCAGGAGCCTTGCATCAAGGGTGACTGGCAGTTCTCTGGGGCCCATAGAATTCACTGCAGTGAAAATATTAGCTCAGTCATCTGACAACTCATTTTCAAATTTTGTACAAATGGTTTCTTGATGGGAAGAAAAAAAAAATTTTATCTGTGACATTTTGGCAGAATTATATTGAGAAAGGCAGCAGAAGCTGTGCTCATGTTAAATATCAGCCAAGCAAGCGGTCTGCGAGGTACTGCAGTCAGACATGAGTATCAGAAAGCTTAACCCGTGTGCTCACGAGAGCCTGGGGCTTGGCGAATGTTTTTGCACAAGAATTGAACATTGGCTGGGCATGGTGGCGCATGCCTATAATCCCAGCACTTGGGAGGCAGAGGTAGGAGGATCACTGTGAGTTCAAGACCACCCTGAGACTCCATAGTGAACTCCTGGTCAGCCTGGACTAGAGTGCGACCCTATCTCAATAAACAAACAAACAAAAAAAACAACATTTTCTGGTTTAGGCTTCAGTGGTTCTCAGCCATGGACTGTGAGTCCTGGTGTGCATTTAGGGTCTCCTTGGCTGGTAGGCAAGCTGCACTTCTCTAAATCTATTCCCACTGAAGAGGAGTGATTGATGCAATGGTAATAAGACATCACACTGGAGCTGGGGCAGTGTATCAGTTGGTAAGGCACTTGTAAACAAGTGTGAAGGCCTGAGTGTGGATTCTCACTTCCCATGTAAATGCCAGGCAGGCGTGGCAACTCACCTCTAACCCCAGCACTTCGGCGGGGAGAGACTGGGACTCCCTGGGGTGAGCTGGCCAGGTAGACTAGCTGAATCAGTGACCCCTGGGTTCAGGTGAGAGACCCCATCTCAACCAATAAAATGGAAAGTGATGGAAAAAGCAACCCAATGTCACCTGTCATGGTGGCCTTTAATCCCAACACCTGGGAGGCAAAGGTAGGAGGATCGCTGTGAGTTTATTAAGGCCAGCCTGAAACTAGAGTGAGTTCTAGATCAGCGTGGGCTAGAGTGACACACTGTCTTGAACCCCCGCTTCCCCCCCCCAAAGACACCTAAGGGCTGGAAAAATGGCTTAGTGGTTAAGGAACTTGCCTACAAAGCCAAAGGACCCAGGTTCAATTCCCCAGGACTCATGTAAACCAGATGCATAAAGTGGGGGGCATGCATATGGAGTTCATTTGCAGCAGCTGGAGGCCCTGATACACACATTCTCTCTCTCTCTCTCCTCCTCTTCGCCTATTTATCTCTCTCTCAAGTAAAGAAAAATTAAAAAATGACACCCAATGTCTACCTCCTTCCACATGCACACACATGTGCACCTATACATATGAACACACATGCACACACATTGCACATGCCAAAACTAAAAAACAAAAAAAGACTTCATACTGTATGTGTAAGGCATTGTGATGGTTTGATTCAGGTGTCTCCCATAAACTTAGGTGTTCTGAATGGTAGGTTTCCAGCTGATGGAGATTTGGGAATTAATGTGTCCTGGAGGCAGTGTGTTGTTGGGGGCAGGCTTATGGGCATTACAGCCAGTTTCCCCTTGCCAGTGTTTGGCACACTCTCCTGTTGCTATTGTTCACCTTGTGTTGGCCAGGGGATGATGTCCACCCTCTGCTCATGCCATTGTTTTTCCCTGCCATCGTGGAGCTTCCCCTCGAGCCTGTAAGCCAAAATAAACCTTTTTTTCTCACAAGCTGCCCTTGGTTGGGTGATTTCTGCCAGCAATGCGAACCGGACTGCAATAGGCATTGACATTGGAGCTGTCCCTGGGCACCTGCTCTGAGCACCCGGAATTTAACTTTTTTTTAAAAAATATTTTATTTATTTACTTGAGACAGTGAGAAGGGGGGGGGGAGAGAATTGGCACACCAGGGCCTCTAGCCACTGCAAACAAACTCTAGATACATGTGCTATCTTGTGTATCTGGCTTTATGTAGGTACTGGGGAATCGAACCTGTGTCCTTTGGCTTTACAGGCAAGCACCTTAACCATTAAGCCATCTCTCCAGCACCCAAAAAGGTTACACTCTTTATTTTTAACACTTTATGTGTGTACTGGGGATTTGAACCTGGGTCATAAGGCTTTGTAGGCACATGCTTTAATCACTGATCCATGTCTCCAGCCAGGAGTTTACTTTTTAAAAAATATATTATTTATTTGCAAGCAGAGAGAGATAGAGAAGAGAGACAAACAGAGAGAGAGAATGGGCATGCCAGGGCCTGTAGCCACTGCAAATGAACTCCAGACTCATGTGCCCCTTGTGCAGCTGGCTTATGTGGGTTCTGGGGAATCAAACCTGGGTCCTTTGGGCTTTGCAAGTAAGCACCTTAATGGCTATGCCATCTCACCAGCCCTGAGTTTAACTTTTTTTTTTTTTTTTGGTTTTTCGAGGTAGGGTCTCACTCTGGCTCAGGCTGACCTGGAATTCACTATGTAGTCTCAGGGTGGCCTCGAACTCTCAGATCCTCCTACCTCTGCCTCCTGAGTACTGGGATTAAAGGCGTGCGCCACCTTGCCCGGCCTGAGTTTAACTTTTGATACAGGCCACACCACAATCCCAACTGGGCTTTTCCCATAGAGCTATTTATAAATAGCCTCAGATGTTAATTATTAATACATATAAAATATTTATTAAACACTTAATTTATGCCAGGCTCCTGTGCCAGGCACAAGCGAGACAAAGAGGAATCAAATACACCCTTGGTTCTCTAGAAGCTCCTGGTGCACTAAGTAACGGTAGTGACTCACAGATGCAGTGAGGCACACTTACGGAGTGCCTACTGTGTACACTGCACAAACTGGCTCCTGAGTTTGCTTTCCCGTCTGTGGTCTGATTGGCCCGGCTGGGGAGCTATGCCCGGGCTGCTACAGAGAGCTTCCTGGCATGTTCATGCTGCAAGCTGGCTTCTTTTCTTTTCTTTTTTTTTTTTAACAGGGAAAACAAGACGTTTATTAAGAGACATGAAAATGCATAAACTCATTTATAAATTAATGTAATATAATTTATCCAGTGAAAAATAGCCAAAAATCCATGATTAAACTGGATTTCATATTTGAAATGATTACATATTTGATCTCTAGTCATTTCCTTCTCCATGATCTATTCATAGCAGCTGTTTTATAACAGGTCTAGAAAAGGCTATTACAAATAAACATCATATGGCAAGAAACTTCTTTAAGAATTTTCTTTAAAAAACTAATTCAGTGCAAACAAGTTCAGATGACAAGAGATATGGTAAGACCTGAGACTTAACTTCAAAGAATTAGAAAACAAAAATCTTGAACATTTATTCAGTAAGAAATGAAAGGCCAACTACAATTTGATCAGTGAAAAATAATACATGAAACATTCTTAACCAGTGATTGCAATTATTACATTTATAAATGTTCACTCAAGTACTAAGCTCAATAAACATTTGAATTCTCATCAAAAGTGACACCACACTGGCCATATATGGACGATGCTTCTCTTCATATAATACCAATCATGTCAACAGGAGGCAGGAGACTCCTAAAATACTGCTCTTGAGTTTGTTTGATTTTTTTCAGTCTGTATTTTTTAATCTGTAAGGACCCAAGGTCCATCTCACTACAGCTAACTAAAAAGTTATTTCTATAAAATGACTCAGTATTACTAAAACAAACATTCTAAAGCACAAGATTACTAAAAGAAAATAATAATAGTAGGGCAAAAATCTGTTGCCTTTGGCAAGAAATCATTAGTTCCTTGCCAAACGTTGGTGTGCTACTTTGTAGAAACTTAGACCACTTTGGTGTTTACCAAAGAGCTACTTAATAAGAGGAAAAGACTTCACAGTCTACATGACCATACCTAATAGCGATGTCAAAGTTGCATCGAAACCACCATCATTTGCTTGGTTACCGTTTTTAACAAGTCTTCCTTCAAAAAGCTCCCTCTTAATTTTGGCCTGAATCTCAGGCTGTAATAAAAGTGCCCTTATCTGTTTAACTTTGGACTTCCTTTCTCGATGTAAAGCTTCATGAATTAAGTCTTGGTTTCCAATTGGTTTCTTGCCAATCACGACTGAAGACTCACAGTGGAAGTAGCCATCACTTCACTTCTCCTTCAACATGGAGCACAGGTCTATGCGGTAGAACATTTCTTCTCCAAATCTGTGGTTGATAAATTTTTCATACAATCCAAGCTCTATTTTTTTCACTCCTTTCTTCCGGAGCACTGGTGCTTTTGACAGTTTCATGAAGGTCAAGTGAGGCTTGAAACTTCTGTTTTCTCCTGCCAGGATGCCTTTTTCTTGAAAAGTTCTTTTTGCAGCCTCTGCTATCTCCAGGAGCGGCTTGATGTGATCTCCTTCTGCCAGCTTCACAAAGCCAACCTGACTTCCGAAGGTGTCAATCCCCTGGAAGGGCAAGATCAAGTGTTTCCCTTTGAGGATTTCCTCTATGGATGGCTTTAATTCCAAGAGTGCATCAATACCAGTGATGACTTCATCTTCATTTAGTAACTGCATCACCAGCAGGGTACTATGAAAGGAGCCATCACCAACCATTGCTTTGGCCAGTCGCTCATCTTGTTGTATTATTGCATTTTGCAGGATTTTAATTCCTCCGGTAATCTTTTTGTTGGTGATTGGAATGGATAGGAAATAGTTTGGTTGATAATCTTTCTGCTTTTTTTTTTTCCTCTTCTTTATTTGATCACTCTTGATCAATTCATTTTCTTTACTTCTCTTCGAATTTACTTGTGGTATATCAGTGATTTCATAATCATCTTTAATATCTATCGTAGCAAACGGCATATTTATTAGAGAATCCAATACTTTGCCTTCAAGTTCTTCTGACATTTCACTTTTTCTTGACATATCTTCACACTCACTGGAATTTATTCCTCAGGATATGGGCTGGACGGTCCAACAGTGGCTGCTGGAGGTTGGAGAGTCTGAGAAGCCTGCTGCTCAGTCCACAGCGCTGGATACCTCAGTGGTCCCGATCTGGAGCTGAAGGTCTGGAAGATTCCTGGAGAGCAGCTGGTCTTCAGTCTTAGTTGGACAGCTAAAGAAGGTGGGTTCTGATGTCCATGAGGACGGCAGCAACAGGGTGGATGGGCTCACCAGTGAGGAGCATGGTAGGCAAAAGGCCCCGCTTTTTCCTGAAGTCTTTTTTTTTTTTTTTTTTTTTAATTTTTATTAACATTTTCCATGATTATAAAATATATCCCATGGTAATTCCCTCCCTCCCCACCCCCACACTTTCCCGTTTGAAATTCCATTCTCAATCATATTACCTCCCCATTACAATCATTGTAATTACATATATACAATATCAACCTATTAAGTATCTTCCTCCCTTCCTTTCTCCACCCTTTATGTCTCCTTTTCAACTTACTGGCCTCTGCTACTAAGTATTTTCATTCTCACAGAGAAGCCCAGTCATCTGTAGCTAGGATCCCCATATGAGGGAGAACATGTGGCGCTTGGCTTTCTGGGCCTGGGTTACCTGACTTAGTATAATACTTTCCAGGTCCATCCATTTTTCTGCAAATTTCATAACTTCATTTTTCTTTACCGCTGAGTAGAACTCCATTGTATAAATGTACCACATCTTCATTATCCACTCATCTGTTGAGGGACATCTAGGCTGGTTCCATTTCCCAGCTATTATAAATTGAGCAGCAATAAACATGGTTGAGCATGTACTTCTAAGGAAATGAGATGAGTCCTTTGGATATATGCCCAGGAGTGCTATAGCTGGGTCATATGGTAGATCAATCTCTAGCTGCTTTAGGAACCTCCACACTGTTTTCCACAATGGCTGGACCAGATTGCATTCCCACCAGCAGTGCAGAAGGGTTCCTTTTTTTCCACATCCCCGCCAACATTTATGATCATTTGTTTTCATGATGGTGGCCAATCTGACAGGAGTGAGATGGAATCTCAATGTAGTTTTAATCTGCATTTCCCTGATGACTAGTGACGTAGAACATTTTTTTAGGTGCTTATATGCCATTCGTATTTCTTCCTTTGAGAACTCTCTATTTAGCTCCTTAGCCCATTTTTTGATTGGCCTGTTTGATTCCTTATTAGTTAACTTTTTGAGTTCTTTGTATATCCTAGATATTAATCCTCTATCAGATATATAGCTGGCGAAGATTTTTTCCCATTCTGTAGGTTGCCTCTTTGCTTTTTTCACTGTGTCCTTTGCGGTGCAAAATCTTTGTAATTTCATTAGGTCCCAGTGGTTAATCTGTGGTTTTATTGCCTGAGCAATTGGTGTTGTATTCAGAAAGTCTTTGTCAAGACCAATATGTTGAAGGGTTTCCCCTACTTTTTCCTCTAGCAGTTTCAAAGTTTCTGGTCTGATGTTAAGGTCTTTTATCCATTTGGACTTAATTCTTGTGCATGGCGAGAGAGAAGAATCTATTTTCATCCTTCTGCAGATATTTATCCAGTTTTCAAAACACCATTTGCTGAAGAGGCTGTCTCTTCTCCAATGAGTATTTTTGGCATTTTTATCGAATATCAGGTGGCTATAGCTACTTGAGCTTACATCCGGGTCCTCTATTCTGTTCCACTGATCTACATGTCTGTTTTTGTGCCAGTACCATGCTGTTTTTGTTACTATGGCTCTGTAGTATAGTTTAAAATCAGGTATGGTGATACCACCAGCCTCTTTTTTGTTGCTCAGTATTATTTTAGATATTCGAGGTTTTTTATGATTCCAAATGAATTTTTGGATTGTTTTTTCTATTTCCATGAAGAAAGCCTTTGGAATTTTGATAGGGATTGCATTAAATGTGTAGATTGCTTTAGGTAAGATTGTCATTTTCACGATATTGATTCTTCCAAGCCAGGAACAAGGGATGTTTCTCCACTTTCTAGTGTCTTCTGCAATTTCTCGCTTGAGTGTCTTAAAGTTCTCATTGTATAGATTCTTTACTTCCTTAGTTAGGTTTATTCCAAGGTATTTTATTTTTTTTGATGCAATTGTGAATGGGAGTGATTCTCTGATTTCATCCTCTGTGTGTTTGTTGTTAGCATATACGAAGGCTACTGATTTCTGTGTATTTATTTTGTATCCTGCTACATTGCTGTAGGTTTTGATCAGCTCTAACAGCTTGCTAGTAGAGTCTTTAGGGTCCTTTATGTATAGAATCATGTCATCTGCAAATAATGATAACTTGATTTCTTCCTTTCCAATTTGTATCCCTTTTATGTGTGTCTCTTCCCTTATTGCTATGGCTAAGACTTCCAAAACTATATTAAATAGAAGTGGAGACAGTGGACACCCTTGTCTTGTTCCTGATTTTAGTGGAAAAGCTTCCAGTTTTTCCCCATTTAGTAATATGTTGGCTGTAGGCTTGTCATAAATAGCCTTTATTATATTGAGATATGTTCCTTCTATTCCCAGTCTCTGTAGGACTTTTATCATGAAGGGATGTTGGATTTTGTCAAATGCTTTCTCTGCATCTAATGAGATGATCATGTGATTTTTGTCCTTCAACCCATTTATGTAATGTATTACATTTATAGATTTGCGTATGTTGAACCATCCCTGCATCTCTGGGATAAAGCCTACTTGGTCAGGGTGAATGATCTTTTTGATATACTCTTGTATTCTGTTTGCCAATATTTTGTTGAGAATTTTTGCATCTATGTTCATGAGGGAGATTGGTCTGTAATTTTCTTTTTTTGTTCTATCTTTGCCTGGTTTTGGTATCAGGGTGATGCTGGCCTCATAGAAGGAGTTTGGTAGGATTCCTTCTTTTTCTATTTCCTGGAAAAGCTTAAGAAGCAATGGTGTTAGCTCTTCCTTAAAAGTCTGGTAAAATTCAGCAGTGAATCCATCCGGGCCTGGGCTTTTTTTAGTTGGGAGATTATTGATAACTGCTCGGATCTCCATGTTTGTTATAGGTCTATTTAAGTGATTAATCTCATTTTGATTTAATTTAGGTAGGTCATATAGATCAAGGAAATCATCCATTTCTTTCAGATTTTCATACTTTGTGGAGTATATGCTTTTATAGTATGTCCCTATAATTTTTTGAATTTCTCTGGAATCTGTTGTGATGTTACCTTGTTCATCTCTGATTTTATTAATTTGTGTCTCTTCTCTCTTTCTTTTGGTCAGATTTGCTAAGGGTTTATCAATCTTGTTTATCCTTTCAAAGAACCAACTCTTTGTTTCATTAATTCTTTGGATTGTTCTTTTTGTTTCTATTTCATTAATTTCTGCCCTAATCTTTATTATTTCTTCCCGTCTACTACTTTTTGGTTTGCCTTGTTCTTCTTTTTCCAAGGCTTTAAGGCGAAGCATTAGGTCATTTACTTGCGACCTTTCTACTTTCTTAATATAGGCACTTAAGGCTATAAATTTACCTCTTAGAACTGCCTTCATTGTGTCCCAGAGATTTTGGTATGTTGTGTTCTCATTATCATTTGACTCTATAAATTTTTTGATTTCCTTTTTGATTTCTTCATTGACCCACTCATCATTTAGTAGTGTATTGTTTAGTTTCCATGATTTTGTGTATGCTCTATAGCCTTTCTTGCTACTGATTTGTAGTTTAATTCCATTGTGGTCAGATAGAATGCAAGGAATTATTTCAATTTTCCTGAATTTGTTAAGATTTGCTTTGTGTCCTAATATATGGTCTATTTTAGAGAATGTTCCATGTGCTGCTGAAAAGAATGTATATTCTGCAGCCTTTGGATGAAATGTCCTGTATATATCTGTTAGGTCCATTCCTTCTATGACCTCATTTAGTCCAGATGCCTCTCTGTTTATTCTTTCCCTGGATGACCTGTCAATTGATGAGAGTGGGGTGTTAAAGTCACCCACCACCACCGTGTTTGGTGTTATCTGTGACCTTAGTTCTAATAGTGTTTGTTTGACGAATTTGGGAGCCCCCATATTAGGTGCATATATGTTTAGGATTGTAATGTCCTCCTGTTGTAGTGTGCCCTTAATCAATATAAAGTGACCTTCCTTATCTTTTTTGACTAACTTCGGACTAAAGTCCACCCTGTCTGATATTAGGATAGCAACCCCTGCTTGTTTTCTAGGCCCATTTGCTTGAAACACCGTCTTCCAACCTTTCACCCTAAGATAATGTCTATCCTTTGTAGAAAGGTGAGTTTCTTGAAGACAACAAATTGTAGGATCCTGCTTTTTAACCCAGTCTGCAAATCTATGTCTTTTCGTTGGGGCATTGAGACCGTTGATATTAAGAGATATTATTGAAAGGTGTGTATTTATGTTTGCCATTTGTGTGTGTGTGTGTGTGTGTTACTTGTTCTACCTGTGCTCTCTTCTGTTAACTGGTATTTGAGTATGGCTGGTTTTTTCTAGGTTCCTTATATGTGTGCTTTTCCTTTTGTTCAGCATGGAGGATTCTATCAAGTATTTTCTGTAGAGCTGGTTTTGTCTTCAGATATTCCTTTAACCTGCTTTTGTCATGGAATGTCTTTATTTCTCCATCTATTTGGATGGATAACTTTGCAGGATAAAGTAACCTTGGTTGACAGTTGTTATCTTTCAGAACTTGGAATATATCACTCCAGGCCCTTCTGGCTTTAAAAGTTTGTGTTGAATAATCTGCTGTGATCCTGATGGGCTTGCTTTTGTAGGTAACTTGATTTTTCTCTCTAACTGCTTTCAATATTTTTTCTTTGGTTTGTGTGTTTGGAAGTTTGAGTATAATGTGGCGAGGAGAGTTTCTTTCTGGGTTTTGTCTGGCTGGGGTTCTAAAGGCTTCCTGTATCTGTATTGGCACCTCTTTCCCAATTTGGGGAAAATTTTCCTCTATGATTTTGTTGAAGATGCCTACTATGCCTCTGGAGTGGAATTCTTCTCCTTCTACTATGCCCTGAATTCTTATATTGGATCTTTTCATAGTGTCCCGAATATTTTGAAATTCCCACTCATACTTTTCTATAAGTTTGTCTTTCTCTTTGTTGGACTGCATTAGGTCTGCCACCTGATCTTCTAGCTTAGATATTCTGTCCTCTCCCTCATCCATCCTACTGGTGAGATTTTCTACAGAGTTTTTTATTTCATTAACTGTGTTCTTCATTGCTAGTAATTCTGACTGGTTTTTCTTTATTATTTCTATTTCTCTATTTATGTCTTGTATTGCCTTCTTTATTTCATTAAATTGGTGTCCTGCCTCTTCTTTGATTCCTTTGATTTCCTCTTTGATTTCCTCTTTGATTTCTTCTTTGATTGTTTTCATGTGTTCTTTGACCTCTTTGAACATATTTATAATTATTCTTTTGAACTCTTTCTCAGGCATTTCCTCTAACTCTTTCTCACTGGAGGACATTTCTGATGCATTAATACTTTTAGGTGGATTTATATCGTCTTGCTTTTTAGTGTTTCTTGTGTTATAATGTATATATTTTTGCATCTTGGATTAAGTTAATGCTTGGATTTTCTAGCTAGCTGTGTATTCTTAGCTGTATCAATTGATTTGATGTAATATATTTTCAGGGTAGGACCTTAAGGTATTAGGTGTGGCTCTTAAGACTCTCAGAGTATCTACAAAGATGTTCTTAGGGGTTGAGTTTCCCTGCTATAGGAGTATTCAAGCAGGCTGAGTGGAATAATATACTGGTAGATTCTAAAATTTAACTAAACACTGTACCCATTCCATCAAAAACAGCCCCGAGTATGTATGCAAGAGTAGTTATTATAATGACCAGATCCTCTATCAACAAAGAGGTTTAGATTTCTGGTCTGTTGAGGTATCCAAGTCAGCTTGTGACCAAGTGAGACCCTTCCCTGGTGCAATCCCAGTTACCTTGGGTGATTGTGGTCTCAGTCAAGTTGCTGCCTGGGTCGTCGGGCTGCTGTTCTGATTTCTGGAGCTGGGCACTTGCTTTTCCTACGGGGCAAACTGAGTCGCTGCTGCCACCTCTGCAGCTGTTGTAGCTGCCTCCCCCGGAGCCCCCACCGCTGCTGAAGCTGCCGTTGCCGTGTCCACCGCTGCTGCTCACCCCGAAGCCGCTCCTGGGTCCGCTGCTTTGTTGCCGTGTCCACCGCTGCTGCTCACCCCGAAGCCGCTCCTGGGTCCGCTGCTTCTGGGGCCACTGGTACCGGTGCTGGAGCCGCTGAAGTTGCTGCCGAATTCTGCTCCTGCTTGGGTCCTGCCGTCAGCCCAAGTTGGCGTGGCCGGGTCCCGGGCCGCTGCTGTGTTCGCTGGAGCTGGGTTCAGGCGGCAGGGGAGGGGAGGGAGCCGCGCTGTTCTGGTTGTATCGTTTCTCCACGTGTGCTTTTACCTCGCGGTCTGCTCCTCCCTCCGCTGCTCGCTGCCGCTCTCCCCTCACGTTTCCCGAGTTGCGGAGAGCGCGGTGTGAGGGGAAAATCCCGCACCTGGCTTGTCCTGCGGCTCGAGCCGAGAGTCCGGCGGTTTTCTGCCGCTCCGCGGTTGCGGCGGGTAGCTGAGCCGCCCCGGGCCGCTGTTCCCGCCTGTGCAGGCTCTGGATGCTCTGGAACTCTTCCACTTCTCCGCTGCCGCCTCAACTTCCTATACACCTCACTTTTTAGTAAAAGTGTGTATTTTGCTGAGTTTTTTTTGGTCTTTTCCCCCCCAGGCTGCTTTGGCGTGGTACCTACGCCGCCATCTTAACCGGAAGTCTTTCCTGAAGTCTTTTTATACATCGATCTGGCTTCTTTTCTTGACTCTCCCCGTCTTCTGATCACATGGTTTGGGGCACGTCATGTCCTTTTCCCGGACCTTCCTCTTCCCCTGTAGAAATGAGCAAATGAGAAGTGGGGTAAAGGGCTTCTCAACCAGTGATAGCATCAGACATTTATTAAGCACCGACGGTGTGCAGAATCGGTACTCCTTCATTGCCAAGCGACCCCATTTAATATTACCCACATTCCTATGAGAGAGGGACTTAAAATCATCCCCATTTTACCTAGATGTTATAGCACATTCCTGTAGTCCCAGGGGTTTGGGAGACTGAGACAGTAGCATATGAAGTTTGAGGCCAGTCTGGGAAACATAGCATGAACCCACCTCAAAAATAAAACTAGGGGGCTGGAGAGATGGCTTAGCGGTTAAGTGCTCGCTTATGAAGCCTATGGACCCCGGTTCGAGTCTCGGTTCCCCAGGTCCCACGTTAGCCAGATGCACAAGGGGGCGCATGTGTGTGGAGTTCGTATGCAGTGGCTGGAAGCCCTGGCGCGCCCATTCTCTCCCTCTCCCTCTACCTGTCTTTCTCTCTGTGTCTGTTGCTCTCAAATAAATAAATAAAAAATAGAAAAAAAATGAACAAAAAAAAAATTAAAAAAAAAAAAGAAAAACCAAATAAAATAAAATAAAATAAAACTAGGGCCAGGCCAGGTGTGGTGGTGCACGCCTTTAATCCCAGCATTTAGGAGGCAGAGGTAGGAGGGTTGCCCTGAGTTCAAGGCCACCCTGAGACTACATAGTTAATTCCAGGTCAGCCTGGACCAGAGTGAGACCCTACATTGAAACACCAAAAACCAAAAACCAAACAAAACAAAAAAACTAGGGCCAGGTGTGGTGTAACCCTTTAATCCCAGTGCTTAGGAGGCAGAGGTAAGAGGCTCACCACGAGTTCAAGGCCAGCCAGCTGAAAGTGAATTCCAGGTCAGCCTGAACTAGAGTGACACACTACCTTGAAGAAGAAAAGAAAGAAATAGCCGGGCGTGGTGGTGCACGCCTTTAATCCCAGTGCTTGGGAGGCAGAGGTACGAGGATCACCATGAGTTTGAGGCTACCTTGAGACTGCATAATGAATTCCAGGTCAGCCTGAGCTAGAGTGAAACCCTACCTCAAAAATCCAAAAAGAAAAAAGAAAAGAAAGAAAGAAAACCAGGGCTGGGAAGATGACTCAGTGGTTCAGTGTTGCTCGCTGCATAAGCACAAGGGCCCGAGGGAGCCCAAGACCGCCTGCGCGCATAGCTCTAGAGCCCATGTAAGACCACTGGGCCTGGCCACACATACTTGTAACCCCGTCCCTCAGGGGAGCAGAGACTCCAGGATCCTCAGAGCCTCCAGAGCTCTGGAATCATAAACAAATGAGTGATGGAGCAAGACACCACACATCCCACTTCGGCCATTTGGGCAAACATTTGGGGCGCTACAAGGGCGCGTATATACACTATTTACACAGCACACCCTCTGCATTACACATACACATACAAGCAAAAACAACAAAAAAGGTCTAGAGAGATGGCTTAGTAGTTAAGGTCCTTGTCTGCAAAGCCTAAGGACCCAGTTTCAATTCTCCAGTACCCATGTTAAGCCAGATGCAAAAGGTAGTGCATGCATCTGGAGTTCGTTTGCAATGACTAGAGGCCATGGTGTACAGATTCTCTCTCTCTCTCTCTCTCAAATAAATAAAATAATATTAAAAAATGTTTTCTGGGCATGTGCACGCCTTTAATCCCAGCACTTGGGATGCAGAGGTAGGAGGACCACTGTGAGTTTGAGGCCACCCTGAGGGACTACATAGTGAATTCCAGGTTAGCCTGAGCTAGAGTGAGACCATACCTTGTAAAATAAAAAAATTAATAAAAAATAGACATATTAACAAAATTGAGAGTTTGGGTAGCTGTGTAGCCCATTGGGGGAGAAAGCTCATCAACAGTCTTTTTTTTTTTTGTTTTTCAAGGTAGGGTCTCACTCTTGTCCAGGCTGACCTGGAAATCACTCTGTAGTCTCAGGGCGGCCTTGAACTCACGGTGATCCTCCTACCTCTGCCTCCCGAGTGCTGGGATTAAAGGCGTGCGCCACCACGCCCGGCTCTCATCAACAGTCTTAACCAGCAGTGGACCCTATAAGCTTTATGGCTGGCTAGCCAGGCCACATGTGTCAACTGGTGCAATGGTGGCTCTTGGCACTGCCAAAGAACTCCAGATGCATGTACCACTTTGTGCATCTGCCTTTACGGGTTTACTGGGGATTTGAACCTGGGCCACCAGTCTTTGCAAGCAAGTACCTTTAACCATTGAGCCATCTGCCCAGGCCCCAATGGCAGATATTTTGTATGTCCTTCCATAATATGATTCCTACGCTCTTTCATGGGTTCAGGCTGGACTGGATACATCATACTGCAGCTACTAATGTGGGATGGATGGGTAGCCTTTCTCCCTTCCTTTCTTTTTTTTTTTTTGATTTATTATTTTTTTAAAAATTTATTTATTTATTTGAGAGCGACAGACAGAGAAAGAGGCAGAGAGAGAGAGAGAATGGGTGCACCAGGGTCTCCAGCCACTGCAAACGAACTCCAGATGCATGGGCCACCTTGTGCATCTGGCTTACGTGGGTCCTGGGGAATCAAGCCTCAAACCAGGGTCCTTAAGCTTCACAGACAAACACTTAACCATTAAGCCATCTTTTCAGTCTCTCTTTCTTTCTCTCTCTCTCTCTCTCTCTCTTCCTTTCTTTGGTGTTTTTGAGGTAGGGTCTCACTCTAGCCCAGGCTGACCAGGAGGGCCTCAAACTCACAGTGATCTTCCTTTCTCTGCCTCCTGAGTGCTAAGATTTATGGTTTGTGCCACCACGCCAAGCTCTGGATCTTTCTTGAAATTCAAGTGATTGGTACCAAGTGATCTAATGGCCTTCAGAATCTTGGGGCCTGATATAGGGTCATGGCTCACACCTGTACTCCCAATACTGGGCTGCTCAGTGAGATCTAGTCTCCAAAGCAGAAAACAAAGCACAAAAAGAAAGTCTTGGTCTGGAGAGATGGCTTAGGGATTAAGTGCTCGTCTGTGAAGCCTAAGGACCCCGGTTTGAGACTCAGTTCCCCAGGACCCACATTAGCCAGATGCACATGGTGGTGCATGCATCTGGAGTTCATTTGCACTGGCTGGAGGCCCTGGCGTGCCCATTCTCTCTATCTATCCGCCCCTTTCTCTCTCTGTCTGTCACTCTCAAATAAATAAAAAATAAACAAAAAAGAGAGTCTTGGAGGTCCCTTCCATCACGGGAAACTTCAGCTCCGTGTTGACTTGGCTGAGGTGCGTGTGGAGGCAGCACCTGTTGATGGCTGAGCGGAGCTGTGCTCATAGCTTTTTCCAAGATGCCTTCAGGAAAGAAATGTGCGAGCTCTAGCTTCACAAAGAGGGCCTCTTGGGAGGGACAGCAGAGCCTGACAAGCAGTGGATTTCTTGCTATCGTTTGTCGCCACTGGAGGTTGGGAACAGACTGTCCAACTCTGCCCACTCCTAAGGGTTTCTCAAAGGCGTTTTCAGTCAGTTTCATTTGTTATCAGGAACTCCTGCAATAAGAAAAATAAAGAATAACATTTGCAAATAACCCTCTATTACTTAAGGCTTTTTCCATTTCCATTGTATTCTGGAAGAACTTACCAAGCACAGCAAAGCCAGACAGTGGGCTTCACAACTGAGGACCAGGAGACACAGACAAGCTTTCCCTGGGTCTGCTGCTCAAGCCAGAGGGCAGCTTTCTGGAGAAGCCTTTGAAGTGATTGCTCAGAAGGCTCCAGATGAAATCTCAGTGATAAACTTGGGAGGAAGACTACTATTAAGAACCAGAAAACTCTGTAAAGCAGAGGCTAGCATTCCAGTGCTGCCCGTCACGGAGGAGACCTGAAATCAGCACGTGCAGCTCACAGATATTTTATCTTTAAAGATAACGTTTGAGCTTTGCGTGATCATGTGTATCTGTCATCCTAGCTACTTGGAAGGCTGGCTTAGGCCTAGAAGTAAGGGACCACCCTGAGCCACATAGTAAGACCTGCATCTAGAAGGAAGGAAGGAAGGAAGGAAGGAAGAAAGGAAGGAAAGAAGGAAGAGAGGGAAAGAAAGAGAAGGTAAAGGAAGGAAAGCACAGAGCTGGCACATAGTAAGATCTTTCTCACAAAAAAAGTGGGGGGTTGGAGAGATGGCTCAATGGTTAAAGGCACTTACTTTCAAAACCTGATGGCCTGGGTTTGATTCCCCAGTCCCCACGTTTTAAAGCCAGATGCACACAGCAGTGTGTGTGTGTGAGTTCATTTGCAGCAGCTAGAGGCCTGCCACTCCCATTCCTTCTCTCTCTTTTCTTGCAAATAAATAACAAAAATAAAAAACAAACAAAAAATAGGGCCAGGGAGATGCTCAGTGGAGAAAGTGTTTGCCAAACAAGTTTGAGGACCCGAACTTGAATCCCTGGGTTCCATGTAAAGTCGGAGTAATCCCAGCATGGGGAGAAGAGAGACAGGAGAAGCACTTGGAAACTTGCAGGTCAGCTCGCCCTGCAAACAGCAGTGAACCGCATGAATGATGAGAACCCCTGCCTCAAACTAGGTGGAAGAGGAGGACCCAGCCAGGAGTGGCGGCGCACTCGGAAGGCAGAGGTAGAAGGATCGCCGTGAGTTTGAGGCCACTCTGAGAATACAGAGTGAATTCCAGGCCAGCCTAGACTAGAGTGAAACCCTACCTGGGGGAGAGGGGAAGAGGAGGACCCAACCCCAAAGTTGTCTCTGACATCGACACACGCATGATGGCATGAATATGCCTGTAGCCTTGTACATGAACACTCACACACAAAATAATACAGGAAAAAGGCTCAAAAATGGTGTGCTGGAGAGATGGCTTAGCAGTTAAAGGCACTTGCCTGGAAGCCTAAGGACTCAGGTTCGATTTCCCAGTACCCACGTAGGCCAGACGCACAAGGGGGAGCATGCATCTGGAATTCATTTGCAGTGGCTGAAGGCCCTGTTGTGCCCATTCTCTCTGTCTCTTCCCCTCTCTCTCAAATAAATAAATAAATATTTTTAAAAATGGTGAACAAACATGTCAGTGAAATCCAAACCACACTGGGCCAGGCATATTGGCTTGTGACCTTCATCTCAGTGCACTGGTCACTAAGTAGAAGACTCAATGTGGGCTCAAGGCCATCTTGGGTTACAGAGTGAGACTGTCTCAAAAACCAAAAATCAGGGCTGGAGAGATGGCTTAGCAACTAAGGTGTTTGCCTGTGAAGACTCAGGACCTAGGTTCAACCTCCCAGAACCCACATAAGCCAGATGTACATAGCATAGTGGTGCATGTGTCTGTAGTTTGTTTGCAGTGGCAGGAAGCCCTGGTGCATCCATTCTCTCTCTCTCTAATAAATTAAATTTTTTTTGTTGTTTTTTCGAGGTAGGTCTTGCTGTAGCCCAGGCTGACCTGGAATTCACTATGTAGTCTCAGAGTGGGCGTAAACTCATGGTGATCCTCCCATCTCTGCCTCCAGAGTCCTGGGATTAAAGGTGTGTACCACCATGCCCAGTGGAATACTATAATTTGTGACAATATGAATGGACCTGGAAGACATTATGCTAAGTGAAAGAAGTTAGCCACCGGACTAGTACCATATGATTCCATTTATACAAAGCATAGTAAAGTTATATAAGCAGAAATGATAATCACGGCTGCCAGACCTGGGAGAAGAGGAAAAGCATTGATGTTCAATGGAGATAAAGTTACTCACACGAAATTACTAAACTTTGGATATCTACCATACGATGTAATGTTTGGAGGTAACAATACAGTGCTTACTTATGTGGGGGCTGGGAAATAGCTTAGTGGTAGAGTGTTTATCTAGCATGTGTGGGGCCCTGGGTTCAATCCCCAGTGTAGGGGCGGGGGTTAAAAATGGGCTAGCTCAGACTGGGCATGGTGGCACATGCCTGTAGTTCCAGCACTCAGAGGCAGAGGAAGGAGGGTGGCCATAAAGTCGAGGCCTGAGACTACATAGGTCTTTAATCCCAGCTACTTGGGAAGCTGAGAAAGGAGCATTATAAATTCAATGCTTGAATGGGCTACAGAGTGAATTATTGCCAATATGGGCAAACTAGTAGGTCCTCCTCTCAAAAGTAAAACAGAAAAACAAAAGAAGCTGGTGGCTGAGAGAGGTGGCACATGCCTTCAATCCCAGCACTCTGGAGGCTGAGGTAGGAGGATCACTGTGAGTTCAAGGCCACCTTGAGACTACATAGTGAATCCCAGGTCAGCCTGTAGCTGGAGTGAGACGCTACCTTGAAAAACCAATAATAAATAAATAAATAAATAAATAAAAGGCTGGAGAAATGGCTTAGCTGTTAAGGCACTTGCCTGCACCTGTGAAGCCTAAGGACCTGGGTTTGAGTGCCCAATACCCACGTAAGGCAGATGCACAAGGTAAAGTTCATTTGCAGTGGCTAAAGGCCCCGTACACCTATTCTCTCTGCCTTTCTCTCTCAAATAAACAAATTTTTAAAAAGAAAGAAAGCCCAGCGTGGTGGCACACGCCTTTAATCCCAGCACTCAGGAGGCAGAGGTAGGAGGTTCACAGTGAGTTTGAGGCCACCCTGAGACTCCATAGTGAATTTCATGTCAGCCTGGGCTAGAGTGAGACCCTACCTCAAAAAAGCAAAAAAAGAAAACAAAAGGCACATTAGAAATTGGAATCATACAGAATAAAGATTGGAAGATATAAATCAAAATATGAATCTTTATGTATTGTCTCTATTTTCTAAGATTAATTCTCACCGGTTATAAAAATATTTTTATTATTTATTTAAGAAAGAGAGAGAGGGAGAAAAGACAGAACAGGCCTATTGTAGACTGTAAACAAATTCCAACCATGTGGCACTTTGTGCTTCTGGTTTTACGTGCGTACTAGGGAACTGAGGCCAGACCAGCAGACTTTGCAAACAAATGCCTGTACCACTGAGCCATCTCTACAGCCCCCACCATAGTTTTGTAATCAGCAAGTTTCTTGCTTATTTTTTTAATTATTTTTTTTTTGAGAGAGAAAGAGGCAGAGAGCACACACGTGTGTGTGTGTGTGTGTGTGTGTGTGTGTGTGTGTGTGCGCGCGCGCGCACTAGCAGGGCCCTCAGCTGCTACAGACAAATCGCAGACACGTGTGCCCCCTTGTGTGCTTGTGTTACTATGCGCCTGGCTGTGTGGAGCCTGGAGATTTGAACATGAGTTCTTAGGCTTCCCAGGCAAGCACCTGAACCGCTAAGCCACCTCCCAGCCCTTATTTATTAATAATTTATTTTAATTTCTTGCTGACTTTTTTTTTTTTCCAGGTAGGGTCCCACTCTATCTCAGGTTGACCTGGATTCACTATGTAGTTTCAAGGTGGCCTCAAACGCCTGGAGACCCTCCTACCTCTGCCTCCCGAGTGCTGGGATTGAAGGCGTGTGCCGCCACACCCTGGTTGTCTGTTATAATTTTAAAAGTATACATTACACTACTTTTAAAATTAAAGGGGATAAGTAGAAGAGCAGATTAATTGGGGTGAAAAGGCCCAAGTGAGGTCAGGGGAAGAGATTGAGTAAAGGAAAGTTGGAGGGAGGGCTAATCAAAATCTAAGGATATAAATAAGTCATATAGAAACCTACTTTTTTGGACAATAGAATTCTCAGGAGCCGTAGATTGTTACTAGAAAATTTTCAGTGCCAGGGATGGGATACCTTCCAGTGAGTTGTTGGCCAGGAAGGTCCCTGATGTCCCCAGAACATTACAGGCCATTGCTGAGGCCCTTGGTTTCCCACTAGGAATAGATGGTAGGACCCTATTGCTGAAGACTCCACATACTTGGGCTGCAAGGTCACTGAGAAATCCTGCTGGAGCTGAGCTGAAAACCTCCTCCATGTAGACCAGCTGACAGAAAGCTGGAAGAAGCCATTCTACATGCAGTTCAATGGGAGAGAGAGAAATCACCAGTGAAGACACCCAACAGTGGACACTGCAAACCTTATATTTGGCCAGCCAGGCCAAATGAGCCAACAGGTGCAATATTGACACATCTGTTAGGGGGGAAACCAACTGCCCTTTAATTTGACTAGAGGCTGGCTCCATGGGAGAGAATACCTCCCTGATACAGGGGTAGTCATGAGCCCTAGGAGTGTAACATCTGCTGCTGTCTGGCTAAATGTGTATACTATGCTCACTGTTGCAGTCAGGTTCAGAATTGCTGGTAGAAATCACCTAACCAAGAGCAGCTGTGGGGAGAAGATGTTTATTTTGGCTTACAGGCTTGAGGAGGAAGCTCCATGATGGAAGGGAAAATGATGGCATGAGCAGAGGGTGGACATCACCCCCTGGCCAACATAAAGTGGACCAGAGCAACAGGAGAGTGTGCCAAATACTGGCAAGGGGAAACTGGCTGTAACACCCACAAGCCCACCCCCAACAATACACTCTCTCCAGGAGGCGTCAATTCCCAAATCTCCATCAGCTGGGAACCCAGCACTCAGAACACCCAAGTTTATGGAGGACACCCAAATCAAACCACCACATTCACCAAACTGCCCAGTAAGCACTTCTCTTAATGTTCATACCCATATATTAATGCTACTCTCACTTTTGGTTAGAGAGCCTTCTCTTTTCAGATGGCAATGACCTTGGGATGACTCGGGAGGCACCATGGTGCTAAGAAGAAGAGACAGAGGAGCGCTCAGCACTGAAATATCTCTAACACACCTTCCAAGGCTCAGGATCCATTGTGGAAGAGGTGGTGGAAAGAATGTAAGAGCCAAAGGAAGCGTAGGGCTCCTTACAATGTGCTTCTGCAGACACAAAATTGTCTGGATATCTATGACCTCACAGTGCCTGACACTACCTACACAAGACCATCATAATAGGAGGAAAAGATGACATCAGAATAAAAGAGAGACTGATTGAGGGGAAGGGGATATGATGGAGAATGGAGTTTCAAAGGGGAAAACGGGGGGGAAGGAGGGACTTATGGGACATTGTTTATACTCATGGAAGTTGTCAATAAAAAATTAAATTAAAGGGGAAGAAGGAATGAAAGCAAAGTATGGACACTTCAACCTGTTTCCTTTGAAGCCCACCAAATGTCTTTCAAGACTGTGTGTTGTGAAGGAGACAATATAAACAGCGCGTGCTGGGCTGGAGAGATGCCTCAGCAGTTAAGGCACTTGTCTGCCAAGCCGGACAACCTTGGTTTGCTTCCCCAGTACCCATGTAAAGCCAGACGCACAAAGTGGCTCATGCATCTGCAGTTGGTTTTCAGTGGCAGGAGACCTTGGCACGTCTATTCTCTCTCTCTCTTTCTCTTAGTCTGTATCTCTCTGCTTGAAAATAAATAAATAAGTAATAAAAATACTTAACACAAGTAAAAGCATGTGCCAGCATCTGGGCTGGAAGTCTTTTAAAAAATATATTTATTTATTTGCAAGCAGAAAGAGAGAGAGAGAGAGAGAGAGGCGAGCATGTCAGGGCCTCTAGCCACTGCAAACCAGTTTCAGCTGCATGCCCCCTCCTTGTGCATCTGGCTTACGTGGGTCCTGGGGAATCAAACCTGGGTCCTTTGGCTTCACAGGCAAGTGCCTTAACCACTCAGCAATCTCTCCAGCCCTGGAAGCGCTTTCATCTGGGGTTGTCAGTGCCATGGGTTGCAGGGTGTTCTGAGGAGATGTGCGCAACGTGGTGTAGCAGACGGGATAGGGCAAGGGGCTCCAGCGGGAGGCCCCTCCTGCACGAGGCAGCCTCTGCGCATTTTCAGAACAGACCCTGTTCAGCAGCGGAGACCCTGGGTGCTGCTTCTGCTCTGGCAAAGGAGGTGTCAGGGTTTGGAGGGTCTCCCAAGTGTGCCAGAGGAGGGCTCTGTATTATCCACAGACAACACGCTTACAGAGCAGCCTGCTCACTGCCGCGCAAACACAGCCTCCCCTGGGCCCCCTACAGTGGAACACGCCGCCCTGAGCCCCCCCAGAGCACACAGAACTGCATTGACTGTTCTGAAGGGCGTCGGCGATGGGAGGGGCCTGTTTTGAACTTGTCTGGGAATTTACTCTACTCTATCCTTTCGCAATGCACTTTTCTAGCTGGGTCTCTTTCCTAGGGATGCTTCCATTTTTATTTCTTTTCATTTAGTATTATGACATGAGCATATTTTTCATGTTAGTACAAATTCTTCAAAACTTTTCCAAATATCATACAACACTCCGCTACAAGATTGTGCCATAAATTATCCTTTGGTTGCTGTTGGAGTGGTTGGCAATTTTATTGATACTTATGATGCTGTAGATAATTTTTTGGGGGGGCCCTGTGTGTGTTCATGTCTGTGAGGGCCTAGGTATGCATGTGTGTGCAGTGTGTGCAGAGGCCAGAGAAGAGCCCTGTCATTCCGCAGGTGCTGTGTGCCACCCCTTACTGAGACAGGGTCTCCCACTGGGCTGGAGCTTGCCAAGTAGGTAACACTGGCCGGCCAGCAAGCTCCAGGGATTCCAGTGCTGGGCACACAGGCGCCACTGCACTCGGCATTTACTTGTGTTTTGGGGATTTGAACTCAAGTCCTCATGCTGCGAAGACAAGAACTTTCCCAACTGAGCTACCTCCCCATCCCCTGCAGCTAATATTTAGCTGGGATTAAAGACGTGTGCCACCAAACCAGGCTTCGCTAATTTTTTTATTATTTTATTAATTTATTTATTCGTGTGAGGAGAGAGAAAGAGAGGACATATGTGCCAGGGCCTCCTGCCACTGAACATGAACTCCAGACACATGCAGCATCTTGTGCATCTGGCTTTGCACGGGTACTGGGGAATGGAACCCAGGGAGTCATACTTTGCAAACAGCACTTGTAAGTGCAATCTCTCCAGCCGCCCTGCCCTGTAACTCGTGTTGTGATGTTATCAAGCGTGTTGATTGTTTCCTTAGGGCTGACTCCAATCAAAACCACTGGGTTAACGGCAGGTGCTTTTTTCAGTGGGTTTGTCTGAATGCTGGGGTTGCAATCCAGGGTCTTTTGCACACTAGGCTGGTGGTTACTGCTGAGCCACACACCCAGCTCCGAGTATTATTTTTTCTATTTTTTTTTAAATTTTTTTTAAAAATTTATTTGAGAGCGACAGACACAGAGAGAAAGACAGATAGAGGGAGAGAGAGAGAATGGGTGCGCCAGGGCTTCCAGCCTCTGCAAACGAACTCCAGATGCGTGCGCTCCCTTGTGCATCTGGCTAATGTGGGACCTGGAGAACCGAGCCTCGAACCGGGGTCCTTAGGCTTCACAGGCAAGCGCTTAACCGCTAAGCCATCTCTCCAGCCCCATTTTTTCTATTTTATCTTTATTTATTTGAGAGAGAGAGAGGGAGAGAGAGAGATTGAGAATGGGTGCGCCAGGGCTTCCAGCTGCTGCAAACGAACTCCAGACCTATGTGGCTTACATGGGTCCTGGGAAATCAAACCTGGGTCCTTGAGCTTTGTAGGCAAGTGCCTCAACCACTAAGCCATCTCTACAGCCTTTTTTTTTTTTTTTTTTTAAATAAAACTTTTACTTTGCCAGGCTGTCTTGTTCTTTCCTTTATTCAAGGCAAAATGGCTTTTAAACTCTTTTTGCTAATTATGAAATAAATACCTACTCTGTGTAAGTGATATTTTTTCTTTTTTAAAATATATTTTATTTACTGATTTATTTATGAGAGAGAGAGAAAGAGAGAGAGAGAGAGAGAGAGAGAGAGAATGGGCACACCAGGGCTTCCAGCCACTGCAAATGAACTCTAGATGCGTATGCCCCCTTGTGCATCTGGCTTACGTGGGTCCTGGAGAGTGGAACTGGGATCCTTTAGCTTTGCAGGCAAATGCCTTTAACTGCTAAGCCATCTCTCCAGCCCTTTTTTTTCTTTTTTAAAAAGTATTTTACTTATTTATTTGAAAGAGAGGGAGACAGAGAGAAAGAGGCAGATAGAGAGAATGGGTGTGCCAGGCCTTGTAAATGAACTCCAGATGAATGCGCCCCCTTGTACATCTCGCTTATGTGGGTACTGGGGAGTTGAACTTGGGTCCTTAGGCTTTGTAGGCAAGAGCCTTTACCACCACTAAGCCATATTTCCAGCCCCCTGTAATTAATTTTATTTATTTAATTGAGAGAGGAGGCAGATGAGAAAGAGAGAGAGAGAGAGAGAGATCTATCACATCAGAGCCTTATCCATTGCACTCAAACTCCAGACGTGTGCACCACCTTGTGCGCATGTGCAACCTTGTGCATCTGGCTTATGTGGGATCTGGGGAGTCAAATATGACTCCCTAGGCTTTGTAGGCAAGCACCTTAACCACTAACCATCTTTCTAGCCTGATTTTTTAATATTTTATTTTCATTTATTTGAGAGAGAGGCAGAGAGAGAGAGATAGAAAGAGGAAGAATGGGCACACCAGGGCCTACAGCCACTGCAAATGAACTCCAGACGCGTGCGCCCCCTTGTGCATCTGGCTAATGTGGGTCCTAGGGAATTGAGCCTCGAACCAGGGTCCTTAGGCTTCACAGGCAAACGCTTAACCGTTAAGCCATCTCTCCAGACTCTAATTGATTTTGAATAGATAAAAAGAGACAGAAATAAAAATTATCAGGCATATCTACTATGGATAACTATTATTAATGTTTCTTCCCCCAGCTGGGTGTGATAGTTCATGCTTTTAATCCCAGCACTTAAGAAAGAGGCACGGGCTGGAGAGATGGCTTGGTGGTTAAGCGCTTGCCTGTCAAGCCTAAGGACCCCGGTTCGAGGCTCGATTCCCCAGGACCCACGTTAGCCAGATGAACAAAGGTCGCATGTGTCTGGAGTTCCTTTGCAGTGGCTAGAGGCCCTGGCGTGCCCATTCTCTATCTGACTATCTGCCTCTTTCTCTCTCTGTCTGTCACTCCCAAATAAATTAAAAAAAGAAAGAAAGAAAGAAAGAAAGAAAGAAAGAAAGAAAGAAAGAAAGAAAGAAAGAAAGAAAGAAAAGAAACAGGTGGGAAGATTGCTCTGAGTTTGAGGTCAGACTGGGCTACATGTATAGCAAAAGCCTGTCTCAAAATCTCAAATAACAGGTGCTGGGGAATCATAGCCCAGTTAACAGAGTGCGTGCCTAACGTGCCCAAACCCCTGAGCTCAACACCCAGCACCGCCCCAACCAGGTGTGACAGGTCATGCATGTGATGTCCACACCTGGGAGGTGAAGGCAGCAAGGCCAGAAGCTTCTGTCCATGCCCAGCTACGCAGTGAGTTCAAGTCCAGCCTGCCATACACGAGACCCTGTCTCAAAACAGCAGCAGCAGTAGTAATTACAACAATCCCCCAAATCATAATAATCCAACAAGAATAACAGTTCTCCCAGCCCTGTCCTTATGTGTACATATACTTCACTGCACATGACGTCTTCTTTTCATTTGTTTCAAGGTAGGATTTCTCTCTAGCCCAGGCTGACCTGGAATTCACTATGTAGTCTCAGGGTGGCCTTGAATTCACGGAGACTCTCCTACCTCTGCCTCCCGAGTGCTGGGATTAAAGGTGTGTGCCACCACGCTCGGCCACACAACTACTTCTAATTCACTTTCCTTGACATATATGAACATGTTCTAATAATTTGAGAGCTTTTTCTTGTTCGTGTGTCTAAGGCAGTGTGTGTGTGATGGATACGTTTGTGTGTGGTGTATGCATATGTCACTGTAACAGATAAATTTAGAGTTCTAGGGTGCATCCTGGAGCCCCAAGCCCTGAGTTCACATATGCAAACTAACCAAAGAATTGGCAATTCCAGATTCAAGACAATGACTTATTTTTTTTTAAATTTATTAGAGAGAGAGGGGGAAAAAAAATGGGTGTGTGAGGGCCTTTAGCTGCTGCACACAAAATCCAGACACATGCGCCACCTTGTGCATCTGGCTTATGTGGGTGCTGGGGAATCAAACCTGGGTCCTTTGGCTTTGCAGGCAAACACTTTAACCATTAAGCCATCTCTCCAGCCCCAAAATTGCTTTTAAA
Source organism: Jaculus jaculus (assembly GCF_020740685.1). NCBI lineage: Eukaryota > Metazoa > Chordata > Mammalia > Rodentia > Dipodidae > Jaculus > Jaculus jaculus. The sequence continues at coordinate 8,705,829 of NC_059102.1, read as the reverse complement.
ATACCACACTTTGGGCTGGAGAGATGGCTTAGTGGTTAAATGCTTGCCTGTGAAATCTAAGGACCCTGGTTCGAGGCTCGATTCCCCAGGACCCACGTTAGCCAGATGCACAAGGGGGCGCATGAATCTGGAGTTTGCAGTGACTGGAGGCCCTGGCGTGCCCATTCTCTCTCTCTCTCTGCCTCATTCTCTCTCTGTCTGTCACTCTCAAATAAATAAAAATTAAAAAGATATTTTAAAAGCCCACCTTTTAAAAAAATACTACATTTTATTCAGATGTTACAAAGGTGTGGGGAAGGGAGAAAACTGAGGGCTAAGGAAGGGAAAGAGGGGAGAAGGGAGATATGTCACACGGGGCCAGGGACCCATGTAAAGGAACATGGATCTTAGAAAAAGAAACTTGAGGCTGGGAGTGGCGGCGCACGCCTTTAATCCCAGCACTTGGGAGGCAGAGGTAGGAGGATCACCGTGAGTTTAAGACCAGCCTGAGATTACATAGTGAATTCCAGCTCAGCCTGGGCTAGAGCGAGACCCTACCTTGAGAAACCAAAATAAAAAAATAAAAAGAAAGAAAAGAGGTTTTAAAATGTGTATTTCCAAGAAGTTTAAAAGCAAAAAGAATAATAAATGGTGAAAAGTGTCTCTTTCCATTTTGGTGCCGCTGCAGGGATAGGGGAGAGAGCTTACCAGTGTGAGGATCCAAGAACGTTGCTGCCACAGTTCTGGAGAGAGTTAATGAGAGCTGTCTCTTTGTGGGTCAGGAAGATATACTTTAGAATTCGTGCCAGCACACCTGGTCATACCTACCCCAGGTGTCCCAGCCCATACCTGGGCCAGGTGCAGGCTCAAGAGAGATGTGATTGGGCGAGATGGGCAAAAGCTAAATCCCCCCCACCCCCAGTGAAGCAGGCGAGGCCAGCTGGGATAGGCATGGTGAGGGTGTGATGGCCTAAGGCCCCTCCCTTTAAGGGCCATCCTGGCCCTGCCTAGTTAAACTACCTGCATACAACGGATCCCCCACAGTGCGGCATTACAGAGCTGCCTTTCCCACATTGATGGACGGTAGCCATCAAGCCAGGAGCCAGAATAAATCCTTCCGCTCAGTTGTCACAGAAACGAGAAAAGGAACAAATACACCTTGCCTCTGAACCCATTAACATAGGAATTTAGGGACTAGGTTTGTAACACATAGACTTTTGGGAGACACTCAAAACATCAGATTTCTTTTTAAAATTTAATTTAATTTTTTTATTTTAGAGAGAGAGAGAGGGAGAGGGAAGAAGAGAGAACTGGAGCACCAGGGCTTCAGCTACTACAATTGAACTCCAGATGTTTGTGCCACCTAGTGGCACGTGTGACCTTCAGCTTGCCTCACCTTTGTCATGTGGGATCTGGAGAGTCGAACACGGGTCCTTAGGCTTCGCAGGCAAGTGCCTTAACGGATAAGCCATCTTTCCAGCCCCAAACATCAGATTTCTTTATGAAAAAGCTACTTTGAACTGGGCATGGTGGTGCACACCTTTAATCCTAGCGCTTGGGAGGCTGAGGTAGAAGGATGCCTGTGAGTTTGAGTAAATCCTGGAACTACAGAGACAGTTCCAGGTCAATAAAATAGAAACAGGGGGTTGGAGAGATGGTTTAGCAGTCAAGGTGCTTGCCTACAAAGCCAAAGGATCCCAGTTTGACTCTCCAGGACCCACGTAAGCCAGATGCACAAGGGGGCTCATGCATCTGGAGTTGTTTTGCAGTGGCTGGGGCCCTGGCATGCCCAATCTGTCTTTCTCTCTGTCTCTTTCTCTCTCAAATAAATAATAATAAATAAATTATTTTTTAAAAATAGAATTTAAAACAAACAGAAACAAACAAATAAACAAACCAAATAAAACTAAAGCAACTTTGGGTATTTTTGTTAATGTTGTTTTGAGACAAGGTCTCACTATGCAATCCTGGCTAGCCTGGAACTCAATACGTAGACCAAGCTGGCCTTGAGTTCACAGAAATCCACCTGCTTCTGCTTCCCGAGTACTGGTGTTACAAGTGTAAGCCGCTATGCCCAGCCTGAACCTTGAGCATTAACAACGTGTGTGTGTGTGTGTGTGTGTGCGCGCGCGCCTGTGGAAGGAGAGAACAAGTGTTGGGTGTCGGTCTTCTCTTTCCACCTTCTTTGACACTGGTCTCTCATGGTGCTTTGGCTGCTGCGAAGGCCAGTCTAGTTGGTCTGTGAGCTTTGGGATTACAGATGCATGTGTCAATTTGTGTCTGCCTTTTTACTTGATTTTTAAAAAGTTTTATTTATTTATTTGCAAGGAGAGAGAGAGAGAGAGAGAGAGTGATGGGGAAAGTGGGCACTCCAGGGCTACCAGCCGCTGCAAATGCACTCTAGATGCATGTGCCACACAGTGCATCTGGCTTTACATGGTCACTGGAGAACAGAGCCCAGATCATTAGGCTTTGCAGGAAAGTGCCTTAACTGCTAAGCACTTTCTCAGAGGGCCAGGCTTTTTATTTATCTAGTTAGTTGTTTTTTTGTTGTTTTTGAGGTAGGGTCTCACTCTAGCCCAGGCTGACCTGGGATTCACTTTGTAGTCTCAGGGTGGCCTTGAACTCATAGTGATTCTCCTACCTCTGCCTCCCAAGTGCTGGGATTAAAGGCATACGCCACCACGCCCGGCTCAGCTCATTTTTCTCAGGAGTTATCTTGTGTGTAGTGTGAAACATTTCTTCATATGCACTCATTAACACCTTGTCTTTCATGCATGGTGCAAACATGTTCTGTCAATCCTCTTTTAACTCAATCTTTTTGTTGTTGTTTGTTTGTTTGGAGCTAGGGTCTCACTCTAGCTCAGGTGGCCCTGGAACTCACTCCTGTTGTCTCAGGCCTGCCTCAAACTCACAGCGATCCTTGGCCTCCTGAGTGCTGGGATTAAAGGCCGGCACCACCATGTTCAGTCTTTTTTTTTTTTTTTTTGAGGTAGGGGCTCACTCTAGCCCAGGCTGATCTGGAATTCACTATGGAGTCTCAGGTGATCCTCCTACCTCTGCTGCCCAAGTGCTGGGATTAAAGGCATGTGCCACCACTTCTGGCTCAAGCTTTTTATTTTAAAACCAAAATATTTGTATTTGTTTATTTGTGTGGTGGTTTGATTCAGGTGTCCCCCATAAACTTAGGTGTTGTGAATGCTAGCTCCCCAGCTGATGGATATTTGGGAATTAATGCCTCCTGGAGGGAGTGTATTGTTGGGGGCGGGCTTATGGGCTTTATAGCCAGTTGCCCCATGCCAGTGTTTGGCACACCCTCCTGTTGCTGTGGTCCACCTTCTGTTGGCCAGGGGGTGATGTCCACCCTCTGCTCATGCCATCATTTTCCCCTGCCATCGTGGAGCTTCCCCTCGAGCCTGTAAGCCAAAATAAATCTCCTTTTCCAGAAGCTGCTCTTGGTTGGGTGATTTCTACCAGCAATACGAACCAGACTGCAACAATTTCTGTGCATGTGTGTGTGTATTTGTGTTCATGTATGGGCATGCCAGGATCTCTTACCACTTGCTGCAAATGAGCACCAGACACATATGCCACTTTTTGTGCCTGGCTTTACATAGGTTCTGGGGAATCAAACCCAGGCTAGCAACCTTTGCAAGAAAGCATCTTTCTTTCTTTCTTTCTTTTTTTTTTTTTTTGAGGTAGGGTCTCACTCTAGCCCAGGCTGACCTGCAATTCACTACATAGTCTCAGGGTGGCCTTGAACTCACACTGATCATCCAACCTCTGCCTCCCAAGTGCTGGGATTAAAGGTGTGTGCCACTATGCCTGGCCTGCAAGAAAGCATTTTTAACTGCTGAGCCATCTCCCCAGCCCCTGTATCTGTCTTTTTATTTGTTTTCTTGAGGTAGGGTCTTGCATTAACCCACACTGATCCAAACGCAGGTTGGCAGGTTTATGGGGCAAGTGTTTTTAACCACTGAGCCATCTCCCAGCCCAAACTTTATCATATTTTATTTATTTATTTGACAGAAAGAGAGAGAGAGAGAGGGAGAGAGTGGGCATGCCAGGACAGCCAGCCACTGCGGACGAACTCCAGATGCATGCGCCCCCTTGTGTATCTTACATGGGTCCTGGAGAATCGAACCAGGATCCTTTGGCATTGCAGGCAAACGCCTTAACCGCTAAGCCATCTCTCCAGCCCCAAACTTTGGCATTTCTAAGGTTTGTGACTTGCATTAGCCAACACTTTCCACTGGCTTACACACATAGGTGTGTGTATGGAGGTTCCCTGCCATAACTGACAAAAATTGTGGGCAGTGTCTTATTTTACTTGCTGACGTGTTTCTGCAAAGAGGAGTGCCAAGGCTTATGACTTGATGGTTTAGAGTGTTTTCTGGAAAGATCAAAAGAGAAACAGGAGCTTAACTATCCTGGAGCAGGCTTGCTTATGAAAAGCCTGCCCACAGGGCACTGGGGAAGAGAGACTGGAGGCCTCAGGCTTCCAACAGCATAACAGGATACTTACCAAGCCTTCAGGCATATCACGGGATTCAGATGAGGGGCTTATTTACTGTAATGTAAAGCATCTTTGGGGACCACTGCACACAGACACCAGCAATTAACTCAATCTAAGAATCACAATCCTTGCAATTAATAGAGCGCCAGTCCAACACTCTAATTACAAATCCAGCCCAAAAGGCCAGTCCAACAGGGAGTGGGGACTTCTAATTAGGAAGAACCTTCAACACTGACTTAGAATGGAGAGGTGGAGGGTCACACCGCGAAACACACTGATCTGCACTGTGTTACCCAGGCAGAAGGCATGTCACAGACAGCCGGTTATCACCTGGGACGAGAGGGTTCATTTGCTCTGTTCACGAGAACTCCAGGATAACAAGATCCCTGTTCAGATTTCTGATCTATCTGTTTACAGAGTCTGAAGGGCCTCAGGTAGCCTGCTGGAGCCGGCACTTGCATCCAGGAATGGTTCCATCTCCAGAGCCCAGGGTGAGCCTCTCCAGGATGGGAACTTAGGGCACAGAGGGAGGGGGATCCAGTGGGCTCGGGATCTCCTGGGGAATCTTCCCACAGACTCCTCAAAGGCTGAGTTTGATTCGTGAACTTTTCTCGCCCCACACCTTTGCTGAGGTAGAAACTCAGGCCTCTGTGACATTCCTAATGCTGGTCCTTAGGCCTGGATGGGTTGTCATCAGAGTCGCTGCTTACCGCCTTCCTGTGTCCCAGTGGAGGGAGAGGTCCCGGCCCGGAACGCAGAAACGGGCGGGCGCAAGGCAGGGCTCTCTCCTGCCCATGGACCTTCCTGACTTCCACGCACTTCCTTACTTCCTTTCCTAGTCTACCTGCGTTGTCTCAGCTTTTTCAGGACGGTGGATCTCAGTGCCTCCCTTCCCCCTGCCCTCCGTCTTGTTCATTCCTCTCCTCCTCTCTCTATCCGTACTCCCCCGTTCTCTACCTAAGGAGCTCCCTCATCCTTTAGAGGCCCGCACAGAGTTCGCCTCCCCTGGGAACTTTGCTTCCCCCTTGAGCTGGTCATTTCAAAGTGTGCTTCGTGTGTGTGGGGATGACAGTGCCACACAGTTTCAGTCTTTCTTTCATTTTTTAAAAATTTTTTTAAAAAAATTTTTATTTATTTATTTGAGAGTGACAGACACAGAGAGAAAGACAGATAGAGGGAGAGAGAGAATGGGTGTGCCAGGGCTTCCAGCCTCTGCAAACGAATTCCAGACGCGTGCGCCCCCTTGTGCATCTGGCTAACGTGGGACCTGGGGAACTGAGCCTCGAACCGGGGTCCTTAGGCTTCACAGGCAAGTGCTTAACCGCTAAGCCATCTCTCCAGCCCCTTTCTTTCATTTTTTAAAAACATGTATTTTTATTTATTTATCTGAGAGAGAGAGAGAGAGAGAGAGAGAGAGAGAGAGAGAGAGAGAGAGGGGCAGAGGCAGATAGAGAGAAAGAGAGAATGGGCATGCTAGAGCCTTCAGCCACTGCAAACAAACTCCAAATGCATGCATCACCTTGTGCATCTGGCTTATGTGAGTCCTGGGGAATTGAACCATGGTCCTTAGGTGTCACAGGCAAACGCCTTAACCACTAAGCCATTTCCCCAGCCCTCATTTTTCTTTTAATTCATATGTGTGAGGTATGAGAGGACTACCTCAAGTGTTGTTCCTCAGAAATACCATCTACCTGTTTTTGGCATGGGGTCTCTCATTGGCCTGGAGCTAGACTGGCTAGCCATGGCACCCCAAGAAACAAATCCCCAGTGATCAAATTATGAACAAGTGCCACCATGCCCAGAGTTTTAAGTGGGTGCTGGGGATTGAACTCGGGTCCTCGTGCATGTAAGGGAAACACCTGACTGAGCTATCTTTTCAGTCACAGTGTGAGGCCTTCTTAAGTGTCTGGCCTTCTTTTGCCCTTTTTAAATTTTTTATTGACAACTTCCATAATTATAGTCAGTAACCCATGATAATTTCCTCCCCCATCCATCATATCCCTTCCTCCTCTCAATCAGTCTCTTATTTTGATGTCATCATCTTTTCCTCTTATTACGATGCTCTTGGGTAGGTAGTGTCAGGCACTGTGAGGTCATGGATATCCAGGCCATTCTGTGACCGGACAGTTGTATTGTAAGGAGTCCTACCCTTCCTTTGGCTCTTACATTCTTTCCACCACCTCTTCTGCAATGGACCCTGAGCCTTGGAAGGTGTGAGAGAGATGTTTCAGTGCTGAGTTCTTCCCTGTCACTTCTTCTTAGCACTATGGTGCCTTTTGAGTCATCCTTTTTTTTTTTTTTTTTTTCTCTTGACCTCACAATTGGAACTCATTAAAGCTTTCTCAAGGCTCTGGAGTTGCAAACAAGAGACACTCAGCCCATGCTCTGCCCCCTAGTTTCTTCCCAAGGGTTTCTAGACACCCGGGACCCCACAGCAGACAACGGAACAATGCACTGAGGAGCTGTCAAGAGGAGACTCTAATGAAGGAACACAGACCTTTAGCCAGAGGCCCAGGGCACATGCCGTGGCCCCAAGGGAGTCTGACTCCCAGAGACAGCATGAGAATAACCAGGGAGGAAGTGTTTTCATCTGTTACTGCGCTGGGCAGTGGGGGCTGTGGGCAGAGTAGATGCCACTCTGGGCTGATCCCACTTACTCTCACCTTTGCTGGAAACAGATTGTCCTGGGAGAGACAGTGAAGGAACTTAAGGGTGTTCAAGGGAGGGCAGGATGGCCATGACAGTGAGGAAAGGCTCTAAAATGCTCCTAGGGACATCTGGCTCCTAGTGAGAAACTCATGGTCTTGAAGGGAAATGAATTTCATATATATGTCTGTAGGTATGTGTGTGTGTTTTGAGCTAAGGTCTCACTCTAGCCCAGGCCATCCTGGAATTCACTATGGAGTCTCACAGTAGCCTCGAACTCACAGCGATCCTCCTACCTCTGCCTTCCTAGAACTGGGATTAAAGGCATGTGCCACAATTCCTTTCTTAATTTTTTTTAAATTACTCATTTGTGAGGAGAGAGGGAGAGGGAGAGGGAGAGGGAGAGGGAGAGGGAGAGGGAGGGAGGGAGAGGGAGAGAGAACACACACCAGGGCCTCCTACCACTGCAAACGAACTCCAGATGCATGTACCACTTTGTGCATCTGGCTTTATGTGGGTACTGGGGAATTGAACCTGGGCCATCAGGCTTTGCAAGCAAGTACCTTAACTGCTAAGCTATCTTTCCAGCCCTGAAAATGGGCTTTTAAAGGGCTTTGGCATCAGATCGTCCTTTGGAGTGCTAATATGGCTTCATGGGGAGAGAGAGATGGACAAGAACACAAATGGATTGTCAAATACCTACTGCCCCAACAACGTCAGGCCAGGGGTCTCTGCTGCGCTGGGGAACTGGCTTGGGTTCCGATGCTCCTCTGGAGACTGTGATAGCTTCCCAACTCATTCTGCCAGGTTGGGACACCCGCAGTCAAGGCCATGCACAGAACAGACATCTTATTGCATGGTGGCCATGTCTTTCCTCCTTCACTCTGCCCCTCACCATTGCCTGTGAGGTCCATGTCTTGACGCTGGCCACTTGAGGTTCTCCCTACTTTGTCTCCCGTGCAGGGCCACGCACCCCCTCTTGTCACCATGGAAGCCCCTCCGCATCCCACCCAGGACAGTGCTCTTGGGAAAGTGGGTTACTTGGAGAAACCTCTCAGAGCTGAGAGAAGTGGCTCCTGTCTGCTGGGAACAGTGGACGCTTCCAAGAGCCTCCTGGAAAAGGAGGGAGAGCTACAGCTTCTCTGATTGCTGTGTCCCTTCCCGGGGGGACAGCTCCGGAGGGTGACTCCTGTCCCGGTGTCCCCCATGGTGACTTCTAGAGACTCTGGGCAAGCACATGGACCCCAAATCCTTCCTCTTTGCTCAGTCATTTGTGCCCTCAACATGGAAGGAACGTTTGCCATGTGCCAGCGCTGTGATGCCTCTCGGGTACCTAAAGGACAGTCACAGCCCTGTCCTATGTCAGAGCATAGGAAGAGAGTCCAAGAACCAGACCAGAGGCGGGAAGAAGCTTGGTTCAGGGGAACGGTGGCCAGGCAAGATGAGCAGTTGAGGGAGTGACGACGGTGTCACATCTGAAAAAAACAGCTTAGTGATGCATGTGGCAAGTGTGTGTGTATGTGTGAGTGTGTGTGTAATGTGGATGTGTATTTGAGAGCTGCACTCAGGAGACCCTGTGTGTGTGTAAGGATGCATGCATGTGTTTATCTATATATGTATAAGGGCGCCAGGGTATGTACGTGTGTGTATGTATGTTGTGTTTATCTATGTGTGTGCATTGTGCATGTGTGTGCATATGAGGGGGTTGCATGCATGTATGCATATGAGCATATGTGTTTATGTATATGAACATGCATGTGTGTAAACGTGCCTTAGATATGTCTGTGCATATGCATGTCAGTGTGTTTGTGTGCTCAGCACATACATGTATATGTAAGTGTAATGAGCCACACAGTTATATGTTGTGAGAATATGCATTTATATCAATGTGCGTTGTCTTATACATGTCTGTTCATATGCATCTGCATGTATCTGTGGCTCAGTATAGGCATGTGTACATAAGTAAGCGTGTGGAAGGGCATGTTGGGCAGAGGGAACAGAGGCTGGTAGAGACGTGAGGATGGTGGTGGACATAGGCTGGCATTTTGGGGTATCGAGCGAGAGGTGCAGGGTGATGGGGTGGGAAGGGTTAGAGTCCCTTTGGCCCTTGGACACCTCCTGAGGACCATGACTGAGTCTGTGGGTCTGGGGCATCAATGGTCTGGGTAAGAGGGTAACATTAAGCCGGGCGTGGTGGCGCACGCCTTTAATCCCAACACTTGGGAGGCAGAGGTAGGATGATCTCCATGAGTTCAAGGCTACCCTGAGAGACTACATAGGGAATTCCAGGTCAGTCCGGGCTAGAGTCCGGGACTCTACCTCAAAAAAAAGGAGGGGAGAGGTGATGCTGTCAGGGCAGGTGCAAGCTAAGGCCCCTCCCCCACTCTGTGTGGAAGGACGCCTGTGGCCCCGACAGGTGACTTTCCGGTGAGGGTGAGGCAGAGAAGACCCACAGCTTGTCCTGCAGCTAACGAGGGACTCCACGTCCACTGAAGAATTTGAAAGAAACACTGCAAAATGCTTGGACTTTCAGCCTTGTTTGGTCCTGCTCTTTCCTTTCCCACAATTTCATCTTAAGTCTTTACCAACCCAAGCCAGTCGACCAAGCCCTGCACTGCTGGGTTTCTGGGTCTCCCGACACCTCTGTCCTCAGGTGACCCGGGGCAGGGGACGACAACCTCCCACGCAGGCCTCCAGAACCTTCCTCACTGCGGGAAACCCACCACAGCGTTCTTTTAAAAACCGAAGTCTGGATTTTTGAGCAAAGTCTTTTTGTGGGAATAATTTCTATATTCCCAAGTATTTGTGGGTTCAGATTTGCACACAATTAATTGTACTTACAAGTGCCTCCTTGAGGGCACCATTAGTCACTGGCAACTCATTCTAAAGGCGCCAGAGGCTAATTGTACCCCCAAGTGAGATGTTTCAGGTGTAATTAATTATTCTTTAATTATTAAATTTATTATTCATTGGTTGGAGGCTCAGGGTTGTGCTTGGGTGAACTTGCCGGTGGGAGGCTGCCGGGGCCACCGAGGCCTGTGCCGCCCTCGGAGCTAACCTCTGCCAAGGAGATGTGTGCAGAGCCATCCAGGGCTTGCTGGCTGCCTGGCCCAGTGTGAGAAATCCCACAAGCGACAGCACTGAGCTGGCTCAGAAAGCTTGTGGCCAAAAGGACCCCCGGCAGAGGGAAAGAGCTGGGGTCTGAAGTCCGACTCAATTGTCCCCACAGCAGTGTGCCCGGGAGGACCACGCCCCCCTCTGGGCCTCACACGGAGGAGGTAATACTGCTGCCCAACCTCCTTACTGTGTGGATGTCCCCGGATACTTGGCATACAGCTGGGCCACATGCAGCGGGCTTGTGGCAGATGCCAGGCCCCTTGAGGAACACTAGCATGGGCGACCTGGAACAGGACTTTCCAGCGGTGAGAACCAGATGTTCATGTCTTTTGTAGCCAGCCCAGGAGGCTGCATTGCACGTCCAGAGGGGCTCCACACAGCCGCAGGGCGAGCTGATGGGTGGCCGTCGTCTCCTCGGACTTCTGCATGTCTCTTAGTTTCTCATGGTTTCAATTTTCATGATGTGCCACATTGAGATGAAGGCAAGAGGACACGGAGTGGGCTTCTAGGCAACGATGTATGTCTGCAATGTATGTCTGCATGTGCACAGCCAGCTCCCCTTCAAGGACAAGTCTGTGTGTGTGTGTGTGTGTGTGTGTGTGTGTGTGTGTGTGCGTGCATGTGAGCACGTGTGTGATGTGTGGAGGACAGAGGACAACCTTAGGTGTAGTTCCTCAGATGCCACCTTTACTCTTTAAAAAAGTTTTTTTTAAATTTATTTGAGAGAGAGAGAGAGAGAGAGAGAGAATGGGTACACCAGTGCCTCCAGCCACATGCGCCCCCTTGTGCATCTGGCTAACGTGCATCCTGGGGAACTGAACCTGGGTCCTTTGGCTTTGCAGGCAAATGCCTTAACCGCTAAGCCATCTCTCCAGCCCCATCCTTTATTCTTTATAGACAAGTCTCTCAGTGGCCTGAACTTTTCCAAACAGGCTAGACTGGCTTGCCAGTGAACACCACGCTTCCACCCGTCTCTGCCTCCGCAGTGCGGGGAGTGCAGGCACCATCATGCCTGGCTCTTGGCTCTGTGGGCTCTAGGGATCCAACCCAGGTCCTCGGGCTTGCCAGGCAAGCTCTGTACTGACCGAGCCATCTCCCCGGCTTAAGGACAAGTGCTGACCTTCCTCCCTCCTTCCTCTCACCTCGCCCTGCTGCTCCCGTAAGCGCCACCCATACTGTCTCTGATCCCTTGGACAGCACATACTATGGGCTTACCCAGGCCCATTGTTTCCTCCAACTCGACTGCCCAAGGCCAGGTTCCTGGGGAATTAAACCCAGGCCAGCAGGCTTTACAAGCAAGTGCCTTTAACTGCTGAGCCATCTCCTCAGCCCCTGATTTTATGCTCTTTCTCTTTTGTTTTTCTTCGAGGTAGGGTCTCACTCTGGCTCAGACTGACCTGGAATTCACTATGGAGTCTCAGACTGGCTTCGAACTCACGGTGATCCTTCTACCCCTGCCTCTGGAGTGCTGGGATCAAAGATATATGCCATCACTCCCGGCCTGATTTTATGTTTTATTAAAACAAAGATTCAGCCTGAGTGGTGGTGGTATGTACCTTTAATCCCAGCACTCAGGTGGCTGAGGTAGGAGGATCACTATGAGTTTGAGGTTAGCCTGAGCTACAGAGTGAGTACAAGGTCATCCTGGGCTACAGTGAGACCCTGCCTCAAAACAAACAAACAAACAAACAAGCAAATAAACAAACAAACAAAAGCAAGGCAGGTGGTGCATGCCTCTTGGAAAGTGGAGGCAAGATGATCAGGAATTCAAGGTCATCTTTGTTTATATACATAGTGGGTTCAAGGCTAGCCTGGGATACACGATACTTTAATTCACAGCATCACGGAGAATGACTCAAACAACATCCATACACTCAGCACCAGAACCAACATGGTTTGTTCTGGAAATGAAACGTGGGTGGTCACACGGGCTCCTCCTTCCCACCACTCTCCAGCACCTTTCCTCTCCACTTCTGCCCAGAGGGGAGCACGGATGTGGCTTTGTTGTGTCTCCTTCTAGACCATGTTGACAACTCTACCCTGAGATGCCTCATTGTCTGTATGATTTGAAATTTTTTTTTCTTAAAATTTTTTGTTTATTTTTATTTATTTATTTGAGAGCAACAGATAGAGAAAGAGGCAGATAAAGAGAGAGAGAGAATGGGTGCGCCAGAGCCTCCAGCCACTGCAAACGAACTCCAGATGCATGTGCCCCCTTGTGCATCTGGCTAATGTGGGTCCTGGGGAATCGAGCCTTGAACCAGGATCCTTAGGCTTCACAGGCAAGTGCTTAATGGCTAAGCCATCTCTCCAGCCTTGTTTTGAAAATTTTGTAGGTGATGTCCCTCTGCAACATAATTTCAGCCTCACTTATCTGTCTGTGAGCACCGTCCTTGATGACGTGCGCAGATTCAGGTCTGTAGCTGGATGAGGTGACTAGGGTCTTGGCTGCCTGAGAGACTACCTATAGAGCCCAGGGGTCCAAGGACTGGCCCTACTGACCACTTCAGAGTTGTATCAGGAGCCCGAGATGTGGAAGACAACACCCTACTGAAGTCAGCTGAAAAAAATTCATTGTCTGACTGCTAGACCTCTCACGTCCCTGCAGGGGACCTAGAGAAGCTTCTGGTCTAAGAACACACATGAGCAGACTGTTCCAGGAGCCTGGAGAGCAAGAGCAAAGCCCAGGCAAACAGTTCTCTCTCTCTTTTTAAAAAAGTTTATTTATTTATTTTTCAATTTTTATTAGCATTTTCCATGATTATAAAAAATATCCCATGTTAGGGCTGGAGAGATGGCGTAGCGGTTAAGCGCTTGCCTGTGAAGCCTAAGGACCCCGGTTCGAGGCTCGGTTCCCCAGGTCCCACGTTAGCCAGATGCACAAGGGGGCGCACGCGTCTGGAGTTCGTTTGCAGAGGCTGGAAGCCCTGGCGCGCCCATTCTCTCTCTCTCTCCCTCTATCTGTCTTTCTCTCTGTGTCTGTCGCTCTCAAATAAATAAAAAATTAAAAAAAAAAATCCCATGTTAATTCCCTCCCTCCCCCACAACACTTTCCCCTTTGAAATTCCATTCTCCATCATATTACCTCCCCATCACAATCATTGTACTTACATATATACAATATCAACCTATTAGGTACCCTCCTCCCTTCCTTTCTCTTCCCTTTATGTCTCCTTTTTAACTTCCTGGCCTCTGCTACTAAGTATTTTCCTTCTCACGCAGAAGCCCAATCATTTGTAGCTAGGAGTTCTCTTTTTTTTTTAAAAATATATCTTTTTAAATTTTTATTTAGTTATTGGAGAGCAACAGACAGAGAGAGAAAGAGGGAGAGAGAGAGAGAGAGAGAGAGAGAGAGAGAGAGGGAGAGGGAGAGAATGGGCACACCAGGGCCTCCAGCCACTGCAACTGAACTCCAGACGCGTGCACCCCCTTGTGCATCTGGCTAGCATGGGTCCTGGGGAATCAAGCCTCGAACCAGGGTCCTTAAGCTTCACAGACAAGTGCTTAACCACTAAGTCATCTCTGCAGCCCCAACACTTCTCTTTTTATCACTTCCTTCAAGATGCAAGGTCCTTATTTAAGGATGACTTGGAAAGGAGACAGGGCTTAGTAGGATGGGGTAGCGAAGAGGAGACGAAAGAGGGTGATGGGCCGGTCATAGTGGCGCCTGCCTTTGGGAGGCAGAGGTTAGGAGGATCATGGAGACTACAAAGTGAATTCCAGTTCAGCCTGGGCTAGAGCCAGGCCTTACCTTGAAAAACAAACAAAAAAGAGGGGAATGAGAGGGGTTACAATCAAATGATAGTAGTATATTTATGTAGTGAAATTCTCAATTAAAAATATTCAGAAAAATCTGGGCGTGGTGGCCCATGCCTTTAATCCCAGCACTCGGGAGGCAGAGGTAGGAGGATCACTGTGAGTTTGAGGCCATCCTGAGACTATGTAATGAATTCCAGGTCAGCCTGGGCTAGAGTGAAAGCCTACCTCAAAAAAAAATTAGAAAAAGAAATACACTTCCTTCAAGTGGCTTAAGCATTAGAACAGAACATATATAACTTATATAACTAAAAAATGCCCATGCTGGGTGTGGTGGCTCACACCTATAATCCCAGAACTCAGGAGGTTCAGATAGGAAGATCATTTTGAGTTCCAGGCCAGTCCTCCAAAGACCACACAACGGGATGGAGAGGTGGCTTAGAAGTTAAGATATTTGTCTGCGAAGCCTAAGGACCCTGGTTTGATTCCCTAGTACCCACGTAAGCCAGATACACAAGGTGGCACATGTGTCTGAAGTTTGCTGGCAGTGGCTAGAGGCCTTAGCATGTCCATTCTCTCTCTCTCTGCCTCTTTCTCTTTCTGTCTCTCAGGTAAATAAATAAATGAATAAATAAATAAATAAATGGGAGACCACACAACAACAACAAAACAGTCCAATGCTCAGAAGTAGGACCAGCCTCAGGTGTGGCTGGATTCAGGAGTCCGTGGCGTCACTCTTTCCTCCATGGTCATCTCGCTGGTGTTTGGCACAGAGAGGCCTGCAGCTCCTGCCTCCCAGTTCTCAGCTTCCTCCATGGAGAGGAAGAAGTGCTGTAGCCTTCCTAGCTGCTGCAGTCAGGTTTGCACTGCTGGTAGAAATCACCCAACCAAGAGCAGCTTGTGGGAAAAAGAGGTTCATTTTGGCTTACAGGCTTGAGGGGGAAGCTCCATGATGGCAGGGAAAAACACTGACATGAGCAGAGGGTGGACATCACCCCCTGGCCAACATAAGATGGGCCACAGCAACAACAGAGTGTGCCAAACACTGGCAAGGGGGAGCTGGCTATAAAACCCACAAATCTGCCCCCAATAGTACACTGCCTCCAGGAGATGTTAATTTCCAAATTTCTATCAGCTGGGAGCCTAGCATTCAGAACACCTAAGTTTATGGGGGACATCTGAATCAAACCACCACATTCCACCCCTGGCCCCCATAAACTGATATTCATATATTATGTAAAATATGATGCATTCAGTCCAATTTTAAAAGTCCCCATAGCTTTTATCAATCCCAATAATGTTCAAACATCCCTATAGTCCAAGGTCTCTTAACTGAGCCATAATACCAAAAAATCCCCCCAAAACCTATAATGACACAGAATAAACACTCATACTGCAAAAGATGGCATTGGGCATAACAAAGAAATAGTCAACCAATACAAGACTTAAAACAGGGCAAACAACAAACTCTGTAGCTCCAAGCCCAACAACTCTAGTCAGTGACAAATTTCCAAGTCCGATAATTCTAACCAGCAACAAGCCTCTGGAGTTCCAATTCCTCCCCTCCAGCTAGGCTGCTCACAGTCATTGGGGTTAGCAGCTCTCCTTAGCAGCCATGTCGTGGTCCCGGCATCTCCACTGGGTCTCCACTGCAATCCATGGTTCATCTTCATGGCCCCATGGGGTCTCCATGCAGGCATCCAGCACACCTGCTTCACACTGCCCATGGCCATTTCCAAAACACAAGACTGTGTTGCAAACTCAATGACCCTCTCTTTCCTGTATTTGTTATACTTCACAATACCAGGTAGGGTGCCAATTTGTTAATCCAGGGGGGAATAAATCAGACTTTGTAGAACAGGAGACTCCTTGAGCACTCGGGTCCCTTCAAGAGTCTACATTCTTCCTGTTGTCCCAGTGCAGGTCATCTGGCTCAATCTGAAAGGTTGGAATCTCTTAATTTCAGCTGAATGGGCAGCAGTTCACCCAAAGGTTTTTCTTCCTGTGTCATATCTCTCTGCTCACACCAGCCCATTTCTATGCAAAGCAATGTTGCACAAATTCTCAGGACACAGCCATAACAGCAAGCCTCACACAAACTGCTAGCCCAGTCCAAGCAAAGCTCTTTCTCACCCTCATAAGCCAAACCTCACAGTCCATAGTTCTTACAGCATTCAGGTCTTTCAACTCTGACCAGAATAGTCCATCAAGGTGTACTTACAGCACTGCAAGGCGTCTCTTACGACAAGGTTTCAAATCCTTCCACATTTCTCTTGAAAATTAGCTCTAAAAGGCCAAAGCCACACAGTTAGGTGTGTTTAGAAGCAATCCCACTCCTTGATACCACTTTACTGTTGCAGCCATTTTCACATTGCTGGTAGAAATCACCCAACCAAGAGCATCTAATGTGAAAAAGAGGTTTATTTTGGCTTACAGGCTTGAGGGGAAGCTCCATGATGGCAGGACGACGTTACAAAGCGTGGTCAATAGCAACAGGAGAGTGTGCCAAGCAATGGCAAAAGGAAACTGGCTATAACATCCATAAGTCCACCCCGAACAGTACACTGCCTCCAGGAGGCGTTAATTCCCAAATCCCCATCAGCTAGGGACCCAGGATTCAGAACACCTAAGTTTATGGGGGACACCTGAATCACACCACCACACCAGTGACAGACTTCTGAATTCCATTGGCTCTGATTAGGTCATGTGTACCCTTCTGAGCCAATTGCTATTGCCAAAGGAATACATTCATATCTTTGGCCAATGCCTGGTCACATGCTCTTCACCAGGAATTCTATCTGAAGTGCAAGATAGATAGGAAACAGCCGGGCGTGGTGGCGCACGCCTTTAATCCCAGCACTCGGGTGGCAGAGGTAGGAGGATCGCCATGAGTTCGAGGCCACCCTGAGACTCCATAGTGAATTCCAGGTCAGCCTGAGCTAGAGTGAGACCCTACCTCGAAAAATCAAAAAAAAAAAAAAAAAAAAAAAAAGATAGACAGGAAACAGACAGCTTCTCAAGGCAGCTAACGGGCAGTGCCTGGTTGGCAAGAAAACATCAAAGTCTTCACTTTCAGAAGCAAATAAATGAATAAACAAGAAAAACGATGTGTCAGATCCTACAGGGCAGCAGTAGGCTATCCTGGGCTGGGGAAGGAAGGGTCAGGATGCTCTGCTAGACCTCTGGTGGGTGAGCAAACAGCTGCCACCATCCGTGCCCGGCTGCCCTGAAGCTTGACTGCCAACGTGGGCATGCAGGCCGGGATGCTGCACCTCTTCTCTTCCGACTCACTTCTCATCCTTGACTGTCAAATGATTAACTCCAGCCACACACTACATTTTCCTGGGATTATCCCCTCAGATGAATTATATGAATAATAAAGTCTCAATATTTTTCATTCAGCAATTAATCTTGGTGAGGCAGCCTGAAACTTCACTGAAAGTGCCGGTGCACTGACTGGAATCCAATCATTGGCCGTGTGCAGGATCAGCTCCGTGCGGAGATGTGGACACTTCTCACAACCAGGGAGCCTCTCCACATTAAGCCTGTTGCTTTAGGGGGACCGGTGTCTCAAGGCAGGGAGCACGCCTGGCTGTCAGGTTTTCCACTTTGGTTTCATGTGGATAAACCCCAGATCAAGTTTAACATTCACAAGAAATGTTTTTATTTTATTTTATTTTCTGTTCTCCTTACCAGAGGAAAGAGATGATCAAAAAAATAGTTCATAAACCCAAATTGGTCATTATTAAAGTGGCAAAACACAGTGCTTACTCGCAGCATAGTTAACGTTAAATTAAAAACCATAAGTTATCTCCAAGACACTCCATTTAGTACATTTGAGGTTAAATACGGTTCAGAGAAGCCCTTTCAATTAAATTGCTCTTCCCTCTCTCTGCTAAACTATATTAAACATAATTTCCTGAAAAGTAACAGAGATCATTACTCTGTTTGCAAATTGATACTATGCTATTAAAAATAGGAAATATTTGCTGGAAGTTTTGCAGAACTTTTCATTTTTACTGAGAACCTGCCATGGGCCCAGGCTCTGGCTGTCTGGCTAGTAGAATCACCTCGCCGGATGGGCTGCGGGGGTCTCTAAGTCAGCCTTTATTCCTGAGACTTTCCTCTGGCTCTCTGTCCCCCCATGGTGACTCCGATGTCTCCTTAGCTGGAGTGCTCCCGCCTGCTAGCTTGAGCTGGGTTTAAGTTGTTTATTGACTTTGTGGCTTGTCGTTCCTGCTACACAAACTGACTTTATGGTCTTCGCTGGCTTTTATCTCTATTCATCCTTTCAGAAAGACCTGTCACAGTCACAGGAAGCAAGGCTGGAGGTCGCCACTGCTCTCCAGTCACCCTCAGAAATGACAAGTACATAAACCAACCTCTAAATGGATGCTTGGGGTGAAGCACATGGCTGGCAAGTGAGAGACTGTCACGTGTCCCAGGGCCACAGTCTTGCAGTGATATGGCCAGTGGTGCTAACGGGGATGGGGGTGGGGGTGGCACCTGATGAAGAACTGTGTGGCCAGGGTCTGGTCCCCTGGAAGGGGCAGTCTCCCAGCCAGCCAGGGTTAATCAGAGCCACTGTGTAGCGGAGTAGGTGCGATATTCAGCCTACAGGGGGCGCTGTAGCCAGAGGGACAGTGTGTGGTCTTTTCAGAACCATCTAAGCCATTCCACAAAAGGTTGCACCATCCCAGAGGGGTCGCTGTCCCCTGGGAACAAGGTGAGTTGCTCCCAAGCAGGATTCCAGTTTAGAAGCCACGGTTTGGGGGTGGGGGGGAGAGGGGAGGGGGCTGGGGAGTGTAGGCATCTGAGAGTCCCAGTCTGTTCAGTCTGTGAGACCAAGTGGGAAGTCCCTGCCATCTCCCTCCAGCCTCCTGGGCCTGACTGTGAAGCTGGCAGGTTTTACTGTAAGTGACCAGTGTAACCAGTATACAGCAGTATATACTGATCTACCTGCAAAGAAAACGCCAGACAGAAACGTGCAAAAGAGGCCTTATGTGCACCCCATCATTGGACCTGTCTCCCTAAACTCTTGTCAACACCTGATGTTATTTTAAAAGGCAGGTCACTGTGATGAGTAAAAAGAGAACATCTCAAATTCCTCATTCCTTTTTGGAATTATTATTATTATCATTTTTTTGAGGTAGGGTCTTGCTGTAGCTTAGGCTGACTTGGAATTCACTATGTAGTCTCAGGGTGGTCTTGAACTCATGGCAGTCCTCCTACCTCTGCCTCCTGAGTGCTGGAATTAACGACGTGCACCACCACACCCTGCTGAATTTTTTTTATTTTTTATTTTTGAGGTAGGGTCTCACTCTAGCCCAGGCTGACCTGGAATTCACTATGTAGTCTCAGGGTGGTCTCGAACTCATGGTGATCCTCCTACCTCTGCCTTCTGAGTGCTGGGATTAAAAAAGGTGTGTGCCACCATGCCCGGCAATTAAAAAATTGTTTTTGTTTATTTTATTTATTTATTTTTAATTTTTTGTTTATTTTTTATTTATTTGAGAACAACAGACAGAGAGAAAGAGACATATATATATGCAGAGAATAGGCACACCAGGGCCTCCAGCCACTGCAGACGAACTCCAGATGCATGCGCCGCCTTGTGCATCTGGCTAATGTGGGTCCTGGGGAGTTGAGCCTCAAACCGGAGTCCTTAGGCTTCATAGGCAAGCGCTTAACCGCTAAGCCATCTTTCCAGCCTGTGTTTTTGTTTTTGTTTATTTTTATTTATTTATTTGAGAGTGACAGAAAGAGAGAGAGAGAGAGAGAGAGAATGGGCGCGCCAGGGCTTCCAGCCACTGCAACCGAACTCCAGACGTGTGCGCCCCCTTGTATTGTGCATCTGGCTAAAGTGGGTCCTGGGGAATCGAGCCTCGAACTGAGGTCCTTAGGCTTCACAGGCAAGCGCTTAACCACTAAGCCATCTCTTCAGCCCCCCCACCTTTTTTTAATGACAAGATCTCGCATCTCACATTGTAGCCCAGGCTGGTCCGGAACTCACAATGTAGCTAGCACATACTGGCCTTGAGCACACAGTAATTCTCCTGCCTCAGCCCCCGCTGACTGCTGAGTGCTGGGATTGTGAGCGTGAACCATCGCACCGTGTGGGCTTTCTGCTTGCTAACAGGGAGCTGTGACTTCCCGCTTGCTCTCGGGGCACTTACCTTCTCCGATTTGCCTGTTTTTGCTCAGCTCATTTTTCTCAGGAGTTATCTTGTGTGTAGTGTGAAACATTTCTTCATATGCACTCATTAACACCTTGTGTTTCATGCATGGTGCAAACATGTTCTGTCAATCCTCTTTTAATTCAATCTTTTTGTTGTTGTTTGTTTGTTTGGAGCTAGGGTCTCACTAGCTCAGGTGGCCCTGGAACTCACTCCTGTGGTCTCAGGCCTGCCTCAAACTCACGGCGATCCTCCTACCTTGGCCTCCTGAGTGCTGGGATTAATGGCGTGCACCACCATGCCTGACTCCCCCCCTCATACGGGATCTTACTTTGGCCCACCTTGTGTAAGACAGGGTCTTATTCTAGGCTGACTTTGAACCTGTGATCTTCCTGTCTCAGGCTCCCTGTTTCTGGGATTACAGGTATGTGACACCACGCCCAGTTTAGTTTATGGTTTCTTTCTTCCCACAGAAATAATCACTTTTTGCAGTCATCTGCCTTTAATCCCAGCACTCAGGAGGCAGAGGTAGGAGGATTACCCTGAGTTTGAGGCCACCCTGAGACTACATAGTGAATTCTAGGTCAGCCTGGGCTAGAGTGAGACGCTACCTTCCCTCACCGACCACCACAAAAGAAATAATTTCTTTTTTCTCCAGAGAAATGTTCACAAACCAAGATAAGGCTGTCTGTTAGTGCATTGTTTGTGGTAAGGAGACATTTGCAGAAAGCCTGGTCTTTCAGTAATGGACTGGTCAGCCAGACCAGCAACCCATCCTTATTGAGTAGTGGTAGAAAAATATCATGTTGCTGATATGTACACACATTCTATAGAGGAGGCTGCAAAACATATGTGCAGGCTGAGGCCAGTGAAGTCAATATAAGGCCAGCAGATTAAAGAGCCTAACTACACTTTTGTTTGTTTGTTTTTTTGAGGTAGGGTCTCACTCTAGCCCAGGCTGACCTAGAATTCACTATGTAGTCTCAGGCTGATCTCAAACTCACGGTGCTCCTCCTACCTCTGCCTTCTTTAACCTGTGCTGGGGTTAAAGGCATGTACCACCATGCCTGGCAATATGCATTTTTTTTTTTTTTTAATGGAGGGGCTACGAGGGAAGGCAAAAAGAGTCTGTCTCCGAACTTGAATTGAAGAGGGACAATGAAGGGGGAAAGAGAGAGAGGAAAGAGAGAGGGGAGATGAAAAGGAAGGAGAGGAAGGGAGGGTGTTGCAGTCAGGTTCACATTGCTGGTAGAACTCACCCAACCAAGAGCAGCTTATGGGAAAAAGAGGTTTATTTTGGCTTACAGGCTCGAGGGGAAGCTTCACGATGGTGGTGAAAAACGATGGCATGAGCAAACGGTTGACATCACCCTCTGGCCCACATAAGGTGGACAACAGGAATAGGAGAGTGTGCCAAACACTGGCAAGGGGACACTGACTATAACACCCATAAGCCCACCCCCAACAATACACCGCCTCCAGGAGTCATTAATTCTCAAATCTCCATCAGCTGGGAACCTGGCATTCAGAACACCTAAGTTTATGGGGGACACCTGAATCAAACCACTACATTCCACCCTGGCCTCCAAAGTGATGTTCATACATGATGTAAAATACATTCATGATGTAAAATGCATTCATCCAACTTTAAAAGCCCCCGTAGCTTTTATCAATTCCAGTGATGTGCATACAACCCGATAGTCCAAGATCTCTTTTTTTTCTTTTCAATTTTTTTTAACAACTTCCATAATTGCAAACAATACCCCGTGGTAATCCACCGCCCACTTTCCCCTTTGAAACTCCATTCTTCATCATATCCCCTCCCCATCTAAATCAGTCTCTCTTGTATTTTGCTGTCATGATCTTTTCCTCCTCTTATGATGGTCTTATGTAGATAGCATCAGGCACTGTGAGGTCATGGATATTCAGGCCATTTTGTGTCTGGGGGGAGCATGTTGTAAGGAGTCCTACCCTTCCTTTGGCTCTTACATTCTTTCCGCCACCTCTTCCTCATTAGACCCTGAGCCTTGGAAGGCATGATAGAGATATTGCAGTACTGAGGACTTCAGTCACTTCTTTCCAGCACCATGATACCTTCTGAGTCATCCCAAGGTCACTGCCAGCTGAAAAGAAAAGGTTCTCTACCAAAAGTGAGAGTAGCATTAATATATAGGTATGAACATTAAGAGAAGTGTTTACTGGAAGTTTGATGAGCATAGTATATACATTTAGCCAGACAGCAGCAGACGTTACACCCCTAGGGCTCCTGTAGGTTGCCTCTTTGCTCTCTTCACAGTGTCCATTACTGTACAAAATCTTTGTTATTTCATGAGGTCCCAGTGGTTAATCTGTGGTATATGTATACATATATATATATATATATATATATTTTTTTTTTTATTTATTTATTTGAGAGTAACAGACAGAGAGAAGGAGAGAGAGAGAGAGAGAGAGAGGTAAAAATGGGCTGGAAAGATGATAGTGTAGTGTTAAAGTGTTAAAGCGCTTGCCTAACATGTATGAGGCTCCATGTTGGAGTTAATCTACAAGATCATAAACAGACTCACAGCTGAGAGGGGAGGGCACTGGGGAGGTAGTTTAATCAGGGAAGTACTTGTCTCTCAAATGTGAGGATCTGAGTTGGATTCTAGGGACCTATATGAAAAAGCTGGGTATGGTGGTGTGTGCTTTAATCCCAGCACTGGGGCAGTAGTTCCTTGGAGTTTGCTGGCTAGGGCAGACTAATTAGTGAGCTCTGGGATGTCTCCCAAACATCCCTGGGTCCTAACGCAGCTGTCCTCTGGCCTTACACACTTGTGCACACACATCATCTACACATAAATTGTGTGTGTGTGGGTTGTATTGCTTCATGACTACATGGGTCACAGGATGAGCTGAAGGAATTTTCCCTGGAGATCCTGTCAGGGGCTGGGTCTTGGGAAAAATCTGGAGTTTCCTGACATGGTACTGTTGAACCTTTGGTCAAAGAGCTTTGGGATTATAGAAATAAGGTGAGTGCTATCTGGCACTTACAGAGTTAAATCACAAAGGAAATCTGGAGATTCCAGATGGAGAAGAGCCCCAAGGGGAAATATGGAACTGAGAAGAGCCATCCATTAGGGACCGCCTCTGCCCTCTGTAAGAACGTCTCCCAGGCGATCTATCAGTGCTGGGGGCCAGAGAGAAAACCCCTAGAGATCAATGCTTCTCCACAAGAGAAATAGTTGAAAGTAACTGCGTACCTGTATATAGGGTTTGCCTTCTCATAACTGAGGGGAACAGAGGGAGTCTTGAACATTTTGGGGTGGATGTCTACTGCCCCAAGCTGGGAAGGCTGTAGTGTTCCACAGATGGGTGAGGAAGCCAAGGAGCTTAATCATCTGCAAACTTTGTTGAGGAATAACCCCAAAGAGATGAGCCCTTCCTTGTAAGAACATCATCCTGGTTACCTCATTTGTTTTTTGTTTTAATTTTTTGGCAAGAGGACGTGTGGCATGCACGCATGTTCATATGCACAGTGGTGCACCTGTGTGCACAGTGCTTGCACACAGGTGTGCATGTGAGGATGGAGTCCCATGGCAGGTATTTTCCTCAGCTGCTCTTCACCTTAATTCTCTTAGAGAGAGTTGGTGCACCAGGACCCCAGCCACTGCAATTGAACTCCAGATGCTTGTGCCACCTAGTGGGCATGTGCGACCTTGCACTTGCATCACCTTTGCGCAACTGGCTTGTGTAGGGTCTGGAGAGAGATGGAACATGGATCCTTTGGCTTCATGGGCAAGTACCTTAACTGCCAAGCCATCTCTCCAGCCCTGCACTTTACTTTTTTTTTAAAAAAAGATACTTTAGGGTTGGAGAGGGGGCTTAGCAGTTGAGGCACTTGCTCACAAAGCCTAAGGACCCAGGTCCAAGTCCTCAGTACCCATGTAAGCCAGATCCATAAGGTGGCACCTGCCTCTGGAGTTCTTTTGCAACGGCTGGAGGCCCTGGAACACCCATTCTCTCTCTTTCTCTCTCTGTCTCTCTCTCACACAAATAAATAAATAAAATATTTTAATTTTTTTAAAAAACTTTTTATTTATTTATTTGAGAGCGACAGACACAGAGAGAAAGACAGATAGAGGGAGAGAGAGAGAATGGGCGCATCAGGGCTTCCAGCCTCTGCAAACGAACTCCAGACGCGTGCGCCCCCTTGTGCATCTGGCTAACGTGGGACCTGGAGAACCGAGCCTCAAACCGGGGTCCTTAGGCTTCACAGGCAAGCGCTTAACTGCTAAGCCATCTCTCCAGCCCAAATAAAATAGTTTTAAAAGATACTTTAAAAACTTTTGGGGCTTGGGGTGATGACTCAGCAGTTAAAGGTTTGCTTGCAAAGCCTGCTGACCTAGGTTCAATTTCCTAGTACCCACATAAAGCCAGATGCACAAAGTGGCTCATGCATCTGAAGTTTGTTTGCAGTGGCAAGGGGCCCTGGCATGCTCATACTTTCTTCCCACTCTCCTGCGCACAAACAAATAAATAAACTAAACATTTATTTAGTGTGTGCTCATGTGTGTGCATGCCTCTTGTGTTGGCTGGCACATGCGTGTCACAGCACATACGTGGAGGTCAGAGGACAACGTTCTGGTCCATTCCACCTCATTTCAAGGCAGAGTCCCTCATTATTGTTCATGTTTCCTTCATGGACTTCCAGGAAACTCTCTTGTCTTCAACTCCCACCTTCTCGCAATAGGCACAATAGGGATGACAGACCCTCCATAGCCCAAGCTTTTAGCTGGCACCTGGAGATCTGAACTTAGATACTCAGTTTCTCAGTGAACAGTTTATTTACTGAGCCACTTCTCCAACCCCTCCTCCTAGTTCTAATGTGGACACTGACCCAGCTATGGGAAGAGTGTGTCTCCCTGGTGACTCTCAGTGTGCTGTGGCCAGGGTGGGGTGATTGCAGCTGTGGTAGCAAAGCTTGCGGACGACCATTTTATCAAACGCTTCTTTTTGGTTTCCTGAGGTCGGGTCTCACTCTAGCTCAGGCTGACCTGGAGTTCACTACGTATTCTAAGGGTGGCCTCAAACTCATGACAATCCTCCTTCCTCTGCCTCCCAAGTGCTGGGATTAAAGGTGTGGGCCACCACGCCTGGCTTTTTGAGGATGACCGTTTTATTAGACAAGGTTCAGACAAAAAGCAAACTACCCAGGAAGAAATGAGGATTTGCTTGCATGAATGATAGAAGAGCTGACAAGCTGAGGCAACACCGCCCCCCCCCCCCCCCCCCCCCCCCGCCAAGACTTTAGACATTACAGCCATTGCTGTCAATATGCCTAGGGACAGAGGAGGAAGGAGGGA
The DNA here is from genome assembly GCF_020740685.1 of Jaculus jaculus. Classification (NCBI taxonomy): domain Eukaryota; kingdom Metazoa; phylum Chordata; class Mammalia; order Rodentia; family Dipodidae; genus Jaculus; species Jaculus jaculus. Next base: position 8,680,294 of record NC_059102.1, on the reverse strand, counting down.
GATCCCAAAAGCTGACCTTGGGATTTAAACATGCCCGAAAGCCTTTTACAAGGCAGGGGGCATGGGAGTGGGGAGGGACGGTTGTATGGTGAAGGTGGGAGAGGATCAGGTCCTGCTAGAAATGGTACAGGAAGCTCAGAGAGAGAGAGAGAGATGGAGAGAAATGCCCTAGCTTCGCTTCCAGCACTCTGGAGGCAGAGGTTGGAGGTCGCTGTGAGTTCAATGGCAGCCTGGGATTCAGAGTGAGTGCAGGTCAGCCTGGGCCAGTGTGAGACCCTACCTCGAAGAGAGAGAGAGAGAGAGAGAGAGAGAGAGAGAGAGAGAGAGAGAGAGGTCCTAGTTTCACCTCCTGACTACCTTCCAATCCTCCATCAGCACCTCCTATAGGCTGAACTGCTTAGAATTCTGGGAATTGCACTTCCCAGAAATGCCTGTAGAGCAGGGAATGCCCCGAGTCCACGGGAAGCTGACTCATGGTGACCTAAGATGCCAAGACAGTAGGAGGGAAAGCCACCCAGCTCTTCAGGCCGATGCTGGCCTCAGTGAGCATGGACGTGTCTCTTGCCCCCTGTTGTGGGGCTTCTGTGGTAAAGAAGATTACCGCCCGGTTTCTCCTGAGGGTAAGGAAGTCCCAGGTCGGTCAGCCTCTTGGACTGGTGGAGCCAGTTCTGGTGGTGGAAGTAGCCTTAGCTTTACAGTTAAACCTGTGTTGTGACCCAGTTCTTCCAAAGCCCCCAGTCTGTTCCAGGGCGGGGCGCTGTGCATGTGGGGGAGGGGGCAGCGACCAAAGTCAGAAGCCCAGGTCTTGTCCACGTTCAGTAGACAGAGAGTGGATTGGCAGCAAGGGCACAGGCTCCTGCTCAGAGCTCCTCCATTAAGCACAGAGCAGAAGTAAGATCCAGGAGTTTGGTGGCCCCCATGGAGCCGAGGATACAAGGTACCCGTGGGATAAACCCCAGGGCGCCCCTGGGCCAAATGTGAAACTCCAGCTAGCTGCACGCTAGCCCATCTACGCTTCGTGCTCAGACTCAGAGTCCAGCAAAACCTGGCCTGAAAGCCAAAGAGGGGTAGTGAACCTTACATGCCCCCCCTTCAAGCCCCTGGAGCCTTTCCAGCACTTTGGGGAGAGAATGAAGACAGAAGATCCCTCAGTTAGTTTACAGGTGAGGAAACTAAGGTATAGCTAGCTACCCATAAGCTGGAACAGGGGTGGGGACCCTAGCCTGGGTGCTCAGTTAGGAATGGAGCTGGCCTAGGGATGCTAGGACCTTAGCAACATCAGTGGACCAATTGCCCTGCCCTGCCCTTCCTTCCTACCCTCCTTCTATCCTTTCTTCTTTCCTCCTTCCTCTTTTGTCTCTTTCTTGTTTCCCTCCCTCCCTCCCTCCCTCCCTCCCTTCCTTCCTTCCTTTCTTCCTTCCCTCTCTCTCTTTCTCTTTTGAGTTTTCAAGGTAGGGTTTCACTCTAGCCCAGGCTGACCTGGAATTCACAATGCTATGTAATCACAGGTTGGCCTTGAACTCACAGTGATCCTCCTGACTTTACCCCTCAAATGCTGGGATTAAAGACGTATGCCACCACACCCGGCACCTTCTCGTTTCTTTTTTTTTTTTTTTAAGTTCTTTTTTTCAGATATTTATTTATTTATTTGAGAGAGGAAGAGGCACAGAGAAAGAGAGAATGGGCATGCCAGGGCCTCCAGCCAGTGCAAAGGAACTCCAGACACATAAGCCCACTTGTGCATCTGGCTTACGTGGGTCCTGGGGAATCGAACCAGGGTCCTTAGGTTTCGCAGGCAAACCCCTTAACCTCTAAGCCATTTCCCCAGCCCCCTTCTTGTTTCTTGAGATGGGGCCTCACTCTGTAGCCAAGCTGGCCTCAAACTTACAAATCTTTCCACTAACACTTTCTTGTGCCAGGACCTTTCCTTCTTCCTCTCCCCAAGCCCATCCTTTACTCACCCAGATGGCCCCCAAGTGGTGATTTTGCAAACTCTTACTGGTGGCCTGGCTTTCCTTCATGGTCACGATCATGGTTGCCAGGGTTGTGGGAGATGGCCCAGCAGTTAAAGATGTTTGCTTGCAAAGCTGCTTCTATTTCCTAACCACCATGTGAAGCTGGAATGTTCATTTGCAGTAGCAAGAGACTCTGGTGCACTTGCACACACATTAAATAAATAAAAATTAAAACAATAAAAGGTCATGGCTGCTCCTCCAAACCAGCCTTTCTAGTTTAGCCCTGGGATGGAATTCTGAATGCTTCGTTCTCAATTCCAGAATGGAGACTTTTTCTGCATGGGCAGGTGGGTCCAACACGCGGTTTGGTTCATGCCCAGTGCCAGAGCATGTGATGTGTGATGCGTGAGGCCAGCTTCAGTTACAACGTGGTTCAGGGCCTGGAGGCTGATACCAAGGACCACGGAGGCGCCATGGTCAGAGGGCCTGGGCAAGGGCTCAGGCTGTCCTTATCCTGTGTCTCATGACACAGAGAGCAGTAAGTCATACGCAGCCTTCCTGAGCCCTAGCAGAACTGTGACTCCCACTTCACCTTGGCAACTTCTGGCCCTTGTCTGCTGAGCTGTCAGACAGGAACCATTTCAATTCTCAGGGCCTCACAGGCTTCTGGTGGCCAAGCACAGTGAGCCTTGAGATGCCCGGCCAGGCTTCCATTGGCAGCTCCCTTTGGCATGAGAAGGGAGGGGCAGGGTCCAGCTCAGCCCTTCCTCTACAGGTGAGCCCCTGACTCAGAACCAGGGTCACCAGGTTTCCTAGAGATACTTTTCTGGGATGCACTACTTTCTAGCATTTTTTTTTTTTTTCAAGGTAGGGTCTCACTCTTGCCCAGGCTGACCTGGAATTCACTCTGTAGTCTCAGGGTGGCCTCGAACTCAAGGTGATCCTCCTACTTCTGCCTCCTGAGTGTTGGGATTAAAGGCGTGTGCCACCACGCCCGGCTCTCTTTCTAGCATTTTTTATTTCTGGGGGCTGTGATTCTTATTTGGTTAAATAACACATTTTTAAAAATTGTTGTGATTCCATACTGAAGCTTCCCATATGGTTAATTGGAAATGTTCACACCAATATTGTAGGCTGTAAAAACTAATGAGGTAAATGGAAAATTTATCAAGTGCCACAGTTAGAAACTAACTTACTGCTTGATGCTGCGCTCTGGTCTAATGAAGTCAGAGAGGCTGTTCATTCCTAGAATGTGGGGGTTGTCTGGTCTTGGGGCCCTGACATCAAGGGAGAGCCTTCTACCCATTCTCCTTAACCCCTGCCACCTCCCCTCTGTCACATGAGCAATGAGAGCCATGGAGCTGTGGCTCTTTCTTTCCTTCTTTCTTTCTTTCTTTCTTTCTTTCTTTCTTTCTTTCTTTCTTCCTTCCTTCCTTCCTTCCTTTTTTTTTTAAAATTTTTTATTTATTTATTTGAGAGCGACAGACACAGAGAGAAAGACAGATAGAGGGAGAGAGAGAGAATGGGCGCGCCAGGGCTTCCAGCCTCTGCAAACGAACTCCAGACGCGTGCGCCCCCTTGTGCATCTGGCTAACGTGGGACCTGGAGAACCGAGCCTCGAACTGGGGTCCTTAGGCTTCACAGGCAGGCGCTTAACTGCTAAGCCATCTCTCCATCCCCCTTTCTTTCTTTTGTTTTAAAACTATTATTTATTTATTCATTTGAGAGTGACAGACCGAGAGAGAAAGAGGGAGACACAGAGAGAGAATGGGCGTACCAGGGCCTTCAGCCACTGCAAACGAACTCCAGATGCCTGCACCCCCTTGTGCATCTGGCTAACGTGGGTCCTGGGAAGTCAAGCCTTGAGACAGGGTCCTCAGGCTTCACAGGCAAGCACTTAACCATTAAGCCATCTCTCCAGCCCTTTCTTTTTCTTTTTTCTTTGGTTTTTCAAGGTAGGGTCTTGCTCTAGCCCAGGCTGACCTGGAATTCACTATGTAGTCTCAGGATGTCCTCGAACTCATGGTGATCCTCCTACCTCTGTCTCCCAAGTGCTGGGATGAAAGGTGTGCACCACCACGCCTAGCTCCTGTGATCCAGTTTTTGTTGCTAACAACACAGTATCACATGCTGGGTGTGCTGTGAAGAACAGTTGGTTCTGGTCCTGTTTCTATAAGGTGAAGACATCCGGTGGACTTCTAGATGGTGGAGTTTGGGGGTGGTGTAGAGCCTCGCATTGAGAGAGTTAGGGAGAAGGCCTCCTTCTTCATAAAGAGCCACCAGGATGCTGGAGGGATGGCTTAATAGTTAAGGCACTTGCCTGCAAAACCAAAGGACCTAGGTTCTATTCCCCAGGATTGATGTTAGCCAGATGCAAAAGGGGGTGCACGTGTCTGGAGTTCATTTGCAGTTGGAGGCCCTGGTGCACCCATTCTCTCCCTCTGTCTCCCTCTTTCTTTGTCAAATAAATAAAATTTTTAAAAAAGCCACCACGGTTCAATCTTGGGGCCTCAAGCTTGAAGACCTCAGCCAATCCTCATCATATAAATGTCCCAGCCCCCATTAAGCCCTGTAGCAAGGATGTCTAACTTTTTTGGCTTCTCTAGGCCGCATTGAACAAAGAGGAATTGTCTAGAGTCAGGTATTTAATGTAGGGATCCAAGCCTGCATGTTTCTTTTCTGTGACATTGTGATAGAACAGGCTATGCAGACTATGGTATCAGAAGTGCATTTTCACATTTTCACCCTGCATGTCTTCCAGAGGGGACTGACTACCCCTCAAACCATATCCCACCACAGCAAGCACCCAGACTTTTCAAAGCTGCCGCACCCACACACACGGTCAGCATTCAGCTACGTGTCACGTCACCCGTGGCGTCAGTCCTTAGTCTTTGACGGGTGTCTTGGCTATTGTGGCCTCTCGTTCTCGCCTCAGGGCTATGAGGGAGGTGCTGTGATTGCACTGATTTACAGGTGAAGAAACTGAGGCTCAGAGCGAAACAGGCATTTTGGGGTTCTTTGCCAATGCACCAATATGCCAACACACCAATAAATCTACAGTACCCCTGAGTCTTGTCTTCTGAATTTAAAGAATTAAAATCCATAGACCAGGGGCTGAGGTTTAGAGAGACTAGAGGACAGATGTGCAGGCCGTGCCGGCCGAGTGGAGGGCGGAAGGCGGTAGAGAGAGGTCAGAGGAGACATACCAGAATCTGGAGGTTCGGAAGCCAGCCAAGAGAGTTGGGCCCCTTGATAAGATTCTTTTATTTATTTTTTAAAAAATTTTATTTATTCATTTGAGAGCAACAGACAGAGAGAAAGAGGGAGAGAGAGAGAGAGAGAGAGAGAGAGAGAGAGAGAGAGAGAGAGAGAGAGAGAGGGCACTCCAGGGCCTCCAGCCACTGCAAATGAACTCCAGATGCATGCACCCCCTTGTGCATCTGGATAATGTGGGTCCAGGAGAATTGGGCCTTGAACCGGGGTCCTTAGGCTTCACAGGAAAGCGCTTAACTGCTAAGCTATCTCTCCAGCCCATCTGTTTAAATTTTTTTTTTTATTTGAGAGAGAATAAGAGAGAAAAGAGAGAGAGAATTGGTATGCCAGGGCCTCAGCCACTTAAGTTGAACTCCAGATGCTTGTGCCACTTAGTGGGCATATGCGACCTTATGCTTACCTCACCTTCGTATGTCCGCCTTGCGTGGGCTCCGGAGAGACAAACATGGGTGCTTAGACTTCACAGGCAAGCCCCTTAACCACTAAGCCACCTATCTCTCCATCCCGGTGGTTCTATTTTTAACCCTATTGTAGTGGGTCTCACCTTCCAGCTCAGGTGAGGCAGAATGAGAAGAAGCCAGCCATGAAGCCATGCTTGAGGGCTAAGCTTAACCAATTATAATGACAAGATCAGGTTTGAATCCTTGGAAAGGGGAATTCCCTGACAGGGAGGGCTTACGTTGTTTGTGGAAAAAACAGACCTAGGTAACTTCTTTAGTCAGGAGATAAGAAAAGGAGAGATCCTTCTCTGATCGATAATAAAGTGGAGATGGCAAGGATGGACTTAGGGACATTCCTGCCTTTACTCTCGGGGGTTCCAGTCACCCTAGCTGCCTCAAGAGAGGAGAAGCTGGTTGTCCAAGGTCATGCATTCCTGAGCGGTGAAGCTAGGATCTGAATTCCGATCTCAGTGGTGCAGAACTAATTAACCAAGCAACAAATGAGGGCAGCTCCGGGCAGCACACCAGTCCTGGAGGCACAGGGAAGAGGCAGGGCAGAGACGAAAGAGTTGGATGCCAACCCAGCTCCCTCTGCCGCACGCTGGCCGTGGGGACAATGGTGACGTGTGCTCTCTCTCTGGTCTCCTCTCTGTGCCCGAGGGGGTGGGCCTGGGCAGCCCATAGCATGGTCTTGTCCTGGGGCTCTGGCCAGGCACAGTCTTTCCTTGCCAGTGCCATAGGCTGGCTCTTCCTTGAGGACGCTGGCTCTTACCCCCAGGAGTCGCTAGGGCCCCAGCTGTTGTCACCAGCTCCAAGAACCGGTGTCACCTCTTCTTGGCAATCTTTTTTTTTAAATTTTTTTTTGTTTATTTTATTTTTTTTTTTGGGTTTTTGAGGTAGGGTCTCACTCTGGCTCAGGCTGACCTGGAATTTACTATGTAATCTCAGGGTGGCCTCGAACTCACGGAGATCCTCCTACCTCTGCCTCCCGAGTGCTGGGATTAAAGGTGTGCGCCACCATGCCCAGCTTTTTTTGTTTATTTTATTTATTTATTTGAGAGTGACAGACACAGAGAGAAAGAGGCAGAGAGAGAGAGGAGAGTGGGCGCGCCAGGGCTTTAGCCACTGCAAATGAACTCTAGACGCATGCGCCCCCTTGTGCATCCGGCGAACGTGGGTCCTGGGGAATCGAGCCTTGAACCGGGTCCTTAGGCTTCACAGGCGAGCGCACCGCTGAGCCATCTCTGCAGCCGTCTTCTTGGCAATCTTAAATCTTGCCCCCCACTCTGTGTGTGTAGACTATGTGTAGTGTGTTATGTGATATGTATGTAGCGTATGCACACGTATGTTCCTCCACCTGTTTGCTTGAGATGGAATATCTTACTCAACCCAGAGTGCTATTTTTGCCTTTTTTTTTTTTTTTTTTTTGCTTAGCAGCCATTCTCCCATTTCTGGGCCTCCCTCCCATAGGACTGGGGTTGCAGCTCCTAAGTGCTGGGAAATTGAGCTTAGACAGTCTCAGGCCCTCATAACGAGTGCTCTTAACCACAGGCCTATCTCCCCATCCCAGAGACCCCTCTTAAATGCCAATTTGGAGTAAGCGCTTCCCATCTGGGGCTGTGTAGCATAGTGGCAGGGTGATTTGACACAGGCCATTGGCTTGGCTGCGGTGAGGATTCTCTCTCTCCCTCCCTCTTTCACTTTTGTTTTTTGAGGTAGGGCTGACCAGGAATTCACTATGTAGCCTCAGAGTGGTCTTGAACTCATAGTGGTTCTCCTATCTCTGCCTCCCAAGTGCTCAGGTTAAAGGCATGCACCACCACATCCCGCTTTCTCTCTCTTAAAATATTTTTTATTTATTTGCAAGGGAAGAGAAAAGAGAGAGAGAGAGAGCGAGCTGCTTCATGGGGGTACTGGGGAATCAAACCTGGGCCAGCAAGCTTTGCAAGCAAGCACTTTTAACCATGGACCCATTTTCCCCCAGCCCTGCCTCCCTTGCTTTTACTCACTGTAGCCCATTCACTATGTGGTCTTTGGTTGCCTTGAACTCACAGTGACCCTCCTATCTCTGCATCTTGAGTGCTGGGATTAAAGGTATGTGCCACCACACCAGTTTGCCTTATTAAAAAATATTTATTTATTTATTTATTTATTTATGAGAGAAATTGGCAGAGAGAGGTGGGGGGAGAGAAAGAGAGAGAATGAATGGGTGCGCCAGGGTCTCTAGCCACTGCAAATGAGCTCCAGACACATGTGCTACCATTTGCATCTGGCTTATGTGGGTCCTGGGGAATTGAACTTGGGTCCTTGGGTTTTACAGGCAAGTGCCTTAACTGCTAAGCCATCTTTCCAGCCCTATATCATTTTCTTAACTAGATAGTAAAACCCATACAACTCCCAGCAGGAACTCATAGATTGTATTGTTTTTTCTTTAAATTTCCCTGTGGGGCCTGAGAACCTAGTGACTGTTGGACATCGTGGAGCCTGTTAATCAAACGGAAGGCACTGAGGTGGCTCTCTCCGCCATCAGCCTGAGGACTGGAAACTGCTCTGAGAGATGAGTGGGCCTGAAAGGGGCTGGCAGGCTTGGTGGACACTCCATCCTGGCCATTCCAGCATTCATCTGGAAATGGTCCTGTGATTGAGTTGTTGATTGCTAGACAAAACCCTTTTTTAATTTCTTTAAAAATTTACCCTTGGGACCAGGCATGGTGGCACACGCCTTTAATCCCAGCACTCAGGAGGCAGAGGTAGGAGGATCCCCATGAGTTCGAGGCCATCCTGGGACTACGTAGTAAATTCCAGGTCAGCCTGGGCTAGAGTGAGACCCTACCTTGAAAAACCAAAAAACAACAAAAAAAGTTTTTTACTCTTGGGGCTGGAGAGAAGGCTTGACAGTTAAGGTGCTTGCCTGCAAAGCCTGATGACCCGGGTTCGATTCCCTAGTATCCACATAAAACCAGGTGCACAAAATGGTGCATGCATCTGGAATTTGTTTACAGAAGCTGGTAGCCCTGGCATGCCCATTCTATTTGTCTCTCTTCTCTCTATCTCTGTTTGCAAATAAATAAATATTTTAAAAAATTACTCTTGAGCTGGGTGTGGTGGCACACACCTTTAATCCCAATACTTGGGAGGCAGATGTAGGAGGATCGCCGTGAGTTCAAGTCCACCCTGAGACTACAAAGTGAATTTAAAGTCAGCCTGAGCTAGAGTGAGACCCTACTTCAGAAAACCAAAAAAACTGGATATGTATCTGTATAAGGATGAAAATAAATCCTTATCTCTCTCCATGCACAAGAGTTAAGTCCAAATGAATCAAAGACCTTAATATTAGACCTGAAACTCTGAAACTGCTAGAGGAAAAAGTAGGGGAAATCCTTCAACATATTGGACTTTCTGCATATAACCCCAATTGCTCAGGAAATAAAACCACAGATTAACTGCTGGGACCTCATGAAATTACAAAGCTTTTGTATGGCAAAAGACACTGTGAATAGAACAAAGAGGCAACCTATAGAATGGGAGCAAATCTTTGCCAGCTATACATCTGATAGAGGATTAATATCTAGGATATACAAAGAACTCAAAAAATTAAATAATAAAAAATAAATAAAATTAAAAAATGGGCTATGGAACTAAACAGAGAGTTCTCAAAAGAAGAAATACAGATGGCATATAAACATCTAAAAAATGTTTTACATCCCTAGTCATCAGGGAAATGCAGATTAAAACTATGTTGAGATTCTATCTCACTCCTGTCAGATTGGCTACCATCATGAAAACAAATGACCATAAATGCTGGTGAGGATGTAGAAAAAGAAGAACCCTTCTATACTGTTGGTGGGAATGCAATCTGGCCTAGCCATTATGGAAATCAGTTTGGAGGTTCAAAAATAGATCTACCATATGACCCAGCTACAGTATGCATATATCCTAAGGACTCATCTCACTATCTTAGAGATACTTGCTCAACCATGTTTATTGCCACTCTATTCACAATACCTAGGAAATGGAACCAGCCTAGATGTCCCTCAACTGATAAGTAGATAATGAAGATGTGGCACATTTACACAATGGAGTTCTACACAGTGGTAAAGAAAAATGAAGTAATGAAATTTGTAGGAAAATGGATGGATCTGGAAAGGATTATACTAAGTGAGGTAACCCAGGCCCAGAAAGCCAAGCATCACATGTTCTCTCTCCTATGAGGATCCTAGCTACAGATGATTGGGCTTCTGCGTGAGAAGGAAGAAAACTGGCAGAGGCCAGAAAGGAGATATAAAGGGAATAAAAAGGGAGAGAGGGGCACTTAGTAGGATGGTATTGTATATATGTAAGTAAAAGAACAGATTTATGGGGGTGAAAAGGCGAAAGTGAGATCAGGGGAAGAGACTGAGTAAAGGAAAGGTGGAGGGAGGGCTAATCAAAATCTAAGAGGATATAAACAAATCACATGAAAACCTACAGTTTTGGACAATGGAACATACAGGATCCATAGATTGTTACTAGAAAATTTTCAGTGCCTGGGATGGGATACCTTCCAGTGAGTTGTTGGCCAGGGAGGTCCCTGATGCCCCCAAAACATTATAGGCCATTGCTGAAGCCCTTGGTTTCCCGCCAGGAATAGATGGTTAGACCCTATTGCTGAAGACTCCACATACTTAGGCTGCAAGGTCACTGAGAAATCCTGCTGGAGCTGAGCTGAAAAATCTCCTCCATGAAGACCAGCTGTCAGAAAGCTGGAAGAAGCCATTCTGCATGCAGTTCAATGGGAGAGAGAGCAATCACCAGTGAAGACACCCAACAGTGGACACTACAAGCATTTTATTTGGCCAGCCAGGCCAAATGAGCCAATGGGTACAATAGTGGCACATCTGTTATGGGGGAAATCAACTGTTTTCTAATTTGACTGGAGGCCTGCTCCATGGGAGGGAATATATCCCTGATACTGCAAACCTACAACAGGGGTAGTCATGAGCCCTAGGGGTGTAACGTCTGCTGCTCTCTGGCTAAATGTATATACTATGCTCACCAAACTGCCCAGTAAGCACTTCTCTTAATGTTCATACCCTTATATTAATGCTACTCTCACTTTTGGTTAGAGAACCTTCTCTGTTCAGATGGCAGTGACCTTGAGATGACTTAGAAGGCACTATGATGCTGAGAAGAAGTGACAGAGGAGTGTTCAGCACTGCAATATCTCTATCACAACTTCCAAGGCTCAGGGTCTAATGTGGAAGAGGTGTCAGAAAGAATGTAAGAGCCAAAGGAAGGGTAGGACTTCTTACAACGTGCTCCTCCAGACACAAAATGGCCCGGATATCCATGACCTCATAGTGCCTGACATTACCTACACAAGACCATCATAATAAGAGGAAAAGATCATGACATCAAAATAAAAGAACGACTGATTGAGAGGGAGAGGGGATATGATGGACAGTGGAGTTTCAAGGGGAAAGTGGGTGGAGGGAGGGAATTACCATGTGATATTATTTACAATTATGGAAGTTGTCAATAACCCTTTCTTTGTTTTGTTGTGTTTTGGAGGTTGGGTCACGCTCTAGCCCAGGCTGACCTAGATTCGCTATGTGGTTTCAGGCTGGCCTTGAACTCATACTGTCCTCTTACCTCTGACTCCCCCCGTGCTGCTGACCAGGTTCCCCATTCACGACCTGCATCTCCATTCATGAGCTGAATGAACGCCTTTTTCAGAGTTTAGAGAATGATGTGTGCAAACTTTGCTTGTTCTTAATCCCGAAGCCTAGAAGGTAAAGTTGCTACTCCATGCTGCTGGCTCCCACCAGCTAAAACTACTCGGGACGTGAATCACCGTGGCTCAGGAGACACAGAGCACACTGATTTCTGGGTGTCGAGTGTCCTCTAAGCAGAAGAAGGAAGCCTTGCCCTGTTTTCTTTAGGGATGGTAAAAGAACTTGGAGTGTTTGGATGTGGGAAACCTCGGGGACTTCTGCCTCTCATGCAAGTGAGCTGCTTGGAGAGCCGCAAGCACAGCGGGGCAGTCACTCAATTAAAAGCTTCATAATTTGGGCTGGAGAGATGGCTTGTGGTTAAAGCATTTGCCTGCAAAGCCTAAGGACCTAGCTTCAACTCTGCAGTAACCTCGTAAGTCAGATGCACAAGGTGGCGCATGAGTCTGGAGTTCATTTTCAGGGGCTTGAGACCTTGGTATGCCCATAGTCTCCTTATCTGCCTCTGTCTCATAAATAAATAAATAAAATACTTTTAAAAGCTTCACAACTTAATCACTTAATCAACATTCATGCAGAAGTTATTAGGACTGAAGCTACAGACTCCAGGAAAAGAAGTGAGTGAAGGTAGACTGGCCTTTGGCCCACATGATGCACAGTCTTTTGGGAAAGGTGGACTTTCATTAAAATCCACACATCTGGGGATGGAAGATGCTTTAGTGGTTAAGGAGCTTGCCTGTGAAATGTAAGGACCCAGGCTTGATTTCCCAGTACTCATGTAAGCCAGATGTATACTGTGGTGCACACATCTGGAGTTTGTTTGCAGAGGCTAGAGCCCCTGGTGTGCCTACTCTCTCTCTCTCTCAAATAAATAAATAAATATATATTTTAAAAAGTGCTATGCAAAAAACACCCATACATATCTGGGCTGGGGAGATGGCTTATTGGTTAAGGCACTTGCATGTGAAGCCTAAGGACCCAGGTTTGATTCCCCGGTACCCACATAAACCAGATGCATAAGGTGGCACATGCATCTGGAGTTCATTTGCAGTGGCTGGAGTCCCTGGTGTGCCCATTCTCTCTATCTGCCTCTTTCTTCCTCTCTCTCCTAAATAAGTAAATAATTAAAAAACACACACACACATTTGATAGCTGGGGTGAGGTTGCACTTGGGAGGCCTTTCAAGACCCTACTTGGTTTATTTTATTTTTTTGGTTTTTTGAGGTAGGATCTCACTCTGGCTCAGGCTGACCTGTAATTCACTATGTAGTCTCAGGGTGGCCTTGAACTCACGGCGATCCTCCTACCTCTGCCTCCCGAGTGCTGGGATTAAAGGCGTGCGCCACCACGCCCAGCTTCAAGACCCTACTTGGAAACAAACAAACAAAAACAAAAAAAGCAGCTGGGCTACAGAGATGTTGCTTGCCTGCAAAGCCTGAAGACCTGGGTTCAATTCTCCAGTACCAATGTAAAGACAGATGTACAGGGTGTTGCATGGGTCTGGAGTTCATTTGCAGCATCTGGAGGCCCTGATGTGCTTATTCTCATTCTCTCTCTCTCCTTACAAATAAATAAATGAATAATAAATGAAAAAAATACATAGTTTGGTTTTTCAAGGTAGGGTCTCACTCTAGTTCAGGCTGACCTGGAATTCACTATGTAGTTTCAGGGTGGTCTCAAAATGAGTGCAATCCTCCTACCTCTGCCTCCCAACTGCTGGAATTGAAGGCGTGTGCCACCACACTCTGTGAGACTGGGAATTTATTATTTTTTTCAATATTTTATTTTATTTTTTTTAAAATTTTTATTAACATTTTCCATGATTATAAAATATATCCCATGGTAATTCCCTCCCTCCCCACCCCCACACTTTCCCATTTGAAATTCCTTTCTCCATCATATTACCTCCGAGACTGGGAATTTATAAAGAAAAGACTTAATTTGGCTCACAATTCTGGGAAGTCTAAGTGTTTTTACATTGTCTCATTCTATGACAGCAGGTGGATGGGTGTGTGAGCCTGATGAGTGTGAGAGCAGGTGTGTAAGAGGAAGATGAGCTTGCACCTATTGGTTGTACATGAGTATTGTATGGTATGTGAGCCTGTGAGTGTGAGAGCAGGTGTGTAAGAGGAAGATGAGCTTGCACCTATTGGTTGTACATGAGTATTGTATGGTGTGTGAGCCTGTGAGTGTGAGAGCAGGTGTGTAAGAGGGAGCTGAGCTTGTACCTATTGGTTGTACATGAGTATTGTATGGTGTGTGAGCCTGTGAGTGTGAGAGCAGGTGTGTAAGAGGGAGCTGAGCTTGTACCTATTGGTTGTACATGAGTATTGTATGGTGTGTGAGTATGTGAGTGTGAGAGCAGGTGTGTAAGAGGAAGATGAGCTTGCACCCATTGGTTGTACATGAGTATTGTATGGTGTGTGAGTATGTGAGTGTGAGAGCAGGTGTGTAAGAGGAAGATGAGGTTGCACCTATTGGTTGTACATGTGCATTGTATGGTGTGTGAGTATGTGAGTGTGAGAGCAGGTGTGTAAGAGGAAGATGAGCTTGCACCTATTGGTTGTACATGTACCTGCTTCTTGCCAATCCCACAGCTCACTTATTTGGCCTGACTTAGCTCAGCAAGCAACCCCAGGGAGTCTCCTGTCTGTGCCTCTCCAGCACTGATATTGTGGCGCATGTCCCATGCCGAGCTTTCTCAGAGGTGCTGGAATCTGAACCCAGGTTCTCACATTTATGTGGCAAGCACTTCCCTCTGATCATCTCCCCATCCCTGAACTTATGTTCCTAACAAGGCCACTCTTGAGATATGAAGCCATTTCCAAGGTCAGAGCCTTCATGACCCAACCTCAACATTCCTGCTGGGGATTTCCAACATAGAAATGGGAGAGGACCCATTCGGCCCTGGTGTCTACACCAGGATCGTTTTGTGGTCTCTTGCCTTTATGTTGTCCTCTGCATCACACTCTGAGGGCATCTGTGTTCCTGGATGGCAGCCACTGCGTGGGCTGCCAGGCAGGCTGCAATGGGCCCGGGCTTGGAGCCGCAGCTCCCTGGGAACGTGGCACAGAACCTGTGTGGTGACATGAGCATTGGGAGCTGGAAGCACTGCTCTGAAGGGGAAGGCCACGTGTCACAGCAGTCTCTGGAGTCCTCAGTGCCCCCAGGGTCTTCTGCCAGGACCCCAGGAAGGAGGCAGAAGAGTGACACCCACCCCAGGCCAGAGAGTGAGAAAGGAGGGAAGGCAGCGTCCGTCCAGGCGCAGGGCCACGCACGATTCAGAGCCAGGGCTAAGATTAGAATAAATGGGCTCTTGCTCCCAGATCTCCAGGGCAGCCCGCAGCCCATGCTGCTTCTTGGCAGGACGCTTCCCACATTGCTCTAACTCAGATCCACCCTAGTTTGTCTCTGGAAATATTGTAGCTGTCATAATCGTTGTTCTAATAAAATACTCATCTGACGAACTATTAGTAAGGCATATTGTTGACAGGAAATGTGCGTTCACCATGTTTCCTATTATATTGTCTGTTTCCTGCCTCATTTTTCTTGGAAGGGCAGGAGTCACTGGAGATAATCACGTATTGACAGGGAGAGCCTGGGGAAGGGAGAGTTGCAAGTAGGGGATTTAGTTCTATTCTGCCGTGCAAGTCTCCAGCAGCAAATCCACAGTAGTGTCCTCTAAACAGCACCGGCCCTTCTCTCCTCAGACAGATTGTCCCCCGACTCAGGACTGACACTGTACGGAGGTCCTGGAGGGAGGCCATGTCTGTTATGTCTGGCAACTGCACTGTGACGCTGTCCTGGAGACAGGGCTGGGGAGGTGGTGCAGTGGTTAAGCATGCTTGCTTGCAAAGCCAGCCAGCCCAGTTTTGATCCCCAGCACCCACATAGAGACAGACGCACAAAGTGACACACGTGTTTGGAGTGCTTTTACAGTAGCAAGAAGCCCTGGCCTGCCCCCTTTACCCTCTTGTCAGTCACCAAGACCTAATTGAGGCTGGCGGAGCAAGAAGCCAGAAAGAGTCCCACTTTCTTTGTTTCCTTTCCTTTTTTAAAAATGTTTTATTTTTATTATTTATTTGAGAGAGAATGAGGCAGAGGGAGGGAGAGACAGAGACAGAGAGAGAGAGAGAATGGGTGCGCCAGGGCCTCTAGCCGCTGCAAAGGAACTCCAGACACATGTGCTCCCTTGTGCATCTGGCTTACGTGGGTCCTGGGGAATGGAGCCTCGAACGGGGGTCCTTACGCTTCACAGGCAAGCGCTTAACCACTAAGCCATCTCTCCAGCCCCTCTTTTTCTTTTTTTTAAAGGTAGGGCCTCACTCTAGAGCAAGGTGACTTGGGATTTACTATGTAGTCTCAGGGTGGCCTCAAAGTCATGGTGATCCTCCTACCTCTGCCTCCCAAGTGCTGGGATTAAAGGCATGTGCCACCATGCCTGACTCCTTTTTTTCTCTTTTAATATCATATTTCAAACAGAGCTAGGTGTTATTTATTTATTTATTTATCTGAATAAATAAATAAATAATATATATATTATTGGGCATGCCAGGGCCTCCAGCCACTGCAAACAAACTCCAGATGCATGTGCCATATTGTGTGTCTGGCTTACATGAGTACTGGGGACTTGAACCTGAGTCCTTTGGCTTTGCAGGCAAGTGCCTTAACTGCTAAGCCATCTCTCCAGCCCCTCTATACATATATTTTAAAAAGTCAAACAGTGAATCACTTGGGGAGAAGCCACTGGCCACTTGTGTAAGGGCCAGTGAAGTGCCTGAAACCCGGCTTTTGGACCATCGCAGCTGTGGCGGGGACCCCCTGGGCTGGGTGTCTCCCAGATGACCCTGCTCAGGACACAGTGTGAAGCTTGAGCTGGGCAGAGTTCTGAGTGTGGTCAGTCATGGCACCCCTGGGTGAGTTCTGGCCATGGCCATGAATTTAGCATGTTGTCTTGAGAAGCCCAAGCCCAGCTCCAGAGGCCACAGCCGTCCTTTACTCCTTCCTGCCTCCCATTGCTTACCCAGGAAGTACAGATGTGCCCATAGCTGGGAATGGGAGAGAAAGAGTTGGAACAAACCCGGTGAGCCCCACTGTCCCAGGGAGCCTGGGCTGTTTCACTTTCAGCATCAAAAGCGTCAGACCCAGGAAGACCATAATGGTCGGTCACCCTCTGAACGTGTAGTTGTGTGTGAGGCTGTGCTGGCTCTGGAGCCAGATGCTTGGGAGCGGAGCAAGGCACTTTCAGGATGGGGAAAGATAGATGCTGATGCATGTCACAGGAATATCCAAGTGGTCTTAGGCCAGGGAGTGTTACCTGGCTCATGGAGCCCACACTGGAGGCTTCTTGCCTCTCTTGGCCTTGGCTGTGCGTAGACGGTTACATTCCTGTGGGGACAGCGCCCCTGTGAAAAGACACCTTGGTGGTTGGTCCTCACTGGCAGATTCATGAGTCCAGGCTCCTCCATGTGAAGGTGCACAATGTGGCACATGCTTCTGGAGTTTGTTTGCAGTGGCTTGAGGCCCTGGCATGCCCATTCTCTCTCTCTCTCTGAAATAACTTATATATATACACACACACATACATATGACAAAGAGAGGGTGACAGAGAGAGAGAGAAATGGGAATGCCAGGGCCTCCAGCCACTGCAAACAAACTCTTCTTCCCATAGCCTGTGGGCCTCGAGGGCCATGGCCTGGCTTCCTCCTCAGCCCTGTGCTGGGTGACATTTCTCTCATGACCTCTTTTGAGGTCTGAGTGAGGAGGCTGTTTGCCACGGATGCCCTGTGTCTTTGCACATCTACAAATTTACCAGGCTTTTCCTTTCAAAATTCAGCCTTTTTTTTTTTTTTAAAATTAGTTGTCTATTCAGCAAATACAGGCAGTTTGGTATCATTATTAGGCTCATCCGTGACCTACCCCTCCCCATCGGCCCCTCCTTGTTGAGTTATATGGGTCGTGCATTGTGGAGTTAGCCCACCGTTATTGGTACGATAAATGTCTCTGCATATCCTGACCCATCAAAATTCAGTGTTGAAAGGAGTTTAGGTGCCATAAAGGAATGTCACGAGCCTGAGAGTTCGGCGAGACCTACCAGAGAAGTGACCCCGGGGTCTTAACCCAGGCGAGTTGCTCTGGGCTGGGTTAGGAACGTGGGTGTCCGTGCTTACTCCTTGGTCTGGGGATGTTACGTGGGGGCCCTGGAAGTCAACCCCAGGGCCTTGGGCAAGTTGCTTGCTCTGTCTCTGGTCCTACACCCTTCCTGCGCCGAGCACAGGCGCAGTGGACACCCCCCCCCCCCCCCGTGTGTGTCTAAGCCCCAACCTTGTTCGCTTCTTGTAGAGCACCCCTGGGCCAGTGCTCAGCTTCCCCGGCTCTCTTGCTCTGACGCTCGGTGAGGCCAATCGTGCTTCTCTGTGGAGCTACCGGACTCGGTGTGGAGCCATGAGCGTAGCACGTGCTGAACACACACCGTGGCTGTCCCTCGCACATGTGAGAATTCTGCTGCCATACTCCATGCCGAGCACGCCTTGCACTTTACTTCATGCACTGGTCACGCGAACCTTGTAAGCCAGAGTTTCTTCTTCTAATTTATTTATTTATTTTTTTTGTGGTTTTTCGAGGTAGAGTCTCACTCTAGCCCAGGCTGACCTGGAATTCACTATGGAGTCTCAGGGTGGCCTCGAACTCACGGCGATCCTCCTACCTCTGCCTCCCGGGTGCCAGGATTAAAGGCAGCATGCGCCATCACACCTGGCTCATCTAAAATTTTTTTGGTAAAATATTCATAATATGAAGTTAACCTGTTTTGTTTTTGTGTATGCATGTGCATGGTGTGTTTGTATATGTGTATGGCGTGTGTATGTGTATATATGTGCATGGTGTGTATGTGTATGCATGTGTATGGTGTATGTATGTGTGGGCGTGTGCACGTGAATATATGTGTGTATGTGTGTGGTGTGTGTATGTGTATGGTGTGTGTATGTGGGGTGAGCGCATGTGTATCTACATGTGTATGTGTGTATATGTGTATGTGTGTGGCATGTGTATGTGTGTGGCATGTGTATGTGTGTGGTGTGTGTATGTGTGTGTGGTGTGTGTGTGTATGTGTGTGGTGTGTGTGTGTATGTGTGTGGCATGTGTATGTGTGGCGTGTGTATGTGGGGTGAGCGCATGTGTATCTACGTGTGTATGTGTGTATATGTGTATGTGTGTGGCGTGTGTATGTGTGTGGCATGTGTATGTGTGTGGTGTGTGTGGCATGTGTGTGGCATGTGTATGTGGGGTGAGTGCATGTGTATCTACGTGTGTATGTGTGTGTGGGTGGCGTGTGCATGTGGGGTGAGCGCATGTGTATCTATGTGTGTATGTGTGTGTGTGTGTGTGGTGTGTGTGTGTGTGTGGCATGTGTATGTGTGTGGTGTGTGTGGCATGTGTGTGTATGTGTGTGGCGTGTGCATGTGGGGTGAGCGCATGTGTATCTACGTGTGTATGTGTGTGTGGGTGGCGTGTGCATGTGGGGTGGGCGCATGTGTATCTACGTGTGTGTGTGTGTGTGTGTGTGTGGCGTGTGCATGTGGGGTGAGCGCATGTGTATCTACGTGTGTGTGTGTGTGTGGCGTGTGCATGTGGGGTGGGCGCATGTGTATCTACGTGTGTGTGTGTGTGTGTGTGTGTGGCGTGTGCATGTGGGGTGGGCGCATGTGTATCTACGTGTGTATGTGTGTGTGTGTGTGGCGTGTGCATGTGGGGTGGGCGCATGTGTATCTACGTGTGTATGTGTGTGTGTGTGTGGCGTGTGCATGTGGGGTGGGCGCATGTGTATCTACGTGTGTGTGTGTGTGTGGGTGGCGAGTGCATGTGGGGTGGGTGCATGCCCGTGTGCGTGCTGGCGTGAGAGGACAACCCCAGGGCGCCAGTCCCCGCTTCCTCCTTGTCTGACACCGGGTCTCTTTTGTTGTTCCGCTGCTTTGAACCCTGGACCGTCTGGCCTGCAAGCTTCGGGATTCTCTCTCTGTCTATTTGTTTATTTATTTATGTTTGTTTTTCGAGGTAGGGTCTCACTCTAGCCCAAGCTGACCTGAAATTCACTATGGAGTCTCAGGGTGGCCTCAAACTCATGGTGATCCTCCTACCTCTGCCTCCCGAGTGCTGGGATTAAAGGCATGTGCCACCATGCCTGGTGGTCTTTTTATTTTTTATTTTCAGTTTCGGTGGGGGAAGGATTGGCGCACTAGGACCTCCAGACACTTGTGCCACCTAGTGGGTACATGCAACCTTGTGCTTGCCTCATCTTTGTGCGTCTGGCTTACGTGGGATCTGGAGAGTTGAACATGGGGCCTTAGGCTTCGCAGGCAAGCACGTTAACCACTAAGCCATCTCTTCAGCCCCCCCCCCCTTTTTGTTTTTTGGGGTAGAGTTTCACTCTAGCTCAGGCTGACCTGGAATTCAGTATGTAGTCTCAGGGTAACCTTGAACTTCTGGCGATCCTCCTACCTCTGCCTCCCAAGTGCTGGGATTAAAGGTGTGCACTACCATACACAGACTTTTATCCCTCTTTTTTTACTTTTTAGTTTTTTTTTAATTTATTTGAGAGTAAGAGAGAAAGAGGGAGAGAGAAAGAGAGAGAAAGAGAATAGGTGCACCAGGACCTTCAGCCACTGCAAATAAACTCCAGATGCATGAGCCACCTTGTGCATCTGGCTTACGTGGGTTCTGGGGAATTGAGCCTCAAACTAGGGTCCTTAGGCTTCACAGGCAAGTGCTTAACCACTAAGCCATCTCTCCAGCCCTCTATTTATTTACTTGAGAGAGGCAGAGAGAAAGAGAGAGAGAAAAAGAATGGGCACATCAGGGCCTCTAGCTGCTGCAAATGAACTCCAGACACATTTGCCACCTTGTGCATCTGGCTTATGTGAGTGCTAGGAAATCAAACCTGGGTGCATAGGCGTCACAGGCAAGCGCCTTAACCTGGTCCTTAGGCTTTGGAGGTAAGTGGCTTAACTACTGAGCCATCTCCCAGGGTCAGGAATTTTTTTAAGTATTTTTATTTATTTGACAGGGAGAGAGAGATTAAAAAAAAAAAAACAACAACAGTGAGAGAGAAGAGAGAGAATGAGTACTCCAAAGCCTCCAGCCTCTGCCAATGAACTCCAGATGCACCACCCCCTTGTGCATCTGGCTTATGTGGGTCCTGGGGAGTCGAACCTGGGTATTTAGGCTTTGCAGGCAAGGGCCTTAACCACTAAGCCATCTCTCCAGGCCAGGAACTTTTAAAAGTATCATCTTTTAGGGCTGGAGAGATGGCTCAGTGGCTGGGCGCACCTCCTGCACTAGCATGAGGGACTGAGGGAGTTCTGACACTTCCCGAGATCGACTCTCCAGAGCCTGTGCAAGCAGCTAGGTGTGTGGCTGGCCACGCACGTCTGTGACAGTAGCCCGATAGGGAGCAGAGAGCAGAGAGCTGCCAGGGCTCATGGATAAAAGCTCTGGAACAGTAAGAGACTGTTGCAAGGAAAACCAAGTGGGTGAGGGATGGAGGGACACCTGTTGTTCTTCTCTGGCCCCCGCAAGTGAGCATGCGGGACGCTGAGTCTCACTTGGATGTCGGTCTTTGCTTCCTGTGAGTTTCTGGACAGTTCTGTCTCCCATCTCACCACTAGCATGTTGGCAGTACAGGAGCCACAACGTCTAGCTTTTTTTAAAAAAAAATTATTTTATTTTTATTTATTTATTTGAGAGCAACAGACACAGAGAGAAAGTCAGAGAAAGAGAGAGAGAATGGGCGCCCCAGGCCCTCCAGCCACAGCAAACGAACTCCAGATGTGTGCGGCCCTTTGTGCATCTGGCTTGCGTGGGTCTTGGGGAATCAAGCCTCGAACTGGGGTCCTTAGGCTTCACAGGCAAGCGCTTAACCGCTAAGCCATCTCTCCAGCCCGAGCAATTTCTTTGTTAAAAAATTTTTGTTTATTTATTTGAGAGCGACAGACACTGAGAGAAAGAGACAGATAGATATATAGAGAGAATAGGCACACCAGGGCCTCCAGTCACTGTAAATGAACTCCAGACGCGTGTGCCCCCTTGTGCATCTGGCTAACGTGGGTCCTGGGGAACCGAGCCTCGAACCGGGGTCCTTAGGCTTCACAGGCAAGCATTTAACCACTAAGCCATCTCTTCAGCCTGAGAAGAGCAATTTCTAATAGGCTGGGAACAGTGTCTTTCTCTAGACACAAGCCTCTTTGACAGCCGGGGGACAACGGAGCCAATTCCTGAAGTGACTTAGAGGGGCTAAGACGTGCGCATTGATTTAGGGAGAGAAGTTGTTGTCTACTCTGAGCTGCCCACGAGCAGCCATCCAGACCCTGCTGTGGTTAGGCCAGGCCCTCCAAGGGTGGAAACATCTGACCTGTTCTGGCAAGAACAAATCCTTTCCTTCACACACAGTCTCTAATTACAAATGAGTCCCTGGTAGGCTTAGCAAGGGTAAATAAAATTGATTTTCTCCACACAGTATTGGAGATGATAAATGTGTTCAAGCAAGGGCTTCAAAAGCCTGTTTGCTGATTAGAAAAGGCAAAATAATTGTGAGATAGTGACTAATAGATGGAAGGAATAATGACACAACTGGTTTCCTTGCAGAAATGTCACTGGTCTGAGCTTTGAGAAATAATTACCATCTGATGGCTTCATATTCTGTCCTTGGGTGGGCTGGGGTGTTAGAAGGATCCCCAAATTGGCTTTGCCTCCAGGGTCCTCTGACTTTCTCTCTGAGGCCCGTTTCCTGAGTGGTGATGGCTGTGCCCCTTCCTGTGTTCCCTGGGGCCCAGCGCAGTTCCTGGCACAGAGGGGTCTGCCGTGGGTGAGACGCTGGGGGTTGCCAGTCCCCAGGCGTAGCACACACTGACTATGAGCCCAGGGGATCCAGTGACCCAGGAGCCTCTCCCATTCTTCTGGAGTGAAGTCACACTGCGCGGAGCTAAGGGCTGGGAGTGTAGCTCAGTGGTAGAGCACTAGTCTGGCATGCTCCAAGCATGGGGGTCAATCCCCAGCACTATTTAAAAAAAGTGCACCTGGGGCTGGAGAAATGGCTGAGTGGTTTAGGCGCTTGCCTGCAAAGCCAAAGGACTCAGGTTCAACTCCCCAGTACCCACATAATCCAGATGCACAAGGGTATGCACACATCTAGAGTTTGTTAGCAGTGGCTGGAGGCCCTGGCACACTCATTCTCTCTCTCTCTCTCTCCCTGCCTATTTTTTTTCCCTCTCTCAAGTAAATAAAGAAAAAAATAAACTATTAAAAAATATACAAGCCTTGCAGGATGTGTAGGGAATGAAATAGGCTAAAGTATTTAGTTAGACTCATAAGAAATTGCTGGCATTTAACTCTTTAAACTTAATAAACAACAATCTTAAACGGTTCTACCTAATATGTGTTTGTTATTTATTACATCTCTTAAACAGTATTACCTGAAAACAAGTGTTTATTAGCTCACAGTTGGCAAGCGTTGGGAACCCAGGTGGACTGAAGAGGATTCTCTGTTCTGGCGTTTGTAGGGTGCTCCTGTGAGCCGAGGGAAGGAAGCCTCGACTCCTTGCTGGCGACTGCTGGAGGTACCCAATTCCCTACCACGTGGACCTCTCCTCAGTCGGCCCCTGATGTCACATCTGACTTCCCCTAGGGTGGGAGATGGTGGGGGGGGGGGTAGGGGGAGGGAGGGTGCCCAAGACAGAGACCAGAGCTTCTTGGGAATCTAGTCTTGGGAGTGACGTTTCATCACACATACTGACGAACCCATGGGAGAAGCGCTGCTCAACCATGAGGCAGGATCACTGGGGCCGTTGTGGGAGCTTCCTGGGCCAGTACGTGATACTCAGCGCCGCAGACACACAGACCTCAAGAAATGGTAAAAATGCTGGGTGTGGTGGTGCACACCTTTAATCCCAGCACGTGGGAGGCAGAGGTAGGAAGATCACTGTGAGTTTGAGGTCCGCCTGAGAATACATAGTGAATTCCAGGTCAGCCTGAGCTAGAGAGTAAGACTGTACCTCAAACAAAACAAAACAAAACAACAACAACAAAAAAGAATGGTAAAACTATCAAGGAGGGAAAAAGAGTGGCAGGGTTGGAAAATGGCTATTCACATTGTAATTTAATTGGAATAAAACTTTTATCTTATGAAATGAGGTGGATGGAACAATCTAGAATCAAAACTCCCAGCAGTCTTGGAACTCCTTCCTCGTGGAATGCTGCTGAGCTTTATCTTCCTGGGATCTTCTTAGCACTTGCCCTGGGGCATCACTGGGGCTGTCCCAGCCTGGGATGGGGAAGCGCTGAGCACAAATGAGGGTGGAGATGTCTAACGTGGTCCACCTGGCCTGAATCAACCGCCGTGGCACCTTGGACCGTGGATCAGGCTCACAGCTCAGGGAAGGGTCCTCTGGGGAAAGCTATGCCTGCCGCACCCTCGACTTGGGTGCATATCGAGCAAGACGTGGCTGGGGCAGAGCCAGTTGGTGCTAATGGCTTAAAAAACAAACCAACCAACCCTGGAGCAGACAGGTTGACCTTTCCAAGCTGACGTTTGTTGCACAGGTGTGGTGCTCCGTTCTCTCCAGCCAGATCTCTGTGATCCATCTCCGTGGAGGAATTGACTGCTGCCAGCTCCTCATGGTGAGTCAGCTGTCTGACACTGCATGGGGGGCAGAATATGCTGCCCACCTCTAACACTGGGGCACCGAAGGATCACTAGGTGCTGTGCTGGAGTCTGGACTACTTTGGCCTGGGTTCTTTTTTTTTTAATTTTTAATTTTTATTTTTATTTAGAGAGTGACAGACAGAGAGAGAAAGAGGCAGATAGAGAGAGAGAATGGGTCTCCAGCCACTGCAAATGAACTCCAGATGTGTGTGCACTCCCTTGTGCACCTGGCTAACATGGGCCCTGGGGAATCAAGCCTTGAACTGGGGTCCTTAGGCTTCACAGGCAAGTGCTAAACTGCGAAGCCATCTCTCCAGCCCCTGGCCTGCATTCATAAACTTCAGTTACGGTGTGGCCAATGCTCTCATTATAACAACTTGCTATCTCCCCTACCCAGGGGCATGGGCACAGGGGGAACTACATAAAACGGGGAGGTGGGAGGTGTCTCGGAGACAACAGAAGCCAAGAGGAAACTTATTGAAGGATCTAGACTTGAGTCTCAACTTCTCTGATTCCTTGCTTGGTGGATCTGAGCAACTTTTCTAATCTTCCAGTGTGGATCTTTCCTGTGCTTCTCTAATCAAAACTGTGACATCTAGTCTCAGGCTGGCTGTCTACTGGGTTTCATCACCTGTGTAGTCCCTGGTGGATGGTGGCTGATCCTGAAGGCTTGTGCTGGTGATCATAAACTTTATTACAGACTCAGCCTAAAGGAGTTCTGGTATTGATTAGCCATGTCTGCCAAGATGTGGCAGGGTAGCAAGAGAACATATAATTTCTGGTGATCCTACAAGAGCTTTCTGTGGCATTTAGATGTGAGGGTCAAAGTTCCTTACACAGTTCATTCATTTTATTTACTTATTTATTTTTAAATAGTGTATGTTTATTTATTTATTTATTTGACAGAGAAAGAGGGGGAAAGAGAGAGAGAGAGAGAGAGAGAGAGAGAGAGAGAGAGAGAGAGAGAGAGAATGGGTGCACCAGGTCCTTCAGCCACTGGCAAACGAACTTCAGACGCATGCTCCCCCTTGTGTATCTGGCAAATGTGGGTCCTGGGGAGTCAAACCTGGTTCCTTTGGCTTTGCAGGCAAATGCCTTAACTGCTCAGCCACCCTTCCAGCCCTTATTTATTTATTTGATATAGAGAGAAACAGAACATGGGCATACCAGGGCCTCCTGGCACTGCAAACAAACTTCAGATGCATGCATACTTTATGCATCTGGCTTTATATGGGCACTGGGGACTTGAATCTGGACCATGAGGCTTTGCAAGCAGATGCCTTTAAGTGTCTCTTCCCAATCCCTCTCATTCAGTTCATTCGGATGCAACTTGTAATCAAGCGGGCATCTCGGTTGGAAAGCACTGAGCAGGTCATTGCCAATGTGTGGCAGCCCCCTGGAACTTCGGCAGCAGACCCAGCTCTTTCCGAGCCATGCTGGTCTCCATCAGAGACCCCTGTGCCCACAAAGCTGGCAGTACCAACCAACTCAGAGCTCCAGAGCTGCCTGAGTGAAGCGAAGGAGAAGTCAGAACACCAGCAAAGGTATTGAGTTAGTGTTTTTACACCCCAAGTGTTTTGCTGTCATCAGGAGCAGCCCTTCATGAGAGATAAGTAATTTGTGCAGGCTGATCCTGGTTTTCTCATTAATATGCAAATGAGGCATGCCAGTTGTTAGGTTAGAAGAAAGCTGTCATGTTTATTGTGACAGATTTAATGGATGTGTTTGGATTGTGCATTCAATGTGTTTTCAAGAGCATGTCTTATCTTTGTTTAGGCAGTAAATCAAAAATGTAAACAACAATTCATTAGCATCTGTCAGAAGCTTGAAGCTACATTGTTTCACTTGACAATCTTCCTAGAGGTGGAGAAAAAACCCCTATATCTGACTTAGTCAAGATTAGTTTGAAATTGCACTGGCTTTTCTCTCTTTTCGCTTACCAAGTGTGTAAGCAGCAATTTAATGAGAGCAGCTCTGCTTGGGTCACAGGCTACAGAACAGGGATCAGACAGCTCTGTCCAGATGTAGCCTGCAGGGTCCACAGAACTTTGGCGCCCTGGAGTGCTCTTCAGTGACCAGCGTCTGGGGAGGAGCCTGTTGAAACATGGCTTCATTTCACTGAGTGCTGACAGCGACCCACAGGGGGACAACGGGGCCGCACAAACACAGGCCAGGGGTGCTGGCGCTCGCCTTTGGCCCTGGCACTCAGGAGGCTGAGGTAGGGACGCCCTGAGAACTCAGGGGCAGCTCGGGACTAGAGAGTGAGTTCCAGGATGGCCTGGGCTAGAGTGAGACCCGACCTCCACAAAAACCAAAGGTAGATATAGAAATATAGACACAAATTATCCCTCTATGGGAGGGAATACATGCTTGGTACCGAAAACCCAACTAAAAGCCTATGGCAGGCAAGGTCACGAGCCTTAGGGGCATAAAGCCTGCTCTTGTCTGGCTAAATGCATATATTATTCTCACCAAACTGCTCTGTAAGCACTACACTTAATGTTCATACTCATATATTAATGCTACTCTCACTTTTTTTTTCAATATTTTAGAAACTTTTATTTTGAATGTTTATACTGGATATAGTTCATTACATGGATTTTCACTTAAATGCCAGTCTATTTTATCTGTTTTTTTTTACATAATATAAAAACTTAAAAAATTTACATCATCCCCTCTCGCCACCCTCCTTTGTCCTGTCTCCCCAATTCTCTTCTGCTGAATCTCACTTCCCTCCCTTTGGTTAGAGAAGCTTCTCTTTTCAGATGGCGGTGACCACCGACATGATGACCTAAAAGGCACCATAGTGCTGAGAAGGGACGGAGGAGTGTCCAGCACTGACACGTCTCTACCACACCTTCCAAGGCTCAGGGTCATTGAGGAACAGGTGGTGGAAACAATGTAGGAGCCAAAGGAAGGGGACCTCTCCTTACAATGCAACTGTCCACACAGAAATTGGCCTCGATATCCACGACCTTGCAGTGCCTAGCAATACCTTCACAAGACCGTCATAGTAGGACAAAAGGACGATGACATTGAAATAGAAGAGAGACTAATGGAGAGAGGGAGGGGGTGTGATGGAGAGCAGAGCTGTGAGGGGCAGGTGGGGTGGGAGGGAATTATCACGTAAGTACAGAAGGTGTCAATAAAAAACTTATACATGTCTTCCAGTTAAGATGGCGGCGTAGGTACCACGCCAAAGAAGCCTATGGGGCAAAAAGACCAAAAAAACTCAGCAAAATACACACTTTTGCTAAAAAGTGAGGTGTATAGGAAATTGAAATGGCAGCGGAGAAGTAGGAGAGATCCAGAGCATCCAGAGCCTGCACAGGCGGGAAAAGCGGCTCCGGCAGCTCGGCCAACCGCCTCGGCTGCGGTGCACCAGAAAGCCGCCAGACTCGGCTCGAGCCGCAGGAAAAGCCAGGTGCGGGATTTTCCCCTCACACCGCGCTCTCCGCAACTCAGGAAACGTGAGGGGAGAGCGGCAGCGAGCAGTGGAGGAGCAGACCGCGAGGTTGAAGAACACGTGGAGCAGCGAGACAACCAGAGCAGAGGCTCCCTCCCCTCCCCCACCGCCTGAGCCCAGCTCCGGTGAACAGAGCAGCAGCCCGGGACCTGGCCACGTCAACTTGGGCTGACAGCAGGACCCAAGCAGGAGCAGAGTTCGGCAGCAACATCAGTGGCTCCGGCACCAGCAACAGTGGCCCCAGCAGCCGCAGATCCAGTAGTGGCAGCTTCAGCGGCAGCAACGGCAGATCCAGCAGCAGCAGCTTCAGCAGTAGCAGTTCCAGCACTGGGGGTGCCGATCTGCAGGCCCATAGTTGCCAGGCTTGGTTTGCCCCATAGGAAAAGCTAGTGCCCAGCTCCCGAAATCAGAAAAAGGATAAACAAGATTGATAAACCCTTAGCAAATCTGACCAAAAGAAAGAGAGAAGAGACACAAAATAACAAAATTAAAGATGAAAAAGGTAACATCACAACAGATTTCAGAGAAATTAAAAATCATAGGGACATACTATAAAAGCATATACTCCACAAGGTATGAAAATCTGAAAGAAATGGATGATTTCCTTGATTTATATGACCTATGTAAATTAAATCAAGATGAGATTAATCAATTAAATAGACTTATAACAAACATGGAGATCTGAACTGTTAACAATAATCTCCCAACTAAAAAAAGCCCAGGCCCAGATGGATTCACTGCTGAATTTTACCAGACCTTCAAGGAAGAGCTAACACCATTGCTTCTTAAGCTTTTCCAGGAAATAGAAAAAGAAGGAATTCTACCAAATTCCTTCTATGAAGCCAGCATCACCTTGATACCAAAACCAGGCAAAGATAGAACAAAAAAAGAAAATTACAGATCAATCTCCCTCATGAACATAGATGCAAAAATTCTCAACAAAATATTGGCAAACAGAATACAAGAATATATCAGAAAGATCATTCACCCTGACCAAGTAGGCTTTATCCCAGAGATGCAGGGATGGTTCGATATACACAAATCTATAAATGTAATACATTATATAAATGGGTTGAAGGACAAAAATCACATGATAATCTCAATAGATACAGAGAAAGTGTTCGATAAAATCCAACATCCCTTCATGATAAAAGTCTTACAGAGACTGGGAATAGAAGGAACATATCTCAATATAATAAAAGCTATTTATGACAAGCCTATAGCCAACATATTACTAAATGGGGAAAAACTGGAAGCTTTTCCACTAAAATCTGGAACAAGACAAGGGTGTCCACTGTCCCCACTTTTATTCAATATAGTTCTGGAAGTCTTAGCCATAGCAATAAGGGAAGAGTCACACATAAAAGGGATACAAATTGGAAAGTTATCATTATTTGCAGATGATATGATTCTATACATAAAGGACCCTAAAGACTCTACTAGCAAACTGTTAGAGCTGATCAAAACCTACAGCCATGTAGCAGGATACAAAATAAATACACAGAAATCAGTAGCCTTCCTATATGCTAACAACAAACACACAGAGGATGAAATCAGAGAATCACTCCCATTCACAATTGCATAAAAAAAAAATAAAGTACCTTGGAATAAATCTAACCAAGGAAGTAAAGAATCTATACAATGAGAACTTTAAAACTCTCAAGCGAGAAATTGCAGAAGACACTAGAAAGTGGAGAAACATCCCTTGTTCCTGGATTGGAAGAATCAATATTGTGAAAATGGCAATCTTACCTAAAGCAATCTACACATTTAATGCAATCCCTATCAAAATTCCAAAGGCATTCTTCATGGAAATAGAAAAAACAATCCAAAAATTCCTTTGGAATGACAAAAAAACCTTGAATATCTAAAATAATACTGAGCATCAAAAATAAGGCTGGTGGGCTGGAGAGATGGCTTAGCGGTTAAGCGCTTGCCTGTGAAGCCTAAGGACCCCGGTTCAAGGCTCGGTTCCCCAGGTCCCACGTTAGCCAGATGCACAAGGGGGCGCACGCGTCTGGAGTTCGTTTGCAGAGGCTGGAAGCCCTGGCGCGCCCATTCTCTCTCTCTCCCTCTATCTGTCTTTCTCTCTGTGTCTGTCGCTCTCAAATAAATAAATAAAAAATTAAAAAAAAAAATTAAAAAAAAAAAAAAAGGCTGGTGGTATCACCATACCTGATTTTAACCTATACTACAGAGCCATAGTAACAAAAACAGCATGGTACTTGCACAAAAACAGACATGTAGATCAATGGAATAGAACAGAGGTCTCAGGTGTAAGTCCAGGTAGCTATAGCCAGCCACCTGATATTCGATAAAAATGCCAAAAATACTCATTGGAGAAGAGACAGCCTCTTCAGCAAATGGTGTTGGGAAAACTGGATATATATCTGCAGAAGGTTGAAAATAGATTCTTCTCTCACACCATGCACAAGAATTAAATCCAAATGGATTAAAGACCTTGACATCAGACCTGAAACTGAAACTGCTAGAGGAAAAAGTAGGGGAAACCCTTCAACATATTGGTCTTGGCAAAGACTTTCTGAATACAATCCCAATTGCTCAGGCAATAAAACCACAGATTAATCACTGGGACCTCATGAAATTACAAAGATTTTGCACTTCAAAGGACACAGTGAATAAAGTAAAGAGGCAACATACAGAATGGGAAAAAATCTTCGTTAGCTATACATCTGATAGAGGATTAATATCTAGGATATACAAAGAACTCAAAAAGTTATATAATAAGGAATCAAATAAGCCAATCAAAAAATGGGCTATGGAGCTAAATAGAGCATTCTCAAAGGAAGAAATACAAATGGCATACAAGCATCCAAAAAGGATGTTCTATATCACTAGCCATCAGGGAAATGCAGATTAAAACTACATTGAGATACCATCTCACTCCTGTCAGATTGGCTATCATCATGAAAACAAATGATCATAAATGTTGGCAGGGATGTGGAAAAAGAGGAACCTTTCTACACTGCTGGTGGGAATGCAATCTGTTCCAGCCATTGTGGAAATCAGTGTGGAGGTTCCTAAAACATCTAAAGATTGATCTACCATATGACTCAGCTATAGCACTCCTAGGCATATATCCTAAGGACCCATCTCATTTCCTTAGAAGTACGTGCTCAACCATGTTTATTGCTGCTCAATTTATAATAGCTGGGAAATGGAACCAGCTAGATGTCCCTCAACTGATGAGTGGATAATGAAGATGTGGCACATTTATACAATGGAGTTCTACTCAGCGGTAAAGAAAAATGAAGTTATGAAATTTGCAGAAAAATGGATGGATCTGGAAAGGATTATACTAAGTGAAGTAACCTAGGCTCAGAAAGCCAAGCACCACATGTTCTCCCTCATATGTGGATCTTAGCTACAGATGATTGGGCTTCTGCGTGAGAAGGAAAATACTTCGTAGCAGAGGCCAGTAAGTTAAAAAGGAGATATAAAGGGAAGACAAAGGAAGGGAGAAGGGTACTTAATAGGTTGGTATTGTATATATGTAAGTAGAATGATTGAGATGGGGAGGGGATATGATGGAGAATGGAATTTCAAAGGGGAAAGTGAGGGGGGGAGGGTATTACCATGGGATATTTTTTATAATCATGGAAAATGTTAATAAAATTGTGAAAAGATAAAAAATAAAATAAAATAAAAATTTTTGGGCTGGAGAGATGACTTAGCGGTTAAGCGCTTGCCTGTGAAGCCTAAGGACCCCGGTTCGAGGCTCAGTTCCCCAGGTCCCACGTTAGCCAGATGCACAAGGGGGCGCACGCGTCTGGAGTTCGTTTGCAGTGGCTGGAAGCCCTGGCACGCCCATTCTCTCTCTCTCCCTCTATCTGTCTTTCTCCCTGTGTCTGTTGCTCTCAAATAAATAAATAAATAAAAAATTTAAAAAATTATACATAAAAAAATATATGTAGACACAAGTTAAAGATTGAGAAATGCTTAGATTAGAGACCAAGGGGTGTTTACACAGAATATCACCACAGAACCAGAGGGAGCAAGAATGTAGATTTCCACATTCTGTTCTTCCATGGAGGCTTGGAGACTTAGATGTGAGCTTTCTGGGAGCCAAGACAAAAGTGCATTTGAAGTTATAGAACTCATGTCAAAGTTGTAAAATTCACTGTCTAAAAAGAAAACAAGTGCTTTACCCACTGAGCAATCTTTAGCATCATTTGGTATAAGATAGGCTTCCAACACCAAATAGCCCAATTTCACCTTGGCTCCCTTCTCTCTTCTGATTTCTCACCAGCATTTAACATTTGTCCCTTAACTTAGACTCAAAGCTTCCTTCTTTCACACAGACAAGCTTCTGGGCAGGGTTCTATGTCCTTTCCTGGGCTGTGTCCTCTCCTGCTTCCTCCCTGTTCCTGTCTTAGTCACCTGGGAGGCTACAGACACCCCTATCTTGGCCACCTGGGTAACTCTGGCCACCCTTGCCCAAGGTCTCCTTGTCTCCTTACTTAGGACCTTCCCACCTGGCAGGATTCTCTCTTGGGGATACTGTTCTCCTCCTTGCTGAAGTCTCCATGTGGGTGTCTTATACCTAGTTCTCTCTTCTTTTTATTTTATTTTATTTTATTTAAAAAAACATTAAAAAATTTTTATTTATCTATTTGAGAGAGAAAGAAGGAGGGAAGGAGGTAGGGAGGGAGGGAGGGAGAGAGAGAGAGAGAGAGAGAGAGAGAGAGAGAGAGAGAGAGAGAGAGAATGGGCATACCAGTGCCTCCAGCCACTGCAAACACCAGATGCATGCACCCCCTGGTGCCTTTGGCCTATGTGGGTCCAGGGGAATCAAACTGGGGTCCTTAGGCTTCGCAGGCAAACACCTTAACTGCTAAGCCATCTCTCCAGCTTCTAGTTCTCTCTTCTGAATTGCAGTCTTGCTTCCCAGATGCCCCCAAGGACTCTCAAGTGGGCATCCTTTCATCTTTAGAGCTCTACTGGGGCAAGGCAGTACTGGTCTCCTTTCCTGTCTCCTACTCAGCCCTGTTTCTGATCCTCCTGTCTCCACCTACCAAGTGCCAGGATTGCAGGAGTTCACTGCCACAGTCAGTCAGTGCGTGCTTCATATTGGCTAGGCAAGCCTCGGACCAACTGATCTACATCCCAGGCCATCTCTCACAGCGATCCTCCTACTTCTACCTCTGAGTGCTGGGATTAAAGGAGAGAGCCACCATGCCCAGCTTTATTAGGTTCTCTATAGAAAGAAGGTTAGCGCCGTCTTCCCTCTGACCGTGCACCCCTCCTGTGGATCTGCAATTCCGGAAACCATGGAGTCCTCCAGCAGAGACCTGGGTCTGGAAGGGCCTGCAGGAGAGGTCAGGAATCTTCCCCTTTGTCCTGCATCAAGCTCCACACTGAGAGCTCGGAGCGCGAGGACCTTCCTGCAACACTCCCTGCCCAGGGCTGCGCTGAGTGGGAGTTCACTGATGGACTTGTCCAGGAGACACGGGTTCATATAAATAAAGAACTCTGAGCCCTAACAATAACATTCCAGGCCCTTTGGCCCCTTCCTCCCTCCCTCCCTTCCTTCCTCCTGCCGCCCCCCCTTTTACAGTTATGTAGCCCAGGCTGACTTGGAGTTTACTGAATAGTCAGGCTGGTACCCCAGTCTCCTAAATGCTGGGATTATAGGCTTGTGTCATCACTCCCTCCCTCCCTCCCCCCTTCTCTTCCTCCCTCCATCCCCCCTTCTCTTCCTCCCTCCCTCCCCCCTTCTCTTCCTCCCTCCCTCCCTTCCTTCTCTTCATTCCTTTCCCCCTCTTCCCTCTCTTCCTTCTCTCCCTCCCTCCTCTATCTCTCTCTCTTTCTTTATTTTTCAAGGTAGATCTCGCTCTAGTCCAGGCTGACCTGGAATTCACTAGGTAGTCTCAGGGTGGCCTCGAACTCACGGTGATCTGCCTACCTCTGCCTCCCGAGTGCTGGGATTAAAGGCGTGCGCCAACACATCTGGTGCTCTCTCTCTCTCTCATTCTTTCTTCAACACTCAGCATGCAGCTCACCTCGGGGGGCTCCATGTCAAGCAATTAGGGAACCAGACAGAATGGGACAATGAAAATGTTTATTCAAAAGTCAATACATTCATCCTGAATGGTTAGATAGCCGCAGGAGTCAAAGCTTACTCTACCACAGCCCCCAGAGCCACCCTGGCCCAGGGAGGCTCTGACTAGTAAGGGCTTAAGATAGGGATTTCAACTCTGGATTTGAAGGAAGACCCCTGGGTGAGCTTTTCATTGTGTTGACTAAAAATGCTTTAAAAATCAATATTGCAGTGTATAAAAGGATCTTCTAAAGACCGCGTTGGTCCCATCCACAGCCAAGTGGGCCACAGTGAGTGACGGATGAGGAGGGTGTTTAATCCTCTGGATTTGCAGCTAAAGAGCCTGGAGTAGGTGGAGAAACAATTTCTAAAGCGTGCTAATTGTAAGCTGGCCATGGTGGAATACACTTGCAATTGCAGCATTTAGGAAGTGGAGGCAGGAGGATCAGAAGCTCAAGGTCTTCCTGGGCTAAGTAGGGAGTTTGAGGCCAGCCTGGGCTACGTAAGACCCTGTCTCAAACAAACATTAAAACAAAAACAAACACAAAAAGAATGCTAATTGTTTCTGTAGGAGAAGGCAACGCAGATCTTCATCCAGAGGCCATAATCACACACTTCTCTTTACTCCCAACGGGTCAAAGCTGCAAGTTACAAGGTTATGTGACAGTGACTGAATTCACTCAGCTTCATCCAGGGAGCACCAAAGTGCTGCGGTCATCAGTCAGGGCCTAGGCTCTGTGACGCAGGGACACCAACCACATGGGTCGCGGCTTCGTTCTCAGGGAGCGTACGTTGACGTAGTGACCTTCCAACTTTTTAACCCTGACCCTTCAGCAGAAATCCAGTCCTGTGCACATCCACGTACCGTTGTGCCCATCACATTGCCCTCTAAATATTTATGTTTATGCCCATAGATTGGGGCTGCTTTGCTCTCGCCTTTGGTCAGAAAAGATTCTTTTTGCAATTAGTAGTGACTACTAGGGAGATTCAAAAGTCATCAAAGTGCTGAAAATCAACGTGGAGTGCCCAGCAGTAGAAGAGATGCCTGCACCACCCCCATCACAGCTCAGGGAACATGGTGGAAGCGGGGGCGGACAGAGTTTCAGAGCCAGAGGAGGGGAAGAGTGCTGTGGAGCACCGTCTTCCAGACCCAAGGAGGCTGTTGCATTTCTTACTTCAAGCAACTCTTGCACAATACTGGGCAATTCCCTCCCGCCCCCCCAACACTTTCCCCTTTGAAATTCCATTCTCCATCATATTACTTTTTTTTTTTTTTTTGAGGTAGGGTCTCACTCTAGCTCAGGCTGACCTGGAATTCACTATGTAGTCTCAGGGTGGCCTTGAACTCATGGCGATTCTCCTACCTCTGCCTCCTGAGTGCTGGGATTAAAGGCTTGTGCCACCACGCCCAGCTTCATTTGGATTTCTTATAGGATTTTGGGTGAGGAATTATTCACAGGAGCATGGACTCCTTACCAGTGGCTCCACAACTGAACAAATTGTCTCCCCCTCTCCCAGTGACCAGTAACTGCTTATAGATACTGAGGGAGAGATGGGGCCTCACCAGCCTCTCCTTAAGTTGCCATTATCTGCTTGGAAGTCCCCAAGGAGGCCTAGGGAGGCTGCTCTTTTTGAGGGACTACCATTATCTGCCCTGAAGTCCTCTCGGGGATCAGGACGATATTCTTTTTTTTTTTTTTTTTTTCGAGGTAGGGTCTCACTCTGGCCCAGGCTGGCCTGGAATTAGCTCTGTAGTCTCAGGGTGGCCTTGAACTCATGGCGATCCTCCTACCTCTGCCTCCCAAGTACTGGGATTAAAGGCGTGCGCCACCACGCCCAGCCAGGACGATATTCTTTTAGGGACTTTCCCAGCTACAGCTGAGTTGGACCTCAGTGCATTCATGAGCTAATTAGATAATGTCCTTTTTTTTGTGGGTATCTTCTTGTTTTTGTTTTTCGAGGTAGGGTCTCACTCTAGCCCAGGCTGACCTGGAATTCACTATGTAGTCTAGGCTGGCCTCGAACTCTCAGTGATCCTCCTACCTCTGCCTCCCGAGTGCTGGGATGAAAGGCGTGCGCCACCACGCTGGGCCATAAGTAGACCATGTTCTCAGGCTATTTTATCCCAAGGGCCCCAGAGGGGAGTAAGAAAGAACCTTGCTGCCGACGCACTTGTGGGCTTTGGCAGGGGCAGGCGTGAGCTCCTGTCTATTGCATCTGGCGTCTGGGTCACCTTGGCAGTGGGCAGGTCTGGGCTGAGAGCCTGCTTGGCTTCTGGGCACTGGTGGTAAGAGCTGGGGTTCAGCACAAGTGTGGGGTGCACTGCAGCTCAACTCTTGCCTGTGCTCACCCCCAGCTCAGAGGAGGGCACTGCCTGGTGTGCCCTTGAGTCCCAGCCATGTTACTGCTCTCCTGTCTTTCCCCAGAGAGCCATAAACCCAGCAACCTGAAGTGCCTCACCTAGGCCCTCTGCCTGAAAACTCCCTGGTGGATCTAACTCTCAAGTGTGGGCGCCGCAGCCTTCTGTTCTGTCTACCATCTACCCTCTCCCCACCGCCAGGCCGAACCTCCAACCTCATCTATTTGACTTCCTTTCTCTCAAGGAACTTACAATTTAATCAGAAGTCCCTAATAGTACACACATTCTAAATTGCAATCATTTATTGCATCTAGCCTGGGGCTTTTCTGTCTGTTAGAAATATCAGGGTTATTTCCTTCTTTTAAGAGGTTATGTTAAAAAAAAAAACTTTACAAATAATGTTTGCTGTTTAATGTTCTCTCCTGAAATATCAATCTGCAAAAAATAGAAATCCTTTTTTACAATTCATCTTAAGGATGGAGTTCCCGCTTCTTATAATGTAATGAATGTACTGCAGATAATGGCCCAGCAGTGCAAATGAACGGCACATATAATCAAAATGATAATGGGGCGTATTGTACCGCTTGTATAATAAAATCCATACCAATATGGAAATCATATCTCAAGGCAACATTCCTCTCTTTGATTTTTGTAATAATTGTACATGTAAGAGCAGGGCAGCAAGAAGTGGGGGGACAAGGGCCTTTATTGCTTCATTAGGCAGCTGGCGCTCTGATGGTCCGGCCTGTCGACAGCCATCCCTTCATTTCCAAGGGCGCTTCTCTTCCTCTGCAAATGATTTACTGGTCACGGCGGCTCCCTCCGAAGCCCTTTCTCTGCACAGTCACAGTGAGGTGAAATGGGTTGGTGGGGGCCATCTGGATCAGCACCATCTGCCTGCTCAGGGCCACGGAGAATCTCAGGGTTTGGGCCAGATTAGAGCCAGGGAGGAAGGTCGTGCTCTGTGGGTCCAAAGAGACACTTGGCTTGGATGAGCCTCCCTGGCTGGGAGTCCCAGGCAGGCGTCTGAGCCTCGCCTCGTGACTAGTCAGTGCACATCAGCTGGCTGGAAGCACGTACGCTCCAGCCAGCCCATGCCCAAGTATGCCCTTGGCCTTGACTTCTTGGAACTGCATAGGCCCAGACCTTTGGACGTCATGTCCCCAGCTCTTTCCACTGTCCCCGGGCATGCTCTGTGGCGTGGGCAGTCTGCATGGGACGAGGAAGGCCTGGTGGCTTTGTAGGACAGATCTGAAGGACAGCTTTTGGAAGAACGGTCCTTGCTTGGTGAATTCCCTGGCTCTGCCTCCCCGCCAGGCCTCCTGTCTATGACTCCTGACTTCAGCCACTAGTCTGACCAGCAGAGTTTCTACTTGATCTTCTTTGTTCACAGTTCTCCTCCCCCTGAGCTTTGGGCATGAATGCAGTAGAGCTGTGTGGGCCTCGAGACCTAGCTCTTTCTGGCTGGCGTGGGACACAGCTCAAGGCAATCACCCTCCACATCTTCTGGTCGGTTTGTTACCATGCAGCCCTTCCAAGCCTTTCCAAGTGGGTTTCCTATTATCTCCGAGTATGGATGGGGCGCTGGGCTTTTGGGAAGGGGCAAAGCCTAATTGGCTAACGAGGGCACTGACCCCTCTGGGGTCTCAAGAACCAAGATCCAGCGCAAAGCAAGTTGTCCGTGTGGACGTTGCCAGAGTAGCAGATGCTGTGATAAGCGCTTGTGATTAGGGTGGATTAGAGTGACCTTGAGCCTTTCCTCCAAATGCTGTGTCTGGCCACTTTTTCTGGCCTAGTAGATCCTGAGACCACCCCTTCTGGGATCCACACAGGGTGGGGCGGAGCTGGCCCAGGGAGCCCCCACCATTGTGATGGAGAGGGGCAGGCGAAGGTGTCAGATCTGGGTGGGGTGGGGAGCTGAGTTCAGGGAGGTGACCACTGCATGTATGATGGCGCCTGGGGCTTTTCTTTCTTTTTAACATTTTGACTATTTTTTAAAACTTGTTATTGACAACCTCTATACATAAAGACAATATACTACGATCCCACCACCTCCCTTGTCCTCACCCGAACCCCTCCTCCACTGAACCCATATTTTTTTTTTTTACTTTCTCCTATCATGCAGGTCTTGTGTAGACAGCATCAGCCACTGTGAAGCCATGGGTGCCACAGCCCATTTTAACAATTATTTTCTTTCTTTTTCCTTTCAAGGTAGAGTCTCACTCTAGTCCAGGCTGAGCTGGAACTCACTCATACTGTATAGTCCCAGGATGGCTTTGAACTCACAGGAATCCTCTTACCTCAGCCTCTGGAGTGCTGGGATTTAAGGTGTGTACCATCATGCAAAGTGGCCGATGGTGTGGTGTGGAGCTGGTGTGTCTGCACATCTCCTGATGCAGTTTGCACAATCACCTGGTTGGTGGGCACAAGTATCTGCTGTCCGTCAGAGGTCTGTGCATACTGGAGAATCGTGCCTTGCTGAGGACTGCCTGCATTTGTCATGGTTAAGGTCTGTAGTCCCTGTACTCCGCTGTGCCTGGACTGGCCAGCTGCAAGGCTCCATTTGGGGCAATGGCAGTGTCCTGTCCGCTGCTGGTCTGATCGATGGGAGTTGGAGCAGACATAGAAGTAACAGCAGAAACCCCAGGATTTTCTCCGTCTCCTTTTCTGCTGCGTGTTTCTTCAGAAGAGAGGTCTTCCAAAAATTTTTCTGTTGGGCAATATGAGAAACATGAGTTCTCTGAACTGCTGAACCAGGCTGAGGTGCAGTCTTGGAAGTCTTACTCTTGTGGGAATCTGCCATAATCAACTGTGGCCATCGCCCTGGGCCACCAGCAGCTACAAGATCGACACCAGGCCGGGGGCCAGTTTCAACTTTAAAAAAATATGTATGTATGTGTATATGTATATATATGTGTATATATATACATATATACACATATATATACATACAATACATGCATATACATATATATAATTTATTTATTTGCAAGGATATATATATATATATATATATACATATATATATATATATATATAAAATTTATTTATTTGCAAGGAGAGAGAGAAAGAGAGAGAGAGAGAATGGGTTTGCCAGGGTCTCCTGCCACAGCAAATGAAATCTAGATGCATGTGCCACTTTGTGCATCTGTCTTTACATGGGTACCGGGGAATTGAACTCAGGCCATCAGGCTTTGCAAGCAAAGCCTTAATCACTGAGCCATCTCTCCAGCCCCAGTTTCAGCTATCTAAAAAAATTTTTTTTGTTGTTTAATTTTATTTATTTATTTGAGAGCAACACAGAGAGAGAACAAGAGAAGGAGGGAGGGAGAGAGAGCAACAGAGAGAGAGAGAACAAGAGAAGGAGGGAGGGAGAGAGAGAGAGAGATAGAGAGAGAGAGAGGGAATGGGCGCGCCAGGGCCTCCAGCCACTGCAAATGAACTCCAGATGCGTGCGCCCCCTTGTGCATTTGGCTAACGTGGGTCCTGGGGAATGGAGCCTTGAACAGGGGTCCTTAGGCTTCACAGGCAAGTGCTTAACCGCTAAGCTATCTCTCTAGCCCCAGTTTCAGTTATTTTTATTGATAATTTATTTATTTATTTATTTTTTTGTTGTTGAGGTCGAGTCTCAGTCTAGCCCAGGCTGAGTTGGAATTCACTATGTAGTCTCAGGATGGCCTCGAACTCATGGTGATTCTCCTACCTCTGCCTCCCGAGTGCTGGGATTGAAGGCATGCGCCACCACACCCAGCTTTTATTGATAATTTAATTTAATTTTTTTCTCAATTTTTATTAACATTTTCCATGATTATAAAAAGTATCCCATGGTAATACCCTCCCTCTCCCCCCTTTCCCCTTTGAAATTCCATTCTCCATCATATCCTGTCCCCATCTCAATAAATCTGTCTTTAATTTTGATGTCATGATCTTTCCCTCCTCTTATGATGCTCTTGTGTAGGTAGTGTCAGGCACTATGAGGTCATGGATATCCAGGCCTTTATATGTCTGGAGGGAGCATGTTGTAAGGAGTCCTACCCTTCCTTTGGCTCTTACATTCTTTCTGCCACCTCTTCCACATTAGACCCTGATGATAATTTTCATATGTGTACCCAACGTATTTTGATTACAATGACATTCCATTACTTTATTTTGTCTGTCCTCTCCTTCTCCTTCTTTTTAAAACATTTTATTTATTTGAGAAAGAGAGGAGAGGCAGAGAAAGAATGGGCACACCAGGGCCTCTAGCCACTGCAAACAAACTCCAGAAATCTGGCTTTTTTGGGTACAGGAGAATTGGACTTGGGTCCTTAGGGTTCACAGGCAAGTTTAACTGCTAAGCCATCTCTCCAGCCCTTGTCTCCCTTCACTGGACGCTGTTTTTCCCCCAACTAGTTCCTCTTTTACTTTTATTTTATTTTTTGTTGTTTTCCTCCATTATCCATGCTGATATGTTGATGGGCCCAGTTTTCTGCAGGTAATGGCAGCTGCTGTGAGGCCATGAATGTAACTGCCATGTCATGTCCAGAAGACGGGGTCCAAAGCACTCCTGTCCATCCTCTGGCTTTTATGTTCTTTTTTAAAAAAACACCTTTTTTTTTTTTTTTTTGTTTTTCAAGGTAGGGTCTCACTCAAGCCCAGGCTGACCTGGAATTCACTATGGAGTCTCAGGATGGCCTTGAATTTATGGCAATCCTCCTACCTCTGCCTCCCGAGTGCTGGGATTAAAGGTGTGCACCACCATGCCTGGCTTAAAAATTGCTTTTATTATTATTGTTATTTTCTTATTTTTCCCTTATATTCTTTTTTTTAATTTTCAAAGTAAGGTCTCACTCTAGCTCAGGCTGACCTGAAATTCACTATGTAGTCTCAGGGTGGCCTTGAACTCACAGCAATCCTCCTACCTCTGCCTCCTGAGTGTTGGGATTAAAGGTGTGCGCCACTGCACCCGGCTTTCCCTTATATTCTTTACGTCACCTTTTCTGCAGTGTTCCGTGAGTCTGGGCGACAGTGACAATAAGCGTCTCACTTCGGGCTGGGCGTTCTCCTATCACTGCCAGCACTATGACGAGCTTTGAGTCTCCCCCGTAGCCACCGCCATCTGCAAAAAGAAGCTTCTCTGAGAAAAGGGACAACAGCACTAATCTACGGGCTAAAGCATAAATATTTAGAGGGCTATTTGATGGATAAAACACATTCATTTGGCCATACAACAATAGGAGCTTCTGCCTGGGACTATTTTTTTAAAAATATATTTATAAAGTGAGTGAGGTTGGGAGAGGGAGAGAGAATGGGTGCACCAGGGCCTCTTACAACTGCAAACAAACTCCAGATGCATGCGCCACTTTGTGCATCTGGCTCTTCATAGGTACCAGGGAATCAAACACAGACTGTCAGGCTTTGGAAGCAAGTGTCCTAACCACTGAGCTATCTCTCCAGTCCCTGCCTGGGACTTTTCTTTTTTTCTTTTAATTTTTATTAGCATTTTCCATGATTATAAAAAAAATCCCATGTTAATTCCCCCCCCACACTTTCCCCTTTGAAATTCCATTCTCCATCATATTACCTCCCCATCACAATCATTGTACTTACATATATACAATACCAACCTATTATGCACCCTCCTCCCTTCCTTTCTCTTCCCTTTATGTCTCC
Organism: Jaculus jaculus; assembly: GCF_020740685.1. Classification (NCBI taxonomy): domain Eukaryota; kingdom Metazoa; phylum Chordata; class Mammalia; order Rodentia; family Dipodidae; genus Jaculus; species Jaculus jaculus. Next base: position 8,638,683 of record NC_059102.1, on the reverse strand, counting down.
TTTTTAACTTACTGGCCTCTGCTACTAAGTATTTTCCTTCTCACGCAGAAGCCCAGTCATCTGTAGCTAGGATCCACATATGAGGGAGAACATGTCCTGCCTGGGACTTTTCAGTACTGACGGGAGGCCAGTAGGAGGCCATATTGATGGGCACAGGTCTCCAGAGGTGTTGCGTTCCGGCGGGTTTGTCACTTCCTAAACCATCAGGGGAGCCTAATCTATCATGGAGCTCTTGAGAGGGAGGAGCGCCCCGTTACCCAATGAAACAGACAGAAGAGACTCAACAACCTGCTGACTTCTGACCTCCACAGTAGTTCTGTGGCTCCCCAGTTCTTGGGGGAGAGGCCCTCACTAGGGTCCCACCTTCTCATCTTGTTGCTGAAAAGCTTCTCAGACCTGGGCTGGAGAGATGGCTTAGTGGTTAAGGTGTTTGCCTGCAAAGCCAAAGGACCTAGGTTCGATTCCCTAGGACCCACGTAAGCCAGATGCACAAGGTGGCGCATGTGTCTGGAGTTCATTTGCAGTGGCTGGAGGCCCTGTGTGCTCATTCTCTCTTTCTGTCTCCCTCTTTCTCTCAAATAAATAAATAATTTAAAAACAAACAAAACAAAAACTGTTTATACCTCCATTCCTTCAGACTTCGTGGAGGGATAGGAGAGTTCAGCAGTTTGCTGTTTACCCTCAGGGACCAGATTCCCTGAGCTTAGGTTGTAGTGTGTTGTGGTGTGTTGTAGTGTGCCATCTCACCTCCCAACCACGCTGCACTCTGCCCCCGCAGGCTCTGGCTGTCTCTGAGCCAGTTTCCTCCTGTGTAAAACAAGGGTTACCCAAAATTGCTCCTGCCAGAGAGAATGAGATGACGGAATGTCTTCCCAGCTCACAAACTCTGACCTCCCAACCCTGAGTGTCCTAGGGACCTTAGTGAGCTAGCACAGCAGTTGCCTGCCTGGGTGTGTGTGCTTTGCGGGGGTAGGGGGGGTCTGACAGCCCCTGCATGAGCATGAACCCGAGCTGGGGAAAGGATGGATAGACATCTCATGAGCCGTCCGCCAGGCAGGTGTGGTGGGTACTGGAGGGGCTGCCCAGAGCCCCTTCGTAGAGAGCCAAGGCAGTGGCCTGACAGTAGATCCTTCTGCCTTCTCTGAGAATTGCCCAGGGCCTCCTTGCCCCAAGTCCTGGCCCCTTCCTCGAGGTATGTGGTGGGGAGAAGGCACAAAGCGCTCAGGTGCAGACCCCTCCTGGTTTACCTGAGACCACAGGGGTCACTTAGTCACTGTTCAAGCTCTCCTGGGGCCTAACCCTCTTACTGTACAGGCCCTGACCTGGAAGACACCCCAGGGAGCAGCACTCCTCCCTCTCATCTACTTTAGGGGACCCACCCTATGACGGAGTTTTAAGCACTTCTCACCACTGCAAAATCTTCTGATGACACAATGAGGTAGACACACCATAACCTCCAGTTGCAAAAGAAGAAACTGGGTGTACAGCAAAGAAGGTAAGTACCTTGTAAGGTCGCACAGCTGCTGAGTGGCTGGACCTTTTCTTCTTTGTGGCCCAGGGAGGAGCGGCTGCAGTAGTCCCCTGAGGCACCCCTATCTGAAGGGCCAGGAGAACACCCCTCTAGGCCACCCACTGAATTAGAATCTCTGTGGGTGGAGCCCAGTAACCTACATGTAACAAGCAAACTAATAAGGGGCCACACTGCGCTCTGGAGAGAAGCTGGAAGGGACACTGGGGAGTGTGGGAAGCTCTTAGTGCAGTTAAGTCCTTGAAAGTATCCGAGAGAGCTAAGGCTGCACGCAAATTCTGTGAACACCTTGGAGAGGTGACTTTCCACAAGGGCACGGACATTACTTCCCTGCCTGTGCACAGTGGAGACTTGGAACACTATTCACGTATTTTCTTTTTCTTTGTTTATTTATTTGACAGAGAAAGAGAGGGAGGGAAGGAGGGACGGAGGGAGGGAGGGAGAGAGAGAGAGAGAGAGGGAGAGGGAGAGGGAGAGGGAGAGGGAGAGGGAGAGAGGGAGAGAATGGGTGTGCCAGGGCCTCCAGTAACTGCAAACAAACTCCGGACGCGTGTGCCCCCTTGTGCATCTGGCTAGTGTGGGTCTTGGGGAATCGAACTCGGGTCCTTTGGCTTTGCAGGCAAACGCCTTAACTGCTCAGCCATCCCTCTAGCCCTATTCCCGTATTTCCAGCAGCAGCACAGTCTTGAGGCCTGAGTGGCAGGGCTCAGTGGTGGAACACTTGCCTGTCATGATCAAGGCTCTGAGTTCTACCTCCATTTCTTGCCTCTTTTCTTTCCATGAAGCCAGCAGTTCCTTCCATACATGGACTGGCCATGAATCTTTCATATTTTTCATCTCAATAATCCTGTGAGTATGGATTTGCCTGCAAAGAACAGGAATCCACTGGGCAGATAAATGTTTAGTGTGTTGCCCACGGAACCCTAGGACATGGTGGTAAGACTGGGATGGGTCCTGGGCTGCTGGCACTGCCTCCTGAGGGGAGAGTGGGGACTGACCACAAACGTGAGTAAGAGCGCTCCAGAGCCCGGTGGCTCCTTTTTACTGGGCGGATTCAACAACGGCTGGCCACCGTTTCTGGGCTCGAACCCTGTGGATTTCCTGCCAGCATCCCGCTTGGTCTGAGCCCTGTGGGGCAGGAAACTTCCACAGTTTCTGTTTTGCACTTGCCTTGTGACCTATCCACGCCCAGGAGGGGAGCAGCTCAGAGTCTGACCTCTGGTCCTTGAGGGGAGCAGTGCTGGAGGCTGACCTCTGGTCTTTCAGGGTAACAATTCCAGATGCTGACCTCTGGTCAGGGGAACAATTCCAGATGCTGACCTCTGGCTCTTCAGGGGAACAATTCCAGAGGCTGACCTCTGGTCCTTGAGGGGAACAATTCCAGAGGCTTAACTTTGGTTCTTATGGGGAGCAGTTCCATAGATTGACCTCTGTTCCTTGAGGGGGTCCTGGCTCTGTCACTTTTCACCCCTTCCTCTGTTGCATCATGGATCTGGGAGCACATCAGCATATGTGTGAGATGCTTTGTGAGTGTTAAGAGACAGGAGATCCTTACTGGTGCAGAGTGTTCACCAGGAAGCAGAAGGGCGGCTTCGTTTGTAACATTTGCATATCAGTGTGTGTATGTGTGTGTGTGTTTGTGTAGTATGTGTGAGGAGATGTGTGTGTAGTGTATGTGTGTGTGCAGATATGTGCACCATGCATACATGTGAGTGGAGACCTAAGAAGCGCTTCTGGTGTTCTCTTTTCTCTTGACCACCTGTTCCCTTGAGATGGAGTCTCTCACTCAACTGATAGCAGCCTTTTTTTTTTTTTTTGTCAGCAAGCTCCAGTGATTCTTTGGTCCCTGTCCCCTTCTCCCAACAGTACTGGAATTACAGATGTGTGTGACCATGCTCAGCTGTTTACATGAGTGTTGGAGAATCCAACTCCAGAATTTCTGTTCTTCTCAGGCTTCATGCTTGAGCTACAAGAGCTCTTACCCACTGGGGCTGTCTCTGTAGTCCCAATTTTGAGTATTTCTTTTTTTTTTTTTTTTCTGAGGTAAGGTCTCATTTTAGCTCAGGCAGACCTGGAATTCACTATGTAGTCTCAGGGTGGCCTTGAACTCACTGCAATCCTCCTACCTCTGCCTCCCGATTGCTGTGATTAAAGGCGAGTGCCACCATGCTCAGCAAGTTCAGGTGTTTTTGCAGAGGCTCTGTCACACACGATCATTTCAGGGGCTCATTTATGTGTCTACTTCATCAAGCAAAAGACACGAGCCCCGTGGAAGCCATGAACAGTCTCCTCACAGCTGGGGAAGTTGATTTCCTTTGTGGTCTTTGCACTTCCCAAGGGCCAGTCCAAGTCACACAGCAACGATGGCAGCTCAAGTGAAAAATTAATTACTCTTCTTTATCATATCAAAGTCACTTAATTTTTTTTAGTGATTTACTCTGCTTTATAATTACACGTGTGGTGATTAGAATGCTTCATGTCCTGGACTATGGATTTTTAAAAATATCTTTTATCCATAGCTAATTTAAAGCTTTTTCCTTTATGAGTTTTCATTCTTTCTTTATTTATTTGCCACATGTACACACAGAAATAGGCAAGGAGAGAGGGAAAGAGGGAGAGAATGGGCATGTGAGGGCCTGCAGCCACTGCAAATGAACTCCAGATGCATGAACCCCCTGGTGCATCTGGTTTATGTGGGTCTTTTGGCTTTTCAGGCAAGTGCCTTAATCACTAAGCCATCTCTCCAACACTGTTTTTTTTTTTTTTTTTTTTTTTTCTTTTCGAGGTAGGGTCTTGCTCTAGCCCAAGTTGACCTGGAATTCACTATGTAGTCTCAGGGTGGCCTTGAATGTATGATAGTAGTCCTCCTACCTCTGCCTGCCAAGTGCTGGGATTAAAGGTGTGTGCCACCACACCTGGCTATTTTTTTTTTAATTTTATCATTCTTGGTTTTTTTTTTGTTCATATTTATTTATTTATTTGAGAATGAGAGAGAGAGAGAGAGAGAGAGAGGGAGATATATATATATATATATATATATATATATATATATATGGAGAGAGAGAGAGAGAGAGAGAGAGAGAGAGAGAGAATGGGCACACCAGGGCCTCCAGCTGCTATAAATGAACTCTAGACACGTGCGCCCCCTTGTGCATCTGGCTAATGTGGGTCCTGGGAAATCAAGCCTCGAACCGGGGTCCTTAGGCTTCACAGGCAAATGCTTAACCACTAAGCCATCTCTCCAGCCCTCATTCTTGTTTTTGTGACAATGTTTAGGGACTCTGGCCAAGCCCTGTGCCTCTATGGCAGCTATTAGAGTCACTGGGCACATATATAATTAAGGAATTTCAAAACACAAACAATGGCCTTTGGGGCCAACAGCCAGTACAGTTGCTGCCTGTCACGCCAGCCCCTGAGACAGTGCTGTGTATGTTTGGTAAGGTCAGCTTACATACTTCGTTTAAAGAAATGCTCAGTCTTTTCTGAGAGCAGATCTCACATAGCCCAGGCTGGCCTCAAACTTTCTTTGAAGCCAAGGCCGCCCTTAAACTGCTAGCTCTTCCTTAATCGCCTGAGCACTGCGATTACAGGGTGCATGCTTGCACCATCGCACCCAGCTTAGAATAATGCTCATACTTAACGCCTAGAAAGATGCAGGGAAGCCAAACGCTAAGGAACCCAGGGAGAGTCCAAAGCACACATTGGCACCAGGTTCAAAGTCCCACCTAGTGTTCTTCATCTGTGCATTTGTGAGTGGGGCTATCTGAAGACAGTCTCTCTTCTCTCCTTTGGTTTCTGGCCAAACCTCTTTCACCTGTGAGCAGGCCTTGGGCTTGGCAGACACCTGGGAACTTCACCTGCATCCCACTCTTCGTCCGTGGGAGACTCCTTGTTATAGAGACCACGCAGCGGCATTTCTGAGTGGAGAAGGCAGGAGACACATCAGCCACAGTTGAAGAGAATCTGTCTGTGCTGGTTTGATTCAGGGGTCCCCCATAAGCTTAAGTGTTCTGAATGCTAGGTTCCCAGCTGATGGATATTTGGGAATTAATGCCTCCTGGAGGGAGTGTATTGTTGGGGGCGGGCTTATGGGCTTTATAGCCAGTTTCCCCATGCCAGTGTTTGGCACACCCTCCTGTTGCTGTGGTCCATCTTATGTTGGCCAGGGGGTGATGTCCACCTTCTGCTCATGCCATCGTTTTCCCTTGCCATCGTGGAGCTTCCCCTCGAGTCTGTAAGCCAAAATAAATCTCTTTTTCCCAGAAGCTGCTCTTGGTTGGGTGATTTCTAATAGCAATGCGAACCGGACTGCAACACTGTCTCAACCCCAGCTCTGTGGGAGGCCTGTCTTAGCTTTAATGTCCAAATTGGGACTTCTGGCCTCAAGAGCCTTCTTCTGCTTTTGAAACTTGGTCTTTTCTCAACATTATAGCATTAAAATTGTCTTTTCTTTTCTTTTTTTTGTTGCCAATAAAACCATGTTTAGGGTTAATATTCATGTTTTAAAAAAATTAAATTGTCCTTCAGAGCCCAGTTAACAGAAGCCCATTTCTTCAAAACAGATGTAGAGTTTGGGTCTGATGCAATGTAGAGCAGGCACTTGCTGTGGGGAGAGGTGTGGAAGTTTTCCCACCTCACCAAGGACCAGAGATGAGGGTTCTTCACACGCAAAAGCCACAGGTCATGCTACCCAGATGTCACGAAAGCTAGTGTTCTCCTGTATTCTCTTTCTGACCCAACTAAAAATTAAGCCTGGCGTGGTAGTGCATGGCTTTAAACTCAGCACTCGGGAGGCAGAGGTAGGAGGATCACTATGAGTTTGAAGCCACCCTGAGACTACATAGTGAATTCCAGGTCAACCTGGGCCAGAGTGAGACTCTACCTTGAAAATACCAAAAAAAGATTGACAAACTTGACATCCTATGCTAAGTGTGCAATGGAAAGTGATGTTTAAAACGTTAAAAGAACTGAGCGTGGTGGCTCAGGCCTTTAATTCCAGCACTCAGGAAGCTGAGGTGTGAGAATCACTGTGAGTCTGAGGCCAACCTGGGCTACAGAGTGAGTTCTAGGCTGGGCCTGGGCTAGGTATGACCTTACCTCAAAAAAAAAAAACTCCCCAAACTGATGGAACATGGAATTTCAAAGGGGAAAGTGTGTGTGTGGGGGGGGGGAGGGAGAGAATTACCATGGGATTTTTTTTATAAACATGGAAAATGCTAATAAAACTTAAAAAAAAGTGCCAAGACTATGAGGGAAAACAGAAGCCACTTCCTGAACCTATGTTATTTTCCACATTGAAGTAAGACCAGTGTCTTCAGTGGGACAACAGATGATATATAGCACTCTACTGAAGAATTAAAAGTATTCAAAACATGTATCACCCTTCAATTATTAAAATGTCATATTTTTACCTGCAAACAACAACAACAACAACAACAACAACAAAAACTCCCCAAATAAAAAAAGTGCTAAAACAAAAAAGAAAACGTGCCAGGATGTGTTGGCTCATGCCTTTAATCCCAGCACTCAGGAGGGCAAGTTCGGAGGATCACTGTGAGTTTGAGGCCAGCCTGAAACTACATAGTAAGTTCAGGTCAGTGTGGGCTAGAGTGAGATCCTATTTCAAAGGAAACAAAATCAAAAAAGTTAAAAAAGAACAGCAAATTTTAGACATTGCTTTTTCGCCATTTCCCTCTTACTAACTCTACTTTGAACATCTTCCTAAGTGCATATTTGAGCCCATTAATTTTGGGGGGGAGGGGTGTGCAGAAAGGCTGGCGTTTACTTAGTGATTTCAGAACTCATTAAGGGTCCCCAACGCATCACCGAACCGAGCACTCTGGCCCTTCCCGTCAAAGCTCTGCACAGAGGTTGGCCCTGTGCTATCTGAGAAGAAGGAGGCAGGGCCACGACCTCAGCTATGGGCGGCCTGAGCCTGGCCCTCCCGGGAGAGGAGACTCTGGGGGCTCAGGGGCTGGACACGCCCTCATCACCGTGTGGAGGCTGTCACCTTTGCAGTCTTTTTGCTATGGATGAAAATCGAGGATCCTTCATACTTTCTTGCTGTTCAGGTACTGCTTTAAGGGACTCCTTCCACCTCTACCTTGGTGCGAGTCTATGATAATTTCTTTTAAGATAAATGCTTAAAAATGAAGATGCTGGGCTGGAGAGGTGGCTTAGTGGTTAAGGCGCTTGTCTGTGAGGACTAAGGACTCACGTTCGACTCTCCAGGTCCTGTGTCAGCCAGATGCACAGGGGGCGCACGCATCTGGAGTTTGCTTGCGGAGGCTGGAGGCCCTGGTGGGCCCATTCTGTCTCTCTCTCTATCTCAAGTAAATAGATAAAAGTTATAAAAAGAAATGAAAAAACGAGGATGCTGAATCACAGTTCATGCCATTGCCAACTGTCCTCGTTTGAACAGCGCTTTCCCTGGTCAAAGAAGCAGATCACCTTGAGACAGGCCCGCCGTGCTTCCCGCGGTACGTACGAGGGACAGCCGGACAAGACGGGCTCAGGCACGCAGTCTATGACAGCCTGACAGTGGGCATCATCCACAGAGAGCCTTGCCAGGGCAGGTGGGGTTGCCAGTAACTGGGTGGACAGGAATGGAGCCTCCTTTCCTCCCTCTGAGTGCCGGCAACAGCCACTGCCTTAGGGCCAGAGACGAAGGGGACCAGAAGCCACGGCTCCAGCTCCAAGGGCATGAAGCTGCCAGCTTCTTCCCCAAGTCCCACGGAGGGCAAAAAGCCAAGGCGCTTTACCTGCTGAGGGCCATTCAGTTAAGACAGGACTGTGGAGGCTGGAGGGATGGCTTAGCAGTTAAGGCGCTTGCCTGCAAAGCCAGAGGATCCTGGTTTGACTCTCCAGGACCCACGTAAGCCAGGTACACAAGGGGGGTGCATGCGTCTGGAGTTTGTTTGCAGTGGCTGCAGGCCCTGGCACACTCACTCATGCTTTCTCTCTCTCTCTCTCTCCCTCTCAAATAAATAAATAAGAATATATAAAAAAAGATAGGAATATGGGATTTGAAGTTTTATAAGAGAAGTTACCATTATAAAGAGCTGGTTGTGGATGGAATCATGGCCACAGAAGGTTCCAGAAGCTTTAGTACTCAGACAGGTTACAGAATGTCATCTTTGACTGGGAGGAATTCTATGGATATTCACACTGGGAAGTGAGCACTAGATAGCAGAGGTGGCTTTAGCCCAAAGCCATTTTTTAAGATTTATTTTTATTTCACTTATTAGAGAGAAAAGGAGAGAGAGAGAGAGAGAGAGAGAGAGAGAGAGAGGGAGAGAGAGAGAATAGGTATGCCAGGGCCTTTGGCAACTGCAAGTGAACTCCAGATGCATGTACCACCTTGTTCACCTGGAGTACGTGGGGCCTGGGGAATTGAAACTAGGTTCTTTGGCTTTGCACACAAGTGCCTTAACCGCTAAGCAATCCCTCCAGGCCACCATTGTGTTTTTTTATTATATTATATTATATTATATTATATTATATTATATTATATTATATTATATTATATTATATTAATGTGACAGAGAAAGAGGGAGAGAGAGAGAGAATACGGGTGTGCCAGGGCCTCCAGCCACTGCAAACAAGCTCCAGACACATGCATTCCCTTGTGCATCTGGCTAACGCAGGTCCTGGGGAATTGAACCTGGGTCCTTTGGCTTTGCAGGCAAGTGCCTTAACGGCTAAGCCATCCCTCCAGCCTGTCATTGTGTTTTTATTAGGGGATGGCTGGGTCTTTAGGAGCTGTTCCTCTGTTGGGGAAGAGTCCATCCTTCCTCACGGGCTGCACTGTGGCTCACCTCTTGAAGCTGGCAGAAAACACCCGCCCAGAGCAGCTGTGGTAAGAAAGGGTTTATTGTGGCTCACAGACTCGAGGGGAAGCTCCATGACAGCAGAGGAAAATGTGGCATGAGCAGAAGGTTGACATCACCTCCCGGGCCAACATCAGGCGGACGACAACAGCAGAAGAGTAAGGGGAAGCTGGCTATAACAGCCATAAGCCCGCCCCCAACAACACACCTTCTTCAGGAGGCTCCAATTCTCAATGCTATTAGTTAGGGACCTAGCATTCAGAACACTTAATAAGTTTATGGAGAACACCTGAATCAAACCACCACAGGCTGTCCTCTCAATCAATATGATGCATCACTGTCCTCCATAACGCAGGACAGGACCAGTCTTCCCATTGTCAGCCCCTGTGTTTCATGGGGTTGGTCCACTTAGTTGTGCCACACCATTAGAATACGCCATCTCCCTGATTGGTCTACGAATGGGCATATGACTAAGTCCATCCAGTCAGAATGAGTCTCAGAACGTCTCCTTGAGCATGCGTCAAAGACATCCCACAGTGGGGGACACAGCCTGGAGCTGCCAGGAGCCCTGGTTGAGAAGGGCTGCTTTGTTTGGGAAGCATTTTTATTTTTATTGTTCTGAGGCAAGGTTTCACTCTGTAGCCTTAGCTGTCCCGACCTTTCTATGTAGATCAGGCTGGACTTGAACTCATGGCAATCTGACTGCCTCGGCCACGTGAGTGCTGAGCCACTGCACCTGGATTTTGGGAAGCATTTTTAGAGAACAAAGTCAACAGAAGAAAAAAATAAAAGCATAATACAGAAACGCAGCCTCTAAGGATGGAACGTGACAGAAGGTATACTGAAGGAGTTTTCAGTTATTTGAGTCAATATACTCCTTCCTTCAAAGTCAATTTGATTTGGGTTTCTGCCACTTTCATGTAAGATGCCTGACAACCACAGTGGTTTCAAATTACTTCATAGATCTAGATGGGATAATGCTGCCCCTGGGCCCCTGTGAAACCGCTCAGTGCTATAGAGCAGGCACACAGTGTCTCTAGGCACGGCAGTTATCGGTGAGTGATGGATGGTCAGGGAAAGGAAGGAGCACATTCAGCAGGTAGTATGGACAGCATTTATCATAGTTTTTCTTTCTTCTTCTCCTCCTCCTCCTTCTTTGTGAGAGACAGAGAGAAAGAAAAAGGCAGATAGAGAGAAAGAGGACGTGTGTGCCAGGACCTTTAGCCTGCTGTGAATGAAACCCAGACACATGCGCCCCCTTGTGTGCATGTGCGACATTGCGCTTGCATCACTGTGTGGCTATGTGGGACATGGAGATTTGAACATGAGCTCTTAGGCTTTGTAGGCAAACGCCTTAACTGCTAAGCTATCTCTCCAGCCCTTTCTTCTCCTCCCCCTCCTCCTCCTTCTTTTTTTTGTGAAGGAGGTTGTGCTTGGGATTGAATCCAGGGCTTGGATGTGCTGAACAAACTCTGCACTACTGAGCCCTATCTTCAGCTGTGAAAGAGCTCTTTTTGATTAATCTTAGAAAATGTCTTTACAAGCCAGGTGTGGTGGCACATTCCTTTAATCCCAGCACTTGGGAGGCAGAGGTGGGAGGATCACCATGAGTTTGAGGCCATCTGAGACTGCATAGTGAATTCCAGGTCAGCCTGGAGTAGAACGAGACCCTACCTTGAAAAACCCAAATCAAAACAAAAAAGGAAAGAAAATATCTTCACAGAGAATGTGATGTACATATAAAAAGTCCAAACAAACTATGAGTTATTAAGACTAGTAAATTACTTCAGCCAAGTCTAGATATAAGTTATACATATAAAAACGTCCTGTGTTTCTTTCTCAAAATACTTTATTTATTTGCAAGTAGAGAGAGATAGAAGAGAGACAGGCAGAGACAATGGGAGTGCCAGGCCTCCAACTGCTCCAAATAATGCATGTGCCACTTTGTGCACCTGGCTTTATGTGGATACTGAGGAATTGAACTTCGGTCATTAGGCTTTGTAGGCAAGCACCTTAAGTGTGGCGCCATCTCTCCAGCCAGCTCCTGTGTTCATTGGTAATATTTATAGCAGCAGAAACAACAGCAACTGAAACAAACTGAAAATAAATTATTGCCAGTTGTACCTGAAACCAGACAAACATCTTCCCAAACCAATGTCAAATATAAAGGAAAATGTATAAGGCTTCAAGTGAAACATGCAAATGTACTATTGAGTGGAATTAAAGAAGATCTAAATGATGGAAGTGTACACAATGTTCATGGTTTAAAAAGTTCAATACTGTAGAGAATAAAATTAGATGACTTACACTATTAGATATAAAAACTCATTATATAGGTACACGAATCAGGGAATAACGATATTAACATAGGATAGACAGAAAGTCCAACAGAGCAGAGTTGAGTCTAGAAACAGACCCACAGGTACAAGGTGGGTCTGCGGCAGTGCGTGGCAGGCAGGGCAGGCTTTGTAGAAGAGGTACTGATTCATCTGGGCATCTGTATGGAAATAATGAAACTCAAGTCCTGTCTCACCCCATAGCGAAGAGCAAGTCCAGAAGGATCATAGACTTATACTTGGAAATAAGTCAGTGTGGTGGTTTGATTCAGGTGTCCCCCATAAACTTAGGTGTTCTGAATGCTAGGTTCCCAGCTGATGGATATTTGGGAATTAATGCCTCCTGGAGGGAGTGTATTGTTGGTGGCGGGCTTATGGGCTTTATAGCCAGTTTCCCCATGCCAGTGTTGGGCACACCCTCCTGTTGCTGTGGTCCACCTTCTGTTGGCCAGGGGGTGATGTCCACCCTCTGCTCATGCCATCGTTTTCCCCTGCCATCGTGGAGCTTCCCCTCGAGCCTGTAAGCCAAATTAATCTCTTTTTCCCAGAAGCTGCTCTTGGTTGGGTGATTTCTACCAGCAATGCAAACCGGACTGCAACAGTCAGTAAGGCTCCTAGGAAAAAATGCAGAGAAGGCATTGCTGTTACAGTCATCCCTGTGCTGATTTGGGGTAGACGTGAGTTTTTTAGCCTCCCTCTTTTTTTTTTTTTTTTTTTGAGATAGGTTCTCACTCTAGCCCAAGCTGACCTGAAATTCACTATGGAGTCTCAGGGTGGCCTCAAACTCATCTCAATCCTACCTCTCTTCCCAAGTTCTGGGATTAAAGGCATGCGCCACTACACCTGGCTGAGTTTAAAAACATATTCTGAGCCAGGCGTGGTGGCGCGCATCTTTAATCCCAGCACTCGGGAGGCAGAGGTAGGAGGATCACCGTGAGTTCGAGGCCACCCTGAGACTCCATAGTGAATTTCAGGTCAGCTTGGGCTAGAGTGAGACCCTACCTCAACCCCCCCCCAAAAAAAAAACCCAAACAAACATATTCTATTTGTTTATTTATTTGAGAGAGAAAAGTCAGATACAGAAAGAGAGAATGGGCATGTCAGGGCCTCTAGCCTCTGCAAATGAACTCTAGACACATGGGCCACCTTTTGCATCTGGCTTTATGTGGGTACCAGGAAATTGAACCTGGGTCCTTTGGCTTTGCCAGCAAGCACCTTAACTGGCCAGCCATTTCTCAAGCCCTTGACATGAGTTTTATTTTTTTATTTTCAAGGTAGGGTCTCGTTCTAGCTCAGGCTGATCTGGAATTCACTATGTAGTCTTAGGGTGGCCTAGAACTCACAGTAATCCTCCTATCTCTGTCTCCCAAGTGCTGGGTATAAAGGTGTGTGCCACCACACCTGGCTCTTGACATGAGTTTTTATGTCATGTGGGTAAATATCAAGGATATTGATGAGTCACCTGGTAAGAGTATGCTTAGTTTTGTAAGCTATTCCCAGAATGCCTTGCATAGTGACCGTCCCAGTGTGCACTCCCATTAGCCATGAGTGTTGCTGTACGTCCTCACGACTATTTTTTTAAAAATTTTTTTTGTTTATTTTAATTTATTTATTTGAGAGTGACAGACAGAGAGAGAAAGAGGCAGATAGAGAGTGAGAGAGAGAATGGGCGCGCCAGGGCCTCCAGCCACTGCGAACGAACTCCAGACGCATGCGCCCCCTTGTGCATCTGGCTAACGTGGGACCTGGGGAACCGAGCCTCGAACCGGGGTCCTTAGGCTTCACAGGCAAGCGCTTAACCGCTAAGCCATCTCTCCAGCCCCCTCACAACTATTTGGTGTCGTCAGGACAGAGCTGTGCTCTTTAAAGTGTGTCTGGAACCTAGAAAGATTTAGAGCCACTCATGCATCCAGGATGCCCCCAGTGCTGGCTGCTACAATTCTCTGGATTATAGGCAATCTGAATGGCGGGGGGGAAGCGACTGTGCCAGGGGCTGGGGAGCTAGCTCAGTTGGTAAAGTGTTTGTCTCATAGGCAGAAGGGTCTGAGTTTTAAAATTATTTAGTTATTTATTTATTTGAGAGCGACAGACACAGAGAGAAAGACAGCTAGAGGGAGAGAGAGAGAATGGGCGCGCCAGGGCTTCCAGCCTCTGCAAACGAACTCCAGATGCGTGCGCCCCCTTGTGCATCTGGCTAACGTGGGACCTGGGGAACCGAGCCTCGAACCGGGGTCCTTAGGCTTCACAGGCAAGCGCTTAACCGCTAAGCCAGCTCTCCAGCCCAGGGGTCTGAGTTTTAAATTCCGGAGTCCACATTACAGTGTTGGGCACAGTGGTGTGTGTCTGTGATCCCAGCACTGGGGAGACAGAGGCAGGAGGATTTTTGGAGCTCACTGGCTTGTCAGTGTGGCCTACTGGGCAAGTTTCAGGCCAACGAGACCCTGTCTCAAAGGAGGTAGACGGTATCTGAGTAATGACACCCTAGGTTGCCCTCTGGCTTCCACACATACATGCGTATGCACATGCACACGTGCACATGCGCTTGAACCCCCACCCCACAATAGACTGTGGCCAGCAGCGTGGAGGGCCCTGAAGGAAGGATGGGCCTGCTCTGTGTGCAGGAGCTGGGCTGTGGTGTATCACTGAACCCACAGACTGGCAGGGGTTCTCCAAGCAGAGATGAGTCAGTCTCTATTCTGGGGTAAGAAGTTGCGACCACAATCTCCCGACTGACAGCCCGCCCTCACCCTTGGCAACAGGAATTCCTAGTTTCTGCAATGCAGAGCTCTGGGGGCAGCAGGAAGATGTCATGATGGATCAAGTCACCCACGAGCACTGGAGACAATGGGACTGTGAGTCTTCATCCATAAAGGGCATCTTGTTTTCTCTTAGGAAACAGGTCACCCTGCTCCTCAGCATTAGGAAGAATTAGAAGCAAATTGCTGAGGCCGGAGCTTGCCCTGAGGATTGGGGAATTTTCCTTCTGCTCATGACATGGAGTGACAAATCATATTTTAAAAAATTTTGTTTATTTATGTATTAGAGACAGAGAGAGGGAGGGGGAGAGAGTGAGAATGGGCACTCCAGGGTTTCTAGCCACTGTGAATAAGCTCCAGACACATGTGCTCCTTTGTGCATCTGGCTAACATGGGACCTGGAGAATTGAACCTGGGTCCATAGGCTTCACAGGCATGCCCTTTAACCACAAAGCCATCTCTCCAGCCTGACAATATATTTTTTAAAAAATATATTTTATTCATTTATTTGAGAGAGAAAGAAGAGAGAGAGAGAAAGAGAATGGGTGCACCAGGGCCTCCAGCCACTGCAAATGAACTCCAGATTCATGCACCCCCTTGTGCATCTGGCTAATGTGGGTCCTGGAGAATCGAACCTGATCCTTTGGCTTTGCAGGTGAACGCCTTAGCTCCCAAGCCATCTCTCTAGCCCAAGTGACGATATTTTTTTAAAGGTAAAAATTTTGTGACTGAGGTTGTGGCTGAATTGGTAGAGTGTTTGCCTAACATTCTTAATGCCCTGGGTTCCAACCCTGGCACCACATAAACCAGGCATGGTGGCCTGTGCCCGTGATTCCTGGCATTTATGCGGCAGAGGCAGGAGGATTAGAAGTTTGAGATTAGCCTGGGCTACATGAGACCCTGTCTCAAAAAAAATTCTTGTGGGTGGATAAGGGATAAAATAACTTTTATAGTGATTCATGGCACCATTTTAGAAGGTTTCACATATGCATATTCAGTGTAGTAATTTTTTTCTAAACTTTTATTTATTTATTTGGGAGAGGAAAAAGAGAGAGAGAGAGAGAGAGAGAGAGAGAGAGAGAGAGAGAATGAGAATGAATGAGAATGGACATGCCAGGACCTCTGGCTGCTGCAAATAAACTCCAGATGCATGTGCCACCTTGTGCATCTGTTTTACATGGGTCCTGGGGAATTGAACATGGGTCCTTTGGCTTTGCAAGAAAGCACCTTAACCACTAAGCCATCTCTCTGGCCCCTGTGTGGTAATTTGTAAATGAAAACAGGGCCATGGATGTGGGTGGGTCTGGGGTGCGAGGTGTGACCACCTTTTGCAGCAGTTGGGAGCAATGGCTCACACGACCCAGCGGGCCTGGGGAGGCATTAGCGACAGCTGCTTTCTTTCTTCTTTCTTCTGGGAGCCCATGAGAGCCTTCTTCTCAGGACCACCAGGGCATTTTCCTGGGTTTATAGGGAGAAAAAGGCTGTGGAATATAGGGCAGAAGAGGGCTCGCTGGGGCTCCCATGACTGTCGAGGATCAAGGACAGGCAGCATGTGGTGGCGGCTGTGCTCTGGCTAGGCCGTGTCCCCGTGGGCTCGTGTACTTGAGTTCTTGCTTCCAGGCAGCTGTGGCCGCTTGGGAAGGTTGTGAAGCCTTTAGGAGGTTGAGCCTCATTGGAGGAAGTGGCCCAAGGGGTGTGTCATGAGGCTTTATTTTTTAATTTTATTTTTATTTATTCATTTTATCATTATTTATTTATTTGGGAAAGAGAGAGAGAGAAAGAGAGACAGAGAGAGGGAGAATGGGGGTGCCAGGGCCTTCAGCCACTGCAAACAAACTCCAGACACATGCACTACCTTGTGCATCTGGCTTATGTGGGTCCTGGGGAATTGAGCCGAGGTCCTTTGGTTTTGCAGCCAAGTGTCTTAACCTCTAAGCCATCTCTCCAGCCCTTTTTAATTTTTTGAAATTTTATTTCTACTTATTTGAGAGAGAGGGGCAGCGAGTGAGCGAGTGAGAGAGAGGGAGTGTCTTGAGGCTTTATAACCTGGCTCCACTTCCTGCTGTCTCCTTCTGCTTCCTGTCTGTGGATTCAGTGTGACCTTCTTGCTGGCATGCCTTCCTGCCCTGACGGACTGTGTCCTCAAACTGTAAGCCAAAGCAAGTCCTTCCCTCCGTAAGCTGCTTCTTGCTAGGTGGTTGGAAGTCACGCATGTAGCCATTCATGTTACGAAAGGAAGAAGGAACCCAGAGCTGCCACAGCAAGACCCTGAGGACTCAGCAAGGAGGGAGCCTCTCCCACAATGCAAGCCATGGAGGTTTCAGGGCAAGAGGTTTGAGCTGAGGTTTTTCTTTTTCTTTTTTCTTTTTGGTTTTGTGAGGTAGGGTCTCACTGTAGCCCAGGCTGACCTGGAATTCACTCTGTAGTCTCAGGTGGCCTCGAACTCAAGGCTATCCTCCTACCTCTGCCTCCTGAGTGCTGGGATTAAAGGCATGCGCTGCCATGCCTGGCTTGAGCTGAGTTTTGAAGGATAAACTAAACAATGATGCAAGAAACCGAGAGAGGGCATTTGGGCAGAAGGAAAATTGAAAAGCAAGGCACCTATGTGAGCACATGCTGGGAACTTGGGGGAATAAGGAGTTGCCTGATATGGTTAGAGCCAAGAATGCCTGAAAAGAAGGGTTGGGGACAGCAGTGTGAAGGTCAGATCAATTCATGGGCTAAACTGGCATTCCAGGTGAGGTCCCAAAGGGTCCGTTCCCTAGACTTGGGGACCCTACCTTGTTAATGTTAATTCTCATCTCCAAGCCACAGCTGAACGCCTCCATGGACCACAGGCCTGTGGGATGGGGAGGGTTGACTCCAGGACAACTTTGGTGGCCCTGCATCACTCCTCTGCCCTTGCTGGTTAATTTTATACTGATGTTAAAGCAAAGGCTAACTTAGACTGTGAAGGGAAGTATACCTAGAGAAAGTCACAAAATTAAAAATACAAGGGAGGGATCGAGTTGTTAGTGTATCATAGTGTTTTAAAAAGAATAGGCGAATAGACCGAGTTTTCCAATGAAATGATGACTCCTGCATATAAATTAATCTTTTATATAGGAAGGAATAAAAATCATTAAATTTCATTGTCTTATTTTAAAAGCAGCAATAGCCTGCCTGATTGCAAGTGCTTAGCAGAGTATGATTAAACAGAAACCTTATCTTTGCAGCAAGGAGAAAATTGAGGAAAGTTATCCAATTATGGATGATAAAACTGAGAGAAAATTCCCGAGAAGAGGCAAACTTGGGTTGGCAGGTAGCGCAAGAACACGGTCACCTTGGTGCCCTGATGTGCTCATGGTCAGCCCCCAACTTACACAGCCACAAAAGTCACGGTGTCATTCCCACATGTCTAATGCCAACAGAACTCTTATATTCTTGCTTAAAAACAAGGTCTCATGCAACCCAGTCAGACCTTGAACTTGCTACGTAGCTGAGAGTGACCTTGAATTTCTAATCCCTCTGCCTCTACTTTCTCAGTGCTGGGACTGTGGGCATGTGGACCTGATTTAAGTGGTGCCAGGGATCAGACCCAGGGCTTCGTGCATGCTAGGTGAGCACTCTACCAACTGAACTACATTCCCAGTCGGCCACAGTATTTTTATTTTCCCCTGAGGTAGGTCTCACTCTAGCTCATGGTGACCTGGAATTCACTATGTAGTTTCAGGGTGGCCTCGAACTCATGGCGATCCTCCTACCTCGGCCTCCCGAGTGCTGGGATTAAAGGCGTGCGCTACCACGCCTGCTACCACTTTTAAAAGTTTGTGTGGGGCTGGGGAGATGGCTTAGCGGTTAAGATGTTTGCCTGCAAAGCCAAAGGATCCTAGTTTGAGTCTCCAGGATCCACGTAAGCCAGATACACAAGGGGCAGCATGCATCTGGAGTTCGTTTGCAGTGGCTGGAGGCCCTGGCATGCCCATTCTCTCTCTCTCTGCTTTTCTCAAATAAATAAGTAAGTATGTATGTAGATGTGTGTGTGTGCGGTTGTGCTGGGGTCCCTTGCTGCTACAAATGAATGCCCATCAGCTTGCATGGGTGACTGGAAATTGAACCCAGGCTGGTAGGTATTTTCTTTTTTTTTCTGTTTTTTTTAAAAATATTTTTATTTATTTACTTATTTATTTGATAGAGAGAGGGAGAAGGAGAGAAAGGATGGGCATGCCAGGGCCTCCAGCCACTGAAAACAAACTCCAGACACGTGCACTCCCTTGTGCATCTGGCTAACATGGGTCTTGGGGAATCGAACCTGTGTCCTTTGGCTTTGCAGGCAAATGCCTTAACCATTAAGCAATCCTTCCAGCCCATTCTGTTGTTTTTTCTTTTTGAGGTAGGATATTGCTCTAGCCAGGTTGACCTGGAATTCACTATGTAGTCTCAGGGTGGCCTTGAACTCAGTGATCCTTCTGCCTCGGACTCCCGAGTGCTGGGATTAAAGGTGTGCGCCACCACGCCTGCTGCTGGC
The DNA here is from genome assembly GCF_020740685.1 of Jaculus jaculus. Lineage (NCBI taxonomy): Eukaryota > Metazoa > Chordata > Mammalia > Rodentia > Dipodidae > Jaculus > Jaculus jaculus. The sequence continues at coordinate 8,619,727 of NC_059102.1, read as the reverse complement.
AGATTTTTTTTTGAGGAAGCACCTTTAAGTGCTGAGCCATCTCCTCATCCCCAAGTATTAAGTTCTTGCTCTCTTGAATCCTTTTCTCAGTTTCTGTTTTGGAAGGTGATTGCTGTTCTATCTTCCTACAGAATAGACTAAGGACTTGCAAGTACATCATGGGAAGGTGATACATTATGCATTCTTCCTGAATCCAGTCTCCTTATCTATAGGCAGGGTCTACCAATGCCCCATACTGCACTGTCAGTGGGCTTATGCTGGGGAGGAAGTGAGACTCGGGACGCTGGGCATTGCTCCAGGTTCTCTTTCCTGGCAGAAAACATCTGAACAAGAGCAGCTTGTGGGAAAAGAGGGTTTATTTTGGCTTACAGATTCAAAGGGAAGCTCCATGATGGCAGGGGAAAATGATGGCATGAACAGAAGGTAGGCATCACCTCTTGGCCAACATCAGGTGGACAATAGCAACAAGAGACTATGCCAAACACTGACAAGAGGAAGCTGGCTATAACATCCATAAGCCTGCTGCCAATAATACACTGCCTCCAAGAGGCTTTAGTTCCCCAATTGCCATCAGCTGGAGACCCAGCATACAGAACACCTAAGCTCACGGGGAACACCTAAATCAAACAACCACATTCGCCTCTGGCCCCCATAAACTGATAACTATACGTGATATAAAATGCAATACATTGAATCCAACTTTAAAGGTCCTCATAGTTTTATCAATCCTAATGATGTTCAAACACCCTCATAATCCAAGGTCTTTTAACTAAGCCATAATACTAAAAAAATCCCCCACCCCAAACCCATAACAGCACAGAATAAACATTCACCCCGAAACAGATGGCACTGGGCATAGCAAAGCAGTATTCAACCAATACAAGATCTAAACAGGGCAAACATCAGCTCTGTAGCTCCAGGTCCAACAAGTCTAGTCAGTGATAAGTCTCCAAGTTCGTTAATTCTAAGCACTGACAAGTCTCTGGAGTTCCAATTCCACCCCTCCAGCTAGGCTGCTTACAATCCTGGAAAACTTAATCTGGGACAGCAGCTTTTCTTGGCAGCTATCTGGTGGTACTGGCATCTCCACTGGGTCTCCACTGCAACCTACGGTTCATCCTCACGGTTCCACTGGGCTCTACACAGGTCATTCAACAAGCCTGCTTCACACTGCCCATGGCCATTTCCAAAATACAAAACCATGTTGAAAATTCAGTGACCCTTTCTTTCCTGCATTTGTTATACTTTATAATACTAGGTGTGCTACCAACTTGTTAATCCAGTGGGGAATAAAGCAGACTTTAAAGACCTGGACACTCCTTAAGCATTGAGACCCCTTTCAAAAGAATCGACATTCCTCCTATCGTTCCAATGCAGGTCAGCTGGCCCAATCTCAATGGTTGTGATCTCTCAATTGCAACTGAACAGGCAGCAGTTTCACTCAAAGATTTCATTTTATTCTGTGCCATATCCATCTGCTCACACCAGTCCATTTCTACACAATGCAACTCTGCACAACTTCTCAGGACATGAGCATAACAGCAAGCCTCTCATACAAACTGCTTCTAGCCCAGTCCAGTCAAAGCTCTTTCTCATCCTCATAAGCCAAACCTCACAGTCCGTAGTTCTTACTGCATTCAGGTCTCTCAACGCTGACCAGAATAAGTCCATCAAGCTGTACTTACAGCACTGCATGGGATTTTTTTTTTTTTTTTTTTTGTATTATGGCTCAGTTAAAAGATCTTGGTGCTGGGCGTGGTGGTGCACGCCTTTAATCCCAGCACTCAGGAGGCAGAGGTAGGAGGATTATTGTGAGTTTGAGGCCATCCTGAGACTACATAGGTAATTCCAGGTCAGCCTGGGCCAAAGTGAGACCCTACCTTGAAAAACCAAAGAGCCACCCCCCCACCAAAAAAAGAAAGAAATATTCAACCAACACAGGATTTAAAACAAACAGGGCAAACATCAAACTCCGTAGCTCCAAGTCTGACAACACTAACTAGTGACAAGTCTCCAAGTCTGATAATTCTAACCAGTAATGAGTCTCTGGAGTTCCAATTCCACCCCTCCAGCTAGGCTACTCATAGTCCCGGAAAACTTCATCTGGTGCTGGCAGCTCTCCTTGGTAGCCATCCTATAGTCCTGGCATCTCCACTGGGTCTCCACTGCAACCCAAGGTTCATCCTCAGGGCTCCACTGGGCCTCCATGCAGGTAATCCAACAAGCCTTCTTCACACTGACATGGCATTTTCCAAAATACAAAACTGTGTTGCAAATTCAATAACTCTCTTTTCTGCATTTGTTATACTCCATAGTACCAGGTAGGCTACCAACTTGTTGATCTAGTGGGGAATAAAGCAGACTTTGAAGAATAGGAGACTCCTTCAACAGTTAGGCCCCTTCAAAGGGCTCTGTATTCTTCCAGTTGTCTCAATGCAGATCAACTGACCCTATCTCAATGGTTGTAATCTCTCAGACAATTACAGATGAACAGGCAACAGTTTGGGCCCAAAGATTTTCTTTTCTTTCTTTCTTTCTTTTTTAAAAAATTTTTATTTAATTTTAATTAATTAATTATTTTTCTTTTCACAATTTTTATTAACATTTTCTTTTCTTTTTCTTTTTCTTTCTTTTTTTTTTTGGTTTTTGGGTAGGACTCAGACTAGCTCAGACTGACCTGGAATTCACTATGTAGTCTCAGGGTGGCCTTGAACTCAAGGCAATCCACCTATCTCTGCCTTCCAAGTGCTGGGATTAAAGGATTAAAGGTGTGCACCACGACGTGAGGTATTATTTTTGTGGGATTGCATTTCTTTCTGTGCCATATCCCTCTGCTCACACCAGCCCATTTCTATATAATGCAACCCTGTATAAGTTTCCAGGACAGAATCAGGCAGAATTCAGCAAGCTTCTCATGCAAACTGCTTCTTGACTAGCCCCAACAAAGTTCTTTATCATCTGTGTGATGGTTTGATTCAGGTGTCCCCCATAAACTCAGGTGTTCTGAATGCTAGGTTCCCAGCTGATGGAGATTTGGGAATTAACACCTCCTGGAGGCAGTGTATTGTTGGGGGCAGGCTTATGGGTGTTATAGCCAGCTCCCCCTTGCCAGTGTTTGGCACACTCTACTGTTGCTATTGTCAACCTTATGTTGGCCAGAGGGTGATGTCCACCCTCTGCTCATGCCATTGTTTCCCCCTGCCATCATGAAGTTTCCCCTTCAAGCCTGTAAGACAAAATAAACCTCTTTTTTCCCCCCAAGCTGCTCTTCGTTGGGTGCTTTCTACCAGCAATGCAAACCTGACTGCAACAATCTGCACAAGCCAAACCTCACAGTCCACAGTTCTCACTGCATTCAGGTCTTTTAACTCTGACCAGATCAGTCCATCAAGCTGTACTTACAGCACTGCAAAGCATCTCTTAGGCCAAGGTTTCAAATTCTTCCACAGTCCTCTTGAAAATCAGCTCCAAAATGCCAAAGCCACACAGTCAGGTTTCTAGCACTGATGACCCCACTTCTTGGTACCAATTTACTATTGCAGTTAGCTTCATATTGCTGGTAGAAAGCACCTGACTAAAGAGCAGCTTGTGGGAGGTAAGGTTTATTATTATTATTATTATTATTATTATTATTTTGCTTACAGACTTGAGGGAAGCTCCATGTTGGCAGGGGAAAATGATGACAGGAGCAGAGGGTGATCCTCACCCCCTGCCCACATCAGGTGGACAATAGCAGCAGGAGATTGTGCCAAATGCTGGCAAGGGGAAGCTGGCTATAACATCCATAAATCCACTCCCAACAAGACATCACCTCTATATAGAAGGCTCCAATTCTCAGATTGCTCCACCAGCTGGGGACCTAGCATTCAGAACTCATAAGTTTAAGGGGACACCTGAATCAAACCACCACACACCCATGTTCCAATAAATAAAAATTTAAAAAGAAATCAAATGACAACAAATGCTGGCAAGGGTGTGGGGAAAGAGGAACCCTTGTCCATCATTGGTGGGAATGTAAACTGGTGCAGCCATTATGGAAATCAGAATGGAGGCTTCTCAAAAAGCAAAACTAGAATTACCATGTGACCCAGATCTACCACTCCTGGGCATGTACACTTTAGCCTAGAGATACCTGCTCATGTATGTTAATTGCTGCTGTGGTCACAGTAGCGAGGAAATGGCATCAGCTGAGTTGCCCATCAACTGATGAATGGATGATAGAGATAAGGTACATATACACAATGGAGTTTTATTGAACTTTAAAGAAAAACAATAATGAAATTATAAAATTCACAGAAAAATGCATAGACCTGGAAAATATTGTATTAAGTGAGGTAACTCAGGTTCATAAAGACAAATGTCATGTGTTCTCTTGCATAGGTGGATCCTAGCTTCAAAGGTTTAGAGTCATATAAGAGTTAGAGGGAGAGTCAATAGAGGCCAGGAAGCTAGAAAGGGGTCCTGACATGGGGAGGTGGGAGGTATCATGAGAGAGATATAGTGGATATGTAAGTAGAGGGGTGGAACAATTCAAGTGGGGTCAGAGCAGGGGGATAGAAGAGAGGAGAGGGTAAGGGAGGGTTAACCAAAACTAAAGACATTATGAAAAGGCCATATGGAAACTTACTTGTTAGCTAATTAAAAATATAATTAAGGGTCTGGGGAGATGGCTTAGTGGTTAAGGCACTTGCCTTCAAAGCCAAAGGACTTAGGTTCAACTCCCTAGGACCCAGGTAAGACAGATGCAAAAGGTGGCACATGCATCTGGAATTCGTTTGCAGTGGCTGGAGGCCCTGGTGTGCCCATTCTTTCTCTCTCAAATAAGTAAATCAAATTAAAATTAAAAAAGTATGTTTGAGCATGAGTGCCCTGTGGGAATGGATAATATACTCTGAAGCCATAGGCTGTCACTGGAAAATCACAGTGCTGGGGATGGGGTCCTTCCCAGTGAGATGCTGGTTAGGGGGACTCTGAGGTCCCCCAAATAATATAAGCTATTGTCATTGTTCTTGGTTGCCTACCAGAACAAGATGGTGAGGCCCTATTGCTAAAGATGTCACATGCTTTGTTTGCAGGACGCTGGGAGACAAGTTAGAACTGAGCTGGACGCCTCCTTTCTCCTGGCTAGCTGTCAAAGTGTTAGACAAGGCTGCACAGGCTGGTGGAGAGGGACATCATCAGCAGTGTTACCCAGCAGTGGACCCGCCGTGCACGCACACAACTGACCAGCCAGGTAAGATATCCCCATTAGTGCAACAGTGGCACAACTACTATAGGAGTTACCACCTGCTCTCTGGTTGGATTTGAGACCCACTCCAGGGGAGGGAATTCATACCTCATACTGAAAACCTAGTCACAAACCTATGGTTGAAGAGGTCATTAGCCCTAAAGGGCAACCTTGTGTTATTTGGCTAAATGGATTTGTTGTGCCCATTAAGTTGCCCTCAAAATAGTTGTTGATGGCCATAGTTTGGTGCTACTCTCACTTGTTTTTTTTTTTTTTTTTTTGGTTTTTCGAGGTAGGGTCTCACTGTAGCCCAGGCTGACCTGGAATTCATTATGAAGTCTCAGGGTGGCCTTGAACTCATGGTGATCCTCCTACTTCTGCCTCCCAAGTGCTGGGATTAAAGGCATGCGCCACCACGCCCGGCTAACTCTCACTTTTGATCAGAGAAGCTTCTGTTTACAGATGGAGGTGGCTACTAGGGAGATTTAAAACGTACCAAAGTACTGAGAAGAAGAGACCATTGAGTGTTAAGCATTAAATGAGACATCTCGGTCACACTGTCCAAGGCTTAGGGAGCATGAAGAGGGGACAGAATGAACGTAAGATCCAGAGGATGGGGAGAATGCTGTCTTCTGCACATGAAGTGGCTACTGCATTCATGACCACACCGTGGCTGTCGTTACCGGAGTGAGACCTGTACAGTATTGGACCCATCAACATATCATCAGCTGATATCAAATATCTAGCTGGTAAGAAAAAGGGGGCCAGTAGAAAGGGGTGGGGTGAGGAAAGGTAGTGGGAGTAGATTATGACCAAAACCCTTTATCCACATGTATGAAAATTGTCAATAAAAATTTACAAAAAAGCCAGGTGTGGTGGCATATCCTGTTAATCCCATCATTCAGAAGGTGGATATATAAGGATCACTGTGACTTTAAGGCCAGCCTGGTGCTACAGAGTAAGTTCTAGGTCAGCCTAGGTTGGAGTGAGAGCCAGGTGTTCTGAGGTAGAGTCTTACTCTAGCCCAGGCTGACCTGGAATTCACTACGCCCAGCCCAAAAGATATTTTTGATTGGGGGAGGGCTAGGGAAGTAGGATCTCTTATTGTACCAGCATGAGAGCCGAAGAGGACCCAAGACAGTGTGAGCTTGAACCCTACCACTCACGTCAAAGGCTGGGCATGGCCACACAGAACTGTAACCCAGGCCTGAGGAGCGGGGACACAAGAGAATCACTGGCGTGTGCTGGTCAGTCAGAATGATTGAAAAAATGGCAGTACAGGGAAAGCCTCCTTGTCAGGGAAACAATGAGGGAGTGTAAAGCTGGGTGTGGGGTCGCCATGAGTTCAAGGCCACCCTGAGACTATCAAGTGAATTCCAGGTCAGCCTGGGCTAGAGCAAAACACAAAACCCACACAAACAAAATAACCAAACAGTGAGGGAGAGTGACCGAGAAGGACACCTTACATTCTGCACACATGTGTGCACATTATATGTACACATACATGCTAGACATGCATGCCCACAAGGGTTTCTTTTGCAGCAGGTTTTTTCTTGGCAGTACTTGGAATTGAACCCACAGCCTTGCCCATGCTAGGCAAATGATCTTCCATAGCTACCTCCCTAGTTCAAAAAGGGAGTGTTTTTCCTAGAAATATTTATTTATTTATTTATTTATTTATTTATTTATTAACCTTTTATTGACAGATTGAGGCAGGGTCTTGCTCTAGCCCTGGTTGATCTGGAATTCACTACGTAGTCTCAGCCTGGACTCAAACTCAAAATGATCCTCCCACCTCACTTTCCTGAGTGCTGGCATTAAAGGTGTAAGGTGTGTACCATCATGCCTGGGGAAGAGAGAGAGAGAGAGAGAGAGGGAGAGAGAGAGGGAGGGAGAGAAAGCACACCAGGGTCTCTAGCTGCTACAAACTCCAGATGTATGTGCCACTTTGTGCATCAGGCTTTATGCAAATACTGGGAAACTATACTTAGGTCATTAGGCTTTATGGGAAGCACCTTAACTGCGGAGCCATCTCTCCAGCCCCCAAAGGGCATATTTTTGATATACACATTGAATTAACAGAGACTACCTCCCTTTTAACTAAATAACTTTGATTTCTCTTGTTTTAAGCTGACAATTACTGTTTTACCTATCGTCCCTGCCTTTATCAATCATTCTAACCATCTACCCACCCACCTAGCAATCCATCCATCCTCTGTCAATCCATCCATCCATCACCCACCATCCATTATCCATCTGTCCATCCATTCATCATCTATCCATCCAGCTACCCAACCATCATCTATGTATCTATCCACCCATCAAGCCATGACTCTTCTCTTCTTAATATATATATATTTTTTGTTAACTTTGGGGCTAGTTGTAGTGGCACATGCCTTTTATTTATTTATTTGAGAGCGACAGACACACAGAGAAAGACAGATAGAGGGAGAGAGAGAATGGGCACGCCAGGGCTTCCAGCCTCTGCAAACAAACTCCAGACGCGTGCGCCCCCTTGTGCATCTGGCTAACGTGGGACCTGGGGAACCGAGCCTCGAACCGGGGTCCTTAGGCTTCACAGGCAAGCGCTTAACTGCTAAGCCATCTCTCCAGCCCTCTTCTTAATATTTTATGAGCAAGAGAGAGAGAGAGAGAGAGAGAGAGAGAGAAAGAGAGAGAGAGAAAGGGCATGCAGGGGCTCCTGCCACTGCAAACCAACTCCAGATACATGTTCCACGTTGTGAATGGGTACTGGGGAATTGAACCTGGGCTAGCTTTGTAAGGAGGTGCCTTTAACTGCTGAGCCATCTTTCCAGCCCAATTCCTCTCTTTTTATTTATTTATTTATTTGACAGAGAAAGAAGAAGGGACGGAAGGAGGGAGAGAGGGAGAGAGAGAAAGAGAGAGAGAGAGAGAGAGTGAGAGAGAGAGAGAGAGAGAATGGGACACCAGGGCCTCCAGCCACTGCAATCGAATTCCAGATGCCTGTGTCCCCTTGTGCATCTGTCTAATATGGGTTCTGGGGAATTGAACTTGGGTCATTTGGCTTTTCAGGCAAATGCCTTAATTGCTAAGCCATCCCTCCAGTCCCCAATTCCTCTATTTTATTCATCTGTTTATCCATCTCTCAATCCTTCCAACTCTCTGTCCATCCAGTCAAGCATTCATGTTTCCTCCTTCCACCCCTCCCTTCTAAGGACTCATCCTTTTATTCATTTCCCCCCCTTCTGCTCATCTGTCCATCCATCCAGTGCACAAAGTTAAGAATCACATGTATCAAGGTGGCCCATGCATCTGGAGTTTGTTTGCAGTGACTGGAGGCCCTGGTGCACCCATTCTCTCTCTCTCTCTTTCCCTGACTCTCAAATAAATAAAACTTTAAAATAAAGTTAAAATAGGGATCATGTTCATGCAGGTGCCGGGCTGGCGGGTTCTCAGGATGCAGTGGAGAGCAGGAGACAAGCAGAGGCTGATGATCTTTATGTGACCTGAAATTGATACCATATGATGGACCTCCTGTCAGAGAGCAAAACCACACACAGAAGCCACTGGGCTTGTCCCTGTGCTGGAAGAGGCCCGTGCAAACAGAAAGCCTCCTTGGAATCGTGGCAAACCCTCCTCTGTGGCTATAGCTGCGTCTCTCGTGGAGTCCGTACTGTGCTGTCAGTGGTGAGGCTGGGCCCCCGCCGCCAGGGGTTTAAGTAGAGCTGCTGAAGTCCATTAAGCCCACGTGCCGTGAGAATCCAGCTTTCTCCTTCACACCCTTTCTGAACCTGCGCGGGATTCTGTATCTTCTCCCATCACCGACTGTCCCACAAGACCTCAACCAGCCCATGAGAAGGGTGATGTCACTGGTTGGTGGAGCCCCTGTTTCTTTGTCTTCTCCATCCCTCCTCTCCTTTTCCTGCTCTCCCACATGGGAGGATGGGGTTACAGCCCTCAGATCTCTGGACCCTTTGCTTCTGTTTCAAGTGGGCTTGCCAATTAACTTTCCCCAGTAAAGGTGCCTGTTTCCCTGACAGAAATTCACATGTGAGTTGCAGGAGAATATTGTCTCCATCTTGGTACCCCAGGGTAATAAATATCAAGATCATCCTGCCGGCATGAGATTGGGCTGGGAGGGGTGAACTCTTGTTTCAGGAGCACCTCAATTTTCCTTCCCATAAAATGGGGTTAGCAAGAGTAAAGCTGTGGGACAAGCCCCTCGGGGTGCTATGTGAGGGTCTCTCAGTTAGCCCATGGCATGATATAGGGCCTTGTGGGTAGCAAGGGGCTCATGTCTGATGCTTCTCTTGCCTTGGTACCCAGAGAGTTGATGCTTCCTAGCCCCACTTCTGGACTCCCCAAATCACTGCTCTGCCTCACTCCTGATTTTCAGGAATGCTCACAAAGGTTTAATTCATCTGTGCTCAATATTGTTGGTGTTTTATATTGTTTTTGTTATTGTGCTAGAATCTTCCAATTCCACTGGAGCAGGACTTTGTTCTTTGTTTAAAGCACACTGTCTTCCGCAAGGCAGTTTAGCAATGTCTACGTGGCATTTTACAAATAACAGCAGAAATAGCTATAGAAACTTTGCTCCTAAATAGTACTTTTCATCACCAAAGCACTTTGAAAATATTAACTAATTCATAAACCAGACATGCCACAGTCAGTGAGTATGTTCTGAGCAAAGTGACCACAGTGCTTCCGGGCAAGGATCCTTGGTGAATTGGCAAATGCTGTTCTGTGATCTTGTCCAGTGGCTGCTTGAGGGGTCCAGAAGTCAGGTGGGAGCAAGCTCCGTGGGCCCCTGGGTAATGGGTTCTGTCCACTGTGTCTGAGGTGGGATCCCCACACCTGTCATTCTTTTTTTCCCCCAATTTTTATTAACATTTTCCATGATTATAAAAAAATATCCCATGGTAATACCCTCCCTCCCCCCACTTTTCCCTTTGAAATTCCAGTCTCCATCATATCTCCTCCCCATCTCAATCAGTCTCTCTTTTATTTTGATGTCATCATCTTTTCCTCCTCTTATGATGGTCTTGTGTAGGTAGTGTCAGGCACTATGAGGTCATGGATATCCAGGCCATTTTATGTCTGGAGGGAGCATGTTGTAAGGAGTCCTACTCTTCCTTTGGCTCTTACATTCTTTCCACCACCTCTTCTGCATTAGACCCTGAGCCTTGGAAAGTGTGATCAAGATGTTACTCAGTACTCCAGTCACTTCTTTCCAGCTCTATGATAACTTCTGAGTTGTCCCAACACCTGTCATTCTCGATGGCTGCAGCAGGGTGTTTTGAACTTCATCTGCAGTAAAAACTTGGAGTTGCCAAATGGGATTCCAAAGCCTGGGAAAATGTGAATGGTTCCAGATTGCTTCCTCTAAACAATGCAGTTTGAAAGCCATCTAAGGTGTAGTTTGACATGACCATGGCCCTGGCCCTGTGGACTCAGCAGATCTGTGAACTATGGCTTTGTAATATAGCTTTAGATCAGGTATGGTGATGCCTCACATGTTGGGTCATTATGCACAGACACACTGCCTCTTACCCATAACTCATTAGTTATGGATAACCCTACAATGCATGACCCACATTCCCCAACGAGGAGGGTCCCTATGTAGCAGGGAGGGCAGGGAGGAGGCTGACGATGGTACCAACATGGCTGTGTACACTCTGTGTACATAACTAATAAGAAGTTTAAAAATGACATCAATAAGGAAGAGGGAAACAAAGCAGGAAAGAATGGGGAGTTCAGTGGAGGGGAGCAGGCGAGAGGAGCAAAGGGGGGTTGTAGCATGGGATCATACACATATTCCCACAAAGCAGGATGTGCCCTTCTGCCTTGTTTCCCTAGCATGGAGTCTCTCATGGAACCTGGAGATCCTTGTTTTCCTGACCAGGGAGCTCCAGAGATCCTTCTGTCGCTGCCCCCCTGAGTGCTGGGGTTCCGTGTGTGGCCACGCTTGGCTTTTCACAGAGCTGGGGATTGAACTCAGGTGCTCACACTTGCCTAGGAGGCGCCTTCCCTTGCTGAGCCATCTCTCCAGTCCCTCAACTTGTTATTCTTATGATGGCATCCCGCCACACCCCACCCCACCCCACCCCACCCCAAGTTGGACGTTTAGAATACTTTTATTACAGAATAAATAAAAAGCACTCAGCATGCACCATTGTAATATAAACTTACTTTACTAATGATGCTAATTCTTAGGAGTTTGCCATGCTGCTTCATAGAAACAATGAGCCACTGCTCAGGGCCACCAGAAGCTTTTAAATCTGACTGTACATGGTAATTCTGCAAAAGATACTACCTGCACTTTTATCATTTATCTATCTATCTATCTATCTATCTATCTATCTATCTATCTATCATCTATCTATCCATCTACTTATTAATCTTTTTAAAAAAATTCATTTACTCAACTTATTTATTAGAGAGCGAGAAAGATGCAGATAGAGGGAGTAAGAGAGAATGAAACGCATCAGGGTCTCCAGCCACTGCAAGAAAACTCTAGACACATGTGCCACCATGTGCATCTGGTTTACATGGGTACTGGGGAGTTGAACCTGGGTTCTTAAGCTTTGTAGGCAAGCGCCTTAACTGCTAAGCCATCTCTCCAGCCTCCCCCCCTCTTTTTTGAGGAAGGCTCCAGCTGAGCTGAGGAAAACCTAGAACTCACTCTTGCCAGTGACAGTGCTGAGATTTAGGCATGAGCTGCCACATCTGGATCTAGTTATTTAGTTATTTTTGAGACAGAACCTCACTATATAGCCCACGCTAGTCTTGGAATTCATCCTGTAGCTCAGGCTGGCCTCAAACTTGAAATGTTTCCACCTGTCTCTGGAGCCTGGGATTAAAGATATGTGCCTCCATGTCCACTTACAGCCTGTGCTTTCATTTCTTTCTTTATTTATTTGAGAGCTATAGATAGAAAGTGGGAGGGAGGGAGGGAGAGAGAGAGAGAGAGAGAGAGAGAGAGAGAGAGAGAGAGAGAGAGAGAGAATGGGTGCACCAGGGCCTCCAGCCACTGAAAATTAACTCCAGAGACATGTGCCCCTTGTGTATCTGCCTAATGTGGGTCCTGGAGAATCGAGCCTCGAACCTGGGTCCTTAGGCTTCACAGGCAAGCGCTTAACCACTAAACCATCTCTCCAGCCCCAGCCTGTGCTTTTTTTTTTTTTTTTTTAAGTATTTTCTCTGCAAATAATCTTGTTGTCAACACAAAAACCAGGGCAATTATTTTACTGAGTCTCTCGGGCAGCCTTGCCTGACTGTCGTCTCTGGCCGCCATCATGTGCACACCGCCGCAGTCAGTCAAGATTCTGAAGCCAGGGACATCTTCTTGGGCTGTCCTCTCCTGCTGGTGGCCCTGGACTGGGAGCATCTTAAGGGCTGATCTATTTCATGGTCATCCTGGCTCCAGTGTCTCACACAGGGAGGCCCAGAAAAGAAACACCCTGGTGGGTACCATGGACGGGGCTGTCTCTACCTAGTTTCTGCCTCTCTTGGCACTCACCCACCCAGCTGGTGGCTCAGCTGCCTGGGGCCATTTTGTCTCACAGGTCCAGAGGGTGAGCTACGGTTCCCATGACAACTGCTCACACGTGGGTATCTGAGGTCATACGTGCACAAAAGAAGGAGCAAGGCTGCCACGGGGACATGCATGTTTTCTGCGTCTGTACCATTGAGGTTTGTTGCCATAACATCTGAAAGTCTATTTGCTGGGCTTTCGCAAAGACAGCCTCTGCTGTCTTCTGACCTCTAAATGCAATTTTAGAGTCTATTTATATCCAATTCTTATATCTTCCTTTCCAGAAAACTGAAGATTGGCCTTTTGAATGCTTTTTCAAAAATGTGTTTGTGGAATGAGAAAAGTAAAAACAGGTTGATGTCACTGAGTCATAGTGAGTGAGTGAATGGGACAGAATTCATCTTGTGCACGAGGGTGTGGAGTGTGCTGTGTGGTGTTTGCACGTGTGTGTGCACGCACGTGCCCTGTGAACACACAGGTGCCAGGGAATGTCAGGTGTCCTCCTCTGTCACTCATTAGTGTCTGTCTTCCCTGAGATGGAACCTCCCACCGAACCTGAAGCTGCTGCTTTCAGTCAGGCTGGTGACCAGGGATTGTCCCATCTCTGCTTCCCACGGGACTGTGCTTAGGGCTGGCACGGCCACACTCAGCTGTGCATGTGGGTGCTGGGGACTTGAACACCGAGAGATCCAGGCCCCCACGCTTGTGTGGCAAACACTCTTACCCACTGAGCCATTTCACCAGCCTTGCATGGAGTCAAGCTCTTCATTCAGAGCCACATTTGGGAGCTTTCACAGGGTCCACCCATGACCACACAGGGCCAGGATGCGACAGGGCCTCCACTGTTGTGGGAAGAAGACTCAGTTTCCCTTTTCTCCCATACCAATGCTGCCCCACACTAGCCAGCTTCCCACCTACTTCTCCAGTGTGTCCTCACTCTTTCTCTCCCTTGCAGAGAGATGGTCAACGTGATGACATGCGCAGCTTTAAAAGTGAGGCAGCAGTCGCAGTGGCAGGGATGGGCTCCAGCTCTGACAAGTCTTTTTTGTTTGTTGCCGGGCCTGGTGGCACATACCTTTATGAGAGAGATTTGGGGAGGGGATGGAAGAGAGAGAGAGAGAGAGAGAGAATTGGCATGCCAGGGCCTCCAGCCACTGTGATCGAATTCCAGACATGTGTGTGATATCTTGGTGCGCACGTGCGGCCTTGTGTGCTTGCGTCACCTTGTGTGTCTGGAGAGTGGAACCTGGGTCCTTAGGCTTTGCAGGCAAGTGCCTTAACCGCTAAGCCATCTCTCCAGTTCTCAAGTCTTTTGTTGATGCTTGATGTTTGTACTTCTCCTTGACTGTGAACTTGGGGTTAGCAATTTTGGCCCTTTGGTTTTCTTCAAAAGGGGAAAATTCATGACTGTATTTATAAATGCAGAGGATGGTTTTCAAAAGGAAACAAATTATGCAAATCTCCTAAGCGTCCTCTGATCAGAAAGTCAGCTCAGACTCTTCCCCGCACTCATGTCCCGTCTCACCGCGATCCGCTCTGCTCCAGCCCGGACCCTTTGTCCTCTGAACATGGCAAGCTCACTCTGGCCTTGGGAGCTCTCCCCCCATCTAGTCCCCGAGTTTGAGGCATAGATTAGATATTCAGGAGCTATTTGCTTAGTGCTGAGTGGACTTTGCAGAAGTGTTGTGTATCACAGGAAAGAAAATGCGCTTAGGAGTACAGGACCTGGGTTCAAGACTTGGCCACAGCTATTCCTAGCCTCTTAGCTTGCTCAACCTCAAGAACCTGCTTCCTCTTCCGGAAAGTGGTGATTGGAGCATCAAGTCCTCAGGTGTGATTCAAAAACCATGGGGTAAAAGCATATTTAAAAAAAAACCCAAAACAAAAAGACATGGGTACACCAAGGCCAACCAGAAGGTGAGAGCTTAGTAGAGGCTCTGGATTCAAACCGAGCCACCTATGCGCTTTTTGGTTTTTTGTTTTGTTTTGTTTTCTGGTTTTTTGAGGTAGGTTCTCACTCTAGCCCAGGCTGACCTGGAGTTCACTATGGAGTCTCAGGTTGGTCTCGAACTCACGGTGATCCTCCTACCTCTGCGTCCCATGTGCTGGGATTAAGGGTGTGTGCCACCACACCTGGCTCTGTGCGCTCTTTTTAATCCATCTGGGGTTATCCCAAGTGGAGGTACCAACAGCTGATCACTGACGACATTTCTACGGGGAGCAGCATTTGTCTTGTCTGGGGGAGGCACTTGGCTTTGGGGTTCCTCTTAGGCCACCCCCAGCCACAGGCAAGCATTGTTTCACACAGAGCTTGGAGGCCCAGCCCGGCCTGTCCCCGTGCACAGCCTGAAGCGTCCTTCCCCCTTGTTGCTTTCCTGCCAAGGTTATCTCCTCAAGTATGTACAGAGCAAATGAGGTTGTTTGGCTTATGGATACAAATAGATACTGCTTTTTTGACTTGCAAAATGAATTCCACCGTGACTGGCTCAAACTTAAGTATGCAAATGTTCAATGAGCCAGTTGTCTATTTATTTCTGTTTATGCCTGCAGACCCATTAGCAACTTTTTCTTGTTTTCTTTTAGAATATTAAACGGTTCCAACATATTCTAAAAATTAGTTGATTAGCTTGTTAGGGCACATTTTAACTGCTAGCTCTGCTGAACCAAAGGAGAAAATGAAGGTAATTTTGTTTGCAAGGAATGTGTGATTCGGAGCTGACTGTTGAAAGATGTGCGGCGTCAACGTAATGAGGGAGTGTAATATCTTACTTTGCATCAATATGGAAATAGCCGTGCGCTCTGACAGACCCGATGCTGAAGGCATACCAGCCTGCTCATTATGCATGCCGGCTCTGATTATGAAAAATAGTGTGTTTTCTTTTAAAGAGGAATCTACATTATCAATCAAACCACACCAATTATTTCAGAAAGGGATCGCAGTGCACCAGACTGCAGGGTGGTGGTGGGGGGCGCTTTGCAGTGAGCCCAGCACCTGATAGGCAGGTTGATCGGAAGGGGTGTAATGTTTTTATTTCGTGACAGTTGTTAGTATTAATTAGGACCGCTAACGAAGTATTTTGTGTGGCGGCACCTAGACAGCCTACTTTCCCTGCTGGATCTGTATTTATTTATTTATTTATTTTTATATTTAATATATTTATCTTCTAGGGCTAATTCTCATCCCATCTGACTGAGCCAGGCCCCATCTCACAGGCTGTTATGTCAGGGAAACATGGGAGGAAGGGAGCTGGAGGAGAGGCGATGGAGACTTTGTGGCCGGCAACACGCAAACACCAGGCTGAGCCGCGAAATACTAGATGATGCCCGATTCAGTGTGAAGTTGTTCCTCTCGTGTGTGTGTGTGTGTGTGTGTGTGTGTGTGTGTGTGTGTCCCACTGAGTACAGCTGGGGAAGCTTGGGTGGGAGAGCGTTAACCAGAGCATGTGCAACTTACCAGTGGCTCCCCCACCACAGAAAATGTCCCCCGCTCCTCCAGCCACCCTCAGATGCCAGTGGCTCCTCAGGGCGGGATGGCCTCATGACCTCCTCTGCCACCCATGACCATCCATGATGGGGTGTTGAGGAGCGCCACACTGTGCAGGCGGGGACAGTCACTGTGAGACGACAGCTCAGCAGACGGCGTTCTCTTACGTTCTCTCTGCCTCCTCACGTGCAGCGTCTCCTGAGCCTGGGACAGGGTGAGGGGGGCTTCATGTCGCACTGGCCACTTAGCAGTCATCTATTCTCAGAACTTTGATGACCTTTGAGTTTCTTGGGTTTACTCACTCCCTCACTTCCAACCTCGCTCACAGCCTGGAGGGAGGTCTGCAGGCTGGTCTCCCACAGCCCCAGGGACACAGTTTGGCCACCTGAGCCCGTTCATGCTTCCGCAGGTGCCGCCGTCCACCATGCCGAGTTCAGGCAGCTCTCGAAAGTGGGGTACCTCCCTCCCGTGCGTGAGGCCTGGGCTCCGGCCCTGCTGTGCTGAGGGAGGCCTGCGGCCTGCCCTGCGGGAGCTTGTAGTCCCGTAACAGCAGAAGATTGGCCAGGACGAGGCCAGCCATGACCTGGGGCTGAACTTGACCAAGCACAATGTCAGGATTAGATTTAAGTTCTAGGAAAGGGGACCTCCCTCCCAAGAGGGGCTCAGGTTGTTTGTGGAAAATCAGATGTAGGGAACTCCTTTAGGCAAGAGATAAGAAGTCAGATCAACCTTTGATCTCTGGCAAAGTGGAGATTGTCAGGGCAGACATTCCTACCTTTACTTTTGGGGCCCAGTCACCCCAAACTACCTAACAAAGCTACCTGACCGGCTCCCTCTCAGGTTGGAGGTGAGAGCGCTGGGAGGTGTTACAATGTCCCAGGGATGAAAATGTGAGAGCGTGCCTCATCTGCTGAGTTCTAGGATTACAGGCACGTGCCACCATACCTGTTTTTTATATTTATTTTATTTTTAAGTATATTTTATTTATTCATTTATTAGAGACAGAGAGAGAAAGAGAGAATGGGTGTGCTAGGGCCTTCAGACACTGCAAACAAACTCCAGATGCATGCGCCACCTTGTGCATCTGGCTTTCGTGGGTCCTGGAATCGAACCTGAGTCCTTTGGATTTGCAGGCAAATGCCTCAACCGCTAAGCCATCCCTCCAGCTCATACCTGGTTTTTGTGTAGAGCAGGGGATTAAGCCAAGGGCTTTGTGCTTACTAAACAAGTACTCTGCCAAGCCACATCCTCATCTCTTATCTGATTTTTAAATACTTCTTATTTTTTAACTATTTATTTGACAGAGTGAGAGAGAGAGAGAATGAATGGGTATGCCAGGGTCTCCAGGCACTGCAAATGATCTCCAGAGGCATGTGCCCCTTGTGCATCTGGCCAATGTGGGTCCTAGGGAATCAAACTTGGGTTCTTTGGTTTTGCAGGAACACACCTTAACCACTAAGCCATCCCTCCAGCCTGCTGCTTTTTATACTGTAGCCCTATTCAGGCAGCAACCGATGTGAAGAAGCGACCATCCATATCCTGAGAGAGCATGTGTCCTTGCAGGCACGAATGTGTGTACGCCAGACAGAAGGCTGTGTGTGTGTCTGTTTTTGAAACAGAAATAAGCAGACACATCACAGGGTGTCAAATTTGAAGCTTTTTTGTCAGAATGGATGGAACTTCTTTCCCCATGACAGCCCAACAGGCAGGGGTGAGCCTGCATGCTCGAGAGTCTGCTTAGAGCCAGGTGCCTGTGGCATCCCTCCGTGGCAGATGCCTGTCCTTCCCCTGGTCAGTGGGAGCCTTGCTTCCTGACTGAGTCGGGTGTGTCTCAAGACACAGCCATGCTCATGCTTCCAAGCAATAGGGACTCCTAGTGAGAGCAAATGTCTGGTGTCCCCTCCCTGCCATTTGGCCAGCGCCTACAAATGGGGAGACATTTGTGAACAGGGAGAGGTTGTGGTTAGGTTGGAGCTCACACCAGGTCTTCCATGTCAAGCTGTCTGTCATTTGTCCTGAGCAGAGCATGTTCCCTCTGGACTGTCAGCCCATGTCAGCCTGCCCAGCAGAGCTGGCCAGGGGAGGGATAGGATGCTAATGCATGCATTCTTTTATACATATATTTTTTCTGACTTATTTTTACTTATGTATTAGAGATGGGGCAAGGGGGGAGAATGGGCATGCCAGGGCCTCTAGCCTCTGCAAAGGAACTCCAGACACATGCGCCACCATGTGCATCTGGCTTACATGAGAACTGGAGAATCGAACCTGGGTCTTTAGGCTTTCAAGGCAAGCACCTTAACTGCTAATCCATCTATCCAGCTCTAATGCATTCTAAGGACCAGCCTGGATCCATCTTTCTGCTGAGATGTATGGTCAAGACAGCTTCTTGAGGCTTCATGGAAACCTGCCCAACAGGGAGAGGGTTAAAAAGGCTAGGGTAATAATGGATGGTGTGGGCTTTGGGCACAGACTGGGATCCCTGACAATGGGTGCTGAGGACAGACAAGCAAACCCCTGGACCTGAAACCTTGTGAGAAGGCAGCTACTGCAAGGGCTCCAGACTCTGGCAGTGAAAGTCTTGAGTCTGAATCCAGAAAGTACTTTCAATGAACCAAACAGGTCTTTACCATGTCTTACCTCACTGTTGCCCGGAGCTCCAGGTGGAATCAGACTAGACCAGCACGTGCTGAGGTTTGCTGGGAACTTCACTATGCTGTGAAGTGAATTCCCAACCTTGGGTGCTTCCCTTAAGAAAGCACAACTTCCTTCCTCAAGTTCTTAGGCCCTGGGTGAGTCAAGGACCATCTACCTTAGTTCAGGTAGTGGGTGGGGCAGGAGGACAGGGGACTTTGCAGCCAAATGTCTCCTGACTCTGCTTAGTAGGCTCCGTAACTTTGGGCTGAGCACTTGACCTCAGTGTGCCTCAGTTCTTCATCCAGACAGGCCACTAGACTTGGCATTCAATGGGAAACAGAGCCCTGGTCTGTGAGAAGTGAGCAAGCTGGGCACAGCTGGGCAGAGGTCATCCTGAAGTGGGAGGCAGGCACAGCTTCACACAGCTCAGCGTCGCCTGTGGACAAGAAGCAGCAAAGTGTCCACACACTGGTTTGAGAGGACGGCGGGATGAAGCTGGGAGCCACTGAGGCTAGTTCACTCATTACCCCCGGTGAGAAGATTAAGGGACTTGTGTGGAAACAGCTGTGACAAGAATCAAATGTGCCAAGCATGAAAGACCTGTATAAAATGCTGTGGAGGAAGGAAGCCCCCATGGGCCAGGTGGTCCCGGAGCTGGCCTCAAGGTGGGCTGGTCATTCTAATTGGCAAAGCAGTTTGAGCAGCACTTGCTGACCACGTGGGGTGACTGTGAGTCAGCAGGTGAGCAGGTCTGATGAGACAGGCCTCAAGGGGTAGGAAGAAGGGTCGGTAAAGGCTGGAGACCTGGCGGTCCCGGGGGAGTGCAAGGAACATGCGGGCATACCTTGGAGGAGGTTCACACAGTGGCTCTCAGGTTGGAAGCAATAGAAACTCACTTTGGACTTTGGCAGAAGGATATTTGTTGGGAAGGTGTTTGGACTTGGGCTGGGGACCTGAAATCAAGGAGGCTTTTTGGGTGAGGGAGGCAGGATGCCAGAGTAGGGAAATGCTAGGGTTGCCATCATTTCAGACACCTGGATTACTTGCTGGAGTGGCCTGTACTCAGCCCAGACTGAGACTAAGAGCCTTTTGCATGGGGGAAGGTGGTGCTCTGCCTCTGATCCTTCAGGCAAAGCAATAAAAAAAAAATTTTTTTTTTTTTTGTTTTTTGAGGTAGGGTCTCACTCTAGTCCAGCCTGACCTGGAATTCACTATGTAGTCTCAGGGTGGCCTCAACCTCATGTGCTGGGAATAAAGGTGTGAGCCACCAAGCCTGGCTCAATTTTAAATTATTTTAAAAATATTTTTATTTGCAAGCAGAGAGAAAGAGAGATAGAGAAAGAGAGGTGGGGGGGGGGAGAAAAACAGAGAGAATTGGAATGCCAGGGCCTCTAGCCACTGCAAATTAATTCTAGATGCATGCTCTGGCTTTGGGTGGGTGCTGGAGAACTGAACCTGGGTCCTTAGGTTTTGCAGGTAAGTGCCTTAGCCATGAAGCCATCTCTCCAGCCCCAGGTAAAGCAATTTTAAATAAGGAGATTGGAAACTGTCATGGGGGAATGGAAACTAATTGCCTAGAACACACCTGCCTTCCCTGTGACCATGGCTTGCTTAGAGCCCTCATCTGTGGCCATATCTTGTGGCCCAGAGCACTGATTTTAGGGGCAAGTCGATTTCATTTGGCCTTGGGGGGTGACTCAGATTATCGCGGTAGCTCACAATGGGCAGAAGGGAGAAGGCTCTAGGAAAGACTGTCCAAGAGGCCCGAACCCTTCCGAAAGCTCACGTCGTAGGCGCTGCAGATCCATGTACAATTAGTGAGAACTGTTCGCCGGCAAGAACGAGACAGAACTTCAGTGGATTTAAAAAGAATCTTCTAGTACAAGCCATTCTTTCACTAGAAATAACATGCTCCCTGAGAACCGCGAGCAAAGCTGGGAAAATATGACAAGTTATGATAGATTGAGCCACAGCAAGATGACAGGCCATGTGACAAGATGGTATTTTGGGGTTGGGGATAGAGTTGACATAATTACAGTATAACTGAGCACAGCTTTCCCACCCTCGCTGTGCCGCGGGGGTCTCGTGCGCGGGGATTGTAGAGAAGGGGTAATCGTTTGACTCTAATTTCAAGCCTTGTTCCTCTAATGGCTCCTTGTGGGATGATGTTAAATAATGATAATTATTACAGAGCCCCATGCTCTGAGCCAGTGTTTTCATCCACAGCTGTGGCCTGTGGGCTTTGCCATCGTTCTCCGAGGGCCGCTCTACAGATGTTCGCTGATCACTTCCTCCTGCCCTTTGTAGCTGTCATTTGGGTCAGTGTCACCAGATGAATCAGGGTGTCTTGAGCTTGGCATTGGGGGTCCATTAGGCATTTCACAGTCATCTGTAGTTCCAGGCAGGGGACAGCATGAGTCAAATAGAGGCCTGCAAAGAAATTGCAGGGTTACAGATGATGAGCCTGACGAGGTGGCTGGAGAAGACAAGGCACTATGTTTAATTCTAAAATAGTTACGTTTTTCTAATTTTAGCAAAAATAAATTATGAAAGGCAATTGTGGTTACCATTTTGGTTCTCTTCAGCTTTCTTCTCATTTTCTTTCTTCTCCCTCTTCCTCCTTTTCCTTCCCTTTTTTCTTCCTCTAGAGTTGGGATGAAACCATAGAGTCTTATTTCTTTGCTTCACTTACTATGATAGGAACATTTCCCCTATGATAAAATATAACTCGTATATCTAGTCCTTTGTTTTATTTATTTATTTACTTATTTATTTATTTATATTTTGAGGTAGGGCCTCGCTCTAGCCCAGGCTGACCTGAAATTCACTCGGTAGCCTCAGGGTGTCCTTGAACTCATGGCAATTCTCCTACCTCTGCCTCCCAAGTGCTGGGATTAGAGGCGTGCGCCACCACGTCTGGTTTATTTATTTATTTTTATGTGTGTGCGCATGTGTGCATGCAGAGTTGCACACTCCGTCTGCCCGTGTGCAGAGGCCAGGGACAATATCAGGCATTCCCCTCTAATGCTCTCCTGCTTCAGTTCCTTGAGACCGAGCCCCTCACTGAACCCAGGACTTGCCATTTTTCAGTCAGAATGGCCACTGAGCCTCAGGGGACCTCCTATCTCCTCCTTCCCCTCAGTGCTGGGGTCACAGGCTTTTTGCGTGGGTGCTGAACCTATGTCCTTATACCTGAGCAGCAAGCACTTTCTCCCTGGAGCCCTGTTCCCCTTTGATACCTATTACTTTAAAAAAATATTTTGTTTTTATTTATTTATTTATTAGAGTGAGAGAGAGAGAGAGTGCGTGTGTGAGAATGGGCATGCCAGGGCCTATAGCCACTGCCAATGAACTGAAGATGCATGTGCCACCATGTGCACCTGGCTTACGTGGGACCTGGAGAATCCCACCCGGGTCCTTAGTCTTCACAGGGAAGTACCTTCACCGCTAAGCCGTTCATGCAGCCCGATGTCTATCACTTTTAGTGACTCAACATTTCGCCATGGTTACGCTGTTGTTTTCTATCCTGTTGAGAATTTAGTTGTTTTATGTCTTCTCCTTTCTAAACAACACAGTACTGGATGCCAAGATAAAACTTTTGTCCATGCGTCTTATGATTTCTTTGGGATCAGTTCCTAGAAGTCTAGAAATGAAGTGGAGCTTTTAAAGTTTCTCGAGACACACTTTTTATTGCGTTCTTCCCCACCTAAAATAATACTTTTAAAAAGGAGCACATTCGCATAGCTTCCAGGTAGTGATGGCAGATTGAACATGCTAATTTTGTCCCTCCCCCCTCCCCGCTGCACAAGGCGGGTTATAAAAGGCACACTTTCCAGAACATGCGAGGAGACCCGCAGCTCCGTCTGGGAGTCTGGGAACAGATGGGCAAGTGGCGACTGTTGAGCAGACTGGAGAGGGCTGGATCCCCAGCCGGTGGCTGCGAAAATGGAAAATCAACTCCGTGTACACAGCGGCATTCTGAAAACACGCAGCGGTGGGGGTGGCAGGTGATCTGGGAGGAGCTGGGGGCTCTTCCCGGAGCAGTCAGGTGGCATGGTGCCCTTGCTCTGGTGGTCGTGCCCAGGCTGGAGCACCTCAGCTGCCTGAGCTTAGATGTTCTCCCAAGGAGGGGAAAAGGAGCAGCTGCGAGCCTCAGCAGGTGGCTGCTGGACCTCGGTTCTCTCCTCTCAGACAGACCCCTGATTGCTGAACCACGGTCTGGAGAGTAAAGGATTCTAAACCCGCACAAGACATCAGAATGAAGGTAGCAATCGGCAGATTTTCCAGATGCACTTACAGCGACCTTCACAGTTGACCTCTTGCACCCACCCACCTGTGGTTTCTAGACAGCTCTTGGTCCCTCATATTTAAGCATGGGGAGACCAAGGATTTCCATACATCTAAAGAACATGACCCAAGAGGACAGAGCTGACAGAGAACACTGACCTCCACCTCAACCACACATGGAAACCAGCACCAGGTGACCGGTACATCTAATGTATACAGGACAAGAATAAAGCTTCTAGAAGAAGACGAGATCTCCAGATAGGCAAAGATTTCTTAAGACATTAAAGGCACAAGTTATAGCCAGGCGTGGTGGCACATGCCTTTAATCCCAGCACTCGGGAGGCAGAGGTAGGAGGATCGCTGAGAGTTCAAGGCCACCCTGAAACTCCATAGTGAATTCCAGGTCAGCCTGGACCAGAGTGAGACCCTACCTTGGAAAACAAAACAAAACAAAACAAAACAAAACAAAACAAAACAAAACAAAACAAAACAAAACAAAAGGCACAAGTTATAAAATAAGAGATTAATTATTTGAAATTCATTAAAATTTAGAGTTTCCGCTCCTAAGAAGCCACCAAGTAGAGACCAAAAAAAAAAAAGCTAGTCTTGGAATGGGACTAAATGTTTTCAGTTTGTCTCTTACACAAAAAATATATGATGATATATGATATGTAATTTGTCCAGATAATACCAAGTACTCCTATAAATCAATAATTCAAAGCTAGCTAATAAAAAGTGATTGCTTGGAGATCAAAAGTCTTCTAGAAATGAAAAATCCAGAACAAGTATTTGAAGAAAAAGTAAGGAATCTCATAAATTGAAACAAAAAGGCCAAGAGCTGGAAATTCAACAATGATGAGAAAATTAGTGGATCAGCCAGGACCTAGGAAGAGGAAATGGAATGGGGAAATAACAAGTGATAGGTAGATAGTTCAAGAAAAAATACTCAAACAGAAGGACATACGTTTTGGACCGGAAGAGCTTTTGAATTTACAGTGAATCAAAATTGAACCACATAATGATGTCTCAAAGCACCCGGGGCAAATAAGTAACATGATGAACAGAGAGAAAATAAGTAACAAGCAACCTCATACAAGACAATGGTCATATTTAAAGGGATCAGCTGACAAGATGGCTTTGGACTTCTCAGACTGGGGACAACCTCAAAAGCTAAAAAGTAGTGAGCAAAGAAGATGAATGAAAAACGATTTTCAAACTTGAATTCTCCCCAGCTTAAGTACTATTGAATGTGAAGGTAAAAGAAACAGAATTGAAAAGCCTTTGGGACGGAATTACCATGGGATATTGTTTACAATTATGGAAGTTGTCAATAAAAAAACCAAAAAACTTTAATAGCTCATTCATCCATTTTTTTTTTTTTTTTTTGAGGCAGGGTCTTGCTGTAGCCCAGGCTGACCTGGAATTCACTATGTAGTTTCAGAGTGGCCTCGAACTCATGGTGATCCTCCTACCTCTGCCTCCCAAGTGCTGGGATTAAAGGCGTGTGCCACCACGCCTGGCCCTCATTCATCCATTTTTGCAGTGAGCTGCAATGGGCTTATTTTGAGCCCAAATAACAAAGTAACCAGAGAAAGATATGGAAGACAAGAAACTAAACAAGAAAGAAGAGAGAAAATGAGTCCTGGCTCCAAGTGGGCACCAAACATGGAGGGCACCAGATCACAGCAGTGGGAGTCAAAACAGGTCAGCTTGTCACTACCAAGATGCCCTTTGCTCTTTTACCATCTCGTTGTCTTGGCATTCAATGTTTTTTTTCAATGCTACAGATTAAACTTAGGGCTTCTTTCTGCTCATGGTAGACAAGTCGTCTACCACTGAGCTACACTTCAGCCCCCTAACATTTTTAATGTAGTCTATTATTTATCACCTATTATCTACCAACCATCTATTATCTATCCTCTATCCTCTGTCTATTATCTCTCACCTGTCAGTCAATCATCTACCTGCCATCTATCTCTCAGCTACCATTCATCCATTTATCTATCTATCTAATCTATCTATCTATCTATCTATCTATCTATCTATCTATCTATCTATCTATTATCTTACCTGTTAGACAATCATTTACCTACAATCTATCTCTCACCTACTATCTATCTATCTATCTATCTATCTATCTATCTATCTATCATCTATCTATCTACCTACCTATCTATCATCTATTATCTATCTTCTATCTATTATCTCTTACCTGTCAGTCAAACATCTACCTACCATCTATCTCTCAGCTACTATCTATCTATCTATCTATCTATCTATCTATCTATCTATCTATCTGTCATTTGTCTACATATCTGCTTATCATTTCTTTTTTATTCTAATTTGATTTATTTATTTAAATTAGATATGGACATACTTTCTTGTAAACAGCACATGTTGGTACCATCCTTTCCCTCCTCTATGCCCCTTTTCTGAAGAGGCCTTCCTCATTGGGGATACAGGTCAATCCCATGGGGCTTGTTAATCATGCATTACTGGGGGTGGGAGGCAATGTCTCTGTGCAAAATGTTCCAACTTGTGGCTCTCATAATCTTTCTGCTCCTTCTTCCGCAGAATTCCCTGAGCCATGCTGGGAGCATTTTGTCTATTTCAGTGATGGGCACTTAGGAGCCTCTGGATCTCTGGGTTGGTAGGTGCTGAGTGTCCTCAGTGTCTTTCTCCATCACCCTTGTGCTGATATTAGATTCACTAAGAAAGCAGAACTTTTGCTTATTTCCCCAATTCCTCTTTGGTTTCAGCTGGGGCCGGGATGGAGCGAACTGGGTTGTTTATCTCCTCAGGTCCAGCTCCCATATGAAAAACAGAAGCAGATTCTCGGACAGAGAATGAAGTCAGCACTGGCTAAGTGGGATAACCTTTATTAATTTAGAGAGAATTAAAAGGGTTTAGACCTTCTTATAGTCTGAAGTTAGTGGGAGCTTGACAATGGAAAGCAGAATCATTATCTGGATCCAATCCTGACTTGTTTCCCAGTTCCAGATATGGTTTCCTTTCCACTGAGCGGCTCTGATAGCCAATCCAAGAGCAGTTGGTTGCCCACCATGGCTGTATGCTGCTATTATATTTTTGTGAGCATCAAGACAGGTTGTTTGCTTCTGAGTTGCTTTGAGTTGCTTGGAAAGATATTGGCCACTTTCCCCCAATAGCTCATGTAGCACCTTCCAGCCCTATATGGCTAATTGTCTGGATACTGGCTCTGCTCTGGATTCCAGGTCTCTCCATGGTCTGTGCCAACAGCATTTGGTATCTCTAGCAGTAGAGTCTTACCATTAATCAAGTGCTTTGACAGAAGTCTGTCTTGTTTGTTTTGGGAGATCTAGTAGGACTCTCTGATCAACAGCTCACTGTGGATTTAAACCACATCCTGGTACATGGAATTACAGGCCAGCACCAAGGGAAAGGAAAAAAGAAAAAGCCAGAGAAGAAAGAGAAACAGGAGATAATTTGAGGTTAGGTTTCATCTTACTATCTCCAGGGCCCCTTGATTCAGGTGCTCCCTCTAAGGTCCTCTTGAGGATTCTACCTTTTAGTCTGACTTCCAGGTTATAGGACTCTGTGGTATCAGTTCAATTTGGGTTCAGTTTTGTGTCCCTCACCCTTGCCCTTTTTCCAAGTCCTACCCTCCCTATTGTCTAAGCCTCAAGATGCCATTCAGGTATGTTAGCAACTTGGCTGATCCAGGTTAGGAGCTGCAGATTAGTGAGATCATGTGATGGTTGTCTTTCTGTGATTGTGTGAGTTCACTTAGAATATCTGTTCCAAGTTCGACCATTTTTCTACAAATTTTAATGTGTCATTTTTTCTTACTGCTGAGTAGAATTAAATCATGTAGATATGCCACATCTTGGTTATCCATTCATCCAATGATGGGCACCTGGGTTGATTCCAGCTTTTAGCTATTATGAATTAAGCAGCTATAGACATGGTTGAGGGCTGGAGAGATGGCTTAGCTGTTAAGGTGTTTGCCTGTGAAGTCTGAGGACCCAGGTTCAATTCCCCAGGCCCCTCATAAGCCAGATGTACAAGGTGGCAGATGCATCTGGAATTTGTTTGCAGTTGCTGGAGGCCCTGGCACACCCATTCTATTTGCCTTCTTCTCATCTTTCAAATAAATAAATAAAAAATTTTAAAAATGACTGAGCAAATATCTCTGAGCTGAAATGTGGAGCTTTTGGGGTAAATGCCCAGTAAGGGAACAACAAGGTCTTCTGGCCACTCTGTGCTCATCCTTTTCAGGAGTCTTCACATTGATTTCCACAGTGGTTGTACCAGCCTGCATTCCCACCAGCAGTGAGTGAGGGTTCCTATTTTTCCATAGCCTCACCAACATTTGTTTTCATTTGAGTTTTTTAAAAAATTTTGTTTATTTTTATTTATTTATTTGAGAGTGGAAGACAGAGAGACAGAAGGGGGGGAAGAGAGAGAGAGAGAGAGAGAGAGAGAGAGAGAGAGAGAGAGAGAGAGAGAGAGAGAGAGAGAATGGACGCATCAGGGCCCCCAGCCACTGCAAATGAACTCCAGATGCGTGCACCCCCTTGTGCATCTGGCTAATGTGGGTCCTGGGGAATTGAGCCTCGAACTGGGGTCCTTGAGCTTCACAGGCAAGCGCTTAACTGCTAAGCCATCTTTCCAGCCCTCATTTGATTTTTTTAATGTTTGCTATCCTAACTGAGGTAAGGTGGAATCTCATAGTTGTCTTAATTTGCATTTCCTTAATGGTTAGGGATGTTAAACTTTTTTTTTTTTTTTCGGGGTGGGGTCTCACTCTGGCCCAGGCTGACCTGGAATTCACTATGGACTCTCAGGGTGGCCTCGAACTCATGGCGATCCTCCTACCTGTGCCTCCCGAGTGCTGGGATTAAAGGTGTGCGCCACCACACTGGCTCAACATTTTCTTAAGTGTGTGTTAGTCATTTGTAATTCTTCCTCTGAGAACTCCCTGTTTAGTTCTCTGCCCCACTTTTGGAGTGGGTTGATTTTTTTTTTTATTGTTTAGTTTTTTGAATTCTTTGTAGATTCTAGATATTAGGTTTCTGTCAGTGGTATAGCTGGCAAAGATTTTCTCCCATTCAGTGGGTAATCTATTGGCTCTGCTATGGTATGTTTTTCTGTGCAGAAGCTTTTTAGCTTCATGTGATCCCATTGGTTGAGTGCTTGTTTAATTTCCTTGGCTACTGGGGTTTTGTTCAGGAAGTCTTTTCCCAGTGCTATATTGTTGGGAGTGCCTCCTATTTTTTCTTCCAGTAGTTGAGGAGTTTCAGGTCTTATATTAAGCACTTTAATCCAGTTGGACTTGATTTTTGTGAATGGCGAAATGAGTGGGTCTAATTTCATTTTTCTACAGGTGGTTACCCAATTTGTCAAAACTACTTGTTGAAGATGCTGTCTTTTCTTCGATCTACATTATTGGCATCTTTGTCAAAGATCAAGCAGCTGTAGTTGCTTGCCCTAAGGTCTAGGTTTTCAATTCTGTTCCATTGGTCTATGTTTCTGTTTTTATTTCAGTACCATGCTGTTTTTGTCACTATGGCTTTGTAATATAGTGTATTAGTCAGGGTTCTCTAGAGGAACAGAATTGCTAAAATGAATTATTTTAAAAAGCAAATTTATTGGATCAGCTTACAGTAGTCCAATAGCAGTTGCAGGCCCGAGAATCACCGAACCTGGTAGCTGCTCAGTCCACGTGGCCAGATGCCTCAGCAGTCCCGACCCGGCACTGCAGATGGCGCCGGAAAGCCTGGAGGCTTCCTGAGGAGCCTCTGGGTTTTGCCCACGTGGGTCTTCAGTTGATGTTGGTCTTTAGTCCATACTGGTCTTCAATCCACGCTAGAAGGT
Organism: Jaculus jaculus; assembly: GCF_020740685.1. Taxonomy (NCBI): domain Eukaryota; kingdom Metazoa; phylum Chordata; class Mammalia; order Rodentia; family Dipodidae; genus Jaculus; species Jaculus jaculus. The sequence goes on along the minus strand of NC_059102.1, from coordinate 8,590,717 downwards.
AGGGAGCAGCTCCGGCAGCCAAGTAGAAGGGAGGAAGGAAAAGGGAACTCTTCTACCCAGAGCTTCCTTATATCAAGTCCCTCTCTGAGTGGGGCTGCCCACTCTGGGGGAAGGGCTCACCCTGGGGGAAAGACCTCCTCCTTTAGTTGATCCTTCCTAGAAGCAGCCTGTGGATTACTAACAGATCAAGTTGACAACACCTTAACTATCACATATAGCTTTAAATCAGGTATAGTGATAGCACTAGAGGTGTTTCTTTTGCTGAGGATATGTTTGGATATCTGAGGCCTTCTGCCATTCCATATGAATTTTGAGATCATTTTTCAATCTCTGTAAAGAATGATGCTTGTATTTTTATTGGTATTGCATTAAATCTGTGTTCTGCTTTTGGTAGAATTGCCATTTTCACAATATTAATTCTGCCTATCAAGGAGCACGGAAGGTCTTTCCATCTTCTCAAGTCTATTTCTTTCTTGAGTGTTTTTATGTTTTTATTATATAGTTCTTTCACATCCTTTGTTAGTGTTATTCCAAGGTATTTAATTTTTTTGTTGCTGTTGAAAATGGGACAGCCTCACTGATTTCTTTCTCTGTATTTTTGTCCCTTGCATATAGAAAAACTACTGATTTACATAAATTGATTTTGAATCCTGGTACTTTGCTGAAGGAATTTATCACCTTTAGAAGTTCTGAGATGGAGACTTTTGGGCCACTCATATATAGGATCATGTCATCTGCAAATAGGGATAACTTGACTTCTTCCTTTCCAGTTTGAATCCTTTTTATTTCCTTCTCCTGTCTTATTGCTTGGGCTAGTACTTCTAGTACTATGTGGAAGAGCAGTGGTGAGAGTGGGCACCCTGTCTTGTTCCCAATCCTAGTGGAACTCCTTGAGTTTTTGCCATTAAGTATTATTTGGGCTTCAGAAGCTTTGTATATAGCCTTTATTGTGTTGAGATATAAGCACTTCATGCCTATTCTTTCCAGTGTTTTGATCATGAAGTGATATTGTATTTTGACAAAGGACTTCTCTGCATCATTTGAGATGATCATGTGGTTCTTATGGTTCAGTTTATTTATGTGGTGTATTATGATGACTGATTTCTGTATGTTAAACCATTCCTACATTTCTGGTATAAAGCCTACTTGATCGAGGTAGATAATGCTTTTGATGTGTTGTTGAATTTGGTTTGCAAGGATTTTGTTCAGGATCGTTGCATCTAAGTTCATTAGGGATATAGGCCTATAATTTTCTTTCCTTGTTGCATCTCTGACTGTTTTTGGTATTAGGGTGATGCTAGCTTCATAAAAGGAGTTGGGTAGGATTCCCTGGTCTCTGATTATGCAGAAAAGTGTGAGAAAAATTGGTTTCATTTATTCTATGAAGGTTTGATAGAATTCAGCTGAGAAGCCATCCTGTCCTCACTTTTCTTTTTGGGGAGGTTTTTGATTGTCTTTGTAATCTCCATGGATATGATAGGTTTGTTTAGAAGATTAATATCCTCTGAGTTTAATTTTTTTTTAAAAATTTTTTATTTATTTATTTGAGAGTGACAGACACAGAGAGAAAGACAGGTAGAGGGAGAGAGAGAGAATGGGCGCGCCAGGGCTTCCAGCCTCTGCAAACGAACTCCAGACGCGTGCGCCCCCTTGTGCATCTGGCTAACGTGGGACCTGGGGAACCGAGCCTTGAACCGGGGTCCTTAGGCTTCACAGGCAAGCGCTTAACCGCTAAGCCATCTCTCCAGCCCCTGAGTTTAATTTTTGTAGGTGGCATGTATCTAGGAATTCATCCATTTCTTCCAGATTATTTAATTTTGTGGAATAGAGGTTTTGGAAGTATGCCCTGATGATTCTTACAATTTCATTGATGTCTTGTGATCTCTTCTTTTTCATTTCTGATTTTGTTAACTTGAGAATTCTCTTTTTGTTTGCTTGATCAGTTTGGCCAGGGGTTTGTCAACCTTTTTTATTTTTTCAAAGAACCATCTCAGCTGGGCATGGTGGTGCACGCCTGTAACCCCAGCACTTGGGAGGCAGAGGTAAGAGGATTGCCGTGAGTTTGAGGCTACTCTGAGACTCCGTAGTGAATTCTAGGTCAGTCTGGGCTAGAGTGAGACCCTACCTTGAAAAACCAAAAATAAAATAAAATAAAAAAAAAAGAACCATCTCTTTGTTTTATTGATTTTTAAAATTGTTTTCTTAGTTTTCAGTTCATTAATTTCTGCTCTAATCTTGATTACTTCTTTCCATTTGGAGCTTTTTGGCTTAGGTTCTTCTTGTTTTTCCAGCACCTTTAGGTGGACAATCAGATTATTGATTTGGGATCGCTCTGTCTTTGTAATGAAGGCATTTAGGGCTATGAATTTTCCCTTTATCACTGCCTTCATTGAGTCCCATAAGTTTTGGTAGGTTGTGTTTTCACTATCATTCAACTCTAGGCATTTTACAATTTTTTTTTGTTTCTTCCATGATCCATTCATTGTTTAAAAGTGTGTTGTTGTGTGAGGGTGGGGAGGGAGGGAATTACCATGGGATATTTTTTTTATAATCATGGAAAATGTTAATAAAAATTTTTAAAAAAAGTGTGTTGTTTAGTCTCCAGAAACTGGTAGAGCTTTTGATGTGTCTCTTGTTGTTAATTTCTAGCTTTAAAGCATTGTGATCTGACATTATTCAGGAAGTTACTCTATTTTCCTGACTTTATGAAGGCACTCTTTATGGCCTAATATATGTTCAATTTTGGAGAAGGTTCAATGAGCTGCTGAGAAGAATGTGTATTCTGTAGAGTTGGGGTGGAAAGTTCTGTAGATGTCCATTAGGTCTAGTTGATCTATGATGCTGAGCTGTATTATTCCCCTGTTGAATTTCTCCTTGGATGACCTGTCTATTGATGATAGTGGAGTATTGAAGTCTCTGACTATGATGGTGTTGGTATTTATTTCTGTTTTATTGTTGAGTAGATTTTATTTTATAAACTGTGGTGACCCTGTGTTTGGGGCATCTATACTTATGATTGCGATGTGCTCATGTTGGATCATTCCCTTGATAAGTAAGAAATGGCCTTTGTACTTTTGATTTCTTTTGGTTTGAAGTCTTTTTTATCAGATATTAATATAGCAACATCTGATTTTTTTTAAATTTCTATTTGCTTGGAATATCATTTTCCAACCTTTTACCCTGAAAAGGTGTCTATCTTTAGTGGTGAGGTGAGTTTCTTGAAGATAGCAGATAGAAGGGTCTAGTTTTTTGGTCCAGCCTGATAACCTGTGTCTTTTGATGGATGAGTTAGGACCATTAATATTTAAGGTTATATCATAAGAGGAGGAAAAGACCATGACATCAAAATAAAAGCGAGACTGATTGAGATGGGGAGGGGATATGATGGAGAATGGAATTTCAAAGGGGAAAGTGTGGGGGGGAGAGGGAGAGTATTACCATGGAATACTTTTTATAATCATGGAAAATGTTAGTAAAAATTGAGGAAAAAATATTTAAGGTTATTATTGTGAGGTTTGAATCAATTCCTGCCATGATGAGGTATTTTATGGGGTTTGGTGCTTTCTTGTATTATGTACTGTCTTGTGCCTGGTCTATTTTGGTTATTGTGATTTTCTTGTTGTTGGCTCTTGAGACTGGTAGCTTGACTATTCTGTGTGGGGTATTTCCTAAGTATCCTCTGTAGGCTTGGCTTTGTGATCATATAGTCATAGAGTTGACTTTTTCCATGGAAAGTTTTTCTTTCACCATCTATTATGAGGGATACTTTTGCTGGGTAGAGTAGCTTGGGTTGGAAGCCATAGTTTTTCAAACTTTGAAGTGTTCCATTCTGGGCCCTTCTGGCTTTCAGGGTTTCTTTTGAAAAATCTGATGTTATTCTGATGGAATTGGCTTTGTATGCTGTGAATTGCTTCTCTCTTGCTGCTTTTAACACTCTTTCTTTGTTTTAGTTGTTAAGTTTTAACTATGATGTGTCTTGGAGAGTTTCTTCTTTGGTCCTATCTGTTTGGTATTCTGTGGGCTTCTTGTATCTGGATGGGCCCCTCTTTTGAGAGATTCAGAAAATTTTCTTCAATAATTTTGTTGAGTATGCTCTCTATGCCTCTGGTCTGGTTTTCCTCTCCTTCTGGTATACCCATGATCCAGATGTTTGGTTGTTTTAGGGTGTCCCACAGTTCCCTTGTATTCTGTTCACTTGATCTTTTGAATTTAGCTAAGTTTTTGGCCTCCTGATCAATTTCTCCTATCTTATCTTCCAGGTCAGAGGTTCTGTCTTCCACATGAGTAACTCTGTTGGTGAGCGGCTCTAGAGAGGTTTTTACAATTTCTATTTGATTTTTGTCTTCTGTTGTGTTATTTTTGCATCATGTCCATCTCTTTTTTGAGGTATGATTTCAATTTGAGATCTCAATTTCTTAATGTTTCCTGTAGCTTATTCTTGCATTTGACCAAGTATTCATTAAGCTTAATCAACCGGTTGTTGAGGTCTTCCATTTCTTGACTTACCTTCAGTTTATTCATATCTCTTTGGAGAGGTCTAATGTTTTCTTCAATCAATCAAGTTAAGCCTACTGTCAAAAGCTGAATGCTCTAGGAGACGATTCTGTTCTACTTCATTGATATGATCTTTGATAGTTTGCTTCAAGTTCAGCATTTTTTTTAAATCAGCATCTCACTGGTTGTTGTGTTTTCACTTTGGGAATGAATGTCTGCTGATTTCTCGATGATTCTTTGGAGGCTTCCATAGTAGGACTAGCCATCCTTGGTGGAGATCTCTCAGTTTTCTGACTTTTGCTGACTTTTTTGTGTTGCTGTCAAGAGTCTTTATTTTGTTGAGGAAGAAGCAAGTTTGTGTCCTTTGGTCTGTTCACCCTCTGACTCGGGTGAACAGGGATGTTGGTATTTATTGGCCAGTCAAGATACCAGAGCAAAAGGCCTGATTCCACAGCTCACCTAGGGGCCAGGCCTCCCTGAGGAAGGCACAATGGGACCTACCAGGACCAGAGGGCTGGGAGGAGCAAGGGAACAGGGATCTGGCCTACTTGGTGCCGAGCCCTCTAGGACACAGACCAGTGCAGGCAGCCCAGACTGGGGAGGTGGGAGGAGCCCAGATACAGGGGTCTGGCCTGCTCACTCCAGGCCACTGTGCCTGCCCACACGCTGTCTCTGTAAGGAACCCAGACTGGAGAGCTGAGAGGAGCCCATGAATGAGTCCGGCTTACTCACTCCAGGCTGCTGCACCCACCTTCACATTCTCTACTTATCAGTTCTGTCTGCCTATCTGTGTATTTAGGTTTGGGCTGTAATTCTGCAAGACAGTCTCAAATATCACAATTCTGAATATTGAAACCCTAAATGATTCAAATCCTGACAAGATAGTTCTGGAAGAAATAAATTAATTTAACAAAGACATCTATTTATATTTTAAAAAGGGATTTGAGGGTCTGTAGAGATGGCTTAGTAGTTAAGGTGCTTGCCTGCAAAGCCTAATAAACTTGGGCAACCAGTGTGTGATTCCCCAGTACCCACATAAAGCCAGATACACAAAGTGGAGCATGAATCTGGAGTTCGTTTGCAGCAGCTAGAGGCTGTGACCTGCCCATTCTTTCTCTCTCTCTCTGTCTGCTTGCAAATAAATAAATAAAAATATTTGAAAAAAAGATTTGAGAAATATAAAAACAATACTTTGCAAGCCTGCATATAACAGAATAGGTAATAACAGCACATATATATATGGCAGGCACAAACACCAGGCATGCTGACCACAGCTGCATGAGTCTGATGGACTCATAAAGAAACAGGTCACTGGACTGGAAAGATTTCTTAGTGGTTAAGGCACTTGACTGCAAAGCCTAAGGACTCAGGTTTGATTCCCCCTGGACCCAAGAAAGCCAAATGCACAAGGTGGAGCCAGCATCTAGAGTTCTTTTGCAGTGACTAGAGGCCCTGGCATGCCCATTCTCCCTCTTTGCCTCTTCTGAACCCTCTTTCTCAAATATATAAATAAGTAAATAAATAAATAAATAATAGTTAAAGAAACAGGTCAAAAAGAAGTAGGTTCAGGCCCATTAGATTTTTAGATGCCAATGTCATGTCATGATGTTAAAATATTGGACACCCTCTTGGTTGGGGGTGGGTAGAGAATGGATATTGCTATGCTTAATCGGGTACACCCAACTTTATAACTGTACTGATCTAAAAATACCATTACTTATAACCTGCGTCTTTAGATTCTCTTCAAAAACCCCCTTGTATCTTCACAACACATGCAGGTGCCCAGAGCTGAGATCTTGAGGAGCGTTTTATCCTTTGGAAATGCAGATGTATGAAAATGCCATCCCTTCACTTACTGAAGGGTTTCTCTGTCTTTGTCCACACTCACAGAGCTCACACACGAAGTAGGAGAGGTGAGACTGCTCTTCTTCAGAGTCTAGCTTGCAAGAAACACGTAAAATGAACTTAGAACTGGCTAAAAGTCTTTACACAATTTGTATCCCTAGTATTCAAATGAGGCACAGCAATGAAAGATGAAATGTGGAACACACCTAGCTGTAAAAGGCAATGGTGCCACATTAGGAGTGCGGCAAGTTGCATGCTTGTAAAAACGATTTCAATTCATTTATGAAATATTCCTGGAAAAGCTATGCAGGGCTTAAGCCTTGTTAGGGGTAAAATGAAGAAAAGAACAGCTGCTCTGTCTACCCTACATACAGATTGAAATCCAGAGCAAAGTGGCCAAGGTCAGGCTGGCACAGTCATAAAACATCAACACATTGAGGGCTTTACCCTCTCCTGCCTTCTCATGGGCAGGGGCTCTTTATAGTCTCTCCTTTTAATCTAATAAAATCTCTCTAAACCTTAAAAAAATCAGCATGTTGTTGGGCTGGGGACGTGGGTCAGTGGGTTGAGTGTTTGCCTGGCGTGCACAGAGCCCTGAGTCTAGTAATCAGCACCACATAAAATGGTGTGCTGGAGTAATCTTGTCATCCTAGCATGGGAGGTAGAGACAGGAGGATCAGGAGTTCAAGGCCATCCTCAGCTACAAAGGGAGTTGCAGGCTAGGCGGGGGTCACATGTCTCAAAAATGTCAACACATTGTTACAAGGGTTGATGAACATCATAAAGAATTTCAGATGGAAGAAGGGTTATAAAAACAGGTGACCACACAGTAACACTGTATCATTAAAGTGTATTCATTTCATTTTCTTCTGTTTTCTTTTCCAACAAATTGGTCTAGTAGATATGAATACAGCCATGTAAGTTTCCAGTGTTGATTACAGAGTGTTGGAAGCAGCTTCTTGCTTTCTTCTCCTCTTCTTCCTCCTCTTCCTCTTTTTTCTGCTTCTCCTTTCTTTTCTTTTCTTTCTTTTTCTTTTTTTTTTTTGGTTTTTCAAGGTAGGGTCTCACTCTAGCCCAGACTAACCTGGAATTCACTATATAATCTCAGGGTGGCCTCGAACTCACAGTGGTCCACCTACCTGTGCCTCCCGAGTGCTGGGATTAAAGGTGTGCGCCACCACGTCTGACTCCGCTTCTTCTTTCTTAACAAAGCCTCCTGTGGTTAAGGCTGACCTGGAACTAACTGTGCAGCTGAGGATGCAAGTACTTTAACAACTGAGCTAGATTCCCAGTCCCTGAAACAGCTTTTTAAAACATTATATATTAGTGTGCACGTGTGTGTGTGTGCACTTCAGAGCCTCTTGCTGTTATAAGTGAACAGCACACGCTTGTACCACTTTTTCATCTGCTTTACATGGGCAGTTGGGGACTTGAACCCAGGCCAGTAGGCTTTGCAAGCAAGTGCCTTTAACTGCTGAGCCCCCTCCCCAGCCGCTGACCCAGATTCTTTGGCTAAGCTTTTTATCTCTGTGACAATGAATGAAATAAAGATTTACTCAGATTAAGTGCAGTGACATAATTCTGAAAGGCACAATTTATGCATAGCATTTCCTTGGTGATTTTTGATATTTTGGGTATCAACATTCAGGACTTTTTAAAATGATGTAACAGAAAACAGGTTTATTGAGGATACTGTAAGGGTGGCTGGCAGTAAGCCTGATGCCAATACTTAGTCTTTTAGGGTTTGAAACTTGGGGAACTTTGAACTTTTGGGATTCCATCATTCAGGTTTATGGGGTTTGGGCTCATGTTTTGGGGATTATGCCTGGCCTTATGTGTGTGTGTGTGTACATAAACACATATAATTTGTCAGTTTGGCCAATCTTAAGGTGAAATTGGCTACGTTTACAATATTGTGTGAGCACCACTATCTATCTTCCTAAGTTCACATTACCTTAAATGGAAATTCTGTTCTCTCTAAAACCTCCCACTTACCCTTTCCCTTGGCCCTGGTGTCTTCTACTTTCCTTTTTTTTTTTTTTTCCCCCTGAGATAGGGTCTCCTCGTGTAGAATAAGCCAGCCTCAAATGCATGATTTGCCTGCCTCACCTTCCTGAAAACTGGGGTTACAGACGTGTACTGTTGCAGAGACCTTTCCATTGCTGGGACAAAGCACTTGACCAAAAGCAGCTGAGGGCTGGAGAGATGGCTTAGCGGTTAAGGCACTTGCCTGCAAAGCCAAAGGCTGCAGGTTCAATTTTCCAGGACCCACGTAAGCCAGATGCACAAGGTGGTGCATGCGTCTGGAGTTCATTTGCCATCTAGGTGGATGCCCTTGTGCACCCATTCTCTCTCCCTCTTCTTCTCTCTCCCTCTGTCTCTTTCCCAAATAAGTAAATAAAAATAATTTTCTTTTTTTTTTTTTAAAGCAGCTGATAGGAGGAGAGAGTTTATTTGACTTACAATCTCGAGGGGAAGCTTCATGGTGGCACGGCATGAGCAGAGGCTGGTTGTCACCTCTGCCACCGCCAGTGGGAGGCAGGGAGCCGCAGGAGAACGAGCTGCACACCCCCTCCTCCGGCAGGGCTCCACCACCCTACTTGCCATCAGCTGGAGACCAAGCCTCTGGAACACGTGGGCTTATGGGGGACATCTGCTTCACGCCAGCACAGGCACAACCATACCTGGCCGCCGCCGCCGCAGCAGCAGCTCCGGCCTTTTCTCTTCCTCCACCCCCGCCTCCTCCTGCCGCTTCTCTCTATGAATTCGCCTATTCTGGGAATCTCCTGCAAATTGAATCGTGCATCTGTCGTTTGTAGCCAGCCTGTTTCACTTGGCATCATGACTTCAGAGTTCTTCTGCGTTGGAGCGTGTGTCAGCACGTCATTCCTCCTTACAACTAAATAATATTCCACCGTGCGGCTAGACTTCAGTGTATGTGTTGCAGTCAGGTTCGCACTGCTGGTAGAAATCACCCAACCAAGAGCAGCTTGTGGGAAAAAAGAGGTTTATTTTGGCTTACAGGCTTGAAGGGGAAGCTCCGTGATGGCAGGGAAAATGACAACATGAGCAGAGGGTGGACATCGCCCCCTGGACAACATCAGGTGGACAATAGCAATAGGAGAGTGTGCCAAACACTGGCAAGGGGACACTGGCTATAACACCCATAAGCCTGCCCCCAACAATACACTCTCTCCAGGAGGCGTTAATTCCCAAATCTCCATCAGCTGGGAAAATAGCATTCAGAGCACCTAAGTTAATGGACGACACCTGTTGCAGTCAGGTTTGCATTGCTGGAAGAAATCACCTAACCAAGAGCAACTTCTAGGAAAAAGAGATTTATTTTGGCTTACAGGCTTGAGGAGAAGCTCCATGATGGCAGGGAAATTGATGGCATGAGCAGAGGGTGGACATCACCCCCTGGCCAACATAAGGTGGACCATACCAACAGGAGAGTGTGTCAAACACTGGCATGGGGAAACTGGCTATAACACCCATAAGCTTGCCTCCAACAATATGCTCCCACCAGGAGGTGTTAATTCCCAAATCTCCATCAGCTGGGAACCTAGCATTCAGAGCATCTAAGTTTATGGGGGACACCTGAGTTTATGGGGGACACTGATCCAACTTTTCTGCACTTAGTTTCCGTGGCATGTGCACTGGTGAGATGCCTCCGCTGTGCCTTGCAGACCCTGATGCCTGTCCCAGCTTGATACACTAGGTTCACTTCACAGAGGTGTCCTGGTATGACTGATACCCACTGCCTAGGGGCAAGGGATAGTGAGCTCAGGGCAGAAACTCAGTGTAACTTGCTCTCCAGACCTGTTCCTGTAGGGGCCCATACATATCTACCCCCGATCTGGCCTGCTGCCCCCATGGAGTGGCAGACTTCACATGGCTCCCACATGGCCTCCCTCAATGCCTACCCCAGATGGAATGTTTCCCTCTGGGAAGCTAGATGCCCACTGTGGTAGTGGCTGGCTCATTTTCTGTCTTGGGATCTGTACCTCACACACTGAGACTATTGCAAGCTTCACGCCTTGCTACTCACTTTGACATCATCGCTCACATTCATTTATATATGCATGTGTGGTATGTGTGTTGGTGGTGGTGGTGTGTGTGGCATGTGTATGACTTATTTTCTTATCGCTGGGACAAAATGCCCAACAGAAACAGCTTATTGGAGGGAAGGGTTTAATTTGGTTTGTGGTGCCAGCGGGTGGATGGAGTTCGTCATGACAGGGAGTCGTGGCAGGGGTATGAAGCCGGAGTCTCATTGTCACAGGGAGGAAGAAGAGAGCCAGACAACAGCATAAGGGCCCAGTTACAAGACCCCAAGGCCCACTCCCAAGTGACACATCTCCTCCAGCATGGCTCCATCTTCGAAAGGTTCCACAATCTTCTAGAACATCACTGCTAGCCGCAGACTAAGTATTGAACCAGGCCTAGGGGGGTCATTTTACATTCAAGCCAGCACAGCACTGTAGGGTCCAGAGGACAATACGGGGTGTCTTCCTGTGCTGCTCTTCCATGTCATCTCCTTGAGATGGGTCACTCACTGAGTGTCTGTTTTCAGTCACACTGGGTGACCAGCGTGCCTCGGCCAGTCTCTTCTCCACTCCACACAGGACTGGGGTGACAGGTTCGCATGGCCGTACCCAGCTTTCACATTATGGTGGGATTGAACTCGGGCTCTTTCAAGCCTTCAGGCTGCGTGGCAAGCACACTTAACTACTGTGCTATGTCCCTCGTCCTTACAAAACAGTTTAAATTATTTTCCGTGTGTGCATGTGTACACGTATTCGTGTGTGTGTGCACACGGGCAGGCACGTGTGTGTGCAGAGGCCAGAGGATAACCATAGGTGGTGTTGCATGCAGTCAGGTTCGCATTGCTGGTAGAACTCACCCAACCAAGAGCAGCTTGTGGGAAAAAGCGGTTTATTTTGGCTTACAGGCTCGAGGGGAAGCTCCACGATGGCAGGGAAAATGGCGACATGAGCAGAGGGGGGGACGTCACCCTCTGGCCAACATCAGGTGGACAATAGCAATAGGAGAGTGTGACAGACACTGGCAAGGGGACACTGGCTGTATTACCCATAAACCCGACCCCAACAAAAACACTGCCATTAATTCACAAATCTCAAGAGGCAGAGGTAGGAGGATCACTGTGAGTTCAAGGCCACCCTTAGACTCTATAGTAAATTCCAGGTCAGCCTTGGCTAGAGTGAGACCCTGCCTTGAAAAAAAACAAAACAAAACAAAAAAATTCCCAAATCTCCATCAGCTGGGAACCCAGCATTCAGAACACCTAGGTTTATGGGGGACACCTGAATCAAACCACCACATTATGCTCCCGGCCCCCACAAACTGATATCCATACATGATATAAAATACAATGCATTCAGTCCAACTTTAAAAGCACCCATAGTTTTTATCAATTCCAATGATGTTCATACATCCCTATAGTCCAAGGTCTTTTAACTGAGCCATAATACCAAAAAATACCCCCCAAACCCATAATGGCACAGAATAAACATTCACATTGAAATGATGGCATTGGGCATAGCAAAGAAATATTCAACCAATACAATATTTAAACATCAAGCTCTGTAACTACAAGTCCAACAACTCTAGCCAGTGACAAATCTTCAAGCCCAATAATTCTAACCAGCAACAAGTCTTTGGCATTCCAATCCCCCCCCCCCCCCCCCCCCCCCAGCTAGGCTACTCACAGTCCTGGAAAACTTCATCCCAGGCCAGCAGCTCTCCTTAGCAGCCTTGTGGTCTTCTCGTGGTCCCGGCTTCTCCACTGGGTCTCCACTGCAACCCATGGTTCATCTTCATGGCCCCATGGTGTCTTCTTGCAGGCATCTAGCAAACCCGCTTCACACTGCCCATGGCCATTTCCAAAACACAAGACCGTGTTGCAAACTCAATGACCCTCTCTTTCCTTACTGCACAATACCAGGTAGGGGGCCAATTTGTTAATCCAGGGGGGAATAAAGCAGACTGAAGAACAGGACACTCCTTGAGCACTCAGGCCCCTTCAAAAGAGTCTACATTCTTCCTATGCTCCAGTGCAGGTTAGTGGGCCCAATCTCAATAGTTGTAATCTCTCAAACAATTTGCAGGTGAACGGGCAGCATAGACCCAGAGATTTCATTTTTTCTGTGCCATATCCCTCTGGTCACACCAGTCCATTTCTCCTCAATGCAACCTTGCACAATTTCTCAGGACCCGGTTAAAACAGCAAACCGCTCACACAAACTGTTTGTAGCCCAGTCCAGCCAAAGCTCTTTCTCACCCTCATAAGCCAAACTTCACAATCCATACTTCTTACCACATTCAGGTCTTGTAGCTCTGACCAGAATAGTCCATCAAGCTGTATTTACAGCACTGCAAGGTATCTCTTAGGCCAAGGTTTCATATCCTTACACATTCTTCTTGAAAATCTGCCCCAAAAGGCCAAAGCCACACAGTCAGGTGTCTAGCAGCAATCCCACTCCTCAGTACCACTTTACTGTTGCAGTCTGGTTCGCATTGCTGGTAGAAATCACACAGCCAAGAGTGGCTTGTGGGAAAAAGAGGTTTATTTTGGCTTACAGACTCATAGGGGGAAGCTCTATGATGGCAGGGAAAATGATGACATGAACAGAGGGTGGATGTCACGCCCTTGCCAACATTAGGTGGACAACAGCAATAGGAGAGTGTGCCAAACACTGTCAAGGGGACACTGGCTATAATAACCATAAGCTCATCCCCAACAATAACACCGCCTCCAGGAGGCATTAATTCACAAAGCTCCATCAGCTGGGAAGCTAGCATTCAGAACACCTGAGTTCATGGGAGACACCTGAATCACACCACCACAGGTGCCATCCTTAAAAACACCTGCCACCTCTTTTGAGACAGGATCTCTCATTAGCCTGTAACACTGATTATGTTAGAATGACAGCCTCCTGCCTCTGCCTCCCCAGCCCTGGAATTATAGGTATGGGTACCATGAGTACCAAACTCAGGTATGCATGCTTGCAAGGTAAGCATTTTATTTATTATTTATTTCAACCCCTACATAAAAGAAATTATTGATTAACAATACTAAAAATAGAAACTTTAAATCAGCCTAAACCTATGAAGAGTCTCCATTTTACCAGGCAATATATATGGTTAGCAATTTGGAAGCTTAAGGTGAAAAGGAAAGGTATTACGTGTTAGTTTCTTTGTCTGGATTGTTGGCGAGATTGGCTGATTCTTCCCATGTTGATTACTCCTTTGTGTGTGTCATCTGCTTTTTTCAGCCCATGGGTTTATGTTTTGTTCGCACAACAAGCAATGGTGAGTAGGTAAGGGCAGCTCACTGGGCGTGGGCTTTTGTCCCCCTGCCTGGCACACTTGTACAGAATACAGAGGCTGCAAACAAAACAGTGGCGTGTGAGTGAGTGAGTGTGTGTGTGTGTGTGTGTGTGTGCGCGTGTAGTATGTGTGGTGTGCAGATATGCATACAGGTATGTGAAGACTCCAGTTCCCCATAGGACTGGCGTTACAGGCACGGGTGGCCATGCCCAGCCGTTTACGAGGATACTGCAGAATTGAAGTCAGGCAGTCTTTTGCCCAGGTGCTTGTGGCAAGCTCTTTTACCCACGGAGGGTGTTGTTTTGGTGGCACTGTTGTGGTCTCGTGGAAGCCAAGGCCCCACCTGCTGGTGGCTGTGCTGTGTCTATGGAGACAGAAATGCCCACAGGATGCCAGGTGAGCTACTGGGTCACTTTAATCCATAGTATCAGGCCCGGCTCTTCTGCCAATGTCCTGACCAACAATGGTGAGATGCCATGCCATTGCTTTGGTGAGGAGAGTTATAGACGACCAATTTATAGCTTCCCCTCGGAGGTTTAAGGAGGGCCCCTTCTCTCTGTGCTTGTGTTTTCTTCTACATTAATTCTTCACTCATGCTCATGTGTATTTAAGGCAAATAACAGGCAGATATGGACATGCATTGACATTCAATGCACAACTTTACTTAGTGTTTTTAAAAAGGTATTTTATTTATTTATTGCAAGGAGAGACAGAGAGAGAGAGAGGGAACAGAGAATGGGCATGCCAGGGCCTCTTGCCAGTGCAGATGAATTCCAGATGAATGCACCACTTTGTACTTCTGGCTTTACATGGGTACTGGAAAGCACCTTAATTGCTGTGCTGAGCCATTTCTCCATCTCCCCCAGTGTGTTTTCTTTCCCCAGCGCTGGGGATGGATCTAGGACCTTAGTGCACTAGGCAAGTGCTTTACTCTGTAGCCCGTGCTGGTCTGGAACACACCATGTAGCCTAGACTGCCTTTAAGCTTGTAGTAATTCCTCTGCCTCAACCTCCCGAGAGCTAGGATTGTGGACACGAGCTGCCATGTCTGTGTCATGCTATTGCTTGTCACAGTGAATGTCACTTACTACTCTTTGAGGGACCTGCGCAGGCTGTGACCATCCACTTGAAGAATCAGGAGACACTTGTTAAACTTGGATTTCCTGGGAGTTTGTAACAAGATTACAATTTTTCTTTATAGTGTAGACTGCTCTGCTATTTTTCTGTACTATTACAACCACATGAAAGGAATAATCTATACTTGGGGGTGGGGGATCACCAAAGGAAATACAATGTAGGATTGCATTGGTTGTTTCTAAGAAATGTTTCTGTAGATGAGCACCCTGCCCCCATTCTTTCCACTTCCTCAGTTTTCTTTAATAAGAAAATAACTATTATTATGATTGGTATCATTTATTAGAGTGAGGATATATGCATCAGCCAATATATGAAATCAACTTAGGTGTCCATGGGAAAATAACACATAAGAGAACATTGGTCAGCCACAAAATGAAATTCTGTCATTTGCATAACATGGATGAAACTGGAGGACATTATATGATGTGAAATCAGTCAGGCATAGAGAGACAAATCAGTTTCTTATCTAGTTTTGGGAGCTAAAATATCCATTTTGTTTTTAATTTTTAAATTTTGATTTATTTATTTGACAGAGACAGACAGAGAAAGAGGCATATAGAGAGAAATAGAGAGAATGGGTGCACCACGGCCTCCAGCCACTGCAAGTGAACTCCAGGTGTGTGCACTCCCTTGTGCATCTGGCTAATGTGGGTCCTGGGAAATCAAGCCTCTAACCGGGGTCCTTAGGCTTAACAGGCAAGTGCTTAACCACTTAGCCATCTCTCAAGCCCATTATTTTTAAATTTTTACCTTTATTTATTTATGAGAGAGAGAGAGAAAGAGAGAAAGAGAGAATGGGCACACCAGGGCCTCCAGCTACTGTGAATGAACTCCAGATGCATGTGCCACCGTGAGCATCTGGCTTACAAGGGTTCTGGGGAATCAAACCTGGGTCCTTAGTCTTTGTAGGCAAGCACCTTAGCTGCTAAGCCATCTCTCCAGCACTAAAAAGTCCATTTTAAAGAAGCAAAGAATACAGTGACAGTTTCCAGATCTTGGGAAGGGCATGGGGAGGGGGAAGAAGGATGGAGACAGGATGGTTCATGGGTGCTGGGGTGCAGTTGGATAAGAGGCATTCCTTCTGATGTTCTGTGGCACAGTGGGATAACTATGGTTGGCCACAATTAACTGGACACTTCAAAATAGCTAGTGGAGAATTTTGTGAATTTTCTCAATCCAAAGAAATAGCACATCTGGATAATAGACATGTCAACTGCTCTGACCTGATCAGCACACATCGTATACGTGCGTGCCACACTGTACTCCATGAACGTGTGGCACGATGGGGCAGTTCAATATAGACACGTCTGAGAGTGGACGCTGGTTTCTTCCCTTGGCCTCTGTCCCCTGGGCAGACGCCAAGCTGTTGGTGTGGTGTGGAACATACTGAACTTTTTCTGTTCTTTCTTCTTTTTTGATTTTTATTTTGATAGAAGGTTAAACTTTATATCCCCAGCACCCCACTCCCCTTTCCCTGAGGGCCCTCCACAGTGGGGTTGTTGATAGTCACTGCGGGTCATGAACGCCTCAGTCATTCTCTGTGGGAGGGGGGCACGTGTCAGGGTGTATTCCTAGCCACGCTGTGGCTCTTTCAATCCTTCTCACCCCTATTTTGCAGTGTTCCCTGAGCCAAAGTGGGGCTGGTGGCAGTCTGATTTGGTGTTGAGTTCTCTGTGGCTCTGGCTTTCTGCTTTGATGGGTTTTGATTGGTCGCATTGTCTGTCACCACCTCCCTGGCAGCGGCCCTCAGGGTCAGACAGCAGCATTCCCGTGGCTGCTTCCCCTGCAGTGTCTCCTGGGCCCCGCGGATGCGTCCCACATGGTGTGTCTCCCTGTGGGCAGTCAGCTATCTCTTCCTGTTGTATTGGTGGATGGAGGATTGCCTAGAATTCTCTGCCATCTATAAAGTAAAAGATTATTCAACCAAGAGTGAGAACAGCTTGGATTCAAGGGGATATGTGTACTTATTTGAGAGACTTTTTGATGTGTATGCCCACTTTTGTTATCCAGAGAGCAGTGGGGGATTTTCTTTAGAGTCTGAGTTTCTTGTCCATGGGATATTGACTTAGTTTCCAGCACAAAGTAGGATTTCTCTTCCACTAAGTGGGACTCATGTCCAATCAGATCTCAGCTGGTTACCTGCAAGAGCCGTGTGCCCCTGTTGCACAGGTATGGGTTCTTTTTCTTTTAAAAAACTTAAAAATTTTTATTTATATTATAACACATTATAGTCTTTTTTATTTTTTAAGGTAGGGTCTTGCTCTAGCCCAAGCTGACCTGGAATTCACTATGCAGTCTCAGGCTGGCCTTGAACTCATAGTGATCCTCCTACCTCAGCCTCCCAGAGTACTGGAATTAAAGATGTGCCACACCACACCTGGCTAGGTTGTACTCTTTCATCTCCTTTCTCCCACTTCCACTTCCTGAGGGCCCTCCACAGTGGCGTTGTGGTATTCACTGTGGGCTCATGAAGGCCTGAGGCCCTATAGGATATGTGTGTGTGTGTGGTGGGGACCACGCCTCAGGGTATTCCCACCCACTCTGTGACTCTTAACATCTTCCTTCTCCCTCTTCTGCAATATTCCCTGAGCCAGGGCAGGCCTGTTAAACATTATGATTTAGTGTGTGGTCTCTGTAGCATCTGGATTTCTGTTTTGATGGGTTTTGATTGATCACAGTGTCTCTGTCATCATTGCTCTGGAGCTGGTTGTCAGGCTAGCAGTGAGAGCAGTGTTCATGTCACCACTTCCTCTACAGTTTCTTCTGGGTCCTGACAGATGCGATAGAAATGACATGTCACATGGGCAGGCAGTCATCTATCTTCTTTCATATCTTGGTTCTCTGTTTCCTCTGCCATCTGAGAAATAAAACAGATTCTCCAACCAAGTTGAGAGCAGCTTGAGTTAAAGGGAGTATGCTTAGTTATTTGAGTGACTTTTTGGTGTGTAAGCTCACACTTCTTATCCAGAGAGCAGTGGCAGCTTCTTTCTGGAGTCTATGAGTTTACAGGTGTATTTCTTTCCCACTAGTTAGTTTCATAGCTTGCAGGGTTCCTCACTTATTCAGGCTATTGTTGATCATTGTCTCTCAGCAGCTCCCATGACACTTTCCAGAGCCATTAGGGGGGATCTGGCTCCTCCTTTCAGTTCCAGTGTGGTGACTCAATGTCTCGTTACCACAGCCTGTGGTGTCTTCAGCAACAGGCTCTTACTTTGTTAACACTGGAAGGTAACCAAGTGCCTTGGCAATGATTTGCATTGTTTTGGGGACCTCATGGCTCTCCCTGACTAACAGCTTACTATAGGGGTGTTGAAGTCAGCTTCATGTTGCTTGCAGAAAACAGCTGACCAAAAGCAGCTTGTGGGAGGAAAGGGTTTATTTTGGCTTACAGACTCAAGGGAAATCTCCATGATGGCAGGGGAAAAGGATGGCATGAACAGAGGGTGGACATCACTTCCTGGCCAACATCAGTAGGAAAGTGTGCCAAATACTGGCAAGGGGAACCTGGCTATTACATCCATAAGCCCGCCCCCGACAATACACCACCTCCAGGAGCCTCCAGTTCCAAAATTGCCGCCGGCTGGTGACCTAACATTCAGAACACGTAAGTGTGTGAGGGACACCTGAATCAAACCACCACAGGGGGTGACCCAATTCTGGGCCTGGGATTTACCAGCCATGGTTTTAGGAGTGAGCTTTTCTTCTGTCTTCTGCAGGGCACCCCCCTCCTTTTGTTGGTGGTCATTTCTTGTAGAGGGCTATCTAGAGGGAGGTTTCCATGGTACTGATTCCTGCTGTGCTGTTTTGTGTGGCTCCCTCCCCAGCCTTCTCGCCCCATGCCACTCCAAGACCGCTTCCACCCCTATTTTCTATACCTCACCTCGCCATCCAGGTACCTCTGTCTCTCCTCCCCCCTGCATTTCCTTTCTCCTGGCCTTATTCTTGCTTTCTGCCCATATTCCTGGTGCTTACGACCATTGCACTCATCTCCAGTTGATCCGATTTAGGAACTAAATATGGCGAGTTAGTTACATGCGGCACTTGTCTTTCTGAGCCTGCGTTGACCTCGCTTAGGATGATGCTTTCCAACTCCATCCATTTCCCTGCAAATTTCATTATTTCCTTTTTTCCTTACTGTGGAGTAGAATTCTGTTGTGTACACATACTGCATCTTCGTTATCCATGCATCTGCTGATGGGCACCTGGACTGATTCCAGTTCCTAGCTATAGTGATACACATTGCTGAGGGAGGACTTCCTTAGTAAAGAGTGGATGGCTCTTTAGGATCTATGCCCAGAAGTGGTATATCTGGATCAAATGGATCTGATTTCATCATTTTTATGCACCTCCATACCGATTTCCACAGTGGTTGTACAAGTTTGCACTTCCACCGTCAGTGGGAGAGGGCATACTGAACGTTTTTTTTTTTTTTTTTTTTGGTTTTTCGAGGTAGGGTCTCACTCTGGTCCAGGCTGACCTGGAATTAACTCTGTCATCTCAGGGTGGCCTTGAACTCATGGCGATCCTCCTACCTCTGCCTCCCAAGTGCTGGGATTAAAGGCGTGCGCCACTACGCCCGGCCATACTGAACGTTTTGTTTTGAGGTGCTAGGGGTAGAACTCATGCAAAATAGACACATGCTGCCCCACTGAGTATCATCCCCAGTATGCATCCCGTTGCTCTTACTGAGGCAGCATGTCCTCTGTGATGGGATTCTAGTACTTTTTATTTTAATTAATTAATTAATTAATTAATTTTTGGGATTTTGAGATAGGGTCTCACTCTAGTCCAGGCTGACCTGGAATTCACTATGTAGTCTCAGGGTGGCTTTGAGCTCACAGCGATCCTCCTACCTCTGCCTCCAGAGTGCTGGGATCAGAAGTGTGCACTCCTACGCCCAGTTTATTTTAGTTTTGAGGGAGAAGCAGAGCAAGAGAGAGAGAAAAAAGGACAGAGAGAGAGAATGGGCATGCCAGGCCCTTTCAGCCACTGTGAAGGAACTCCTGATGTGTGCGCCCCCTTGTGTGCATGTGCGACATTGCCTGCTTGCGTCACTGCGTCTGGCTACTAAGTGGGGTCTGGAGGTTCAAACAAGCATTCTTAGGCTTTGCAGGCAAGCACCTTAACGGCTAAGCTACCTCTCTAGCCTCTAGTAATTTTTAAAAATGGAAATGATGGGTTGGAGAGATAGACTCTTGCCTACAAAACCTAACAACCCAAGTTAGATTCCCCAGTACCCATGTAAAGCCAGCTGCATAAACGGGTGCATGCACCCGGAGTTTGTTTGCAGTAGTTACAGGCCCTGGTGCACCCCTTTTCATTCTCTCTTTCTCTCCTTGCAAATTATATATATTTGAGCTAGAGGGATGGAGGGAGAGAGAGAGGGGGAGAGAATGGGCACACCAGGGCTGCCTCTAGCCACTGCAAATATACTCCAGATGCATGTGCCATGATGTGCATTTGGCTAACATGGAACCTAGAGAAATGAACCTGGGTCCATAGGCTTTGCAGGCAAGTGCCTTAACCGCTAAGCCATCTCTCCAGCCCTAAAAATATTTTTTAAAAAGTGGGAATGGGGCTGGAGAGATGGCTTAGTGGTTAAGCACTTGCCTATGAAGCCTAAGGATCCCGGTTCGAGGCTCTATTCCCCAGGACTCATGTTAGCCAGATGCACAAGGGGGAACATGAGTCTGGAGTTCATTTGCAGTGGCTGAAGGCCCTGGCATACCCATCCTTTCTCTCTCTCTCTCTCTTTATTTTCCTTTCTCTGTCTGTTGCTCTCAAATAAATAATTAAAAATTTAAAAAAGTGGAAATGATTTTTCAGGGGTGCAGAAGGAAATTGGGTGGTAGGAACTGGGTGGTTTGAAGGTCTTAGCACCATGTGAAAAAGATCCGATTTCAAATGACAACCTGCTGATGTGTTTCTTTCAGAACCAGACCAGGGCAGAGGCATGGCTACTCCCACTCTGCTGCAGACTAGGAATTAACATGACCTTTCTTTACACACACACACACACACACACACACACACACACACACATATTTTTAAGCAGGGTCTCACTCTAGCTCAGGCTGACTTTATGTCACTATGTTGTCTCAGGCTGGCCTTGAACTCACAGCAATTCTATTTCTGCCTCCCAAGTGCTAGGATTAAAGATGTGGCCCAACAAGCTTGGCTCTCCCTCCCTCCCTCCCTCCCTCCCTCCCTCCCTCCCTCCCTCCCTCCCTCCCTCCCTCCCTTCCTTCCTTCCTTCTTCCCTTCCTCCCTTCCTTTCTTCCTTCCTTCCTCTTCTCCCTCCCTCCCTCCCTTCCTTTCTTCCCTCCTCTCTCCTCCCCTCTCTCTTTTCTCTGTCTCTCCCTTTCTTCCTGCTCTCCAGTGACCAGCTCATCATTTATCCGCCCATACAACTACCCCAGCACCTGTCTCTTCATCCAGCCACACGCTCTTCTTTCACCCGTTCACCCCCCTGCCCAGCCACCTTTCACTCAACCACACGCTCATCTGCTTATATAACTATTTGCTCATCCATCCACCCATCCATCCATAAGAAACCTATTCACACGTGCATCTACCTGTCTCCCTCCCTATCCATCTCAACATCTTCCCATCTGTCCAGCTGTGAACCCATCCACCTTCCGTCTATCAACCCACTCACCAGTCATTCTAGTGAAATGTCCACCCATCCATTCTCTTCCTTATCTATTCAATATTCAAACATTTATTGGTTATTTATTTCCCCCTCTTCTTCTTCTTCTTCTTCTTCTTCTTCTTCTTCTTCTTCTTCTTCTTCTTCTTCTTCTTCTTCTTCTTCTTCTTCTTCTTCTTCTTCTTCTTTCTCTTCCTCTTCCTCTTTTTCTCCTTCTCCTTCCCCTTCCCCTTCCTCTCCTTCTCCTTCTCCTTCTCCTTCTCCTTCTCCTTCTCCTTCTCCTTCTCCTTCTCCTTCTCCTTCTCCTTCTCCTTCTCCTTCTCCTCCTCCTCCTCCTCCTCCTCCTCCTCCTCCTTCTTCTTCTTCTTCTTCATTTATTTCATTCTGTTTATTTGATGGGTGCCAAAATAAAGGACACATCCTTTACTCTTGGGAAGTTATCCTGGGTTTTCCCCATTGCTCCAACAAGGACAGAACACTGAAAGCCTAGGTGGGCTTTATGGAGTGAGGAGGGAGCCTCAGTTGGGAGGGTTTGTGGGAAGGAGGAGGAAGCAAACTTAGGCAGGAGCAATTGGAAGCCCCCTCTGATATGAGGCAGAGGAAATGGTCTAGTGCCAAGTCTGGACCCATTTCTCCACGACTCCTGGGAAAGGTGGCAAGCCCTCAGGGTAGAGAGGCGTGGTGTTCCTGGGGACAAAGGCCTGTGACCAAGTGCAGGAGCTCTCTTTCCTGAGCCATGAGCCGACAGGATTTGGTGACCAAATGGCTTTTCTAGGATCATGCTAGAACTCCAGGGCCCTTGATGACTCTGGAGAGGAAGCAGAACTCCCTGGGGGCTGGGAATGAGTTCACTTGGCCACTCATTCCATGGGGGAGGAATGAATCTCTGGACAAGACCAAATTTTATCCAGAGAGACACGTTTGTAACAGTCCTTTAGCTTTTGTAGTTAAGGGTGAAAAATTACCACCGAGCACTTAGTTTTTGGGTGTCTGGAATTAAAGGTGTGTGCCACCATGCCTAGCTCTCTTCCTCTTCCTTTTGAGATAGGGTTTCACTCACTGTGTAGCTTAGGATGGCCTGGAAGTCACTCTGTAGTGCAGGCTGGGCCGTCAGCTTGTGCCAGTCCTGCTTAGCATCTCAAGTGCTGAGAGCAGGAGCCATTTTAAGGAGAGACTGGTTTTCAAAGATCTAACAGTTTGTAACCTCACCAGACTCCCTATGCCCTGTTAGCATTGGATGCTAATTATATTTCACATTTTTGGTTCTATCATAGGTTAAAGCCAATCATTATTTTTATTTATAATATTTTTTAAGGTAGAGTGTTACTCTAGCACAGGCTGACCTGGAATTTACTCTGTAGTCCCAAACTGGCCTTGAACTCACAGTGATCCTCCTACCTCTGCCTCTGGAGTGCTGGGATTAAAGGTGTGTGCACCACCATGTCTGCCTTAAAGCCTGTCATTCTTGTTTTAATTTTTTAAATCATTTTATTTATTAGATACAGAAGGACAGAGGGACAGAGGGTGAGAGGGAGATAGAATGGACATGCCAGGGCCTCTAGCCACTGAAAACAAACTCCAGACACATGTGCCATGATGTGCATCTGGCTAACATGGGCTCTGGAGAATTGAACCTGGGTCCTTAGGCTTCGCAGGCACCTGCCTTAACCACTAAGTCATCTCTCCAGCCCTAAAGCCTGTCATTTTAATGTTGACTGTGGAAATGCCTTAGAGTCTTTTCTTGACATTACTGGTCACTTGTACTTTTTCTTCCTTGCCTTGTTTGAGAAAATTTGGGTGGCTAAAGGACAAACAGAGAGATGCTAGAGATAGTCATAAGTTTACTCAGGGACAGCATTTTAATAGGAATGTGTGTGGCATAGCCAAAGTCTGAGTATTTAAGGAGGCTGAGGCAGGGGGAAGTTCTTAGAGACAAAATGAGAAGGACACACTTTTTTCTCAATTGCTCTGGACTCCAGGCTTCAATACCAAAGTTGGTGTCAGGCCAAGGTCAGATAGTTGTTGTATATATGTCCTTGCAAAAATAAAACTAAAAAATACACACACACACACACACACACACACACACACACACACACACACACCTCTCTTAGGGCTTGACACAAAGAACTCCATTTTGATTCTGACTCCATTCATACCTTTCTCAGTCAGTGCAGTTGGATGAGGTGTTTTGTCCCTTGCTGCCTGCACTAGAAGGCTTGCCAGAGTATGGACTTTTCCTGGCTCTATGATGGGAGTCCATGGCTTTGCTCATTTTCCATTCCCTTCCGAAAGGATCAGAGGAGGCTGCATCCCGTGCATGCATTTATTTTTCCCTCTACCAGCCTGAACTTCATGATGGCCAAGGTCGGGATCCATTTCACCTCTAACAACTCCCACAGTCTAACCAAGTACTTTGACTTGAGCTCTTAAGGTATTTCCCTCTATGTTAATTCACCCCTAAGTCTTTTGTAGAAAGTACTTTTGGAGCCAGGCAAGGTGGCGCACGCCTTTAATCCCAGCACTCAGGAGGCAGAGATAGGAGGATCGCCATGAGTTGGAGCCCATCCTGAGACTACATAGTGAATTCCAGGTCAGCCTGAGCTCGAGTGAAACTTTACTTTGAGAAACCAAATGGGCTGGAGGAATGGCTTAGTGGTTAAGGCATTTGCCTGCAAAACCGAAGGAGACAGGTTCAATTCCTCAGGACCCACATTAGCCAGATGCACAAGAGGGCACATGAGTCTGGAGTTCGTTTGCAGTGGCTAGAGGCCCTGGTGTGCCCATTCTCTCTCTCTCCTTCTTACTCTGTCAAATAAATAAATATTATACTTAAAAAGTACCTTTGGAGCAGGAGAGATGGCTCAACTGTTAAAGGCACTTGCTTTCAAAGTCTGATGGCCCAGAGTTCAATTCCCTAGTACCATGTAAAGCCAGTTGCACAAAGCGGCACACACATCTGAAGTTTGTTTTCAGTGGTAAGAGACCCTGCCATGCCCATTCTCTCTCTTTCCTTGCAAATTATATATATATCTATATCTACATATAGATATATATAGATATATATACATACATATATATATATACATACATATATATGTATATATATATGTGTGTGTATATATATATGTGTGTGTGTGTGTGTGTGTGTGTGTGTGTGTGTGTGTGTTTACACACCCACACCCACACGTACCTATGTAGTGGAGCTTTGTTTTTTTTCAGTCAGGGACTCCTGTGGTGGCTCACACCTGTAATCCCAGTACTCAGGAGGCTGAGGTAAGAGGTTCACTGAGTTTGAGGCCAGCCTGGGTAGTGGAAATATTTGGCAGGTAGAAGGTTAACTAAGTGATCGCTACCAACATCATCGTAGGCAGACAAGTTAACACAGGTACTGAGCACCAGGTGTCATTTATAATGACATGCTGCCCAAAATACACGGCTCAGATTGAATGGCCAACACAACAATTTCCAACTTGGAACACGCCACAAAACCACCACCTGTGCTCCCAGAGGCCTTGAGCGGCAGGAGGGCTGCAGACCTGGTCCAGACCGAGGAATGGGAACTGTGACAGTCCCTATGTCATGAACTTGCAGCCTGGATCCTGAGCACAGAGACGCTGCTCTAAAGGGTGTTCTCAGAGCAAGGGACTTGTGCGTGTGAAAACTGTGCTGTGACAAGGTCAGCGTTCTGAGTGTGGTGATTGTGATGCAGTTACACGACAGAACGTCATCGTCTACATGAAATCAGTCCTGGGGTTGGGAAGATGGCTCAGTGGGAAACAGCACTTGCTGTACAAGCATGAGAGCCTGACGGGGCCTGATTCTCCCTGAACTTGACTTCCAGCACCCACATAAACAGGTGGGCATGGCTATGCATGTCTGTAGCCCCAGCCCCGGGCTGAGCTGGAGACCAGAAAATCACCGGGGCTTTCTAAGCAGCCAGTGTGACTGAGAATGGCAGCTGTCCACTCAGTGACAGACTCCACCTCAGGGAGCAAGCAGACAGGCGACAGGGGAGGACGTGCCATGTTCTCCTCACGCCTCTGCCTGTGTGCACACAAGGCACACAATTCTGCACACACTGCGTGCACTGTGCAGACACACGCACACACACACACACACACACACACACACACACGCACACACGCACACACGCACACATGCACACAATCACTGAGTTTAGAGGAAAACAATCCAGTATGAAAGAAAGTGGGGGAAGCCATTCTGACTAAATGTTACGAATTGATAAATCTAGGTGAAAGGCATTATAATGCGTGCCTTATTTTTTGGAGGTGGGACGTCTGTGTGCATGTGTGCGCAGGTGCCCACATGCCAAGGCACGTGTGTGACGGTCAGAAGGTGGCGGTATCTCTAGCCTCACTTTTCCCGTGCTTGAGCTAGGGTCCCTCATTTGGTTTGTCACTGCTGCAGTTGCCGGGCTGGCTGGCCTGTGAGCTTCCCGCTGGTTTTTCTCTCTCCACCTCCCTGCCTACCCGAGGGACATGGGGACTGCAGATGCCAGTGTCACAGCAGGCACCTCTGTGTGGGTGATTATTCAGGACCCCTGTCCTGCAGAGAAGACACATAGTGTGTGCGGGAAGCCCTGGAGAGACTCGGATGGTGGCTCCAGTGGGATGGAATCCAGAACACCCAGTGTTGGTCACTGATATTTTTGCTAACATTTCCTCTCCTCTCCTCTCCTCCCCTCCCCTCCCTTCCCCTTTCCTTTTAAAATTTTTATTTATTTATGAGAGACAGAGAGAGAGAGGGAGAGAATGGGCACACCAGGGCCTCCAGCCTCTGCAGATGAACTTCAGATGCACTAACTTATGCATGTGGCTTACATGGGTCCTGTAGAATCGAACCTAGGTCCTCTGGCTCTGTAGGCAAGCACCTTAACCACTGAGCCATCTCTCCAGCCCTATTTTCTTTTTGTTGCTGTTGCAAGTGTATGTGCTCAGCAGTGTGTGGGCACCTGTGTGGGCAGGTGTATATGGCATCCAGAGGTCAAAGTGTTCCTCGATTGTTCTTCATCTTACTTATTGAGATAGAGTTTCTCACTTGAGCCCAGAGACCACCTGTTTGGCTAGTCTAGCTAGCTGGTTTACGCTGGGTTCCCCTCTCTCTGCCTCCTCAGTGCTGAGATTACATGTGGGTCTCTGTGCCTACTCAGCATTTGTGAGGGTCCTGGGGCTCGAACTCAGGTCCTCATGCTTATGTAGCAAGCACTTTACTGACTGAGCCATCTCCCCAGCACACTTTTTCTTTGTTCAAGCTGGGAGGGTGTTAGAGATGCAGATTTACTTCTTTCACTGTCGTTTTAGAAAACAAGTTATCTTCCACCTCCATGGAAGCCGGTGGCACCATTCTTAGAACAAGGGCATTTCTCCACACTGGGTTGGCTTGTGTTGATAGAAACTTATTTCATCGCTTTTCTCTTTTTGCGTCAAACCAATGGAGCTTCCTCTGATGTGGCAGATGCCTGGCCAGCAGGGCTACCCTTACTCAGAGCCCCAGAACTGGTGGCTTCCATGGAACAATTAACCTGAGGCTTGCCTGGCCCTCACCTGGTGACTCCATTGTCACTGTCTGGAGAGTCCTGGCCTTCTAATTAAGGAACAGGATGGCTTTATCACACATTAACCAAGGGATAGGGAGATTGGAGGCAGGTGAGTTTGGACTTAATGTGCTGATTTGATTTGATTCATGACCTTTCCTTCCCATTTTAAGCAGACGAATGAGCAACTATAATTGTGTGTTGCATTATTTTTTTTCTGTATTTAACCCTTGACATTACCTCTAGGCAATTGGCTAGCCTTCCCAGGGTCCCAGAAAAGGTCTACCTTGCTCACTCATTTAATTCTCAGCCCCTCCCTCCCTCCCTTGCAGAGCTGACATTTCCAGCTGAAATGGAAGAGTGGAGGAAAAACATAGATAAAAATACGTAACTGTCCATTTCTTGATCCTGAGTCAAAGCACTTCCCTATAGTTTCAGAGAAGAAGAATATTTGGCTGGAATCATTTCAAAATTTGGGCTCAAGTCCCTTTAAGTTATTATTGGTAGATTTCCTACCTATTCTACCCACCTCTTGCTGAGGGCACCAAGTCTGATGGAGAATAGACAAGGCAGGGCTAAGGTTCAGAGGACCCAGGACTCAACTGTGGCCAGTGACATTTGAGACCTTCTTCTAAAAGCTTCTGAGGAAGTTCCTCCTCACTCTTGATGTCTTACTCTGAATGTCAATGAAGAAGCCTGGTTGTCTCAGTGCCACTGTGAGTTGTGGACGACTGGGAAGGAGAGTCATAGGATGAAGCTGGGGGGAGTCAAGACATGGGGTGACATCAGAGTTTGGTGTCATCCTTGGCTTCCTGGCCAGCCTTCCCTGGCATTCAATCATCAGCTGGTGTCTATGAGTAAATGACTTCTTTTGCTTGATTTAGTTCATGCTAGGATTTTGTTTCCTATGGCCAGAGCCTCCTAATTTGGTAACATACTTCCCTTTACTTCTCCCCAGTCAACTTGCTAGGCATGCTTTCTGCTGGTTCAGGAATTCCTCCCGCTCCCCTCCCCCTCCTCTGGGGACATGTATGTGTCTGCATGTACACGCAGAGCCATGGGAAAAAAGTGATGGTGCCCTTTCCTGTTCAATTTCCTAAGGGTTCCTCTCCTCAAGTTGGGTTCTCTGCACTCCACATGATAGAGATGTTTCATTAAGTTCTGAGTACTCAATAGTCACTTATTTTCAGAACTTTAAAGAGTGTTTTGAGTCTCCCCAATAGTCACCATCTGCAAAAAGAAGCTTCTTTGAAGCTTGGCATGGTGGCACACACCCAGCATTTGGGAGGTAGAGGTAGGAGGATCACCATGAGTTTGAGGCCACCCTGAGACTACATAGTGAATTCCAGGTCATCCTGGGCTAGAGTGAGACCCTACCGCAAGATAAATAAATAAATAAATAAATAAATAAATAAATAAATAAATAAAAAAGAAACCTTTCTGACCAAAGGTGAGAGTAGTACTAATCTATGGTCATAAACATAAATCTATCTACCTACCTATCATCTATCTATATGTTTTAAGGCAGGATTTCACTTTGGCACAAATTAGCCTCAAACTCAAGGCTGTCTTTTTACTCAAGTCTCTTCAAAGCTGGGATTAAAGGTGTGAGCCACTATGCCAATCTTTAAACATAAATATTTATAGGGCATCTTGATGGCACAACATACCCATTTAGCTAGACAATGTAATAGCTTTCCCCTTGAGGTTATATCGTGGTTTTCTTAAAATGTCACTATTGTGATGCATTTTGTGACTTCAGGGAATGTAGAGAATAGCATGTTAGTAATCTGCTTCCTATTGGAGCTGTGTTCAGTCTTAATATTTGTATATATTAGGTCAGATTTCTAAAAAAACATAGCAACTTTTTCATCCAACACTTAGTGAGCTGGTAGAAGCCCATGGTAGGCAACATTGGCCTGTAAGAGGCCTCCATCAGAAGGGGCCCATTTTCATGCTGCACCCTGCTGTCAATCATCTCCCCCCATGCATTACCATGGCAACACTACCTTTCCCCTCAACATCTTCCCCAGCTCCCTATGGTCCACCAGCGGGTATCTACTTCTTTTCCATCACCAGTGTCCTTTTTTTTTTTTTCCCCACTATGTATTCTCAGGGTGGCCTCGAACTCACAGTGATCCTCCTACCTCTGCCTCTGTGCTGGGATTAAAGGTGTGCATCAAGACGTCCAGCCAGAGTCTTTGCTTTCTGACCTTAACATGCAACTCCTGAGCCATAGGACCTTTCCATAGAGACTGAATGCTGCTTCCAACAGCACGGCTTTCATTCTCTTTGCTAACTTGGGTCTTTCTCTCTTGTGGATGCAGACTGCCCGTTATTGAAGACACTGCTCGGATGTTCCCTCCCACATGATCCTCGGCTGGGTTCTCTGGTCTTGAGGCTGGTTTATGTCATGCTTCTGTAGACACTGAGATGCTGTGGGGTTTTGGTCGCAGTGTGTTTGAGCTCTTTCAGGGCAGGTACTCTGCGTCTCCCCTCACTGCGCTGCACACTTCCGGGCACAAGTATAGTCTTGGAGGCTGCGGCTCACCAACTGAATGAGTTCCTGGTCAACCTGCATAGCACTCCCTGCCTTTGGGTGCTATGAGAGCCAGACCGAGAGCCGCTCACGCAAGGTTTTGTGAAGACTGGCTCTTGAGAAGCGGCCAAAGAGGCCCAAGAAGACTTCTCACAGGAACAAGGCAGTTCCAGAGCACAGAGCAAAGGTGCTTACCGCGTCACCTAAACCCTGTCACTGTCCTGACGCAAACCGGATGACAGCTGCCAAAGGGAACTTTGAGTATTTCAAAGGGTTAAGCATAGAATTTCCATGTGTCTCTATGATTCCACTTCTTGACATGTACTCCAAATAATTCCAAGCAGATATTCCAATAAAGACTTGCACTGCAAATTTCACAGTCACACTACTCCCAATAGGGAAAGGGCAGAAGCAACCCATGAGCTGACGCGTGCATAACTAAGTTGCGATCTGTCCATATATTGGAATCTTACATAGACTTAAAAATAAACGAAGCACAAACATACACTACTCAAGGACTGTGGGCTTTGAAGCAGATGTTGCCCCCCATAAACTTAGGTGTTTTGAATGCTTGGTTCCCAGCTGATGGTAATTTGGGAGGTGGAGCCTTGCTAGAGGAGGCGTGTTTTTGGGAGAGGGTTTAGGGGTGTGATAGCCAGACCCCCCTTGCCAGAACTGGTCTCTCTCTCGCACTGCTTTTTCCATCTGCTGTGGCCAAGGTGAGATCCAGCCTCTGCTCATGCCATCAGAGAGCTTCCGCCCAAGGCCATAACTCCCATCAACTCCTTTTGGTTGGGTGTTTCACCCTAGCAACGAGAAGGCAACTACAACAAGGACGGACGTGGTGCCGAGTGACAGAAACCCGACACAGAGACCGTGTTGGTTCCCTTCACAGGAAATGCCCACAGTGGCAAATCCATGAGGACAGCAAGGAGATTCACGGTGTCCTGGTCCGGAAGAGTAGGACAAGTGACCACTTACTTAGTGGGCAGTGGGGTCTCCTTTGGGGTCGAAGAAAATGTTGCACAACTTGACAGGGGTGGTGGGTACATGAAGTCGGTAATGAATGGATTTCACTGCAATTATGCTTTTAAAATGATTCCTTTTGTGTTACGTGCATCTCATCTCAATCAAATAAATAATAAATAAAATAAAAATAAATAAAAATAAAGTTAGGGTCTGGGCAGATGGCTCAGTGCATAAACCATTTGCTGTGCCAGCATGAGGGCTTGAGTTTGACTCCCCAGCACCCACGTAAAATGCCCAGCATGGTGGTCCATGCCTATACTCCCAGCCCGGCCATAGAGAGGCAGAGACAGGGAATCCCTGGGACTTTCTGGCTAGCTGATGGAGCAGATCAGACCCATGAGCTCTAGGTTCAGCAAGAGATCCTGTTTCAAAGAGTAAGGTGAAGAGTGACTTCTAGCCCTCATGCTCACATGCACACCCTTCACACACACGCGTGCCCACACACTTCCGAACATTATCCTCACTACACACATACACATGCCCAAAATAAACTCAAGGGGTGTAGAGTTTTGGGATCCCTAGTCTGGGGGATAATGATGACACCTACAAGGTAGCATCAGAGGAGGGATCTGGAAGCGCCAGGGGGTCCAGAGTTGCGGAGATGGAGTCAAGAGCATCCCTGAGGCTAGTCCAGCCAAGCCAGCGAGCTCCGGGTTTAGTGAGAGGCAGAAAGTAAGGTGGAGAGTGATTGAGGAAGATACCAGATACTGGCCGCTGGCCACTACATGCATGTACACACAGGTGCATGTGCACCTGCACACACATGTGCTCCCGTATTCATATAAACATGTATGCATATGCCAAAAACAGATGGTGGGATACAGGGAGGACCCCAAGATGGGAAGAGTGAAGGAGAATGAGAGGGAAGGGTTAATCTAGAGAGGGGTGAATTAGGGAGCCAAGTGAGCCCAGCCAGGCATGTGTCGTGGGCTTATCTCAGAGATTGCTATTAAAAAAAATATTATTTATTTATTTGAGAGAGAGAAAGAGGGAGAGAGACACACACACAGAGAGAATGGGTGTGCCAGGGCCTCTAGCCACTGCAAACGAACTCCAGATGCAATCGCCCCCTTGTGCATCTGGCTTACGTAGGTTCTGGAGAATCGAACCAGGATCCTCTGGCTTTGCAGGCAAACGCCTTAACTGCTAAGCCATCTCTCCAGCCCAGAGATTGCTATTTTGATGAGCCCAACAGCCAGCAGTTGCAGCTTTCCTGATTGTAACTCCTGGGGGATGTGGCCCTGAAAGATGCACTGAGCGTCAGATTCAAACACTTTCCCCTGCTCTCAGCCCGTTTTGGGAGCCCCACCACTGTGTGCCAATCTTACCTCCTTTTCTTAAATTCTCTGACCAGGCACACCTGGCAATTTTTACCCACGGTGTTCAGATCACTGAGGCTCAAATTAGGCCCAAAGGTTTGGAGCATGCCACGGTAGTTTTGATGCCTCCCCGCTACCACCCTGCTGGCCAGCAAGCTCTGGCATCTGTGACTCCATTCTGTCCCAAACTAACTCAGTGCTTAAGAACGTGAGCATCTTCCAACGACCATCTGCTTCTGCTTCTGCTAAAGGAGCTCCGTTCTCCCGCAGCCTCCGAGGATGGCGGTTGAGAAATTCTAACGTGGAGAGCTATTTCTTTGGCAGGCCCCGAAATCCAAATGGCACATTATTGATAATAAAACTGATTTGTATATCACTGGCCATCAAAGAAGTAAACTAAATAACCTCTCCAGGAATGAGGAGGGATTTGAAAAGTCCAAGGATCCACATGCATTTATTAGCAAAAACACTGGCCTAAATCATGAAATCCATCCAGTGAGATATCTGGGGACACCCTCAAATGAAAAAGAAAAATAACACCTCTTTAGGTACATTCAGGCTGAAAGATACTTAGAAACAGGTGACATAAAGCAGGCTTTCCTACATAACCCTGGCTTTGCTTCCTTCTTTACTTTTTAAAGAGAAAGAGGAAGAGAGAGACAGACAGAGAGAGAGAGAGAGAGAGAGAGAGAGAGAGAGAGAGAGAGAGAGAGAGAGAGAATGAATAGGCACACCAGGGCCTCCAGCCACTGCAAACGAACTCCAGACGCATGCATCCCCTTGTGCCTCTGGCTTATGTGGGTCCTGGAGAATTGAACCGGGATCCTTTGGCTTTGCAGGCAGACACCTTACCACTAAGCTATCTCTCCAGCCCTGCTTCCTTCTTACATAGAACCACCACAAGGGCCGTGAAGAGCATCTTGCTCTCCCAGTCCCACCTCTGCACACACAGGACTGTGTCCAAAGGCACAGTTTGAATATGAAACGTTACCTGCAGGCTAACGTTTTGAATGCTTCGTCCCATGGGAGGTTGTGGGAACTTTAGAAGGTGGGGCTTACCTGGAAGAAGTAAGTCACGTGGGGATGGGCTCTTGGGCCCCTTCCTGTTGTATCCTCAACCTCCTTTCCACCAAGTAGTGAAGAACAGTGACTGGCATAGCGGCCCGCTGCCACGATATTCTGCCAAGCAATCATGGATGGAACCCACTGGAACTATGAACCTAAGTCAGCCCTTCCTCCTTCATGTTGCTTCTGTGAGTGACAGCGAAGCTAAACTAATAGAGGGCTGGAGAGATGGCTTAGTGGTTAAGGCGCTTGCCTGCAAAGCCTATGGATCCATGTTCGACTCCCCAGGTCCCACGTAATCCAGATGCACAAAGTGATGCATACACAAGGTCACGCATGTGTGCAAGGTGGCATATGTGCCTGGAGTTCAATTACAGTGCCTGGAGGCCCTGGCACACCAATTCTCTTTCTCCCTTTCTATCTCTCTGTCATTAAAAAGGGGGGGGGACAGGGTTGCAGACATGGCTTAGTGGTTAAGGAATTTACCTGCAAAACCAAAGGACGTTGGTTCAATTCCCTAGGACCCATGTAAGCACAAGGTGGTGCATGCGTCTGGAGTTGGTTTACAGTGGCTGGAGACCCTAGCACACCCATTTTCTCTCTCTCCCTCTCTCTGTCTGCTTCTTTCCCTCACTTGTTCTCTCAAATAATAATTAAAAAAAGGGTCAGTCTGTTGGGCTTGCCTCAAAAAAAAAAAAAAAAAAAACTAACAGAAAGTATTCAAACTTTCCAAACCTGTTTCCCCAATAGTAATAGTAAATCCTCATTAAGTTGAAGGAGAATATAAGAGACAGAGCGCAGAGTCGCCCTACACATCCTGCCTCCAGCTCTTTCCCTGCTACGGCTCTGTGCTCCCCAGCCCGTGGCTTTGCTCACTGCCTGCTTGCTGACTCAAACAATGTAATTTCCTAGTGCCAAACACTAAACGGAGCGGTGGATATTTAATCAACATTTTGTTGAATGCATGAGGATCGTACACAATATAATTCCATGAGTAACTTAAGTACAGTCGTGACATAAATATTTAACGGCTCGTTGAGGAAGCAGCTGCAAGTCTATATTGATTGCTGATGCAAGCTTTCTAGAGTATTCTAAATGTCCATAGATCATCACAGCGAAGGGCAGCTTTCCCGAGGATTTGAAGGTGGGCGTGGCCTCCATTGGTTGTGGGAGTCTTCATATTTTTCCCCGGGCTGGTCAAGGGGCTTGGGGTGAGCTTATTCAGGCAGGAATGTTTTCCTGACTTTTATAACATTATTTCAATGTTGAGAAAGTGCTATTAAGCTGGGTGTAATGGTCCATACCTTTAATTCCAGAATTTGGGAGGCTGTGGTAGGAGAGAATTGCTGTGAGCTCAAGGCCAGTAAAGGGTTCTAGGTCAGCTTGGGCTGGAGTAAGACCCTGCATCAAAGAATAAAAAAGTGTGGCTGGAGAGATGGCTCAATGGCTAAAGGCAGTTGTTTGCAAAGCCGGATGGCCTGGGCCCAGGTTTCATTCCCCAGGACCCACGTAAAGCCAGATGCACAAAGCGGCGCATGGGTGTCGGTTATTCACAGTGGCAGGAGGGCCTGATGGGCCCGAGCTCATCCTCTGTCTCCCTCTCTCTCTTAAATAAATAAGTAAAGATTTAAGCAAGCAAGAGTAATTTAGAAGGTGCTATTTGTACCAGAATTCCAGTGGTACATCCAATGTTTGCCTTACATTTTATCCTTAAAATAGTTATATTTATTTATTTGCAGAGAGACTGACAGAAGGAGAGGTGAGACAGGCCCTCCAGCTGCTGCAAGTGGACTCCAGATGTGAGCACTACCCCGTGCACTTGGCTTCCACGTGGGTCCGGGGGTCGAATCCAGGTTGTCAGGCTTTGCACACAAGCGCCTTGACTGCCGAGCCATCTCTCTAGCCCTCCATTTCATTGTTATACTATAACTGTCACAATTTTTTAAAAGTTTACTTATTTACTATTTATTTATTTTGGATTTTCGAGGAAGTCTTGCTCTAGCCCAGGCTGACCTGGAGTTCACTCTGTAGTCTCAGGGTGGCCTCGAACTGACGGTGACTCTCCCACCTCTGCCTCCCGAGTGCTGGGATTAGAGGCGTGCGCCACCATGCCTGGCTCACAGATTTTTTTTCTTGTCTCCATTTTTTTTGTTGTGTGGAGTGTGTGTGTGTGTGTGTGTGTGTGTGTGTGTGTGTGTGTGCGCACATGTGCAGAGGCCAGGGAAGAATGTCGGGTGTCTTACCCTGCTGCTCTCCCGCCTTATCTCCCCACCACCGAGGCGCTCGCTGGACCTGGAACTTGCGGTTTGTCACTTAGCCTGGCTGACCAGGGAGCTCTGGCATTATCCTGCCTTGGCTTCCCTTAGCGTTGGGATCACAGGCGCTCCTGGCCATGCCTGCGGTTTTACATGGGCGCTGGGAATGAAGGCAGGTCCTTGTGCTGGTCAGCAACTGCTCTGACCCACTGAGCCATTTCCCCAACCTCCCATAATTTAAAACAAATTGTTTATTTATTTGAGAGAGAGAAAGAGGGGGAGAGAAAGAAAGAGAGAGACTGGTGCGCCAGGGCCTCCGGTTATTGCAAACAAACTCCGGATGCATGTGTTACCTTTTGCATCTGGGGAATTGCACTCTGGTCCTTATGCTTTGCAGGCAAGTGTCTTAACCACTGGGAAATCTCTCCAGCTCATTTTTTTTTAGGCAGGGTCTCACTGTAGCCCAGGCTATCCTGGAACACTCTCTGTAGTCCCAGACTGGCTTCAACTCACGGCAATACTCCTATTTCTGCCACCCAAGTGCTGGGATTAAAGGTGTGTGTCAGCACACTTGGCTCCCATAATGTTTTTTAAAAGCATGAATCATGTTCATTCCAATTGTGACAGTTCACTTTCACCATTTGGGGCTACTGGCTCGGTCACTTGGCCATGTCCTGGAGTAACACCCAATAAGCTCATAAGGATGAACTCCCAACCTATGGGTCACTGTGAGGAAGCGTAGGGCTCTCTTGGTCTTTTTCTGAATCTGGGGGTGTGTACTCTACCACAGAACCATATGTTGTACACGTTCAAGGGCATCTGTCTACAGTACAAATCAGTCCAGGGATGTTGCTGTCCTGAAAGGCTTTAGAATTCCTGGTCACTCCGTCTATATTGTCTGGTATATTTTATAGTCATGGAGGCAGCTGAGAAGTCAAAGCATTTTGCCATCTAAAGGAAAACAGAATGTCTTCATGATCATGGCTTAGACAAAGATATGTTAAATAGGACACACACACACACACTACTGAACACTACCCACAAAAGTCTGCCAAATTCTCTTCACTACAGTTATGAACTTCTGCTCATCACTTACTATTAAGAGTACAAAAACAAACCAAAGCCTGAAGAAGACATTTGCTACCCATATATTGGCAAAGGATGTGTATCTAGAATATATAAAGCCAGCAAGGGAAACATAGTCTATGAAAAAAGCAGACAAAAGATTTGAGCGGGCTCTTCACAAAAAGGGATTTTCAAGTGGCAAATCTGTCACTAAAGTTTAAAATATTTTAAAATCTCTTTATGTGGCATACCATGAACATCTCATAATCCTTATCCCTCTTATTCTGTATACATAAATCCTCCAGGTTATAGGAATGGGGTGACCTAAAAACATCACATGTGTCAGAACATCAACAACTTATCTAGTGGTTCTGCATTATGAAAAGGTCCAGAGCATGAAGGCATCAAGTACGTACTGCCCACATGACTTCCTAAAGGAGTTTGTTTCTGCTTCATTTCAAGCACTGCCACTGTGGAGACCAATGGATTCTAATTTTATCTGTCTTCAGTTCCTGTGAGTGATGGTCATGTTTCAGAAGATCATGGCAATTGCCCAGTAATAAACAACAAGCCAGCATTCCTCATATTGAAAATGACAGCCACACAGTGGTCTCCGGGGACCCAGCCTCAGCTAGATCTTGTACCAAACCCAGCCAAGAAAACTCTTGCTGGCATTTTCTTCAAACAGTAGCTCTTCCTCCACCTCTTTGGGAGGGCCTAGAATCCCCTGGGAGGGATTATGTAGATTAGGTTAGCCTCTGCATTCATCTGTGAAGGATCACGTTGATTAGGTTAGTTAAGGTAGGAAGATCCCCCTGAGCTGTGGGTGGCACCACTCCTTGGGCTGGGGTTCAGGACTGTCTAAAAGGAGGGAGCTGGCTGAGCACCAGCCCTCATTGCCCTCTGCATCCTCGTTGGGGACTGAATGTGACCAGCTGCCTCAAGCTCCCGCCACCTTCCCCGCCATGAGGCACTGTGACCCTGAACTTTGAGCTGAACTAAAACCTTCCTCTATTGAATATATATATATATATATATATATATATATATATATATATATATATATATATATGGTCAGGTATTTTGTATCAGCAACTCCTCTTCTTCCAGTGGAAAAGAATTCAAACAACTGGGGTGGAACCAAGTTCTCAACATTCCAGAAAATTATTTTAGGGAAGGTTTTATGCACAGGCAAAAGATCAGAATATTCAAACAACAAAGGGAAATGAAGTGGAGGACTGAGACAACTTCACTTCAAAGCTTATGGTAGGGACTGGGTTTGATTCTCCAGTACCTACATAAAGCCAGATACACAAAGTGGCATATGCATCTGGAGTTCACTTACAGTGGCTGGATGCCCTGCTGTGCCCATTCTCTTTCTCTACTTACAAGTAACTAAATAAAAATCTCCCAAAAAACCTAAAGTAACTGAGACAATGTGGTGCTGGCAAAGAAGAGACAGTGAGATCAAAGGAGCAGGAGAGACATCTTTGATTTTTTTTTTTGAGGTAGGGTCTCACTCTAGCCCAGGCTGACCTGGAATTCACTATGTAGTCTCAGGGTGGCCTCGAACGCACAGCGATCCTCCTACCTCTGCCTCCCGAGTGCTGGGATTAAAGGTTTGCGCCATG
Organism: Jaculus jaculus; assembly: GCF_020740685.1. Lineage (NCBI taxonomy): Eukaryota > Metazoa > Chordata > Mammalia > Rodentia > Dipodidae > Jaculus > Jaculus jaculus. Next base: position 8,552,780 of record NC_059102.1, on the reverse strand, counting down.
AAGAGACATCTTTGAAATAGAAGCATGCAGATATTGCCCAGTGATCATTGACATCCGAACAAAGGCAATACAATGGAAGAATAAGGATCTTTCTAACAAATGGTGTTGGAACAACTGAATAGAAGATAGATAGATGATCTTTATAGTGTGATGAACAGAACCACTTAATTAACTGTCAGGGGAGGAAACGTCAGATGAGAAGCCAGAAGAGCAGGGCTACCTCAAGAAGTGAGGCCCTTCCTTCTGAAATCCTGCCGTAAGAACTTCTGCCTGCACAGGGAAGGTCAGCCCAGCCCGGAAGGTTCCTGGCATGCAGGATTTCTGCAGAATTTTCTGCCTCTGCTGCCCTTTCTTTATAGTGCTCAGGGGTGATGCAAAACAATCATGATGTGTCAAGGCTTATTATAGGCAACCAGTGGCTTCTGTTGCAAGCAAATAGGAGTGCAAAATAAATACTCATTGGCTTTGTCCAGGCTTATCTAAACAGGCTTGTTAATGGTTGCTTTCGAAAAAAACCATAACTCACTTCTCTGAGTAAAGGAAAATCAATAATAATATTAGGTTTATGTGAAGGTCAGCGAGCCCTGCACTCAGTGTCTCTGATGCACAGGTTTTGCAGGAAGCCATGAGGGGGCATCTCTTCTGACAACCCAGCATGGGAAATGTCGTGACTGAGATTCTTGGACTTAATAAAAGATTTATAGGGGAGATTCTGCAAGTAATATCTTGTTAAAATAACTTCTGTGCTAATCTCAAGTGACAAGTGACGGCTCCAACTTGTTCCTGCTGCTCTTGGGCCTTCTCTTTTTCATTAGCTCTGCCCTCCCAACTTGAAATACAAGGGGGCCGCCATTGTTTGGGTCCATTATCTGTGATATGAGTGTCTCTTTGCTGTGTTTGGATCTGTGTTTTCTCTCCCTGAATGACAAATGAGGTAAATGTCACCGTCTGATGGTAATGGGTGGCATTTAAATGCACCCGGAATGTCGCATTGCTTAAAAGTCAAGACCCTTGTAAGCAATATTAAGTGCTACGCTAGGCTATTAGACAGCAAGTGCCGAAGACTCTCTCAAATAAATTAATAAAATATATTTAAAAACATTTGAAAAAATAAAAAGGGGCCGGAGAGATGGCTTAGCCATTAAGGTGTTTGCCTGCAAAGCCAAAGGATCCCAGTTTGATTCTCCAGGACCCACGTAAGCCAGATGCACAAGGGGGCACATGCATCTGGAGTTCGTTTGCAATGGCCCATTCTCTTTCTTTTTGTTTTAATGTTTTTAAATATATTTTATTAATTTATTTGAAAGAGAGAGAAAGAGGCAGAGAGAGAGAGAGAGAGAGAATGGGCATGCCAGGGCCTCCAGCTATTGCAAACAAACTCCAGATGCATAATCCACCTTGTGCATCGGGCGTATGTGGATCCTAGGAAATTGAATCTGGGTCCTTTGGCTTTGCAAGCAAGTGCCTTAACCACTAAGCAATCTCTCCAGCCCAAATAAATGTAAGTTTAAAAAGTTTGTTACTTCACAAAAATAAAGAGCAGTTTGACAACCTTGGAAAAAAAATAGAAACAATTCCAATAGCTATCAAATGAAGAACAGAGGACTAGAGAGATGACTTAGTGGCTAAGGCACTTGCCTGCACAGTCAAAGGACCCAGGTTCAGTTTCCAGGACTCACATAAGCCAGATGCACCAGGTGGCACACATGTCTGGAGTTCGTTTGCAGCAGCTGAAGGCCCTGGCATGACCATTCTCTCTGTTTATCTGCCTAGTTCTTTCTCTCTGTCTCTCTCAAATAGACAGAAAAATACTTAAAATGAAGAGTAGAAAATAAAGGCAATGTGTCCATACAAAAATAGTATTCACTAGTGAGAACAATGAAGTGTGGGCACAAGTTTCAATATGTAGAACTTTGAAGACATCATGCTCACAGCAGACCACACACTGAGGGCTGGAGAGATGGCTTAGCAGTTAAAGTGCTTGTCTATGAAGACTAAGGACCCAGGTTTGATTCCCCAGTACCCACGTATACCAGATGTACAAGGTGGTACATGCATCTGGAGTTGGTTTGGAATGGCCAGAGGCCCTGGTAAGCCCATTCTCTATCTGCCTCTCTCTCAAATAAATAAAAATAAAATATATTTTTTTAAAAAGGCGGGCTGGAGAAATGGCTTAGTGGCTTAGCGCTTGCCTGTGAAGCCTAAGGACCCCGGTTCAAGGCTCTATTCCCCAGGACCTACATTAGCCAGATGCACAAGGGGGTGCAGGCTTCTGGAGTTTGTTTGCAGTGGCTAGAGGCCCTGGCGTGCCCATTTTCTCTCTCCCTCTCTCTATCTACCTCTTTCTCTCTCTGTCTGTGGCTCTCAAATACATAAATAAAAATAAACGAAAAAAAAAAGTTAAAAAAAGATCACATACTGTCATTACATCCATGTGAAACGCCCAGAAGAAGGAAATCTACAGCGGCAGACAGCATGCTGCTGGAGCTGGAGTGGGCCGGGAGGGAGGGAACGGCACAGAGAAGTGCTTTACACTGCTTTTCTGTGAGGCTGTGCAGCTCGATAAGATTGTTTTGTGTTTTTTTTTTTTTTACTGACAATTTAATTTTTTTGTTTATTTTTATTTATTTGAGAGCAACAGACAGAGAGACAAAGAGGCAGAGAAACAGAGAGAATGGGCACACCAGGGCCTCCAGCCACTGTAAACGAACTCCAGACACGTGCGCCACCTTGTGCATCTGGCTAACGTGGGTCCTGGGGAACCAGGGTCCTTAGGCTTCACAGGCAAGCGCTTAACCGCTAAGCCATCTCTCCAGCCCTAATTTATTTTTAAATTAAGTAGAAACTTTGTATGGACAAATTATATGTTGGTACCATTCTCCTTCTCCCTGCCCCCATTCCACCCAGGGCCCTCCTTCATGGGATTACCAGTATTCACCTTGTGGTTATAGGTTATGAGCTGTGAGATTGGCAGTTCTATTGATGATTTTTACACATGTATGTCACATATTTTGATCATAATCCCCACCTGTTAACCTTTTCTGGCCCCCTTTCTCCAGCCTCTTTCCTCTGACCCCCTTCTTACCATTAGTACCTTATTTACTTTAACACTTTTTAAATTTTTTTTCTTTTTGCCTTCCTCCATCATCCATGATGGAGTGTGCAGGTAACAATAGCCACGAACGCAGCAGTCACTTCATGTCTGGAAGACGTCATCCCAAGCACATCCTCTGGCTCTTCCGGTTCTTCCCACCACCTCCCGCAACATTCCCTGAGCCCTGATATAGATGGCTCTTAGCACTAAGCACCTGACAGTCACTTATTCTTAGCACTTTGATGGCATTTCAATCTCCCCAGCAGTTAGTGCCAACTACAAAAGTCCCAAGCTGGGAGTGGCGAGGACACTCTTCCATTGGAACTTCTCTGAGGTTCTTTTCACAGTTGGGTTAGGGTAATGGATTTTTGTTAAGCATACCCATCATTATGTCAAATGCGAGTGGTTTAAAATTCTTTATCAAATACAGAAGTTGTCAAACCGGGTGTTAAAAACCAAACCCCGTTAAATACAATGTATACCTTTTCAATGGTGATAGGAAATAGTTGAAAATAATGAGTTGGTGAAATAATATTAAACAAATGCAACAATTTAAACAAATTAGATGGAAAACAAACTAAAAGAGTTTGCTGGTGAGATAGCTCGGCAGGAAGGAGCACTTGCTGCGCAAGCCCAAGGGCTGAAATTTGACCCTCAGCGCCTGGATGAAGAGCCAGGCATGTCTGTAACCCAAGCACGGACGACGGGGGGCGGGGGTGGGGGGGAGACAGGAGGGTCACTGGGGCTCCCTGGTCAGCCAGTCTAACTGGAAAACAGGATACTCCAGATTCAGCGAGATTCTGTCTCAGAGAAATGAGGTAGAGGAATGATAGTGAAGGACACATGATGTCTTCCTCTGGGCTCTGCATGTGTGTGCATACATCTGCAACATGCATGCAGAACACATACACATCACATGCTATACACACAAACCAAAAATAAAAATTGCACAGATAAAGCACACAACAATAAAAGCACAATTGTAACTAACTTTATAACCATAAAATGCATGTGTACCAAAGGACTCAGTAGTGTATCTAAACAGAAATGATTGTTTTTTACTTTTTATTTTTATTTTATTTATTTGGGGGAGAGAGAGAGAGAGAGAGAGAGAGAGAGAGAGAGAGAGAGAGAGAGAGAGAGAGAGAGAAAGAGAGGAGACAAAGAGAGGGGGAGAGAGAGAATGGGCACACCAGGGCCTCCAACTGCTGCAAATGAATTCCAGATGCATGTGCCACCTTGTGCATCTGGCTTACATGGTTCCTGGGAATTGAACCTAGGTCTTTTGGCTTTGCAGGAAAGTGCCTTAACTGCTAAGCCATCTATCCATTCACATAAATGGTAAAATGCATCATATCAGAAAATTGAAACATATTTGTTTCAGAATTAGAAACATCTAGTAGATAAATATAAGCAAGGACATCGAAGAACTGTTGTAGTCAGGTTCACGTTACTGCAGAAAAATCCTGACCAAGTGCAGTTTCTGGGAAAAATAAAGGTTTATTTTGGCTTATATACTTGAGGGGATGCTCCATGATGGTAAGGGAAAATGATGACATGAGCAGAGGGTGGACATCACCTCTTGACCAACATCAAATGGACCATAACAACAGGAGAGTGTGCCAAACACTAGCAATTGGAAGCTGGCTATAACACCCATAAGCCCACCCCCAACAATACACTGCCTCCAGGAGGCATTAATTCTCAAATCTCCATCAGCTGGGAACCTAGCATTCAGAATATCTAAGTTTATGGGGGACACCTGAATTAAACCACCACATTCTGCATGTGGCCCCCGTAAAGTGATAACCATTCATGATGTAAAATGCAATGCATTCATTCAACTTTAAAAGTCCCCATAGTTTTTAATAAATCCTAATGATATTCAAATATTTCCATAGTCCAAGATCTTTTAACTGAGCTGTAACACAAACAAAACAAAACATAATGGCACAAACTAAACATTCAAAGGGATGAGATATGTTTTGCCCAATTCCCACTGAATATTTGTAAAAATTGATAGACTCTAAGTTGGGCCCAAAGGAAATAATGTTCTTCAATATATAAAACTTAGAAATGAGGAACAAACAATAAAAGGGTCATAAAAGAATTATTTTAACCTTTTTAATTGGTAACTTCCATAATCATAGACAATAACCCATGATAATTCCCTCCCCTCCCTCACTTTCCCCTTCCAATCCACTCACTATTATATTCCCTTCATCCTCTCAATTACTTTCTCTCTCTCTTTTTCTTTTTTGTTTTTTTAAGGTAGGGTCTTGCTCTAGCCCAGGCTGACCTGAAATTCACTATGTAGTCTCAGGGTGGCCTTGAACTCATGGCGATCCTCCTACCTCTGCCTCCCGAGTGCTGGGATTAAAGGCGTGCGCCACCACGCCCGGCTAATTTCTCTTTTATTTTGATGTCTTCATCTTTTCCTCCTGTTATGAAGGTCTTGTGTCTGGAAAATTGCACGGTAGTTGTCCCACCCTTCCTTTGGCTCTTACATTCTTTCTGCCACTTCTTCCACAATGGATTCTGAGCCTTGGAAGGTGTGATAGAGACATTACAGTGATGAACACTTCTCCGTCACTTCTTCTCAGCACTAAGGTGCCTTTTGAGTCATCCAGAATTAAAAAAATATGTTTTTTATTTATTTGTTTGCAAGGAGATAGAGATAGATAGATAGATAGATAGATAGAGAGAGAGAGAGAGAGAGAGAGAGAGACTGAGAGAGACTGGGGAATTGAATCTGGGTTGTTAGACTATGCAGGCAAGTGCCTTAACCACTGAGCAATCTCTCCAGCCCATAAGAATTTTAAATAAAATAAAATGAAAAAAATTCAAAGGGGCCTGAAGAAATTGCTCAGTGGTTAAGGTGCTTGCCTCCAAACCCCAGTGACTTGAATTTTATCCCCCAGTACCCACATAAAACCAGATGCACAAAGTGGCACATGTGTCTAGAGTTTGTGTGCAGTGGCTAGAGGTCCTGGTATGTCCATTCTCTGTCTCTTTTCTCTCTCTGCTTTCAAATAAAATAAAATAAAAATAAAAAGGAATATGAACATCTAAGAAATTAAGAGATATACTCTTAATTAACTGTTGAAGGAAAGCAAAATCAAAGAAAAATTACATAATAATCACAGTGCACCAAAAAAGAGAACATTCCATACCAAAATTGACCTGGATATGGAATGGTAATTGCTGGAGGTTGGGGTGGGGAGGAGACCTAGGGGAGAGTGGATAATGAGAGACTGGAAACAGGATCAAAACACAGATAGAGAAAATGAGTTTTGGTGTTCCACAGTACAGGGGACTGACTGGTCACACTAAGCTACTGGGGATGTCTCATGAAGATTTACGAGAGGTCTTGAACATCAAAGGCTCTGCCCAGGAGGAAGTGACAGGGAGAGACAGATGCTAATCCCCTGGTCTGACCAGCGCACATAGTGACGTGGTGTACGTGTGTGCTAGTTCCCTTCTCATCACTGTGACCACATATCTGACCAGAAGTGGCTTTGGGAAGAAGGGTCCTTTTTGGCTTCCAGTTTGAGGCTCAGTCCATCATATCAGGGAAGACGTGGTGGCAGGTGCTTGAAGCAGCCGATCAAATTGTATTCACAATCAGGAAGCAGAGAATGGTCAATGCTCATGCTCAGTCAGCTCACTCCTATTTCACTCACTGTAGAAACCCAGCCTGTGGGATGGCATTGCCCACCTTTAAGTTGGTTCTCCCACTTCAAAAAGCCTCATTAAAACAAAAATCCCAGCTGGGTGTGGTGGCGCACGCTTTTAATCCCAGCACTTGGGAGGCAGAGGTAGGAGGATTGCTGTCAGCTCGAGGCCAGGTCAACCTGGGCTGGAGTAAGACCCTACCTCAAAACAAACAAACAAACAAACAAACGAACAAACAAACAAACAAAATATCCCTCACAGACATGGCCAGAGATTTGTTGTCATGGTGACTGTAACTCCCCTAAAGTTGACAGGATGAACCATCAGGGCGTGAACTAAAGCAACCCACAGAGCCTTATTCAAAAGTACAGCTAGGCGTGCTAGTAAAAGAAACACCTATGGTTCACAGAGAATTCTATGCAAAGAACGTTTTAGAGCCTTAAATACTTTATTTATTAGGTTAAAAAAATGTATTAACTATTAATCTTCATAAAGTAGAAGACAAAAATATACCCCAAATTAAAAAGTTAACGATGATAAAAATTTACAATTAATGGGATTGAAAACAATAATCAGTACTAAAAGTGGATGCCAAGTGTCCACTGTAAATACCAGTGAAACAGACACATTTCATGCAGCTGTAATCCATGACCCAATGGAGCAGCGTGGGAGAGTAGGAAGGAAAGTGCAGCTTCAGATAATGGAATTTTAAATATGATAAGAAGCGCTAGATGCGCCGGAAGGAGAATGGGTCCAGCTGGGATCCGAGGCCTGGAGCTCAGGGCAAAGAGTGCCCTGGAGGGGGTTCTCAAGGTGCACATCGCCTCCTGCAGGACAGACTCGTGGGCACAGTCACAGCTGGCCCCTTCCCCGAGCCGCTCTGCTTCCGGTCATAAAGAAAACAGGCAGATGGGAACATCACTGGGTAGAGAATTTAGTGCCACAGTGAGTAAAGCTCGCTCTAGGTGACCTAAAGAGAGCGATAGGGTGACTTGGTGAGTGTGGCTGGTTCCTTATCTGAAACAAAACCCCCAAACAGTATTGAGGGACATCAACAGTCCCTTAAAGGGGCAAGAGCACCCTTAGGTCTATGTGATGGCTCATAAAAGGTCCCTGCCTGTCCGTTAACACACACAAGGAAAGAGATCTTGTAGTAAAATACCAATACCAAAATACCAACATGTACCAGACTGGCCAAAGAAATGAAGACTTGAAAGGAAATCACTACAGAGATCGGAAGATTGTTTAAGGATTCAATATTGAAAGATAAGACCAGTTGGCTGAGTTCCCTTTGCTATAGAAGAAGAAACAGTCCCAGTGTTATTTAATCCAAGCTCTGGAATAAGACAAATAACTTTGTTGCCTAAATCTTATGTAAAAAACAAAGATAATTAAAAAGGCATACACAAACTTTGCATTAGGAAAAATACAGTTACACAAATGTTAGCAAACAAAATGCCCAGTTATAATAACACATCTTTATGTCCATGCACAGGGCACTCCATTGTATCACAAGGTAAAAGAGCAAAACCATATAATCATATCAGTAGATTTTTAAAAATTTACTTGGTAAAAGCCAGCAGTTTTTATTTTTATTTATTTATTTGCAAGGAGAGAGAGAGATAGAGAGAGAGAGAGAGAAGAGAGAAAGAGAGATAATGGGTGCGCCAGGGCCTCCAGCCACTGCAAATGAAATCCAGATGCATGTGCCATCTTGTGCATCTGGCTTTTTGTGGATACTGGAGATTCAAACCTGGGTCCTTAGCATGCAAGTGCCTGAGCCACTAAGCCATCTCCCCAGCTCAGTGCTTTTAAGTAAAATGTTTGTTTTCAAAGTATACTATGTCATCAAAATACTAGGTATGGTGACACACGCCTTTAATCCCAGCACTTGAGAGGCAGAGGTAGGAGTATCTTTGTGTGTTTGAGGCCTGAGACTACAGAGTGAATTCCAGGTCAGCCTGGGCTAGAGTGAGACTCTACCTTTAAAAAAAAAAATCAACTTCCAGTTAAGATGGTGGCGTAGGTACCACGCCAAAGCAGCCTAGGGGGGAAAAAGACCAAAAAAACTCAGCAAAATACACACTTTTATGAAAAAGTGAGGTGTATGGGAAATTGAAGCAGCAGCAGAGAAGTAGGAGAGATCCAGAGCATCCAGAGCCTGCACAGGCCGGCAAAAGCGGCCCCGGCAGCTCGGCCAACCGCGGCGGCGGGGCGCACCAGAAAGCCGCCAGACTTGGCTCCAGCTGCAGGAAAAGCCAGGTGCGGGAGCATCCACTCACACCGCGCTCTCTACAACTCGGGAAACGTGAGGGGAGAGCGGCAGCGAGCAGCGGAGGAGCAGACCGCGAGGTAGAAGAACACGTGGAGCATCGAGAGAACCAGAGCAGCCGCGGCTCCCTCCCCTCCCCCACCGCCTGTGCCCAGCTCCGGCGAACAGAGCAGCGGCCCGGGACCCGGCCACGCCAACTTGAGCCGACAGCGGGACCCAAGCAGGAGCAGAGTCTGGCAGCAACATAAGCGTGGTAACAGCATTAACTTAATCCAAGATGCAAAAGTATATACATTATAACACAAGAAACACGAAAAAGCAAGACAATGTAAATCCACCTAACAGTATTAATGCATCAGAAATGACCTCCAGTGGGAACGAGTTACAGGAAATGCCTGAGAAAGATTTCAAAAGAATGATTGTAAATATGTTCAAAGAAGTCAGAGAACAAATCAAAGGAGTCAAAGAGGAACTTAAAGAGGAAATCAAAGGAATCAAAGAAGATGCAGGACACCAATTTCATGAAATAAAGAAGGCAATACAAGACATAAATAAGGAAATAGAAATAATAAAGAAAAACCAGTCAGAATTACTAGCAATGAAGAACACAGAAAATGAAATAAAAAACTGTAGAAAATCTCACCAGTAGAATGGATGAAGGAGAGGACAGAATATCTAAGCTAGAAGACCAGGTGGCAGATATAATACAGGCCAACAAAGAGAAAGACAAACTTATACAAAAGTATGAGTGGAATTTCAAGATATTCGGGACACTATGAAAAGATCAAATATAAGAATTCAGGGCATAGTAGAAGGAGAAGAATTCCACTCCAAAGGCATAGTAGGCATCTTCAACAAAATCATAGAAGAAAATTTCCCCCATATTGGGAAAGAGGTGCCAATGCAGGTACAGAAAACCTTTAGAACCCCAGCCAGACAAAACCTGGAAAGAACCTCTCCTAGCCATATTGTAATCAAACTTCCAAACACACACACCAAGGAAAAAATATTGAAAGCAGTTAGAGAGAAAAATCAAGTTACCTACAAAAGCAAGCCCTTCAGGATTACAATAGATTATTCAGCACAAACTTTAAAAGCCAGAAGGGCTTGGAGTGATATATTCCAAATTCTGAAAGATAACAACTGTCAACCAAGGTTACTTTATCCTGCAAAGCTATCCATTCAAATAGATGGAGAAATAAGGACATTCCATGACAAAAGCAGGTTAAAGGAGTATTTGAAGACAAAACCAGCTCTACAGAAAATATTTGATAGAATCCTCCATACTGAAGAAAAGGAAAAGCCCACATATAAGGAACCTAGAAAAAACAAGCAATACTCAAATACTAGTTAACACAAGAGAGCAAAGGTAGAACTGGAACCACAAAAAAAAAAAAAAAAGGCAAACATAAATACACACCTTTCAATAATATCTCTTAATATCAACGGCCTCAATGCCCCAACCCCAACTAAAAGACATAGGTCTGCAGACTGGGTTAAAAAGCAAGATCCTACAATTTGTTGTCTCCAAGAAACTCACCTTTCTACAAAGGATAGACATTATCTTAGGGTGAAAGGTTGGAAAACGGCGTTTCAAGCAAATGGGCCTAGAAAACAAGCAGGGGTTGCTATCCTAACATCTGACAAGGTAGACTTCAGTCCAATGTTAGTCAAGAAAGATAAGGAAGGTCACTTTATCTTGATTAAGGGCACACTCCAACAGGAGGACATTACAGTCCTAAACATATATGCACCTAACATGAGGACTCCCAAATTCATCAAACAAACACTATTAGAACTATTAGAACTAAGGTCACAGATAACACCAAACACAGTGGTGGTGGGTGACTTTAACACCCCACTCTCATCAATTGACAGGTCATCCCAGGAAAAAATAAACAAAGAGGCATCTGAACTAAATGAGGTCATAGAAGGAATGGACCTAACAGATATATACAGGACATTTCATCCAAAGGCTTCAGAATATACATTCTTTTCAGCAGCACATGGAACATTCTCTAAAAGAGACCATATATTAGGACACAAAGCAAATCTTAACAAATTCAGGAAAATTGAAATAATTCCTTGCCTTCTATCTAACCACATTGGAATTAAACTGCAAATCAGTAGCAAGAAAGGCTATAGAGCATACATAAAATCATGGAAACTAAACAATACACTACTAAATGATGAATGGGTCAATGAAGAACTCAAGAAGTAAATTAAAATATTTATAGAGTCAAACGATAATGAGAACACAACATACCAAAATCTCTGGGACACAATAAAGGCAGTTCTAAGAGGTAAAATTTTAGCAAGCCTCAGAGGCCCCCAACACCTCAGCACTGAAGCAGACCAAAAATGAACCCAACATGGCTCAGGGAAATCTTGCGGAAGAGGGGGCGGAAAGAATGTCAGAGTTACATGTTGGGTCATAATTTGCAGAGACATTTATCATACTAATAACTGGGGGCTAACTCCACAATGCACAACCCATTTTCATTAACAAGGAGGGTCTAATGGGAGGGGGTAGATCACAGATGAGCCTAAATAATGGTACCAAACTGCCTGTATTCACTGAAATGAAAACTAATAAATTAAATTTTAAAAAAAAAAGAATATTTTTAAGAAAAAAAAAAGTGTCTATATTAAGAAATTAAAAGGTCACAAGTAAACGACCTAATGCTTCACCTTAAAGCCTTGGAAAAAGAAGAACAAGGCAAACCAAAAATCAGTAGACGGGAAGAAATAATAAAGATTAGGGCAGAAATTAATGAAATAGAAACAAAAAAACAATCCAAAAAATTAATGAAACAAAGAGTTGGTTCTTTGAAAGGATAAACAAGATTGATAAACCCTTAGCATATCTGACCAAAAGAAAGAGAGAAGAGACACAAATTAATAAAATCAGAGATGAAAAAGGTAACATCACAACAGATTCCAGAGAAATTTAAAAAATCATAGGGACATAGTATAAAAGCATATACTCCACAAAGTATGAAAATCTGAAAGAAATGGATGATTTCCTTGATTTATATGACCTACCTAAATTAAATCAAGATGAGATTAATCACTTAAATAAACCTATAACATACATGGAGATCCGAACAGTTATCAATAATCTCCCAACTTAAAAAAGCCCAGGCCCAGATGGATTCATTGTTGAATTTTACCAGACCTTCAAGGAAGAGCTAACACCATTGCTTCTTAAGCTTTTCCAGGAAATAGAAAAAGAAGGAATTCTACCAAACTCCTTCTATGAAGCCAGCATCACCCTGATACCAAAACCAGGCAAAGATAGAACAAAATATGAAAATTACAGACCAATCTCCCTCATGAACATAGATGCAAAAATACTCAACAAAATATTGGCAAACAGAATACAAGAGTATATCAAAAAGATCATTCACCCTGACCAAGTAGGCTTTATCCCAGAGATGCAGGGATGGTTCAACATACACAAATCTATAAATGTAATACATTATATAAATGGGTTGAAGGACAAAAATCACATGAGCATCTCATTAAACACAGAGAAAGCATTTGACAAAATCCAACATCCTTTCATGATAAAAGTCCTACAGAGACTGGAAATAGAAGGAACATATCTCAGTATAATAAAAGCTATTTATGACAAGCCTACAGCCAACATATTACTAAATGGGGAAAAACTGGAAGCTTTTCCACTAAAATCAGGAACAAGACAAGGGTGTCCACTGTCCCCACTTTTATTTAATATAGTTTTGGAAGTCTTAGCCATAGCAATAAGGCAAGAGACACACATAAAAGGGATACAAATTGGAAAGGAAGAAATCAAGTTATCATTATTTGCAGATGACATGATTCTACACATAAAGGACCCTAAAGATTCTACTAGCAAACTGTTAGAGCTGATCAAAACCTACAGCCATGTAGCAGGATACAAAATAAACACACAGAAATCAGTAGCCTTCATATATGCTAACAACAAACACACAGAGGATGAAATCAGAGAATCACTCCCATTCACAATTGCATCAAAAAAAAAAAATAATAAAGTACCTTGGAATAAACCTAACCAAGGAAGTAAAGAATCTCTACAATGAAAACTTTAAAACACTCAAGTGAGAAATTGCAGAAGACACTAGAAAGTGGAGAAACATCCCTTGTTCCTGGATGGGAAGAATCAATATTGTGAAAATGGCAATCTTACCTAAAGCAATCTGCACATTTAATGCAATCCCTATCAAAATTCCAAAGACATTCTTCATGGAAATAGAAAAAACAATCCAAAAATTCATTTGGAATCACAAAAAACCTCGAATATGTAAAATAATACTGAGCATCAAAAATAAGGCTGGTGGTATCACCATACCTGACTTTAACCTATATTACAGAGCCATAGTAAGAAAACAGCGTGGTACTGGCACAAAAACAGACATGTAGATCAATGGAACAGATTAGAGGACCCAGATGTAAGTCCAGGTAGCTATAGCTACCTGATATTCAATAAAAATGCCAAAAATACTCATTGGAGAAAAGACAGTCTCTTCAGCAAATGGTGTTGGGAAAACTGGATATATATCTGCAGAAGGATGAAAATAGATTCTTCTCTCACACCATGCACAAGAATTAAGTCCAAATGGATTAAAGACCTTAACATCAGACCTGAAACTCTGAAACTGCTAGAGGAAAAAGTAGGGGAAACCCTTCAACATATTGGTCTTGGCAAAGACTTTCTGAGTACAACCCCAATTGCTCAGGCAATAAAACCACAGATTAATCACTGGGACCTCATGAAATTACAAAGATTTTGCACTGCAAAGGACACAGTGAAAAAAGCAAAGAGGCAACCTACAGAATGGGAAAAAATCTTTGCCAGCTATATATCTGATAGTGGATTAATATCTAGGATATACAAAGAACTCAAAAAGTTAAATAATAAGGAATCAAACAAGCCAATCAAAAAATGGGCTATGGAGCTAAACAGAGCATTCTCAAAGGAAGAAATACAAATGGCATATAAGCATCTAAAAAAGTGTTCTACATCACTAGTTATCAGAGAAATGCAGATTAAAACTACATTGAGATTCCATCTCACTCCTGTCAGATTGGCCACCATCATGAAAACAAATGATCATAAATGTTGGCGGGGATGTGGAAAAAGAGGATCCCTTCTACACTTCTGGTGGGAATGCAATCTGGTCTAGCCATTGTGGAAATCAGTGTGGAGGTTCCTAAAACAGCTAAAGATTGATCTACCATATGACCCAGCTATAGCATTCCTAGGCATATATCCTAAGGACTCATTTCCTTAGAAGTATGTGCTCAACCATGTTTATTGCTGCTCAATTTATAATAGCTGGGAAATGGAACCAGCTTAGATGTCCCTCAACTGATGAGTGGATAATGAAGATGTGGCACATTTATACAATGGAGTTCTACTCAATGGTAACAAAAAATGAAGTTATGAAATTTGCAGAAAAATGGATGGATCTGGAAAGGATTATACTAAGTGAAGTAACCCAGGCCCAGAAAGCCAAGCGCCACATGTTCTCCCTCATATGTGGATCCTAGCTACAGATGATTGGGCTTCTGCGTGAGAAGGAAAATACTTAGTAGCAGAGACCAGTAAGTTATAAAGGAGATATAAAGGGAAGAGAAAAGAAGGGAGGAGGGTACTTAATAGGTTGGTATTGTATATATTTAAGTACAATGATTGAGATGGGGAGGTAATATGATGGAGAATGGAATTTCAAAGGGGAAAGTGCGGGGGTCAGGGAGGGTATTACCATGGGATATTTTTTATAATCATGGAAAATGTTAATAAAAATTGTGAAAAGAAAAAATAGAAGTGGTATTTTCCTTTAAAAAAATCAAATAAATAGATTTTTTTTTTTTTTTTTTGAGGTTGGTTCTCATTCTAGCCCAGGTTGACCTGGAATTCACTATGGAGTCATAGGGTAGCCTTGAACTCATGGCAATCCTCTACCTCACCTCTGGAGTGCTGGGATTAAAGGTGTGCGCCACCACGCCCAGTGATAATTTTTTTTTAAAGTACTGTACTTAAAGAAATTTTAGGAAGGCAAATGATTTAAGATAAATAGAGCAACATAACTTTTCTGGACTAGTAGTAAGTACCTAGAAATAAAATGGGAAGAATATATAATTGACAAGAATGGCAAAATCCATGAAAATCTCACAAATTTATTTATTTTATTTAAAATTTATTCCCAATATGATAGCCACCTATGGCAACTGACCTTTAAAAAAACTCTGAAAATGTTTTGTTTTATTTATTCATTTAAAAGAGATAGAAGGGGCTGGAGAGATGGCTTAGCAGTTAAGCGCTTGCCTGTGAAGCCTAAGGACCCCGGTTCGAGGCTCGGTTCCCCAGGTCCCACGTTAGCCAGATGCACAAGGGGGCGCACACGTCTGGAGTTCGTTTACAGAGGCTGGAAGCCCTGGTGTGCCCATTCTCTCTCTCTCCCTCTACCTGTCTTTCTCTCTGTGTCTGTCGCTCTCAAATAAATAAATAAAAAATTAAAAAAAAAAAGAGATAGAAGGCTGGATGTGGTGGTGCACACCTTTAGTCCCAGTGCTTGGGAGGTAGAGGTAGAAGGATCATCATGAGTTATGAGTTCAAGGCCACCCTGAGAATCCATAGTGAATTCCAGCTCAGCCTGGGCTAGAGTGAAACCCTAACCTCAACACCCCCCCGCAAAAAAGCTAAAAGCCACTTTGTACACCTGGCTTACATGGGTACAGGGAAATCGAACCTGTGTCCTTAGGCTTCACAGGCAAGTGCCTTAACCACTAAGCAATCTCTCCAGCCCTACAATAAGGGTTTTTGGGGGGAGGGTGTTCTCAAGGTAGGGTCTCACTCTAGCCCAGGCTGACCTGAATTCGCTATGTAATTTCAGAGTGGCCACGAATTTACTGCAAATCTTCCTACCTCTGTCTCCCAAGTGCTGGGATTAAAGACATGTGCCACCATGCTCAGCTTTAAACACCTTTTTTTTTTTGTTAAAAGTTTTTGAAATTATTTATTTTTATTTGAGAAAGAGAAAGAGGGAGGGAGGGAAAGAGAGAGAGAGATAGAGAAAGAAAGAATGGGCACATTAGGGCCTATAGCCACTGTAAATGAACTCCAGACACATGTACCACCTTGTGCATCTGGCTTACGTAGGTCCTGAGGAATCGAACCTGGGTCCTTTGGCTTTGCAGGAAAACACCTTAACTGCTAACCCATCTCTCCAGCCCTTAAAAACCATTTTATTGACAACTTCCATACATATATAAAATAGACCCTGATCATACTCCCCTCCCACCACCTTTGTTTCCCCTGTCTCCTGTCATTGAACCCTTCTTTTCTTTTTTTTAAAAAATTTTTTGTTGTTGTTGTTGTTCATTTTTTATTTATTTATTTGAGAGTGACAGACATAGAGAGAAAGACAGATAGAAGGAGAGAGAGAGAACGGGCGCACCAGGGCTTCCAGCCACTGCAAACGAACTCCAGACGCGTGCACCCCCTTGTGCATCTGGCTAACGTGGGACCTGGGGAACCGAGCCTCGAACCGGGGTCCTTAGGCTTCACAGGCAAGCGCTTAACCGCTAAGCCATCTCTCCAGCCCTGA
This sequence comes from Jaculus jaculus, assembly GCF_020740685.1. Classification (NCBI taxonomy): domain Eukaryota; kingdom Metazoa; phylum Chordata; class Mammalia; order Rodentia; family Dipodidae; genus Jaculus; species Jaculus jaculus. The sequence goes on along the minus strand of NC_059102.1, from coordinate 8,536,123 downwards.
ACCCTTCTTTTCAACTAGTCCCTTTTCTATTTTGACATCACTTTTTTTTTTTTTTAATCCTGATATTATGCAGGTCTTGTGTAGGTAGTGTTAGCCACTGTGAGGTCAGGAATGCAATTGTGTCTGGAAGACTGTATTGCAAAGCACACCTTCCCATCCTTTGACTCTTACGTTTTTTTTCTGCCACCTCTTTCACAGTGGCCCCTGAGCCATGAAGGGTGTAATAGAGATGTTTCAGTGTCAAGCACTCCACTGTCGCTTCTCAGCACTATGGTCACCACCATCTGAGAAGAAATTTTTGAGATGAGAAACTAATCCCAAATAAATTTTATAAAAGACTCCACCTAGAAGAACTATAAAATATTAGAGGACATTAAAGATTTGAGCAAAAGGAAAAGTGAAAGTATTTTTGGGTGCAAATAATTTATGTACATATCAATGCTATATAAATTACTAAGTAAACTTAATAGAAAACTAAGCACTTTTATTTATTATATAAAGTAATCCTGAAGTTTCTATAGAGGAATAAATTCTAGAGAGTAGTCAAGACCATATGAGAGAGAAGCTTAAAGGGGAAAACTTACCTTTCTTGTCTGAGACAAGAAAGTCAAGATGTCACGGTGAAATTAATAAGCCCCACAAAGTCCTAGTATAATTTGTATATGACCAGACAACTAGATCGTAGAACACAACAGTGGGGCTGAAATTAAACCCAGGAGAGAACTTCATAAATAACCAAAGTGTTGGTTTACATTGGTGGGAAAAGAGACCACTTAAATTTTGCTGGCACAATTTGTCATACATCTAGAAAGAAAAAAGAACTCCTGCTACATCTTACTCAAGAACAAATTACAGCTTGTTATAGAATTAAATACAATTAGCAAACTCCACGTGTAACTCAGGAATGGGAGACCTTGTTTCTGAACTGACTGTTTGGAAGCTTTCAAAGAAAACATAGACCGAGGTGAATCTATGACAATTAACCTGCTTTGTAAGTGAATGATATTTCACCAAAATCAAACAATGCATTTGAAAAAAGTATTTAATGGAGGTGAGAGAGGTTATCTCTATGTATTACCTACAAAAGCTCTTACATATTGACAATAAAGTTCTGAGAGGGGCACCCCAATGGGAAAAGTAAGGGTGAGAATAGGGAGTTCATGAAAGTGCAAATCAGAAAGGCCTGCCAACAAAGAAGAGGCTAGAACTTACCAGTGTAAAGGACTTGTTGATTAAAGTAACAATGAGCTATCACTTATATCTACAGCTGTTTAACATACTGCTAGCTTGTAAAAGGGGCCAATCTTGCAGATGAAAGCCTTTGGCAGAGCTGTCTTCCCAGGCCCTGGTCTTTATAAATGTACATGCAAACCCGAATATATGGAAATGTGCACATATGCAAATGTATATGCAAATATGTATATATGCAAATGTGTTTTAGGCATCTATGCACTGCTTCATGATGGATAGGCTTCCTGAGAAATGCGTTGGGAGGTGATTGTTTTTTTCTTTGGAAGCGTCATGCAGTGTACTTCCAGTCTGCCAATCAGTGCACATGGCCTCATGTGAAATCAAGTGAACCCAAGGTATACAAGGTTGCTGCTAGTGTAACATGACGTACAGTTTTACAGTAAGGCCTTTTTATTTTCATTTTTAAATTAAAATTTAATTAATTAATTTTTTTTAGTTGATACAGAGAGAGAGAGAGCACGAACGGGCGAGAGAGAGAATGGGCACACCAGGGCTTCTAGCCACCACAAATGAACTCCAGATGCTTGTGCCACTTTGTGCATTTGACTTACATAGGACCTGGGCTGGGCTTTGTAGGTAAGGGTCTTAATTGCTAAGCCATCTCTCCAGCCCTTCTTTTCTTCTTTTTTTTTAATTTTTTTTTTGTTGTTGTTCATTTTTTATTTATTTATTTGAGAGCGACAGGCATAGGGAGAAAGACAGATAGAGGGAGAGAGAGAGAATGGGCACGCCAGGGCTTCCAGCCACTGCAAACGAACTCCAGATGCGTGCGCCCCCTTGTGCATCTGGCTAATGTGGGACCTGGGGAACTGAGCCTCGAACCGGGGTTCTTAGGCTTCACAGGCAAGCGCTTAACCGCTAAGCCATCTCTCCAGCCCCCTTATTTTCATTTTTAAATATATATTTTTTATAAAGTTTTTGCAAGGAGAGAGAGAGAGAGAGAAAGAGAGAAAGAGAGAGAGGGAGAGAGAGAGAGTAGAATAGGCATGTCAGGGCCTCCAGTCATTGCCAATGAACTCTAGATGCATGTGCCACTTTGTGCATCTGCCTCTGTGTGGGCACTGGGGAATTGAAACTCTGTCCTTAGGCTTTGTAGGCCAGCTCCTTAACCACTGGATAATCTCTCCAGCCCCAATAGTAAGGTTTTCTTTTTTTTAAAATTTTTAAATTTTTTAAAAATTTTTTGTTTATTATTTATTTATTTGAGAGTGACAGACAGAGAGAGAAAGAGGCAGAGAGAGAGAATGGGCGCGCCAGGGCCTCCAGCCACTGCAAACGAACTCCAGACGTGTGCGCCCCCTTGTGCATCTGGCTAACGTGGGTCCTGGGGAATCGAGCCTTGAACCGGGGTCCTTAGGCTTCACAGGCAAGCGCTTAACCGCTAAGCCATCTCTCCAGCCCTCTTTTTTTTTTAATAAGTAGGAATGTACACTAAAGTAACAGTGAAAATACACTTATGCATAACCAGTAACAGTTGTTCATTATTATTATATATATATAATGTTATGTATTATGTATCTATAATATACTATTACATATTATTATTATCATGACCTGTACATAATCATATATGCCCTTCTTTTATATGATGGGCTGCAGGGAAGGTGCAGTTCACCAGCATGACCAACGTGTAGACCACATGTTGGGCTGTCATGTCATGCTGCCGTGCTTAGCACGGAACCCTCCCCTATAGGCTCATGAGTCTGATGCTTGATCTCAGCTGGTGGTGCAGCTGTGGAGCCTTTGGGACGCCAGGTCTGTCTGGCTGATGTGGACCATGAGCGGCAAGTCTTGAGGGTTATAGCCTGGCCCTGCTTCTGGCCTGCATGCTCTGCTTCCCGACTGACTGAGAAGCCAAGAGATGACTCACAAGGCCTCACCCTGAATGAAACCACCCCGGCTGCTCTGGATCTCCCGCCACGATGGACGGTCCTCTAAGCTGTGAGCCTGTCACTGAGGTTGCTTCTGACGGGTCCTCTGTTACAGCAACAAGAAGTGTAACTACAGCGCATGGCTTTGACATTCTTAGCTTCACTGTAACCTTATGAGGTCGCTGTTGCACGTGGGCCATTGTTGACTGAGCTGTCACGGTGCAGTGGATGACCATGTCTGTGTTCATGTTGGCATATGATTTCATGAGGGTGGAGAGTCAAAGATGGGCTTTTAAAAATGTTTTTGTTTATTTCTTTGAGAAAGAGAGAGAGAGAGAGGATGAGAGAGAGAGAGAGAGAGAGAGAGAGAGAGAGAGAGAGAGAGAGAGGACTAACCCTGTGCAGACTGGGCCGTCAGGGTGAAGAGTCAAGGCAGCGCGTGGGGAAGGAGGCTGCGCGGTCACGTTGTGACTGGCACAAAAGCAAACAAAGCGGATGAACAAGGCCGAGCCAAGGGGCTGGGGAGACGGCTGGGCAGGTGAGAGGGCTTACTGAGCAAGCATGAGGGCCTGAGTTCGAACCTCAGCACCTGCCTAAAACACTGGGCATATCGTGCATGCCTGTAACCCCAGGGAGAGGGGGAGGACAGGCAGGAGGATCACTGGGGCTCGCTGGGCAGCCAGTCTAACTGAAAAATGAGAGAGTGGGACACTGTGTCTCCAGGAAACAAGGCAGGAGCGGGACAGAGAAGGCCAACTGGCGTCTTCCTCTGGCCTCTGCACATGTGTCCTGGTCTTGTGCCTCAAACAAGAGCTTAGGGTGTGTGCATCTGCACACGCACCTGCATATACCACACCTGTGTGCAGACATGCCACACATGCCACACACACACTAAAAGCAAAACCAAACCAAAATCAAAGATCAGTCTTCCAGTCATGACTGCTGGTCTACAACAAATGACCAACTTACGGGTGAAATCTTGGCAAACAGCCCATTTCTAAACTTCCTAGACTTTTGTGTGTGTGGAGGGGAGGTGTCTATTTCTAGATGCAAACAAAATATCTACTGCAACAATTTTGATAAATCAGAGATGGTTTCAAAGAGACAGAGAGACCACATTTTACTTGTTGAGGCTTTGGGACACACAACCAGACAGATCCAGGATCCGACCTGCATTCCTGCCCAGGCACTATAGGAATTTAAAAGGATTCAGCCAGTTCTAGGAGCCATGCACCTTACACAGCAGTACACCTCCGCCCACACCTGCAACTCACAGGACCTATTTCCTGGCAAAGGTATTTTCTCTCCTGAGATACATTAATGTCAGCTGGTGAGCTATTAATAAAAGCCTTCACCAGGCCCCAGTCTACGTTAAGTAAAGCCCAATCCCCTGCTGGTTCTAGTGTGCCTTCAGGGCTGAGTCAGTTTATAAACACCTCACAGTTCACTTCAGCTGATGGGTGAGCATTACATCATACCTTTTTCTCAGGCTCTGGTGAGACTTTGAAGGACATCACTAAAAAAACAAATCAAAACATAACAACCCAGGGCTGGAGAGATAACTTAGCGGTTAAGTGCTTGCCTGTGAATACTAAGAATCCCAGACATGCTGGGCGTGGTGGCGCACGCCTTTAATCCCAGTACTCGGGAGGCAGAGGTAGGAGGATTGCCATGAGTTCAAGGCCACCCTGAGACTACATAGTGAATTCCAGGTCAGCCTGAGCCAGAGTGAGACCCTACCTCGAAAAACCAAAAAAAAAAAAAAAAAAAAAGAATCCCAAACATTTGAAGCTTGATTCCCCAGGACCCACGTAAGCAAGATGCACAAGGTGGCGCATACATATGGAGTTCATTTTCAGTGGCTGGAGGACATGGAGCGCCCATTCTCTCTCTCTGCCTCTTTCTCTGTCAAATAAATAAATAAAATAAACAAAACCCAACTCAACTCACCTAATAAAATTCTTCTGATGGCTTCAGCCATCACTAGAAGACCCTCAGTGAAATGGCTTTGCATTGAACCATGTGACTCGACGGGTACTGAAAACCGAGCACCTGGAGCTCTGGTCCAGTGGCAGCGGGCTTGCACCTGCCCATCTCACTCCAGCCCTGCAGATCCTGAGAATACGTTGCTCCTGTGAGCTGAGAATGTGCTAAGAACACCCACAGGTGCCTATGGGGCAGAGTGCAGAGGAACTCTGCTTGTTCCGAGTCCTGCTGGATGGAAGTGGTGAGAAGTACTGAGCCACCTTGTCTTTCTGCTCTGAACTGCTTCCCCAGAGTCAGGAAAACAGCCTCCTCGCCCAGCTTGCGTCCCGCATGGGCTCCTGGCACGCACTGATGTTGCCCTAGCATCTCATCTGGCTGGCATTCAAGCCTACCTCGATAGGATCCATGATTCTTTTTCCTTAACCGTAATCTTAACTGTAAATGGTGATATGGTAATATCTGGCCTCTCTAGACTACAGAGGCCCCAAACTTGCTAATCTGTCTTTTTTGGGTCTGGTTTAGATCACAGAGGCATAGTTTTGGAAATCTGTAGGCAGCGAACTCTGTTGCGTCTTCTTTCACTGCTTTCATCAGTTGGGTGCCTTTGGTTGGAAACAGCAGAAAATCCAAGCAGAAGGGAAGTTATCATCTCACGTGCGGGGGCTTCTGGAGGTAGACGGGTTCAAGGGTGGGATAATTAAGCATCTCAGATGCTACCTGGAGACCCAGGTGCTCAATCCCCTCTGACACAGTCTCGAGATGTTCTCTGATGCTGTGGGTAGGCACTTAGAGCCCAGCTTCTTGGGAAGTTGCAATGTTGTGAATGTGAGCAGGAGAGAAGAACCCCCCCCCCCTTTTTTTCTCCCATGTATTTCCTTCTATCATTAAGGAAAATGTTGCTCAGGCACCTTCTAGAACTTTCCCCTAAGATCAGCTTGGGTGTTAGCCTGCTCATTCTATTATTAAGGCAATTTACTAGTTTACTTTCAATAGTATTTGTACTTTTTAAGAACTTTTGGTCTTCTTTTCCTTCTTTTATCAGGTGGACCAGGTGTTTTGTTATGAGTTTAATCATCATTTGTATTTAAACATTTTTTTACAAGATAAAATAAAGATAAAAAGATAAAAAAAGATAAAATATGTAAAACAATACGATTTCACAAAATGAACCAATCTGCAGAACCAGCCAAAAGAGAAGTGAAGTCAGCAGCACTTCAAAGCCTTCTTTGTATTCCCTGGGCTCCAAAAGGAAGTCACTCTCCTGACTTTTAACCTGGCTTGGGATTTTATATGGCTAGAACCCTCAGCAGGCGTCTTTCTCTGTGTGTAGTGGATTTCATTCAATAGTGTGGTGGTGACATTCATTCTTGTTGTGGTAGGCCACAATCACACGCTTGCTCACCTTGTTTCTCAGTCCTATTGCGTTATGTCATAATTTGATCATTCTACCACCAATGTTGTTTCCTATTTGGGCTATTAAAACATTATTGCTGGGCTGGGGAGACGACTTAGTGAATAAAGAGCTCTCTGCTCAAGCGGGAACACCCAAATTGGATCTCCAGCCACACAGAAAAAGCTGGAAGCTGTGGTGGGCTTCTGTAAGCCCAGCACGCTGGCACTGGCGCTGACGCAGGGCGGGAGGTGGAGGTGGGGGTTTCCTGGGCACACGGTGGGCACAGCAAAGGACGGCAGAGTAAGTCCTGAGCCACGGGGCCTCGAACGAGGAAGATGCCAAGGACCCACCCAAACGTTGTCCTCTGACCTCTGCATGGAGGCTGTGGCCCATGTGCGCCCCCCACAGAGGAATTATAAAAAAGTTATAAAATATATCGTTGCTATAAACATTAGCGTATGTTTTAAGGAACAGACTGCAATCTCGTCGATTGTGTGGGAGGTGTGTGCTGGACTTGAGTGTGGATGCATGCAGCTGCGGTTGGGATTGTCAAGTCCCCCAGCAATAGGCCAGAGGTCCAGTTGCTCCATGTCTTCATCAGCACCTGGTCATATCAGTCTTTTTCTTTTTTTTAAGTGATTGTTATCTTGATTCTATTTTTCCTTTTAAAAATATTTTATTGACATTTGCATACGTTACATAAGGTATTTTGATCACAATCGTCTCCCGTTACCTTCCTTTGTCCCTCCTCCCCCATCCAGAGCCCCCTTTCTTTTCCAATGAGTCCCTCTTTTATTTGATGTTCTCTTTTCGGCTCCTCCATCAGCCATGACGGACCCAACAGTGTGCATTATACGCAGCTAACAACAGCCACTGTGAGGTCGTGAATGCAGCGCCACTTTTTCGTCCAGAAGTCAGCATTCCGAAGCGCTGCTCCCCATCCTCCGCCTCTTACAGCTTTCCATCCCCTCTTCTGCAATGTCCCCTGAGCCTCGGAAGGGTGATGCAGTGCCTCACCTAGTGCTGAGCACTCAAGTGCCATTCTCAGCACTTTGATGAGTTTGAAGTCTCCCCGGTAGTAACCGCCATGTGCAAGAAGCAGCTTCTCCAATCACGAGTGGGAGCAGCGCTGATCTACACGTAGATGTTGGAGGGCAAGTTGAAGGTCAGCTTTAATTTTGTAGACATCTAGTCATGATGTGCCAAAAGGCATCACTTAATAGGAATGTGTTCTAAGAAATGCATCTTTTGACAACTTGATCATGAGCAAACATCACAGAGGACATTTACACAACTAAGATACCTACGTCACTAGGTAAAATCATCTTTAAAATTTTTTTTTCATTTATTTACTTGAGGGAGAGAGAGAAGGCGAGAGAAAGAGGCAGATAAAGAATGGGCACGTCAGGGCCTCCAGCCACTGCAAACAAACTCCAGACGCATGCACCCCCTTGTGCATCTAGCTTACGTGGGTCCTGGGGAGTTGAACCTGGGTCCTTTGGCTTTGCAAGCAAACACCTTAACTGCTAAGCCATTTCTCCAGCCCTAGGTAAAATAATCTTATGGGGCAAAGGCTTCTATGTCCATGATGACTGGAACAGAATCAATAGAACTCAGAGAGGGAATCCTGAACTCTTTCCCGCTGAGGAAGAAGGGAGACATTGTCCACTATTACTTTTATTCAGCATTTATACCAGAGGTCTCAGCTGGTGCAGAAGATGGCATGAAATGTTTAGAAAAGAACATAGAAACAAAACTACCATTACTCACAGACACTTTTGGTTGATTTTCCATTTAAAGAAGTTCTCTACTGGGCTGAAGGGATGGCTTAGCAGTTAAGGTACTTGCCTACAAAGCCAAAGGGCCCAGGTTCAATTCTCCAGGACACATGTAGAGCCAGATGCTCAAGGGGGTGCATGTGTATAGAGATTGTTTTCACACCCATTCTCTCTCTGTCAAGTAAACAAATAAATAAATAAATAATTTTAATAGATAAATGAAAAGTTCTCTACTATGATTATTATTTAGTGAAAGGAAAGTGAATTTTATTGCATACATTTTCTACATCCATTGAGATAATTATATAATTTTTTTTGAAGTAGGGTCTCACTCTAGCCCAGGCTGACCTGGAATTCACTATGGAGTCTCAGGTGGCCTCGAACTCACAGCAATCTTCCTACCTCGGCCTCCCTAGTGCTGGGATTAAAGGCGTGTGCGATCACTCCGGGTGAATTATATAATTTGATAATATAGTGCCTTGTACTGAGTGAATTTACAATGTTAAACCAACTTTGCATTCTTAGAATAAATTCTTTTTATTTTCTCAGTTAGAATAAATTCTATTTCCTAATGCTGTGCTATCCTTTTTGTCCATTATTGGATTTGATTTGCAGGTATTGATGTAGGCCTTTTACATCTACCTTCATGAAGATTTTTAACTGTAACACTCCTTTCTGGCTAACTGGATTCTGATGTAACCTGCTTGGTCAGAGTGATTCCTACGGAGAGAAGTGCCAGTCTGGAGCCCCATGTGTTGGAATCTGGAAAGACCAGCTTGGGATGGCATCTTACACAGCTATGGCAAAGAGTTGGTTCAGGTATGAGCTTGCCAAAGTCTTGGGCCTTGTCGGAAATGGAGTCACTGTCCACAGGACCATCAGGCCAAATATGCAGAGCTCGCTGACTTCTCTCTTCCCCTTCTACTTTGGGTTGGGAATATTAGTAATTCCCATGGGTGGTGTCACCATTTGAATCCAGACTGCAGATGACTCCTCACTCCCCAGCAGCTCTGCCTTTGTCCTAGCTGTTGTCTTTGAATCACTGAAGTCCTCACCACTCTTTTTTGTTTTTATTAAAGGCATGTGCCACCACGCCCGGCCCTCTCCGCTCTTATCTCCCTTCTTCTCTTGCCTTCTTCCTCTCAACCCATCCCATACTCAGAACCTAGAGGAATCTTTAAAAGATCTAGATATGCTGGGGAAAGGTGAGATGATTCAGCAGTTAAAGGCACTTGCTTGCAAAGCCTGATGGCCCAGGTTCAATTCTCCAGTACCTACATAAAGCCAGATCCACAGAGTGGCATACACATCTGGAGTTTATTTGCAGTGGCAAGGGGCCCTCGTGTGCCCACTCCCATTTTCTCTCTGCTTGCAAATTAATTAATTCATTCATTTTTTAAAATGAAAGGATCTAGATCTCTGGAGCCAGCCATGGCCAAGGGGGATGGAGGTCAGGGGGGTTGAAGGCAGGAAGGAAGCCAGGAGGTCGGAGCTGGATAGAACGTGCTTGCAGGTCATGAAGACTCTCAGCATATTAGGAGAAAGGAGCCACGGGGCCGGATGTTCACTCTGGGTGGATGTGGAATGCGCCTGGGAGGTGGGAGAAGGAGATGAGGCTCTAGCTAGGGGCCCGGGCCTCGTGAGGACAGGTCTCAGGGAAGGAAAGGAGGATGGCCCACCGTCCTGTCCTCGCGGATGGATTCATGGGGAGTACGCACTTCCTGGGCGGCAGGCTTCAAGCGAGCAAGGCTGCAGCTTCATCACTCTTTCCAGCATGGGCGGGGGGGGGGGGTGTTCCTGCTCTGTCGTTGAAGCCTTCCATAAAATTAGCCAGTACCGAATCCGTTTCATCCCCAGAGCCGTCACTGCTTGACTTTAGGTGCTCGTAACATGTTTGCAAATGGATCGCATGGAGTTTTGTTGTCCTTCGCTTTGCAGGGCTCCCAGGAAGCCAAAGAGCAAACGTGTCCCCTGCACGGGGCCTTCTCGCCTCAGCTCCTGTTCACCGAATAGAGCATGGCTCTCTGCTGCCTCATGATCCACCCTGGTGCCCGCATGCAGCGCCCGCGCTGCTCAGCCCCCCTCAGCACCCCGGGCTTGGCTTAAGGAGGCCTCTGAGGTCAATCTTTCCGTATTCTACCCCTGTGCCCCAATCTGCTCTCCTCTCTTTCTGCACCCTCTTCTCCTTCAGAGAAGTCATCTCAATATACAACTTAGATGTTTGCTTTGCAAACAACCTTTGTCTCCACTCACAGCAGGACATCTGTCCTATAACCACCAAATTTCCTATATCTGCCCAGTGCTTGACACACTTCAGCCGCTCAATAAATGTTTGCCATGCAGGCGTCAGCATGCCCATCTCATAAATGACGAAACTGAAGCTCACAGTGTGGCAAGCCTGGCCTCCGACCCATGCCATCCAAATTTCCTGTCTTCACAGTTCCTCTGGAAGTGGGCAAATGGTGTTGTGCAAATGATTTGAATGTAAAATGTCCCCGGTGTGTTTGAACACTTGGTCCCCAGCTGGTGGTGCTGTTTGGGAAGATTTTGGAACCATGGCAAGGTGGAGCCTTGCTGGAGGAAGTGGGTCACGGAGGCAGGCCTGAGGTTTTGTAACTGGGCCACATTTCCTGCTTGCGCCCTTCCTTCCTGACCAGGTGCAATGTGACTAGCTGGCTTCCCACTCCTGCCACCATGCCACCATATTAAAATATAAATAACTTCTCTCTGCAAGCCAGGATAAAGCCTTTCATTCCTTAAATTGCTTGCGGTCACACTTCTGTCATTCAAATTCAACTGGATGTCAGCTCCACTGGGTTTCTAATACACTCACATTAAGAGTTATGTCCAGGGGCTGGAGAGTTGGCTTAGTGGTTAAGGCACTTGCCTATGAAGCCTAAGGACTCATGTTCTACTCTCCAGATCCCACGTTAGCCATACGCACGAAGGTGAGGCAGGCACAAGGTCGCACATGCCCAGTAGGTGGCAGAGGCGTCTGGAGTTCGATTGCAGTGGCTGAGGCCCTGTGTGCCAACTCTCTCTCTCTCTTTTCTCTCTCTCTTGCTCTCTTTAAAAAAAAAAAAGATAATAAAGAGTTATGTCCAGAGCCCCTTGCATGGCCTTGCTGTCCAGCTGCTCCAGGTCTCAGAAAAGGAGCCCAGTAGGTGCTCTTGCTGAACCCATTTCAATCTATTTCTCTGCAGTTAGTACACAGTTGTCTGCAGAGAAGGTGACTGGCATTTGAGGAATGGCCTAAAACCTTGGGTTAAAAATGTGCCTTCTTTACCTTCCGTCCTGCTCACACGGTTAATTTTCTGAGTGTGCTGCCTTTGTTCACATAGATGGTACACGTATTATTGTCTAATGAGGGTGGTTCAAATCCTATGGCTTTGGCTGTATTGACTCTCTTGGTAGAATCTAGGGGAGGAGGAGACAACTGGTCCTTGCTGGTTGGGGAGATGGGAAGCAGGCAGACTACATCCTCTGTATACGGGCCACCTGCTGGGGCTGGGAGAAAAGAAGAGCCTTTAAGCTTTTATGGCCCATGGGAGATGTTGAGTTCCTCTAGAGACAACATCCATGCACTGAGAGCTGTATGGTTTCAGGCTTTGCGGAGATCTGTGGACAATAAATGTATTTTCATCATGAAAATATTAATGTGAACATTCTAATTAAGGTTTACGTCTGCATTCCCATTCTTTTCTTTTTCTTTTTTAAAATTTTATTTACTTACTTGAGAGAAAGAAAGAGAGAGAGAGTGAGTGAGAATGGGCACGCCAGGACCTCCAGCCACTGCAAATGAACTCCAGATTCAATGGTCCCCTTGTACATTTGGTTTATGTGAGTCCTGGAGAATCGAACTGGGATCCTTTGGCTTTGCAGGCAAATGCCTTAACTGCTAAGCCATCTCTCTAGCTCCCCGTTCTTTTCTTATGCCTGCTTCTCCAAATGACGTCAGCCAGAGGCTAGACGCATGGACCCTTCTTACTGTGGATCGGGCTGCTGGTCACAGAAGTCCTCTCCACTCCAGCCTGTCTGGGCTCTGGCCAGATTGCACACTCAGTCTTCAGAGGCCAGCCAGATGACATAAACAAATGAACATGGCAGAGGCCAAGTCCAAGCCAGGTCCTGGGCTCTCAGTGAAGCAGAACATGACTCAGCAGCAGATTCATGCTGGTGTGGAGGGGGACATAGCTCCCGTGTCCTCCACGCTCAGATCTGGTGATAATGAGGAAGATTGTCAACTGGGCCTCACCTTGAATTTGGACCATACTGGTACATGAAATAACATGTTGTGGTTTCTGTTAGTAGCCAGGTTGTGGAGAGCGGAGCAGTCAGGTGTCCAGGCCCCACTCTGTCAAAATGTTGGCTGTGTGATGTCAACCAAGTCAGGTCCTTTTGTGGGCCTCGTTTTTCTCACCTGGAGAATCATGTCTCAAAGATCCCATCTGGAAGGTGCTTAGCTTCAGGATTCCTCATTTGTCTTGTTTATTTATTTTTTATTTGGGAGAAAGAGAAGTGGGGGCGGGGGAAGAAAGAGAGAGAGGAAGAATGGGTGCACCAGGGCCTCTCAGCCACTGCAAATGAAGTCCAGATGCATGTGCCACCTAGTGCATCTGGCTTACCTGAGTACTGGGGAATTGAACCTGGGTCCTTAGCCTTCTCAGGCAAGTGCCTTAAGCACTAAGCCATCTCTCCAGCCCTGTTTCAGTATTCTTTTTAAAAAAATTATTAATTTTTAAAAATTTATTTGAGAGAGAGAGGGAAAGAGGCAGAGACAGAAAGAGAGAGAGAGAGAGTGGACAAAAGAGAATGGGTGCACCAGGGCCTCCAGCCACTGGCACAGATATGTGCACCACTTTGTGCATCTGGCTTACGAGGGTCCTGGGGAATCTAACCTGGGTCCTTTGGCTCTGAAGGCAAATACCTTAACTGCTAAGCCATTTCTCCAGCCCCAGGATTATTATTATTTTTTTTTTTTTGGTTTATCGAAGTAGTGTTTCACTCTAGCCCAGGCTGACCTGGAATTCACTATGGAGTCTCAGGGTGGCCTCGAACTCACAGTGATCCTCCTACTTCTGCCTCCCGAGTGCTGGGATTAAAGGTGTGCACCACCACGCCCGGCTCTGGCCTAGTATTCTTAATTTACTGCATGGAGTGTGAAATATACTCAAATAGGTATTCAATAAATTGATGTTGACTTAATAAAAGAATAAATTGTTAATATAGCCTTTTTACAAAGATCTTAAAGAAAATCGTATGCTTACCCTTCTTTTTAAACATTTCTCCATTGTTTGCTAAACCTTTCTTTGATTTCATTCCTCCCCTCCAGGTTTAAATTTTCCTATTAAACTCCAACTATTAGAAAAGTAGTCTCTCAACCTCCATCACTACTCCTGGGTGGAGCTTCAGGGTGCGTGGTTTGCATGGTTGTCTTCTTGGCAAAGCCTCTCAGGTGACCATGATGCAGTTCGTGGTCAAGGCCAGTGACCTGCAGTGGGTCTCCATGGCATTGGGCATCCACAGAAGGAGTCCAGGGATTGAAGAGGGGTGCTGGGGCTCTGGGAATGACATTGGTGCCTCAGGAACCAACAGAGAACTTGTTGGTCAGATATGTTTTTGTTCTCATGAAGTGGAAACGGAACCTGAGAAGACCCCAGAGGTTGTATGCATGTGTATGATATGTGGGTCTTCTAGTCTTCCTCACTTGCTCTCTACTTAATTTTTGTTTTCATTTTTATTTATTTGAGAGTGAAAGACAGAGAGAGAAAGAGGGAGAGAGAGGAGGGGAATGGGTGCATCAGGGCCTCTAGCCACTGTAAACGAACTCCAGATGCATGTGCTACCTTGTACATCTGGCTTATGTGGATCCTGGAGAATCAAGCCTTGAACCAGGATCCTTAGGCTTCACAAGCAAGTGCTTAACCACTAAACCATCTCTCCAGCCCTACTTAATTTTTTAAAAATTTTTATTTATTTATTTATTTGAGAGCGACAGACACAGAGAGAAAGACAGGTAGAGGGAGAGAGAGAGAATGGGCGCGCCAGGGCTTCCAGCCTCTGCAAATGAACTCCAGACGCGTGCGCCCCCTTGTGCATCTGGCTAATGTGGGATCTGGGGAACCGAGCCTCGAACCGGGGTCCTTAGGCTTCACAGGCAAGTGCTTAACCGCTACGCCATCTCTCCAGCCCTACTTAATTTTTTTGAGGCATGTGTATATGTGTATAGATATACACACCCTATGCATAGGCAGAAGTTGGGGCCCTCCTCTGTCATTCATGCCTTACTTCCCTGAGACAGCATCTCTCATTAAACCCCAAACCCCTTGCTTTTCAGCTAGGCTGGCTGTCCAGGGACTCTGGTGACCCTCATGCTTCCACCTCCTTCAACACTGCGCTCAAAGGCAGCTTTTGGTGTGAATGCTGGTGATCAAACTCAGGTCTGCATGTATACGCAACAAGCACTTTACCTGCTGAGCCATATCCTCAGTCCCTGACCTTATTTTTGAGACAGGGTTTCTCACTTGACCCAGAGATCACCCATTGAGCTACACTGGTGTGGGTTCCTGGACCCTCAGGGCCACAGTTCCCTGAGGGCAACAGTGGAGAGCAGGGTCTTGAGCGCCCGTGAGCACAATGGGACGTGCAACAGGGAGAGGACTTCAGAGAGCAGTTCTGTTCATTCAACAGGGAAATGGGTTGATAAGCAGCTGAGAGCGGGAAGAGGGTCCTAAAGGTGGGCTCAAAGGCTGCAAGCTGATGCCTAGGGACGTTCATTCCAGCACAGGGAGAGAGTCAGGTGATCTGCATAGAGGCGGGAAGAGGGTCGCAGGGGGTGGGCTGTGTGAAGGTGCTGGCTGACAAGGAGTTTCCTAGGCAACTGGCCAAAGGTCACAGGCCAAAGCTAAGTTCAGGTGTGCCAGGCTTGGAGAGGCAGTGGCCTCCTGTAGCCCGGGGGTCCTTAGCCGTGCCTGGCAGCTCAGGCCCGTCTCCTGAAGGCTCCACTGTGTGCCTGGAAGTGCCCGACACACTAGCTAGCCATCAAGTCCCAGGGATCCCTCTGTCACCTCCTCCCCAGTTCTGGGATTAAGCTGTATAGCCATGCCTAGCTTCTGCATGGGTGCTGGGGATCCAAACTCAGGTCCTCAGCCTGAGTTATCTCCTCAGTCAGCACTGGAGAACTTTTAAACCCAAGAAGGCACCTCAGGAGGATGGACCACTGGAGACAGAGACTTGCCTTCTTGCAACCTCCCATCCTTCAACGGCTTTCCTTCTCTCAGTCCTCAGCCTGCGTTAGCAGACTCTGTAAGGAGAGGATGGAGGTGTGGGTGAGGAAGGACTCTCCTCCCCATCCTTGCCAGCTACAGAGTCATGTCCAGGCTCACAAGCCCTGGCTCCAAATCCTTGCCCCTCCCCTGGGGAATCCAGAGATGGCAGTTCATTTGCTTGATTTGTAAGTGAGCAGATGTGGCCTCACAGCCAGTAGCATCTCCACAGTCAAGAGTGAATATCCAACAGCCAGGGAGGTCCTGCCCAGTGTGTTTTACATGTCTGGAGTGGTCTCATGGAGTCCTCTGTAATGCACCCAGTTCTCAGTGACAAGGGACTGGTGAAGGTAGAGCCCCCTCCCAAGGACCAATGATGGAAACATATCACTGCTCCCTCTTCATGATGTCCTCCAGCCCAGGAGTCTCTTTGCATTAGAACATTCTAGAAGAGGTTTCTTGGGTGGGGGGCATCCAGGGCTTGGGACCTAGGCGCTTTGGGGCAGTGATCTAGATAGAAGAGCCCTACCCACAGGCCTCTGTCTTCTGTCCGCAGCCCCTGTTCTTCAGTCTTCCCTTTGGTATGCTGCCTTTTCAGGTGTTGCCAATCCTGTGGTCCAGAAACGTCACCAGGGGCCACACTGAGGATGACCCAGTTCCTTGTTGCTGGCCTGCCCACCCTTCACGTCCGTTGTAGCTTTGCTGTGAGCTTCAGATACCAGCAAGCCTGGCTTTGGATTATTTCAGCCTAGTGTGTCTCCCTGCTGCTGACCACCTGTCTCCTGAGAGGACTCACGGCCAACACCTCCTACAGCAGATGGCTGTCCCTGTCACTCTCCTGTGGTGTTCCAGCCAAGCCTAGGCCCTGCGTGGGCAAAAGAAGACCTGGACAGCCGTGATCGAGGTCAAAGTGTCCATCTGGATGCAGATATCAGCAGTGCTGCGGGGGGTGAGAGGGGACTGCCACAGAATGGCCTTGGCAGTAAAGGTTCTTCGCAGTAGGCCACTCTGTTTCTCTTTCAATCCCAATTCAAAATCTAACCTGAGCTCAGACACACAGCTCCTTGAGCAGGTGGGCAGACCACATGACAAACACCTTCAAAAGTCCTTCCTTGGGCTGAAGAGATGGCTCAGCAGTTAAGGTGCTTACCTACAAAGCCTAAGGATCCAGGTTTAATTCCCTAGTACCATATGCACAAAGTGGAACATGCATCTGGAGTTTGCAGTAGCTAGAGGCTCTGGTGTTCCCCCTACTGCCCACCTCTGCTTGCAAACAAATAAATAAATATTTTTTAAAATCCCCTTCTTGGTCAGTGTGGGGATCTTCCACCACTAAACTTCCTGTTTCTCCTGTTCCTGTTGTCGGGAGAAGCTTGGACCGATGAGAGCTGACTCTGCTCATCTAGGACCTGAGCTGGAGATGCTCAAAGGCAAACTTTCCCGAAGCTTCTACCCCATCCCTGAGCCCCGAGCCTCCTTCAGACCTCCAGGCCTAGACACCTCTTCCCAAGATGTTGGATCTGGCCCTGTGCTGTGAGTCAGTCAGACTGAAGTGTGAAGCAGTACTGTACAACTGGTCTACAGACAGAAAACAAAGGAAGAAGCCATGCTTTGCTTCCCGAATGCTGTGAAACCAAAGCAGCCATGCTTCTTTTCATTCCTTGTATTTTTCTATGCAACATAAGATGACCACTGAGCTGGCCTTGCAAGGTTTTTTTTTTTTTTTTTGCACTTGCACGTGTGTATGTATGTGTGTGCGTGCACACACATCTGTGCATCTGTGTGTATTGTGTGGTGTGTGATGTGATATGTGGCATATACATGCATGTGTGCAGCTGCATGTGCCCCTGTGTGCATGCCTATGGAGACCAGAGGAGCATGCTCCGTGTCCTTCCTCTGCCACTCATCTATGAATTTCACTGACACGGAGTCTTTCCTTCAACTCTGAGTTGCTGGGTTTTGGTTAGCAAGACCTAGGAATTCTGACTTCTGCCCCACACAAGGACTGAAGCTTCAGATGTGAACGGCCATACCCACCCATTCACATGAGTTCTGTGGAATTGAACTTGATGGTCTCAGGCTCTCTCAGGCTTTCCTGTGCATACACAAGCACTCTTGCCTGCTGAGCCATCTCCTCAAACCTAGATTTTGTTTTTAAAGCAGACTTCCTTTCAGATTCTATATATTTAGAATTTAAACACACACACACACACACGCACACAAACACACACACACACACGCACACACACACACACCCCACACACATAGGCTGGAAAGATAGCTCAGTCATTAAAATGCTTGCCTTAGTTTGATCCCCAGAACCCACTTAAAAACACTAGAAGCTTAGTGTTGTAGTTTGGCTTGCAATCTCAGTGCTGGGAAGATGGACATAGGCAGATCCCTGTCTAATTTGATAAGTTTCAGGTCAGGAGAATGATGCCCAAAGAATGATCCCCAAAGTTGTTGTGGTGGTTTGAATGGGGGTCCCTCAATAGTTTCAGTTTTATTAAAGCTTCTTGGATTTACAGCTGCCTGGCTGAAGGAGGTGTCACTGTTGGTGGATTACAGGGTCCAGCCCTAAGGTGGGCTTGGGGGTGGATCTGGAATTTCCAGTCAAAGCTATGCAGCGTGCTTGAGCTCTGCCTGGACTCCTGAGCAGGCTTGCTGTGGTGCTGCTGGTGGTTATCATTCTTTCTGTGTGGACCTGTGAAAGGGGCCAACTTCTTTTACTTTATGGAACTTTCCCCGGATCTGTAAGCTTAAAATACATACATGTCATTTTTCTTGTAAACTGTGCCTGGTTTGGAAGTTCATCCCAGCAATGTGAAGCTGTCTACAACAGAATTGGTACCAGAGAGTGGGTGTTACTGCGTGATGAATCTAACCATGTGGATTTTGGTCTTTGGAACTTCTGTTTTGGAAGAATGGGTGTGGGCTTGGTACTTGCAAAGAAAGTTGCCTTCTAGAACAGTAAGCCAATTTTATGGGCTATTCTGGTGAGAGTTTGAAAATGCTAAGTGCAGGGAGAATTCTATTTGGAAGCTTTGCTTATAAACTTTCTAAGGAGAAGGAAAGACCACAGAGAATCTTGTTGGAACTGGGCTATTAGCATAAGAGCTGGTTGCATTCTGCTGCCCAAACCCAGAGAGTTTGATCAAGATTAAATTTGTAATGTACTGATGTGCTTGGCTAAAAGCATGGAACTGAGAAATATAAGATTTAAAATTGGAAACATCCAACCAAGTTTAAAACTTACAGGCACAGAGGCTGGTTTTAGGTTACTGAAGCTGCTATTGTCAAATACACTAGCATTTGGAAGGAAGATGATCCAAGTACTCTACACTGAAACAATGGAAAGGGTGCCTGAGAGGAAACTGGATGGTAGAAATGCAAACTCTTTTGAAAGGCGTTGACTGAAAGGAGGGAACCTGCTCTTCAAGGTCATGCTCTATTTGGACCCTGAAGTATTAACATGGCTGTGACCTGCACCTGGTATTGGTTTCGGAAGCATAAAGAATACATGCTGTGGACCATGAAGAATATATGGGTTAGGAGCTGCTGCTGAAATGTAGCATATGGGCAGGACATGATGTCTCTGGTAGGCCAGTGGAGCCCTTGGAAGATGGACCTTAGTTTGCATGTAGACCTGAAGATATTTTGGATATACCAGGACTGTGAAAGGGCTACCATGCAGCACTGTTGGCTCAAGATGGAAGTTTTCCTTTACTATTCAGTCCAGCTGCTGGTGGAATTGGGAATTCTGGAGACTGCCAGTTACTAGTTATGATATCTATCACACTTGAATTGCAGATGCTTGACTTTGCTTGATGGTTATTGAATTTGCCAATTAGTCCAATCTCTCTTTGCTATGCCTCATAGAAGTTGGAGATGTTTACTCTGTGCCTGAATGTATTGAAAGTATATGACTTGTTTTGATTTTACAGGAGTCACAGTTAAGAGACAGCCTTAAATCTCAAATGAGACTTGGTACTTTGGAACAATCTTAAAGTTGGTAATGAAGGGTTAATAGCCTTCCCTGAAAACTAGAGGGAACTAAAAAGTTAATAACTAACATTAAGATCAGAAGGCCATAAAGAATGGAGAGAGAGAGAGAGAGAGAGAGAGAGAGAGAGAGAGAGAGAGGGAGGGAGGGAGGGAGGGAGGGAATGGGCATGCCAGGAACTCTAGCCACTGCAAACGAACTTCAAACACATTGCCACCACGTGCATCTGGATTATGTGGGACCTGGAGAATCAAACCTGGGTCCTTAGGCTTCACAGGCAAGCACCTTAACCACTAAGGCATCTGTCCAGCTCAGATTCAGGAGTTTTATTAAAGCTTCTTGGATTTATAGCTGCTGGCTGGTAGAGTAGATCCTAGGGTCCAGCCCTAAGGAATGTTTGGGGGTGGATCTGGAACCTCCAGCCGAAGCTATGCACAGTGCTTGAGCTCTGCCTGAGGTCCTGGAGCGGGCTTGCTGTGGCGCTGCTGGTGGTTATAGTTCTCTCTGTGTAGACCTGTGAAGGGGGCAGCTTTCCCCACCATTATGAAACTTACTCTGGAACTGTAAGTTTCAAATACACGCCATTCCTCCCATAAACTTTGCCTGCTTTGGAAGTCCACCTTGGAAGCAACGTGAAGCTGTCTACGACAGTTGACCTCTGGCTTCCACATGCATGTGCACACATATACATGTGTACCTCATATACACATGTATTTCCCCCATCCACAAACACGAAACAACAGCCTAAACCAAAAGAATATCATTGTAGTCTGTGTTTCTAGATCAGCAAGACTCATTTCTTTTTCTTTCTTTCTCTCTCTCCCTCCCTCTTTCTCTCTTTCTCTCTCTCTCTCTCTCTCTCTCTCTCTCTCTCTTTCTCTCTCTCTCTCTTTCTTTCTTTCTTTCTTTGTGGTTTTTCCAGGTAGGGTCTCCCTATAGCCCAAGCTGACCTAGAATTCACTATGTAGTCTCAGAGTGCCCTCAGACTTGTGGAAATCCTCCTACCTCTGCCACCAGAGTGCTGGGATTAAAGGCATGCGTGTGTGTCACCATGGCCGACTAAGACTCATTTCTTATTCTTAGCAAGTGAACAAACATTTGTCTTTAGGACCAACATGTCAGCATTAGGAGTGTTTTAGAAAATAAAATGCAAATCCACTCTCCAAGTTACATGCATCAGCTGGTGATTTCAAAATACCTCATGCCTTCTCCTTAGCTCTTTTATTTGTCTTTTCTGTCTGCTGACAGTGGCACCTTCAGGAAGGTGTTTTTATTTACATTCCAATGTAGCATTCACTGGGTTCGTTTATGTTTTAATGGAGTTAGAGATGGACTGTCAACTTCCATTGTAACTGTTGAAATAGGCTCCACATAGCTGATCATGTTCTTATGTGAGACGTGTGTATCTTTTCTTTCTGCTTTTTTGAGGTAGGGTCTCACTCTAGCCCAGGCTGACCTGGAATTCACTATGGAGTCTCAGGGCGGCCTCAAACTCAAGGTGATCCTCCCACCTCTGCCTCCCGAGTGCTAGGATTAAAGGCATGCGTCACCATCCCCAGCAAAGATATATTTAAGAAAGAACATCTTATTTACTTGAGCCTGAAGGGGAACTTTGGGTAGAGTTACTGTGTGGGAATTACACATTGAACTTGCCGTTCTTTTGGACGTCAGATGGGTGCCAGCGCCAATGGCACACTATGTGCTGGCATCCTTCAGATCACAGCTCTGCCATCTCAGCATCCCAACTCTTGCAATCTTTTCCCATCGCTGCCTTGTGGATGGGCAAATTACCTGATGGGAGCTGCCTGGGAGGAGGCTGGCACTGCAGCCTTGCCATTACTACTCGGCTGCCACCACTTGCCAGCCTCATTTACATGTTGCCAATTCGGGGGGGGGCACCAAATCTAATTTAAGAACCATTTTATCTGCTTATTTTGCCCTCAGACGTGAGTAGATGTCTACATTATGTAAGTATTTGGGCTTTTTTTCCAACTGTCTCTTAGCACTTACTGCAACAGACAACCCCACAAGCCAGAAACACATTTTCGTATGTCTTGTTCTTCAAAGACTCTAAAAATTAGGACCTAAGCAAAACTAGTGGGGGTCATGGTTATGTCACCCCAAATCACCCAAATGACTCTGAACTAGTTCAGCTGTGTGCCGAGAAGCAGTGGGTAGGGTACGTCGCCTATGTTCCTGACTTTGGCTCCTCTAAATGAAATATTAATCACATTGTTTCTGCTGCATTTGGCAATGTGAGGAAGCTTCCAGTAATAAGTTGGGCATACGAAACTGTCTGTATTCACCGTGAGTCAGCAGCCGCGCAAGCTGTGGTGAGCAGTGGGCGCGATCTCCCAGGTCCATCGCTGGCCAGGGCTTCACTGAGACTCGGGGGTAACTCACTCTCCCTCGTGAAGAGCCGCGAGGAAACATGAACCAAGTGAGGTGTCACGGCAAAGCCTCGCTCCTGTGACTCTATGCCTCACGTGGGCTGGATGATCTCAGGTGCAAAAGGCTTCCTGTTGGCATCTGTGACGTCAATTTCCAAGGTGCCAAGGGTGCAACTCTGAGTGTCAAAGCTTTGGCCTGGCACATGCCTGTGGTTGTTCTGTCCAGTGATTGCCACACCATGTGGGGGTGGACTTTAGAGCAGGAGAGAAACCCAGGTCTTTGTAACTTCCTTGTTGTCATGGCCGAGATACCTGGCAAGACAGAACTTAAGAAAGGACAGGGTTAGTGCATTCTACAGCTCACGGCAACACTCTGTGGTGGAGAGGGCATGGGCGGCTGGGCACACGGAGTCTGTAGCTACAGTTAGGAGAGCCATGGGTGCGGCTGCTCAGCTTATTTTCACCCTAATTAACTTTATCTAGAAACTCCCTCATAGTCATTTCCAAAGTTTTGTATTCGTGATGGGTCTAGATCCTGTCAAGTTGACAATCAGAGATTAACTGTCGCACTCAGGAAGTGGGGAAGGGATGCCTGTACTGCCTTCTTGGGAGGGAAGCCCACAGTGAGACTCCTAGGGGCTGGCGGGGGCGGGGGGAGAGGTGCAGGAGCAGCCCCTGCTCAACGGGTGGTGGCTTAGAACTGTGGGAAGGCTCCACGATACCCTGCTGTGATGAGTGTCATTTGCTCTTCACATTTCCCCGCTCAAACCCCAAAAGTTAGGTACATAATGTAAAATGCATGGTCCTGGGCACAACATTAAAAAAAAAAAGTGGCTCAGGGTTGAGCTCCAACCTAGCGGGAGAAGGATATGGTAGCACAGGTTTACAATCCCAGCTACGTGGAGGCCGAGGCAGGAGGATTGCAAGTTTAAGGCTCCCTAGCCTAATGGGTAAGTTCAAGCCTGGGCAGCTTCGTGGGGCCCTGAACGGAAATAGAAAGGAGAAAGAAAACGGGCTGTAGATCAGGCGTAGGCTGCTTGTGTGACATGTATGAGGCTCTAGGCTCAATCCCCAGGACTACAAGAAGAGTCAGGGTCCCAAACCAAGACCCTGGGAGGCCTCTCTAAGCGGAGGGTGCTGGTGACCAGCAGGCATATGGAGCAGGGCTGCCCACCCTAGCCACGGGACACCGAGGAGTCTGCAAATTGGAAGCTCTTCTGACAGAACTCAGCTCTCTTCTTCCTCATCCTGTCACCCTGTAAATCTCCGTGAGTAGCGAGACGTGACCTCGGCAAGCTGCGAGGGCGAGGCTTGCCGGATGAACATCACTACGTCCAGCTGTGGTACCTGGGTAAGGAGCCTCCTTCTGCATCTGGGGTCGGAACCGGTCTCCCACCCACGACCTGCTTAGATTTCGAGAGCTGCGAGCTGCTGCGAATAGCTGCTGATATCACTGCACCTCCTGGGCTGACGGCCTGAGTGATGCTGGGTCAGGCTGCCTCTCTACAGCAGTGCTTGCTTGGTGGGCTCCTTACGGGAAGGGCCAAACAGCGATCGCTCAGGTCTGCTGTCACCGCAGTGGGCTGAGCGCGGGCTCTGACCATGCGCCGCCAGCGCGCTGATTCCCACCTTTGCCTTCGGTTGGTCGGCTCAGGGCGCACGCCACCCACAAGTGGGGACTGAGCATCTCCTCTGCAGGAGACAGTCCTTGGGGCTCCGTCAGTGAACAACACAGACAACTGCAGCTCTGTGCGCATGTGAAAAGCTCTTTGATTTGAGATCTCTTGTGTGTGTCTGTGGTGCACCTGTGTATTTGTGTGCGGGGGCTCACACACATGTATGTGGCCGTGCATGCATGTGAATGTGTGTATGTGCACGTGAAGGCCAGAGGTCAACCTTCAGCGTCACCTTCAGGTTTTGTCCACTTTTTTTGAGGGAGGGTCTCTCATTGGCCTGGACTTTCCTGATGAGGCAAGGCTAGCTGGCCAGTGAGCTCCAGGAATGCACTTGTCTCTGACTTCCCAGCACTGGCTTTGCAAGCATGCGTCACCCTGCCTGGGGACCGGAGATGGAACTGCGGTCCTCATGCTTGTGAGGCCAGCATGTTTCTGACTAAACATCTCTCCAGCCCAGCTCTGTGCTCTTTAAAGTTAATTAAATTAATTATTTATTTATTTAGAGAGGGAAAGAAGGAGAGAGAGAAAGAAAATGGAAGCACCAGGGCCTCCAGCCACTGCAAATGAACTCCAGATGCATGTGCCACTTTGTGCATCTGGATTATGTGGGTCCTGGGGAACTGAGGTCCCTTGGCTTTGCAGGCAAGTTCCTTAACCGCTAAGCCATCTCTCCAGTCCATCTATGCTCTTTTTGCTCATGGTTCAGCTGGGGCAACAGACCACACAATGTGATGACTCCCCTGCCTGCTTTCCATCCTTCTCTACCTGCTTCTGCTGTGCCTTGAGATGACGTGGGCACACTCTGCTCCCCATGTCCTCTCACTGAGTCCAGCCAATGAGGCATGGCAAGGAGGAGTTCTCATTTCTGCAGCTCACTACATTCCCAGCCCATAATACCTACTTGGACACCGCCTGCATGTGCCTTCATACATACTGGGTTTCTAAGCAACCTGATTGTTCTTGTTAGAAGCCCAAAAGGCAAAGTTGTTAGTGGTCTGTATTAGAGAGGCTTGCATGTCGCTTGAAGTTATTGAACTTCAAGGAGCCTATATTTTCTTATGTGAAGTTTGAAATAATAAGAAAACTGCCAACTTCAAGGGTGACCATGAGGAAGAAATGTGGTAGTGTGGTGACATGCTTGGCTTGGTGCCTGGCACGTAAATGGTAGAGCTGGTTATGTGTGCTGGGTTGTTTTGGTGAGTTCATCATGCTTGCTGTGAGCACATCCTTCCATGCCGGGAGTACAGTCAGCTAAGGCAGGTGATGCTGTGAGACATTTGGCTGGCTGTGATGTAAATGTGGCTTGTTGATCCCTGCCTGGGCTGTTTGACTCCCCCAGGCTCCCAAATAAAATAACACTGACTCCTAGCCAAGCAACCTCAAACAGCTCTGATGTAAAGTTAAAGTTTCCCTTGTCTCCATACAGGACCTGCTCTTGCACACTGGGAGCTGCACTGGCTGCCTGGAGCGTTGGGTTGAGGCCCCAGGGTCCCTGCCCCACCAGCAGGGGGCAGCAAACTGACAGGGGTTTCTTGGCCTTCTTTTCAGAGATATTGGGGAGATCTGTGTCCTCACATGGACAACCCACACTCCGAGCTCTCTGTTCCTCTTGCTTTTGTCTTCCAGAAGATACAGGGAGAAAACAGGGTCTTAGGTAAATCTCAAGACCTCAAAAAAGGTGGATTAGTTCTTTCCGTCTCATTTTTGTGAAGCTGAACAATTTTATTGAACTCCAGTTGTCCTTTAAAATTGTGTCTTTATTCATTTATTAAAAACTTATATTTAGGGAGATGGCTTAGCAGTTACGGTGCTTGCCTGCAAATCCTAAGGACCCAGGTTCCATTCTCCAGTACCCACGTAAGCCAGATACACAAGGTGGTGCATGTATCTGGAGTTTGTTTTCAGTGGCTGAAGGCCCTGGCACATCCATTCTCTCTCCCTCTTTCTCTATTTTTCTCTCTCTTACTCAAATAAATAAACATATTTAAAAAGATTAAAAACATATTTATATATTTGAGGGAGAGAGGGAAGGTGTGTGCACATGGACCTCTTGCCATTGTGAACTCCAGACCCATGCACCACTTTGTGCATCTGGTTCCATGTGGGTGCTGGGAAGTTGAACTCTGGCTGGCAGGCTTTGCAAGCAAGTGCTTTTTACCACTGAACCATCTTTCCAGCCTCATAATCCTTTTATTTTCAAAGTGCTGATTCCAGCATTAGACTCACAGGACTTACCTGCGAGAAAGCTCTTGTGGTTCTGACTTCAAGCATGCATTTGGTTGGTGCCTAGTCTGGCGCCAATCTAGTTCCTTTTTGTTTGCTTGTTTTTTCAAGGCAGGGTCTCACTCTAGCCCAGGCTGGCCTTGAACTCATCGTAATCCTTTTACCTCAGCCTCATAATTGCTGGGATTATAGGCCTGAACCACCATAAACAGCATAGTTACTCTTTAGGAATACTTTTCATTTTTCTCCCTGGAAGCTATTAGATCTTTTATTAATTCTTTTAAAAGTAATTATTTATTTATTTGTATGTGTGCATGCATAGGTATGGGCATACTAAAGTCTCTTGATGCTACAGACAAATGCATACTGGGGAATTGAACCCAGGCTAGCAGGCTTTGCAAGCAAGTGCCTTTAACTGCTGAGCCATCTCCCCAGCCCAGGTCATTTATTAATTCTTGCTGCTATGAGATTTTATATAGATACATTATTTCACTTAGGAGGACTTCTAGGTACAAGCAAGCAAAAACAAAACTCAATTGTGGCTTTAGCACTATGCTTAAGAAGAGATGGTGTGGGCTGGAGAGATGGCTTATCAGTTAAGGCGCTTGCTTGCAAAGCCAAAGGTCCCAGGTTTGATTCTCCAGGACCCACGTAAGCCAGATGCCCAGAGAGGTGGATGTGTCTGAAGTTTGTTTGCAGTGGCTAAAGGCCCTGGCATACCCACTCTCTCTTTTTCTCAAATAAGCAAAATAAAATAAAATACAATTTAAAAAAAAAGAAGAGATGGTGGTCCCAGGCTAGGTGAGCTGATCTAGCCATTGAAGGCCTCAGGCCTTTTTGTCTGTCTTGCATGACATGGGAAGTGGAAGGCTGGAAAGGAATCTGTCCTCTCTGAGCTGGTCAACTGCTGGGTTCCCAGAGCCCCATGTTGGGCGCCAAATGCTGGGCTCCTCCCTGGCGGGTAGGTAGTGCTGAGGAGGGACCAGGCCCGCTGGTTCCTCCCAAGGGGTTGAGGAGGAAGATGAGTGTCGGACAACTCAGAACCTCTCCTAGTCACCAGAGAAAAACCACACTGAGTGGAGAGTCTTGTCGAAGCAGGAACTCACTTTATTGTTAAAGGCGTTGGGAACGAAGGCAGGGATTCTAGGATGGGAGGAGAGGTAAGGGCCAATAGTAAACCACGACCTTTGAGATGATTGGTTCCAAGCGTGCGTAGGAATTCCAACTCCTACGCGGAAGTAGCAGGCCAAAAGCCATTAGGAGTCTTGCTGAGTCTTAGCTGGCCAAAGACAGGTTGCCAAACTTTAGTTAGGCTCAGGAAGTTCCACTAGGCCTCACTCCTGGGCCTCTCAAGGTTCAACAGTCACCTCATGGTTGAAAGACAGCTTCTCATCACTTGTATCCCTGTGTGCCGAGCAAAGCAGTTTTGTTTATGGACTCAGCATTTTATTGTGGAAGAAGAGCTGCCCAGAAGGCATAGCATCTCATTGGCTAGAACTGGTTACACTGTTGACTCCTGGATGCTCATTGTTGGAAGAGAAGGGAATGTGTAATGATTGGTTCAGTTCCATTGTCCTTCATTCTCAGGAGGAGAAATTAACAGGAAAGGAGGAGGGTACTGAACCTGATGTCACAGGATTTCTACCTGCTAGCTGAGCTCAGCACTGTGCAAACTGTCAACAGGGAAGAGGGAAGAAAATGACTTTGAGGTAGGTTATAAAAAATCCCTTCTATATCTTGGCGTCTCATTTTCACTATTGTACTTTAAAAAAAAAGTATTTTAGTTGTGTTTATCTATTTGATAGAGATAAAGAGGGAGGGAGGGAGGGAGGGAGGGAGGGAGGGAGGGAGGGAGGGAGGGAGGGAGGGAGAGAGAGAGAGAGAGAGAGAGAGAGAGAGAGAGAGAGAGAGAGAGGGAGGGAGAGAGAGAGAGAGGGAGAGAGAGAATGGGCATGCCAGGGCCTCTAGCTGCTGCAAACTTTATGCATCTGGCTTATGTGGGTCCTGGGGAATTGAACCTGGGCCCTTTGGCTTTGAAGGCAAGCATCTTAACTGCTAAGCATCCCTCCAGCCCTCACTATTGTACCTTTAACTTGAGGTTTTATTTCTTTTAGTTGTAGGAAGCCCCCTTCTATTATTTTTTGACAATTTCCTCATTGTTTCTTTTTTCTTTCCCTTCCCTCTTTTTCTTTTTTTCTTCTCTCCCATCCTTTTTCTTCTCCTCTCTCTTTTTTGAGTATCCCTATGTAGCCAAATGTGGGAGTTTGGATGGATGGTCCCCCCAATATATTCAGAATTTTATTAGAGTTTATAATTTAGATTGGCAGCCACCTGGCTGGAGGAGGCGTTGCTGTGGGTGAATCCTAGTGTTTAGCACTAAGGTGTGGGTGTGGGTTTGGAATTCCTGTCTAAAAATAAGCCAAGTGCCGGAGCTTTGCCTGGAGTGCCTGAGTGTGCTTGTCCTGTGCTGGTGTGGCTTGTGGCTCTTCTTCCTCAGCATGGACCTGTAAAAGTGGGCCAGCTTCTGCCATTACGGAACTTCCCCTGGAACTGTGAGTTTCAATAAATCTCCCTTTCTCCATAACTGTGCCTGGCTAGGAAGTTCATCCCAGTGACCTGAGGCTGTTGCTACACCCAGGCTGACCTCAAACTCTCCTTAGCCTTCAGAGTTCTGTAATTCCAGGGGTGTCCCACCATACCTGGCTCTATTCTCTATTTGAATGTTATGCTAGTTCTACTGGATGAATCCATTTCTTAACTTTCTCCTCAATTTCCTATCCCTGTGCTCCTTCTCTCGCTTTGTTTTATAAGATTTTCTTGATATTGTCTTGTATTTTTATTAATTTCATTTGTTATCACAGACCTATTGTGATTATATAGTTTTTCATTCTTCTCATTCTTTCATCCTTTTTTGAAATAGCATTTTATTCTTGCTTCAATGGTGCAATATAATTTCACATCTCTTTTTTTTTTTAATTTTATTTATTTATTTATTTGAGAGCGACAGACACAGATAGAAAGACAGAGAGAGGGAGAGAGAGAGAATGGGCGCTCCAGGGCTTCTAGCCTCTGCAAACGAACTCCAGACGCGTGCGCCCCCTTGTGCATCTGGCTAACGTGGGACCTGGGGAACCGAGCCTCGAACTGGGGTCCTTAGGCTTCACAGGCAAGCGCTTAACCGCTAAGCCATCTCTCCAGCCCAATTTCACATCTCTTGAAGACTATTAGAGGCTTTGAAAAAAACATTCCTTATCTATTTCCTGTTTTTTTCTGTCTCTTGCAGTCATTTTGCTGATGTTGCTTTTAATCTATCTCTCTTCTTCATGATGTAGAGTCTCCTTAAATGTTTATTCTATTTAAAGTCGAGGGAACGCAAAGGCCTATATGGGCCCTGTGGTGGTTTGAATCATCTCCATAAAGCCCTGTGCTTTGAATGCTTGGTTCCCAGCTGGTGTCAGTTTGGGAGGTGGAGTCTTACTGGAGGAAATGTGTTACTGGAGGTGAGCGCAGGGGGGTCACAACCTTGTTCACTCTCCTGCTTCTGCCTTCCACCTGCTGGGGCAGAAGTGATGCTCGCCTCTGCTCACGCCATGCTGGCCCCTGCCACTATGAAGCCGCCTCAAGACTGTAAGCCAAATAAAGGCTTTCTTCCCACCAGCTGCTTCTTTGGGGGAGGAGGGGAGCCTTGTCCCAACGAGAAGAGGCTAACTAAAACTCGTTGTGAGTTTGGTAGCTGTTAAGGGCCAAGGTCTGGGAGCCATTGTCTTGTGATGGGGCCGCCCACTGGACTGGAAGGAGGAGACCTCTGTCTCGAGGGCAGCACCCTCACTGACTGCTTTTGTCCATTCTGAACTCTTAGATTTATTTAAAGAAGAACTCTGATCTTCCCCTACTAGGTAGTAATGCCTTCCTGACCACTAGATAGCCTGCCTAGAAAGTGAGTAGAATGAGTGAAGAAAGGAAGAAGGAAGGAATAGAGGTATTTAGCAAATGCCACCTTCCCACTGCTACCCACTGGGGTCTGCAGCACTCAACTCTGCAGGCTTTGGGGCATTAGCGGACAAACTGATGCCTCCTATTAGCAAATCACAACCAGGTTCCACCTTCCTCTGCTTTGTTTCATAGCCAGAGATCTCACATCACCACAAAATTGTCTCAAATTCTTTTTTTTTTAAAAAAAAAACTTTTTTAAAAAATACTTTCTTTTTTTTCAATTTATTTATTTCAGAGCGACAGACACAGAGAGAAAGACAGATAGAGGGAGAGAGAGAGAATGGGCGCGCCAGGGCCTCCAGCCTCTGCAAACGAACTCCAGACACGTGCACCCCCTTGTGCATCTGGCTAATGTGGGACCTGGGGAACCGTGTCTCAAATCCTTTACTCTCTGATGGTTCCCCTCATGGGTAAGGGCTCTGGAATCCAAACCACTCCTTCCCTCCTCTTCCTCCTTTTGAGATGGGGTCTCATTATAGAGACCAGCCTGGCCTTGAACTCACGATCCTCCTGCCTCTGCCTCTAGTGCTGAGGCTACAGGTATATGCCGCCATGCCTGGATCCTTCAGTACCATTTTTATGATGTCTAAGGAAAAAGAAGAGACTCCAGCCTCGATACTCAAGCTGCCCGAAGTCGCCTTCGTGACCCACTGTTTGATCGCTTTATTGATTCCTTTTTAATTTGTCATTATGGCATCAAAGCACATACACACGGGGGGCTGGGAGATGGCTTAGCCGCTAAAGCGTTGGCCTGGCAAGCTTGAGGACCTGGGCTGGATCCCCAAAATCCATATAAAATGCCAGGCATGGTGGCATGCACTTGTTAACCCAGTGTTGGGGAGACAGGCAGGTGGAGCCCTTGGGAGTTCTAGGCCATGAGACATCCTGTCTCAAAGAAGGTGCATGGTGCCTGAGGAACGATACCCAAAGCTGTCCTCTGGCCTCCACACATGCGTGCATTCATATGTAGGTGTAACTACACACAGAGACACTCACACAAACAAAACCACGTAAGCTTCTCATCTCAAATGTACCATTGTGAGTGTATAGTTTAGTAGCATGAAGTGCATTTTCACTGTCATGCAGCTAATCTCTAGGTCTCTTTATTTTACAGAATTTCAACTCTAAGCCTATTAAATAACAACTCTCCAGTTCACACTCCCCCAACCCCCAACCATTCCACTTTCTGTCTCTGCAAATTTTTTAAAATTTTTTTATTTTATTTATATTTATTTGGGAGTAACAGAGAGAGAGAGAAGGAGACAGAGAGAGAGAGGGAGACAGAGAGAGAGAGAGAGAGAGGGAGAGAATGGGTGCCCCAGGGTTTCCAGCCACTGCAAACGAACTCCAGACACGTGCGCCCCCTTGTGCATCTAGCTAACATGGGTCCTGGGAAATCGAGCCTCGAACCAGGGTCCTTTGGCTTCACAGACAAGTGCTTAACCACTAAGTCATCTCTCCAGTCCTGTCTCTGTAAATTTAACTGCTCTATGTGCCTCATCTAAATGAAACTACGTGGTGTTAGTCTGTTTATGATTAGCTTATGTCACAGCATATGATCCTCAAGGTTCACCCTGGTTGTAGAAAACCCAACATTGCCTTCTTCCTTCCTTCCTTCCTCTCTTTCCAGCACACACGTACATGTGTGTATTCTATGTGCAGTACAGTGTTTGTATACGTGGTGTATGTGTGTGCATATAGTGTATACGTGCATGTGCAGATGTGTGTGTCCTGTGCACATGTGTACAGGGGCCAGAGGAGAATGTTGGGGTCATCTCCATCATCTTTTCATGCTGTTTCTTTTTTGTAAAATTATTTATATTTATTTTTGTTTATTTGAGAGAAAGAGGCAGATAGAGAGCGAATGGGCACACCAGGGTCTCCAGCCTCTGAACCACAGGCACATGTGCCCCCTTGTGCATCTGGCTTATGTGGGTTCTGGGGAATTGAACCTGGGTCCTTTGGCTTTGTAGGCAAGTGCCTTAATGGCTAAGGCATCTCTTCAGCCTTTGTGTTGTTTTGTAAGATGGACTCTCTACCTGAAACCCAGAGCTGCTGCTTTTCCTGTCCAACTGGCTGAGCAGCACTCCCCGAGATTCTCCTACTTCTGCCTCTCTGCCCTCAGGACTGGGGTCACAGGCATGCGCAGTCATGTCAGAGAATAGGGGGTCAAACTCAGAAGCTCTCAGTCTCTCACGCTTGCATGGCAAGTACTCTTACACAGTGACCCATTTCCTTAGCCCCAACATTCCCGTTTTTATTTTTGAGGTAGCGTTTCACTGTAGTCCAAGCTGACCTGGAATTCACTATGCAGTCTCAAGGTGGCCTTGAACTCATGGCAGTTCTCCTACCTCTGCCTCCCAAGTGATGGGATTATTTTATTTATTTAGAGGGGGAAAGAGGGAGGGAGAGAGAGAGCGTGCACGAATGGGTGTGTCAGGGCTTCCAGCCCCCATTTCCTTTTTTTTTTTTTTTTTTTTTTTTGAGGTAGGGTGTCACTCTAGCCCCAGACTGACCTGGAATTCACTCTGTATTCTCAGGGTGGCCTAGAACTCACAGTGATCCTCCTACCTCTGCCTCCCGAGTGCTGGGATTAAAGGCGTACACCACCATGCCCGGCCAGTTCCTTCTTTCTAAAGGCTGACTAATACTCCACTGTATGGACATACCACATCTATCAATTTATCCAGTGGTGGGCTTTTGTGTTGGTCCACGTTTGACCATTGTGAATAATGCTGCTTTGTACATGGGCACAAGCATTGCTGAGCTTCAGAAGGCTGTGTGAAGGAGAGTGCAGCCACTCGGTCACAAAGCAGATGCTGTGGTGTGGAGGTTTGGTATCTCACTGCGTTCTCACCTGCAGAATCCCCCGTGACAGGGTTCTGCTTGGCATGGCCTTCTAGGTCTGTTATCACGATCTGCTTGGGGACAGGAATGGCCGTCATTATTTCTGCCTGACAGTGCACAGAGTGGAGCTGAAGGGCGGCTGAGTGACCAGCCAAAGCAGGAAGGGGCGCACCACAAAGTTCTCAAAAACTGCGTTTGCCTGAAAGCCATTACTTAATGGTTGTGCTTGCGTAGATTCTATTGTGAGTCGGCAGGAACCATTCAATTATTATCTCTAATCTAGCAAGTTTAATGCCATTCTTCCTAATGGATGAGCCAGGGTGATGTTGTACATTTGGCATGAAAAGGAGAAATCTGTCTGAAGCCCTGCCAGCTGTGATAAGACGGAATGGCAGATACGATTTAACTTTGAAAATCAGAGGTCTGTCCTACTTCATTTTTCACAGAAGGATGTGTGTTCGTGGGTTGCTGGTGGCGCCTCTCCCCTTTGCATATTCCTTCCAAACATGAGTGTTACAGTGCTTACTCATCTGTTAATGACATCTGTTTATCAAACCACAAATATACATGTTGATCTAATGGCTTATATATGTTATGCATCTGACAGGAACATTTGTGAGTACGCAGGGAACTCCACAGCTCTATCCCAACCACTATCTCGCCTGTCAGTTTTCTATAGAGTTATGTTATGTGATTCTTTAGGCTGTCAGCTGAATTACGTTGTAAGAAGAAAGCAGATTCTCCCCATTGTTTTATTTTGTTTTTGTTTTTTTTCCTTCTCATTGGCAAGCAGACTTATGAACAGGAAAGGAAGCTGGTTGTGGTCCCACATGCTGATAGGAAATTGCTGGACAGGCAGAGGCAGGAGGATCAGGAGTTCGAGGCCAGCCTGAGCTACACATAAAAAAACAAAACAAAACATGCCATACAATTTGTTGTCTAACATAGACTTCTGATATCACATTTTCTCAATTTCTTCTGGAAAACAGCAGATGTGATTTCTGAAGCCTTTTTATTTCAGGTCATTTCAGGAACATTAACAGAGATGTTTGCACTGAGGGTTTTGTGCCATAAATTAGAGGAAATAACAGATAAAAAGATGATGATGGTCAGGTTAGAGGGCCTCAGTCCTGTGACCGTGAAGTCTCACAGTGCTTGTTGTTTTGCATATGCATGTGTGTGGTATTCATGCACGTGTAGATGTGTGTTTGTATGCACATGGGTGTGCATGCTTGGGGGGCAGAGGTTGGCGTTGGGTGTCTTCCTTGACTGCTCTCCTCTTTACCCTACTGAGGAAGGTATCTCACGTGAGCCCAGAGATCGCTGATTCAGCTACTCGGCCCGGCCAGCCTCCCAGGGGTCCCCGTCTCTGCTTCCTGAACACTGGGGTTAAGGTGGGCAGCCACTTTGCCCCGCACTGAACTCAGGTTCTCGCATTTGTGTGGCAAGCACCTTACCCACTGGGCAGCTCCCCAGAAGCTACCTCCCACTGCATGGTACTTATTTAAAATTAAAAAACGTTGGCTGCAATGGGTGCAGTAGTGGCACGTCTGTCATGGTGGAAACCAACTGCCCTGTAATTGGACTGGAGGCCCGCTCCATGGGAGGGAACACATCCCTGATACTGAAAACCTAATACAGGGGTAGTCATGAGCCCTAGGGGTGTAACGTCTGCTGCTGTCTGGCTAAATGTATATACTATGCTCATCAAAGTGCCCAGTAAGCACTTTTCTTAATGTTCACACCCTTATATTAATGCTACTCTCACTTTGGGTAGAGAACCTTTTCTTTTCAGCTGGCAGTGACCTTGGGATGACTCAGAAGGCATCATGGTGCTGGGAAGAAGTGACAGAGGAGTGCTCAGCACTGCAATATCTCTATCACATCTTCCAAGGCTCAGGGCCTATTGTGGAAGAGGTGGCAGAAAGAATGTAAGAGTCAAAGGAAGGGTAGGACTCCTTGCAACGTGTGCCTCCCCAGATACAAAATGGCCTGGATACCCATGTCCTCACAGTGTCTGACACTACCTACACAAGACCATCATAATAGGAAGAAAAGACAATGACATCAAAATAAAAGAGAGACTGGTTGAAAGGGGGAGGGAATATGATGGAGAATGGAGTTTCTAAAGGGAAAGTGATTGGAGGGAGGGAATTACCATGGGATATTGTTTACAATCATGGAAGTTGTTAATAAAAAAAATAATAAGACAGGCCTGGTGGCGCATGCCTCTAATCCCAGCACTTGGGAGGCAGAGGTAGGAGGATCACTGTGAGATCGAGGCCACCCTGAAACTACACAGTGAATTCCAGGTCAGCCTGGACCAGAGTGAGACCCTACCTCAAAAAATCAAAAAAATAAAATAAAATAAATTGACACACACACACAACTGTTGGCTGCTGCTTCTCCCTGCACACTGGGCACGTTTATCTATCACCTAAGCAGCAGGTCACAGGAGCTTTGCCCACATGCTAATGT
This sequence comes from Jaculus jaculus, assembly GCF_020740685.1. Classification (NCBI taxonomy): domain Eukaryota; kingdom Metazoa; phylum Chordata; class Mammalia; order Rodentia; family Dipodidae; genus Jaculus; species Jaculus jaculus. The sequence continues at coordinate 8,500,969 of NC_059102.1, read as the reverse complement.
GTGCTTGGGAAAGATGCCACTCCACAGGGCCAACCAGGAGCCTCTGAGAACCTTCCTTCAAACCACCTTCCTTCTTCCCTTCACCCAGCAGATGGTAAGTGTCTGCCAGCTCCAGGCCCCAGGCCTAGCTAGCCTCAGGCAGATAGAAAGCCTCTGTGCTGGGGCTCTCCGACGGACATGTGGCTGAACAGAAAGGGTCTAGCCTTTGCTAAGGGCATGGACTTTACCTCCAGAGCACTTGACTTTGACGGGAGGTGGGAACACCCAGGCCAGGACACTGTTAGAATTAACAGCTTGACCTATAAGCAGTAGGTGCATTTCTGGTTAATTTCTATTTCTTTCCTCCTTTAGCCCTTGCTACCTCTATTTCTACTTTAGATACGCGCGCCATAGGGGACCCTCATCTTCATTTTTTTTTTTTCTGTATTGGACCCTAGGAATCCCAAATGCTTGCCTCCTCTTCTCCAGCTCACAGCCCTGTTCTTGTGTCTGGGGACTTGATTTCCTGCTTCCTTCTCTGTAAGGAAGGATTTTCACACTGTCTGCTTCACGGCACTGCCCTTTAAGCATCATCGTATTTCCACAGCCTTTACTCTTTTTAAACGTTTTTTGTTTATTTTTATTTATTTATTTGAGAGCAACAGATCGAGAAAGAGAGAAAGAGGGAGGGGAGAGGAAGGGAAAGAGAAAGAGAGAGAGAAAGAATGGACACGCCAGGGCCTCCAGCCACTGCAAACAAACTCCAGACATGTGCGCCCCCTTGTGCATCTGGCTAAAGTGGGTCCTGGGGAATCAAACCTCCAACCGGGGTTTTGCTTCACAGGCAAGTGCTTAACCATTAAGCCATCTCTCTAGCCCCATCGCCTTTATTCTTTAGACTTTTACTACTGTCCTGTTTCCCTGACTTTAGCTACCAGCCTTATTCTCAAGCACACACAGAATAAAACAGAATCCTCCAGAGCTCAGTGTTTCTCTGAATTGATTGATACCTATCTCTTGCTCCTTCCAACTTCACACTTCTCCTAACTCTGAGCATGTCCCAATGACTGTTTTCTGATTTTGTATTTGGGCCTTTTCCGTGAGCTCTCTCTCTTCTTTCCATCCTCATCCATCCAGAGAACTTCTAACTATCCTCCAGGTTTTGTTTTTTCAAGGTAAAGTTTCATTCTGTAGCATCCTGAGTTCAGGAACTAAAGACCACCTCACCCTGCTAGATATCCTTCAAAACAGCCCCTGGGGCTCGGAAGATGGTTCAGCATTTAAACGTGCTTGCTTGAAAAGCCTGCCTGCCCAGGTTCCACTCCCAAGCAGTCCTGTGAGTTACACACACACACACACACACACACACACACACACACACACGGTGCAAGCATGTGGCATTCATTTGTAGTGACAAGAGGTCCTGACACATGAATAAATAAATAAAAATTAAAAATGCTCGCAATGGGCTGGAGAGATGGCTTAGTGGTTAAGCGCTTGCCTGTGAAGCCTAAGGACCCCGGTTCAAGGCTCAATTCCTCAGGACCCACGTTATCCAGATGCACAAAGGGGCGCATGCGTCTGGAGTTCATTTGCGGTGGCTGGAGGCCCTGGCGCACCTCTCTTTCTCTCTCTGTCTCTTTCTCTCTCTGTCGCTCTCAAATAAATAAATAAAAATAAACAACAAAAAAATTTAAAAAAAAATAAAAATGCTCGCAAAACACAGTCAACTGCTTCCTCTCTGGGAAGCGCTTCCCCAGCCCTCCTTCGTCCTGGGAGCTCTCTGTGCGCTGTCCTGGTTGGCCTAGCTACACTGCTTTGAGGTCTTGGCTTTGGTTTAGAGCAACCACAGAATCTTAGCTTTGGAGATTCAGGACATTCTGTAGTTATTTATTTATTTATTTTACAACAGTTATGGCCTCCTACTCCTGAACCTACTTCCCTTGAATGTTCTCCTCAGTGGAGTTATTGGTATTAAGTGTGAGGGATGAGACCCACTCAGGGGGAGAGAACTCGTAACTTGTACTGGAAGCCCTGGCTTTGGCCAGGAAGCTCACAGACCCCAGAGAGAAGCCCCAGGGCTCCGTGAATAAGCGGGGTGGCCATACACATCAAGAGGTATCTCAAGTCACTAAGAATACCCCTCTTCATCAAAGCTGCTCTCCCTCCTGTTGGGGGATCTGTCTCATTTTACAGATAGCAGAGAATAATGGGAGATCCAAGATCCATCAGTATGGCAAGTGAAAATACCTGACTGCCTACCAAGAGGCATGCCACCTAAGCCACAGTTTATAACCTTCTCCCTGTTTTCTTTACCATGTGTCTCTAAACCTTGCCTTGGGCCTGAGGGTCTAATTCTGAGCAGGGGCTGAACAGCCGTTGTTGAAAAGTATGACTGACTCGCTGACTGAGTCAATTAATGAACTCCAGTAATCTCTTTCACATTTGATACTTCTTACTCTAACTTATGTTTTTTCAGACATAATAACCCAAGGACAGGGCTGGAGAGATGGCTTAGCAGTTAAGGCTATTGCCTACAAAGCCAAAGGGCCCAGGTTCGATTCCCCAGGACCTACATAAGCCAAATGCACAAGGTGGTGCATGCGTCTGGAGTTCATTTGCAGAGGCTGAGGGTCCTGGTGTGCCCATTCTCTCTCTCTCTCTCTCTCTCAAATAAATAAATAATAATAAAAAGTAATCCAAGTATCACATGTATGGGAGGGTTTTCATCATGTTTAGCCATCTTGCCTTGTGTTCATAATGCAAGTCACTTCTCTCTTTTTTTCTTGAGCTCAAGTAACACAGGAGAGATTAGTGGGATTTCCAAGCCATAGTAGAGAGGGGCATCAGAACCCTGGGTAAAGAGGGAGGGGAGAGGTAGAATGGAGAGAGAGAGAGAGAGAGAGAGAGAGAGGGAGAGAGAGAGAGAGAGAGAGAAAGAGGGAGAGGGAGAGGAAGAAGGAAAGGGAGAGGGAGAGAGGGAGAGGGAGAGGGAGAGGGAGAGGGAGAGGGAGAGGGAGAGGGAGAGGGAGAGGGAGAGGGAGAGGGAGAGGGAGAGGGAGAGGGAAAGAGAGAGACCAGCAAGAGCATAGAGCAAGAGAAAACAAGTGAGAAAGGAAGAGAAGAGCCAAGGAGTGGGGACCAAAAGTGAGAGCCCATGTTTGTTTTAAAGTGTTAAAAAAAGGGGGGTCTGGAGAGATGTCTTAGTGGTGAAGGTACTTGCTTACAAAGCCAAAGGTCCCAGGTTTGATTCCCCAGTACCCATGTGAAGTCAGATGCACAAGGCAGCACAAGCATCTGGAGTTTGTTTTCAGTGGCTAGAGGCCCTGGTACATCCGTTCTCTCTAACAAATGAAATACTGAAAACAAACAGAGAAAACTCACTTTCTTAAACAGACCGTGGCTCTGTCCAGTGTGAGAGCTTTAGCATTATAGAGTCCTCAGTGAAATGCCACCCGAGAGACTGTGATGAGCCTCGGCTTTCGTGGTAGCAAGAGAGCAGCTGTACCACAACCAAGACCTCAGGGGTGTGATGAGCGTGGGTGAGACGGTTTATGCAAGGTCCCAATGAATACCAGTGATTTAACTAGGTTCTAATAAACTGAATGCAAAGTCAAAAACCAAATAGCAGCAAAGACCAGGGCTACACACAGCAGTGCCTGCCACCCAGCAGCTCCGTTCTGGTGTCCAACCAACAGTGAAGACAGGGTGCAGATGCTGTTGGCATCAGTCCTTGTAACAGTCCCAACTGAAAAACTTGATTTCATCTAATGATGGGGAAAGGTCATCATTAGAAGGATACACATGATATGCCCCTTCCTCTATGTCTCTGCTATGTGCTCACACACCGGCAGTGACCATGGGGATGGAATACTGCACAGCAATGAGAATGGATGAAGTCTGGATCAGTCTCATAAGCCCAGCATGAGGGAAAGAAGTAAGTCATAGTGATCACTTTGAGAGGTCCCTGCTAGGGACCAGGATCATGTGGGAAAACAAGACCAGTTCCCAATTGCCAGGGAAAACCAAAGCCACTGGAGTTATGGCCTCTGGTCCTATCTACAAGCAGGGTAGCAGAAGAACAGCCCCTCCCCCTTAGAGACTTTGAAGGACCAGAGGCCACCCTCCTCTCTCCCGCTCCATCGGCCCTGTGGCTCCTGGTACATAGGCTGAGTCACAGGTGGGAAACTTCCCCTCCCCCTCAGAATTGCATGAAAGCCAGAAGCTCCCTTCAGAACCTTATCATGCTGCCATGGCATGATGAGACAGCTCTCCTAACAGAGCTGTGAGTCTAGAGCTGGAGAGATGGCTCAGTGGTTAAGGCACTTGTCTGCAAAACCTAATAACCTGAGTTTGATTCCCCAGTACCCATGTAAAGCCAGATGCACAAAGTGGCACATGCATATGGAGTTTGTTTGCAGTAGTTAGAGGCCCTGGTATGCCCATTCTCTCTCTCTCTCTCCTTGCAAATAAATAAAATTTTTTTTTAAAAAGTTGTGATTCTAAAAATGTGTGTCACCTCAGCTGCTTTTGTCCTATAGGCCTGCGCTCCCTCTCTTCTTCTCTTTCTTTTTTCTTTTTTTCTTTCTTTTTTTTTTTTCTGAGGTAGGGTTTCACTCTAATCCAGGCTGACCTGCAATTCACTCTGTAGTCTCAGGCTGGCCTCCAACTCATGGCAATCTTCTTACCTCTGCCTCCCAAGTGTTGGGATTAAAGGCGTGCGCCACCACGCCCAGTGCCTCTTCTTTTATCTATTAATACTCAGCTCAGATAAGCTCGAGTAACAAGCAGAACAATACACTTATGGAAACCACGAGTGGTAGCGACAGGAGGATGCATTCATCTGGAACATTAATGTTCTAGAACTTGAACCTGCGGAGGGGGACATCTGGATGAGTTCTCTCTGTCAATGTTCCTGGAGCTGTTTCGGAGCATGTGCTCTTCTAGACGGAGAGTACAGTCCAGAAGAAGATTAATGACAGAGATGCCAGAAGACAGCTGGGTGTCGAGAGCTTGAACACATCCAACGGAATGAGCCTACAAGAGATGTGGGCCAGGGGGAGAGAGGCAGCTTCAAGAACAGACTCCTAGCCGGGAGCGGTGTGTGTCTTCAATCCCATCACTTGGGAGGCAGAGGTAGGTGGATCCCTGTGAGTGTGAGGCCTTTGCCAATGCAGACCTATGCAGCAACGGCACAGACTCTTTTAGTAATAACTGTTTTCCATATGGATGACTCAGCAGCAATGCCTGATGGAAGAGCAGCCAATCTGAAAAGATAATTTAAACATCACCCTGTACATCAGGACAAATTCTAAACAGATCAAGATTTACATGCAATATGAAAAGCCATAAATACACTAAGGAGAGAAATATTGAAGTGGAGAAGACCTTTCTTTTCTTTTCTTTCCTTCTTTCTTTCTTTCTTTCTTTCTTTCTTTCTTTCTTTCTTTCTTTCTTTCTTTCTTTCTTTCTTTGGTTTTTTGAGGTAGAATTTCACTCTAGCCCAGGATGACCTGGAAATCACAATGTAGTCTCAGGGTGGCCTTGAACTCATGGCGATCCTCCTACCTCTGCCTCCTGAGTGCTGGGATTAAAGGTGTGCGCCGCCACACCCGGCTTGAGAAGACCTTTCTATGATAAAAAAAAAAAAAGCACAAAAAATACACAGAAAACAGTGGAAAATTTACTGCATAATGATAAACGCCTTCTGCGTGGGAAAACAAGTGGAGAATGTCACACAAAAGGAAGCAAGCAAAGAAACTTACAAAGCAAAACCAAAAGACGAAGGAACCTGGACAGATAGACTGCACCTCAGTCCCAGTAAAAGAGCGAGCATTCCCACCATGGGAAGAGTGCCTGAGGGGGGAGAAGAAGCCCCCCAAAACTCAATGGAAAAAAAAAAATGAGTGAGGATAGCCAGGCGTGGTGGCACATGCCTTTAATCCCAGCACTCGGGAGGCAGAGGTAGGAGGATCTTTGAGAATTCGAGGCCATCCTGAGACTACATAGTGAATTCCAGGTCAGCCTGAGCCAGAGTGAGACCCTACCTCGAAAAACAAAACAAAACAAAACAAAAAAATGAGTGAGGATAATAAACAGAAAAATAAGCAAAGACAATGATCAGAAAAGGAAATACGGATTGTTCTTAAATGTGACAAATGCTACAGTTACCCGAGACTTCAGATGTGTGCCACCAGGTCTGGCCGTAGGCACACTTTCCTACCACTGCTGGCTGTATACGTTGGTTGGTATAACCTTTCTGGGGCTATTTTTCAGTATATGAAATGAGGTGTTAGAAGTTTAGGAAAGTTCTTGAATCTCAAACCCTGGATTTGTATTGGCATTTAACCAAAGAATTGGACAAATCAAACTGAGGATAATCACCAAATTATTATATTTATTGTGGGAGGTAGAGAACCAAAAGAAGGAAAGTGAACAATGGTCTGAGAGCCCACGTGGGGGGCTGGAAAAACTGTGCAAAGGAAGTCAGAGGAAGGAAAACAAAGCGCCAAGAGCTCCTGCCATGTGGGGGGCAGGAGGGGTAAAGCACCCATGTGAGAATCGCGGCCAGGCGGTTCGCCCTCATCTTGGCCTAGCTGCGCTGCGTTGAGGAGGAACTCACCAGAAGCCAGAGGTTCACCAGTGGCCAGGTAGCCCAAAGAGCTTGCCCTCCCCTTGCAAATGTATGTGTAGCCTTATGCTGGTGGGCTCTACCTTGCAGCTCAGGTGAGCCACAGAGACAGCTGACTGGTCTGGGCCAGGGGCTGTCTCAGAAAGAGGACAGCCACACCACCAAGTTCTGAGGGCTGAACTTGACCAACCACAATGTTAGGGTTAAGCCCTAGGAAAGAAGACCATTCTCCCTGGAAGGACCCAGGTTGTCTGTGGAAAAACACACAAGAAGAAGTCAGGTCATATTTTGATTTCTAGCAACATGGAGATTACAAGGATATTTTCAGGGGCCTAGTCACCCTCACTGCCTATCATAACAAAGCTACCTGACTCCCTCTCATCTCCTTCTAGGCTAGAAGGGTATGTCTCTCAGACTCTGGATTCTAGGTTGGAGAATGGCACATCTACCAGCCCCCATGTGAGGTGGTTGTACCTGCTGTTCACCATAGCTTTGTGCCCTCCACACACTGGAACTGATCCAAGCTGTCCACAGCTGGCTGGTCCCACAGGTGATGCTTGTGCAGTGGAGTGGGTTATAGAACCAGGGGCTCTCTCTGCAGACGAAGTGCTCTCAAGGGGCATCGTTATGCACAGTGTATATAACATGGAACTTTCAATGTAAAGGTATATGTGTGCGGGAGGTGGGGTTGAGTCATCTATGCTTATCGGCATTTGATCTGCATGAAGAAGCTAAGAAGGGTACATTCAAAACTTAAGTTACAGGCTGGAGAGATGGCTTAGGGCACTTGCCTGCAAAACCTGAGGACCCAGGTTTGATTCCTTAGTACCCATGTCAGATGTACAAGGTGGTACATGCTTCTGGAGTTTGCTTGTAGTGGCTATCAGAGGCCCTGGCATGCCCATTCTCTTTCTCGCTCTCTTTCCAATGAATAAGTGAATGCATAAATAAATACATAAGTAAAATATTAAAAACAAAACAAAACAAAAAAACCCTAGAAGTTACCTGTGTCTGGAGGTGGATGAGGTACCAAGATGGATGGGCAGGGGTGAGGTAGGAAGGGTTTCCCTGGGTCTTTTCATAGTGAATAGGCTCATCTCTGTGAGTATGTGAGCTGTTCACATTGAAAACAGCAGCTGTGTCTTAGTTTGCCCCAGCTTTCCTCTTCAGCGGATGAGGGAAGGCATGTGCCAATCCAGGCCTACGTGTGTGCTCAGTGACTTCTAGGGAGGCAAAGGGCCTGGAGTCTGCATGTTGCCCGGCGGGCGTACTTTTGTGTTTGTTCCTCTTTCTCCTTCTCCTCTTGCAGTGCTGAGGATTGAACTTGGGGTCTCCACGTGTTAGTCAGGAACTTACTGAGCTGTCTCCCCAGTTCTGCTGAGTTTCATCTTGAAGGCAGGCTAGAACTGACCAAGGAGGCTCCGGCACCCAGACTGTTTTGGGGAGATTCATGGTGGCCTTGCAGGCAGACAAAGGCCAGCAAGGCAGAGGAAGCTCCCCGGGGGACTGCAAAGCTGTCGTCGCCGCTCGTGCGCTCAGCCGCGTGGCTGTTGCGAAAACAATTCTGGATGATAAAGTTAATTTTATTTATTTTATAATTTATAAAATTGCTTAATTCTGTGTGACCAACAAAGTCTATGTACATGCCCAATTTATTTATTTGTGTTTTATTATTATTTTGCTGTGTTGTATATGTATGTGCATGTGCATGTGGGTGCACATGCGTGTGTATGTGGAAGCCAGAGGACAACATGGGCATTGTTCCTCAGGTACCGTCTCCCTTTTTGTAAAGATTTTATTTTTACTTATTTGTTTATTTGTTAAAGACAGAGAGAGAGAGAGAGAGAGAGAGAGAGAGAGTGCGAATGGGCACACCAGGACCTCTAGCCACTGTAAATGAACTCCAGACGCATGTGCCACCTTGTGCATCTGGCTTACGTGGGACCTGGAGAACAGAACCTGGGTCCTTAGGCTTCGCAGGCAAGTGCTTTAACCACTAAGTCATCTCTGCAGGCCTGTCTACCTTTTTTTTTTTTTTTTTTTTCTGAAGGTAGTTTCTTTCACTATCCACAGCTTACTGTGTAGGCTTGGACTGGCTGGCCAGTGAGCTCCAGGGATCTGCCTGCCTCTGCTTCCTCAGTGCTGGGACTGCAAGCACGTGCCACCACCATCGGCTTCTTACTTTTATTTTATTTTTTTGTTTTTTTGAGGTAGGGTCTCACTCTAGCCCAGGCTAACCTGGAATTCACTATGGAGTCTCAGGGTGGCCTCAAACTCACGGCAGTCCTCCTACCTCTGCCTCCCGAGTGCTGGGATTAAAGGCGGGCACCACCACGCCTGGCATCCATCGGCTTTTGAAAATGTGGGTTTGGGGATGGAGCTCAGATCCTCACCTTGCAAGGCAAGCACTTTATCATCTGAGCTACATTCCTAGCACCTCGGTTTTGAAGAAATATGAAGATATATATATTTTGTGTTGGGAGTGGAGCCCAAGCCCTTGTGCAGTTTAGAAAAATGCATAGACCTAGTTACTATAGACCCTTCTCAAGGGCAGGGACAGGGTCCTTTTCATTCAATCTGAACTTTCTTCCATCCAGGTACTTACCAGGCCTGACCATGCTTAGCTTCCCAGACAGACAGTATCAGCCTTACACGTCACCTGGAGTTCCTAAGTGAAGCAGGGAATGAGCAAAGTCTTGGCGTCTCTTCCACCTGGCCAGGCTTCCAAGTGCAGCCGGGGAACTGAGCCATGAGGAGCCTGGGCAGGCAGGAGCGCCTCTCCGCTAATTAAAGAGAGCGTGAGGTGAAGTCACCGGCGCCTGCAAGTTCCAGACTTTGAGAGATTGTCTCAATAAAGGCGAACTTCATTTGGCTCTAGGTGAGGGCCAATCAACACATTAGCTGGCTGTAGGCACAGGCAAGCAGGGACAAAAAGGGTCAGGTGCCACACAACAATGGCGAGGCAGCAAAGGGTGCATGGGCCACAAGCAATTTCCAAGGGTAAAAAATAAATAAATAAATAAAATACAAAGCCAGTCAACGTCTGTATGCCATTTCCTTGTGATGTATAAACTAGCTTCTCAGCCTGGGGAGAGACTGAGAGGATGGGGGGGGGGGCACCTGTCACACAAAGGTGGCCAGCTATTTCCTGCCATGACTGTCTCCGTCAGGATGGGACAGAAAGGACATCAGAGAGCCACCCTCATGGGGAAGATGTCCTGCACCCATTCTTTTGTTCCCGGTTGTATCTAAGGATGCTTCTGTGGTCTGAGAGGTGTCCTCAGCAGTGCCCTGAACATGATGTGCTGAGCCAAGCTGTGTTCCATCGGCAGGAGGCGGGCAGAGGGGGTGGTGGCCCTGGGCTGCCAGTTAGCCTTGTAACACTTGAGTCATGGTGACAGCATTCTTTCCGTCATCGTTTAGGCCTTGCTTTCCCAGTGACGTTATTGTTATTTAGCATCCTGCTGCCATCCATAAAGCACCTCTCTGCAGTTTGTTTTTTTATTTCTCATTCTCCCAAGGGTGGCTGGTCTCATCCTGTGTGTGAGAGGAGAGGAGAGCTCTCTCCCTAAGTCTTGTGATATATAAACTAGCTTGCTAGCTTTCAGCTCCCACCCTGCTCCCATCAGGTGAGTGGTACAGGCTTGGAAAACCAGAGCCTGGCACTTGGCACCTGGCAGCTTGCCCCCCCCACCCCGCACTGTTTCCCTTTATGATCCTTGGCAGATCATTTCTTTTGTATGTTCTGAGCCATAAAAGGAACAAGTTATGACGGTCCTTTTTTCCCCTTACAAGGCCATCATGTTACATTTTCCTCTAATGTAATAAATTCGAGAGACTAAATATGATCATTCAAAAGGAAACCTGGGTTGGTGATGTACCTCAGTTGGTAGAGTGTCTGCTTAGCATGCGTGAAGCTATGCATTTGAGCCCTAGCACAGCATACACCAGGTGTGATGGCTCACAACTACACTTCCAGCACTTTGGAGGTGGAGATTATGACCGCTAGCCAGCAGGCGTGTTTAAGCTGTCTACTGCCCTGACTGGTTGAAGCTGGCCAGCGTGTGGCAGATAGTCTGAGATGCTCCTGTACCAGTGCTGCCGAGGGAGATTTGTCTTACACTTGTCAACACAGAGCCTAATAGCACAGAGAAATAGTCACAAGTAGGTTGAATAAGAGAATCTCTCTTTGGTATGAGGCCTTCTAGGGTTTGGATATTGTTGCAGTCAGGTTCGCATTGCTGGCAAAAAACAACTGACCAAGAGCAGCTTGTGGGAAGGAGCTTTATTTTGGCTTACAGACTTGAGGGGAAGCTCCATCATGGCAGGGAAAAATGATGGATGAGCAGAGGGTGGACATCACCTCCTGGCCATCATCAGATGGACAACATCAGTAGGAGAGTGTGTCCAAGGGGAAACTGGCTGTAACACCTATAAGCCTGTCCCCAACAGTACATTGCCTCCAGGAGGCTTTAACTTCCAAATTGCCATCAGCTGGGGACATGGCATTCAGAAACCTAAGTTTATCTTATGGAGGACACCTGAATCCAACCACCACAGATGTTTTGAGAGTGCCCTCCATATGAGGAAATTTAATCTGTGTTGTGAGATATTAATAAAGTAGACATTTAATCTGTGGTGGTAATCTGAGATGGGGCCTCCGGGAAGTGATCAGCAGCGGGTAAGGTCATCATGGTGCAGCTTCTCATGGAATTACTGGGAGGATGGACAGAGGTAAGATCTCTTGCCAACCAATGTGCCGAACCCCATGGGATTCTGGCCAGTAAGAAAGCCAGATGTAGGTCTTTTAAACCATTATTGAAAAATCAACTATTTTATTTACAACTTACTCATCCCTAAATATTTTGCTATAGTGATACAATGTAGACTAATGCAGTACTTCATCTGTGATAGGATCAGAGGATTACAGGCTTTAGAGCAGAGCTATCACTGGTGATTTCTTGCCCATCAATTTTTTTTTTTTTTTTGAGGTAGAGTCTCACTCTAGCTCAGGCTAACCTGGAATTCATGATGTAATCTCAGGGTGGTCTTGAACTCATGGCCATCCCTCTACCTATGCCCCCTGAGTTCTGGGATTAAAGGTGTGCGCCACCATGCCCAGCTTTGCCCATCATCTTAATCATATTTTTCCTCTTAAAGTTACTGAAAAACAAAGCATCCCAGAGCCCCTGGGCAAAGGTGATGTTCGATGATGTAAAACCTTTAATAATTGGGTCCTCTAAGAAAGCAGTGAGAATGTTGGCAAAAAAACCTATCTGGGGCTAAAGAGATGGCTTAGCAGTTAAGGTGCTTGCCTGCAAAGCTAAAGGAGCTCAATTCAATTCTCCAGAACCCATGTAAACCAGATGCACAAGGTGGCACATGTATCTGGAGTTTGTTCACAGTGGCTGGGAGGCCTGGTGCACCCATTCTCTCTCTTTCTCTCTGCCTCTTTTCTGCTCTCAAATAAATAAATAAAAATAAAATATTAAAAAATGATCTGGTGTGGACCAACTTTTTCAGACTCTAGACATTAACAAGGCTTTTCCACTACTGAGGGAAGGATCCATTCACGAAAGCTTGCCGCATATTAGAATGAAGGAAAGCTTCACAGCAATGCCATCTGCCCCATATCCCTTCCCTCCTTCTCAGTTCTGCAGCTGTAACCTTGAAAACCAACAGCCTGCAACTGTGCTGAGAGTCAGCAGCCCGGCAACCCCTGGCATGGGAAGGACAGGGCCAGAGCACTTTCAGAGCCCCGTTCCCAGAGAACTATCGCTATTGGACTTGTCCAAAGGTTTCCTGGAAGACCTCAACTCACAAAGCAGTCTTTATGTATCTGCTCCAAGATCCCCTCAGGGTGAACTGCCTTTTCCTCAGGGATGGTTGTTTCAGACAATCAGGCTATTGTTGAGTGTAGCTTCCCAAGGGAAGGCAGATCACAGTTGGACCAACAGTATGTGAACTGAAAAAACTTAAAAGGGAAATCCAGAAATGAGCTCTGCAAAGAGGGCTTTGAACCTCTATGACAAATTCTTAGGATGCCAGTAGGTCATGCATGTGGTTAGAGCTCCGTCCATGCTCAGGGAAGACCTGAGGAGGCCCTAAGCTCGGCCTAGGCTAACTGAGACTCTCTGAGCAGGAAGTGAAGGCTGAACTTCTTGGCTTGGTGTTGAAGGCATGCTCAACACACACACAGAAGCCCTGGCTAAAGGCCTGGAGATGTGCTGTGTACACGTATTTAAGGAAGTCTTTGCCCAGTCATTAGCTGGTCACTGAGGTCAGAATAAAACACCAGTGACCACACACACAAAAGAACAGGACTCTATAGCGCTGGTTCAAAAAGCCACTACAAAACTCAACTGTGATGCATAGCAACAACATAAACCTTGTGAGAAGGTTCAGCGTTGTTGCACTATATGACTTTAGAAGTCTGTTTTTCAGTAACAGCAACAACAAAAAGAAAAAAAAAAAAAAACAAAAACACAACACAAGACTTAACAAATGTTTGATACCCAGGGGCCAAGAGACACAGCCAATAAAAACAGTCTCTGAGGGTGATCAGATATTGGATTTACCTAACAATGACTTTAAGTCATTTATTGAAAATATGTTCAAGAAACTAAAGAAAACCATGTAGACAAAAAGAAATAAAAATATAAACAAGAATATCAAAACATTACCAATTATGGAACATGACAATATAGAAGTTCTGGAGTTGAAAAGTATTATGACTGAAATGAAAATTTTATTAGAGGGCTCAATCATAGATTGGTAGAAGGCAGGAAGGAATATTTCAATACAGGTACAGGAAGAGAAAAGAAGAATTGGGCTGGGCACATGCTCAATGGGTAAAATGCTTGCCATGTGAGTATGAAGACCTGAGTTTGGTCCCCAACAAACAGGTAAAAGTCAATTGTGATGGCACATACCTGGAATCCCCGTGCTCAGGAGGCAAGAGGATTCCTAGGGTTTGCTGGGTGGGTAGTCTAACCAAATTGGTATGCTCTAGGTTTAGTGAGACACAGTGTCTCAAAAAATGAGGTGGAGAACTATTGAGAAAGGCACCTAATATTGACCTCTGGTTGCCACATGGATGTATGTGCACATGCACAGTCAGCTGCACATGTTCATGCACCCAATCATAGGACACATATAAATGCATGTATATAACACACACACATACACATGCAAAAAAAAGTATGAAGGAAAAAATGAACAATTTCGAGATTTGTGTGACTTCATGGACCCTACCAACATACATATGCTGGTAATAGAAGAGGCAAGAAAACAAGAGAAGTGTAGCAGACAGATTCAGGTTCACTGAGATGAACGTCCAGACCAGGTACAGTTATAGAGGAAGGGATTTATTGAAGCTTACAGATCCTGGGGAAGTTCCATAATGGCAGAAGAAGCTGGCCTGCCTTCACAGGCCCAAGCAGAGAGAGAGAAGCACAAGCCTAAAGGTCAAAAGCCACAGCACACTTTAGGAACTCCAGCTAGGCACACTTTGCATATCTTTAGATTGAAATTGGAAACCCACCACCACACCTTAAGATCACCCAGGGACATTGTCTCCAGCCAGGTAGGCAGCACATGCAAACTACAACAATAAAGAACTGAATATATTGGGGGCCATCTATTCTATTCAAACTACCACAAGAAGGGAAAGAAAAAAAAATATGAAGAATGAAATCATTCAACCTCCCCAAATCTGAGGAAAACCACTCCACTTCCAATCTCTATGGGTTTTAAGTAGATCAACTCAGAGAGATGTGCACATTTTATAACCAAGCTGTCCAGAGCCACAACTGAGAAGCCTTAAAAGATCAAGAAATGCATCCCACACTAAGGATTCCCAATGAGATGAGCAGCTAGCTGCATTCTCCTCAGAAACAAGAAACCATGGGTGGGGAGGAGGATTGAGGACAAGAGGGGACATATTCAAAGTGTCCCCCACCAAAAAAAAAAAACTGGCAAGTAAGAGTTCTATACAGCAAAATTACCCTTTTGTAAAGGAGTTGACACACTTTTAGATAAACAAGAACAGAGATGTTGCTGGTGGGCCTATCTGAGAAACACTAAAGTGAGCCCTTAAAGTTGTAGTGAAAGAGCAATAGCCAGCAACTTGGATCTACAGAAAGAAACAAGGAACACCAGTGAAGATTTAGATGTAGCAAACACATGCACCTCACAGCAGACTTCCAAAACACAAGATGCAAAACTGACAGAATTAAGGAAGGAATAGACCAAGGTAAATACCTGTATAAATTTTTTTAATTCAACTTTTCTCCTGTCTGATTTTAAAGAAAAACTACACAAAGAAATATTGGTAATGGATGGACCTGGAAAGGATTATACTAAGTGAGGTAACCCAGGCCCAGAAAGCCAAGCGCCACATGTTCTCTCTCATATGTGGATCCTAGCTACAGATGACTGGGCTTATGCATGAGAATGAAAATACTTAGTAGCAGAGGCCAGTAAGTTAAAAATGAGACATAAAGGGAAGAGAAAGAAAGGGAGGAGGGTACTTAACAGGTTGATATTGTATATATGTAAGTACAATGATTGTTATGGGGAGGTAATATGATGGAGAATGGAATTTCAAAGGAGAAAGTGTGGGGGGGGGAGGGAGGGAATTAACACGGGATTTTTTTATAATCATGGAAAATGCTAATAAAAATTAAAAAATAAAAAATAAAAAAAGAAATCTTGATAATTGTTAATTAACATACCGTATGTAAAAATATAACTTGTATGTAAAAAAATATCAGAAATGATGAGGAGAATGCAGCTCTGCAGGGATATAATGTTTATATGGTTAAAACCAAGATAGTATTAGTCTAAATTAGATTATTGTATAGTATTAATTATAACCCTAAGACAAGCACTAAGAAAATAATGCCAAGAAAAGGAATGGTGTCAAAATAAATGACAATGGAATTAAAATGATACATGAGCATATTTAACATGTAACCGAGGAAATGAGGAGCAAGAGAGACATAAAGCAGATGAAGTCAATAGAAAAGTGGCATGCGTAAATAAGACCTAGCCTGTTAGTAATTATAATAAATGAAATGGATCAAACATTCCAATTAAAGGGTCGATTTTGGCAGGATGGCTAAAAATGATTCAACTGTATGCTGTCTGTAAAAGATACATTTTTGATCCAAAAACACAAACAGGTTGAAAGGCAAGGGATGGAAAAAAAGCTATACTATGCAAAAAGAGATAAGAAAAGAGCTAGGGTCTCTACCTAAAAGTCCTTTACCCATGATGGGTTTGCATTCTGATAAACCCATTGTAAGGTGAAAATACCATAAGTCAAAATGCATTTAAGGGGCTAGAAAGATTGCCCAGCTGTCAGGTATTTGCATGTAAAACCTCACAGCCTAGGTTCGGTTCCCCAGTTCTCATGTAAAGCACGATATGGTATATGTATTTGGAGTTTATTTGCAGTGGCAAGAAGCCCTGGTGTGTCCATTCTCTCTTGTAAATGAATTTTAAAAAATGCATTTAATAAGACTAACCCACTGTTCCTCATGGGTTATATACAGAGTACTGGTTGCTTACCTGGTGACATGTGGCTGGATGGGGGCTGTGACTAACTGCTGCCATCCAGCAATAATGATAAAACTTTAGACTTGAAGTTCATGCTCTATTGGATGTGTGCTTTCATATCATGATTAAAAAAAAAAGCCAAAATAAACTTTAAGAAAACTTGTTACCAGAGACAAATAAATATATATACAAAGATAAAAGAGTCAAAGATAACAACAACACTGACCAATAATAAACATATATGCACCTCACTCCAGACTCCTAAAATGCATGACTTGCTGGCCTTGGTGACACATGCCTTTAATCCCAGCACTCCGAGGCAGAGGTAGGAGGATTGCTGTGAGTTCAAGGCCACCCTGAGACTACATAGTGAATTCCAGGTCAGCCTGGTGTAGAGTAAGACTCTGCCTGGAAAACCCCCCTCCAAAATGCTTCAAGAAAAAAAACAAACAAACAAACAAAAAAAAAACCCACACACTTCAGGACAGATCATGTTGTAGTTTAGCTTCACATTTCTGGGATGAACTGCACACAGACACACTTTATGGGAGGAGCAGGGTTTATTTCAGACTTATCAATCCAGGGGAGGTTCCACTGATGGCAGAAGTTGGCCCCAAGAGACACAACTACATAGTTAGCACCACCAATAAGCATGCACAAAAACAACAGCAATACAGCATGGACCCAGGCAGAGCTGAGACTACTGTATATATTTTTAGGTTGAAAAATCAGATCTAACCCCCGAACACCTTAGGGCTGGATCCCAGGATCCACTTCCAGTGTCATCTCTTCCAGCCAAGTGGCTGAAAATTCAAGTTACAAACTTTCATAAAATATCTGAGTCTATTGGGGGCGGGGGCATGACATACATTCAAAATACCACAGATCATATATTCAGAATAAAAATCATTTCCCTAAGTTTGCAAGCATTATTAACAAACAAAATATGTTCCTCAAGAATAGTAGAATGAAAAAATAAATAAAAAGAAGAAATTTGTAGAAATTACAAATATGTAGAAAGTAAAGAGTATATTCCCAAATAACCAATTAGGTCAAAGCAGAAATCACATGGGAAATGAAAAAAAAAAAAACCTTGAATCAATGAATAAAGAAGATGACATATCACAACAAGGAAAGAACTAGAAACTAGAAAGAAAAACAAATGAGTAAATCCAGAGCTAACAAAGAAATGGAATAAAAAAGGGAGGGAAGCAAATAAAATAACAACCAGAAAAATGATAGAGAAAAAAAATCACTAAAACCAATAAAAATTGACAAACTGGGGAAAAGAGAAGATATTCTAATGATTGAAATGAAAGAAAGGATAATGTTATCAAAAAATGAAATTGGAGGGCTGGAGAGATGGCTTAGTGGTTAAGGCGCTTGCCTGTGAAGCCCAAGGACCCATGTTCGATTCTCCAGATCCCACATAAACCAGATGCACAGTGAGGCAAGTGCAAGGTCGCACATGCCCATAGGTGGCACAAATGTCTGGCATTCGATTTCACTGACTGAGGCCCTAGTGCACCAAGTCTCTCCCTCCCTCCCTCCCTCTTTTCTTCCCTCCCTCTCATTCTCTCTCCATCTGTCTAAAGTAAAAATAAAAATATTTGGAGTACTGGGAGTGTGTTAGGGTTCTCAGCAATCAGAACTGGCAGCCAGGAGGGAGTAAGGGGTTTATTTCACACTTATAGATCCTGGGGCAGTTCCACCAAATGGCAGAAAAAGCTGGCTCTTGTTCATGCGTCTAAGCAGAGATGCTACCAACCAACCAGCACCACAAGCAAGCACAGCCAGAGTGCAACACCTCTGTGCACACCTTTAGGCTGGATTCAGACATGCCCCCAGCAACAGGCCCCCTGTAGCAAGAGTCTTCCTGCTGGGGGCTGAGGCTGAGGCTACAAACTCAATTTTAAGAAACCGTGTCAGTCTATGGAGAACATACATTCAAACTACCATATTTCAGCCCTGGTCCCCAACAGACTCACAAACATCTCACATTGCAAATTGCATTTAGTCCAACTTCAAAGGCCCCATAAGCTTTAACAACTGTAAGACTGTCTCTTAACTGTGAGTCCTGTAAAATCAAAACAAGTTACGTACTTCCAACAGATAATGGCACAGAGTAAACATTTACATTGCTACAAGGCATAACAAAGAGAGACTGAAACAATGTAAAATCAATAACCATTAGGCACGCATCAAACATCTTCACTTAAAGTGTGACATCCATAGCCAATGATGGCAGTCTCTGGACTTTTTCATCCTGCCCTTCCAGCTGGGCTGAGATTCAGGGAAAACTTCTGTCCCAAGACAACAGTGCTCCATGGTAGCCCCTGTAGTCCTGGTATACCCAAGCTTCTTTGAGCCTCATGGCAAACCACAATCCATCTTCAACTCTATACTCTGGCCTTTTCACCCTTTAAAGGAGGAATATCCTGTTTCCCATGCCCCATATCAGCAGAGGCTCCTATCTAACTTCAGCCAATGGCTTTGCTGGCCACACAGGGATGTCATGCCCCGTCTCACTTGCTGCATCTCAGCATTGGCTCTTGGAACAGTGTGCATTGTATGACCTGCTTCCACGTATTTCCCATGTTTTTGCAATCAACACCAGGTATTCAGGACATAGCCATATTATTAATTTATGGAGGAAATAAATCTCAACCTTGGAGATCAGGCTTCTTCCTGTCAAAAAGAGTTTGCATTTCTGCCATCCAGTCTTTCCTGGGTGGCATCCCCTCAGGCATCCTTTCCATTGTTTTAATGTAAAGTAGTTGAGCAACTCTCAGCAGTGGTGATCTCTTTAATAATAGCAGCTTTAGCAACCAGTCTCTGTGCCAGGAACCTTAAGCTTCCTTGAACTTTTTTCAACTTTAAATAGCATATCACTCAGTTCTATATTTTCTGCCAGTCCATTACTTTCAAATTCAATCTTGATCAAACTGTGGGCATGGGCAGCAGAATGCAGCCAGGCTTTATGACAGAAGCACAGTTCCAACAAAGTTCAACAAAGTTCCCCTTAAAGTTCATAAGCCAATACAATTCTCTTTGCAATTAGAACTTTCAAACTCTCACGAGAATAGTCCATAAAACCATTCTGTACAGCTTTTGCAGTCACAGGTTCCCAGTCCATGCACATTCCTCCTCTAGCACAAAAGTTCCAAAAGACCAAAATCCACATGGTCATATTGATCTCAGAAAGACCCCACTTCTTGAAACCAAATTTCTGTGTTAGTCAGGGTTCTTAGCAAGCAGCACTTGCCACCAGGAGGGAGGATGTGGTTCATTTCAAGCCTATAGATCTAGAGGTTACACTAAATGGTGGGAAAAGCTGGCTCCCATTCATAAATTCAAGCAGAGAGACACCATCAAAGACCCACCACCATAAGCAAGCACAGCCAAAGCTCAAAACCTCTCTGCACCCACCACCCATACTCTCCATGTAGCAGGAGTCTGCCTGCAAGGGGCTGGAGATGCAAACTCAATTCAAATAAAACCCCTTGGCCTACACGGGTCATACACTTGAACTACCACAGGGAGAAATGGATATCAGCAAATTACATAAGCTAGCAGATATGGAAAAATTTATGTAGACAGAAAGTGCTAAAACTGACTTTAGGAGAGATAGAAAAAGTGAATAGAGGTTAAATTTCAAGAAAGGTACCCTAAATCTCTTATTAATCAAGATATAAAAACATTCAATAATATACTAATAAACCCAATTTGGTAATATATTAAAAGGATTTTATACCATAAACAAATGGGATTTGTCTAAGAATGCAAGGTTAGTTCAATGTATGACGTGAATTCAATATAATGTACCATATTTATACTTAAAAGCAAGCCCATTCCATAATTTCCCATAATTTCAATAGATTCAAGAGATCACACATTCAAATCCTGTCTATGTCACTCATAGGCCTAATTATCTTGTGCTAATGCCTTGACATCTCTTAGCTTCAGTTTTTTCAGTAGTAAAGGATCAAAGCAGTCAAGATGGCTAGCATAATTGATCCATGTTCATGCTTTTTTGTTGAAAGACATGAGAGATTCTGATGCAGTGTATGTAAAGAAAATGTTAACCATAAACATTCCAAGGGCATGTAGTTGAGAATCCTTTCCCCAGTACTAGATAGTTTCAGACTTTTCCTGTGGCACGTGTTTTCTCATTCATCCAGTGGAAATGTACCAAACAGTACCACTGGGAGCCAGGTATGTGTGAAACACCTGGCACATAGTACGTATTCGTTGAATGTTAGTTTCTACCATCTATTCTAATTACTAATATTATTAGTATTATTGTTATTGAAATTATTATTGTATTTATTTTGTTTGAGACAGGGTCACACTATACAGCTCTGGCTGGTATGGTACTCCCTATGAAGACCAGACTGGCCTAAATTTTCAGCAATTCTCTTTTCTTTCTTTCATTAAGTTTAGGATTAAAGGTATGGGCCACTATGCTCTACCTTTCTCCTCTTGATACATTTCTTTTTGTCTCTGGAGTGATATGAATGTAGTTATTTTTTAATTAACTCTTTTACAAGAGGAGAGAGGCAGAGACAGACAGAGAGAGTGAGAGAGAATGGGTTTGTCAGGGCCTCCAGACGCTGCAAACTCTGGATGTATGCGCCACTGTGCATCTGGCTTTACATGGGGTACTGGGGGAAAATCCAGATCATTCGACTTAGCAGGCAAGCACCTTAACACTGAGCCATCTCTCCAGCCCTGAATGTAGTTCTTTACTATTCATTTTGTTATAAGCTGTAGGTGCTGCCTTCTGAACTCACTTGTGATGATTTGTGAGTCTTTAGAGGGAACGTATGCTTCTTGCCGCAGGTATGTAGTTATATCATTAAAAATAATATTGCTAGGGGCTGTGGATATGGATCAGAGGAGAGGTAGCGTGCTCGCTGTGCAAGCATGAAGTCCTAAGTTCAGATCTCTAGCACCTACATAAAAATACCAGGCTTGGTGGTTCGTTCATACCTGTAATCCAATGCTGGGGAGGCAGAGACAGGAAAATACCTGGGCTTCATTGGCCAGCTAGTCTAGCTTAACCCATGAACTTTGGGTTCAGTGACAGACCTTGTCTCAAAGAATAAAGTGGAGAGTGACCGAGGAAGAAACTCAACATCAATCTCTGTCTTCCACACATTTGTATATAGGCATCTCCTTACACAATTGCACCTCACACATATGAACACACACACACACACACACACACACACACACACACACACATGAACAATACATCACATACAAAAATATGTTGGTGAAAGCATGTGAAACCTAAATGAAATAATTTTTATTTTACTCTAATGAGTGACGTCATTTGGAAATGTTATTATCGTTCAAGAGCAATGTGCTAGATTCTCTAAGTGTGCTCTGGTCTCTCCAGTTTACTACTGTGGAAGTACTGAGGCACTGCGGGGTGCAGAGCCGCATCTAATCACACAGCACCGAGCTCACAGGACTCCCGCAGCACAGCCTGCTACCACAGGAGTACTTAGGCACTGTGGGGTGCATGTACTGAGCTTACAGTACCCTAGTAACAAACACAGTCTACTACTGCAGGAATATTTAGGCACTGCAGGGTGCAGAGCCACATCTAATCCCACAGCACTGAGCTCACAGTAGATGCTTTACAAGCAGTCAGTGAGCTCACCAAGGAGTGGTAAAATATGGGCTCATTTTTATTGATGAGAGAACTGAAAAACACAGAGCCCATTTAAGACATAAAAGATGTTCGTGTCAGAATGAGCAATGTGCCCTTACCTATACCAAATGTGCAAGACAGCTTTCTGGAGACAAAAACAAAAGGTTATTTTGAAGGCAATCAATTTTGCTTAACTTTAACATGGCCACATTTATGCCAAGCTTAGCAACTGTATGATCTGGCTAAAACATTTGGCAAATGCTGATCTGGGAAGTTACATGGTCGTGCCAACCTTGATGAGGATCTAAATGCAATTTTTAACCGCCTAACCACTTCAAAGTTGTTTAAGTGGACCCTAGTAGCTTTGCAAGAAAAGAACAACTTTTTTAGATGGAAAGAAAG
Source organism: Jaculus jaculus (assembly GCF_020740685.1). Taxonomy (NCBI): domain Eukaryota; kingdom Metazoa; phylum Chordata; class Mammalia; order Rodentia; family Dipodidae; genus Jaculus; species Jaculus jaculus. The sequence continues at coordinate 8,478,734 of NC_059102.1, read as the reverse complement.
GTATTTAGAGAATTGAAGAAAATGTCAAATATTTGGTGGGGTGGGGCAGGAGAGGGAGGCATCTGAAAGGTAGAGATCTTGGACAATAAAGACAAATCAAAGCCGGGCGTGGTGGGGCACGCCTTTAATCCCAGCACTCGGGAGGCAGAGGTAGGAGGATCGCCATGAGTTCAAGGCCACCCTGAGACTACAGAGTTAATTCCAGGTCAGCCTGGACCAGAGTGAGACCCTACCTCGAAAAACCAAAAAAAAAAAAAAAAAAAAAAAAAATTATTCTCCAGGGGAATCTGTCCTTCTCCTCTGCACCAGTTCCAAAGGTCTGGAGCGAGGCCCCTCCCCCTAAAGAGGCTCCTGGGACTGTGGAAATAAGAGTCTACTGGCCAGCTCCCTTTGCCTTTTCCTATCAGACACTTCTTGTTAAAACGATGACATAATTTCCTTAGGACTCCGCTTATTGCATACTGGAGGACAGTAAGCCTCTTAAATGTGACGAGTGCACATTTGTCAGGGGCTCTCCTGCTATCATCTTATGCCAGCGAGGCAGAGAGATGCCTGTGCCAGAGACACAGCCAGGCTTGGGGGGCACAGTGAGGGGACCACCCCTTATTGAGACACTCGCCTCTGGGGTGGCTGGAACGAAAGCTGCTCTGTGTGGGAAGCGAGCTGCAGCCCCGCCCCCATCTTGTGATAAGGTTATGCTGAGTGAGGCTGGCATCCTTCAAGGTTACTGGTCCAGAAAATATTTGCAAATAATTTGACATGCTGTCAGCTAACAGGCTGCAGTGAATCCCTGTAATTCAACACACCATTGTGGGTTTTCATGCCTTAAGCTATAAATAAGTTGGCTATGCAAAAGTTTCTGTAATGTTTATTTAATAACAGTATTTTAAAAAAATAAATCTTGATTATTCCACCGCTCCAGTGGACATCTTCCACTCTGATGGTTGTCTGTGACCTGGGGCAGTTCCTTCCTTCCTTTGTCTCATTTGATATCCCTGAAAAAACATGCTTGTTTTTCTTTTCAGGCTTTCGGAAGTGGCATTCTGATGTCTCTGCCCATCCAAGTCTCTGCTTGTGAAATGACTGAACTCAGTTCAAGTCGGAATAATCCCAGTGGGATGGTGAGTCCATGGGCACAGCGACAGAGCTGCGATCACAGGAAGAGGAGGCAGAGACCCTGGACTTCGTCCCGTTGGAACCTCAGGCCATGTCACACAATCAGTACGCCTGGTTTGCAGAGAGCCCAAAGAATGACTGGTTGGGTCGAGGAGGAGGTGATTCTGAAAAGCACCTAAAGAAGTGTAGAAGATTCCGCAGGGTGAGGCACACGGCTGGGGTGGCAGAGCGCACAACCCTCTGGACGTCTACAGAACAGGCCTCCCAAGGGGAGACAAGCCACAGGGATCTTCCTGGAATCAGGGCTGTTGGCAATTTTTTTTTTTAAATGCAAGGACAGTGTGTGTCTGTGAGAGAGAGAGAGGGAGAGAGAGAGAGGGAGGGAGACAGAGAGAGACAGAGAGAGAGAATTGGCATGCCAGGGCCTCCAGCTACTGTAATTGAGCTCCAGATGTGTGTGCCACCCTGTGCACATGTGTAACCTTGCATGCTTGCATCACCTTGCGTGTCTGTCTTATGTGGGGTCTGGAGAATTGAACGTAGATCCTTAGGCTTCACAGGCAAGTGCCTTAACCACTAAGCCATCTTTCCCGCCGGAGAAAAAATTAAATATTTTATTTTTTTACTCGATAAAGAGAAAGAGGAGAGAGAGAGAGAGAGAGAGAGAGAGAGAGAGAGAGAGGAGGTATGGATTTACCAGGGACACTTGCCACTGAAAATGAACTACAGATGCATGTGTCACTGTGCATCTGGATTTATGTGAGTATTGGGGAATCAAACATGGGCTGTCAAGTTTTGTAAGTAAGTGCTGTTAACCACTGAACCATCTTCTCAGCCCATGGAATCAGGGCATTTAAATGATGCTTCTGTCAAGCCTGAGAGCCTTGTACAAGAGCACCAGGAAGTTCTTAAAGCTGGGGTTAAGCAACAGTTCCAGGTCTGGGCTTTCCTGGTAAAACAGGATCGCAGAGGACTGAGGAATATAGGTCAGAGTGACTGCCTGTGGTCACACCCCTTCCCTTGTGGTCCCGGAGTTCCTTCTGGCATCACCAGGGGTGAATCCTGTTGGACTGACAGGTGCCTGCCTTGGCTCATCCCACACCCTCATCAGGCTAGAGGATGCTAAGGAGAGGCAAGTGGGGGCTCACTTTGTGGCTTCACTGTACCCCTGCTCTTCCTCAGGGACAAGGCAAGTCCTGCCTTTGGGCAGTGGGCAGAGTCACTAGTGTGCTAGGGCACCTGAAAACAGGCCATGAGCCAGACCTTTGCAGGCATGAGACCTCCAAAGAACTGTGTATTTTGCTTTAAGCGGCTTTATTGAGATGTAATTCACATAATTTTCCCACGTAAGTGTTCAATGCATTATTTCTAGTTTATCCACAAATGTGTGTATCTACTACCACAATCAGTTTAAGAATATTTTTATTACCCCTTAACTCCCCCACTCTCTCTCTCAATTCCTCCATCTCCCCAGATCCTAGCATCACTAATTTACTCCGTTTCTTTGCATTTGCCTATTTGAGTATTTCATGAACAGAAGATACAACATGTGGTCTTTTTGTTTCCCTCCCTCCCTCCCTCCCTCCTTCCCTCCCTCCCTCCCTCCCTCCTTCTCTCTCTCTTTCTTCTTTCATTCTCTTTCTAGTAGAGTCCCACTATGCCGCCCAGCTTGGCTTGAACTCACCTCCTGCTGCCTGTGCCTTCAGCGCACTGGCATGGCAGTATGTGCCCCACACGCAGTCAGCACTGGCTTCTCCCACTGCGCACAGTGTAGCCCAGGCATACCCGCGCTGCAGCCCCGTGGTGAGCTTCCTTCCCCCCGGAGCGCTGGCCTTCCTGCCTGATGTCCTTCCTCAACCACAGAGGGCCTGGCACGCAGGAAGTGTTATACTGAGAGCGGACTGTAGTCGATGTACGATAGCCAAGGCCCTAAACTGGCTCCTCCACCCAGCCCTGGGCGGTACATGACCACTCCTCACCTTAGCTCTCATTTGTACCATGAGGAAAATGGCCTTCGGCTCATGGAGATGTAAAAGACTCAGAGATATGAGGGAGTGTGGTAAACCTTAATGCGGTATCTAAATGGAGGGAAATACTGTGAAGAGAGATGTTAAGACATGTAGATGCTTCTAGCTTCCGGGACAGGTTCAATTTGGCAACAGTCCATGTAACAGAGCAGATAAGGAAGGATTTTATGAGACCTTTTTAGTCCTCCCTACTCCAAGTAAAATATATAGGTAAAGTAAAGGCTAAATAGAGCTTGAAAACATTTTTGTGCTTTTGGAGTGTATATGATATTTTTTGGGTGTGGGGGGATTGTCCTCATTATGGTTAAATTCTGCTAAGTGGAAATGCATCTACAGCCATGACTCCTTTTTACATTTTAAATAAGTAGATTGGCTTTTTTTCCTCAAGCAAAGTCATAATTGTATTTATTTTAAATTTATATCCTGTCTGCTTCAAAAAGGAATTCGAGGCAGCCAGCAAAATCATAAGCTATAAAATGAGCCAGCTCCATTTTATTCTAATAAAATAAAAGTTGGGATCTCATCGGTGAAACAACTTCTCTTTGTGCTGCACTGTGAGCAAATATTTGGATTACTAAAGTGAATTTATGAAGCAATTACTTTTAATGCTATAAGAGGAAATTAAGTACTCATTGATTCTTGATTTATAAGCTCGAGCTAAAGATCATGAAAAAGCAAATATAACTTAATTAAATGTCCCTTGGCTTTGCAACCATTGAGGTCTTCACTCATAAAGTTAGTAAAACAAACCATTCCTAGAACATAAATGTATATTAGTTCTTCCAGTTGGGAAGGCAAATAATTTACTGGTTAAATGTATTCAGCAAAGTTAACTCAAGTGAAAGATTTTCCCAGTGTCCTTTGGGGCTTGAAGAGATAAAAGCCATTGTAGCTATAAGCAAACCATTGTTCTGCGAGTGATGGGCATTAACTGGCTCTAAAAAGGAGTAAACAATTTTTTTCTATTAGAAAATGTATTTTAATATGCTAACTGAATAGGCTGTAGATCTGTGGAAGAAACGGGGCTTCATGGTCTATTCACTGGCCACGCACTTGTGGTTATTCATCGCCGTTGGTGAGCACGTTGACCCGGGGTAATTTAATTGAGCCTTCCAGTAATGTTGCCATTTTTCTACTCTGAAGTGTAAGTGAGCTTTAAAAAATTGGATTCTAAAATGGAACACTTCAAATGACACACACAGCAAGTCAGGGAGCCAGCGTGAGTCTCTCTTGCTCTCAGGGGGTTGCTGACGAGGATAGCAAGGAAAGACAGAGAAAGTCACCAAGCAGAGCTGTGAAAGGGGGCCCAAGGGAGAATCGGCTCGTGGGACAAGGCGTCACACAGAGGGAAGCCCCGTATGCTGGTGGTCGGTTGTCTCGTGTTGAGGCTCTGGCCCAGGCTGACTTCACTTTGCAGTCTGGGTTGGCCTTGAACTCATAGTGATCCTCAACACTGGCATTAAAGGCATGAGCCACCATGCCAGCGTTTACATCCTGTGTTGGCTGCACTCCGTTGTTCACCATTCATCTGTCTGGCTTTCCTCTAGAGCTGAGTGATGGCAGGATTTATCAAAAAACATAATTTTTTTGTTTTTAATTTTTATTATCATTTTCCATGATTATAAAAAAAATCCCATGTTAATTCCCTCCCCCCCACTTTCTCCTTTGAAATTCCATTCTCCATCATATTACCTCCCCATCACAATCATTGTACTTACATATATACAATATCAACCTATTAAGTACCTTCTTCCCTTCCTTTCTCTTCCCTTTATGTCTCCTTTTTAACTTACTGGCCTCTGCTACTAAGTATTTTCCTTCTCACGCAGAAGCCCAGTCATCTGTAGCTAGGATCCACATATGAGAGAGAACATGTGGCGCTTGGCTTTCTGGGCCTGGGTTACCTCACTTAGTATAATACTTTCCAGATCCATCCATTTTTCATAAATTTCATAACTTCATTTTTCTTTACCACTGAGTAGAACTCCATTGTATAAATGTGCCACATCTTCATTATCCACTCATCTGTTGAGGGACATCTAGGCTGGTTCCATTTCCCAGCTATTATAAATTGAGCAGCAATCAACATGGTTGAGCACGTACTTCTAAGGAAATGAGATGATTCCTTCGGATATATGCCTAGGAGTGCTATAGCTGGGTCATATGATAGATCAATCTTTAGCTGAAAAAACATAATTTTAAAGAATATTTGTATTAATTTGTGAGCAGAGGAAGCAAGAGACAGAGACAGAAACAGAAAGAGAGAGAGAGAGATGGAGGGAGGGAGAGAGAGAGAGACAAAGAATGAATGAGCACTGGGCAGGCCAGGGCCTCTTGCCACCGCACATGGACTGTGGGCACGTGCACCACTGTGTGCATTTGGCTTCACACAGGTCCTGGGTACCTTAGCCCAGGCCAACAGGCTTTGCCAGCAAGTGCCTTTAACCACTGAGCAATCTCCCCAGCTCCTTATTCTTATGGTTAATGAAAAAAATTAACTTTTTTTTTTTTTTTTTTTTTGGTTTTTCGAGGTAGGGTCTCACTCTGGCTCAGGCTGACCTGGAACTCACTATGTAGTCTCAGGGTGGCCTCGAACACTCGGTGATCCTCCTACCTCTGCCTCCCGAGTGCTGGGATTAAAGGCGTGCGCCACCACGCCCGGCTAAAATTAACTTTTTGTGTGTGTAGAACGTGTAGTGTGGTGTGTGTGTGGCATATACATGTGATGCACACATGTGGAGGGCAGAGGAGCACGTCACGTGCCTCACTCATTTCTTCCCTTGAGATAAAGTGTGTCTGTGGACCAGAGTTGCTGTTTCTCTGAGCCCCAGTGATTCTCCAGTTCTGCTCCCCACAGGACGAGGTTACAGGCATGCATGTTCATGCCCAGCTGTTTATGTGGGTACTGGGAATTGAACTTAGGGTGAATCAGGCTCTCTCAGAGCCTCGTGCTTGCATGGGAAGTACTCTCACCAGCTGAGCTCTCTTCCTAGCCTGTATTTTTATCAGTTTGGGTGTGCACATATGTGTGTGTGGGTGTGTGCAAGTGCACATGTTGCAGTCAGGTTCGCATTGCTGGCAGAAATCACCCAACCAAGAGTAGCTTTTGGGGGAAAAGGGGTTTATTGTGGCTTGCAGACTCTAAGGGAAGCTCCATGATGGCAGGGGAAAATGATGGTATAAACAGAGGGTGGACATCACCCCCTGGCCAATGTAAGGTAGACAATGCAAACAGGAGAGTATGCCAAACACTGGCATGAGGAAACTGGCTATAATACCCATAAGCCCGCCCCCCAAAATACACTGCCTCCAGAAGGCGTTAATTTCCAAACCTCCATCAGCTGGGAACCCAGCACTCAGAACATGTAAGTTTATGGAGGACACCCGAATCAAACCACCACAGCACGTGTACATGTACGTGCATGCGTGTGGAGGCCAGAGACAGTGCCAGGGGTCATTGCTCTGGTGCCATCTGCCTTCATTGGTTTATGTACTTATTTGCTTGTTTTTGAGACGGGATCTTTCATTGGACTGGAGCTCACCGACAAGGCTGGACTGACTGGTTAATGACCTCCAGGGAATTGCTCATCTCGATGTCCCCAGGTCTGGATGACAAAATGCACACCATGACACCCAGCTTATTTATGTGGGTTCTGGGGATCAAACTTGGGTCCTTATGTTTGCACAGCAAGTAATTTACTGACTGAACTATCTCCTGAGTTCTCAAATCCATTTCCAAGGAGCACTAACATTAAGGGCAGCACAGTTGCTCATGGCAAAGGAAGGTTTTGAGACATTCTCTCCCCATCCTGGGCACATTGGAGCCACATGTTCAATGATGCTTTAGGCTGGTTGTAGAAGGAAGCAGCAAGAGTGATGAAGGAGAGAACTGTGGATTAAGAATATCTTATTTAGGGCTGGAGAGATGGCTAAGTGGTTAAGCACTTGCCTGTGAAGCCTAAGGACCCCAGTTCAAGGGTAAATTCCCTAGGCCCCACATAAGCCAGATGCACAAGTTGGCGCATGCATCTGGAGTTCATTTGCAGTGGCTGGAGGTCCTGGCACGCCCATTCTCTCTCTATCTACCTGCTTCTTTCTCTCCCTGTCGGTTGCTCTCAAATAAATAAAGTTAAAAAAAAATCTTATTTATTTGAGAAAAAGAGAGAGGGAGGAAGGGAGAGAAAGAGGGAGAGAGAGAGAGAGAGAGAGAGAGAGAGAGAGAGAGAGAGAGAGAGAGGGAATGGATGTGCCAGGGCCTCCTGTCACTGCAAATAAACTCCAGACACGTGAGCCACTTTGTATATCTGGCTTTACATGAGTACTGGGGAATTGAACCTGGGCAAGAAAGTATCTTCAGTCTCTGAGTCATCTCTCCAGCCCTGACTGCTGTGTTTTAAACACCGTCCAGGCAAAGCTGTGATAATGGAGATGAGAAATCAAACATGCAGACTTTGAGGAGCTCGACTTACCAGCAGCAGGGCCTGCCTGAGGCTCCGGCACTTGTAGAAAGTTCTGATGGCTCCCCAGTGTCTTGCCTTGGGTCTGTGTTTCAGCGAACAGTTTTGCCTGCTGGTTGGCTGGGACTAGACATTGCTCAGTGTGTAATAGCCGTCCAGAGTGGACTTTTTTACATGTGTCCTGGGGTAGCCAGGGCCAAAGTTTGGTACCATAGAGCCATTGGGTGCCATTAAAGGCTGTACAAATATATATTTGGTCTCGGGACTTTAAGGATGTCCTGGCACAAGTTAGAAGAGATTCACCATTGTTTCCAGTATAAGGAAATCTTCTGAATTAAATGACCCTTGGTCAATCATCCATATATATTTTAAATTTGAAAATAACCCTTTTGACATCTGTGGTTGTTTTTTCTTATTATAGAATTAGACCTAGTAGAGATGGGAACAGCATGTCTTAAGGCCTTGTTTCTTTCCCCCTCTTGGAAAGCTCCTGTTGTGTTACTTAATAGGCTATTCTATACTTGAAGTGCCCCTTTATCTTTGGCTGTGCATTTCTCTATGAGTGCTTAAGACCAAGCAGATAGCAAAAATTTAATCAAGGACTAATTTTGGAGGTCACTACCGGCTCTCCAAGGGAGACTTTAGAGACCCAGGAGCAGCTCTATAGAGTCTTTGATACTGGTGGTGTCTGTTAGGATGAGTCAGGGCTGTGCTGGCCACGTAGTTTTCCCTTCTTTGGGAAGCCAGGAGGACTGATTCCTCCTCAGTTGTGACTCTCCTGTTTCTGACTGTACACTGATGTTTTGTTTCTGGGTCTCCATATCCTTCCTGGTCAGGAAGATAGGTGACTTACCAGGAGGTCAGGGTATAAGTCTCCCATCATCTCCAGTGGCCTCATGATCTGGGAGCAGCAGCCAAAATATTAGCCCTTTTAGCTCCAATGATTCTAATTGTCTTTGGCTACTGCATAGGTTGTTAATACACTTAGAAAGGAAGTTACAGCAGCCTGGATGTATGTGCATATAGAGCACATTTGATTACTGAACTAGGTCTAGTTAAAGAATGGTGCAAGAGCTTAAAGTCACTTTGTCCAACCTTTTTACATTTAGTTGTCCTATGGCCATATCTGAAGTATAGAAAGTAGGCACATCTTATCTTTTAAATATTTAGAGTTATAAATATAGGCAGAACCTGTTTCTAGTCTTGAAAATAATTACATTTAAACCAATTAATTCAACCTAGAAATTGCTAGCAAAAAGACAGTTAAGACAGTATAAAATCTTAGCATCTGGGTTTGAAACAACTTTGATTAGTCTAAATACCTGTGTGGGTACCAATTACCCAGGGAATGTTGGAATCAGAATTACAGAGCTTGAAATTATTTCTCTCAGATGAAGACCATTGTTTGAGCATGAGGCTGTATCCTAAAGCAGGGAATATGTCTTAAGAGTTCAATTTGTTATAAGCACTGGACTTGAGATGTCAGAAATGAAACAGTTACTTTACATATAATAGAGCAAAATCTGGTCTTTGTTGAGCCAAGACAGCTAAGCTCTACTACAACCCTTGACAAATCTGTTTTGAAAGAGAAACCACTATTTGACAACCAATGTTTTTAGCTGAATCCAGCTAGCAATTAATCTTAGGTATAAGAAGAATTTTTATTAATATAAAGCAATTTTATGTCTTGCCCATGATTTAAAATTGATAAATAGGCAAGTCATCCCAACATTTAATTCCCATTTTAATGACCCCTATGCCAAATACAGTTAAATTCTGAGGCACTGAAGCTTGGACTTCAACATATGAATTCTGGGAGGACATAATTTTGTCCATGACATGAGATGGATTGAGCTAGGCATCCACAATTGAGGGAAAAAAACACAGATGGAACATGACAAGCAAGTCCTATGTCCCTTACAATGTAGATCTTATCCTTTCCTGGCACTGATGTGCTGGGAAACGCTGGTCAAGCAGCTCTAGGAGATACAGAACTTGACACATAGGTTTTCTGATGACCACGGTGCCAACATCCCTGATGGTATCTATCTCACCTGGCTGACCAGCCAGCATGACCTCACTGGACGTACAGTCGAGAGGGAGTGTGCGGTCAGCTCTTGAGCCGGAGGGAGCGCGCTCTAAGAGGGAAGAAGTCAGAACTCAGTTTTTGCAATAGAAACTCTATCCCTACAGGCTTGATAATGGGAGGAGATATAAGAAGTTAATTAAAATAAATTATCTATAATCTTATCATTTTCTCTTGGAGGAAGTTAGAGCAATGCCTTCAGACAGTAAGGGGGTTGGAAATACAGGGAGAAATACAATAAGTATAATGGGCTCTGTTTGTGGCAGGAAGTGGGCAGGGGTACTTGGCCACAGAGAGAGGATCATGCCAGCTGTGACCGTATCTGGGGCTTGTCTGCACACAGAAGTGCAGCTGTAGGAGAGGCGGGCATAGCAAGCACAGGTGCAAAGGTGAAAAGATCAACAGTAAGTCCGAGTGACCAGCAAACCCGTGAACCCCTGCGGGCAGGGCAGCGGGAGAAGCAGTGCGAGCCCACCACTCACGAGGGTGGACCAGGGAGTGTGGCTTCATCTCTAAAGGGTTCAAGAAGGTACGGAGAAGGATGCTGTGTAGGATGTACAGACACTACACACAGGTAGGGAGCCAGCCGTGGTGGTGCGCACCTTTAGTCCCAGTACTTGGGAGGCAGAGGTGGGCGGACCTCTGTGAGTTCAAGACCAGCCTAGGACTAGGAGTGAGTTCCAGGTGAGCCTGAGCTATAATGAGACCGTAATGAAAAAAAAAAAAAAAAGAAAGAAAGAAAGAAAGAAAGAAAGAAAGAAAGAAAGAAAGAAAGAAAGAAAGAAAAAGGAAGCCAGCTGCAGTGAGAATATCAAAGATTAAAAATAAAAAGGTAGGGGTTGGGGATTTAGCTCAGTGGATGAACACTTGCCTAGCAAATGCAAGGCCCTGGGCTCGGTCCTCAGGACAGGAATAAAAAGAAAAAGGTAGAAATGAGGCTGTTAGAAAATGGCAAATGAATGTTGCTGGGTCGCCTTCTCTGATCTTCTTACCCTAAGAACGTCCTGCTTCCCTGTTGAAGGATTTGCCATTCATCCATTACTACCTGTGGGTCTCGAGGTGGATCCCCCAATAAAAAACCTGACATCCCAAAAGACAGACTAGGAAGAGAGAGAAATCAGATTTTTGGTGACATCAGTAGGTGCTGCTGGATCAAGTCTGCCCTAAGCAGCAGGGGGAACTAAAAGGAGGTAGGGAAGGAGACCATCAAGAGGGAGAGCGGGAGACGGGGGACATGCTCACAGCATAATGACATGCGCATTGACGTGCCGCAGTGGGGGTGGAAGATGTAAGTGTCTCAGTGATGAGTGTGTGCTTAGCATGCCCAGGATCCTGGGTTCAGTCCCCAGCACTGCAAAGAATGAAAAGATCACAATGAATACCATGTCTGTCTATGCTAACCAAAATAATACATTGGCTGACCTAACTTAAAAGTTCATTACAAGAGCCAGCACACCCATGTTTAAATGATGATGGCTGGAACGGCAGATTGAGCAGAGGACCTCACACACGCTCTGCCAATTGAGCTGAACCCACAACTTACTTTGTAGTACTGGGGATTGAACCTAGTGCCTCATGCACGCTGGGCAAGTGCTCTCCATATCTCTAGATCTCTCTTCAGTTTTAATTTTGAGACAGGGTTCCAGTAAGAGTTTTAATTTTGAGACAGGGTTCCAGTAAGATGTCCAGAATGGTCTTGAACTTGCAATCCTCCTACCCAAGCCTCTTGAGTAGCTGAGGTTATAGGCTTGTGCCATCAGACTAAAAAAAAAAAAAAAAAAAAAAAACTCTCAAAAATGTGTGTAGTTTCCAAAGATTTTTTTGAGGGCTTTTCTGCATGTGCACATGTAGTGTGTGGGCACACGGGTGTACACATGTGTGTAGAAGCCTTGTTTTCTCTCCCCTGTATGTATTGGCATAGGGTCTTTCCCTGGAACCCAGAGCTTGCTGATTTGTCTAGTCTGGCTAGCCAGCTTGCCCTGGGAACCCTCTTGTCTCTCCCACCTGAATACTGGGATTACAGGTGAACTACCACACCCACCTAACGTTTACATGGACACAGGGGGACCCGAACTCAGGTCCTCACACGTGAATGGCAAGCACTCTACTGATAGAGCCATCTTCTCAGCCCTGAGATTTTTTTTTTTAAAGACTGGCAATGACTTACAATGTCAGAGATTTTACCAACACAGAGGGTATACCACACAATTGAAATAAAGTTGCCATAGTTTTGAGAACTAAATCATATGCATCATCAGAATGCATGGGGGCAGAGTCTCCAGGCATTCAGAAACAAACAAACGGGAATAAAATTCTAATGGGAGACTTTAAAAGTTCTCTTTAGGGACCAAATCAAACCAAAACTGAGTGTGAGGAAATGAGTGGAGCATGGTTCACAAGGCGGATCTGATGGATGCAGTCACGTGAGACAGCACGCCTCCCCAAGTGCCCGTGGTCCTGCTTCCGCTAAACCATAAGAAAAACCTGCTACGTTCCCTGAACAGGAAAGACACTGGGGCCGTTGCCAGATAATCCACCCCGTAAGGAACAACAAAAGTATGAACGAAGCAGGCTCCCAAGTCCTTCAGACCAACCCCAAACCTCCTCTGCAGGCCAGTGCTCTGAACAGAACAGGAAATTAGATTGTAACTCTAGATTGAGTATCTATAAAAATAATTGCAATAAAATATGACTTCAAATCCTGTAGATAAAAACAAAAAACCAAACTCAGGGTGAGATTCAGGTCAGCCTGAGCTAGAGTGAGACTCTACCTCAAAGAAAAACTTAAAAAAAAAAATAAAGCCAGGCACACCTTTAATCCCAGCACTTGGGAGGCAGAGGTAGGAGGATCACTGAGAATTTGAGGCCAGTCTGGGACTACAGAGTCAGACTAGAGTGAGACTCTACCCTCAAAAAGAAAAACAAAACAAAACAAAACAAACAAACAAACAAACAAACAAAACGTAAAAAAGACCAAAATCCCTGTAGATGTAGCAAAAGTTGGACTCAGGTAATTTTCTCTTAGGTACATGGTTAATAAGAACAGACAAAGGAACACCAACTCCAAACAGTAAAAAGAAACTGCATGGTCAGCTTGGTCTTGTGTGAACTAAAACTACACTAAAAATAGTCCATTTGAAAGAGTGCATAAATCTTAGGAATACAGAAGTACAAAAACAGGCAGATAAATGAGAAATTAATTAATTAATAAATGAGCACAGAGATAGCTTTGTGAAGGCAGGCGTGGCACAACATATTAATCCACCTGCTATCTTAGTCCAAAAGTAAGAAGAAAACTCAAATACACAGAACTGATGGACGCAGGAAGCAGAGCAGAGGTGCCGATAAAACCTGAAGGAGTCCAAGGAGACACGTGGCTTAATTTTGTGGTAATTAACTTGACTACAAGGATGAAATAAATGATTTTCAAGGAAAAATATCCAAGACTGCAACCAATTAAAAGATAACTAGGAAGTCCAGATAGCTTGGTGATGAATGAGAAGAGTGAGGTTTCTCTTTAAGGAGTCCTGGCTAGACCTGGCTTCATGCACACCTGTAATCCCAGCTCTCAGGAGGCAGGCGGTTCAAGGTCAGCTTGGGTCAGCTTGAGACAGTGAGACTGTCTCCTCAAAATTCAAAATAAATTCATAAGTAAGTAAATAAATAAATGAAAATATTTGCTTAAGAATGCTACAGGCCTAGAGTGCTTCATGATCAATTATTTTGAAAAGAGTTCATTTTTTATTATTTATTTATTTATGTGTATATGGGCACAAATGCCATGGCATGTGTGGGGGGTCAGAGGACAACTTTGAGGTGTCTGTGCTCCACTTTCCTTGAGACAGGGTCTCTAGCTGCTGCAAGTAAACTGCCACATTTCAAAGGAATGTCCGACTGGCTGGCCCAGGAGACTCCCCTGGCTCTGCCTTCCATTGTCATGGGCACCTTGGGATCACAGATGTATGTGCCACTTTACACCTGGCTTTGTGTGGGTGCTGGGGATTTAAACCTGGGCTGACAGGCTTTGCAAGCAAGTACCTTTTAACAGCTGAGCCATCTCCCAGCCCCTCCTGGAAAATGATTAAAACCTTCAAGAAACAGGTAATTCCTATGTTTCAGTTGCTCTTTGAGAGCCCAGAGAAAAAGCAAGCCTTTTAGGCTCATGAGGAGGAGAACTTGCTCGGGGTGGGGTGGGGGCGGGGAAAAGCAGAAAACAAACCACCTATGGGACTGCCAAGCAGGTTGATCTCATGCATGTGGAGCACTCTGAACCTTTGCTTGAGATGCAGGATATGTTTATATTTCACTTATATCCTATTTAAGGTAAACAGGATATTTAGTATGGGATGCTAAAGGAATTATTACCAAGGGAAGTCCTCAGTAGAAGAGTGAAAATGATCTCACAGAAAGAAATCTGTGAATATACTCCAATAGACTGTAAAAATTCATTCAAAATGTTTCAATATCTACTCCTTGTTCTTAAAAGGCCCATTGTAAAGGAGAAATAAATGGATACTTCATAGATATAATTTGATAGTGTGTGTTATATCATACAAAACCATAGTTGATATCATGCTCAATGAGAAAACACTAGAAGTAATGCCCATTATAGCCAAAGAAAGATATGCCTCATTACTGCTGCTAGCATAATTTGATATTGTCATCAAATGTCCTCTGTAAGGTTTTAGTAACTGATACTCCCATCAACCAAAGACAGAGTGCTTGCCACCTCCATTTCTGCGCATGCAATGTTTCATCGTCATCTTAAATCTTTATTGCTTTGTAGTGCTTTTATTTCTCCACGCATTGAGTTGTGTTTGGCTTCCTAGGCATTTGTTTTATTGTGAATATGCACTATTCAAGCCCTTTGTGGATTGGGGAGATGGCTCATGAGTGAAGGGCACTTGCTCCACAAGCCAGCCTACCCAAGTTCTCTCCCCGGCACCCATGTTAAGCTGAGTGCAGAGTGGTACATACACCTGTAGTCCCAAATACCTGTGGCAATGGGAGGCAGAGCCTGGAGATTCCTGAAGTTTAGGGCCAGCCAGATTGACCTTTTATTGACAAAAGGACATGAAATCCCATCTCAAACACTAGATGGAAGGTGAGGTCCAAAACCCTCTAACCTTGACAAGTGCACTGTGGCACTTACACACTTATACAAATAATTTTTTAAAAGTCCTTTGTCTATTTTATTTATTTATTTATCTGAGAGAGAGAGAGGGAGAGAAACAGGCAGGGAGAGAGAGAGACAGAGAGGAGAGAGAGAATGGGTATACCAGGGCCTCCAGCCACTGCAATGAACTCCAGATACATGCTCCCCCTTGTACATCTAGCTTACGTGGGTTCTGGAGATCGAACCTGGGTCCTTTGGCTTTGCAGGCAAGCACCTTAACTGCTAAGCCATCTCTCCAGCCCCCTTTGTCCATTTTTATGTTTGATATTCCTTATTTAACATTGTGTTTGTAACTTAACATATTAGCTCTCATAATATGTCTTGCAAATCTTCTTCTTGGTTTATAATTTGTCTTTAATCTTCTTAGGGAGGGTGTGTGTGTGTGTGTGTGTGTGTGTGTGTGCATGTGTGTGTGTGTGTGTGTGTGTGTGTGAGGCAAAGTTTTGTTGGGTAAAAAAGAAAGAAAATAAAAAGAAGAAAGTCTGGTGCATTAGGTCTGCACCCCAGAGGTCGGGATCTCAGGATGCAGCCCCGAACTGTCCAGAGTGTCAGCTTTTACTGGAAATAACCACATGTTTATAGGGTGTCTTTTGATGTGACAAACCTTAAGTGTTTCTGCACAAATAAACCTTACATCTTACCTAGTAATGAGCTTCTGCTTGTTTCTTGAGAGGAGCTCTGTTCCAAGAGCCTGAAACTTGTCCTTGCTGCCTTATGGTAACAGATTTGCCATGATGGAATTTAACACAGAGTCCTTTGAAGCATCTCTGGTGCACGGTGCTGTGAGGGCTCAGGTAGGGGACAGGTGGCTGCCAAGTTCCCCGGCTCCCTCGGAAGCGAGTCACCTGTGCTTCTGCCATCTATTTCAGGTGTCATCTTTTAATGGTTTCCTCCTGCAGCCTCAGGTTTGCTTGTGTTCATCTGATTCTGTTTCACTTGTCTAGCTGGGCTGGTCGTCTTAGAAACCAGATGCTCAGGCTCTCATATTTGCCACACATGTGCCACCATTTTCCCTGTGACTCAGAAGTCTTTCTCATCATTCCTGGAAATTCCTTCTCCCAAATCTGTTTTACAATTTGACTTTCAAGTTCCAAAAAGTTCTGATGATATCTGACTGAGACCCCATTGAATTCTAGTTTGATTTAGGAAAAAAAAAAATAGTATTTCTTCTTTGATTTCATTCTTTTGTTGTTTGAGACAGGATCTCATTATGTAGCCCTGGCTAGCCTCAGATTCATGTCAATAGTTCTGACTCAGCCTCCTGAGTGTTGGGATTACAAAGATGAATCACATGTACCACACAGCTCTTAGTTACTTTATTTTTGCATGAGTAGGCCTACATTGTGTGTGTGTATGCATGTTTGTGTTGCACGTGTGATTATGGAGGTCAGAGGTTGATGCTGGATGTCTTCCTCAGTGTCTGTCTGCCTTAATCTCTCAGAAAGAGTCTCTCACTGAACCTAGAGTTAAACAGTTTGATTGGAATAGCTGGCCAGTGAATCCCAGCGTTCCTTGTCTCTGTCTCCCCAGCACTGAGATTACAGGTGCATGCCAACACACCCATCTTTTTATGTGGGTTCCAGGGATATGAACTCAGCTCCTCATGCTTATATGGCAAGCACTTTACCCACTGAGCCATCTCACCAGTCCAACTTTATTCTTTTTTTTTTTTTTTTTTTTGGTTTTTCAAGGTAGGGTCTCACTATGGCTCAGGCTGACCTGGAATTCACTATGTAGCCTCCTACCTCTGCCTCCCAAGTGCTTGGATTAAAGGTGTGCGCCACCACACCCGGCCCAATTTTATTCTTCAATATTAAGTTTTTAGTACTGTTGTGGCTTTCTTATTCCTTTATTTAAATCATAACCATTTAAACTGGGTTTTGACTACACACTAAAGGCTATTGGTATATTATTTCTTCATTAGTAATCTTAGTAAATGGTATTATTTTCACATTTCTTTTTTGTAGTGTGAGGAATCAAACTCAGACCCCTCATGCAGGATAAGCAGGTGCTAGACCACTAAGCTAGCTCCCAAGTCCTCTATTAACTGTTTAATTTATGTAAGATTCATAATCATACCTAAAGTAATTATTTGGCCTCATTTTCCCCAATATGTATGCATTTCATTTCTTCTTATTTTATTTTATTTTTGGTTTTTCAAGGTAGGGTATCACTCTAGTCCAGGCTGTCCTGGAATTCACTATGGAGTCTCAGGGTGGCCTTGAATTCATGGTGATCCTCCTACCTCTGCCTCCCGAGTGCTGGGATTAAAGGAGTGTGCCACCACGCCCAGCTTCTATTTTATTTTTAAAAATCTTTCTTATTTATTTATTTGAGAGGGAGAGGAAGAGGGAGGGAGGAAGAGAGAGAAAGAGAGAGAGAGAGAATGGGCTTGCCAGGGCCTCCAGCTACTACAAATGAACTCCAGATGCATGTGCCCCCTTGTGCATCTGGCTTACGTGGGTCCTGGGGAATCAAACCTGGGTTCTGTTCTTTGGCTTTGTAGGCAAGCACCTTATCCACTAAGCCATTTCTCCAGTCCTCTTTTCTTTGAGGGAGATAGAAAGAGAGAGAGAGAGAGAGAGAGAGAGAGAGAGAGAGAGAGAGAATGGGTGTACCAGGGCCTCCAGCCGCTACAAACGTACTTCAGATGTATGTGTCAACTTATGCATTTGGCTTACATGGGGAATTGAACCTGGGTCCTTTGGCTTTGCAGGCAAGTGCTTTAACCATTAAGCCATCTCTCCAGCTTCTCTTTCTATTTTCTAATAGCAATGGCCAAGAATGCCAGAAGAATCCTGAATAATAGTAGATCACATTTGTTGAATGTGAACTGAATGCATCATGGTTAAGTTTTGTTGCTGATTTGATCAGATTAGGAATCAAGGTAGAGACACACTTCTTAGGTTGGCCTGTGAGGGTGTTGATAAATGGTTGATGGAGGAAGGAAGACCTTTCTTTAGAGTGGGCAGCCCTTCTGGTGGTGGGCTGCATATAACGAAGCTCTGGAAAGACATAGGGCTTTTTGCCTGGCTTGTGAGTGCATCTGTCCTGTGGCTGCCATCCTTTGTGGGTATTGGAACCTGGCTCCATCAATCTCCCATGTGGACTAAAGACCTGCAGCTTTGCAAGACTCCTTCAGGCCTTCAGTGTCAGACTGGGACCGCTCAAGCCCCTGACTTCATGGACTGAGCAGAAACTGTGGTCTCTAACTCCAGGCTAGGTTGCCCAGACAGCATCCTATAAGCTAATCTAACAAATCCTCTTAAAACATATTCGTTCTATTGTCCTGTTCTAGAGAACTCACTAGCATAATATGCCAGCTACAGCACTAAGCTCTACACATGAACTAATTCATTCTTTCCCTTTCTTTTCTTTTTTTCTTCTCTTTTCCTTCCTTTCTTCCTTTTCTTTCCTTTCTTGTTTTTTTTTTTTTTATTTTTGAGACAGCATCTCATGTAGTCAAGGCTAGTCTTGAACTTGCTATGCTGAGCATGATTTTGAACTTCTGATCTTCTTGCCTCTACCTCCCAGGTTCTGGCATTACAAGCTTATGCCACCCTTGTGGTGTGGGAATCAGATCCAGGTTTGTGCTAGGCAAGAACTCTACCAACTGAGCGGCTGATGCGCTGTCACTGGAGCACTGGAGTCTGGCCCGAACACGCACTGTCCAAGGTCTAGCCAAAGACTGGAGGAAAGTCTACGTACAGATTCTGGACTTGCCTTCCCCGTGGCTTTCAAGTTTTAGCTCAGTTGTCCCAGCTCTTTTCTTCTTGGTCCAATGACCAGTCAGCTTTCAGCTTTGCTTCCTCCTGCCTCTACCTCCCCAGTTCCAGGATCACAGGTGTGTGCCACCATGCCTGACATTTTACATGGGGACTGCGGATCAAACTCAAGTCCTTGTGTTTATGAGACAAGCATCTTAGATTCAGCGATCTCCCCAGCCTGCAATCTATTTAGACACACCTCTCATTAGGGTTCCTTTTAGGGCTGTCCCTGGACTGATCTAAGTTCTTCCGCTGGCTGGATGTCAGAACTCCTCCGCGCTCTCCTCTGCTCTGATGAATCACCCAGAACATACCTCAGCGAATCGCATCACACACTTGGGCACGAGGGTGATGATTCTGTCATAAATGCCAGGGTCATGTCCTGTTGTGAAGAACAGGTGGTGATGGCAGGTCAACTCCTGACAGAGGTTTGCTCTCGATTACTGTTAAAGATCAGATCTAGGACAGTGCAGAGTGCAGATGGAAAAGGCGAAATACAGGGTACTGGGCGGATTACTACTTACACTTTCTTTTCTCTGACAGTTATGGAGGAAAAGGAAAACCCCAGATGTCTGATACAACCCAGAAACATCCTTTCATTACATGTCTTAAGGGATCAGAACAAGGGACAGGGGACTTGGGTAAGACAGGGGAAATGAGGCCAAAAAAAACCCAAGAAAAAATCCTGAACCCTCTTCTGTTACATGGGTGGTTTCAAATTACTGCACATCTGTGGACAATATTTGAGATTTCTCTCCTTCTCTAGGGATTCCTGACTGGGCTAAAGTGACGTCTGGTGCTGCATATAGCTTCTGTGGGAGGATCTCTTGGCAAATTAAATTCCACGGTTTTGTCTTCATTCATAATGCATGCTTTAAACAGCTCTGCAAATAACTGCTGGAATTTAAACTAGAAAGTGATAAAATAGCCCTGACTGTGAGTCTACACACCCTGGAGTGTCTGTGGATTATGAAGTCATCTCTGATCATCGTCCCCTTCGTGCTAGACCCATCTCTTCCTGTGGACACGACTCTCCCTCACTTTTAGGATTATCAGCCGTGAAAGGGGGACACTGTGGGAGTTTGTGAAGGAGTCTGTGATAACTGCATCTGTGTGAAAATGGAAAGATTACCACTGGAAAACTTTAAATGAGGAAGGGGAAGGGTGAGGTCCACATGGCTCATTCCTCCCCACACTGGCCAGCCCGTGAGGATGCTCTCTCTGAGTGTCCCGTGACCAAGAGCACAGACTCAGCAATTTTTCACAACCATGTGTTAATTATACATAATAATGGGTCTAAGCATGGCAGTTAGTACATGTGTATAAGGCACTTGGGTCAGATTCATTCCCCATCCCCGTTACCCTCTCTTGTCCCGCTCCCATGCCTGTGAACTCCCTTTTTCACTACCTCCCTTCTACTTCCACCTTGGTTTGTTGTAGTAATTCAGTGAGTTTAATTAGGGTTGCTTACATGAGCACGGGCAAAGGATGATTTCCTAGGGAAATAGATTTCCTGGAGAAAATGTCTCTTACTACCCCAGCAACCACCAACTGCCTATGGAGCCTCAGGGAGGGATGAGGCCCCATGAGCCCCGCAGATCCAACTTTTTAATGCATAGCTGTCCAGATTTTTTGTATTACATTAAATTATTATATTTTTGTATTACATTAACGTTATTAACTTTTTTTTGGATTTTCAAGGTAAGGTCTTGCTCTAGCCTAGAATGATGTGGAATTAGTCTCAGGCTGGCCTCAAACTCACAGCAATCCTTTTGCCTCATCCTCCTGAGTGCTGAGATTAAAGGTGTACACCACCATGCCCAGATTAAATTATTTTCATGGTAGTAGCTTTGACTACATCTGCCAGTAACATTGTAATCCAATGCCTGCAAAACTGCATGAAACAATGTTGGTAAGAGTGATCACCCCCACTTTGCTTCTGACCTTAAAGGAAATGAGTAGAAACTGTCTTCATTAAGCATACATTCTGGGATAAGTTTTTGGTATGTTTGCTAAGAACAAATTTGAAAACATAAACAGTTGCTGGGGGCGGGGCTCAGTGGTTAAAAGTATTGCTATATAAGCCCAACAAACTGGAGTTTGGATCCCCAGGACCCACGTAAAGCCAGATGCAAATAGCACCTGTTATCCTTTAGTTTTTTTTTCCATTTATTTTTTCTTAGTTATATACAATTATGTCTTATCACCTCTTACCTTATCATTAGCTTTGATTGTTGAGTAAATTCATTTTCCAGTTGCTTGTCTTAGCTTTATCTTGATGTGTTTATCTTAAACATTCATTTTTGAAAAGGATTTTATTTATTTATTTATTTATTACAGTCAGAGAGAGAAGGAGAGAGAGAGAGAGAGAAAGAATGGCATGCTAGGGCTTCTAGCCACTGCAAACAAACTCCAGACGCCTGTGACACCATGTGCATCTGGCTTACATGGGACCTGGAGAATTGAACCTAGGTCCTTAGGCTTTGCATGCATGTGCCTGAACTGCTAAGCCATCTCTCCAGCCCAAACATTCATTTTTACTGAGGAATAATTTATATACTGTGGAAAGAACACTGTTCAATATATAATTTTTATAAAACTTATTTGTTTATTTGAGAGAGAGAGGCAAATAGAGAGAGAATAGATGCGCCAGGGCCTCCAGCCACTGCAAATGAACTCCAGACACATGCGCCACTTTGTGCATCTGACTTATGTGGGCACTGAGGAATCAAAGTGGAGTCCCTAAACTTTCTAGGCAAGCACCTTAACCTCTAAGCCATTTTTTCAACCCCTCAGTACATAATTTTATGAATATCAACAATTATAGACTCTTCTAAAAATATTTTAAGCTGGGTGTGGTGGTGCATGCCTTTAATCCCAGCACTTGGGAGGATCACCAGGAGTTCAAGGCCACCCTGAGATGACATGGTGAATTCCAGGTCAGCTGGGCTAGAATGAAACCCTACCTCGAAAAACCAAACAGAAAAAAAAATTAAATATTTAATTTATTTGCAAGCAAGCAAGTGAGAGAGAGGGAGGGAAAGAGAATGTGTGTGCCAGGGATTTCAGCTACTACCAACTCCAGATGCATGTGCCACTTTGTGCATCTGGCTTTTCATGGGTATTGGGGAATCGAACCTGGGCCGTTAAGCTTTTGCAATCAAGTGCATTAATTGCTGAGCCATCTCTTCTGCTCTGATGACTGTAGACTCTTATACAGCCAGATTTTAATCGAAATACAGAGAACTTGCACAACCATACAAGTCTCTTCCTGTCTCTTCCCACCTGCCTTTACTTCCCTTTCTGGTTCTTGGTGACAGCCACAGCCAGGCTTCAGCTCCTCCCTGGATGCTGCCTGTCCCTCCACATCACACAGTATCATCCTTGTGTCTCAAGAACTCTGGCTTCTTGGGCTCAGTGTGTTTTGAAATTCATCCATTTTAGTTCCCAGATCACCAGTTTTCTTTCATGACTAGAAATCATTTCAATTATGTAATTAAAACCATGAATTGTTTATTTATTCACCTGTTCACATTTTTTTTCCACAAGCCTTTTAATAGACATGTGTTTTCATTTTTTCTTGAATAAATCCTCAGGAGCAAAATTATTGAATCAGGGTAGATGTATGTTTAGTTTTTAAGAAACTGCTAGAATGTTTATTCAAGTGTTGATAGCATTTTATGCTTCCCCCCATGCAGGGGGGTTTGGGTTACGTCATACTCTCGTGAGCATTCACGTAGGCTGTTTAGGTGACGGGGTTTGTATATCTCTTGCCATCAATGCGAATGATGTTAAGCATCTTTGAATGTATGTATGTATTGACCAATTATGTATCTTTTAAAAAATACTTTATTTTAAAAAATATTTTATTCTTATTTATTAATTTGAGAGAAAGAGAGAGAGAGAGAAAGAATGGGCACACCAGGGCTTCCAGCCACTGCAAACAAACTCCAGATGCATGTGCCACCTTGTGCATCTGGCTTATATGAGTCCTGGGGAATTGAACCGATGTCCTTTGGCTTTGCAGGCAAGTGTCTAAACTGCTAAGACATTTCTCCAGCCCCAAATACTTTATTTTATTTATTTGGCAGAGAAAGAGTGAGGGGGAGAGAAAGACTGAGAGAGAGAGAGAGAGAGAGAGAGAGAGACAGAGAGGGAATGGGTGCTCAAGGGCCTTCAGCCACTGGAAACGAACTCCACGTGCATGCGCCCCTTGTGCGCATGTGCAACATTGTGGGCTCGTGTCATTGTGTGTCTGGCTTACGTGTGACCTGAAGATTCAAACATGAGTTCTTAGGCTTCACAGGCGAGTGTCTTAACCACTAAGCCATCTCTCCAGCCCTGTACTTCATATTTCACGTAGTTGTACATTGTGAGTGGGAAGGGTAAGATTTTCTTTTCTGCTTGACTTGCTGTAGTGCCTGGTCTTCATTCAGTTAGCCCTAAGTGTGTGTGCCTTTGCACGTGCAATTATGCCATAATGTTCAAACAACTTTTCAATCAATCCATCTGATTTAAGGTAGTATGTATCTCCAACATTGGTTTGGCTATTTAGGTCTTATGAATTTCCATGCAAATTTTAGAATTAGCTTGACAGCTTATAAGTACATACACATGCATGCCCATGAACACATGTGTGCGTGTGTATGCACACACACACTCAGACACACACACAGCCACAGCTGACTAGGAGCTTGAACGTGATTGGATCTAAGCCTGTAGATCAATGTAAGGAGTTTGTGGCAGTTTGAATGCAGGTCCCCCATAGTCTCAGGTGTTTTGTTAAAGCTTGTAACTTGGGTCTCTGGCTGCCTGGCTGGAGGAGGTGTCACCAAGGGTAGATCTTGGGATCCAGCCCTATGGTGTGTTTGCAGGTGGGCCTGGTTTCCAGCCCAAAGGTGTCTGAACTCCGGGGCTGGGGAAACTGCTGCTTTATTCCTTTCTGCCGGCAGTTTGGCTATTTCTCTCTGCTTGGATGTATGGAAGCAAGTTCTTCCACTGATGGAGTTTCCCCCTGGATCTGTAAACTTGAAATACATCCCTTCCTCCCCTTTGGATGCTCATCCAAGCAACATGGATGACAACAGAGTTTTAACCATCTTAAGTCTTCCAATCCATGCAAAGCAGGTATTTGAGAACTTCATTGTATAAGCATATTGCTCAGTGGTCATATTCCCATTGGGTTACATATTGTGGCCCCTCTCCGCACTCCCATTCCTCGGAAGGCCCTCCATGGGGCTCTCAGTGGTCACTGTGAGGTCATGAGTGCTCCAGGCAGTCTCTGTGTGGGGGGAGGAATGACTCAGGGTAGACCTCCCACCCACAGTTCTTACATGTTTTCTGCCCCTCTTCTGCAACATTCCCTGAGCCTTCAAGGGCATGTTACAAGGGTCCTTCAATGCTGCACCTTCTACGGCCTTGGATTTTCTGCCTCCATGCGCATTGAGTCTCCTCAGTGTCTGCAAGCATGGTCCAGGAGGCGCATCTCAGGCTGGAGTGAGAGCGGCACCTGTTTAATCCATCACTTCCTCTGGGACGTTTTCGGCGCCCTGGCAGGTGTGGTAGAGGTGACCTGTTGTGCTAGAGAGTCGGTTTTCTTTCCGTGTCCTACTGGTGAGTCTGGAGTCTCCCTGTTATTTGCTGCCATTTGTAAAGCTTCCTCATTCACATATTTTATTTTTATCATTAACTATTTCATTTTTTGGTGTTATTGTAAGTGGCATTTAAATTTTTTATTTTACAGTTGTTCATTGTGTAGTGCCCAAGTGTGCTAAATTTATTTACTAATATTGATTTTTTCCTATATAAATGATCATGTTGTTTGTGCATAAAGGCAGCTGCCTTCTTTTCTGAGTTTTCTGATCTATATGCCTACTTAAATTATTCTTATCATGTCATTGCAATGGTTAAGACATAGAATACAAGCAATGAGAATGGCTTATAGTATTTCATTATCGAGTATGGCAATGATAGGATATTTTTTTTGATAGATGCTCTTTATCAGGTTAAGAATGTTCCCTTTAATTCATAGCTTGATGAAAC
The DNA here is from genome assembly GCF_020740685.1 of Jaculus jaculus. NCBI lineage: Eukaryota > Metazoa > Chordata > Mammalia > Rodentia > Dipodidae > Jaculus > Jaculus jaculus. The sequence continues at coordinate 8,454,063 of NC_059102.1, read as the reverse complement.
TTTTCTTCACAAATGAATGTTCAATTCCCTTAAATGCTTTTTCTAAATCTATTTAGCAGATCAAATGGTTTTCTTCATCACTTAGTTTGGTGTAGTGAACACATTGATTGATTTTTGAATGTTATATTAACCTTGTGTTCCTAGGATATAAATGGAATTCAATAAAATGGAAAACCAGTCATGGAATAAATCAATAAAACCAAAAGCCAGCTGAGTTTTGCATATGCTTGGCAACTACCAGCACTATTGAAGTCACCTGTAAGGCCTATATTATCCTCTTCATATTAAACCGAATCATTCTGATAAACCATCCTTATACAGTAACAATAGATTCAATTTGCTAATATTTTGCTAAAGTTTTTTTGCTTCTACATTAGAATCTTCTTATTCCTTATAAATTTTGCCTGGTTTTGAGTTCAGTGTGATTTTAGCTTTCTATTATGCGGTGGAAAGTGCCCTTTCATTTTCTATTTTCTTAGTATAAAATTGGTATTCTTAAAGCAAATTAAAATGAGGGCCAGACATGAAGAATGCCTGAGTAGACAAGCCAGGTAGAACTCATAAGGGAAAGGGAAATTCAACTTGAGATAGTTCTTGTAAATGTCTTTATTAAAGAAAAATATAAGGAAAAATCTCTCTCTCTCTCTCTCTCTCTCTCTCTCTCTCTCTCTTTATATATATATAAATGAAAGCTCAACCAATTAGAAACAGCCAACCAACTGAAAATTATATAACTAGGAAGTTTTCAGTCAGTATGACAGATTTATTAAGATAACTATATCACTTTACTTGATGATTTTATTTATTTATTTATTTGCAAGCAGAGAGAAGAGAGATAAATAAATGACCCAGATTTGATTCCCCAGTACTTACATAAAGTCAGATGCACAAAGTGGCACATGCATCTGGAGTCTGTTTGCAGCAGCTGGAAGGCTCTGGGTCATTAGGCTTTGCACACTAATGCCTTAAGTGCTGAGTCATCTCTTCAGCCCTACCTGATAATATTTTTATTTTTATTTTTTGAGGTAGGGTTTCACTCTAGTTAAGTTGACCTGGAATTTACTACATAATCTCAGGGTGGCCTCAAACTCATGGCAGTCCTCCTACCTCTGCCTCCCAAGTGCTGGGATTAAAGGTGTGTACCATCACGCCTGGCTTTACCTGATAACTTTTTATTTTGCATTTTCCTTGTGGAAACTTAAGAGCTGATACCTTGTTACTAGACCACTAAGCCTCTTGTGGTTTGATGTTTTACAATCCAGAATTTCTTGGTGTGTGTTTGTGTGTATGTGTACATGTGTGCTAAACAGGGTATGCATGCAAATGTGTGCAGATGTGCATGCCCTGTGTACGTGTGTGTGGAAGCCCAAGGAGAATGTTGTGTCTTCCTATGTTTCTTTTTGGCATGGTTTCCTTGAAATGAGATCTCTCACTGATCTTTGCCATGTTTTCATCATCTGACTGGTTGACTACTGAACTCCAGTGAGTCTCTTATTTTTGCCACACTCAGCACTGGGGGTACAGGCATACATGGCCACACTTGGCTTTATTTTTATTTTTATGTTGTCAAGGTAGGGTCTCACTCTGGTCCAGGCTGACCTGGAATTCACTATGGAGTCTCAGGGTGGCCTTCAACCCATGGCAATCCTCTTACCTCTGCCTCCCGAGTGCTGGGATTAAAGGTGTGCGCCACCACGCCCGGCTCACAGCTGGCTTTTTATGTGGGTGCTGCTGGGGATTGAGCTCAGCTCCTCAGGCTTATGCAGCAGTGCTCCCAACCTCCTGAGTCTTCGCCCCAGTCCACATGAGCAGACCACTTCTTAGTGGTGTAATCTTTGTAAATGCTGTGCCTCACATCTGTGTGTGTGTGTGTACGTACGTATGTGTGCACACACATGTGTATGCAGGTGTGCTTGTCCATGGGAGATTCTTTTCTCTTGCAGGATTATTCTGTCCTTAAAAGTCAGACAAAATTCCCAGTGAAGATATCTAGACCTATTTTTTCCTTGTGGGAGGAATTATTTTTTCCAGGTAGGGTCTCACTCTAGGTCAGGCTGACCTGGAATTCACTATGTAGTCTCAGAGTGGCCTCGAACTCACAGTGATCCTCCTTCCTCTGCCTCCCGAGTGCTGGGATTAAAAGCGTGCACCACCACGCCTGGCTATGTAGAAGAATTTTTAATTACAAAATTAAAGTTTTTTTTTTAATTGGTTTTTCAAGGTCTTGCTCTACTCCAACCTCTGGCTCTTGGGTGATGGAATTAAAGACATGTACCTTTACACTCTGCTTTACAAATTCAGTTTTAAGGTTGATATAGAACTATACAGATTTTCTGTTTTTCTTGTGATGTTGTGGTAATTTTTTTCTTCGAGGGTTTGCTCATTTTATCCAAGTTTTCAAAATTATTGGCTTGAAGTTGTTCACATTATTGATCCCGTTTTTGTTGTTTTGACAACTGTAGGATCTGGAGTAATGTCTCCTCTCCTTTGGCCAGTTAGTCAAAAAAATTTTTTTATTTTAATTTATTAGTTTTCTTTTCAGCAAATACAGGCAGTTTGGTACTATTGTTTAGGCTCATCCATGATCTACCCCCTCCCATTGGACCCTCCTTGTTGATGTAAATGGGTCATGCATTGTGGAGTTAGCCCACAGTTATTGGTACGATAAATGTCTGTATATCATGACCCAACATGTGACTGTGACATTCTTTCCGCCCCCTCTTCCACAAACAGTTAATCAAAATTTTATCACTTGACTGTTGTGTTCAAAGAACCAGCTTTGGGGTTAATTCACTTATTTTCACTATTTTCCAATTTGCTGATTTCAATTTACATGATTATTATTTAACTTCTCTTTAGTTTGGGCTTAATTTGTTTTTCTATCTCTTTATTATTATAGGGGACACTTTGATTATTGTTCTTTCCTAAAGCAATTATCCAAAGCTATACATTTTCCTGCATACACTGCTTTAACTTCAATTCTCAAAGGTGATATATTTCAGTTTGAAATATTTTATAAGCTCTCCTGTGATTATTTCTTTCTTCAATAGATTATTTAGAAGTGCAATGTTAGACAGGGTGTGGTGGCGCACGTGTTTAATCCCTGCATTGGGGAAGCAGAAGTAGGAGGATCACCATGAGTTGAAGGCCACCTTGAAATTATGTAGTGAATTCTAGGTCAGCCTGGGCTACAGTCCAACCCTACCTCCTACCCATCCCCCCCCCCAAAAAAAAGAAGTACAATGTTTAATTTTAATCTGTTTGGTAAACTTAAAGATATTACTTTTTATTAATTTCTCATGTAGTTCTATAGCAGAGCATATCATGCATAATTTCAAATTTAGCAAGACTTGGTCTGGTGGACGAGTTCCTGTGCTTCTCTGAAAAGGGCTTATACTTTCCAGTGTTTGAGTAAAGTTTTCTGCAGACAACCACTGGCTCATATTTGCTGGTAGTGCTATTATCTAGCTGTCTCATTTTTGCCTCCTGACCCATAAATTACTGAGGAAGGGGTATTTAAATAGTTAACTTTTTTTCTTTCTTTTTTCTTTTTTGTCTGTGGCTCTATGTAATGATTTTATTTTCCAGTGTATTCTTATGCTCTGGGGTGACTTTGGGTACAAATACATTTGGGATTGCCTTATTTTCATGATTAATGATCCTTTCTGTCATTAAAATTCTTCCTCTATTCTAATATTTCTCATCTTTAATTAATTTTGTTATAATTTATAACATATGGTTGAGACTATGGAAATAATTTTTCTGCCCATTTACTTTTAATTCACCAATGCCTTTATAGCCTTTATGTTTAAACTGAAACTCTTGCATATAACAAATGGTTTGGCCTTGCTGGGTTTTAAGTCCTGTGTAATTAGATGAAAAGACATCAACCCAGAATAAAGGATGTGCCACCCTAAAGTGCATGTAAACACTGGCAGTAATCAAGGGTGCACCTTGTTAGTTTGTAATAAAGAGCATTTTATATCCAACTATCCACATGGCCTGAATTTATTAACCTATTTCCTTTTTGTTATTTATTATTTATTTATTTGAGAGAGGGAAGGAGGAAGAGGGAAAGAGAGAGAGAGAATGGGCACGCTAGGGTCTCTAGCCACTGCAAATGAACTCCAGACACGTGCGCCCCCTTGTGCATCTAGCTTACGTGGGTCCAAGGAAATTGAACTGGGATTCTTTGGCTTTGTAGGCAAATGCCTTAACCACTCACTAAGCTATCTCTCCAGCCCCCTATTAACTTGTTTCTTTTTTTTTTTGGTTTTTCTAGGTAGGGTCTCACTTTAGCCCAGGCTGACCTGGAATTCACTATGTAGTCTCAGGGTGGCCTGGAACTCACAGCGATCCTCCTACCTCTGCCTCCCGAGTGCTGGATTAAAGGCATGCACCACCACGCCTGGTGTAACTTGTTTCTTAACCTTTGACTTCATGCTCTCTTGACTATCCTGAGCCAAGAATACATTATAGGTACCAAAGGAGAAAGACACTTAACTTCCATTTCTGGGGAGGGGGTATGGGGGAGGGTAGAAAATAACAATTTGTTGTTATTTTGTTTGCAAAACCAGGAATTTCTGGTTGTTTCGGTTTGGATCTCTCCTATTACTGAAGATACACTTCCCTGGTAATTAAGTACTCTGGTGATAATCAGGGGCTTGAGATGCTGAACCAAAGAGATGAGATTTCATTATTCTCTAATAACCTATACTCGTTAGGCTGCAGAGTTCCAAAGATCAATACTCTTATCTCTGTGCAGTTGACACACATTCACTTTGTTAAAAATCCACTTCTGCTGACGAGGCCCTTGTTCCGCACACAGTGGCCAGTGATCATAACAAGTTCTCCTCCGGTGGGCATGATGTGCTCTGAAAATGGCAAACTCTGCTTAACCAGTAAGACTTCCAGTAGTTTCAATAATTTTTTTTTATTGTTGTTGTTATTTTTCGAAGTAGGGTCTTACTCTGGCTTAAGCTGACCTGGAATTAACTATGTAGTCTCAGGGTGGCCTCGAACTCACAGTGATCCTCCTACCTCTGCCTCCCGAGTGCTTGGATTAAAGGCGTGCGCCACCATGCCCGGCTAGTAAAATTTTTAAAGAAGAAAAATTCTCCTGGGCTGGAGAGATGGCTTAGTGCACTTGCTTGCAAAGCCAAAGGACCCAGGTTCGATTCCCCAGGACCCATGTTAGCCAGATGCACAAGGGGGCGCATGCATATGGAGTTTGTTTACAGTGGCTGGAGGCCCTGGCACGGCCATTCTCTCTCTCTCCCTCTACCTGTCTTTCTCTCTGTGTCTGTCGCTCTCAAATAAATAAATAAATAATTTAAAAAAAAAAGAAATTAAAAAATCCTCCTTATAAAAACCAATTTTTAAAAATCATTTCTTCCATAGAATTATGACAATCTGATAATTTTCATTAACTACTAACAACAGTTTTAAGACTACGTGAGTTCCTGAGCCTCAGAAACCCAACAGGTATGTTTAAGGTTTCATTTTCAATAAAAATAGCACCTGAAGCTGGGCGTGGTGGCACACGCCTTTAATCCTAGCACTTGGGAGGCAGAGGTAGGAGGATTTGCCATGAGTTTGAGGCTACCCTGAGACTGCATAGTGAATTCCAGGTCAGCCTGGGCCAGAGTGAGACCCTACCTCAAAAAAACAGAAAAAAAAAAAGCACATGAAGGCTGGAGAGATAGCTCAGCAGTTAAGGCCTTTGCCTGCAAAGCCTAAGGACCTGGGTTCAATTCCCTAGTACCCACATAAAGCCAGATTCACAAGGTGGTGTATGGGTCTGGAGTTTGTTTGCAGTGGCCAGAGGCCCAGGTGCACCCATTCTCCCTCTCTCTCTTTTTCCTCCCTCTTTCTCACACTGTCTCATAAATAAATAAATAAATAAATAAATAAATAAATAAATAAATAAAATATTTTTTAAAAATAGCACCTGAGGGCTGGAGGGATGGTTTAGCAGTTAAGGTGCTTTCCTAAAATGCCAAAGGACACAGATTCAATTCCCCAGGACCAACATAAGCCAGATCTATAAGGTGGCACATGCATCTGGAGTTTGTTTGCAGTGGCTGGAGGCCCTGGCACACCCATTCTCTTTGTCTCTTTGTTTCTGTCTGTGTGACTCTGAAATAAAAGAAAATAAAATAGCACCTGGGAATAAACATCTTGAAATAATACCAACTGCTGACTTTTACTCAAGACTTCTAGTTTATTATATATATACACAGTATGCTATCCTGTCTGGTACCTAATAGTACAGTTAAGGTTTATCACTGAATTTTTCTACATCATAATTGTACTTCTCTCCTCAGAATTCAGCTTGTAAGTTCTCAACCTAAGGAGGAAATATGATTTTAAAAAACACAGTCACAACATAGAGCAGCTTGACCTTTCTGAGGGACTTTGGTAAATGATGAGAAGAAGAATAATTTTAAATTTAGGTTTAAGGAAATGTACTGGTTTCAAAAATTAAAGTGCTGGGGGCTGGAGAGATGGCTTAGTGGTTAAGCGCTTGCCTGTGAAGCCTCAGGACCCCGGTTCGAGGCTTGGTTCCACAGGTCCCACGTTAGCCAGATGCACAAGGGGGCACACGCGTCTGGAGTTCGTTTGCAGAGGCTGGAAGCCCTGGCGCGCCCGTTCTCTCTCTCCCTCTATCTGTCTTTCTCTCTGTGTCTGTCACTCTCAAATAAATAAATAAAAAATTAAAAAAAAAATTAAAGTGCTGGGCTGGAGAGATGGCTTGGCAGTTAAGCGCTTCCTGTGAAGCCTGAGGACCCCGGTTCAAGGCTCGATTCTCCAGGACCCATGTTAGCCAGATGCACAAGGGGGCGCATGCATCTGGAGTTCGGTTTGCAGTGGCTGGAGGCCCTGGCGCGCCCATTCTCTCTCTCTATCTGCCTCTCTCTCTCTCTCTCTCTCTGTCACTCTCAAATAAGTAAAAATAAACAAACAAAAATGAAAGTGCTATTTACAAAACACACCTTGAATTGCAGCAAAGTATTTTACATGTAATAGGCTCTGTGCTATACTGCTTGAAATACGGGAACCAAGGTTTTATTATTGTCTTCCAATTCTATTATTCCAGGCTTCTGACGTCCGCTCACCGTCTCTCAACCTGAGTGGTGCAAAGGTTTTATTAATACACCACCTGCTAGAACAAAGGCTGCAGTCCCTCCCAGTGCCTGAAAAACCTAGATCACGAGTCTTGATGAAAAACTACGTCATTCCATAAATACGTAAGGTGTGCGCAAGCCGAGAGATCTATCTCTTGGCTCTATTGTCAGGTACGAAGCGGCACGGCAGTCTTCTGGAGACCCTGGGCTCCAGGTGGAAGCCTCTGCTGCAAAGAAAACTTCACACAAGGCTTCCCAAGGACCTTTCTCCCTTCGTTATAATGTCCAGAAACTATCCTGTGAAAGTAAAAGAAAAATAAGTATTATTTAAACCATACACAATAAAATCCCAGACATCAATACTGCCGGCCATCCTGATCTTAGCATGGGCGAGGCCAAGACATGGATATAGGAGACTGATTGGATGTTTTTTGTTTTTTCTGGTTTTCTAGGTAGGGTCTCACTGTAGCCCAGGCTGACCTGGAATCACTATGTAGTCTCCGGCTGGCCTCGAACTCAGAGGGATCCTCGTACCTCTGCCTCCTGAGTGCTGGGATTAAAGGCATGTGCCACCACACCAAGTGATTGATTGTGCTTTAGCTTAACAGTTAAATACATTTTTACTCTATTGTGTGGAATTTTCTTTTTCTTTTTTTTTAAAGTAATTTATTTATTTATTTATTTTTGAGAGAGAGAGAGAGAGAGAGAGAGAGAAAGGTGCAGACAGAGGTAGATGAAGGGAGCACCAGGTGCTCCGGCCACTGCAAACAGACTCTAGACGCATGCTCCATCTTGTGCATCTGGCTTATGTGGGCACTGAGGAATTGAACCTGGGTCCTTAGGTTTCACAAGGAAGCACCTTAGCTGCTAAGCCATCTCTCCAGCCCATCAACCTCTTATTATTAGTTACGAGAACAAATCAGAGATCAGAGCTAAAAATTGGGCTTAGAATCATTTCCTCATTTGTCCCACAAAATACCTACCTCCCGAGTATCCACACCTTTTGAGATGACACGTGTGAAATGTGCAGCATAAATTTTTAAAGCTCTCCATCTATAAAAATGATTATACATAATACCAACTAACTACAATTTATGGTTCTCTGGGAAAACAGGAGCGATCAAATTATTCATGAAGTCAGGTTTTTCCGTTGTTATCAATGGGCTATAGGAGACAAAGTGACAGGCAAAAATGCTACCCATCAGCACCACGTAGATTATGTGACCTTAAGTTCCTTTCCACTCTGCTCACCTCTGGTAGTTGAACCTGTCTTCCAAACTCAAAAATAGAAAGGCCACAAGCACGTACAGTGACCATAGCTTAATTATGTATAGGGAAATGATGTTTGTGCCCCATTTGTGACTACAGGGAGAATATTTATCATGGAAATAGGGAGTGGCGTACGTACTGAAAAAACAAACTATAGAGAAAAATAAATACATAAATAGAGCAAACAAGCCTTCTATATTTTGTAGAAATAGTCTATCTTAGTTTCCTTTTCATTCATAAACATGGGCATAAACAGCTGGATTTAGGTAGACATGCAATTTTTTTTTTGTCCTTGTGTGGTGTGGGTGTAGGAATTATTCATATGTCTATGGGTACACAAATGTGTGTGGGTGCACATGCATGTGTGTGTGTGTGTGTGTGTGTGTGTGTGTAGGTGTATGTGTAAGCCAGGGGTCAGTATGGAGTATCTTCCTCAGTCACTCTCCCCCTTACTTTAAAAAAATCTTTTTGTTCATTTATTTATTTACTAGAGGGAGAGACAGAGAGAGAGAGAGAATGGGCACTCCAGACAAACTCCAGACGCATGCACCCCCTTGTGCATCTGGCTAAAGTGGGTCCTGGGGAATCAGGCCTCGAACCAGGGTCCTTAGGCTTCACAGGCAAGCGTCTAACCACTAAGCCATCTCTCCAGCCTCCACCTTACTTTTTGAGACAGAGTCTCTCACTGAACGCAGAGCTTACCAGTTTGGCTAGACCAGTAGCTAACAAACCTTAGGGATCCTCTTAACCTGTGTCTCCCGGTGCTGGGATCACAGTGTTTGCTACCTTGTTCAGCTTCTCTATATGGGTGTTGGGGGTCCTCAGGGTCTCTGGGGGTCCCGGAGGAGCCTCCAAAGCTATGTCCAGTTCTTGCCCCCCCCCCCACCCTCCAGTAACCACCAAGGAGAACCAAGCACGCATGCAAAAGCAAGGAGCTTTATTTCGGGCTTAAGTTCAGACTCTTGACTTCACCAGCACAGTGGATCTGTACAAGAGCCCTGAGCAGCGGGGGTGTGGTGGTTTGATTCAGGTGTCCCCCATAAACTTAAGTGTTCTGAATGCTAGCTCCCCAGCTGATGGATATTTGGGAATTAATGCCTCCTGGAGGGAGTGTATTGTTGGGGGCGGGCTTATGGGCTTTATAGCCAGTTTCCCCATGCCAGTGTTTGGCACACCCTCCTGTTGCTGTGGCCCACCTTAAGTTGGCCAGGGGGTGATGTCCACCCTCTGCTCATGTCATCGTTTTCCCCTGCCATCGTGGAGCTTCCCTTCGAGCCTGTAAGCCAAAATAAATCTCTTTTTCCCAGAAGCTGCTCTTGGTTAGGTGATTTCTACCAGAAATGCGAACCGGACTGCAACAGGGGGTCAGGGCTTTCTATAGGGATTTGGACAAAGAAGTAGGGGAATGGTTACATGATTGGTTAGGTTAAGCAGTAACTGCACCTGTATTTTTCTGATAGGCTTAGGATGCTGGTGGGCAAAGCTTGTGGGCAGGGGCTGGGGGATTCCAAGCAGATTAGGTAACCTTTATTGTAATTGGCTATAGGTATCAAAGAACTTTAAGCAAACTTATTTTGAGCAAACTTATCTATGACCACAGGAAGGCATGGTGCAGACAGTCCATTCCCTTATCAGGAGACTGACCTTGCTGGGAAGCAGAAACTTAGGCCTATTGATGGAGCAGAAACTTAGGTGTATTGATGATTCTGAGGCCTATCATGGCTTCCTGAGTCCTTCAGGTGCTGAGGATCCAACCCCTCGGCCGTCTGCCCAGCCCTTGTCTCTTTTTTTTTTTAATTATTTATTTATTTATTTGAGAGCGACAGACAAGGAGAGAAAGACAGGTAGAGGGAGAGAGAGAGAATGGACGCGCCAGGGCTTCCAGCCTCTGCAAACGAACTCCAGATGCTTGCGCCCGCTTGTGCATCTGGCTAACGTGGGACCTGGGGAACCGAGCCTCGAACCGGGGTCCTTAGGCTTCACAGGCAAGTGCTTAACCACCAAGCCATCTCTCCAGCCCAGCCCTTGTCTCTTGACCCCGCATCCTTGCACGTGACAGTCAGGAGGAGCTCCGAGTTCTACAGATCAGCGTTCCCAGAAAGAGCTTCCTCGCAGAGCTCTGACCACTACCCAGCTTCCAGGGGAGGCTGTCGTGTGCCCAACATGTCTGTCTCTCCCTCGTGACCCCCCCCGCCCCGTGCCAGCATCTTGCTCATGTTCATTTGCACATGGTGTGTGGCATCCGGAAGTCCCTCTCCATGCTAAAGAGCTCTTTTACACCTTTGCCCTTGAGAAAGAGTGCTATGGTTTGAGTGGAAAACGTTCCCCAGAGGCTCATGGGTTTGAACACTTGGTTCCCAGGCGGCGGCGCTGTTTGGGACGGCTGCGGAATCTTCAGGAGGCAGAGCCCGGCTGGAGCAGGTGGCTCACTGGGGGACTGAGTCACTGTTTCCCTTCTGCTTCCTGAGTCTGGTGAGAGGGGATCAACTTTGCGCCTTTTCCTGCAGCCTTGTCTTCTGTCACAAAACACCCTTCAGAACTGTGAGCTGATTAAATCCTTTCCTCCCATAAGCTGCTTCTGGTCGGGTGATTGGTTAAAGCAGTGAGAAAGTTAAGGATAGAAAGATAGAGCAGCGAGCCATCTAGGGTCATTGTTCACTTGAAAACTCAGGTACAAGTAAGGAAACATTGCTAATGAAAACATACATATGCCTGTGCGTTTTAAATGGCTGGGAGGGCAAGAGGGGAAGGTCCCGTGTCTCCTGGTGGTGCTCAGTTCATCTCGGGCAGAAGCTGCTGACTGGCATGGCTTCTAGAAATCAAAGGAAGCAGTCAGCAGAGGAGGGAAGGGGGCATTCGTTTTTGCTTTGATTCTTTTCTGCCACATGATGGACTCCAAGGTATTTTGTTTGAAAAGCTAAATGCTGGCTGCCTTTGGTTAACTGAAGGCTGTGGATATGCTGAGGCTCTTATTTTGAAGTCGTGAGCATCTGAGTGTCCCATTCTCCCAGCAAGCATCGGCAGGGCCACCTTACTCTCTTGTCTCTCTCTCTCTGACCAACCTGAGCTGTGACATAATGGTCGCCATGGAGAGCCACCCACACTCGTCTCCAGCTTTGGAATTCCCACAAAAATGCCCTAGAATTGGTTCACAAGAATGAGTGGGGGAGTGATTTTGTTCCCATTTCACAGATGGGAGATACACTTTGGGTTGGCCAAAAGTTAAAAGAGATAGGGCTGAGCACGTAACTGTGGTTTCATATGCAGATCGGCTGCCACCTGCTAAGTCAGGGAGCTGAGCATTCACCCCAGAGAAGCAGAGAGGTGTCGTGATCCCTGGCCTTGCCAAACCCTACCCATCTAAGGTTGTGCTTGTGCCCTGTAGATGGTGTTCAAATCCAGAGGAACCAGGAGTGGCCAGAGGAAGGAGCAGCCTTTGCAGCGGGAGGTAACCCAAGGCAGGAGGGGGGCCTGTGCTTTGTGGAAGGCAGTTTGCCTAACTCAACATCAAGGCAAAGAAATTGCCTTCCCTCCACTTTGTTCAGTGTTTAAGGATCTAAGCTCCTGCCTTTAAGAGGACTGGACACTGAGGCTGGGGTCGTGATCAAATACAGCAGACAAAAGATTTCCCAAGAAAGTCCGTCCTACGCCTGGCTCCAACCCAAGAACTGTGAGACCAGTGGCCAGCACTGACGAGCTCCGTGGGGACCCGTGACAGGGTGCTGGGCTGGCAACCAGCTGCTTTGGGTGTCTGGTGCCAGAGCCTGCGTGCGTCTAGTGACGCGTGCTCCATGTGTGTGTTCCTCTCTGCGCTTCCGACCTTGAAAATGCTAGAAGACATTCGGTTCTGCCTGCTTGGAGCCTCGGCGGTGAAGTTTCGTCACAGCAAGGAGGGAGCTGGCGGGTCACTGAAGCCGGGTGGCACAACAGACCCTGCCTAGGTCGGACTTGTCCACGAGGGGGTCTCCTGAGCCTCCAAGCACCGAGAGACCACATGCCCCAGGTCACTTAGCAAGGGCTGCAAGGGTGGATCTGAGAAACAGAGGCAGCGGGGGCATGTTAGGGAGCCTTCAAGCTTTGTTGGGCTGCCCGTACACAATGCAGGACAGTTGGGGTGCTGAGGCAGGCAGTAACGGGGAAACGCAGTAAACCCATGTGGAGAAAACGAATGAAAAATTGTCTGTATTAGTACATTTTCCATTGCTATGACCAGACTCCTGATGAGATGCGGCTTAAGGAAAAGAGGATTTATTTTTTGCTTATACTTTAAGGGGATGCGTCTATCACCGGGGAAGGCGTGTTGGGAGGAGGGAGAGGAGCCTCCTGACATTGCACCAGCAGCCAGGAAGCAGGAGTGGACAGGAAGTGAAGCCGGGCTGTCAAACCTCAAAGCCCAGCCCTGGTGACTCACTGCCTCCTGCAAGGATCCTACCTGAAACTTCTATAACCTTCAAAACAGTATCACCCATTGGGAACCAAGTGTTCCAACACACTGGACTATGGGCGGCAATTCACATGTAAACCACAATGATGATCCTTGAAGAAAATGTAGCTGTTTGCGTTATGTTTTGGGCATGTGTGTAGAGTGTGTGTGGCGAGGTGTGTGTGTAGTGCATGCACGTGTGTGTGCAGATGCACGTTTCCTTGAGATGGGGTTTCTCAATCCTGAGCTGCTGTTTTTTGTTTTGTTTTCTTTTTTTTGTTTGTTTTTGTTTTTTGGCTTGTTTTTCTTTATCAAGGTAGGGTCTCGCTCTAGCCTAGGCCAACCTGGAATTCACTATGGAGTCTCAGGGTGGCCTCGAACTCTGAGCGATCCTCCTACCTCTGCCTCCCGAGTGCTGGGATGAAAGGCGTGCGCCACCACGCCTGGCCTGAGCTGCTGTTTTGCTTTCTTCTCCCCTAGTCAGCCAGCTCTGGAGAGTCTCCAGGATCCAGCCCCTGCAGGACTGGGTTTGCAGACATGCGAAGCCTCGCCCAGACGATTATGTGGGTGCTAGTGATTCGAACTTGGGTGACTTCCGACTCTCTCAGAAGCAAGCTCTCTTAACCCCCGGGCCATCTCTAAACACCTGGTTACTCTTTTTTGAACCTCATGGAAACTTTGATAAATTCTTTAAAAAGTTACTGGCTTTACTTCCTTTCCTGTCCCCTTGGGATCATTCTCACTTCATCTGGAACCCACGTGCTGCTCAGGTGTGAGGGACTTGCATGGGCCTCAGGAAGACCTGGCTGGGAAATAGAGCTGGTCACGAATGGCTCTCAGTCCTGCGCTTTGAGCCTGCCTTTCCAAGATGCTGCCAGGGCTCTTTAGGTGGCCATGATAGCCACACTACTCACTCCTTGCAAAGCCCTTATAATGTGAGTATTACCAAAAAGATGACTCCTCCAGTCAGTGGGGTCCTGTGACCACCAGACATGAGGCTATGTACCATGCAAAGCTCCTTAGCTGACCTTATGTGCCACCGAGGTGTGCATTGGCCACTAATGGACTTTAAAAATATTTCATTTTTATTTATTTACAAGAGAGAATGGTGACGCCAGGGCCTCCAAACACTGCAAAGGAACTCCAGATGCATGCGCCACCTTGTGCATCTGGCTTACGTGGGTACTGAGGAGTCGAACCTGGGTCCTTAGGCTTCACAGGCAAGTGCCATGACTGCTAAGCCATCTCTCTAGTCCACCAATGGACTTTTATGTTGACAAAATTATTCTTCCCCATCCTTTTCCAGCGGGCATTAGCTTCTAATGCCTTTCCAGAAGGATCTAAGGCTCGGTGCTTTCTGCAGACAGACATATCCAAATGAGCGCTAACCCTATTGTTTAGTGTTCACTGGTTTGTTTTTAGTTATTTTCTCCTACTTGTGTCCAGTGATACTTATTTTCCATCCATGAATGACATGATATTTTAAAATCAATGTATTATTTTCTGAAGCATAATCAGTCAAAAGAAAAACATTAATTAAGTAAGAGGACAGGGGTATAGAAAATGCATCAAGGTTTGGGAACTCCCAAGTAAGATGGACAGTGCAGACTTGAACTTGACCCTAGATCTGCCATTTCCTAATCACTCAGCCTGTGCAGGCCACTTAATTATCACTAATTATACGAGAGAAGAGGCGTGGGAGTCCTCCTCAAACTGTAAGAGAATAGGCAATGATTACTTATTGTTACTGCTGTTGAATCCTGACATGAGAAAGTGGCACATCTCGGTCATACTCCTCGCTTTCCTTGTTGCTATGACCACAGTGGGTGGGCAGGGAGTGGGCAGAGAGTGGCCAATGCCTGACACGGAAGGAGCACTCCAGGGAGGCATTTTGGACGGAGACCCGCTCCTCAGGCGAGGCGGGGAGGGAAGGCTGCTGGCCTGCCCAGAGCAAGAACTGCAGAGCTGCCTCATTTCTGATAATGTCACAAGGACAAATACCTGGTTGTCACTTGGCCAAGGACATAAGCTAATGATCTCCCACCTCCAGGGAAGAGGGGGTGGGGAGCCTCTGCCAGCAGAGGATCCTAAGAGGGCTGCCAGGGGCTGTGAGATGGAAGCCCATCCCTCTTTTCGGAGAGGAGCCATGTGGCCAGTGTTATGGCGCCATGCCCGAGTCCCCTTCAGGTCTGAACGTCCTTCTCTTTAGTGACAGGAGTGTCACCTGCTATGGGGAGGGGACTGTGTCTCTCAAGCTCATATTCTCCTCATGGGCAGTCACCATCCCAGACTTTGTACCCAGGTAGGGAAGCGACAAGGTCCAGCAGCTTTATGCCCAGTCAGGACAAGCCTGAGGGCCATGCCAGCTCCAGAACCCTGTGGTCTGGCACAGGCTCTGCAGCCGGATGCCCCTCCCATGCAGTCCCACTTCCTCTGCCCACGTGCCTGTGGCTGGGAGCGCTGTCTGCTCACATTCCTCTGTTCAGACCTCCCTCTGCAGAACATGACTGATGACAGCGGGGGCCAGATGGTTGGCAGAGTGGGGACCCCAGGCCTGGCACCATCAACAAAATCAGACATCCCCATGTAGTGCTTTGAATGTGTTTCCCATAGCCGCTTTTAACTGATGGTCCAAACTCCGTGAGCCCAGGCCACATTTTATAGCTTGGGTTTTTACCCTGTTAGGATCAAAGTATGGCTCTGGGAGCTATGACAAGCAGGCTCCGTCACCCACCCTCCATATGCTAATTAAAGAGACAAACCATGTGAAAAGCAGACAGAGGAGATTTATTTGATATGGCCACATTGGGAAGAGGCACAAAGAATTTTAGTAAACACCACCCCACATTTCCATCTTCGGGGTACTAACAGGAGGTCTAGGTTTAAATACAGGGCAAGATATAGGCGTAACTCAGTAATTGTGGTCAAAGTGTGGTCCTGCCCACCACTGACCCATCACCATCTCAGCTGCAGTCTCTCCTGCGAGGTGGTCAGGAGTGTGAAACCTCTCCTCTGGCTGGCGCTAGGCTTCTGCCTTTTCCTTTTCCCAGCATGAGATTCCTGGGGAAATTCCAGTTCCCAGAGGACAACCGTTTCAATAGGCTGATGCTAAGGGAAGAGGCACAAGCGTCTTTCCTTGGAATATAATCCTCATTCCTGTGAGGGTGGGCACAATGTGGAGGAGGGAGAGAAAGGGCTCCCATCCCCAGCACCCTAGTTTCAAAACCCTGATCTTGTATGTTGCTTTGTTGGGGGGTGTGGTGTAAGCAGACGTGTGGATGTCGCCCTTGCAGGAGCACGTGGAGGCCAGAGGAAGCTGCTGGGTTCCTCTCTTGCTCTTCTGCCTTGTTGCCCTGGGACAGAGCAGCTCCCTGAACCTGCGGGGCTCTGCCTGTGCTCTGGTTAGACTGCAGAGCAGCGAGCCCCAGGAACCCTCCACCTCCACCTCCTTCAACACTGGGGTTACAGGCGCGTGCAGCCAGGCGCGGCTTTGCCGTGGGTGCTCGGGATCGAACTCGAGTCCTTGTTCTTGCACAGCAAATGCTCTTATTGTCACTGTTTTACTATTTCCATGTGCCAGGCACTGTGCAGGCGTTAAATGCAGAAAAGTGAACAAGCTAGAAGAGACGCCTGCCCTCAAGTGGCTTCTAATATGGTTCACAATAGCCGACAAGGGGGGAAACAGACAACTTGGGGATGTAGAGCTGTGTGTGTGTGTGTGTGTGTGTGTGTGTGTGTGTGTGTCTGTGCATGTGTGTGTGCATGCACGTGCTCATTTGTGTTGCAGTGTGTTCAAATATAGGCAGGAGGTTAGAAAGGTTCCACTGAGGAGTCGCACAGACACATGGGAGGGGTGGGGGGAACTCAGGCAGAGGGAATGGGGGATCCTTCTCCACTGTCTGCCAGCCTGGGCCATTCTCCTGGGTGGCTCTTTCCTGTCAAGCTTTGAGGTAGGTGGGTGGAGGTCGACCTTGTCTTCTCCACATGGAAACCTTGCCCATAAGTTAAGCCATAACTATGAGCTCTGTGAACAATGTGTGGCCTGGCCCTAGGCTAACAGGTGAATGGGGAGCCCGTGGCCGGCAAGCTGACGCCTGGAGCACGGACTCACCACGGAAGTGCTGGGCAGGAAGCAGGCGGCGAGTAGATTGGAAGTTGGGACCCTCAGAAGAGTGTAAAGAAAGAAAGAATGTCAGAGTTACATGTTGGGTCATGATTTTCAGAGACATTTATCATACTAATAACTGGGGGCTAACTTCACAATGCACGACCCATTTTCAATAACAAGGAGGGTCTAATGGGAGGGGGTAGATCACAGATGAGCCTAAATAATGGTACCAAACTGCCTGTATTTACTGAAAAGAAAACTAATAAATTAAATTAAAAAAAAAGAGTGTAAAGAATGCCTAGAGAGGATGGCGTGCTCACTCACGGGCACTGCCAGGCATGACGGCTAGGAGGTGGTGGTGACAAGCTCAAAAGAGGCAAAGTGTGACAGGCATGCGGACCCGAAAGTGCAGAGGCTCTTAACAATACTGATTCCATTTGATCTGCGCTGACCTCAGTCTCCATTGGAGAATCTGCTTCTTTTTCTTTTTTTTTTTTTTTATCCAGAAGGTAGCAAGACCTGAGAAGATCCATCCACCTGTCACCCAGCAGCCAGGGCCCAGGTGAGACCACAGAGGAAATGGTGAGCCGAGCAAGAGCGCCGCTTCGTGGCGAGCCAAGGAGACAGACACCCAGGAGACTCAACACACACCAAAGCAGAAATCCAGAAGCCTCTGAGAGCTGAACGCTGAGGTAGACTGAAGACTGCTGCATCCATCAACCCTGATGGAACGCTGATGGGCCCAGCCTGTGTGGGCCTTATGCATAGCCGCTGTGAGGCCATGAGCTCAATGCCACTTCCTGTCCACAAGACAGTGTTCCAAACCGCTTCCCCCACCCCCCGGCTCTTACGTTCTTCCTGTCCCTTCTTCTGCAGTGTTCCCTCAGCTTTGGAGGGCGTGACAGGTAGATGTCCCAGTTAGTGCTGAGCGCTCAACAGTCACTTATTCTCAGCACTTTGATGAGCTTTGAATCTTGCCAGCAGTCATCACCAGCTGCAAAATAAAGAAGCTTCTCTGGTCATACCCACCTTACCTTTGGAGGCAAAGTCTCTCATTGACCCTAGAGCTCACTGATGAGGCTAGACTAGCTAGCCAGGAAGCCCTGAGGGTACTCCTATCTCCATCTCTCCAGGGCTAGGATTCCGGGCGTGCGCCACCATGCCTGACTTCTCCACTGCTGCTGGGGACCTGAACTCAGGTCTTCATGTTTGAACTGAAAGCACTTTACCCCCCGAGCCATCTCCCCAGCCACTGTTGTGCACCTAAAGGATCACAGACAAGATTGTCTCTCCCCAACCTTTCCTGGTGTCCCTCCATAGTCCCTTTTCCCAGGCAGGTCTTTTTTCTGTTCTTAGGGATGCGGGTGGTTGTCATAGAACTGAGTCTAACCAGGCTCACACAGTATACACTATTTAACTTACTTCTTTCACACAGTATACACTATTCTTAACTTACTTCTTTCACACAGTATACACTATTCTTAACTTCTTTCACACAGCATGGTTACTTTTTAACATATTTTATTTATTTATTTGAGAGAGAGAAAGAGAGAGAAAGAGAATGGGCACGCTAGGGCCTCCAAGCCACTGCAAACGAACTCCAGATGCATGCGCCCCCTTGTGCATCTGGCTTACTTGACACTTGGAGAGTCCAACCAGGATCCTTTGGCTTTGCAGGCAAGCGCCTTATCTGCTAAGCCATTTCTCCAGCCCCAGTATGGTTATATTTTTGAGCTCCATCTATGTTGTATGAAGAGTTTACCCATTACAGCCGTTAGTACATGCATTCACCTGCTGGGGGACATGGGCAGGTTTCCTCACAGCCTTTGGTTCCTACAAAGCTGCTCTGAACATTTGTTTACCGTCTTTGTTTGAACATATGTTTTCATTTGTTTTGGGTAAATACTAGAATGGAATGGTTAAGTCATATGGTAGGTCTATGTTTAACTTTTTAAGAAACTGCCAACATGTTTTCAAAAGGAGTGTCATTTTATATTCCAACTAACAGCATATGAAGATTTATTTCAGCTTTTTGAGATACTCTTCAGTATTTGGTACGGTCAGTCTTTCCCTTTAGCCATTCTAGTGGGTGTGTGGGCCTGCCACACTGTGGTTTTAATTTGCATTCCCCCAATCAAGTAATAATACTGAGCACCTTCCTCTAGTAGATCTTTAGTAAAAATATCTGCTTAAGTTTCTCTCCCATTTTTAAATTGGATTGTTTATATTCGGTCTAGTTACATGAGTCCTTTCTGCATCCTAGATGCATGTCTTTTTCCAGATAAATTGCTACCTTTTTTTTTTCTTCCCTCACACCCTGGGGGTTGCCCTTGAGGAGGTTTTCTTGTTTTGTTTTTGTTTGTTTGATATGGAAACCCAATTGGTTCAGCATCTTGTGTTAAAAAAAAAACCAAACATATCCATTCCCATTAAATTGCCTTAGACCTTTGGCTGAAAAAAAAAAAAAAAATTGGCCACTTATGCATGGTTGGCTTCTGGCCTCTGTTTTGCTCCGTTGGTCTCTGTGTCTGTCTTCATGACCATGTGACACTGTCTTGGTGGCAGTAGCTTTCTAACATCTTGCAATCTGCTAGTGTGTCCTTCTGACCTTGTGCACGGAAGTTGTCACGCCTGTCTCCTGCATAGTGATGGCTCCAGGCAGTTTTGGTTCCTTGGGCACCTGCCCCAGCAGGGTGGTGAGCTGAACTCCTCTGCTGTGTAAACAGTGGCTAAGGCATGTTGTCCTGTGTCTCCGTCCCCGCCTGTCCCTGCAACCCTCCACCTGAAACTCAATCACTGGAGGAATAGCTTTGGCAGTTAACATTCTTGTCTGGACAGCCAACAGTGAGTGCATCTTCATGGCCGAGTCTCTCCCATTAAGACACCGTGACTGGGATTTCCTGTGCTCAGGGAGACCGTGGCTCACTGACTATAATGGGCCCAAGACTTTCAAGCACTTGGGAATAAACTGTACTTCAGTCATCAGAACCAGATTAATATTGGGCTTGCACAGAAGACCCACATGGCATTTCTTTGTCTGCAGAGTGTCACCGGGTCACATCTCCCCCAGCCATTTGGGAGGCATCTGGCTCCTGTTCTTTTGTTTTCCCTCTGGAAGGTGAGGGGCAGGTCTTGTGCAGTCAGATCCCAGAGAACTTGGCTGAGCACACAGAGCTCAGGAGCGAAAAGCCCAGCCCAAGGGCCACAGCGGGCCCCGGCCAGCCCTGGGGTGAGAGGTCTGAGGTGTGGAGGGGACAGGATCAAACAGCCTGGGAATGCCGCGACAACGAGGCCGTGGTGCATTTTGTACCCTGGGTAGCCGGCACTCTTCCTGCTTGCTGTGGCCAAGCAGGGACAGTGGGCAGAGGAATGGGAAAAGGCTGTCACTGCGGTGCCCATTCTCGGTGTCCTGTGACTCCACGGTTCTTTGGCGATGATTTGATAGGAAGCTCTTGGCATCTCTAGGCTACAGCATCCCCAAATCCTACCAAACAGCTTCATGAACAATAACCACCTCTTCCTTGAAGCACTTATTCCATGAGCTTAATTACTTTATTTTTTCATAAGTCAGAACTTTCTTGGCGGGGGCCTTTCCAGGCTCTGGATGTTATGAGCATGTAAGGACCAGCATATGGTCCAGGGCCAGTTTAGATAAATAAGTTTTTTTTTTTTTTGTGAGAGTAAAAATGCAAAGTCAAACCTTGTAAGCAAAAATTAAGACTAAGCTGTGTGCGGTGACATAGCGGAGATTAGCAGGTGTGTGTGTGGAACTCTAGATAAGTAGTGGAAAGTATAAAAACCCCAGCTGCTCAGCAACCGTTGTCTCAGTCCTCCCGACACTATGACTGACTGAAAGGTTGCTCAGCAGTCCGGACCCAGACCTCCGCGAGACGCATCACCGATCCGAATTCATCTGCCCGACACGCTGTCCGAATGATCAAGACTCGGCTTGAAACACCGTGAACCGAGAGAAAAGTCGCAGCACGGACCCCGCATTGTTGCCAGGTCGTAAAGCCTCCGAGATGTCGCAGCCCGAATCTCGCGTTACTGCAGCCCAAGTCTCGCGATATCAGGTTGTATACATGTTAGACTCGTTAGAAATATTCTTGTGTTAGTAGTGATGAATATAATTTGGTTATATATTATATTAGCTATAATATTAGTTGTGATAGTTTGGACTTGCTTGTGTGTGACTTTCATCCCAGTAAACTCCTTTGCGAGTATACCAATGTCTCCGTATCATTGACCTTCGTGGGCGGAATCCTCTCCACCAATCATCTTTGAGAGTGCTCCCGACATGTGGTCACTGTGGGAATCAGTGTGGAGGGCTCTCAAAATACTAAAAACCAGCACTACCACGTGACCTAGCTATATGGCTCTGGCACCGTTGCAGTCAGCTCCACGTTGCTCGGATGAACATCCACACCAGACATAGGTTGTAGGAGGAAGGGTTGAACTCAGCTTACAAACCCAAGGGGAGTTTTGTCAGTGGTGGAAGAAGCTGGATCCCATTCATAAATGTAAGGAGAGAGAGAGAGAGAGACTGCCACACAGCCAGCACCATAAGCAAGCACAAATGGACAGCAGACAACAGAGGCCCAGGCAGAGCTCAGGTTATTCAGTTTCCCTTTGGTTTGAAATTCAGATCCACCCCTGGTAACACTTTAAGGCTGGACCCCAAGATCTGCCCACAATGGCACCTCTTTTAGCCAGACAGCTGAAAATAAGCTTTTTACAATATTTTATTTATTTATGATAGTGAGAGAGAGAGAGAAAGAGGAGATAGAGAGAATGGGCATGTCAGGACCTCCGGCCACTGCAAACAAACTCCAGATGCTGGTGCCACCTTGTGCATTTGGCTTACAGGGGTACTGGGGACTTGAACCTGGGTCCTTAGGCTTTGTAGGCAAGTGCCTTAACTGCTAAGCCATCTCTCCGCCTTGAGATAAGCTTTAATAAACACCTGAGTCCACTGAAGCACATAAATTCAAACTACCACAGGCATTTGCCCACGAGACTCTGCCTTCTACTGCAGAGGTATTTGCTCATCCACGTTTATTTCAGCTCTTTTAACAATAGCTGGGAAAGGAATCAGCCTACGTGTCTGCTGACAGATGACTGGGTAATGAAGACGTGGCATACACACACAATGACATTTTCTTCAGCTGCAAAGAAAAATGAAATTTTCAGGAAAATGGATGGAATTGGAAAATATTATATTTATATTAAGTGAGGTAACCCAGGCTCAGAAGATGAATTCCACATGTTCTTTCTCATCTAGGAGATCCTAGCCCAGAATTTTTATCAGCTTGTCATAGCAGACAGTAACAACAGCATGTCACAGCAGGAAAACCCGGGGAAGAAGCCAGGCCTTTGCATAGAGTTTGCTGGCACTGTGTCCTTCCGTGTTCACAGCAGCCCAGTGTGTTCGCCTTGCATGTTTCATATGTGTATATTCCTCACACATGTTTTGTGTGTGCAGAATGCCCCCATTTCACAGGTAATAAAGCTGAGGCATATTGAGCAACTAGGTCCCTTGCTGCTGGTAAGCTTAAGCTGATAAGTTTAAGAACCAAACTCTGAAATCAAGCAACCCCATTTCACAGCCAAACATCAGCAGAAAATACTCTCATGTCCAGGGGACTTCTGAGTGGGAATATTTTAGGATCTTCAGACTAGGCTCTGATTCCTTTATTTCTGAGGTGGGATCTTGCTCTAGCTCAGGCTGACTTGGAAATCACTATGGAGTCTCAGGGTGGCCTCGAACTCA
This sequence comes from Jaculus jaculus, assembly GCF_020740685.1. NCBI lineage: Eukaryota > Metazoa > Chordata > Mammalia > Rodentia > Dipodidae > Jaculus > Jaculus jaculus. Next base: position 8,431,366 of record NC_059102.1, on the reverse strand, counting down.
CAGTGATCCTCCTACCTCTGCCTCCCAAGTGCTTGGATTAAAGGAGTGTGCCACCACACCACACATGGCTAGGCTCTGATTTTAATGGCTCAATACTTAAGTTCCAGTGCCCTGCAAAGGCATAGCTGATGCCCTTCCACCTGAAAGTGCATGTGGGTAACAACTGTGTGTCTTTGCCCTGCATATAAGAAGCTAAGTAAGACTTTCCTAGCCACAACAGTGCCTGCCTGTTATCTGGGCTATAGTGTAAACAATGACATTCTTATTATGTACTCAGAATCCACAAAGCCATTGCCATGGGAACTCTGTTTTCATGTCATATCTTTAATGAATAGGTAATGAAAGAAATGCTGCAGTTACGACTTCATTACTAGTTTAAGAAAAAGAAAAGCGTGCACGCGTGCACACACACACACACACACACACACACACACACTAAGCACCTCGCCGTGGATTTGAATTATGGTCCCTGTCAAGCTTCAGAGCATGGCAGACATTGCAGAGGCATTTTCAAGGCTGTCATTTTGGATTGAAACGATGGGGGAAGAAAAAAAGCAATGGATGGCCAAATTTCTGTCTACCGTTACGACAATTTAGCTATTGCTTTCTCCTTTGCTCTTCTTATGATTTCAGTAATTTTAGTTTGGAAGATTTCCCTGCACCTAGAAACTAGAAAGCATGCTTTGAGGGTGTGGTGGTTTGATTCAGGTGTCCCCCATAAACTTAGGTGTTCTGAATGCTAGGTTCCCAGCTGATGGCAATTTGGGAATTAACACCTCCTGGAGGCAGTGTTATTGTTGGGGTCAGGCTTATGGGTATAATAGCCAGCTTTCTTTTGCCAGTGTTTGGCACACTCTCCTGTTGCTATTGTCCACCTATGTTAGCCAAGGGGTGATGTCCACCTTCTGCTCATGCCATCATTTTCCCCTGCCATGATGGAGCTTCCCCACGAGTCTATAAACCAAAATAAACCTTCCCCCTGCCCCACAAGCTTCTCTTGGTCAAATGATTTCTACCAGCAATGCAAACCTGACTGCAACAGTACAGGAGTACCCAGGAGTGGGGTTGCTGCTAGACACCTGGCTGTGTGGATCTGGCCTTTTGGAGCTGATTTTCAAGAGGAATATGGAAGGATTTGAAACCTTGGCCTAAGAGACATCATGCAGTGCTGTAAGTACAGCTTGATGGACTATTCTGGTCAAAGTTGAAAGGACTGAATGCAGTAAGAACTATGGACTGTGAGGTTTGGCTGATGAGGGTGAGAAAGAGCTTTGCTTGGACTGGGCTAGAAGCAGTTTGTGTGAGAGGCTTGCTGTTATGCCCCTGTCCTGAGAACTTGTGCAGGGTTGTATTGCATAGAAATAGGCAGGTGTGAACAGAGGGATATGATACAGAAATGAAATCTTTGGGCAGAAACTGCTGCTTGTTCAGCTGCAATTGTTTGAGAGGTTACAACCTTTGAGACTGGGCCAGCTGACCTGCATTAGGGCAACAGGAAGAATGTAGACTCTTTGGAAGGGACCTGAGTGCTCAAGGAGTATCTTGTTATTTAAAGTCTGCCTTATTCCCCCCTGGATTAACAAATTGGCCCTCCCCACCTGTTATTATGGAGTATAAAAAATACAGGAAAAAGGGTCATTGAGTTTGCAACACAGTCTTGTGGTTTGGAAATGGCCAAGGGCAGTGTGAAGCAGGTTTGCTGGTTGCCTGCATGGAGACATAATGGAAACGTGAGGATGAATTGTGGGTTGCAGTGGAGACCCTGTGCAGATGGCTGCCAAGGAGAGCTGCCGGCCTTGGATGAAGTTTTCCAGGACTGTGAGTAGCCTAGCTGAAGGGGCAGAATTAGAACTCCAGAGACTCGTTGCTGGTTAGAATTACTGGGCTTGGAGACTTGTCACTGCTAGAGTTGTTGGAGCTCCAGAGTTTGATGCTTGCCCTGGTTGTTTTAAATCTTGTATTGGTTGAATATGTCTTTGCTATGCCCAATGCCATCTTTTGCAGTGTGAAAGTTTATTCTGTGTCATTATGTTTTTTTGGGGGGAATTTTTTGGTATTATGGCTCAGTTAATAGGCCTTGAGTTATGGGGATTTTTGAACATTATTAGGATTGGTAAAAAATATGAGGACTTTTAAAGTTGGATTGACTGCATTGCATTTTACATCATGGATGATTATCAGTTTAGGGGGTTTAGGGGTGGAATGTGGTGGTTTGATTCAGGTGTCCCCCATAAACTTAGGTATTCTGAATGCTAAGTTCCCAGCTGATAGAGATTTGGGTATTAACACCTCCTGGAGGCAGTGTATTTTGGGGACAGGCTTATGGATATTTAGCCAGTTTCCCCATGCCAGTGTTTGGTTCACTCTCCTGTTGCTATTGTCCACCTTATGTTGGCCAGGGGGTGATGTCCACCCTCTGCTCATGCCATCCTTTTTCCCTCACATGATAGAGCTTCCCCTTGAGTCTGTAAGCCAAAAGAAACCCTTTCCCCCCACAAACTGCTTTAGGATGGGGGATTTCTGCCAACATGCAACCTGACTGGAACAGAGGGGAAATTTACAAGGAGCTGTTGGTCTCCTTTGCCACACTCCTGCCTTGGCTGATCTGCCTCTTTTGATGACAGGGTTTGTCAACAATGCTTTTTGTCTGCAAGACTTCCTTATCACAAGGAATTTCTAGGGACTGGGTTTGCTGCGGATGGATTGTTTATTGCGTTATGCCAGGTTGTCTGATCATGATGTCTAATCACTAAAGGTAATCAATTCTCTTCCAGTGCAAGTATTTTAAAATGACTTTTATAAGAATTTTAACAATGGATTAGAAAGTCCCTGTCCTGACACCTTGGTCAAAACATGTGCACAGGGGTCTGGGAGACGCCCGTGGGTAAAGTGCTCGTAGCACAGATACTAGGAGCTGAGGTTGATTCCCAGCACCTCTGCTGAAGAAAAAGAAAGAAAAAAAGCCAGGCATGGTGCACTTGCCTGTAATTCTGGTACTGGGGAGGTGGAGAAAGGAGAATCCCTGGGGCTTGCTGACCAGCTGGTCTAGATAAATGAGTGCGCTCCAAATTCAGTGAGAGACCCTTTCTCAAAAGACGTCCAGTGATGGGCTGGAGAGATGGCTTAGTGGTCAAGTGCTTGCCTGTGAAGCCTAAGGACCCCGGTTCGAGGCTCGGTTCCCCAGGTCCCATGTTAGCCAGATGCACAAGGGGGCGCATGCGTCTGGAGTTCGTTTGCAGAGGCTGGAAGCCCTGGAGCGCCCATTCTCTCTCTCTCCCTCTATCTGTCTTTCTCTCTGTGTCTGTCACTCTCAAATGAATAAATAAAATATTAAAAAAAAAAAAGACGTCCAGTGTTGATCTCTGGTCTCCACATGCACACGGACATGTGTTCCCCCCCACATATAAACATACACATACATGGACACATGACACACACACATACAAACCCCCACGTGCACAGGTCTGAGGCGCTCACAGAGCTGCAGATTTACATGGATGGAAGAAGGCTCTTAGATGCTGACCACATCTGAGCCCACCACCATGATCTGGAACATTCCCCCGTGGGCAAAGGCCACTCATAGAACTTCAGCTGGAAGTTTGCAGTGTTCCCCTGAGAGCAAATGCACATCGTCCATGGGTGGCTGACAGCTCAGGCTGGCGTGGAGGCGGGGCTGACTGGGACACAGCATGACCATGCGCTCATAAAACACAGGTCGAATGGATGGATGGTCAGGAGCACAGCAACATGTGCGTTGTGGGCACCTCTAGGCACTGGGACCAGGAGGGAGAGATTTTTCTCTCCTTTAAGTTGCATCTATCTTCTAACTTTTTTTTTGCTGTTGTTTTTGTTTTGTTTTTCAAGGTAGGGTCTCACTGACTTGGAATTCACTATGTAGTCTCAGGGTAGCCTCGAACTCACAGTGATCCTCCTACCTCTGCTTCCCGAGTGCTTGGATTAAAGGCGTGTGCCAACATGCCTGGCTTATACCTTCTAACTTTTTTATATTCTAGGAATAGTAGAAACATTAATCATAGCTTAAAAAAACAAATTAGGGAAAGAAATGCAGGGTTGTTCACAACTCCGTATCTCAAAGACATTTGTATCTGCTTGGGTTTCTCAGTGGCCCTCCAGTGAAATATTTAAATCAGCTGATAGTTTTTCTAATTATCTTAAAAAAAAAAACAACCATTTTTTGTGGGGAGAATAATTTGAAATGTAAAGAATGCTTGCAACAATACTGTGAAGATTTTAGCTTCTGCTCACCTATTTTCCCCTGTCATTAGCGTCTTACAGCAACATGTTACACTGGTTAAAAATAAGAAATTATCACTATTAACCAAGTCACAGAATTTAATTAGATTTCATTAGCTTTTCCACTAGTATCCTTTGGTTTTTGTTTTCTTCCAGGACCCAATCTGACATACTTTGTTGCATTTAGTCAATTAGTTCTGGAAGATTCCTTGGCCAATATGCAAGAATTGTTCCTTTTATCTGTCCCACAGGGTCAAGTGGAGAATGCACTGAAGTAATCTCTAGGAAAAGCTGTGTACACTGAGAAGTGCTATACAGCACTGGAGGGGGTTGACAACAGTAAATCAGTGGCTAGACCCCTGGGGGAGATTGAAGCAAAGATAATGGAACTTCCGTGCCTAGATCATTTTGCCCTCTAAATGCTTCAAAGTCTCATTGGCTAATCACCAGCCATGATTACTCAGCTATTAAGGGCTCCCCAGGTCTGTTGAGCATGGTGTTAAGTGGGTCTGCTCGTTTCCCCAGCCTTCAGTCACAAAATGCCACAAACTGGGTGGCTTGAAGCAACAGCCATTCATTGTCTCACATCCCTGGCGGAGTCACATGGACAAAGTCATGGTGTGAGTAGTCTTTTTTTGTTAGTTTGCTTTTGTTTTTGTTTTTTGAGGTAGTATTTCACTCTAGCTCAGGCTGACCTGGAATTCACTATGTAGTCTCAAGGTGGCCTTGAACTCATGGCGATCCTCCTACCTCTGCCTCCTGAGTGCTGGGGTTACAGGTGTGAGCCACTGAAAGGCCCAAGAAGCCAGGAGCCTAGAAATACTATCACGCTCCAAAAGGAGCTTTAGCGGGGCTCTGCGTACCTCAAATTCCAGGCCCTGCTGTCTGCTAGAAAGTAAGTAGAAAGTCACTCTTCTTATTGTGTCAGAGCCCGCTCTCGATATAAAACTAGGTAAAGGGGTGTAAGACAGGCCCTTGAGGATGGGAAGTGAGTAACGGATTAAACCGCTTATCTGGCTTCTGTAAACTGCTCGCACCATAAGCCCTAGTAGCCTGTCTTCACCACACTTTGTCACCCCTACCCAAGAGCCCACGCAAATGCTGACCGCTGAGGTTATAGGAAACTGATTGGTCCATGGAGCGGGGGCTTGAGTAATTTAAAATGATTGGCTTAGAAGCTATGGAGTGGCATAAACTGACTGGCCCGCACTGCGCGGGCTCCTGATGCTAAGAAATGATTGGTTTTAATGCACAGGCTTTGTTAGAAATCCTATAAAAGCTGTCCCGTTCCTGCATTCGGGGCTCTGCAGTCCTCTACCCCTGCGTGGTGTACGACTGTGGGTCCCAGCGTGCTTGGAATAAAATTCTCTTGCTGTTTGCATCTAGACCGCTTCTCGTGAGTGATTTGGGGTGTTGCCATTTCCAGGCAGAGCGTGGGGTCCTCGTTCTGGGGGGTCTTACACCACCACGCCCGGCTTGCTTCATTCTTTTATTTTTGTTTATTTATTGACAGAAAGAGGGAGGGAGGGAAAGAGAGAGAGAGAATGGGCATGCCAAGGCCTCCAGCCACTGCAAACAAACTGCAGACATGTGCGCGCCCTTGTGCATCTGGCTAATATGGGTCCTGGGGAATCAAACCTGGGTCCTTTGGCTTTGCAGGCAAATACCTTAACATCTAAGCCTGTCAGCTGTCTTTTGAGGGGTCCTGAGAAAGAATCTTTCTCATACCTTACCCCACAATCCTCGACGTCTGCCCAGCAATCCTAGTCATTCCTCAGGTCACTCCTGTAGGTGGCTCTGTGCGTCCATGGCAGTCTCCTGTGTGCACGTCTGTGTGACGGGGCCCATCCTCACGTGGTGTGACCTCGCCTGAACCAGCTTACACCTGAAATGACCCTATGTTCAAACAAGGTCCCATTCACAGGTGTTGTGTGAATTCTTTGCTGGGAAGAAAGAAGTCAAAGAGCCCTTGGTCCGCCAGACAGGGTACCCCAGACAAAAGCAACACCAAGTCCACCAGGTTACCATGGTGAACCAACCAGTTTGTTGGGTTTCCTGACACAGCATGGGTGAGGGGTTAGTTCCAGGGCCATGGAGACCCCCGAACAGCTGTGTGCAAAAGTCTCACCCTAGGCTGTGCGTGGTGGTGCAGGGCTTTAATTCCAGCACTCGGTAGATGGAGGTAGGAGGATTGCCGTGAGTTCAAGGCCACCTTGAGACTATGTAGTGAATTCCAGGTCAGCGTGGGCTACAGTGAGATCCTATCTCAAAAAACCAAAAAAAAAAAAAAGCCCCAAAGTCTTACCCCAACATAGACAAGCTCCCCACGGCTGGATGGTGGAGCTCCTGCCCCTGCTCTTCCACCCACTGTATAGCCTTTCACCCCACGAAGTCGCAGGACTTCATGAGTCATTTCATACAACTGGCACATGAGGGATTAAGATCTCAAGTGAGGGTCTGATGATTGCTCCCCCCCACCCCGCCCCGGTCCTCTGTGGGAAATGACCACAGGCTCAATCTGGAGTTTCTTTTGTGAAGTCACAGCTGCTTGCAGTGGACATGAGCATAGTTGTTTTTCTAGAACATGTTACGCCACTGGCTTGGGATACATGAACTTGGAGGGGATACTAGTCAACCCAGTATAGTGCTGCAAGGTGTTAATTCATTTACTACGACTCACTCACCCACGACGCAGATATTTTTACTTATGAATCCAATTTGCATGCAGAAAACCAAGGCTTAGGAAGGTAAACAACAGCCACACTCAAGCCCTGTCTCTCAAGCCCCAAGTACTCCATCACACTCAGGCTCCTCAAGATGAGATGCAAGCTTGGGGCTCCTGTAAGTCTCAACAGTGATGTCAAGATTTTGTTCTTTTATTGTGACAACGCACTTAGAAAGAGCTGTGTGAGCGTATCGTGGAATCTTGTCAGGTATACAAGTACTACTACGACTCCAGTGCCTATTTTCACAACGAGGCTGGCATCATGTTGAGGTCAGGTCAGACTGTAAGACAAAACTGGAGGGACGTGTTCATGAAGAATGCCTTGGCAGTTAACAGTTGCTGGGGGAAGGGAAGACAGTTTCTTCAGCCACTGGTAAACTGCATATGCTTTGGTAAGTAACCCTCAAACCATGCTCATGCTGGCAACCCTTATTAAACTCAGTGGGGCACACACACACACACACACATACACACACACACAAAGACATTAAAGCAGAAGAGGAACAGGCTGAGAAGTTCACTGAGAAGGGGAGGAAGAAAAGAAAGGGGAATGGGAGGTGTGTATGATCAAAATACATCGTGTACATGTATAAAATTATCAATAGGGACTGGAGAGCTTGCTTAACGGTTAAGGCGCTCCCCTGTGAAGCCTAAGGACCCATGTTTGACTCTCCAGATCCCACATTAGCCAGATGCACAAGGGTGAGGCAAGTGCAAGGTTGCACATGCCCACTAGGTGGCGCAAGCATCTGGCATTTGATTTCAGTACCTGAGGCCCTGGCACACCAATTCTCTCTCTTTCTCTAAAAAAATAATATAAAAAATAAAATTATCAATAACTAAAATGAAATAATGTGCACCTCCAAGAAGACTCAGAGGCTGTGTGGCGCACACATCTACCAGAATTCTGAAGCCTGGAGCTCTGCCACAGCCTTGCCTCTCCTCTCCTTGCATTTCAGCCTCTGCTGTGCTGTCTGGAACTTGGGACCAGTGAGAGGGAGAATCACGTGGGGAGGCTGTTTGGTTCATCACAGAATCATCTGTCACATTAAATTCATGCTCTTAATTGGACTTTTATAGGTTTCATGGTTTTGTTTGTATTTAATCTTTCAATTTGTTTTTGTTTTTATAGATGTTGAAGAGCTATAAACAGAAGGAGGTTAGACCTAATTCATAGCTTTCCCATATTTTTTTTTTAATTTTTTTTTAAATTTTTTTTTTTAATTTTTATTAACATTTTCCATGATTATAAAATATATCCCATGGTAATTCCCTCCCTCCCCACCCCCACACTTTCCCATTTGAAATTCAATTCTCAATCATATTACCTCCCCATTACAATCATTGTAATTACATATATACAATATCAACCTATTAAGTATCCTCCTCCCTCCTTTCTCCACCCTTTATGTCTCCTTTTTAACTTACTGGCCTCTGCTACTAAGTATTTTCATTCTCACACAGAAGCCCAGTCATCTGTAGCTAGGATCCCCATATGAGGGAGAACATGTGGCGCTTGGCTTTCTGGGCCTGGGTTACCTGACTTAGTATAATACTTTCCAGGTCCATCCATTTTTCTGCAAATTTCATAACTTCATTTTTCTTTACCGCTGAGTAGAACTCCATTGTATAAATGTACAACATCTTCATTATCCACTCATCTGTTGAGGGACATCTAGGCTGGTTCCATTTCCCAGCTATTATAAATTGAGCAGCAATAAACATGGTTGAGCATGTACTTCTAAGGAAATGAGATGAGTCCTTTGGATATATGCCTAGGAGTGCTATAGCTGGGTCATATGGTAGATCAATCTCTAGCTGCTTTAGGAACCTCCACACTGTTTTCCACAATGGCTGGACCAGATTGCATTCCCACCAGCAGTGCAGAAGGGTTCCTTTTTTTCCACATCCCCGCCAACATTTATGATCATTTGTTTTCATGATGGTGGCCAATCTGACAGGAGTGAGATGGAATCTCAATGTAGTTTTAATCTGCATTTCCCTGATGACTAGTGACGTAGAACATTTTTTTAGGTGCTTATATGCCATTCGTATTTCTTCCTTTGAGAACTCTCTATTTAGCTCCTTAGCCCATTTTTTGATTGGCTTGTTTGATTCCTTATTGGTTAACTTTTTGAGTTCTTTGTATATCCTAGATATTAATCCTCTATCAGATATATAGCTGGCGAAGATTTTTTCCCATTCTGTAGGTTGCCTCTTTGCTTTTTTCACTGTGTCCTTTGCGGTGCAAAATCTTTGTAATTTCCTTAGGTCCCAGTGGTTAATCTGTGGTTTTATTGCCTGAGCAATTGGGGTTGTATTCAGAAAGTCTTTGCCAAGACCAATATGTTGAAGGGTTTCCCCTACTTTTTCCTCTAGCAGTTTCAAAGTTTCCGGTCTGATGTTAAGGTCTTTAATCCATTTGGACTTAATTCTTGTGCATGGCGAGAGAGAAGAATCTATTTTCATCCTTCTGCAGATATTTATCCAGTTTTCAAAACACCATTTGCTGAAGAGGCTGTCTCTTCTCCAATGAGTATTTTTGGCATTTTTATCGAATATCAGGTGGCTATAGCTACTTGGGCTTACATCTGGGTCCTCTATTCTGTTCCACTGATCTACATGTCTGTTTTTGTGCCAGTACCATGCTGTTTTTGTTACTATGGCTCTGTAGTATAGGTTAAAATCAGGTATGGTGATACCACCAGCCTCTTTTTTGTTGCTCAGTATTATTTTAGATATTCGAGGTTTTTTGTGATTCCAAATGAATTTTTGGATTGTTTTTTCTATTTCCATGAAGAAAGCCTTTGGAATTTTGATAGGGATTGCATTAAATGTGTAGATTGCTTTAGGTAAGATTGCCATTTTCACGATATTGATTCTTCCAAGCCAGGAACAAGGGATGTTTCTCCACTTTCTAGTGTCTTCTGCAATTTCTCGCTTGAGTGTTTTAAAGTTCTCATTGTATAGATTCTTTACTTCCTTGGTTAGGTTTATTCCAAGGTATTTTATTTTTTTTGATGCAATTGTGAATGGGAGTGATTCTCTGATTTCATCCTCTGTGTGTTTGTTGTTAGCATATACGAAGGCTACTGATTTCTGTGTATTTATTTTGTATCCTGCTACATTGCTGTAGGTATTGATCAGCTCTAACACCTTGCTAGTAGAGTCTTTAGGGTCCTTTATGTGTAGAATCATGTCATCTGCAAATAATGATAACTTGATTTCTTCCTTTCCAATTTGTATCCTTTTATGTGTGTCTCTTGCCTTATTGCTATGGCTAAGACTTCCAAAACTATATTAAATAGAAGTGGAGACAGTGGACACCCTTGTCTTGTTCCTGATTTTAGTGGAAAAGCTTCCAGTTTTTCCCCATTTAGTAATATGTTGGGTGTAGGCTTGTCATAAATAGCCTTTATTATATTGAGATATGTTCCTTCTATTCCCAGTCTCTGTAGGACTTTTATCATGAAGGGATGTTGGATTTTGTCAAATGCTTTCTCTGCATCTAATGAGATGATCATGTGATTTTTGTCCTTCAACCCATTTATGTAATGTATTACATTTATAGATTTGCGTATGTTGAACCGTCCCTGCGTCTCTGGGATAAAGCCTACTTGGTCAGGGTGAATGATCTTTTTGATATACTCTTGTATTCTGTTTCCCAATATTTTGTTGAGAATTTTTGCATCTATGTTCATGAGGGAGATTGGTCTGTAATTTTCTTTTTTTGTTCTATCTTTGCCTGGTTTTGGTATCAGGGTGATGCTGGCCTCATAGAAGGAGTTTGGTAGGATTCTTTCTTTTTCTATTTCCTGGAAAAGCTTAAGAAGCAATGGTGTTAGCTCTTCCTTAAATGTCTGGTAAAATTCAGCAGTGAATCCATCCGGGCCTGGGCTTTTTTTTATTTGGGAGATTATTGGTAACTGCTCGGATCTCCATGTTTGTTATAGGTCTATTTAAGTGATTAATCTCATTTTGATTTAATTTAGGTAGGTCATATAGATCAAGGAAATCATCCATTTCTTTCAGATTTTCATACTTTGTGGAGTATATGCTTTTATAGTATGTCCCTATAATTTTTTGAATTTCTCTGGAATCTGTTGTGATGTTACCTTGTTCATCTCTGATTTTATTAATTTGTGTCTCTTCTCTCTTTCTTTTGGTCAGATTTGCTAAGGGTTTATCAATCTTGTTTATCCTTTCAAAGAACCAACTCTTTGTTTCATTAATTCTTTGGATTGCTCTTTTTGTTTCTATTTCATTAATTTCTGCCCTAATCTTTATTATTTCTTCCCGTCTACTACTTTTTGGTTTGCCTTGTTCTTCTTTTTCCAAGGCTTTAAGGCGAAGCATTAGGTCGTTTACTTGCGACCTTTCTAATTTCTTAATATAGGCACTTAAGGCTATAAATTTACCTCTTAGAACTGCCTTCATTGTGTCCCAGAGATTTTGGTATGTTGTGTTCTCATTATCATTTGACTCTATAAATTTTTTGATTTCCTTTTTGATTTCTTCATTGACCCACTCATCATTTAGTAGTGTATTGTTTAGTTTCCATGATTTTGTGTATGCTCTATAGCCTTTCTTGCTACTGATTTGTAGTTTAATTCCATTGTGGTCAGATAGAATGCAAGGAATTATTTCAATTTTCCTGAATTTGTTAAGATTTGCTTTGTGTCCTAATATATGGTCTATTTTAGAGAATGTTCCATGTGCTGCTGAAAAGAATGTATATTCTGCAGCCTTTGGATGAAATGTCCTGTATATATCTGTTAGGTCCATTCCTTCTATGACCTCATTTAGTCCAGATGCCTCTCTGTTTATTCTTTCCCTGGATGACCTGTCAATTGATGAGAGTGGGGTGTTAAAGTCACCCACCACCACTGTGTTTGGTGTTATCTGTGACCTTAGTTCTAATAGTGTTTGTTTGACGAATTTGGGAGCCCCCATGTTAGGTGCATATATGTTTAGGATTGTAATGTCCTCCTGTTGGAGTGTGCCCTTAATCAATATAAAGTGACCTTCCTTATCTTTTTTGACTAACGTCGGACTAAAGTCTACCCTGTCTGATATTAGGATAGCAACCCCTGCTTGTTTTCTAGGCCCATTTGCTTGAAACACCGTCTTCCAACCTTTCACCCTAAGATAATGTCTATCCTTTGTAGAAAGGTGAGTTTCTTGGAGACAACAAATTGTAGGATCCTGCTTTTTAACCCAGTCTGCAAATCTATGTCTTTTCGTTGGGGCATTGAGACCGTTGATATTAAGAGATATTATTGAAAGGTGTGTATTTATGTTTGCCATTTGTGTGTGTGTGTGTGTGTTACTTGTTCTACCTGTGCTCTCTTCTGTTAACTGGTATTTGAGTATAGCTGGTTTTTTCTAGGTTCCTTATATGTGTGCTTTTCCTTTTGTTCAGCATGGAGGATTCTATCAAGTATTTTCTGTAGAGCTGGTTTTGTCTTTAGATACTCCTTTAACCTGCTTTTGTCATGGAATGTCTTTATTTCTCCATCTATTTGGATGGATAACTTTGCAGGATAAAGTAACCTTGGTTGACAGTTGTTATCTTTCAGAACTTGGAATATATCACTCCAAGCCCTTCTGGCTTTAAAAGTTTGTGTTGAATAATCTGCTGTAATCCTGATGGGCTTGCTTTTGTAGGTAACTTGATTTTTCTCTAACTGCTTTCAATATTTTTTCTTTGGTTTGCGTGTTTGGAAGTTTGAGTATAATGTGGCGAGGAGAGTTTCTTTCTGGGTTTTGTCTGGCTGGGGTTCTAAAGGCTTCCTGTATCTGTATTGGCACCTCTTTCCCAATTTGGGGGAAATTTTCCTCTATGATTTTGTTGAAGATGCCTACTATGCCTCTGGAGTGGAGTTCTTCTCCTTCTACTATGCCCTGAATTCTTATATTGGATCTTTTCATAGTGTCCCGAATATCTTGAAATTCCCACTCATACTTTTCTATAAGTTTGTCTTTCTGTTTGTTGGACTGCATTAGGTCTGCCACCTGATCTTCTAGCTTAGATATTCTGTCCTCTCCCTCATCCATCCTACTGGTGAGATTTTCTACAGAGTTTTTTATTTCATTAACTGTGTTCTTCATTGCTAGTAATTCTGACTGGTTTTTCTTTATTATTTCTATTTCCCTATTTATGTCTTGTATTGCCTTCTTTATTTCATTAAATTGGTGTCCTGCCTCTTCTTTGATTCCTTTGATTTCCTCTTTGATTTCTTCTTTGATTGTTTTCATGTGTTCTTTGACCTCTTTGAACATATTTATAATTATTCTTTTGAACTCTTTCTCAGGCATTTCCTCTAACTCTTTCTCACTGGAGGACATTTCTGATGCATTAATACTTTTAGGTGGATTTATATCGTCTTGCTTTTTAGTGTTTCTTGTGTTATAATGTATATATTTTTGCATCTTGAATTAAGTTAATGCTTGGATTTTCTAGCTAGCTGTGTATTCTTAGCTGTATCAATTGATTTGATGTAATAAATTTTCAGGGTAGGACCTTAAGGTATTAGGTGTGGCTTTTAAGACTCTCAGAGTATCTACAAAGATGTTCTTAGGGGTTGAGTTTCCCTGCTATAGGAGTATTCAAGCAGGCTGAGTGGAATAAAATACTAGTAGATTCTAAAATTTAACTAAACACTGTACACATTCAATCAAAAACAGCCCCGAGTATGTATGCAAGAGTAGTTATTATAATGACCAGATCCTCTATCAACAAAGAGGTTTAGATTTCTGGTCTGTTGAGGTATCCAAGTCAGCTTGTGACCAAGTGAGACCCTTCCCTGGTGCAATCCCAGTTACCTTGGGTGATTGTGGTCTCAGTCAAGTTGCTGCCTGGGTCGTCGGGCTGCTGTTCTGATTTCTGGAGCTGGGCACTTGCTTTTCCTACGGGGCAAACTGAGCCGCTGCTGCTGCCTCTGCTGCTGTTGTAGCTGCCACCACCGGAGCCACCACCACTGCTGAAGCTGCCGCCCGTGACCACCGCCGCTGCTCCCCCCGAAGCCGCTGCTGCAGGATCTGCCGCCGCTGCCGCTCCTGGGTCCGCTGCTGCTGGGGCCGCCGGTACCGGTGCTGGAGCCGCTGAAGTTGCTGCCGAAGTCTGCTCCTGCTTGGGTCCTGCTGTCAGCCCAAGTTGGCGTGGCCGGGTCCCGGGAGCTTTCCCATATTTGAGTGGTATTATAATGAAGACAATTAAGCTCCACATATCCAGAGAATGTTCTAGTCAGAGAAGAACCACCCTTCATAGTCTTCGTCTCTGGACTCCACCTCACCAGCTGCCAGCAGACAAAAGAGTGACTATAGTCAGTTGGCTTTTGGGAGAGGACACTAGCTTCGAGATGACGAGCAGATCCCACTAGCCATGTCTCAGGGGTGACTGATGGAAGAGCTAGGATGACCATCAACCAGCCGGGCAACAAGCTGTCGGCACAGGGAAGCCATTTCAAACTCATGTGAAACTTAAAGTTATGCACTGGTGCATGTTATGAAACAGACTGGGTTAAGATTTATTTAGGGTGGTTCTGATCTGAGGTCTAGATGTATGACCAGAACCTGGGTCGCATCTTCCTCTCTCCTTCCCTGTCATTATCTCATGAGGGCAATGACTGTCCAGCCAGCTCTTGCCCCGGGATGGCCTGCTTCTCCCCAGCCCCAGTGGGAACACGGATACTAGAGGAAACCTGTGTATGTCCTGTTAGCTCCAGCTGGGCCATGTGCCCATCTCCAAAGCATTCCTGGACACAGGGAAAGTGGTGAACTAGTTGACTTGGCTTGTCGTGGGTTGATCCAGAGTGAGGAGCTAAGACAAGGCCACCAGTCATACATGGCCTGGAAGTGGCAGAGGTGGCAACTGCCAGGAGGAAACTGGGTGTGGTTACTGGGAAAAGAGTAAAAGGATGAGATACAAAATTAATGATGCTCAAGAGACAAACCCATGAGGTTGAGTGACCCTGAGCAAGTGTTAATATCCACCAGGGACCATGACCATCACATTTACATCAAAGCCAACTTTTCCTTTTGGAAAAAAAAATTACATGAGCTAATAATCTACATAGACTGGCTAGCTACTCTCTGGGGGTAGAAGTGCTGATCAAATGTTAGCTGTGACTCGCGGTGGTTTGTAACCTGGGCCCAAGCGGAGGCTTACGTGCAGCTGCAGATGTGCATGGATGAGCAAGTATGTGGGGGCCGGGGGCTGCTTTGGGCATCTTTCCCAATCATTCACTGCCTTACTTACTGAGACAAAGTGCCTCATCGAACGCAGATTCAGCTACGCTAGCTTACCCCAGGGACCCTCTTCTCCGTCTCCCCAGTGCTGGGATTGCAAGAGCATGCCACCAAGCCTGGCATTTTACACAGGTGCCAGGGAATCTGAACTCAGACCCTCTGCTTGCATGGCTCTATGTCCCCGAATGAGCCATCTCCCTCCAAGCCCTGAGATGTGTCTATTCTATTATGACAACGAGACTCTGTACACTTGTAAAGTAAACTAACCAGTGGTCACAAGGAAAACCAATCCATGTGGAGTTTCAAGAATAAACTTCTTTTTTTTAAAGTTAAAAAATATTTATTTATTTATTTATTTGAAAGAGAGAGGCAGATAGAGATTAAGAGAGAATGGGTGCTCCAGGACATTTAGCCACTGTAAACAAGATCCAGACGCATGCACCCCGTATTAGTCAGGGTTCTCTAGAGGAACAGAACTGCTAGAATGAATTATTTAAAAAGGGAATTTATTGGATTACTTTATGGTAGTCCATTAGCAGTTGCAGGCCCGAGAATCACCGTATCTGGTAGCTGCTCAGTCCACGTGGCCAGAGGCCTCAGCAGTCCTGACCCAGCGCTGCAGATGGTGCCATGAAAGCCTGGAGGCTTCCTGAGGAGCCGCTGGGTTTCCATTCACCCGAGTCGTCAGTCCCCAGGGGCTCTTTTCACCCTGAGCTTCCTTATATCAAGTCCCCCTCTGAGCAGGGCCACCCATTCTGGGGGAAGGACTTCCTCCTTTAGTTAATCCTTCCTGGAAGCAACTTCCGAGACCCACCTGAAAGAGATTTCTGTGGATTACTAAACAGATCAAGTTGACAACACCTTAACTATCACAGCCCCCTTGTGCATCTGGCTTATGTGGGTCCTTAGGAATCGAACCAGGGTCCTTAGGCTTCATAGGCAAATGCCTTGACTGCTAAGCCATTTCACCAGCCCAAAAATAAATTTCTTTTGTGGAAGATATGTAGGTGTTACTGGGTATCAGAGACCTCTAACAGCAGATTAACTGACCAAATCCACTTATGTAACCATTGGTCATAAGCCAAGGAAGTTGGATTCCATGGGCAAAGCCACAGGGTCTTTTAGGTCAGTTCAGTTGTAGTCTTTGTAACCTATATGAGTAATTTAAACAACAATGCATTTTGATTATGAATAAAAAGAAAGAGATTGCAAATAAAGACTCACTCAGAAATAAGACTGTATGGTCAGGCTGCCTTGAAGACATCAGATAATAATAGGAAATCTTTCTTGATCCAGGATCATCCATGATAATTTTGAGGTTATTTAGGGCTTGCTTAAAGCTAGGAGGATTCCTAAGAACTTTCAGGTCTAACCCCCAATCCCACTGTTACCAGAAATCCTTAGCCTACCCGCTCCTGGCAGCTGATACTGAGGCAAAAGTAGTAGAGCAACTGAACGTCCAAGAAGGGAGACTCTGGGTGTGCAAGAACCGCAGCCGAGCTGAGATCACATGTTGCCAGCTCCCTGGGTAATTGCTAATGTGTGACCGTGTGCAGAAGCTGCGGCGAGCCCAGCAGAAAAGGATGGAAACGGGGATATCTGATAAAGCCTGCCATGCCTTTGAATGAGTTCCCGCTTCCCAGCTCCACTCAGAGCTTGGGCAGCAAGCAGAAGCCCGGCCGGCTGGAAAAACCAGAAGAGAGAACTTGAACTTGGTGGGCTCCCTGGCAGTGTAGGGTACCATCAAGAGCATGTCTCCTCTGCTGGCTGTGCAAGCCTGCTCCTTTAAGCCTGTGGAGGTATGTGGAAAGATAATGACACCATCGTGGATGGGCCAGCAGTTCCTGTATCTCCCATCAGGTCCCCTCAGCTTCTATAAGACTCCCAAGTCAATCCTATCCCTGGATTATAAGCAGAAAAAAAAAAAAAAAGACATGAATTGCTTAACCATTTTCCATAATCACATAAAGTCGAATCTCTGCGATAAATTGTTTGTTTCCTGTGACTCCTAGGGAGTCTTGCTGTATTGAAATTGTTTTAAAATTACATTCTGACCAACACACCTTTCGGATGGCAAGCACAAGAAGGCTGGAGTACTATGTTAATGCCAGACAGAGTAAAGTTGAAGTCAGAGAAAATTCCTAGAGACCACGATGGATAATTCATCATGGTAGCAAGGGTGTTATGACAAGAACGTATAATAGTTATAAATACAGATCTGTATGAAAAAGACTTGAAAAATACACAAAATAAGATAGAACTAAAAGGAGAGGCAAAAGAATATGTAGGTATGGTTAGAGATTTCAATGCTCTTTTTTTCAGTATTGGCACAGAAAACTTGATCAGCACCATCAAACAGTTAGACTCAGTTGAGATTTATTTTACCCAACAAGAGCAGAATGCACATTATCTTCTAGAACACATGGGAAAGGTTTCAGTAAATTTACAAGGACTGAAATAATACCTGTTATAGTCTCTGACTACCACAAAATTAAGCTACCAGTCAATCACAGAATGATCTCCGGAATGTCTCCAGCCATCTGGAAATCAAACAAATATTTCGGAATAAACCATCCATGAAGGAAGACATTCCAAGAGAAAGTCAGAAACATTTAGAAGTGAATGAAAATGGCAATGCAATGATGTGCAGCTATAGCATTGCTCACATTAGAAAAAAAATCAGCTTCTCTAGACAGTGGTCTGAGCTTCCACTTGAAAAGGCTAGGAACAAAAGAACAAATTAAACCCCAGGTAAGGGACAAAAAGACATACTCTAAATAAGTGAAATAACACAAAACATAAACAAAAATTATTGAAACCAAAAAGATGTTCTTTGAAAATATCAAAACACTAAATAAACTTCTACCCGACTGAATAAAAAAGAAGACAGAAAATAAATGTAACAACATCACAAATGAGAGGAGGGGTATAGATAGGTTCTACAGGCATTAAAAATGAAGAACTGTGAAGAATATAGTGTCAATAAATGTGACCACATAGATGAAAAGTATAATTTTTGGCACATCAAAATGAGATCATAAGGAAATATAAATAGTCCTATGTTAATGAGAGAAAGTGAATTCTCAAACTGATTCCAAAGAAAAATTTAGGTAGTCACACCTCTGACGGGAATATGTAAGGAAGAAACTATCTTAAAATTGGGTGAGGTAGTGCACACTTGAATCTCAGATCTTGGGAGGCTGAGGCCAGAGAATCATGAGTTCAAGGTCATTTTAGGTACACAGCAAGTTGAAAGCCAGCCTAGGGTACATGAGACCCTGTCTTGAAAAAAAATAAATAAATAAAAATAACAGCTTTTCAGAAAACAGAAGAATATGGAAGACTCCAAAATTTTATGAGGTCATCATTACCTTAATAGTAATGGTGAATAAAGATAAGAAGAAAGAGGAGGATCTGTAAACCAAGATGGAGCACAAACATGAAGGTAAAAACCTCGGCAAAATATAAAGTCAAATGAAGTATAAAGAAATATATATTCTGGAAATTTGAGATTAATTTATCATTAGAAAACTAATATCTGAAAATGATATTAACAGAATAAACTCACATGATCATCTCCATAGAAGCAGAGGATAGTATTGGCTAAAAATAAACATATGTTCCTGAAAACTCTATGAAACCAGGAAATGAATGAAATTTCCTCAAACTGATAAAGGAAATTTATATATTAAAAAGCCCTCAGGCGAATCTCACCCTTAAAAGACTGACATGGCGACGCGTTCATCTCTGGGCTCAGGAAAGGATCTGGTGCGGCCACTGCAACCACTTCTATCTATTCACACGTCCAAAACCCGAAACCTGCGATCAAGCAGGGAAGGCACGCAGACGGGGAAGAGAGGTGCACGTCAATCGTCTTTATTCTCGGAAGGCACGCCTGTATGTAGCAAACCCTAAGATGTTCCCTAAAGGAATTTGAAACTCGTCAGTGACTCCAACGAGAGCCCCAAAGACAGGCCAGCATACAAGAGCCGGTCGGTGACTTCTGAGCAAACTGCTGGGAAGACAAACTCAAAATGCCTCCATCTGATACCAAATATGAAGCATTGATTTAACAAAATATGTATAGGGCCCATACATCTACACACCTATATGTACATATAGCTATACATATACCTATCTTTACATATACATACCCACACATTCCTATACCTACATGTATGCATAAGTATACATACACACACATATACATATAAACCCATACACACACACACATAGGCACAAACATATACATGCCCATGCATATACATACCTATACATATGCATGCCTATATGTACACTTACCTACACATATACAAACCTATATATGCCTGTACCTATACATGCCTATGCTTCACAAACTATGTATATTGCCTATTCATATACATGTGAATACACACCCCTACATATATGCACCTCTCTGTGCCCACACCCTTATATATTCACACCTCTACATTTACATACCTAGACATCACAAAATACTGATAGGACAAATTTTATGATATAAAGAGAAGGAGAGGTGTAACATGAACATGGATGAGAAGGCTTGGTATTATGAGGATGTCAGTTCCTCCATTTGATCTATAGAATGTGTAACTCTAACCAATTTCATAGTAGGCCTTTTTGGATAGAAATTGACAAACTGATTGTAAAACTTGTGAAAAAACAACTTAGAGTAGTCAAAATAACTTCTTTAAAAGAACAAAGCTGGGCTGGAGAGATGGCTTAGCGGTTAAGCGCTTGCCTGTGAAGCCTAAGGACCCCGGTTCGAGGCTCAGTTCCCCAGGTCCCACGTTAGCCAGATGCACAAGGGGGCGCACGCGTCTGGAGTTAGTTTGCAGAGGCTGGAAGCCCTGGTGTGCTCATTCTCTCTCTCTCCCTCTATCTGTTTTTCTTTCTGTGTCTGTCGCTCTCAAATAAATAAATAAATAAATAAATGAATAAATAAATTTAAAAGAACAAAGCTGGGAAATTCATCCTACCCAACTCAAGGTTTAATATAGGGTCACAGAAAGCTGGTAAGGCACAGACATAGGATGTGTGGTGGCGTCAATGCGATGTCTCCCATAGGTTCATGGTTGTGAATAATTGGTCCCCAGCTGGTGGCAATGTGGGAAGGCTGTGGGGCCCTTGGGAGGTGGCGCATTGCTCGAGGAGGACTTTTGCTGGGGTGGCCTTTGGGGTAATATAGCCCAGCTCCAAGCCTGGTACTCAGACTTCCTGCTGTGGTGAAAATGTGATGTCCAGCTGCATGGAAACGTCTCAAAACCGTGAACTGGCAATAAACCCATTCCTTTCATAAGCTGCTTCTGGTCAGGGGTTTGGCCCTGGCAATGATAAGGTGACTGCTGCAGAACAGATTTATAGATCATATCTCTTTTATATGGGTAACATTTTCTCCATATTATTGGGTGTCATAAGATCTATGAGAAATGTTGATAACGAAGTCATTTCCTCCACTTTTTCTCCCCAAATACAGAAATGTGTTGACTCCCCTTTGGTCTTGGAAAGTGTCCCTTGGATAATGCTATAAATGAACTCTAGTTAGCTTGGTGATTAAGACATTGTGTAGACACTCTATTTCTGAAAATCAGTGTAGCAAGAGGATAATACCTAGTGTTGCAGTCCGGTTCGCATTGCTGGTAGAAATCACCCAACCAAGAGCAGCTTCTGGGAAATAGAGGTTTATGTGGCTTACAGGCTTGAGGAGAAGCTCTACGATGGCAGGGGAAATCGATGGCATGAGCAGAAGGTGGACATAACTCCCTGGCCAACATAAGGTGGACCACAGCAACAGGAGGGTGTGCCAAACACTGGCATGGGGAAACTGGCTATAAAGCCACTCCCTTCAGGAGGCATTAATTCCCAAATATCCATCAGCTGGGGAGCTAGCATTCGCAACACCTAGGTTTATGGGGGACACCTGAATCAAACCACCACACCTAGTATTGATAGAGTTTTTGATCTGTTATTTTAATTATGCTTTATGAAGCTACTATAAAACTGTTAAGTAAGATTACTGCAAATTAATTAATATTTATTATACTCCTGAAAGCTAAGTGGTGCCTTTATAAATCAGATAGAGTGAACTAAAGAAAATTCTTCTTGAATTTGCAGGTCCTGGTGCCACTGAGGCTGCTAACTTGCAGCTAAATTGACCCTCAATTTTCAGCCAAGACTGCTGATGTCAACAGGGACTTTCTGTGTGAGATCTAACAGGATCTAAGAGCCAAGATTCACTAAGGCTCTGGGGCTCTGCAGAAAGCGTAGTGGTTGAGAAGGAGCCTGCAAAACTACAGAAGCTGATTTCACTGTCAGTTCCTTGCTTCTCACTCAGTGTCCTCATTGACTTTCTTCTTACTGTTTCTTTTTGCATGCATGCATTGTGTATATGTGTATGTATATGGTGTATTCACATTCATATGTGTGTGGTGTATTCAAGTTTGTGTATGTGTGTGTGTGTGTGTGTGTGTGTAAGCCAGAGGACAACCTCAGGTGTTGCTCCTTGGATGCCATCAGGGTAATTGGATGCTCAGTGAAACCTTGGGATCCTTTTGTGTGCACCTCCCCAGTGCTGAGAATGCGGGTGTGTGGCATCTCACCCAACATTTGACATAGATGGGCGTTAAACTCAGGTTTTCAAGTTTTCAAAGAAAGTGGTTTACCAGCTGAGCTATCTCCCCAGTTCCCTCATCACTGACTCCTCAAGCTGCCTCTGCCCATTCGTCCCCGTGTGTTCTTTCAGGAGGAGGGAGAGGAGAGCGCAGTGGTCAGGACAGGATGGAAAGTGGAGAAGGTTCTGGACCAAAAGCAGCTTTTACCTCATCAGTCAGATGTGATCTGCACTGTCACAGCATTCAGCTTCCCTGTCCCTGGTTATGCTACATGGCCCGATGACACCATAATTCAGTCACTTAAATACATAATGATATCTGATGTCTGTGTATTCTTTCAGTTACATGATCATATAGATGCCTGCATGAAACATACATGTGCTTTACACGTAGCTTTTCTCACCCACATCACAGATGTTCTATTTGAGTTTGTTTCAGAATTGTTTTATCTTTAATTCTCTAATGGAATATCTTTGTTTTTGGTTTTGTTTTTGTTTTTCAAGGTAGGGTCTCACTCTAGCCCAGGCTGACCTGGAATTCACTCTGAGGTCTCAGGGTGGCCTCAAACTCCTCCTACCTCTGCCTCCCGAGTGCTGGGATTAAAGGCGTGTGCCACCACTCCTGGATCTAATGGAATATCTTTTTATGAATTTATTTATGTGTGTGTGTGTGTTTTTCATGTGTCCCGTGGTGCATGTGCAGAGGTCAGAGGTGTCTTGAGTTGTCTGTGCACTTTGACCTTCCTGGAGACAGAGTCTTGCCACTTCAAATATGCAAGTTGAGGTGGCCCATGAGGCTTCAAGGTCTCTTGCATCTACTTTCCATTGTTGTAGGCATGTTGGTATCACAGACACATGTACCACTTTTGTTTTTTCTAATATTTTATTTTTATTTATTTATTTGACAGAGGAAGAAGGAGAAAGATAGAGAGAGAAAGAGAGAGAATGGGCGCACCAGGGCTTCCAGCCACTGCAAATGAACTCTAGACGCTTGCACACCCTTGTGCATCTGGCTAATGTGGGTCCTGGGGAATCGAACTTGGGTCCTTTGGCTTTGAAGGCAAATGCCTTAACTGCTAAGCCATTCCTCCAGCCAGACACATGTACCACTTTGTGTCTGGCTTTACTTGGGTGCTGGGGAGACTCACATTCAAGTCAGTGGGCTTTGCAAGCAAGCACCTTTAACTACTGAGTCATTTCCCCAGTCCCTACTGGAATAACTTGATCAATTTTCACTATTGCAGAGAAGGAGGAATTGGCTACTTTGTACCTACAAGCCTACTGTAGGCCCAGAATAGACATGTGTGTGTATGCTCATGTGCACACATAAGTTGTATGTAAATATTTACACAGAACCATGTGCACAAACCATATTTTTAGGATTTGTTTAGATGTTGGGATTTAACTAGAGTGCAGTGTGCAGAAAGAAATCTGATGTTCAGTAGAACAGCCCTGACAATGCATCCTGGCTATGTTCATGTTAGGAAACTATGTGTGCTCCCTGCCTCAGTTTCCCTTTCTATAAAGTAATCTCACCTCTCCTGCCAATCTCTTGGCTTATTGTATTTTCAGGCATGCATACCATATACTTGAAAGTGTTTTGCAAGTTTTGCACAAGGCTAGTTACTGCCTGTAGATTTCTGATAACACAGCTGTGCCGATGCTCAGAAAGAAACTGGATGGAATATGACGTGAATAAAAAATTTCCTGCAGGCTAGAGAGATGGCTCGGTGGTTAAGGCACTTGACTGCAAAGCCTAATGACCTGGGTTTGATTCCCTGGTACCCACATAAAGCCAGATGCACAAAGTGGCACATGCATTTGGAGTTAGTTTTCAGTAGCATGAGGCCCTGGCATGCCCATTCTCTCTCTGTTTCTCTCTGCTTGCAAATAAATAAAAATTAAAAAATTTTTCATAGTGATTTTGAAAGACATAAATTCTGTCCTTTTTCCACAAAGAGTTGTTACTTCACACCTATTTGGACGGGCATCATTAAAGAGCCCCGAGAAGGCCGGTGTTGGCTGGGATGAGGAGGCATTAGCGCCCTTGCACATTGCTGGGGAAATGTCAGATGGTGCAGTTACTGTGGAAGGCAGTATGGCAAGTCTTAAAAACATGAAATGTCAAATTACTATAGGATCCAGCAAATCTGTTTCTGGACATACAACCATCAGATCTGAAGATAATAGCTTGAATAGACATTTGTGAACTCATGTCCTTGACAGTATTATTCACAGTTGCCAAGAGGTGGGAACCACCGTAGTGTCTGTCAGCAGATAAATGGAAGAACACGTATAGTATAGCTCCATAAGGCAATTTATTTAACCTTGAAAGGAAGGCAGGGCTGGGGAGATGGTTTAACGGTTAAGGCATTTGCCTGCAAAGCCAAAGGACCTAGGTTCTATTCCCCAGGACCCATGTAAGCCTGATGCACAAGGGGGTGCATGAGTTCATTTGTAGCAGCTGCAGGCCTGGCATGCCCATTCTCTCTCTCTCCCTCTCCTTCTTTCTCTCTCTCAAAAAGAATTAATGAAAATGATTTTTTTTAAGGGAGGCAGTCCTGGGCTAGGGACATGGTTCAGCCGGTAAAGGCGCTGGCTTGCCAGGCGTGTGGCCTGAGTTCACCTCCCCACCACCCATGCAGAGGTGGATGCAAAGTGCTGCGATGAGCCAAGAGACTCCTGAAGCTGCAAGAGCAGCCAGGCAGGTGTGTAGGAAGCGTAGATGCACAACCAAAGTAACAACGAGGGAGACCCCGTGTCCAACAGGGGGAGGAGAGGTCACCCCCCTGAGAGTGTCCTTAGATCGCCCCAAGTGGGCAATGTCATGTCTACACCACGCACACGCTCCTCACACGCATCCACACAGATACACACGCGCTGTTTTTAAGTACAAAAACGGGGAAGAAGCACTGATGGGTCTTAAAGACATGCTAAGGACACAAAAGGACAAAGACGTCGCGGCTCACATTACCTGTGGTATCAGACCCCTGCATTCAAAGAGACATACTGTAGCGCCAAGGTTCCTGGGGAGGAGGGACGGGGGAGCCGGGCTCAGCGTGCGCAGTTTCAGTTTGGGAAGCTGAACATTTTGTAGATGAATAACGGAGATGGTGGCACCACTCCCAACAGAGAACGAGACAGAGCTAGATGGCTGATTCCTCAACCTTCAAAGTCCCCCGTTGAGGAGGTCCAGCAGGGAGCTGAGGTCACACTCGTCTTGGAGCTGCGAGTCCCGGGTTCTCACCGCCCGCCCCCTCTTTCTCGAGGCCAGCCCGGGCTCCATGCTGCGCGCGTGGCCAGGGTGCCGCAGCCATTCTCCTGTGTTCCCGCACTGGCACCGACTCTCGAGGTCTCTGAGTTAATTTATCGTGCACCAATTAAAACGCAATCTTTCCCCTGCATCATATGTTCAGACAAGCTTTAGATCTGTCTGGTTTTCATCCAGGGAATGTCCAATTTACTGGCTGACCCATGTTACTGTCATGTCACCCCGCCTTCCCCTCCGCTCCCCTTCTCTCTCCATCAGAATGCCCCATCCACCTTCACTGAGACCCTTTCCACACAGATCTGCATTCAACCTTGATAATGAAACATTTTCTCATTTCTCGGTACATTTTCTTCCATTTCCTCTTCTGCCCTGGAACTAAATGCTGTTCCAGCACGTCTGGCTTGGGTCAAGTGCGCCAAAGCGAGCGCGCGTGTGCGCACGGGGCGGGGGAGGGAGAAAGAGAGGCAGGGGACGCAGACGTGCGATCTCACTTTTCACTGGCCGACACGTTTCTCTGCCTCCCAAGCTGCCTCTTCCCAAGAATATTTTCATGTCTCCTTTTGTGGGGGTTCCAGAGTAGGCCGGCAGTTTCTTGGACTGGGCAGGAAGGGATGGCCATTAAGAGAGGGATCTCAGGGTGATTTCAGGGCACACCCTCCCCGTGCTTATCCCAGCCAGCCTTGCTTCTCTAGCTCACCCTTGCCTGCTTCAGTTGCGGCATTCAGTGTTTGCCAGTCTCACCCAGTCAGGTCTCTCTTGAGCTTGCACCCTGCCCAGGTGTGGGTGGACTCCTCCTCTGAGCCCAGGCCAATTGGCTGGGACACCTGGCACAGGTGTGTCCAGGTGTACTGGGCAAAAACTCTAACGTAGATCTTCTCTGACCCACGATTCTCTCTCTCTCTGGGATTGTTACAGCAATACATTTGACTCTTTGTACCCGTAAGACTGTGCTGGGATGGCAAGAGACACTTTTTAAAAGTTTGTTATTTTTTTAATTGACAACTTCTATACTTAGAGACAATAAACCATGGTATTTCCCTCCCCTCCCCTCCCCCACTTTCCCCTTCATAACTCTGCTCTCCATCATATCCCCTCCCTCTCACCATTAGTCTCCCTTTTAATTTGATGTCATCATCTTTTTCTCCTATTATGAGGGTTTTGTATTGTTAGGCACTACAAAGTCTTAGATATCAAAGACCAAATTCTGTCCAGAAAGTTGTATGTAAGGAGTGGTATCCTTCCTTTGGCTCTTACATTCTTTCTGCCACCTCTTCTGCAATGGACCCTGAGCCTTGGAGGGTGTGATAGAGATGTTTCAGTGCTGGACAGTCCTCTTCTTCTCAGCATGATCTTGCCTTTTGGGTTATCCCAGTGGTCACCACCATCTGAAGAAAGAAGCTTCTCTAAACAAAAGTGAGAGTAGCATTAATACATGAATATGAACATTAAGTGTAGTGATTTCAGGGCAGTTTGGTGAGAATAATATATGCATTTAGTCAGACAAGAGCAGGGTTTATACCCCTAAGGCTCATGACCACCCCTGCCCTAGGCTTTTGATTAGGTTTTCTGTACCAGGCATGTATTCCCTCCCATACAGTGGGCCTTCAATCCAATTAAGAGAGCAGTTGGTTTCCCCCAGAGCAGACATGCCACTACTGCACCTGTTCAATCATTTGGCCTGTCTGGCCAAACTTGAGGCTTCCAGTGTCCACTTTTTTCACCACTGATGACTTCTGTCTCCCATAGGCCTGCATACAGTGCAGCTTTTTCCAGCTTTCGGTTGCCTGGTCTACAGGGAGGAGGTTTGCAGCTCAGCCCCAGCTTGATTTTTCAGTGACCCTGCTGTCCACACATGTGAAGTCTTCAGCAATAGGGTCTTACCGTCTGTTACTCATGGGAAACCAAAGGCCTTGGCAGTAGCCTGTAATGTTTTTGAGGCAACAGGGCCCTGCCTAGACAACAACTCACTGGAAGATATCCCATCCCTGGCACTGAAAATTTCTAGTAGCAATCTATGGCTTCTGGATGTGCCATTATCCAAAGAAGTAGGCTTTCATATGTCTTATTCAGAATATTTTGAATTTTGATGGACCTTTCCCTCACCCTTCTCTTAGTCTCTTCCCCTGGCCTCACTTAGGCCATTCCACTCCCAGTAATTTGTTCTTCTACTTACATATATACAATACCATCCCCTAAGGTCCTTCCTTCTCCTCCCTCCCTTATAGCCTTTTTCCAGCTTACTGGCCTCTGCTACCTATTTTTTGGTTCCAGCTCACACATAAGTTTGAACGTTTGTAGCTAGGATTCACATGTCAGAGAGAACATGTGACGTTTGGCTTTCTGGGTCTATGATAACTCACTTCATATAATCCTTTCCAGATCCATCCATTTCCCAGCAAATTTCATAATTTCATTTTTCTTTACCACTGAATAGAACATTGTGTAAATGTACCACATCTTTATCATCCATTCATCTGTTGAGGGGCATCTAGGCTGGTTCCATTTCCTAGTTATTGTGAATAGAGCAGCAATAAACATGGTTGAACAAGTCTCTCTAAGGTAGTGAGAAGAGTCCTTAGGATATATGCCTAAGAGTGATGTAGCTGGGTTGTATGGTAAATCTATTTTTAGTTGTCTCAGGAATCTCCACACTGATTTCCACAATGGCTGTACCAGATTACTTTCCCACCAACAGTGTAGAAGGGTTCCCCTTTATCCACACCCTCACCAACATTTATTGTCATTGGTTTTCTTGATGGTAGCCATTCTAATAGGAGGGAGATGGAATCTAAAAGTAGTTTTAATTTGCATTTCCCTGATAGATAATGATGTAGAACACTTTTTTAGATGTTTATATGCCATCTGTATTTCTTCCATTGAGAACTCTATTTAGTTGCATAGCCCATTTTTTTTAATTGGGTTGCTTGATTTCTTATTGTTTTGTTTTTTGAGTTCTTTGTATATTCTGGATATTAATCCTCTGTCAGATGTGTAGCTGACAGAGATTTTCTCCCATTCTGTAGGTTGTCTTTTGACCCTATTCACAAAAGGGGCACTTTTTTTTTTATTACTGTCTTTATTTTTAATCTTTTCAGAAGTGCACATCTTTCTAAAATCCCTTTTCATGTTTTGTTTTTTATATTCAAAGATCTGTGTTTATTTACATGGGCTTCTCCTGGGCTCCATGCCGTGTTTCTCCCCACACCCACTTCACCTTCCCTTCCTCAGCCCTCAGTCCTTTCCTTCCCCATCTTTGTGATACCTGAATAAAATGTGGCATTTTTAAATTTTTTATTTTTATCTATTTATTTATTTGACAGAGAAAGAGAGAGAGAAAGAGAATGGGCGAGCCAGGGCCTCCAGCCACTGCAAACAAACTCCAGACACGTGCACCCCCTTGTACATCTGGCTAACGTGGGTCCTGGGGCATCGAACCTGAGTCCTTTGGCTTTGCAGACAAATGCCTTAACTGCTAAGCCATCTCTCCAGCCTGAAGGTGGTGTTTTCAAAATCACTTTCTCTAGTTTGGAATTGCCAATTGCCTGGGCTTTGGGTTCCCGGAAGCACCCCAGACACCTATGCTTATCCCTGGCACCTTTGCTGAAAGACATCTGATGCCAAAGAAATCCTGGGACTGCATGACATTTTCCACCTTGAACCCAAACTAATGTCTTCTCATCATCCTGCTGTTGAACCCCATCACCCCGTGGCTCTGAGATGGTTCAGCCTCTGTCTCACCTGTCACTGGCTGTGGGCTCCAGCAGCCTCTGTGGGTTGTGGCGGGATGAGGCTCTGCTGCTCTAGGCAGGGAGGCTGCCCAACATGCACTTCACAGGGCTGTCCAACTCTGCGTTTGTGTAGCAGACAGCTTCAGGTTGCTGAGATGAACTCCCAAACTAGGCACAGTTATGGAGGAAGGATTACTTATTGAAGCTTGCAGGTCCAGGGGAAGTTCCACAATGGCAAAAGAAGCTGGCCTGCTTTCACACGTCCAAGCAGAGAGAGAAAAACCACAAGCCAAAACCCCAAAGCCACACCACACACCACACAGCACACTTCGGAATTCCAGGCAGACACATTGGGCCACTATGCACAGGCACTGCCTCTTTCCATAACTGATGGCTGACCCCACAATGCACGACCCATGTTCCCCAACCAGAGGGTCCCTGTGGAGGGGGAGGACAGGGAAGAGGGTACGGATGGTATCAACATGACTGTATACACACTGTGTACATAACTAATTAAAAAAAATAGGCATCAACTTACCCATATCTCTTAATGCACAAAGGGGTTAATTTTATGTCCCATGACAAGGAAGTAAACTTTCTCTAGATAAGCATTTTATAAACTGAAAAAAGTTTTGTCTTCATTGAAATAAATGCTGTATTTGTGTTCTATGCTCAGGATTGGAGGAGTAGCCTAGTGGTAGAAGGCTTGTCTGGCATGTACAAGGCCCTGGGTTCAATCCTCAGCACCTCAAGAACAAGCCAACAAACAGTACATAAAAACATTCTTCTGCCTATTAGACAGAAAAAAAAGAAAGAAAAAAAATTTCCAGGCAGAATTCAGGCACTTTGCATATCTTCAGACTGAAATTCCCAATCCACCACGACACCTTAGGGCTGAACCCCAGGACCTGCCCCCCCAGTGACACCTCTTTCATCCAGGTAGCTGGCAATGTTAGAAACTTTAATAAAGTCCTCAATCTATTGTGTCTGTGTATGGGGGGGGATCTGTTCAGACTACCTCAGTTTCCTCTCTCTGGACTGGGTTGGCTTGGTGAACATGGGAAGAGACGTCACCTCTGTGAGCCCGTTTCCTAGTCTGGACCTGTGGGTTCTTTCTCTACCTCACGGTAGTATGCAGAGTTGGTGCCCAGGATGTGTTCAACTCTGTGCCCTGGCCTAGAATGAAGAGGGTTCAGATCCTGGACTAGCCGGTTCCTGGGGGTGGATCCATCTTGCCTCTTTTGCTCACTGTGGTGTCCCTGGCCGGCTCTCTTCCTGGCTGGTAGTTAGGTGAGCAGGAAGGCAGGTTGCAGGATTGGGACAGGTGATCCTTTGTGGAGCTTGTGTACCCCAAGAGATGCCAGAGCCACCTCCTGGGCTTTCTCTCTGGGAGCTTGCTCCCTCCGTTTGCTGGACTTCTCACTGTATCCTCCTCTTGCTGTCGCTGCCCAAACTCCATCCCTGTCCTGCCCAGGCTCACCAAGTGGCTTCACTCTGTCACCTTTCCCATTTCACCTGTGCCCCAAGGCCTCTCTGTAGGACAAGGAATCTGTGATCCTTCAGCCTTTGCTTGCATTTTTGGACAAGCCCATCAGCTGTTCTAGAGGAAGTCCTCGGCATTGCTGTCACCTGATTGTGGTCACACCAGGGCTGCCAGACACTCAGAGAAGGCTACTCATCCGATTTTAAGACATGTCTTGGCCATTGTCCTTCCTCACATACTGTGTGCAGGCTCAGGTGTTCAACAGCCTGGGTTTGAATTCAGCTCTCGGTACCCCAGGTCAGTAACTTAGCTTCTCTGTGCCTTATCTCTATAGTGGGGGGATCAAAAGCCACTACTTCTCATAGATGTATTATTATAAGGCTGAAATGAGAGTATCTTCAAGATGCTTCCTGCTTGCAGTTACTATATAAAGGTGTGTGCCACCATGCATAGCAGTTACTATATATGCATTGTAATCCTGGGAGAAGGAGCAAGTCTTTCCATGTTCCCTTGTGTCTGAGTTTTGCTCACTCAAGCCACCTATAAGGCACAAGGAGAAATTATTGTGGGTAGAACTCACTTCTACTTCCCACCCCAAATTCCTTCTTCTACAGCCATTGCACTCCTGGGTCTTATAATAGGTGTCGGGAGCTGTGGGCCAGGGGCAGAAATCCTTTCTCAAGTGTTGATGATCAAGGAAGCAATTCCATTAAAATCCTCCATTTTCCAGGCGCAGTGGCACACACCTTTAATCCCAGTACTCGGGAGGCAGAGGTATGAGGATGCCCTAGGAGTTCAAGGCCACCCTGAGACTACATAGTGAATTCCAGGTCAGCATGGGCTACAGTGAGACCCTACCTCAAACAAACAAACAAACAAACACACACACACACACACACACACACACACACACACACACACACACACACACAAAACAAAGCTAGGCGCTCAAGGGATGGCTTAGCTAAGGTTTTTGCCTGTAAAGCCAAAGGACCCAGGTTTGATTCCCCAGGACCCACGTTAGCCAGATGCACAAGGTGGCGCATGTGTCTGGAGTTCATTTGTAGTGGCTGGAGGCCCTGGAATGCCCATTGTTTCTCTCTCTCCTCCTCTTTCTATGTCAAATAAATAAAATAAAACAAAAAAATCCTCCACTTGTTTCTGTGCCTGCACAGTTGCCCCTGTAGCTGCTCAGTAAGCACTCTTGGCTCTTTGATGAGAGCCTGGCTTGAGGAGCAGAATGTCCCAGAAGGAGGCAGAGCAGAAGGGCCTGCAAGAGCCCGCCTCGCTCCGGCCTTTCCTGTCCAGCACAGCTCTTCCAGCGCCTCCTTGGAGAAGTGGAGTAGTGTATCCTGTCACTCTCTGCGCCACTTCCACCCGCGTGTGTGGAGAGCTCACCGGTCATCCCCCAACAGACCCTTCCATGCTGGGAGTTCTCTCCCGTGCTTCCTAGCCTTGGGACTCTCCAAATCCATCCTATGGCTGAACAGGTAATGCTTCCTGGACTAATGTAAGACTCAGAACTGTACAGAAGGAAGCAATGGGTCCATGAACCATCTGCAAGGTATTGCAGCCTCACATCCCTTCTCATGACCAGGTCCCTTCCAGCATCTCAGCCCACCGCTGTGCCAGCCAGCCTTCTGCACGAGCTAGAATCCTCTTGACCCTGTCACTGGCAAGTCCTGCCAACCAGCCTCCTAATGTCTCCTTTTCTGAGGTGCCATCATCTTCTTCCTAGACTCCTAACTAGCCCACCCACTACTAACCTTGAACTTCACCAATCCAGTTCCCAGACTAACAACATAGAAACCAAACCACACCTCCATGGTCTGACACCTGCTCTTGCTCTCCATGGCTGGACATTCCTTCCAGGATCTGGGGCCCGTGTGGTCCCTGACCCTCATCAGCTGACTTGCTCCCACACAAACCTCTCCAACTCTATTCCCTGATTCCTCCTAAACCTCTTCTTGCATGTCTTCTACCTAGACTGTCCTGCCCTCCACCAGTCTCTCCCATGCATCCTCCCACACTCACTCCAAATGCCATTCCTCCAGGCTCCTCTGACCTCAAGACAAGGTGGGAAAATTCATAGGAACCTAGGAAAGTGTTACTACATAGCCCAGGCTGGTCTTAAACTTGTAATTCTTAGCATCCTGCATGCTGGGAATACAGGTGCGTGCTACCACACCTGGAAAGCTGTCCTTTCCAGATGGTACCATGGGATGTTGCTCCTCTGTTTCTGCCTTCATTGTATCTGCTCTCTTTCATGAGACCACAGGTTCCCTGAGCAGAGTTTTTGCTCATTCTTGTTTTCCAAGGTCTGTGACAGTAGTACGAATGCATATAAATTAATGAATTATTTGTAATATTAATTAATTAATTTTATTTATTACAGTAGGAGAAAAAGAGAGAATGGGCCCACCAGGGCTTTTGCCCCTGCAAACAAACTGCAGACACATGCACCACCATGTGCATCTGGCTTATGTGGGATCTGGAGAATCAAACCTGGGTCCTTAGGCTTTGCAGGCATGCGCCTTAATCGCTCTCTCCAGCCCCCTATTTTAACATCAATATTTTTAATATTAATTTAAAGACTATCAAACAGAGTCCTACCAAGGGGTCCCTCTAGAATGGAATTCTATGCCAAATTTGATGAAATTTTAAACAGTTCTTTTACCAAAATTTGGGGAGATGTGTCACAGTGAAGAGTCACATAGAGGGTGTATTTTGCCTATGTTTGTAGAAGTAGGGTGTGTATAAAGTGATGTCCTCTGGGAACATTTTAAGAAGACTGGTAATGTTAAGCCAAGACTAATGCTAACACCCCTCCTTAGTAAGCTGCGTGGACTCTAAAGGGAGGTGAGTGGGCAGCATGAGCGCAGAGACCCTGAGCCTTTCTGGACTCAGGCAGAGGGGAAGACTGTTCCCTGAGCAGGCGGGAGCATGGCGGTAAATGTGTCTGCAGCCACTGCTGGAACAAATTCATTTTCGGTTCTGAGACGGTGCAACATAGACACAGGCTTCATCACATCTATCATTAGGGTGCTAATGAGCACGCGCCACGTACCTATCACCCGAGAGCCGCAATTGACAGACTCACTGTATCACTGGAAGGAGCTGGAAATGGACTAATAACATCCACGGGATCTATTGTTCCCAGGTTGCCAAATTGAAGGATTATTCCTACTGCTAGTCAGAATGAAGCCTGTTTACATTTGTCAGCAAAATGATCACATTTTACACCATTAACATTTGGCAAGATGAGGCACCATCCATTAGTTAATCTGCAGATGTCCCAGCCACAGATGTGGGAAAACACAGAGAGGCTAGCATGGTGTGCCCAGTTTGACTCCCAGGAGGAGAACTGAGCCACGCCAGGGTTTCTGCCCTGGTACCATGGGCAACAAGGAATGTGCCATAAAAACAACCCAGGGCTGGTGAATGTTGGGAAATAATGTCATTGGGATGCATGCAATGTCAGGAGCTGTTCAGATGGGGACCATTGGCACAGTAATATGCGCCACTCCTGGTGGCCAAAAAAGGCTGGGTTGGGACTTAGCATGAAACAAGCATCCTTATTAACTTACGATCCTAAGGAAGCAGAGTCAGTGCTACAGTGTTTGGTCCTGAAGTTCCTTTTTCCTTTCCCTGTCCTTATAACTCCCTCTCTTTCTCCTTTTCCTTTTACTCCCCCTCTTTCAAAAAAAGTGTTTGTGGGGGGGCATGCATATGCCAAGGCATGTGTGTGGAGATCGGAGGATGCTTTTTATGTGGGCTTGCCTGTCTACCTCATTTGAGGCAAGGTTTTTCACTCTGGACTCTCTCTCTGCTGTTCTTTGCTGTGCTTCTGGGAAATTCTGTCTCTTCCTTCCATCTCACTGTCAGCATCAACGCACCATGATCACAGAAGCCTGCTACAGCTTCTGGCTTTTTATGTAGGGTCTGGGGATCAAGCTCACGCACTCCAGCTGGATCAGCTAGTGGTTTATCCTCGGAGGCATATCCCTAGTCTTGGGTTTTTGTTGTTGTTTGTTTCTGAGATAGGTTCACAATCCATAACCTAGGCTGACCTTAAGTTCTCAAGCCTCCTGCCTCAGCCCCCTGGGTGTTGGAAGTGCACGTCCGTTCCGTGACACCTGGCTGGTTCTTGTCTCTTGAACCCGAGCCCGCCTCTGCCCTGGCTTTCTCTGAGGATGTGGCCACTTTCCTTTGTCTTCTCATGTCCTTGGCCAGAGGCAGCACAAGCTTTGCCAGGATAACCAGCTCTCAAGTCCCAGCTCTCCTTCCTTACTTACCGGAGCTACGCTCCACAGGCACCCCTCCTCCACACCTTGGATCTTCTCCCTGGAGCACTGGACACAGTGAGGAGACGATGTACTCAGACACCCTGGGCACAGAGGACCCTTCCGATGGCTCGTTGGGAATAGGTCCACCCATAGCACTAGATTAAACACTAGCAACAGGTTCTAAATGTAGCTTCACAAATGGCCGGTTTTGCAAATATGAATATGTATTAGCTATTTTCTCGTTGCTATGGACAAATACTCACTAGGAGCAACGTGAGGAAGGAAATGGTTGAATCAGCTTACAGTAATTCCATCATGGTGGACAAGGCATGGCACAGAAGCAGGAAGCCAGTTGGTCATGCTGCAGTAGTTAGAGAGCAAAAGGTGAGCAGAAAGTGGAGGCTGGGCTAGAAGCCTCAATACCCACCCCCAGATGCCCACTTCTTCCAATGAGACTCTATCTTTTAATAGTTCTACAACCTTCCCTTGCCAGCTTACCTCCACGCGGGGCCAAGACACTGAAAACACACTGCTGGTTTGCTCAGTATTGTGCTTTGCAAACAAACTAGCTGTTCCTTCACTGGCATGCACAGTGCTTCTGAGACAAGAGAGAGTGGATACCTACTTTGTTGAGATGCTGTAACATGGAAGCTGCAAGACTCCCTGGGATACCATTAGAGAGGCAGTGCTAAGGAGAGCTGGGAAGGAACCTATGGTAGTTTGAATGTGATGGTTTAAATGCATGGCCCCATTGGTTAAAGTGTTTTAATAAAACTGAGTTTGCAACTTCAGCTCCTAGCAGGCAGAACCCTGCTATAGGGGGCGTGTCACTGGGGGATAGATCTTGAAGTCCAGCCCTAAGGTGTGTTTGGGGCAGATCTGAGTCGGTTACTCCTAGCTGTGGAGAGAGCAGTTTGAACTCTGCTGGTGTGTGGTGTTTGTTTGCTGCAGTTGTTTCTGTGTGGATCCATGAAAAGGAGCCAGCTTCTTCTGCCACTGATGGAGTTTACCGTGGATTTTGTAAGCCTGAAATAAACCCCTTCCTCCCATAATCTGTGTCTGGTTGAATGTTTGTCCCAGTAACACAAAGCTGACTGCAATAGTAATTTCATGCCAGAAGTGGGGTCATTGCTATGATGAATCTGACCATATGGATTTTGGTCTTTGGCACATGTGTGCTGCAGGGATGTGGAAGCTCTTGGTACTTTTGACTGAAGAAGGCTTAAAGCGTGATAAGACAAATTTTGTGGGCTATTCTGGTGATAGTTTGGAAATAGTAAATGCAGAGATAATTGTGCACTGTGAAGACTTGACTTACGAACTTTTGAGGGGAAGGAGAGATAGCAGAGTACTTTGCTGGAACTGGACTGCTGACATAAAGGTTAGCTGTGTCCCTCTACCCATGCCCACAGAGTTTGATCAAGGTCACATTTAAATGATTTAAAAATTATTTTATTTATTTCTAAGGAGAGAGACAGAGAGAGAGAGAAAAGAAAAACAGAGAGAATGGGCATGCCAAGACTTCTAGCTGCTACAAACAAACCCAGATGCATATACCACTTTGTGCATTTGGATTTATGTGAGTACTGGGGAATCTAACCTGTGTTGCTAGGTTTTGCAGGCAAGTGTCCTAAGTGCTGAGTCATTTCTCCAGCCCAAGGTTAAATTTAAAAGTAATGGACTGGTGTGCTTGGTGGAATATATGGAACAAAAAGATGAAAGATGTATGGTTTATGACAGAAAAAAAATTAAGCAAGTTTTTAAAGTTACTGGCACAGAGACTGGTTTTAGGTTAACAAAGCTTTTGCAAGCATTAAGCACATTGCCACCGTCAAGGGCAGGTCAGCTGCTTTTCACTGGGACAATAGAAAAGATGCCTGAGGCTGACATCCACCCAGGAAAGGCTCAGTGAATAGTAATGCTTATTCTTTTTCTAACTTTATTTTTATTCATTTATTTTGGAGAGAGAGAGAGAGAGCCAGATAGAGAGAGAATGGGTGCACTATGGTCTTTGGCCACTGAAAACTCCAGATGCATGCACCACCTTGTGAATCTGGCTTATATGGGTCCTAGGGGATCAAACCTTGGTTCTTTGGCTTTGCAGGCAAGTGCCTTAACCTCTAAGCCACCTCTCCAGCCCACATATTCTTTTTTAATATTATTTTATTTTATATGAATTATAATAGGTTATTCTCTTTTATTCTCTCACCCCAGCTCCCATTACCCTGGAGACCCTCCTCATTAGGGTTATGGTATTCACTGGAGGGTCATGAAGGCCTCAGTCAGTCCTCTGTGGGGTAGCAGGGGCCATGCCTCAGAATATTTGGAATGCATATTCTTTTAAAAGAAGACTTAAAAGAAGAATTCTGAAGAAGTAATATGCTCTTCAAGATCAGGATTTATCCCTCCTAGATTAACAAATTGGCTGTGCCACTGCACCCTTGGTTTTGGAAGCATGAAAAATGCTGGGAAGAGGGTCATGAAGTGCACACAGTCTCAATGGCCACTATTGAGATGTGACATATATATCACGGTGATGTCCCTGTGTAGAAATCAATGAGGCCATTTTCTGAATTTAAATCAGGAGTTGCTGCTGAGATGCAACATGTGAAACGGGGTTGTTGGAATCTCTACATTAGAAACCAAAAAGACTACTTTATGAAGCTGTGAAGACCAACTATGGTTTGCAGTGGAGACCCACACATGTTTTGGACCATGCAAAGGCTACCATGGAATGTTGTAGGGTTGAGATGAAAGTTTGCCCCTGCTACTCAGTCCAGCTGAAATGGCAGGATAGAAAATCCAGAGGCTCTCATCACTGGTTGTGGATGTTGGACTTGAAGTGTAGATATTTGATATTTGCCTAATGGTTATTTATTTGTATTGGTCCAGTCTCTCCTTGTTATGCCTTTTTGCAATGGAAGTATTTATTCTGTGCCATTATATATTGTAAGTATATAACTTGTTTTGATTTTATAGGACTCACAGATAAGAGATGGTCTTGAATCTTAAATGAGACTTTGGAACAGTCTTAAAGCTGGTAAAGTTTATGAGGACCTTTGGAGTTGGTCTGAATGGAATTTGCATTGTGAGATGGTCATGAGCCTGTGGGAGAGAGGCGAAATGTGGGAGTATGAATATGATACTTTGAATGTATGGCCCCATAGACTCAGGTGTTTTATTGAAATTGAGTTTGCAACATCAGCCCCTAGAAGGTAGATCTCTGCTATGGGGGCATGTCACTGGGAGTGGATCAGAGCCCAGTCCTACGAGGAGTGTGTGTAGAGCAGTTGGAGCTCTAGTGTTCCTGCTTGCTGGTGTTGGCATTTGCTTGCTGTAGTCGTCTTCTCTACTTGGATCTATGGAAGTAAGTAGCATCTTCCACCACCAATGGAATTTTCCTGGACTTTGTAGCCTGAAATAAACCCTTTCTCCCCTTTAGCTGTGTCTGGTTGGATGTTTGTCCAAGCAATGTGAAGCCGACTTCAACAGATCCCTTACTCTCTGTCAGCTGTCTGAACCTCACAGGAGATCCACTTCCATCCACCATAACACACAATCCTTCCTGCCTCTTGCCTATAGCTTGTGTAATTTCCTCTGCTTAGGAAGTCCCCATTCCCTACCCCAGCCCATCTTCACACTCTGAAGGTGGGACTTGCCCTTCATCCTTCATATCTAAGCTTCAGCAAGCTTTTCAGAGTGCTCTTTGCAGGTCACTCCATACAAATTTGTCAAATTATTCATGCCCTGCCTCTCTACCTCTGTAGCCCTAAACTACACAAGGTAGAGGTATTTCCTGAGGTAACAGTTCATTTCCATAAACTTGGCCACACTATGTCCATATGCAGTCCTGTCTTGAAGCCTCAAACCAGCCTTTGCAACTCTAATACTCCTTTGACAGCTGCTCCTGAGCTGGGGAGGAACAAGAAGGAGAGTTTTCTCCTTTGTGCTGGCTCTTTGGCCAGAATTTCCCCAGAAATATTTTTGTGCTTGTTTCATTCCCTTTTTATTTTATTTTGCTTTGTTTGTTCTCTTGCTATATTTCCCAAAATTGTCTCCATGCCCCCTCAGATATACTGCATATATACAGTATTATATATTATACACAGTATTATAACTATAATATTAAGTATACAATGATGCCCAGGAGGCTGGAGAGATGGCTCAGAGGTTAAAGACACTTTCTTGCAAAGTCTGATGGCCTGGGTTTGATCCCCCAGTACCTACATACAGCCAGATGCACTATGTGGTGTATGTGTCTGGAGTTTGCAGTAGCAGGAGGCCCTGGCATTCCCATACTCATTTTCTGTCTCTGTCAAATAAATAAAAATATTTTAAGGCTGGAGGGATGGCTTAGGGGTTAAGGTATTTGTCTACAAAGCCTAAGGACCTAGGTTCGACTCCCCAGCCCCATGTTAGCTGGATACACAAGGGGCACACCGGTCTGAAATCCATTTGCAGTAGCTGGAGGCCCTGGAATGCCCATTCTCTTTCTCTCTCTCTCTTTCTCCCTCCCCCCCTCTATTTCTCTGTTATATAAATTAATCAATAAATAAATATTTAAAAATATTTTTAAAATGCCAGTTTTCTGGCCCCAGCTAGGTTTCAGCTGCTTCTTACAGTTCAGTCTGTAGCGGTTTATATTAGTCTTCAACTTGACAGGACCCAGGTCACCTAGGAAAGGAGCCTCTAGGCATGCCTGTGGGGCCTTATCTTGATTAAGTGAGGTGGGAAGGCCCACCTTAACTGTGGGTGACACCATTCCACAGGCTGGGGTCCTGAGCAGTATAAAAAGGAGAGAGTCGGCTGATCACTCTCTGAATCCTCCCTTTGGACTGGATGTGAGCAGCTACCTCTGGCTCCTGCTACCACACCTGCCCTGCCGTGATGAACTGTCCCTTCCGACTATCAGGTTGCAGCAGCGAGAAAGTAACTAGGACGTTGTCTGTGCCACTTCCCTGTTCCTCCTCCTCTGCTCTCATGCTGCTCAGGTTATCTTCTCACTGTTGGAAGAGCTCGTGTGTCTTCTCTTTCCCTTACTGGACCCCTGTGGATGCAGTCCCCATGTCCAGATGGCTGTCATCTACCGAGCATTTACTGGCCACTCTGTTGCATGTTGTTCACGAATCTATCTAATTCTCCCAGGTCTATGAGATGGTGAGGTGGTTGGATTCAGGTGTCCTCCATAAACTTAGGTGTTCTGAATGGTAGGTTTCCATCTGATGGAGATTTGGGAATTAACACTTCCTGGAGGCAGTGTATTGTTGGGACGGGCTTATGGGTGTTATAGCCAGTTTCTCATGCCATCAGTCTCCCTGCCGTCATAGAGCTTCCCCTTGAGCCTATAAGCCAAAATAAACCTCTTTTTCCCACAAGTTGTTCTTGGTTGGGTGATTTCTACCAGCAATGCTGAACCTGACTGCTACTGATGGATACAACTATTACCCTCTGATATCAAAAAGGTTTGGAGAAACAGAGAGAGTCCATAAATCACCTAAGATTTCACAGTAACCAAGCTGTGCTGCTTCAGCATGTCACCTGGTTGAGGGACAGCCAGGGCGGACACGTGTGTGACACGTGGTTGTGTGATGGGCTTAGTGAGATCTGTTTCTCAGAGCTCAGAGACTCTCGTGCACTTAGTTCTGGAGTCTGGATATTTCTCTTTCATAGAGACAGGCCTGAATAAGAAAACTGTCCCTAAATCACACTGCCGTCTCTGTCTTCAACCCGGGCACTCCCAGTGGCAGGGGGAAGTGTACCATGGGCATTGCAATGTCTTAGCTCCTTTCTCATTGCTGGGACATAACACCTGACAAGAAGCTACTTGAGAAAGGGAGTGTTGATTTCCTAGGGGTGACGCCACAGTGATGTGGTCCAGCTGACTAACCTGCCTTGCACGTTCCTTTGCTGGGTACTGCCTCAAAGAGCTACCAGGATGGGCACAGTGCTTGGCTGAGGCTTCAAAATGCTAGTGAGCACCTCTCCCCTCAGCCGAGCTCTGATTCTGGAGTAGCGATTATTACAAGTTATGTGAGCTCTTTGTCTGGGGCACTCTGGGATGGAAGAGGTCTTCCTCTACTCTGTAAGATAATTACTTCAATTTCCCCCACTCACGTGGATGTTTAATTTTATAACATTGTTATTGGGCCCGGAAAAAAAAAAAAAAACCCTCTAGAGTCCATTATTAACATCCTGAAAATGGAAAGAATAATCTCAGAACAAATAGCTAAAATAATATTTTGCCAGTGTTTTATTTAGGTATTTATTTATTTATTTAGTATTGTGAAGGAGGAGGAGGGCTGGGCAGTCATTTTCTGTCTCTCTTCTTCTGTTTTGGAGTTGGGTGTCCACAGACAAACAGAATCTTTCAGAAACAAAGGGGACTGAACCAAAATAGGGTAGGAGGCTGAGGGTGTTTCATTCCTTCCCACAGCCTTGCAGTTCAGAGAGGTTTGTGGGCACCCCCCAGAGGTGAAGCCAGCCTCCAGGGTACCTGGCCTCCGGCCCCTTGCCCACTCCTCCTATGGTCTTGGATGGTTCCTGTGCCAGCCCATGTTGGCACTTGTACTGAGAATTCATAATTTCCTACGTCAGTTACTCTTTCAAATCAGGGGTTCAAGGTGATACCCCTCGGTTGCAGCTGGTCCACTCACAGGCTCCCACCCTCTGGAGCTTCCGGCTGGCAAATGGTTTGGGATCCATCTTCTCAGCCCCACTCGCAGCCCTCTGCATCAGCCTCTCCCAGAATGCAGGGCAGCCCGGGTCACATCACTCTGGAAGCGGAGGGGGTGACTGCCTGTGCCCTTGCCTCAGTTCTCTCAAGCCACAGCACTGACCAGTGGATTCGAGGTTGGGCTTCCTGTGTCCACAGGATGCTGACGGAGTGGGGCAGGGCTCCAGTGTCTTCTTCCACGGCCACAGTGCTTCAGAACATGCCGTGGACATTTGTCACGTGACTGCCCTAATCAACCCTGGGTGGGCAGTTATCAAGTGATCAATTAAAACATGTGATTTTTAAAAAAATAATATGTGATTCTACTTCATAAGTAATTATAATAAAGTGATTTATAAAACATGAGCAGTACTTTACTGTTTATAAGAGGCCCTTATTTCGAGACTTATTCTAAAACACATTCAAGTTATCATATAAAAATGCAATTTAAAATTTCCTTTTTTAACATTTTTATTAGCATTTTCCATGATTATAAAAAAATCCCATGGTAATTCCTTCCCTCCAACCCCACTTTCCCCTTTGAAATTCCATTCTCCATCATATTACCTCCCCATCTCAATCATTGTACTTACATATATACAATACCAACCTATTAAGTACCCTCCTCCCTTCCTTTCTCTTCCCTTTATGTCTCCTTTTTAACTTACTGGCCTCTGCTTAAAATTTCAATACGTACACCAAATGGTTAGTGCGATTGAGCACTGCAGTTGGGTGATACAGTGCTGAGGAAGTGTAGCACTTTCAGGATTCAAGGGCTGGGGGTAGAGCTCAGAGGTCGAGTACTTGCCTAGCAAGTGTGAGGCCATAGTTTCTAACGTCAAAAAATTAAGTCAAAGCTGACATTCATCTTGATATTCCAGGTCTCATCCCAGAATCCCTAGGACGCAGTGGAAGGGGTGTGAAGACCTCTGAGACCTGCAGAGAGCTGGACACAGAGACATTCCTTGGACAGAGGGCAGGAGGAGTCCCCAGGCCGACTATGCTGCTGCATGAAGCCTGTGAATGTGGGTGTTTCTTTCCCTTACATCCATCCACAGTGCTCTACACTAATAGGTTAGATGCCCGACTTGGTCGTCGCTGCAGGAACCCCTTCCTCCTCTCTCCCTCGCTCTTGCCTCCCATTCCTCCCTATGCAGCGCACATCAGACTTCATTTCACCCACTTCCTGCGCTCAGCTCTGAGTTCGGGTACTTACAGCCCCTATTACTATCACTCTGGCTCCTTCACAGATTTTTCTAAATTCGCCCCATCATTTCACAGTCCAGTTGTTCTTTTCGGTCAGGTGGACTGTAAAATACTCCCATAAGAGCTTCACACCAGGAGCCGGTGGCAGGCTCCATCCATAATGACCTCAGTCTCTTCCACGTCCAGCGTGACCCAGATCAGCGCCTTCAGAAAGGCACATTCCGTCCTCCACCGCCTCCTCCGCTCCTCCACTTGCTGCTCGGATGAGAGCTCCTTTCACGCTAAGAATTTTTCTTTTAAATAATCAAGCCTTTTCCACCCTTGCTTCTTATTACCTCTTTTCTCTAAAGATATTTTAATCTATTGCTATGCATTTAATATTATTTCTCTCTCTGTTAACGCTCATAAGTATGAACTAAAACCGGTCTCTGTGGAATGACCTCATTAGCATGCCACCTTCGGCTGTGTCTCAGGGCACACCTTTACAGCCTTGGTACCCAGGTGGGGAGGGACGCTGGCTCAGAGAATTGTCCCTGAGGTCAAACTACCTGTGGGTTCCCTCACATCACATATGGGTCCACCCCACATTACCACTGGCATGCCCATTCTCTCTCTCTCAATCTCTCTGCCTCTTTCTCTCTCTCTCTCTCAAGTAAATAAATAAATAAATAGTTAAAAACATCATGTATTACATACAAGCTATATGCCAGGCAAAACTCAAGGTGAGGTCTTATCTTGTAACACCCTAAGTCATTGGCAATATTTTTACCCATCCCACAGGCAAGGAAACTGATGCCCAGAGAGGTTAAACATCTCTTAGGCAGCTGGAGATTAAGTTGTGGCTGGCATGCAGGCCCAAGCTTGCTACTTCCCAGGGCCAGATTCCTCCTCTCAAATCCACCTTCTGCATGCAGACTGCATCTCTGGGCCCGTGTGCCCCAGCCGGGGTCAGGATGTGCCAGGGGAAGGAAGCAGAGCATCCTCTCCATGTGAGGGATGAGGATCTCTTATCTGTCATTGTGCTTCACATTGAACTCTGGCAGCCCCTTCATAGCACATGTCCTGTTTTCCATAAAAATCGAGAACTTCATCTGGGTGTGGTGGCACACACCTTTAATCCCAGTACTCAGGAGGTAGAAGTAGGAGGATCGCCATGAGTTCGAGGCCACCCTGAGACTCCATAGTGAATTCCAGGCCAGCCTGGGCTAGAGTGAAACCCTACCTTGAAAAACCAACAACAACAAAAAAAAAAAAAAAAAAAAATTGAGGACTTCTTCCACTAAAGTAATAATCTAAAGTTGAGATTCTTCATTCTCCCATCTTATTCCTCTTTAAGACACCCTTTTTCCCAACAGAAAGGACCTTGGAAATAAGATGAATGGATAATTCCTCAATAGGACATGAAATCTTATCATTTTCCCAGAGAGCTATATGTGCTTATCATGTACCCTATTCATTCCTAAAAGTCACTCCACACAACTTACAGCAACAAATATACAGATGCCAAGATCATTAAAACAAGCAAAAAAAAAAAAAACAACTTCTTGGTCGACAGATGCGAAGGGGACCGTGAGACACGCAGCCTGGCGAGACCTCCCGGCAGTGCTGTGTAGACAGGAGATTGTAACACCAGTAATCTCGACATCTGCCACTGCCTAACATGTATTTTTTCCCGTTCCATAGAAATCGCAGTCATGGGGCCGAGGGATGGCTTAGTTGGTAAAAAGCTTGTTCCACAGTCATGCAGACTCAAGTTTGGATCCCCAGCACCCGTGTAAATTCCAGGCACGGTGGTGCACACCCAGCCCTCGGGAGGCAGAGACAGATTCCTGGGGCAGACTTGTTGGCTATGTAGAAAGCTGAATTGTTGAGCTCCAGGATCGATGGGAGCTTGGCTCAATGAACAGTGTACAGAATGATTATGGAAGACACCTGCTGTCAATCTCTCACCTCCGTAGGCATGCACAACACACATGTCCCTACATGTATATGAACACGAATACGTGCATGCACACACATCCACACATACATACACAAGGAAAAAGAAAGGAGAAGCTGGGCGTGGTGGCGCACATCTTTAATCCCAGCACCTGGGAGGCAGAGGTAGGAGGGTCGCTGAGTTTGAGGCCATCCTGAGACTCCATAGTGAATTCCAGGTCAGCCTGGGCTAGAGCAAGACCCTACCTCAAAAAAAAAAAAAAAGAAAAAAAAGAAAGAAAGAAAGGAAGGGAAATAGAAGCTATCGTTGTGTGCCAATGCTGTCTTACTCAGTGACAAGTCATATATGTGACATATGGTTCCACAGGTTAGAATGGAGCTGGAAACTCCTATTGCTTAGTATGTTGCAGCTGCCTCGTAGTGCCAAGCATTACATGTTCATGGCAACGCCGGTGTACACATACATATTTCTATGTGTTGAATGAGAGGTGTCTTACATAGGCTCATGTGTTTGTGCAC
This sequence comes from Jaculus jaculus, assembly GCF_020740685.1. Lineage (NCBI taxonomy): Eukaryota > Metazoa > Chordata > Mammalia > Rodentia > Dipodidae > Jaculus > Jaculus jaculus. Next base: position 8,386,384 of record NC_059102.1, on the reverse strand, counting down.
TTGATGCTCGGCTGGTGGTGCTGTCTGGGAAGGCCGCAGATCCTTCCTGGAGGGAGCGTGAATGTCACTGGTATAGGGTCTTGACATGTTACAGCCAGCCCCGCTGGCTGCTCTCTCTGTCACTTTCTCCCTACTTGTAGGATGTGACCTCAGCTTCTTGCTCCTGCCATGGTGGACTTACCCTGAAAAAGTTAAGCCAAAAATAAACCCTTCCTTAAGCTGCTTCTGGTTGAGTTTTTCTGTCCCAGCAATGAGAAAGTAACTAGTACACTTCAAACTGAGCCTGGAGGAGTCCCCCCTTCCCTACGTGGCTTCTTCCCAGTATTTTATTGTGGCAATAAGAAGCGTAACTATGAATGTGCTTAGCTGTGCATAGGTACACAGACGCCTCTTCAGTTAAGGTACATGTAATATGCAGTATAGAGGTATCTGTACAGATTTGTTAGCAAGGAGGTACCATGCTATTGAGTGTGGAGTGGGCTACACCATCCAGACCCGTGTAAGTATGCTCAGTGATGTCTGCGCTTTCCTAACTACATCCCCATTATTAAGCAATGCATGACATGTCTCGTCAAAGCCTTCCAGCTGTCCTTTCCTGCATTCAGGAAGGATGACAGTTCAAAGGGTATGAGAACTTGTCAGATGCTCAGCTTCTGTCAATGCTGAGAAATACTGTCCTCGGGGTTGACTGACCCAGCTGCATGGCGTCCCTGCTCCCCGCATCTCAGACTCCCTCCAGACTTCGCCTCCTGACCACTAGCTCCCTTCTTCCTGTTCCTCTAGACTTGTCTCCTGTCTACCCCTCCAGCCTGGACGTCTTCCTTCTGATCATACCCCCTAGCCTGCCTGGTCCAAGAGAGCTCCTTTTGTCACTGGGCACCTTGGAGCAGCACCCCTAATCCCAACATATGAGCACCCTCCTATTGATCCCTGTCAGCCTCCTGCTGATCCCTGTGACCCACAAGCAGGCCTTGGTTGACCCTGACTTCACCTGCCAATTACTCCTTCTTTTCTCTTTTTCATCTGCTCTCTCTCCACTATTGCCTGGGGGTGGCATGTTTATTGCAGTGGGTCACTGAGTGTGGTGTTGAGTGATTGGATGAATGTTAAGTGATGGGAAGACTGATGGATATCTGGCGGGTCAGACTCCCAAGGCCCCACGCCTGTAAGAGGTAGACACAACTGAAGCCTGGCCTCTTCCCTTGGCAGACTGTGTATAGACATGTCAGGTGTGCCACACAGCTTCAGGCTGGTGTCCATCCTGAGTTCTGTATGGATGACACCCTCTGAAGACATGAAGAGACCAGTCCTGTCCTCCCCCTGCCAGCCTCGACCTTTTGCAAAGGTGCCCAGATACCACCGCCAAAGGCGCATCTTGCTGAGGCTCTGTTGGATGTGCCCTGATGGCCAGATACCACCACCATGGACAGACCTCAGTAGATGACCACAGAATTGAGAAAGTGACCGTGTGTCTTTTCAAGGTGTGGTAGCTGTCTCTGCTCCAGAAAGTAACAATGGAGTACTCCACAAAAGTCATGCTGGGCTTCCTCATATTGTCCACTGAACAGACAGTTTAGATGGAATCATCACGAATCCATTTTGTAAAAAGCCAATGATATTTGCACCCAAGAATTTGATAATAGGAACATGAAACTCAGGGAAAGAAATAATCACATTGTCTATCCAGGGTGAAGTTAAAATTGTCATAAACATTGATCCCTCATTGCAGGGAACAGAAATAATAAACAGTTGCTGAAATTGCACGGCTGCGGAGATTTCATTCTCTAATTGTCAAAAAGCATTAAACATCAACTATTTATTTTGCAGCAGAGGAAGTGAAAGCGGTCTTTGGCGTGTCCCTTCACTTGAGGTTGTCCCTAATTGTCATGCATAGACTGCAACAGAGGTTACTGAGAAAAATTGTTTGCATTTATTAATCAAAAGGAGTCAAAGCCACACAAAGATATCATCAAGGCTCCCTTGTGCTCGGGGGAGGCTGACAGCGAACATTCCTGATGAAGTGTTTGCAGAGGGCTCACAATCTGTTCAGAGCCCTTTTTCTTTGCAGGTGCAAACCTTTCTATCTGAAACATCAAAGAAACAATTGAAAATGAAAAGAGTAAACATCGAGATACAGGTTCCAATCTTCCATTTTTGAAGACAATGGGAGAGGTATAATTAATTTCAAGGCAATATTTGTATCCTTTCAAAATTCATCTGTGTGTGTTAGCATCTCATTAGCTGTGCATTAAGCTCTGTTGCTCTTTCCTCTCTCTTTTGCCCCTTCTGCTTTTGAAGAATTAGAAAGTTGAACTGCTCCTGAGATGGCTTTTATTTCAAAGCATCCATGCATAGATAATTATCTTGTGCTGCCTGCTTGATCAGAGCTGCTTGGGTAAAGTCAATACACAGGAAAGAGATAAGGGGAAGGAATTCCTTCATGGTGACGGTAAGAACTTCAGGACCAAACAAAGCAGGACTGAATTTTGCTATTAAGTGATGCATTTTCATAAACTTGGTGGGCAACTTGTAATATGTCGCTTTTCCCCACTCCCAGTTCAGTAGCTTTTTAAAGTGCTTTTATAAAACTTTTTTTTTTTTGTCCTAGGGATTGAACCCAGGGCCCGGTGCATGAGAAGTCCGAGTTACTGCCCCAGACTTTGGATTCACTTCCTTTATCACTTTTTCCTCCCTCTGTTTTTTCCTCTCTCCTTCCCTCTCTTCCTCTTTCCCTCCCTCCTTCCTCTCTCCCTCCTCCCCTCCCTCCTCCCCACCTTTCTTTCTTCCTTCCTTCCTTTTCTTTTTTTAAAATCAAAACTAGGAATTGACCCAAGGGCCGTGGGCATGCTGGGCAAGTCCTCCACCAACCAGCTACATCTCTAGCGCCCACTGCAGTGACTCATCTCCAGTTAGGATAAATTAATGAAAATATAACCAACCCGAATTATCTGGTTTGACATCTGAATGTTAGAATGTTTTATATATTTTGATTTAAAATCATGCCTGGTTTTGCATTATATTTAACTGCTTAAACTTTCTGAATCATCCGAAGTAACAACATTCTCCCTGAAAGTATATTAACTTTATATACACAGGATCAACTCTTAATGTACAAAGTCCCTCAAGTTGGTAAATATATAGCCTTTCATTGTGCTCCATGAAATGACATTATTTAACATGAATTCTGCAGTCTGTCAAATTTCTAGCAAATAAGAGTAATACTTGAGAGTTGTATTAAAAACATTGATGGTTTGGGGAGATGGCTCGGTGTGTAAAGTCCTTGTGTGAGAACGAGGGCCTGTGTTTGATCCCCGGTGCCCATGTAACAGCTAAGCAGAGTACAGGTGCACATACCTGTAATCCCACAGCTGGGGAGGCAGAGGCGGGGGGGTCCTGGGGCTCACTGGCTAGCTAGTCTAGCTGCATCCGTAAATTCTTGGTTCAGCAAGAGACCCTGTCTCCACGAATGATTCAGAGAATGACCAAGGAAGACACCCGATGTCAGCCTTTGCCTTCCGCATGCATGCACACACAGGCACCCATGCACGTGTGAGTGCCCCACACATGCACTCACACCACACACACACACACACACACACACACACACACACTCACACACACATGCACAGGCAAAAATAAAAATATTTAAGAGATAACAAGTGATTTGGTTAATTTGTACATTATTCAAGTATAGTATATGTGATTACCCTACTTGTGTTAAAAGCTCTTAATTTGTGTGGCTCTGAGCGGGGAATGAAATACTTGTTAGAGACAATTCAACGCCCTGCTGCGGGCGGCTCGCCTCAGCCCCCTCTCCTGGGGCAGCTGTGTTCGGTGCTGGTTCTGTGCTTATCGGGTCTATGAGAGCAGCTTGTGACCCGCCATCTGCCTGACCAGTGTCAGTACCACACATATGTACTCAGTGCTCATCCTGGGCCCAGCCCTTGCCTTGTCACACGCAGTGATCCGTGGGACTCCACAGCAGTCAACTGTGAGCCTGGCTCCTGGTCGTACATGCCATTCCAAGATGGGATAAACACTGATGCATGTTTTGAACTTAGTTAATTTTACCTTTTTGCTTGTGTGTGCATATGTAATGTAGTGGGGTGTGTGTGTGTGTGTGTGTGTGTGTGTGTGTTATATGCACATATATGTGCCCTTGTGGCACTCTATATGCAAGCCATGGTGGGAGCTGCTTGCCCACAGCGGCAGAGGTGGCATGCTGGGTGTCCCGCTCGGTGGCTCTCCTGCCTGGTCTTGTTTTGAGTGAGCCAGAGTCTCTCATGTCTCTGGAGCTCTCGGGGCTCCACTGAGACTTCCATCTCTGCTCCCCTGAGGGACCAGGGCCCCAGGCACATGCAGCTACCTATGCCCAGCTGCTTACGTGGGGTCTGGACGTCTGAACCTGGGCAATCTCAGGCTCCCTCAGGCCCTCATGCTGGCACTGGGAGCGCATCTAACCTAACCGTTTAACCATCTCTCCAGTACAGTGACGACATACGTACATATTTTTTTTTTGAAAATGAAAAAAACATGAGTCAAGATTTATTTTAAGGCCCGAGAATGTTTAATCAAGATGGTACTGCAATTTCCTAAACACATAATCAATATAGTTTTCATTTATTTACTTATTTTCAGGGCAGGGTCTTACTCTAGCCCAGGATGGTCTTGAACTCACTGTGACCCTCCTGAGTGCTAAGACCAAAAGTGCAAAGGTGTGTGCCACCACACCGGGTGTAGTATAGTTTTAAAACTTCGGACAACCCCTCGAGAACATACTATGATTTCCAAAAGCAATGGCTATTTAACAAAAAGTAAGGAAACATCAGTGAACACACTTAATGAGAACACAATGAGCAGCAAACTATTCAGACTAGATAGCACATATCAGTTTTTATACTTTCTCTGTATGCTTTGGACTTTGCTCCATAAAGCCACTGATAATTGAGACTTTTCAAGTATAAAATTTCCAACATTAAAATATGAATTTTCAGGGCTGAGGACGTACAGAGCACTTGGTGTCTACATTTGGTTTGAAAGCCCCAGGCCGTCGACATCACATAAATATATACACATACATTACATGCATATGTATCTGCACAATGACCTTCCGCACACTTCAGTGCCGACCCTCCCCCGCTGCCTGCCCCCAGCAAGCCTCTACGCCCCGTGCGCACTGACGCAGCGCACCATCGCGTGGGGCACAAAGCCGTCTGCAGCCTAGGTTCCCAACTACCCACAAGTCCCTATTTCTGTCAATATAAACAAAAGGACTCAAGTAGCCAAAAGTTAGAAGAAAAATCCGAATTACAAAGTTTAATGAAAACCTACCTTCAATTAGGTTTAGCTATGAATACAAAGCTACCCAGGCTTAGATTTTGCTTTGGAACACAAGACCACAACTTAAAAAAAAAAATCCATTTCATGGCATACTTAGTTAATAAGCAGTTTTCCTATGGGGAAAAAGCATTTTGTTTAAGAAAGTTGTATATACAAATTAATGGCTATGTGCTCAGGACCTCCTGAGAAAGGCAGCCTGTAAATGACAGAGAGAGAGAGAGAGAGAGAGAGAGAGAGAGAGAGAGAGAGAGAGGGGGGGGGGGGAAAGAGAGGGAGAGAGAGAGAGAGAGAGAATGTGATTCTGAAAGTGCAAGGCAGAGATGCACTTTTCCACCATGCACAGTGAGGGAACGTTTGGCACAGTCACAGGTGATCTCTGAGGTGCATACTGTAGGCTGTTCCCAGTGGCTGTAGGGGAGACAATCACTTAAAACAAAAGAGCCGAAGTCAAGAAAAATGCTAAATGACAAGAATACGCTAAAAACACAATACAAAAACAAGATCATTTACTGTCTTAAAAACTCTGACAGCGTCTAGGCCACTTCAACTTAATGCAGCTCCCGAAAAAGACACACTAGGGTGGATGACCTCACAAGGGCAACAAGTGACACACGACGCACATCTTCATGTCTGTAATAATGATGCTACATTTTTAGATGCATTTACTTTTAAGGCCCTCTCTGTTTAGCAACAGATTCTGTATACATACAAACACACTGGTATTTTACCACAAGAAGCCAGAGTTTTCATTTCAAATTAGTGACTTTTTTTGGAGGTAAGGTCTTGCTCTAGCATAGGCTGACCTGGAATTGACGCTAGCCCCAGGTTGGCCTCGACACACTTGCTGAACACCCATATTTCTTACATATATTCTTGTATTTCCATTATAAGACAATTAACATGTTTCTTGGGTTCATTTTCGTGAACATATAACATAAAAAGAATCTTGACTTTTAAGTGAATTTTTTTAGTACTATAGCATGATAGATTTTAACAGTTGAAGAATTAACAGAGAAACTACCTTGTACTGTTTAAACTAATTCACAGCTATGGGACAAAAATTTTAAAATACAACTAAGATTTGACTGCAGTTATGAACAGCAACATTTTAGAAAACAGTGAATGAATAAATAAGGTAGTATTTCATCAATGGCCATTCATAATTTTGCCTTTAGAAATCTGGAAGAAATTGTCATCTTTGAGTTTCAAATGCTCTGGTAAATCTAGTCGTTTCTTAGCTTCTTCAATATCACCTTGAATTGATGAAATGAGTGCCTCTAAAGAATCAAAGTTCTTCTCTGGTCTGAGGTAGCCAACAATGGCCACATTGAGAATTTCCCCATAGAAGTCCTCTTTGAAGGTGTGGATGATGTGGGTTTCCATGGACTTCTTAACATTCTTGTAGTATGGGTTCCATCCGATGCTCACCACCATCTTATGGACATCTCCACTTCCAACACTGGCCCAACCATAATAAATGCCAGTGGACACATCAGCTGGAAGACTGTCTACTACTTGTTCAGGAAAATTTGCTGTGGGGATGCCCAGCTGCTTGGAGCCGCGGCCGAAGCCCCGCACCACCTGGCCGCGGCAGAAGCTCGGCAGGCTGCGCATGTCGTCCGCTGGGGACGAGGGCTGCTGCCGGGTCCGCTCCGCCGCAGGAGCCGCGGTAGGAAGGAACGGCGCCGGCACACACTCTCGAGTGCGTAGCGGTTCCTCACAACCCCACCCGCAAGGAGACTCAGACCCGAACCTGCAGCAACGGCAGGAGAAAGCGCAGCGGTGGGCAGGAGCGCGGGACAGCTCAGCCTGCGGCTCCATATTTTTAATTATATTTATTTACTTATTTATTTGAGAAAGAGAAAGTGGAAAAGAGAGAGAGAGAGAGAGAATGGGCACGCCAGGGCCTCCAGGCATTGCAAACGAACTCCAGACACATGTACCGCCTTGTGCATTTGGCTTACGTGGGTAGGGAATTGAACCTGGGTCCTTTGGCTTTGCAGGCAAGTGCCTTAACCACTAAGCCATCTCTCCAGCCCAGTGATAATTTTTAATTGCCCTTGACTATTGCAGAATTGTAGAAGGACCACACAGGGACACACAAACATCTGAAGCAATGACATGGACTATGGTCATGTCCTCTTCCTCACTGCTGTATTTGGTAGGAGGAGCTAACGTTGCCAAGGACACCACAGGTGGTACAAACCTAAGAGCCATTGAATGGTCTCCATACTGCTTGGTTCAATTGTCACAGCCTCCAAGAGAGTCACGCAAGCAGCTCCTGCCCTCTCCACTTGGGTTTCACCAGGCCCTTCTCCCCAACCTCACTCCCAGTCACAGCTGAGGTGAATGTAGTTCAACCTTCTATTCCAAGGGCAAAGGAGGAATGGCTGGGCTGGTGATTAGCTTGTGTTTTGTGATATCTGCTCTTTTAGTTGAAATGATGTTAAGTGTTAGTATTTTGGTCATTAAGCCAGTATGTGAAGTTTTGGGCTTGTCCTCATTATTAAGATAAGCAATGAGTTAAGAGGACTTCTCTCTCTTTCTGGATTATTTGTTTGTTTGTTTGTTTTTCAAGGTAGGGTTTTGCTCAGGATGGCCTTGAACTCATGGCATTCCTTCTGCTTTGGTTTACCAAGTGCTGGGATTAAGGGTGTGTGCCACCACGCCCGGCTCCTCTGGATTTTTTTTTTTTTTTTTTTTGACATAGGATGTCATGTAGCTTGTAGCAGTTACCTTCTTGTTGCTGGGACAACCTACCAGAAGTAGCTTATGGAAAGAAAGGCTTTGTCCCCAGCTTCCTGCTTCAATGAGAAGTTGGATCACGGTGGGAAAGCACCGCAGCAGCCCAGCCACACGTCACATCCGCAGGGGGAAGCGGAAGGAGCGAGCCAAGTGCAGCGAGCAGGGCTGGGCTGGAACCCCCAAGGTCAGGCCCCAGCAACACACCCTCCCCAGCAAGGCTCCACCTCCCAGGGCCTCCACCATCTGGGGATTAACTATGAGGCTCCATCGCAGACCATGAGGCTACAGGGGACAATTTACTCTTAAACCGCTGTAGAGCTCATGCTGTCCTGGAGTTAATTATACAGCCATGGATGACCTTGAACTCCCAGTCCTCCTGTTTCTGCTTCCCAGCTTGTGGCATTACAGAAATATACCCCCATTCCTGGCCTTATCACTTGTCATCTCTTTTGACCATGGGTAATATTAACTCAGGTCATAGAAAGCTGGCTCCTACAAAAGTGCAAAGGAAAGCTACAAAAGGACCTTCAGAAAAGTAACTTCCTGTTTCTGTAGGGGTCTCTTTAGGCATGGGTCAGCTCCCAGTCACCTGTGAGCCTTGGCAATCTCTCATCCTCTCAGGCTCAGGGCTGCTCAGGTCCTCGTCTAGTGCCGTGCGGGAACGTATCACACAGTCCCTTGGAAGCACGCCACTTTGAAACAGTCGGTCTCTCTCAAGCAAGCGGCAAAGAACGTGCTGCAGCGCCCACAGTTCACTTGTCCTGGCGGCGGGTTTGATGACGCCAGGGGAGGGTGGCTGGGCAGAGAATGCAGCTTGCGGCTGGAGCAGAGCGGCTCTCGGGGGCTCACAGCTAGGAGGGTGTTCACCCTCGGGGGCTTCCCAGGCAATAGGTGTGCTTGCTACACGTGCCGGGTAAGGACAGGGAAGTCTGGGCTGGACTTCACTCCCTGGGTCAGTATTTTCAATGACTCTTTTCAAAGGCTTCCTTCAGAGAGGAGAGACATAGCTCTGCTCAGATGTGGAGTTAAAGGACCTTCAATGGGGACTGCTGTGTTTTGCTTCTGACAGCCAAAGGCCACATGCTGACCAGGAAGGACACCTCCTTCTACACGGAGTGTGGCTCTCTGAACTGCGGTGAACTCAAAGTGGATCACTTCCTCCAAGTCTGGGTGCTCACGGAGATTGAATATGAGTCAGTTCTGGAAAGATTAAAATTTCTCTATTCAAGTCAACTAAAATCATCTTTTCCCTCTTTTTGTGATCCTAAAGTGACTTTTTTTTCGTGTAACCAAAAGACACTAGGAACTACTTAGCCTACTATGTGACAAGTCTTGGGCTTCTGTCTAGATGGCAAGGTGGAATCATGTGTTTCTTCATCTGAGGAGCCTGAAGCAATCGGGAAGACTTCCTAGAACCACAGACACCAGGGGGGCATCAGCCACTGTCTTGCCCCATCAGACACAGGCAGTCACCATGACATACAGACATAAAACTACTGACTGGAGTCATCTGATGACTGTGACCAGTGCCATTAGTACATGACATGGGTTTGATTTATCACCACCTGGGTGACCAGCTCAGGATTAATTCCCGGATGACAGAGCCTGGTATGGAGGCCATGCTCAACAACCAGTTGTTTCGTATCAAGCAAGCTCGGCAAATGCCTCCACACGTGCACCAACCACCGCCCACGTGACGGCTGTGGGGGAGGAGGGCCCTGCTGTGAGTCCCGCCGAGGCGCTCAGGCACAGCTCCGCTCTGAGCCTGTCGTCTTAGGCGCTCCTTGACTTCTGCCGGATGGCGTCTGGAATCCATCCTAGTTGAAGTGACGTAACTGACTTTAGGACACCCCGGCTGCGCGACACCGTGCCCTATTGCTCCAGCTCTTGGTGGAGGGGCTGACTGGGAGCTGGGCTGCTGCTGCCCTGCCATCACCCAGCATAGATGGGGCATCCCACTGCTCATTGCCAGTCAGGAAAGGGTTGAAATCCCAAACGCAAAGCACGGCTTATACACAATATGGAAAGTTCTGAGCATCTGTAAAGTGGAAAACGCAATGTTGGTTCTCTCATTCGCTGGGGACTGGGTTTACTCCTCCCATGACTGAGAAGAAACGCCCGATTGGAAGCACCGGCAAGGAAAGGAAGGGTTGATCTTGGCCACATTTCCAGGGGACGTACTCCGCTAAGGTGGTGACAACATGGCAGGCCAGCTCATCACATTTCAGCCCAGAAACTGAGGACAGGAAGTGGGGCCAAGCGATGCGATCACAATCTTAAGTACCACCCCCAGTGACTACTTACTCTATCAAAGCTCCGCCTTCTGAAAGTTCCACCATCTTCCCAAACAGTGCCAGGAGTTTTGGAATCGAGTGTTCAAACACCAGAGCTGATAGGGAACACTTTATGTTCAAATCACAAAAGGGAGAGGAAACATGTAAAAGGCTCTCCATGCCCCTGGGGACGTAGATGTTGTTATTTTATAGATAAGAAAACCAAGGCTCCCACAGAGAGTGGCCGACTCATGGTCACACAGGAAGCATGGGCCTGGCTATGCCAGTTGGTTATGGCCCATGTCCAGGTCTGACTTGGGATTTGGTCCCCGGATACTTGGTCAAATGTTTATCTATACGGTCCTGTGGAGGTGTTTTGAGGCCAAGATTAAGATTTAAATGAGTGAACTTTGAGCAAAGCGGGCTACTGTGAGAGGACCTTACTAGAGCCAGCAACTTCAGAGCAGGCGTGAATTCTGCCCCAGACTGCTTTGGGGCTGAAATGTAACAGTCTCCTGCTGGTTAACCATCAGATGTGTGGACTTGCCAAGCCTCTGTCTGTCTGTCTCTCTGTTCTGTTTCTTTTGGAACCCTAACTCAACCTCTCACTGGAAACAAGGCTGATGGTGGCCAGAGAGTAGTGACTTACAGTACCACGGAGAGTGAGTTTTAAAAATAAACTCCCCCAAGCCTTGGATGTGTTAAAATTCTAAACCACGAGTTAATAAACGTGGCATCCGGAAGCTCTGCGCGTTCCCAGGCCAGCCAGCAGAGTGTCCGCTCTAGGCTCTCCCATCAGGCCAGAGCCGAGCACAAAGGGGCCCTGACAAGATCGCTGTCACTCCTGCAACGCCCTGTGCGGCTCACCGCTGGAAGAGATTGTTTGATGAGTTGGGAGTACTTAATCCAATTAGTAGTTTCAATGTACTATTATGTCCAAAAAGAATGCTTTTAAATTGCAGTGTTTTTAATAGAAAGATGAAAAAAATAGGAATATTTTATTAAATATTTATCTCATTAATAAGCACAAGATAATCATTGCTTTTTTATTTGAATTAACTTTTCCATTTGGGTTCAATGCACATTTCACAGACATACTCTTTTCTCTTGATGTGAGAGGACTTAATTATAAAATCACAATTGTACTTCTGCTCTGTATGAAAATGAAGCAAATGAAATTGCCTTTCTCCCTCCGATGCTTGTCGCCACAAAGAAGCACAATTGAATACGACAGTTCTCTGCTACCCAGGAATTGTTTTTGGATGAAGTTTAGGGATTATATATAATTATACAGTAAATTTTCCATGACTATTCATGTTCAAGGACTTATTTTAAAATAAAATGAAAACCAAACTACAGAGTGAACGCAACCTTGGTAACAGATGTCCTTCACTCCTCTGTCCCTGTCGCATTGCGATAACAGAGGTAGTGTCTTATCTGTGGGTCAGGAACGGGGTGCTCCAACCTGCTCAGTCACTCTGTAGAGAGGCGAGGTCTGCACCACAGGACATCCTCTGTTAGGTCTCAAACATTCCCTGTTCTTCCTCATTACGTTGTTCTTCTTTATGACGTGAAGTGAAATACTAGGATTGTAGCATCTGGTGAACTGGAGCTGTGCAGCCCCTGAGGATGAAATGTCTGGACACCATTCTGTCTCCTTGTTCACATGCCCTGTCCCTGGCAGTTAAGGCTGCAGGTGGCTTCCCCATCCCTCATGGGTGCCCAGGCCCAGCAATGTGGCAGAAAGCTTCGCAGACAGTTGCCTGCTGGAGGCACCGAGAAGGACGGACAACAGTCATGGACTGCAGTGTGAGGACCCTGCGTTTTGCAAATGATGGGGATGGGTGGGGCACATGCTCTCCTTTCAAACCAAGGCCCTCAGAGGCAGGCATGTCTTCAACTTCTGTTCCGCTGGCCTCTGGACCCCGGCCTTGAGTCCTTGTCATCACTGCCCCTCTGTTGAGGGTCCTTTGTGGTGTCTAGCCCTGAGGACCTAAATATTTTTTCAAGTTTTCTTTATTAGTATATATTAATTATGTAAGAATAGGTTTCATTAATGACATTTTAGGCATATACATTATTTCCATACCCTGTTACCTTCTCTAACCCTGTTCCCATTCCTACTGATCCTTCCTCATGCTCTTCCCACATAGCTCCTTTTCTGCACCCCCATCCCACCACACCTTTTTTTTTGTTTTGTTTTGTTTTGAGTCTGGCTCCTGTCTGTGTTTTTCCCTTACTTTCTTATTACTTGTTACCCAGCTCTGGATCCTAACTCCTCACCCTAATACGGGAGCCCATCTACTTACCGCTCTCCCCAGGGCCCCAGCATGGGTGCGTCTTGCGATAAACCTCTGCTGGGGGTGGTGGTCAGATCAGATCTCAGGAATGATTACTCTGTCCCGTCATGCTTGGTGCATACCCAGCACTCCAAACCCTAGCTAGAGTCTGCAGGTTTCTCTAAGCACCCCATCTTTTGCCCTCAGTCATGAGTGGATCTCTTTGACTTGGCTCCCACCTCATCCTAGGAAGTAAACCAGCCAATCAGATGCTGCCTCATCTCTGACAAGTGTCCCTAGAGAGGTATTTCAGAAATGAATTTTATCTGATCACTACAGGCAATGATCAAAGATGCCTAATTCCACTGTGTTTGTTATAACATCAGTGAACAGAGTCAAGAACACAGTCTCAGAAGGAGCATAAAGTGTATAATAAAGGCCAATACATAATTAATGAATATCATGTCTCTAACATAGTGCTCTTCAAAGCCCAGCACACAGTTCGTAATTATTCCTTCCATCATCATAAAACAGGGAGTGGGCATAGGCTGATGGCCTCTTACAAACAAGGAAATGGAAAAAGGAAAAGCCAAATGATTTTTCTGAAGAAACCAAGGTAGAAAAGAAAATGAAAGCCAGGAATCTTAAAACTCAGTTACAGTACAGTTAAAGTGCCAATGTAAATCTCCATGTCAAATTTCCACTAATTTTAGATAATCTATGTATATTTACAGTGCTGTCACAAGTTCAAACCAGTTTACAAGTCACGAAAGAAAGAAAGAAAGAAAGAAAGAAAGAGAGAGAGGGAGTTTACTTCTTTGCGCACGGTGCCTTGCTTGGTGGGCAGGAACCTCAGTGCGTCAGTCAGGATACTGTCCTGACCGCTGGGCTGCTGCCCCGCATTTGTACAGCACAGGCAGCAGTTAGTGGTGAGGGAGTGGATTGACAGCGCAGTGAGAGGTGTGCAGGGTGAGCGTGAGCACTCGGCAAGCAGCTTTTCTTGCGATGAGGTTACAGACACATTTCACTTTCACTCCTAAACCACGCGAGTGACCCATCTTGCCCACCCTTGTTATTATTGGCCTTAGGTTGCAAGATCTACTTGACTGTGCGCACACGTGCGTGCCTCATGCACTAGGGCAGGTCAGAAGAGAACGTTGGGGTGTTTGGTTTTTTTTTTTCTTTTGGCTGCTATTGCTTGTGAGCTTCCAGGTTCTCCTGGCTCCACGTGCTCTGGCGTTACAGGCATATCTGGTGTCTGTGTCCAGCTTCATTTGGGTGATGTGGAGTCAGCGGGCTGACAAGCAAGTGCCTTTAACCACTGAGTAGTCTTCCTCGCTCCAGATCTGTGGTTTTTTTTTTTTTTTAATCAAACGTATCTCTAAGTGAGGTCAGCTAAATATTTCAACAGAACAGTTTACGTGAGCTCTAAAAGCAGCAGTGCTTTCTGAAGGGGCCCAGGTTCAAGCTTCTCCAGGCTGGACAACAGGGGTGTGGTCAGGATAAAACTACGTATGTCTCTGAGCAGTGTTCCATGGAAGCCAGTTCATGACGAATTAGCTCAAATGTCCTATTTGCCCTTTTAATATCTTTACCTTTTTGTCTCTCATGCTCATGTTCTCTTTTTGATATTTCGAAGTAGGGTCTCACTCTAGCTCAGCTGACCTGGAATTGACTTTGTAGTCTTAGGGTGGCCTCAAACTCCTGGCGATCCTCCTACCTCCGCCTCCTAAGTGCTGGGATTAAAGGTGTGTGCCACCATGCCCAGCCTCATACTCATGTTTTTTTTTTTTTTTAACATTTATTTATTTTTAAAAAATGTTTTTTGTTTATTTATTTATTTGAGAGCGACAGAGAGAAGGAGGCAGAGAGAGAGAGAGAGAGAGAGAGAGAGAGAGAGAGAGAGAGAGAACGGGTGTGCCAGAGCTTCCAGCCTCTGTAAACGAACTCCAGATGCATGCGCCCCCTTTGGTCATCTGGCTAAGATGGGTCCTGAGGAATTGAGCCTGGAACTGGGGTCCTTAGGCTTCACAGGCAAGTGCTTAACCACTAAGCCATCTCTCCAGCCCAACATTTATTTTTGTTTTATGTATTTATTAGAGACAAAGAATGGGCACGCCAAGGCTTCTAGCCTGTACAAACAAACTCTAGACGCATCAGTTACCATGTGCATCTGGCTTTGTGGGTCCTGCAAATGAACTTTAGATGCACATGCCACCTTGTGCATTTGGCTTATGTGCGTACTGGGGAATCGAACCTGGGTCCTTAGGCTTTGCAGACAAGTGCCTTTACCACTAAGCCATCTCTCCAGCCCCATGCTCACGTTTTAAGTAATAGACTCATTACATTGTACTCAAGGTTTGGGCTTCATTCCCTCTTTGTATTTTAAAGGCACCAACACTGATTGTAGCTGGTGGGGAGGAACTGGAATCTGCTTCGTCTCTACCGCCCTCACTATTCGGTCAGCTGACACTGACGGCCCATGGTTGTGCTTGTTTATGTAGACTTGACTTGTGTTCTTGGTACATGGGTTTTCACTTGTTCTCCTTTTTAAAAATTTTTATTTATTTATTTGAGAGAGAAGGGGAAAATAAGGAAGAGGCAGAGAGAAAGAGAGAGAGAATTGGCGCGTCAGGGCTTCTAGCCACTGCAAACAAACTTTAGATGTACATGCCACCTTGTGCATCTGGCTTATGTGCGTACTGGGGAATCGAACCTTGGTACTTAGGCTTCACAGACAAGTGCTTTCACTTGTTCTTTTTTGTCCATCAGAGTGAAACGTTCTCACGTGTGAGGACCGCATTTCTGCTCAGTCCAACAAACATACCTATCAAGTGCCTTGTCAAATCCAACATTGAGAAAGATACGCTCAGCCTGGCCTTTCCTCAAAGCCACTGACGAAGCTGCCTCGTCCTGCAGCGGTCTAGCTCTCTCCGTCAAATGTCACTTGAGTCCAAAGCGCTTCCTACCCATGAGTCCCCTACAGAAGCCCCATAAGGACACTCTGATCAATATGTCTGCAGTCATTTGAATTAGGTGCCCCCTTGAACTTATGAATGCTAGGTCTCCAGCTGTTGGCAATTTGGGAATTGGAGTTTTGACAGAGGAGGTGTGTTGTTGAGTGCGGGCTTAGGGGTATTACAGCCAGCTCCCCCTTGACGGTGCTTAGCTCCTTCTCTTGTTGCTGTTTCTTTTTTTCCTCAATTTTTATTAACATTTTCCACAATTATAAAAAGTATCCCATGGTAATACCCTCCCTCCCCCGACTTTCCCCTTTGAAACTCCACTCTCCATCATATCCCCTCCCCATCTCAATCAGTCTCTCTTTTATTTTGATGTCATCATCTTTATCATGGTCTTGTGTAGGTAGTGTCAGGCACTGTGAGGTCACGGATAACCAGGCCACTTTGTGTCTGGAAGGAGCACGTTGTAAGGAGTCCTATTGTTGCTGTTTCTACCTGTGATGGTGGAGGTGAAGTTCAGCCTCTACTCATGCCATCCTTTCTCTGGTCATTGTGGGGCTCCCCTCGAGCCTACGAGCTAAAGTAAAATAAAT
Source organism: Jaculus jaculus (assembly GCF_020740685.1). Taxonomy (NCBI): domain Eukaryota; kingdom Metazoa; phylum Chordata; class Mammalia; order Rodentia; family Dipodidae; genus Jaculus; species Jaculus jaculus. The sequence continues at coordinate 8,370,191 of NC_059102.1, read as the reverse complement.
AAGTGAATGAAAACCTTTCCTCCCTTCAGCTGCATTTGGTCAGGTGTTTTGTCCCAGCAATAAGAATGTAACTGCAACAATGTCCATTTTACGGGTGACACAGCTGTGACGTGCAGATTTCACATAAGGATCATGCTGTGTGCAGTGTGTCCACTGCAGACCACGTTGTGCACAAAGGACCTCTGTGACTGCAGCGCCCCCAGAACCCCCATGCAGATGTCCTCTGTCCCCACTGAAGGCCTCTCCATCCCATCTTCTTTATTTTATTTTATTTCTTATTTTTATTTACTTGTTTGAGAGTGACAGACAGACAGACAGAGAAAGAGGCAGATACACAGAGAATGGGTGCGCCAGGACCTCCAGCCACTGTAAATGAACTCCAGATGCGTGCACCACCTTGTGCATCTGGCTTACATGGGACCTGGGGAATCGAGCCTGAACCAGGGTCCTTAGGCTTCACAGGCAAGCGTTTAACCACTAAGTCATCTCTCCTGCCCCCACCTCTTTTAATGCATGTGATAATTAATGCCTTTTTCTCCTGTTCCTCCACATAGGAAGGAAACATTAAAATAAATAAACTCCATGGTGTTGAGAAGAAAAAGAAATGTGAGTGGTCTCCTGGATGAAAGAGAGGGCTTGTGATGGGGTTTGTGGAGAAGTGAGATTGGAGGGGATCTTGGCAGTGGAACACTCCTCTGAGAGACCCACAGATTAAACAGATGTGAATGCAAGTGAGACCATGCACGTTGGAATGCCATAACATTGTTTGGAGGCAAGGCCTCACTCTAGCTCACGCTGATCTAGAACTCACTCTGTAGCCCAGGCTGGCCTTGGACTCATGGTGATCCTCCTACCTCAGCCTCCCCAGTGCTGAGATTAAAGCCATGTACTACCACACCTGGCTGGAATGGCATAATTTTATGAGCATGATGTAACATTTTAATATGTAATTTTAAAAACCCAAATAGGGAACAAACAGTTTCTTCAAATATCCATGAAACATTCTCAAAAATAGAAGACAACTTGAGCTGAACATTGAATCTCAACGAATCCTAAGAATCAGGAGGCTCCGTGCGCTGAGTTAAAGGTTGAATATAACAGTAGAAGAGAGGGGGAAAGTCTTTGCACATGGCAGTTGTTATGGTCAGAATGTGTTCCACAAAGCTCGTGTGCCAGAAACTTAATCTTCACTGCTGGGAGGTGGGGCCTATGAGAGGGGAGGGGGCTGCATCCTGAGGGTCTTTCTGTATAAATGGATTATTTCAGGAGCAGGCAGGTTCTTTACAACAAATGGGATGGTTATCAAAGCAAGTGTGGCCTCTCTTGCTCAGTCTGGGGCTTTCAGCCCCCTTCCATGGACGATGCGGTGTTGAGCCCCTCACTAGGACCCGGCCCTCCACCTCAGCCTTCCCAGCCTGCAGAACCACAAGAAGTACATTTTTCTCTTTATAAATTACCCAGTCTATGATATTCTCTTATAGCAGCACAAAACAGAAAAAGGTGAAGTAAAAAAATTCATCTTTTTAAGTTAGCCAATATTATTTATAACTATTATTGAGAAATGAATGAGAAGCACCATTCTATTTACACATGGAAGTGAGCGTGGAATGGGAGACAATCTTTGCAGGCAGTAGAGATGGAAAGACTGAAATTGACAGAAGGCATGGCATCCTTATTGTTTGCTGTCTCGCCTTGTTTGTCTGAGAAAGATCTTGTCACATTCACCACTAGACCCCAGAACCCAGCAAAGACCCACATCCAAACCAAGAGATTAATAATTTTTGGTGAAAATTTATTCAACCTGTGGTTGTACCCAATATGGCCATTAGCACTTAACTACAATCCTCTCCCATCTCCAACAAATACCGTGACCAGCTAAGATCTGAGAACTAATAGCCACCTTGCATTCATGTATATTGTGTAATTGGCAAAATTCTCCAATGCCAACCATGTGGTTTTGATCCTTAAGATATGATTATTGTGGGTTAAATGTAAAAAGCACCCCTAGGCTCATGTGTTTGAACACTCAGTCCCCCACTGGTGGCTCTGTTTGGGAAGGCTGTGGACCCTTTGGGAGGTGGGACCTTGCTGGAGGAAGTAGTTACTGGGTTGGGGTGGGGGGCTTGAAGTTTTGTAGCCCATCCCCACTTTCTGTTCCTCCTCTGCTTCCTGACTGAAATGCGGCCCACTCTGCCCCTGCTGACAAGCCTTCCCTGCCATGAATCCTCCTCTCCAAACGACATTCAGCATTAAACTCCTTTCTTCCTTAAGTTGCTTCTGGTCAGACATTTTGTTCGCAGCAATGAGAAAGTAACTGGTGCAATGATTATGGTTCCTGTTTTCCAGACGCTGAAACAAACACTCAATTTATCCAAGATCACAGCGGGTGAGGAGCAAAGCTAAGATTTGGGGACACCTGTTCTAAAGGGACACCGAAGAGTCTATGAAGATAAGGTAAATAAGCACACATTTATTAAGAGCTTCTATGAGCCACACACTTAAGCCATTTTATGACTATCACCTTATTAGATCCTCACAAGGACTTTACAAAGATATTTATAATCTATATCAATCTTCCAAACTAATGAGGAAGCCAGATGGAAATCTTTCCAAAGTCACAGGGCCAACCCATGGAGGAGCAGGAATACAAACCCAAATGAGAGGTGGAGGCTCAGGATCTTTGAATATTGGCTCTCACCTGACCTGTGGTTTCAGCTTAACTTTTATCAGAGTGCTGGCAGAGTGAAGATGGTCTTTGAGTCTGTCCTGGTCTTTCCTGAAGAAGGTGTAATTTGAGAGTGATATATTATGAAATTAACTAAGCTAAGGAGCTATTTGAGAAAGTGACATGCTCTTGATTTCTTAGTAGTTGCTGTGTCAATCACCCCAGGACACAAATCCTTCATGGCTCTCTAAAGAGCCAGAGCTGAACAAATAATGACATAGCACCCATTGGGGGCAGCAGGAGTGACCCAGAAAAGTGGCTGAAAATATGTCACAGGCTCAGTAGCTAGTTTTCTAATAGTTCTTTTTTTAAACATCATAATCAGTTATTTTTAAGAAAACATCTAGAAGATAATCTCTCGTTCCAATAGCTACCTACAACACGATTGTAAAAACACAAATCATCTGGACTAATTTTAAGTGAACCTTTGTCTAAAAGATATAAGTGTATTGATTTAACAACTAGGTTTGGAGACAGAAGCAATCTTTGGATACCTTCACATAGCAAGATTAATAGCTTTAATTATATGTATGACACCCACTCTGTGTTTACTACAAATTTTACAGGCATAAGTTAAGAACCTACTTAGTACTCTGCATTTTCAAAGTATACTAAAATTGGGATCAATTTCCTCCCACACAGAAACATTTTCCTGCAGGGATAAATTTCAAACTTCTACTTTTCAGAGCAAAAATTAAAATACTGAGGAATGAGGATGGGGAGGAGTGCTGTGATACGCTGTGTCCTTGACATGACCTGGCCATTGCACTTGTGATTTCCAGTGACTGCCATTGCCTGCACAGTCCTGAGTCTGTCAGCATTCTGTCTGGCATGGTGGAGGAGGACACGAGACCTCTTCCCTCTCCAAGAAAGTACTGACTGTTCATCGATGGTTGCTGGGAGAGGAGGAGACATTTGCTTTAGTGTTGTAAGTAAGTATCTTGTGATGTCATACCCCATCCATGCTCATGGTAGCAACCCTAATTAAACTGCGTAGGTCACACACATGAACAAGAAAAATGATATTAGTGTAGTGGGACCAGTTGGGAAGAAGGAGGGGTTCAGTGGAAGGGAGACAGGGAAGAAGGACAAGAGAAGGATATGGAAGTGAATTATGATCAAAATATATACCTGTATAAAATTGTCAATAAATAAAAAAATATTAAAAATGTCACAAAACAAACAAAAACACTGAGAGTTTTATGATGGGACATACTAGGTCAGTAAGTCGGGCTCATTTACCCATTGTTTTACTAGCTCACAAATTCAAAGAACATTCATTCAATTGCTATTAGGTGCCTTGAGGTTCTTTTGGAAGGCAGGAGATGTGGTATATGTAAGCTGGAAGTGGTTAAACTCTTCCATTTGTATTCCTTGAAATTTTTATTTAAGGGATGGGGAGACAGCTCAGCCAGTGAAGCACCTGCCTTACAAGGACCTGAGTTTAATTCACCAAATCCAAGGGAAGTGCCAAGCTGGGTGGGGCACATTTTTAAGTCACAGCACTGTGGAGGCAGAGGCAGGAGGATCCCTGGGGTTGACCAGTCTAGTCTATTGATGAGGTCCGGGTCCATAGGAAAGCCTGTCTCAGAAAAGGTGGGCAGCACCTGAGAGGAACTTCTGAGGTTGTCATATGGCCTCTGTGTGAGTGTGCACATGCACGTGCATGCGCACACGCTCACACACACACACACACACACACACACACACACACACCATTAAGTATAGCTGACAAATAATAAACTGCACATTTACAATATAGAGTTTGATAAATTATGCTAGAGGTATGCAACTTTGAAGTTGCCATCAAGATAATAAGCACATGTATGACCCTCCCAGCTTTCCTCATGCCTTGAATCCTGTGTCTTTGCCCTCCTCCCCATGCCTCAGGTTGTTACTGACCTTGTTCTGTCATTATAGGTTAGGATGTATTTTGCAGCATTTCATATAACTGGAATCATAAGAGCTATTTTGTCTGCCTTCTCTGGCTTCAGCATACCTATTTTATAATTTCATCGACACGATTGCATGTGTCCATAGTATATTTCCTTGATTCCTGTATTGTATTGTACTGAGGTGTACCCAGATATTTTTTTCATCCACTTGTTGATAGACACGGCTGTCCATTTGTCTCTTCCACATACAGCTGCAGTGAACATCTGTGAACATCCTTGTGTGGATATAAGTTTTCATTCCTCTTGGCCTGTTACCTAGCAATATAATGGCTGACTCATATGCTGAGCTGAACTCTTTGCCAAGTGTTATCCAGGTGTATTGAAAGCATCTGATACTTTCCCAGTGGCAGGGAGTCTTCCAGGTGCTCCGCAGTCTCTCTGACAGTCAGTCTTCTGCATTTTAGTCATCTGAGATATGCAAACGTGTCTTTAAGTATGCAGCTCATCTCTGCATTCTCTTAGCATATCTTTTTAAAAATTTTTATTTATTTATTTACTTAAGAGAGAAAGAGCCAGAGAGAAAGAGAACGTGCATGCCAGGGCCTCCAGCCACTGCAGATGAACTACAGACACATGTGTCCCCTTGTGCATCTGAGTTATGTGGGTCCTGTGTAATCAAACTGGGATCCTTAGGCTTCATAGGCAAATGCCTTAACTGCTAAGCCATCTCTCCAGCCCTTAGCGTGTCTTTTGAAAGCAGAATGGTATGCGTGGTTGAATCTTGTTTTATTTTTCTAACTCCAGTTACACAATCTGTCTGTTGGAATGTTTAATGCAAAGTAATTGCTGATGTTCATGAATTTATACCCACTGTTCTGTCGTTTGTTTTCACTGTGGTCCATGGCTGTCTTGTTTTGTCCCTTCTTAAGTGCATTCCTTCCCTTTGCATTACACACATACTTCCTAGAATGCTTCCTCCTTTCTTTTTGCTATTATTACTATATATATTTCATCTATATAGGTTATAGACCTAACAATATGGTTTTATAATTACTGCCTTTAAAAAATCTGAAGTGTCGGACTGGAGAGATGGCTTAGCAGTTGAGCGCTTGCCTGTGAAGCCTAAGGACCCGGGTTCAAGGCTAGATTCCCCAGGACCCACATAAGCCAGATGCACAAGGGGGTGCACACGTCAGGAGTTCGTTTAGTGGCTGGAGGCTCTGGAGCGCCCACTATCTCTCTTTCTCCGTCTCTCTCTCTCTCCCTCCCTCCCTCTTTCTCTCTCTGTCTGTCACTCTTAAATAAATAAATAAATAAATAAATATAAATAAACAAAAAATCTGAAGTGTCTTAAAGAAGTTAAGAGAAGAGGAAAAGTGTGTGTCTTATGTTTGCTCATATGTTTCTCACAGTGGTGTGTCTTTGTCATTTATGTCACACACTATGGTGCAAGTGCAATAATAGACCTGTGTAGTTGTTGTTTGTGCAATTGTCATTTAAATCAATTAGCAGAAGAAAACAGGAAGAGGTATATTTATGCTCTCTTGTAATTAATATCATCCTTCATAATTACCTAAGTAATTACCTTGACTGATGCTTTTTATTTCTTTGTGTGGATTTGAGTTATGATCTGATTTCTTAGAACTTCCTCTTGTATGTCTTTCTTTGGTGTGCGTGTGCGTGTGCGTGTCTGTCTGTGTGTGTGTGTGTGTGTGGTCATGCATATTCCATAGCAGGTCAGTGGAGGTCAGAGGACAACTTTGTGAGCTGGTCCTCACCTTCTGCCTTGCTTGAGGCAAGGTCTCTTGCTGTCACTGTTGTTCATTGGTGCATCTGCCAGGCTGGCTGGCCCAGAAACTTCTGGAGAGTCTTCTGTCTCCACCTCCCTTCTGCAAGGGCACTGAGATTACAGATGGCCACCATAGTGTCTGGCTCTTGCTTGAGTTCTGGGGATCTGCTTTCAGGTACCCGTGTGCGTGTGGCACTGAGCCAGCTCTCCACAGATCCCTCTGCACCCCGCCTCAAACAAAGCGAGCCGTTCTTTGCACCCCAAGACTTACCACTCCACAGAGCAGGGAGGAGGTGCCAGGGGAGAGAAGGGCACTAGCCTGGGGTTCAAATTCAACAGGCCCCGACTGTACCTCCCAGGCTGAGTTAGATTATTTTTTAATAACCTCTTCTCAATTTGTGGTGTGCGTTTGGTCATTTTCCAGTGTCCTGACATGATCATCTTATCTAGTTCTCTCCTGCTATTTTGGAGAAAGGTTCTCCAGGATCATCTCTGAGCCATTCAGAAGTCTAAAGCTACTATCTCGATTCTGTTCTTATCTTTTAGTGACCCCTTCTTCTCTGTGTTCCCTTTTTCTCTTTTGTGGTTATCTTTTAAGTTCTCATTTTTATCTCCTATATTAATGTAGTAGCTATTATTTTTTTGTTGAGTTATTTTAGGGATTGCTTTAAGATATATATTATAAACTTGTAGCTCATTACATGCTGGCCGCAAGTGACATTATACCATATGACATATGTCATAAGAAACTTGAAGGGATGTACTTCAGACTTTTTATTGCCGTTTATTACATTTCTGCATGTTATTGAGCCTGTAATACTTTAACACTGTACTCTTCATTTGAATTCAGATTATTTGTCAAAGAGGTCAAGATAAGAAAAAAATCTTTATATTGATCTATGTTGCTGCTATTTCTGATACATTTCATTTCTTAGTGTAGATTCACATTTCCATCGTGTATCATTTCCTTTCTGCCTGAAGGACTTCCTTTAACCATTGTGTTGTGCAGGTCTGCTGGTATGTTTTCCCTCCCTATTCACAGATAGTTTTCATGGCAAAGGGTTCTTGGTTGAGGATTCTTCTTGTTTTCTTTCCACTTCAGCATTTTGGAGATGGTTCCCCCAGGAGTCTGCTGACATCGATAGCTTTGTTCTTCATATGTTACATGCTTTATTCTCTGGCTCTTGTGTATCTTCTCATGCTTTTAAGTGACTTGGATGGGCATTACTTTAAGTACCTTTATTATTTCTTGGACTTGTTGAGTTTCTTGTATACTTGGATTTATAGCTTGCATCAGAAGATGGAGACATTCTTTGCTATCTGTCTTTCCTTCAGCCCTCTCTTCTTTGGAGGCTCCAGCCTCGAGTAAGTTAGGTCACTGAAGTTGTTCTATAACTTCTTGATGCTCTAATTGTTTTCTGGGTTAGCTTCTCTGTCTGTATTTGATTTTGCTTGCTATGTCCTCCAGCTCTCTGACCTTTTCTTCTGAAATTTTTCATACTTTAATTTTCACCTGATATTGTAGTTTTCAACCTCAGAAATATAAAGCATCCTTTTCTTATCTCTTTCTCTGTTGACATGCTTGATCTTCCTTGAGCTCCTTGAAGTGTCTATGGAACAATTATTTTAATGCCCTTGTCTGCTCATTCTGTGACTGGCCTCATTTTGGGGGTCAATTTTAATTTATTATTATTTTTGCTTCATTGTAGATTGTAGTTTTCTGCTTCTTTGTGGGCCTTCTTATACTTTTTCTTTTTACCTTATTTTTAAACATTCCTAAAACACCAGATCTGGAATCTAGTTAAATTATTTGGAAACAGCTTGATCTTTCTGAGTTTTCCTTTGTTGGGGGAACAGAGACGTGTTTTGTCTATAGTTATCAAACCCTGAGGCAAGCGCCTTCATGGTCCTCTGCTGTAAGGAATAGTCAGTACCCACTGCTTTACATGTTTCCTACCATGGAAACTCAGTAATCAATGGAAGGTCGGTACTCAATTGAGCATTTCCTTGGGGCCTTCTTAGGCCTCCACATCTCTTTTCCGCAGCTCCCTCCTGTGTAACACTCCCTGTTTAGTCTGTGAGATGCTTGGCTTCCAGGACCCCATGTTCTGTCTCTAGCTCAGGGAATCCAGTGGGCTGCGCTTGGATTTCCAGTCAAGGGCTGCACCCTGGAAACTTCATCCAGGCGGAAAGTTGGGACAGCGACAGCACAAACTTCATTAGTTCTCCGTCTCTCAGGTATTTTTCTTTGCCACTTGGTGTGTAGTGTCTTGAGAGTTATTGTTTATCATTGTCTCTTACTTGTCAGTGCTTCCTGTCTCTGCACATTGAGGCAGAGGTCTGCACCTACATCCTTTTGAAGGAGTGCTTACGACAGCTTCTGCTTGAACATTACAATGCGCCCAGACTGTGTCTACTGCCTGCAGGGTCCCGTGACTTTTTATTGTTTTGTGTATGAGTGTGTGTTTACCATGTGTGGTGTGTGCAGTGCATGCACATGTGTGTGCAAATGTATGTGCCCTGTACACATGTATGCAGAGGATTTCAGTGTCTTCTGTTGCTCTTCCACCTTGTTTTCTTGAGATGGAGTCTCTCTGAATGGGGAGCTTGTGCCATTGTTCCCGGTTAGACTGGTTGACCAGCAAGCCCCAGTAATCTTGTCTCTGCCCCTGCCCGGCCTTGGGGTTACAGGGAGACATGACCATGCCCTGCTTTTTTCCACGGGTGCTGGGGATTGGACTTGGGTCTTTGTGCTTGCATCTGAGCATCTCCCTAGCCACTTAGTAAGTAATTCTTGAAAACAAAAAAACCTGTTTCTGAGCACTTACCTTCTTTAGGAGTTAGGTGTCTTTATTGGTCTGTGAATGGTGCCTTGCCTTTCCCCTTCTACCACCTGTCCAATCAGATCAAAACCAAATGAAAGCACTGGGTTGCTGACTCAGTGGTCATAGCTTGCTGTACACTTGCAGGGTATTCTCCTCAGCAGAATATATGCTTGAGAAATGTATCTTGGGGGAAAAAAGTTACAGAGGACCCCAGTGGAGAGGCTGGAGAATTGGGCCTCTGTTGTTTTTGAGTTGCACAGAGCTTTTGGAGGACCACTGAAGCTCCCCGGTGTGCAGGGTAAACGAAGTGGTCATGGTGGGAGGGTACAGGTGGGCAACTCAGCAGTGTCTTGTGTGAGCGAGTATGCAGGAGGGTGGCAGCTCAGAGCAGAGGAAGACTCAGCAGTGTGCAGACATGTGGGGTGTTGAGGTCCACCATGACACTAGGTTTAAAGGTCACTGTATGTGGGGACACTCAGGGACTGTAGAGTAAGATGGGAACAAAGCCTTTCTCGAAACAAGACCCAATATATTGATTCAAAGGTGCTTTCTCAGTGGGGCTTTTCTTTTTCAGAAAATATTATATTAATTTATTTAATGATTTGAGAGAGAGAGAGTGAGCGAGGGAGATAGAGCACAGAGAGAATGGGTGCACCTGGCCTCTGGCCACTGCAAATGAACTCTAGACACATGTGCCACCTTGTGCATCTGGCTTACACGGGTACTGGGGCATCAAATCTAGGTCTTTTTGCTTTACAGACAAACACCTTGAGTCCAGCCCTCACTCTGCCTTTTCTTAACCCATGGGGAAAGAGGACAGCGGTGGCCAAGATTTGACTTGCAAGTGAGTGACTCAAACCCGGCAGCTTTGAAACATCTTCCATATTCTGTGTTCCCTATAACTCAAAGTCTCACACTGTTAAAAACCAACATTTTCACAATCTTTTTTCTTTAAAAATTTTCCCATCAAGATGAGGATTTCTGAAAAGACAGGGGCAAAAGTTTCTCTAGCCATCTCCCATATGGTGAACTACGTACGAGGGACAATTGCAGATGAACTAAGGGAAAAGCAGCTAGATGAAAATGCGACCAACAACTGCCACATCCAAATGGTCAATCGAAAACGGGAACAACCCAAACATGGCAGAAATCAATTATGATGAAAATAACGATCCCAGGGAAAGGAACACTTAATGATTTGCACATTTAAATATAAAATAAATATTCATCACATCCAACTGGTAACTTTCAAGCTCTGACCATGTTGTATGGCCGAGACTATTACCTGGAACGGCGGGGACACTTTCAAAGAACAAGTGGAAACAAATAACCCATCTCGTGGTTTAATCTCGGCGCAACTACAGGACGCAGTGGTGTGCTGTGAATGTGAATGATGTTCCGAGGGTATCTTTTTTTTTTAACATTCCAGAGTATCTCACTGTTTGGGCAGTATTGTTCTCTTACCGAAATTGTTCACAAAGCAAGCTATTATATGGTGAGCGGTACCCTCTGGGCACCATTGAAATTAATATGAAAGGAACAATCAAGAATGCCAAGTGCACTGCATAAAACGCAGGTAGGTGGTGGAAGGCAGATAAGCAGCCTAGGAGGTTTAAGTTTCAGAATCTGAAGCTGCAGAAAGATGTGTTATACAATTTACATTACATCCAGTCACGATTTCAGAATGGGTAATGAAAAGCTCATATAGTTAAGTATTGAATCCATAAAAGCCACGAAAAGCTTTGCAGCACAAGGGAATCCAACGATGGGTAAATAGACAAAGGAAATAATCAGGGAGCAGGAGGGGAGAGCTGGACTCGCTTTCACAAAATGCATCTGCTTTTGGCAACTTGGCCTGTGCACCACACATTGCACTGAATCTATAGGTGGATCATTTTCAACACAGGGTTTGCCAGCCATGGCACGCCTGACCTCTGGGCCAGATCGTTCTTTTGCTGGAGGCCACCCTGTGCATTGCAGGATGTTCCATAGGGCGCTCAGGCCTTAACCTCCTGACAGTCAGTAGTACCTGAACCCCTGATTGGGCCTCCAGAAGATACTAAATATCCCCAAGGCGGGAGCTGCCCACTTTTCTTAAAGGAAAGAGACAGTATCAACTATTCTGATGAATTATTACACCTTATAATTGTATGTCAAAATACAATGCGAACGTTGGTCACAAAGTCAAATTAATCTGGAGAGTAAATGAACACGTTTATCTACATTCCTGAAAGTACCAGCACTGATTCCCCCCCCCCATATTAACACAAAAGGGAAAGTGTTTGGTCTCCTATCTGTTCATGTAGTGAACTATGCTTCACCACAAAATAAAGCCATGCATGCTATTCTTCTAACACATTAGCACTCTTAAATACCCTTGAGTTCCTCTCCTAACACATGGCTACTCTTTTTTTAAAAAAAAAATATTTGTTATTTTTTTAAAAATTTATATCAGGGAAAGAGAGAGAGAAGGAGGCAGAGAGAAAATGGGCATGTTGGTGCCTTTAGCCACTGCAAATGAACTCCAGACACATGTGCCACCTTGTTCATCTAGCTTACGTGGGTCCTGGGGAATCGAACCTGGGTCCTTTAGCTTTGTAGGCAAGTGCCTTAACCGCTAAGCCATCTCTCCAGCCCCACACTGCTACTCTTAACTACTCTTAAGCTACTCCTAACACACAGCTACTCTCTAAAAACTGAAAGTAAGACATATTAACAAAAGAGAAAGAGCAGGGGAGAGAGAGAGAGAGAGAGAGAGAGAGAGAGAGAGAGAGAGAGAGAGAGAGAGAGAGAAGTGTTTGTATAAGACAAAAGCCCCAGAATTGGTCATGTGGTTGTTAGGCATGAAAGTTTTCTCTAGTAAGTGACTCTGTAAGGCTGCATGCCTGCCGCATGGCTATTGCTGGGATTTTGGCTCTGTTTTCCTACCACGGGGCACGAATGAAGGCTTAGCCTTGCTCACCTGTGTATCCGTAACACCCAGCCTGGTGTCTGCTCTGTGGAAATCACACAGCTAATGCTTCTCGAGGGGAGAATGACTGAGAATAGAAGAGCCCACATCCAAGCGAGTAGGTTAGAATGGCAGCTCCTTAATAAGGCCTTTCTTATCTCTGTGCTGCAGCCAGCTCCGTGGTTGGCTGGAAGTAGGTGGTCAATGAATGTCAGCACGTGAGGACTGTGCCTGTGTTGCTCAGGCAACAAAGACCACTGAGTTGCCACCCAGGCAGGTGTGCCACCTGAGTCATGTGTCCAGCCTGGAGAGCATGGTCTGCTGACCCTGCTCACCTGGGAACTTGTGTCCTCGGGTATCAGAAGGCTCACATTCTATAATGGAGACCTAAATGAGAGTATTCTGTGTGGGAACATGTCAGTGCTGGGTCTATAAAAGGATACCACCACTCGCTCTCATCACGAGGATGCATGCAGCTTTGGTTCTTGGCATCCCAGTCCTGTTCATAGAGAATGTCTAAATTGCCACAAGAGGCACCCATGCGCAAGATGTGGCATCATTGCACTTTAGAAGAAATTGGATCATCCGAGCCATCAAGGAGATTATCTTTGTCTTAAGTGGCATGATCTCTCATGTTGAAATTTGAACAACTCATCTCAAATGAAAATTCGAGAGTGTGCCAAAAGGAGAGTGGCTGGAGGGGTGACGATGTGGCTCCCGGGAAGGCGCAGAAGCCATCTCTGAGAAGGAGAGGGCCCAGCTGGTGGCACGTGGGTATGTGCATTAGGCTGTTGGAATGACAGTGCCCAGAAGCAACTGTGAGCAGCAATGACAGGCAATAAAATACCCCTTTAAACCTCCAGCAAAAGATCAAGGCAGTAGATTGTAGCAAAGCTGTAAAAACCAACTGCTAGTAGATTAGCATAGGCAGGGCGAGGAAACACAACTGAAAATTATTCAATCATACAGAATGCTTGCAGGGAAACTAGGCCAAGAAAGAAACCAAAATCAAATAGAGGCAAGGCATGATTATATAATTCAGTGGTTCAAACGAAATTGAGAAATGTATTGCAAAGATGTTTCTATCCCCAGTGTCAGGGGAGAAATGAGCAAAATCTTTACCGCCGGAAAGAAACAATAACAACAACAACAACAACAACAACAACAACAAGAAAACACCTATTCCTACCCTCACCTCTTGAAGCAGTCTTACCAGGAGATGCTGGATTTCCAGTGAAACTTCCAGAATACAAGCATAAAATACAACACACATTTATGCAATTTGTGTTAAGTTTGGTGGCCCAACGTATGTGGCAGGCCTCTTGAACTGATTGCCTTAAATGTTTTCAGTTACAGAAAGAAATTTCATGACTCATGGAAGCCAGAAATGAAACACGGCACACAGGTAATAATTACCTAGAATTGTATTCTGAGGTCCCTGAAGATAAATTAGGCAACAATGAGAATTTGATAGCTAATGTTGCAATTACTTACAGGCACAGTGCAGCGACCTATGTAACTTACTATTTTTAAAGAATCTAAAATTTACACAGGTTAATTGCATAAAAGATTCTTCACTAATACTTATGGTAGAAATGCAGTTCTATAAATGCATGAGCATGGCCTTCCTATAATAATTTCCTAACTCTTTATAAAGAGGTGGAATTACTCATGGTAATTCTTTGGCTCTGCGTAGGAGACTGACATTCTCTGAGGTCCGCCATGTCCTAGCCACAGTGACTCCTCATTGTGCCTTTCTGTTGGTTATATGTGGTGGGGCACCCTTCCATAAAGGAGGGATAGGTAGGGTGGTGGGCAGTGTGGTTTTTCCAGGAAGCTGTTTTTTGCCCCTTTAATCACTTGGCAGGAGCAGAGCATGTTGAAACAGGTTCCTGTCAAAGTGAGTTTGATGAGCCAATTGCTAGAGCTCATCAAAAAACATGGGATACGTATTTTTGCTCGCCAATCATTTCTTCCTCTGGCGAAACAACTGTCCCTTGGTTCCTAGGCATCTTATTGGTCACTGGGGTGTAAGCGAAGCTGACCTCAGAGTCCAGGAAGGAGCACCTGGTGCTGGCCAGCCACTCAGGTCACAGAAAGAGGCTGGGTCGACCTGAGGATCCATTCCCAGAGTTTGCCAGCTGAAGGGATGAGAAAGTGAGCTTTCCTGAGTATAAGAACAACGTGCCGACAAGAGACCTGGGGAGAGACACACTCGTGAGCGTCATTTTGACTATCCCCGGAAGCCAACCTTTTCCCTGAAAAACAAAATGTTTCAGCAATTAAATTCTGCGCATTATTCCATTTGTTATTCCCCCAATGCTCCTTTTCTGTTTCTGGATCTCATCTAGGATAACCCAGCTCCTTAGACTTCCCCAGACGCTGGCAGCTTCCTTATTTGTGTTGGCCTTGACGGTTTTGAGGTACAACTTTGACTTGAAAGTCCCTGGTCTCCTATTTAGGTTGGAGTTATGTCAAGGGTTGGTGGAGTGTCATTGTCACTGAACGTCCTCCCATTAAAGAGCCCAGGGACATATCTGTATCAACACATTGGGGTTCCTGGTCCTTTCAGTCTGGGAGAGCATGTGGCCCAGGGAGCCATGGCTAGCTCAGTAGGAGGACATCAGGAAAAACCTAAGATGGAACATGGGCTTCTGCTGGATGACCTGGAACAGGTCCCTAGAAGGAGAGGTTTCCAGGGAGATACAGGCTGTCAGGAACTAGGACAATGATGATTGGGCGTCTCAATGAATCTCATCTGTAGGGTGGAGAGATTAGTCCACATGTCTCTCTGCCCTTCCTAAAATTCAAAACTTTACTCGACCCAGCACTTGGGAGGCAGAGGCAGGAGGATCACCATGAGTTTGAGGCCACGCTGAGACTACATAGTGAATCCAGGTCAGCCTGAGCTAGAGTGAGACCCTACCTTAAAAAAACAAACAAACAACAACAACAAAAAAAACCAACTTTACTCAGCAAGTAATGCCCAAACAGGAGATTACCACATCAGCCCATTTTTCCAGTTTTACAACAAACTGCCAGAGCTCTGTTGGGCATCTTGTGAAGAACAGGCCGTATTTAGCTCAAGAGTACAGAGCAGGCTCTGGAGAGGGCCCCTTGGCCACACCACTTACAGAAGATGGCTTCAGTCCTAACCATAATAGCCACAAGCCTTTAAGAAGCAAACACGGCTACATGGCCTGGTCAGATTAAGTAGCATTAGCGAGCTGCTCAGTCCTTCTGAAAGAAGGTACAAAGTCAGGGAGCTGGGGGGCAACTGGCATTGCTGTCTTGTAAGTAGGCACCCTTTCATTAAAAAAATGGGAGCTTTACTCTTTTTCTCTTGACAACTTCCACCAGAAGCATGAACAGTAGAGCATGATATTTCTCTCCCACCACTCGTATTTCTCCCTCCATATGACCCCCTCCCTCGAATCCCTTCCTTCCTGTTTATCTCTCTTGTGCTCCAACTTCATCATTTTCCCTTTGTGCGACGAAGGTCTTGCGGAGGTGTCGGGCACTGTGAGCTTGTGAACACAGGTCATTTTGTGTCTGGAAGAGTGCCTTGCAAGCAGCCCCACCCGTCCTTTGGCTCTTACGTTCTTTCCGCCACCTCTCCCACAATGGACACTGATTCATGGAGGGTGTGCTGGAGATGCCTCGCTGGTGAATGCTCACTGTCCCTTCTCAGCACTGTGGTGAGTGCTGAATCACCCCAGTGGTCACCCACCTATGACAACGAAGCTGACCTAAGTGGGAGTACCACTGATATGTGGGCACAAGCGTCACTGTTTAGAGGGAAGAGATCGCTTTAATTTATTGATTGATTTAATAAAAAGCTCACACATGCACAGGCCCCATCTCCTCCACCCCATTCTGCTGAGGGCCTTCGGTGGGGTCATTGGTGCTCATTGTGGGCACCCAGAGGCCTCAGTCAGCCTCTGCAGGGATGGGAAAACATGGTGTCTTGGGCTCTTCCCACCCACCCGGAGGCTCCTACACTCTTCTGCCCCCTGATGCCCCCTGAGCCTCGGTGAGCAAGTTAGATCTAACTGAGTGTCGCTCGCTCTGTACCTCTGGATCTCTGATGTTTTGATGAGGTCTGAGTGACCGCAGCGTCGGCCACCATCTCCCTGGAACTGGTTTTCAGAGTAGACATGAGAGGAGTATTCATGTCATCGCTTTCCCTGTGATGACTTCTGGGCCTGGGCAGATGAGGTAGAGGTGACTCGTCTTCTGGTAGACAGTCAGCTCTCTCTTCTTGATGTGTCCTTGTCCTAATGAGGGAAGGGAGGAAGGGCTACTGGACAAGTCAATGATCAGCAAAAGGAATATAGAAAGAAAGGGAGAAAAAAAGAAAGAAAGAAGGAAGGAAGGAAAGAAAGAAAGATACAGAAAGGCTTAGGGGAGAGAAAAAGGAAGCCTGGGGAATACACAGAACTAATAATGGCAATCAAGCTCATAAAGACTTTCTTCAGGGATACCACTCTACAAGCCATCACTCTCAACAAAGGGGAGGGGACCTGAACAGAAGAGCTCCATAAAAGGTAGAGAAAATGTCACCCTAAACCATGGGCACTGGCTGGTAATGCCCAGGGCTAAAATTGGGTTTCCACCAACAGTGACCTGTTGATCAGGAAGACATGAGGTCCCCAAAATGTTACAGGCTATTGCCAAAACACTTGGTCACCTGCAAGAGCTCGAAGGTAAGTCACTATGGCTGAAGACACCACAGACTGCAGCCACAGGACATCAAGTGAAATGTGGAGCTAAGAGGGAATCTAGTTCCCTCCCAGCTAGCCCTCATAGTGCCAGAAAGTGCTATGAGAATGGCTGGAGAATAACAGCTGCCAATTGATTGATTAAGCAGGAGATCATGCCAGTAACAAAATCAACCAGCTAAGCAAGAAGCATACACTTGTGCAATAGTGGCATACAGCCCACATAGGTAACCAGCTGCTCACAGATTGGACATGAGACACAGTCAATGGGGTGAACTCATCTCTGGCTCTGGGGGAAAAATGCCAGATTCCCTAGAACAGGAAACCAATAGGCTCCAAAGAGACCCTCCACTAAGACCCTCCTCTCTAACTAAGAAGAATGGATACTGTGGTGGTTTGATTCAGGTGTCCCCCATAAACTTAGGTGTTCTGAATACTAGGTTCCCAGCTGATGGATATTTGGGAATTAATGCCTCCTGAAGGGAGTGTATTGCTGGGGGCGGGCTTCTGGGTATTAAAGCCAGTTTCCCCATGCCAGTGTTTGGCACACCCTCCTGTTGCTGTAGTCCACCTTATGTTGGCCAGGGGGTGATGTCCACCCTCTGCTCATGCCATCATTTTCCCCTGCCATCGTGGAGCTTCTCCTCAAGCCTGTAAGCCAAAATAAATCTCTTTTTCCCAGAAGCTGCTCTTGGTTGGGTGATTTCTAACAGCAATGCGGACCGGACTGCAACAGATACACACATCAACATACCTTTCTAACAACTAGGCTCGTCCCCTTCCATTCAAACTGTTATCTCCTTTTATTCAAACCAGGCTGGTTTTTCAAAAAGGATTTTATTTATTTACTTATTTGAGAGAGAGAGAGAGAGAGAGAGAGAGAGAGAGAGAGAGAGAGAGAGAGAGAGAGAGGTGGGGGGAATGAGCACACCAGGGCCTCCAGCCATTGCAAATGAACTCAAGATGTATGTGCCACCTTGTGCATCTATCTTAGGTGGGTACTGGGGAATTGAACCTGCATCTATAGGCTTTGCAGGCAAGTACCTTAACCGCTAATCTATCTCTCCAGCCCTCAAAGTAGTTTTATTTTGCATTTTTCTCTGATAGCAAAAAGTGTTGAGCAGTTTTTAGATGTTTATTGGCAATTTCTTCTTTGGAGAGCTCTCTGTTCAGTTCCCTGCCTCATTTTTGAATGGGTTGATTGATTTTTTTTATTGCTTAGGTTTTTTTGAGTTCTTTGTATATTCTAGATATTAATGCTCTGTCAGATACAAAGCTGGTGAAGGTATTCTCACATTCTGTAGATTTTTTGACTCTGTTGATATTTGCTTAGCTGTACAATAGCTATTTAGTTTTATTTATTTATTTATTTGGCTTTTTTGAGGTAGGGTCTCACTCTAGCCCAGGCTGACCTGGAATTCACTATGGTGTCTCAGGGTGGCCTCAAACCCACGGCGATCCTCCTACCTCTGCCTCCCGAGTGCTGGGATTAAAGGCGTGCGCCACCACACCCAGCCAGTAGCTATTTAGTTTCATGAGATTCCAGTGATTGAGTGGTGGACTCATTTCTCTGCTACTGGAGACTTATTCAGGAAGTCTTTTCCTATGTCTAGATCTCTAGCCATTTCAGTTTTAGGTGCTATATTGAGATCTTTGATCTATTTGGAGTTGATTTTTGTGCATGGTTAGAGGAAAAGGTCTAGATTCATCTTCTACATGTAGCTATACAGTTTTTCTGGCACTCTGTTGAAAATGGTGCTTTCTCCAGTGTGTGTTTTTGTCCTCTTTGACAAAAATCAGGTGGCTGTAGTTACTAGAACTTGCATTTCTACTAGGATATTCTATTCCATTGATTTATAGCTATTTTGTGCCAATATCATGCTGTTTTATGACAGTTGTTTGGTAGTGTAACCTGAAATCAGGTTTAATGATCCCACCAGAAGTATTCTGTTTCTGGGGACATTGTTTGCTATCTGCGATCTTTTGTTCTTCCATATGAATTTTAAGATTATTTTATTTCTATGAAGAATGGTGCTAGAATTTTGATCGGAATTGCACTGAATATGTATATTGCTTTTGGCAGAATGGTCATTTTCATGATATTAATTCTCTTAATCAATGAACATAGGTGATCTTTCTATCTTCTTATGTCTTCCTCAATTTCGTACTTCAATGTTTTTTAATTTTAATTTTTTTGAGAGGGGAGGAAGGAGACAGAGAAAGAGAATGGGTGCACCAGGGCCTCTAGACACTACAAATGAACTCCAGTCACGTGCTCCACCTTGTGCATCTGGCTTGTGTGGGTCCTGGGAAATTGAATCTGGGTCCTTAGGTGCTGCAGGCAAAGCATGTTAACTGCTGAGCCATCTCTCCAGCCCTCTTCAGTATTTTAATATTTTTATTGTAGAGGTTTTTCACTCCCTTGGATAGGAATATTCCCATATATTTAAATTTTTGTGGCTATTGAAAATGGGTTTGTTTCCCTGATTTCTTTCTCAGTATGTTTGTCATTGGTATGTAAGAAGGCTGCTGATTTTTTAAAAAAATATGTTATTTATTTATTTGAGACAGAGAGGAAGAGAGAGAGAATGGGTGCACCTAGGCCTCTAGCCACTGCAAACGAACTTTAGACACATGTGCCATGTTGAGCATCCAGTTTTACGTGGGTACTGGGGAATCGAACCTGAGTCCAAGGCTTCACTGGCAAGTACTGTAACTGCTAAGCCATCTTTCCAGGCTAGGCTGCTGATTTTTATACATTAATTTTATATCCTGCCACCTTGCTGAAGGAGGTTGTCTGTTCTAGGAGTATTTTGTTGGAATCCTTATGGTCTCTTAAGTACAACATATCAGCTGCAAATAAGGCAGTTTTAGTTCTTCCTTTTCAATTTGAAGCCCTTTTATTCCTTTCTCTTTTCTTACTGCTCTAGCTAAGATTTCAAGTAGCACGTTAACTAGCCATGGGGAGAGTGGGCATGCGTGTCTCATCCTACGTGTCACTGGCAATGCTGCTGAACTTTTTCCTCATTTAGTATGATATGGGCTTTAGGTTTGTTGTATATTGGGTTCATTCTATTGAGATATGAGCTCTCCAACCCTAGTCTCTCCAATCTTTCTTTCTCTTTTTTTGAGGTAGGGTCTCACTCTGGTGGAATTCACTATGTAGTCTCAGGCTGGCCTTGAATTTATAGCGATCCTCCTACCTCTGCCTCCCGAGTGCTGGGATTAAAGGCGTGTGCCACCACGCCCGGCTCCTATTTCTTTATCATGAAGGTATGTTATATTTCGTCAAAGGCCTTTTCTCCATCTATTGAGATGATTAGAACATCCTTTTCGGGAGTGGCTCGCCCTCCTGGGCTGGCACAAGGCAGGCGAACAACCTACGAGAACTGGCATTTGAGCATGGGCACCTCATAGCAACCTAGACATGCCGTATCTACAAAGATAAGAATTTAGACCTTGAACTGGTTATTTGTTTTTATATATTATTTCGTGTCCTCTTCCCAGGGTAAACATAGTAACTCTCTAGTCAAAGGCACACCGACCTTTTGTTCCCTGACTTATAGATGGATACAGCTATCAGAGCCTACCCCATGGGGAGGGCACAGCTGGCCCTGGTGAAGAGGCAGTAGCCACGCACTGGGGCTGCCCGGGACGGCTGCTTGGCTTTCTGCGGGGCCTCGTGAGTTTGACTTGGGCCAGGGCTGGAATTATGAAGTGCTTTGTCTCATCTCTTCGTCTTAGAACAGCTATAAGTTTGGCTCGTTGTGAGACTGAGCCGGGCTTGCTGTGAGAGGCAGGCCAGTTCACAATGTCAAGGGCATCTCCTTCCTTGCACTGAGCTTGACCAACTGTGCCTGCCAACACTCTCCGTGGGGTAACCCCCACCCCCTGTCCTGCCTGCTTCTCTGTGAAGGAGGATATAAAGGCAGCCCGCCCTGATGGGGTAAGAAGATATGTTGTGCTTCCTTGAGGGGTCAGCCCTGACATTTTAAATCTTTACCTCATGAAAGCTGCTCTGAGTTGAGTGTAAAGAACCACAGACAGGTCTGTCAGGTATGGTTGGCCAGCGTCCTTATGGGAGCCCCCTCGGCTCTCTGTCTGGCCTCCTCTGTGATCCCTGAATTCCTGCTCCAGCCAGAGTCTACTGTCTGCTTCAGATCTGTCTGGCCAGGACATACGTGGGGAAACTTCCTGTTGAGGAGGGTAGCTTTCTTCCCTGTTTCTGATCACCTGCTGTCTTCTGTCACCTGACTAGGATGCCCTTTGTTCTGATTGAGATACTTTCCCTGCAAAGGAAAGGGTGGTTTGAATTAAATGTCCCCATAAACTCATGTGTTTAGTTTAAACTGATCCCTAGCTGGTGACAAGTTGGGAGGCTGTGGGGCCTTTGTCAGGCGGAGTCTTGCTACAGGAGGGGTGGACCTTGAGGTTCATTGATCGAGCCCCGACTACCTCCTGGCTGGCGTGGCCAGAAGCTCCACTCTACTGTCTTGCTCGCACCAGCCTTTCCCCCCATAATGCAACTTCTTCTTGAAACTATAGGCTACATAAACTCTTCCTTCCCACCAGCTGATTTTGGTCAGGACTTTTGTCCTAGCAGAGAGAAGGGAATTTCTCCAGACAGTGACCTGGGTAGAAAGGAAAGGAGAATGGACAGAGGTGGCCCTACATGGAGCCATCCACTCTCTCTTCCATAAAAAGGGAACTGGAGTTTCAATACCCCAAACCAGTCATAACTTGTCAGCCAGTCTTCCGGTTTCCCATCACTCTCCTTCCATGTCAATCAAGCCAAATCCCGCTGTAATCTATCTCTCAACTGCTCGTGAGCTGTAGAGTCAGGTGGCTACCTGGGGACAGACGACACCAGGTGGGTAGCAGCTGAAGTGGCTGGAAGGCAGGTGGCTTTGTGGTGACATTGACATAGGTGTTTGGCATCCCTCTGGGCACAGTCTGCACCTCCATTCAACCAGTGATGACTGTGCAACTGCATATGCCACATAGCATCCGGTGTCCAACGCCCAGCACCCTCTTCTGCAAAAAGAGGGTATTACTGGGACAGATCATAAAATCGCCTCTTGAACTGTTTTCAGTTACAAAACTAGTGGTTTCCTGCATTAGCCTGACAGTGTCTACCTGCAAGACCTGCTTCAGGGGAGATGCTGCAGAGACCAAGGGTGAGGTGTGTCTCTTTGCCTCTTGTCAATGACAACTGATCACAAAGTTACCCAGGAGATTTCTTTAAAGACAGACTATGAGGGATTGAGATATGGCTCATTGCTTGACATGCAAACATGAGGATCTGATTTTGAATCCCTAGAACCCATGTGAAAACCGGGTGTGGTGGCACAGGCCTGTAACACCAACCTTGGGAAGGCAGAGTCAGGAGAATCCCCAGGGTTTGCTGGCTAGTCAGTGTGGCCTAGCAGTGGGCTCTGTGTTCAGCAAAAAACTTTGTCTCAAAAAGTGAGGTGGGGCCAGGTGTGGTGGTACACGCCTTTAAATCCCAGCACTCTGGGAGGCAGAGGTAGGAGGATCACCATGAGTTCGAGACCACCCTGAGACGACAGAGTGAATTCCAGGTCAGCCTGATCTATAGCAAAATCCTACCTCAAAAAACAAACAACAACAATCAGTGAGGTGGGAAGGATTGAGGAAGACACTCAATTTCAAGCTCTGGCTTCCATATGCATGTGTACACATATGCATCCACACACACACAGATATGCACTTACACATGCATCCATACCACACACACACACACATACACACAAATGCCCACCACCAAACCACCGAAAACAAACAAACAACAAAATAAGACAGTCTATAAAAGATGATACGTCCAGACCAATGAGCTGGGTTCTAGGGTCTGCCAGGTATTGTCTTAGGGAAAGGGTCCATGTATCAAACCAGACACAAGTGGGGCCCTGGAAGGCCACTGTCTGCCCCGTTCCAGATGAAAACTAAGTTTGCATTTTAACCAAGCATTTGCAGAAACCAAGTGCCAAGTGTATCTAGCACGACAGGTTGCCCGTCCCACTGCGGCAGGAGCGGCCGCTTTCTGATCTGGTGCCATCTGAAGACTGTACGTTGCCCTTTTAAAAAAAGAAGGGGAAAAATGGAAGCTTTTGTTCCATGCTAGTCAGAGAGATAGAGTTCTTTCACTCTGACAGTCAGCTTCTCTACACTGGGAGCTTTCTCTTGTGCAGAAAAATCAATAAAGACAATAAATAAGAGGCAGTCTATTGAGGGCTGCTTACTAAGTGATTAAACATTTCAAACCCCAAAGACTAGCATGATCCAGGGAGACAAATCTGAAAGAACATATGTAAATGGAATTAATGCTCAAATAATTTTCTAGTTACTTAGTACAAATGTGCAATTATTAATAATAGCACCATAATTTATGTCTGAATATTTATCCCTGTTTTTTTCTTGGCATAAAACCTTTAATCTACTTTTCTGACTTAATTTGAAAATAGACAGGGGAATCTTTTTCAAATCATCTTACGCTTTTGTGGAGAGGAGAAAGAGCTCTAAGCCAAAGGCCTCTCAGAGACCCTCCTGTGGCCAAGTCAGGTGAGATGATCTCCGAGGTCTAACCTGACCAGGGAAGCACGTGGCTTTCCAAATGTCGGCGGATGTGCTTGGGGTGTTGGGAGATCTGCACTTCTGTCTTTGTGACAAGGCCCCTGATGAAGCCAACAAAGGTTCTCACTGGTTATTTATCAGAAGGTTTCGAGCTATAATGGTGCCCAGAAGAGGGCGTTGTGTTAATCTTTCCAGAGGAGCTGAGAACAAGGGTCTACTCCCCAGATGAAATACCAACAGGCAAAGGGAGGGCTGCAGCCAGGTGTGGCTGGGGAACCAGTGAGTTCGCTGGGTTTATTTATAGCCAATAGGTGAGGATTTTCTTTTTATTAAAAAAAAAAGGTATAATCTTATAGCCCCTCTTCCCCTCCCCCATTCCACTGGGGTCTCCTCAGTGGGGTCATGGGTACTCACTGTGGGGTCACGAGCCTCAGTCAGTCTCTGTGGAGAGAAGGGGTGCTATCCCAGGCTGTCCCCACCCACCCCGAGGCTCTTACAGTTTTTGTGCCCCTTCCTCCACAATGTCCCCTGAACCTTGGGAGTGTTAGAGAGCTGGTTTAGTGTTGAGTTCTCTGTAGCCTCTGGATCTCTGTTTTGATGAGATTTGGGTAACCACAGTGTCTGTCACACTTCCCTAAAACTGGTTTTCTGGCTGGCAGAGAGACTTCACTCGGTGGCGAGGAGTTTGTCATAGTGTCACAACAGCTGTATTACTAGAAAGTTCCACCGCAGCTCCGCCTCCAGTTAACCTCCCGCCTCCAGCCCCTACTGAGACCACTGTGGGCTGGAAGGGAAGCAGGAGGGAGGGAGCGGATGGAATCCAGTGACCCTCCCCGCCCCTCCTTCTCTGAAGAACTTGACAGGTTGGACCTTTTCAGGTCTCTTGCGGAGAGTCAAAGGAACTGTGGTTAAGATGGTTGTGCCTGGTGGACGACATTCTATGGTACAAAGGGATGTGGCCAAAAGGACGTGGTTGTCGTTCCACATGTCCATCGTGAATGGAAGGTTTGCACTTGAGCTAAGAAGATGTTCTCTCGCTGTTTACTCTCTGTTCTCCCTTGGTGAGGCCAGGGTGAGGCCTGGAGACCACCTTCTGGGCCCATCTGCCTCCTGCCTTGTTCCCACAGGGCTTCATGGCCGGGTACTCCCTGGCTGCAGTCACATTGCCTTGGCTTTGAAACTCATGGTCTTTCAGGAATTTCCCAGGAGTCTTCCAGACTTCCATACAGGACAGAAATGCCAGGCCTTCCACTCCCCCCTTCGTGCCATGCTCCCAAGCAGGAGACAGGGCGCATGCTCAGCAAGATCGTGAGAACAAGGGAACCGTCGCTGGTGCGCGTGTCCCTTTGCTGAGAAAGAAGACTTGACTTTGAGTTCCAGTTCTGGACCAACTCTCAATCTCAATGGGCGATCTCGGAGAAAGTTCCCTTCTTTGATTCTGTTAGGGAAGATGTGAAGAGAGAAGAGGGGAGAGAAAGAGGGAATGTAGAAAAGCAGGAAGGAGGGAGGGAAGGTGGGTTGGAAAAAGGGAGACAAGAAGAGAATTTTTACACATGTGCATCTTATTTATTGCTGCTTCGGCACTTCAGTCGCTTGACACTAGTAAGTACCTAGAGTGCTATCTTCCCCTCATCCTTCCCCTCAGCCATCTATTCCCCTCCTCGCTACTAGTCTCTTAGATGCCTGGTTTATGAGAGAGCGCTTGTGGGCCATTCTTCTTCCCTTGGAAGTAATAGCTTTTGAGGTCAAGCTGTCCGCTACCTTAAGCGACTCCAGACCGTACGGAACGTTCAACCCGAGCCTTGTCCTGGCCATCTCCATTTTGCCAGGTGCATGTGGTTCCCCTTAGAGTGAGAATGCAGGGGCAGAATGACTGCACCTCATGGTGCATGGAGACACCACCACTGGCCCGTACGACCCACCAAGCACAGACTGGGAAATAATTCACTCCTAAAAGTAACAAGGAAAAAGAGAATAAAAGTAACAAGGTACCACCTGTGAATTTATTGAGCAGATTAGGAACATATGAGCACATGGGTGTATTAAAATCATACATATTAAAAACCCAGGTCTGAGAACTTACAAGCATACCAGATGAGGAAAGTGCAACGTTCTCACCCAGATCCATAAAGAGAAGGCCACCTGTGATGGTGACGGCCAGAGGCTTCATCTCCGCGCAGTTCCCCTGCTGACACGGCCTGCTCAGGTAGCCGTTCTGTGGGCCACCGCTAATGCCCAGAACAAGAGTCATCTAAGAGCTATAGAATGTGCATTGCTTTTATTTTAGGAATCATGATGTTCCTTGGATGGTTCCCAAGATGACCTTCCCTCCCCTTCTGGGCAACTGGGAGGCTGGGACTTGGTCCAAATACGACTTCTCAAAGCAAGAGGTGGACGGGGCACTGCTGCTTGGAGCCATGTTTCTAATGAGGGATGCCCAGAAGAGAAGAAGGGTCTTAACGAGCAGGTGCAGTACAAGAGATTGGCGGTCAGGAAGCAGAGCCCGTAAGCCTTCTCCAGTCCTTCATGGTAACCTGAGTGGAGCCAGGGAACAGGTGGGGGTTCAGGGACTCTGGAGAGGTCTCCTGCCCAGAGCCGCCTGTGCCAATCACCAGCCCACGGACTCCCATGTGGCCATCAGCTGTTACTGGCAGAGCCGTGGGCAGACTTCACAATTGGGTGCTGTGGGTGCAATGGTTGTCCTTCTCTTGCATCACCCTGGGCTTGAACTTGACAAGGGGAATGAGGTCAAGGCAATGAACTTTATGCAAAAAGACCTGGATGGTGTGCTAACTGATCCTTAAGGGACTTGAGTGAAGACTGCTATGTGTGTGGTGCCACGGATAACATTTGGTAAATTTGACTTAGAACCTATCTTTCTTTAGCATGGGACTTTTCCTGCCAGGTGGGAATGATGAGGGGAGGACAGAGAATCTGGCACAAGTCGGGAAGGAGCAGCTGTACCCCAGGCCCCGCCCAGAGGCTGCCTTCTTGTCCTTAGTCTCCATGTACATGATGACATCATCAGCAACAGTCGCATTCTTAGGAAATCAACAAACCTAAGTCCACATGAAACCCGAGATCAACAGTGAGATAGCACACGAATAACATGAGCCAGGATGTGGGAAATTAAGGAAAGAAATTGAGGCAAAACACTTTTCACTGCAGAACTAATCAATCCACTGCAAACATTGAGAAGAAAAATCAGCTCTGCAGAAAACCGAGTTGAAAGGTGAATAAAAATGCAGGAAGAAATATGAATAACAGTGAGAAGTATGATGCTGGATGAGGAGAGCAGATACCAGAGACCAGCGCCCTGATTGCCATGGTCCTGGAACAGAGAGCGCCACCAAGGGAGAAGAAGAACGTGTTAGAAGCATAACAGAAAGAAAAGAAAGCTATTGCTGGAATGGAAAATTGAATCTGCCCATCACACAGGCTCCTCAAATTCTGTGAGACAAGGATCAGCTTCAGGAGGACATAGCTTGGGGAATTAACTGAACTTTAGAAATAAAGAGGAACATTCCATGCATGGGAGATAGGATACATGTCTGGGAAAATTAAGCTAGCCTCAGAATCTGGCTGGGTGATATTTGATGTCCACAGACCTTCATAGATTTTTTTTTTTTTTTTTTTTGGCAGGGGGAGGGAGGATAAATCGAACCAAGGCATCTTTGTAGCTAAATGGCTGTTTGTGTATGAGGACTGTGAAAAGACTCTCTCTCTCTCTCTCTCTCTCTCTCTCTCTCACACACACACACACACACACACACACACACACACACATACACACACACACGAGGGCTAAAGAGACACACTGCCCTTGGAGGGGAGAAAAGGCTGCTTAATGAAGCAGTCTTGTGAGCTCAGAGGATGATGATAAGAAAGCCACCATGTGAAAGGTTTGGAGGCCAGCAGTGGATGTGACTCAGTAAAGAAATTTTCTGGTAATGAATGGAATGTAAGTTGATGTGCAAAATCTAGAAATTGGTGATAAAAAAGTTAGTTTTAAAGATAAAACTTGTTTAATCCCAGCACTTGGGAGGCAGAAGTAAGAGGATCACCGTGAGTTCGAGGCCACCCTGATAATATAGAGTGAATTCCAGGTCAGCCTGTGCTACAGTGAGATCCTATCTCATAAAATCAATAATAATAATAAATAAATAAAACTTGCTATTACAAAGAGAATGTAAATGCCTGGCACAAAAGCAAAAGAAATGGTAAGAGATTGAGATTCAAGGTTTATAATGATGAAATATAGCAAAACATATCGATTAAAGTTAGGAAAGGTGAGGGCTGGGGAGATGGCTCAGGGCAAAAGTGCTTGCTGAGCTAACGGGAGGACTTGAGCTCCAGCCCCATGTAAAGCTGGATACCGTCGTGAGCATCTGAAATCCCAGGAAGCCTCTGGCAAGAAGGGAGGCAGAGGCAGGAAGAACCTGTGAGAAGCCTGTGGAGCATTTAGTCCGGTGAGCAGTGAGGACTGAGAGATGCTGCCTGAAACGACTGGAAGCTGAGCATTGGAACCCTACTTGTCCTCTGGCCTCCACTTGTATCCTGCACTTCCGTACTTGCACACACAGGCACACACACATATACACGGCAGGAGTTTAACAAGAGGGCTGGAGAGATGGCTCAGCAGTTCAGGCACTTGCCTGTAAAGCCCAAGGACCCAAGTTCAATTCTCCAGTACCCAACTAAAGCTAGATACACAAAGTGGTGCATAAATCAGGAGTTCGTTTGCAGTGGTTGGAGGCCCTGGCCTATCCATTCTCTCTCTCTCTCAAATAAATAAAACATTTAATTTTTTTTAACTAGAATAGGAATAAGGGAAGAAAAAGTAATGTGTATATAAAAAATAAAGGTACAAATTTTCTCAGATGGTTCCATTTCTACCTTATAAATTGAGACAGATTTAAATAATGTTGGTGAACATTGTAAAGTTAGCCAATAGTTAGGAACTAAAGCAAACTAGATGTCTTCCATCTGCCTCCCAGGAAAATCAACAGCCAAAACAATCAAACACTATATGGAAAGGAAAAAGAAAAAGCCAATAAAGAAAAAAAAAACCCAGAAAACATTAAATAAGATTGCAAAACAGAGCTGAGCATGGTGGTGCGTGCCTTTAATCCCAGCACCTTTAGGCCATCCTGAGACTACATAGTGACTCCTAGGTCAACCTGGGCTACAGTGAGACCCTACCCCAAATTACAAAAAAATTACAAAATAGAAACAATACATGGCTACTATAAAAATAAAACCAAATGTGATCAAAATTATAATTTTCTAAATTATTTTAGTTATTGGAGAGAGAGAGGCAGATAGGTAGAGAGAGAATGGGCATGCCAGGGCCCTCAGCTGCTGCAAACAAACTCCAGAAGTATGTGCATCTGGCAAACGTGGGTCCTGGGGAATCGAACCTGGGTCCTTTGGTTTTGCAGGCAAGTGCCTTAACCACTAAGCAATCCTTCCAGCTCAAGTTCTAATTATTTTAAAAGAGAATTTACATATGGGATCAAAAATTCAATCCAGCTACATGCTCTGTGTGAGAGGCAGGGAGGGGATGTCCAGAGACATTGCCAACCTCATACATAACAAGCAGAGATTCTAAAGGAAATGGTTTTATTCAGGAGCCAGTAGGCAACTTGCAGATGTGAGATGCAAGTGCTCTGACCAACCCTAAATATATCTATGGAGGTGAAGGAAGACAAGGGTTTTTAAGACAAAATTCAGAAGTTTCCGTTTAGTAGATCTGAAACTTCAGCCCTTGGGTGTAAGCGTTCTCCCCACCCTAAGGTGGTGTCTGTCAAAGCTTGCGTTGGAATTGTTGGGCAAATGTCCTCCCAGAGGCACTTCCCGTGCGGTGTGCAGTGACCTTTGTGAAGGCTGTAGTTGTCAAAGTGTCTCTGGCATAGGTTTTTTGCATATGAGCACCATTCCTTCAAGTCTCCTGACTCCACGTTATTAGAGTTTGACAGAAGTGACTCCATTTCAGTTCTGACGCTTCACAACACACCAGGCAGTAGGTGAAAAGAAAGCAGGATTTTCAATATCAGTGTTAGACAAGGAGAAAATCACTATAATGCTGAAACATAAAACCCACAATGAAAAAATCTAGCTCGTGCATCTTATATGCCAAACAATTTAACATCAAGATAACGTGAAAATTACAGAGAATAAAAGGATAGACTGTTTGAAACAAAATAATAAAGGGAGACTGTAACACACTTTTCTTAGTCACTCATGACTTCTACAGGCTAAAAATAAACAAGTAAATAGATAAAAACAAAAACCCCACTGGATCTGTCTAATATAATTAACAGCAATTTTCTTTCAAGTATCCATACATTTGTAAAAGTTGAGTAACAAACAAAACCTCAGTAAATTACAAGAAAACATTAAAGTTGTTTGTTTGAAACCACAATGTAATAAAACCTGAATTAACAGCAAATGAGGAGAGAGCTGTGCTTCATGTACATGTGCAGACAACCATCTCCTAATCTACTCTGATGCCAAAAAAGACATCAAACCCACAAAAACATAGAAGCTAAAAATAAAGATAACAAAACAACACGCTCTAAACCCTCAAGCTGCACTCAGAGAAGAATGGAGCCTTCAGTCCTTTCGCTGCTGTGAAAGAATGAAATTAAGTGGATTCGGGAGCATCCAATTAAAGTAGGTAGAAAAATGTCACACACACACATAGCTCAGATATAGTCAAAACTTGCAGAGACAGAAAGCATTGTGTTCAAAAGGAGAACAAGCCACCATGCAACTGGAGGAAAAGAAAAAGAGAAAAATACAACTATAAGCACACAAAAATTAAGTACAAAGATGAATCCCTACCTTAGGAAATATTTACAAATTTGTTAAAGTTAAGAAATATTAAACTGCTTAAAAATAATTCCAACATGTACATTTTTGTCCTTATGCAGCTGTAAAAATGTTTAATTTTTTAAAGTAATAAATATTTAATAAAAGCAAAAAAAAATCACAAACAGCAAAAGTAATGAATCAATAGAGATAAGTGTAGGGATGAACAAATTAGCAAACAAAAAGGCAGAATGAAACCAAGAGCAGTTTCAAAACATGAAAGAAAGAATTCTACCATAACCACTTGTAATCAAGAAAAAATAAGTGAGAAAGCAAAAAACACACACCTATACACTTAAAAATAAAAAGAGTAACAACCATGAAATAAAGACATAAAACAGATTGTGAGCATTTAGCTGGGCATGGTGGCACAGGCCTTTAATCCCAGCACTTGGGAGGCAGAGGTAGGAGGACCACTGTGAGTTCAAGGCCACCCTGAGACTGCATTGTGCATTCCAGGTCAGCCTGAGCTAGAGTAAGACCCTACCTCGAAAAATAAAACAAAACAACAAAAAAATTGTGAGCATTTTACACAGCTCCTTTTTAACACAGACATTGACAGACAAATGAAGACACAACTATAGAAATAAAGGGAGTTGACAGAATTGAAAATGCTTTACACAACTCCAGCTAAAACATGGATGAAAAAAAAATCAGTTGTTATAGTTCTGTCCCCAGCCTCCCTTGCCACAGGGACAACTGTGGAGAAAGCTTTGGGAAAGAGTCTGTATTCCTGAAAGATGGACAGACACAGATATTTACCTACATTCTTCTTGCAGTCTTAAAGTCAGATGCCAGACACTGGCTGAGCCATGAGACCAAGGAATACACATTAACCTAAATTTTCTTGTTATTGGAAAAAGGAACTTTTTGTTTGAATGTCTATTCCCTGTGTTTTTTTATTATTTACTATAAAATGCACTTCTTACTGTATAGTTTTCCATGTTACTAGGCAAATCAGGGGCTTGTACTTATTTTAAAAACAGAAGCAAATCCAAGCAGCGTCTATGGCTGGTTTTATCTGTGTATAGAAGCACTAGCCATTGCAATAGAATAAGAAAACCAAACATGAAACTAAAGTGTAAAGAAGCAAAGGCAAAAAGAAAAAAAACAAGAAGCAAAGGCAAGCTATCATTATTTTGGATGCCATGGCTGATTAGAGTCCCCAGATGAATGAATTGAAAACCATTATCAAGAGCATAACTTGCTAATGCAGTTGGCTACAAAATTAATTAATTGTAAAAACAAAATGGATTTACTATAAATATAATCACTAATTAGAAAGTATAATACAAGAAAAAAATCTAATTCACAAGAGCCACAAATTGGTAAATTTACTAAGAATACTTCTGTAGAACTATGACTTAAATCAATAACAATTTTCTTATCCTTCAAGGGCAATGTTTAATATTATAATATGAATTCTTTCTATAAAAGTTAGAAATTCAGGGCTGGAGAGATGGCTTAGCGGTTAAGCGCCTGCCTGTGAAGCCTAAGGACCCCGGTTCGAGGCTCGGTTCCCCAGGTCCCACGTTAGCCAGATGCACAAGGGGGCGCATGCGTCTGGAGTTTGTTTGCAGAGGCTGGAAGCCCTGGCGCGCCCATTCTCTCTCTCTTCCTCT
This sequence comes from Jaculus jaculus, assembly GCF_020740685.1. Classification (NCBI taxonomy): domain Eukaryota; kingdom Metazoa; phylum Chordata; class Mammalia; order Rodentia; family Dipodidae; genus Jaculus; species Jaculus jaculus. The sequence continues at coordinate 8,338,200 of NC_059102.1, read as the reverse complement.
ATCTGTCTTTCTCTCTGTGTCTGTCGCTCATAAATAAAAAATGACCAAAAAAAAAGTTAGAAATTCAATATATTGTTAATGAAAGATACGAGTGGGAATATTAAAATAAACCAAAATTAAAATCAGGAGGAAAAAATTAAATGGAATAGGCATTTGATCTTTTTAGGGAAACAATCTGCTGGGAAAGTAAAATAGTTATACATTTTTATGTTTAAAATTATGCTATGTAATGAAAAATGCTAGAAAAAAGCAACACTAATATGGTAGTTTGATTCAGCTGTCCCTCATAAACTTAGGTGGTCAGAATGTTAGGTTCCCAGCTGATGGAAATTTGGGAGGCTATGCATTGTTGGGGATGGGCTTATGGGTTTTATAGCCAGTTTCCCCTTGCCAGTGATTGGTACACTCTGCTGTTGCTGTTGCTATTGTCCACCTTATGTTGGCCAGGGGGTGATGTCCACCCTCTGCTCATGCCATCATTTTCCCTGCCATCATGGAGCTTCCCCTCGAGTCTGTAAGCCAAAATAAACCCTCTTTTTTCCCCAAAACCTTCCCTTAGTTGGGTGATTTCTGCCAGCAATGAGAACCTGACTGCAACAGTAATGTTGGTACTAAGGAGTGGGATTCCTGCTAGACACCTGACTGTGTGACTTTGGCCTTTTGGAACTGACTTTCAAGAGGAATGTGGAAGGATTTGAAACCTTGGCCTACAAGATGCCTTGCAGTGCTGTAAGTACAGCTTGATCGACTATTCTGGTCAGGGTTGAAAGACCTAAATGCAGTAAGAACTATGGACTGTGAGGTTTGGCTTATTAGGGTGAGAAAGAGCTTTGCTTGGACTGGACTAGAAGCAATTTGTGTGAGAGGCTTGCTGCTATCCATGTGTCCTGAGAACTTGTGCAGGGCTGCATTGCATACAAATGCACTGGTGTGAGCAGTGGGATACATACAGCACAGAAAGAAATTTGGGGGCCAAAACTTCTGCCCATTCCCCGGCAATTGTATGAGAGGTTACAAGCATTGAGATTTGGCTAGCTGACCTACATTGCTATGACAGAAAAATGCAGTCTTTGAAAGGGGCCCAAATGCTCAAGGAGTGTCCTGTTCTTCAAAGTCTGCTTTATTCCCCCTTTGATTAACAAATTGGCACCCTACCTGGTACTATGGAGTATAAGAAATGCAGGAAAAGAGAGGGTCATTGAATTTGCAACATGATCTTGTGTTTTGGAAATGGCCATGGGCAATGGGAAGCAGGTTTGCTGGATGCCTGCATAGAGACCCAGTGGAGCAGTGAGGATGAACCGTGGCTTGCAGTGGAGACCCAGTGGAGATGCCAGGGTCACAAGATGGCTGCTAAGGAGAGTTGCTGGGCCTGGATGAAGTGTTCTAGGACTGTGAGTAGCCTAGCTGGAGGGGAAGAATTGGAACAACAGAGACTTGTTGCTGGTTAGAATTATCAAACTTGGAGAGTGGTTAAACTAGAGTTGTTGAACTTGAAGCTACAGAGTATGATGTTTGCTCTGGTCGTTTTAAATCTTATGTTGCTTGAATATTTCCTTGCTATGCCCAATGCCATTGTTTGCAGTGTGAATGTTTATTCTGTGCCATTATGGGTTTTGGGGGGGATTTTCTGGTATTACAGCTCAGTTAAAAGACCTTGGATTATGGTGATGTTTGAACATCATTAGGATTGATGAAAATTATAGGGACTTTTAAAGTTGGACTAAATACATGGCATTTTACATCATGTATGGATATCAGTTTATGGGGGTGTGGGACATAATGTGGTAGTTTGATTCAGGTGTTCCTCATAAACTTAGGTGTTCTGAATGCTAAGTTCCCAGCTGATGGAGATTTGGGAATTAATGCCTCCTGGAGGCAGCGTATTGTTGGGGGCAGGCTTATGGGTGTTATAGTCAGTTTCCCCATGCCAGTGTTTGGCACACTCTCCTGTTGCTATTGTACACCTTATGTTAGCCAGGGGGTGATGTCCACCCTCTGCTCATGTCATCATTTTCCCCTGCCATGATGGAGCTTCCTCTTGAGTCTGTAAGCCAAAATAAACCCTTTTTCCTCCCCAAAAGCTTCTCTTGGTCAGGTGATTTCTGTCAGCAATGTGAACCTGACTGCAACAACTAACAAAAATTGTGAGAATTTAACACAGCTCCTTTTTAACTCAGAAAATGACAAATAAATGAGTATGTAAGCCTTTAAACAACATAATGAACATTCTAATCTAATAGATATCTACAGAGGCATATGCCAACACACAGAAAACAATAATTCTTTTTTAAAACCATGCAACGTTTCAGAATATGGGTTCATATGTTATGCACCAAGAAACTTCAGTATGTAAAGACCGAAGGCTTGGATGTCGCTTTCTCTGACATTAGTTCAGTTAAACTAGAAATTAATTTTAAAACCTCAGACATCAGAAAAACTATATTTTAGATAATACAACTTACCAAGAAAATGCAAATTAAATTGCAGAACATTTAGAAATGGATACAACCCAGAGTATGATAAATTAATACTCTTGGGATGAGGCCAAAATTATATCAATAGGGAAATGTTTATTGTCCTCAGCACATTTATTAGGGCCCAATGACTAAGACTAAACAACTAAGTATTCAACTTATGCAGTTAGCAAAAGAAGAAATAAAATGAAAGCTAAATTACTCATATCTCTTCACAGGTGTAAAGTTAGATACTGCCGAGGAAAGAAGCAAGCGGGCCAGCTTGATAATAACTGAGCAAGTTCTTCAAAACAGCCGGTCAAATGGACCAGCCTCATACACTTCAAACCAAGGAAAAAAGGGGATGCGTGTAAAATGATCAGAAAAGGGGGCCCGGTGTGGTGGCACACACCTTTAATCCCAACACTCGGGAGGCAGAGGTAGGAGGATCGCAGTGTGTTCGAGGCCACCCTGAGACTACATAATGAATTTCTGGTCAGCCTGGGCTAGAGTGAGACCCTACCTCAAAAAAAAAAGAAAGAAAAATCAGAAAAGGGAGTCATAATTAAAGTCATGGGAATTCATGTAAAATAAGGAATTGTTGAATAGTTACATAGTTTATGTCTTCTAATTAGTGTTTGTACATATTTTATTTATTTATTTGACAGAGAAAGAGGGAGAAAGAAAATGGGCATGCCAGGGCCTCCAGCCACTGCAAACAAACTCCAGACACATGCGCCCCCATGCGCACCTGGCTACATAAGCAGACTGCTTGGTCCCCTTTGTAAGAAACCTCCTGTGTTTCCCCTGCCATTGCAACATTAGGTCCAACAGAAAGCTTCTCTCGAGCGGCCTTTCCTTGCCTGTTTTTGATATTTAGCAGGCTAAGCTGGTAACCCGGTATCATAAGACCTCTGGCTTAGAAAGCCTACAGCAGCAGCCTTAGCTCTGGGGGTTTGGCATGAGCCTGCGGGTCTGCCAGGGCGGCCACTAGGCCTCGGACACACCAAGGACACAATCCTGGGTCCAGGATTGGCAACAGCTTCTCCTGACCGACTCATGGTTATCTCTAGGCAGAGCGACGAGACCACAGAAAGCTCGTTGGCAACACTGACAGGTAACCCAGTAGTTGTCATTCATATCAGTCACTTCCTTATTGCTAGGACAAAACACCTGGCCAGAAGCAGCTTATGAGAAGAAACGCACTGAATTCAGCTCAGTTTCATCGTGGCTGGAAGGCATGACCTGCTGAAGCAGGAAGCGCATGTCACATCCCACCCGTCAGGCAACAAGAGAACAGGATGTGTGGCCAGAATATAGCACCTCAGCGACCCGCTTCTTCCACCAAGTTTCTGCTTCCTAAAGTAGTTACTACCTTCCCAAACAGCACTACCAACTAGAGAGAGTGTTCGAACACATGAGCCCACAGGGGATATTTCACAGTCAAACCACCATAGATAGTGTCTCAGTGTTTTTAAAAAATGTCATACTGTGCTGGAGAGATGGCTTAGCGGTTAAGCGCTTGCCTATGAAGCCTAAGGACCTCGGTTCAAGGCTCGGTTCCCCAGGTCCCACGTTAGCCAGATGCACAAGGGGGCGCACGCGTCTGGAGTTCGTTTGCAGAGGCTGGAAGCCCTGGCGCGCCCATTCTCTCTCTCTCCCTCTATCTGTCTTTCTCTCTGTCTGTCGCTCTCAAATAAATAAATAATAATAAAAAAAAAATGTCATACTGGCCAGGCATGGTGGCACACGCCTTTAATCCCATCACTGAGGAGGCAGAGGTAGAAGGATCGCCATGAATTTGAGGCCACCTTGAGACTACTCAGTGAATCCAGGTCAGCCTGAGCTAGAGCGAGACCCTGCCTCAAAAAAAAAAAAAAAAGAAATGTCACACTGGGTTACCTCACTTAGTATAATCCTTTCCATATCCATCCATTTTCCTGCAAATTTCATTTCTCTTTGCTGCTGAGTAGAACCCAGGCCCAGAAAACCAAGCATTACATGTTCTCTCTCATGTGGATCCTAGCTATAAATAACTGGACTTTTGTATAAGTAGGAAGAAAACTCAGTAGCATAGGCCAGTAAGCTACAAAGGAGATATAAAGGAAATAAAAAGGGAAGGAGGGGGCACCTAATAGGATGGTATTGTATGTATACAAGTAGAAGAACAGATTAATGGGGGTGAAAAGGTCTAAGTGAGGTCAGGGGAAGAGACTGAGTAAGGAAAGGTGGACAGAGGGCTAATCAAAATCTAAGAGGATAAGTCATATGGAAACCTACTTTTTTGGACAATGGAACACACAGGAGCCATAGATTGTTACTAGAAAATTTTCAGTGCCAGGGATGGGATACCTTCCAGTGAGTTGTTGGCCAGGGAGGTCCCAGGTACCCCCAAAACATTACAGGCCATTGTCAAGTCCCTTGGTTTCTCACCAGGAATAGATGGTAAGATTCTATTGCTGAAGACTCCATATACTTGGGCTGCAAGGCCACTGAGAAATCCTGTTGGAGCTGAGTTGAAAACCTCTTCCATGTAGACCAGCTGACAGAAAGCTGGAAGAAGCCATTCTGCATGCAGTTCAATGGGAGAGAGAGAAATCACCAGTGAAGATACCCGACAGTGGACACTGCAAGCCTTATATTTGGCCAGCCAGGCCAGATGAGCCAATGGGTGCAAGAGTGGCATGTCTGTCATGGTGGAAACCAACTGCCCTCTAATTTGACTGGAGGTCCACTCTATGGGAGGGAATACATCCCTGATACTGAAAACCTACAACAGGGGTAGTCATGAGCCCTAGGAGTGTAACATCTGCTGCTGTCTGGCTAAATGTACATACTATACTCACCAAACTGCCCAGTAAGTACTTTTCTTAATGTTCATGCCAATATATTAATGCCACTCTCATTTTTGGCTAGAGAATCTTCTCTTTTCAGATGATAGTGACCTTGGGGTGACTCAAGAGTCACAATGGTGCTGAGAAGAAGTGACAGAGGAGTGCTCAGTACTAAAATATTTCAATCACACCTTCCATGGCTCAGGATATATTGCAGAAGAGGTGGTAGAAAGAATGGAAGAGCCAAAGGAAGGGTAGGATGCCTTACAACATGTCCCTTCAGACACAAAATGGCCTGGATATCCATGACCTCACAGTGCCTGACACTACCTACACAAGACCATCATAATAGGAAGAAACGATCATGGCATCAAAATAAAAGAGAAACTGATTGAGATGGGGAGGGGATATGATGGAGAGTGGAGTTTCAAAGGGGAAAGTTGGGGGAGGGAGGGAATTACCATGCGATATTGTTTATAAGTGTGAAAGTTGTCAATAAAAACATTTTTAAAATAATAATAATAAAAAGAAATGTCATGCTGGGCTTAGCACTTAAGGAATTTGCCTGTGAAGCCAGATTTGATTCCCCAAGATCCACATAAGCCCAATGCACAAGGAACACATACATCTGGAGTTTGCAGTGGCCAGAGGCCCTGACTTGCCCATTCTTTCTGCCTGTCTCTCTTCTCTGTATCTGTCTTTGTGCTTACAAATAAATAAATAAAAATTTAAAAAACCTTTAAAAAAAAGGGTCACACTGACTCAGGACCATGGAGAAATGTCAACTGATCAGAGCACACAGTCCAGAAATAGACTCAAGTATATGTGGAAATCTAATCCACAATAAAAGTGGCATTTAAGTCAATGGGGGAATGATGGTGAACTCGGATGGAAAACATAAAGTTGGCTCTCCACTGCACTGTTTACACTGAACTAGACTGCAGATGCTTCAGAGATTTAAATATAAAAGTCTAAAACCATGACAGCACTAGAAAAGGACATGAGTGACACACGATCTTGGCATGAGGTGGCTTTTCTAGGATGGGGAGAGAACTAGAATCCACACACAGTGGCTTCTCAGGCTCCATAAAGAGAAAACACTTCTGTGCCATGAAAAGAATGCCTCGATCACAGTCACAAGATAAAGGAGAAGCTAGATGGGGATCCTTGCAAACACATAAAGGTAGAAATCCAAGATAAACTTGAAAAGAAGTGATGGGATAGGAAAAAGCAAAGCTCTCAGGGAGGGCCATTGAACAATTCTCCCTCACATACACAGACATATACAGTGTACACACTCTGGCACAGGCGTTCCACTGTGAGGCACTCCTCTCTAGAAATACAAAAACTGTGGCACTGGTTGTAAGAAAAACCTGGGAAAAATACAAGTGCATGGTACTAGCATATTGACTCAGTACACTGTGGCACACCCATATAATGAAATCTTTGACAGCCACCAAAAATTTTAAAAAGTAAGGAAGGTAATGGGAGGGGATTATGATGAAAATATACTTTGTACTTGTATGAAAATTGTCAATAAAAAGTTTTTTAAGTAAAGTTATATACACTGATATGGAATTAGTTAGAGATTAAATGAAAAACATTGTAATGCAAAGTGATCCCAGTTTTTTGTAAAATAACTAAAACCTTTGTTCTGGTACAAATACATAAAAGGATTTTGAAAGTTATATATACATGTATGTATGTATGTATATATATATATATATATGTATGTATACATATATATACATACATACCAATCTATTACAGATACTTAACTATTCTCTTATAGTTACATATAGTGAGATGTTTAATGGATTGCTTTATATCATCAATGAAAATAATTAGCATTCAGGGATAACTTTAAAATTTTATGATTGATTGCCAATTTCCATATTCTGCATTACTGGCAAAACAACAATTTCCAGGACACCACCACAAAGGTCCCTAGCTGGATTGACAGCCGAAGGAGTTCATTGTCACAGGAAACCTCCTTTCGTCAGAGTGAACCCTCACACACAGGGTTAGGAGAGGCCCGAGGCAGGAACACTGCACCGTCACAAAGGCCACTCCTTGTTCTTCTCTCTCCTAGCAGGAGGCTGGTGGCATTAGCTGGGACAATGCATGGAGAATAAATAGCCCTGGACAGGAAGTTGCCACTCCAGTAGGAAACTTGGCAAAAAAAAAGCAAGCGAATGGAAGCTTTGTGGAGTGAAGAAAGCCTGCCAGCGGTGGGCGGTAGGGGCCGCAGCGGCCTGGAGGCGAAGCCAGGGGCTGGGGGTCAGAGAACTGGGATTAGATATTGTCCTTGACACTCAAGATCACAAATCAGGTTTTGTCTTCGAGTCTCACTTCCTTTATCCGCAAGTAGGATGTGCACTGCCTCTCTCCCAAAGTTTGTGACGAAGGTTAGGTTTAAGCAGGGACCAGGGGCACTTGGTAAATAGACAGTGTGACTGGCTGGGCTCTCACTGCTACTTGTGGGATATGAGAGCTGACAGACAGACAGACGGCAGTGGTAAGACCACAGCTCTCAGCTCACGGAGACAGAGCACTGTCCCAGGGCTAGGACTGCCAGAGGAAATAAGAGACGCCCAGTTAAATTCGCTTTTCAAATATCCACGAGGATTTTTTTGTTTTAGTTATATCGCATGTTGCATGCTGAGTGAGCACGAATTAACATTTGGAGTAAACTACTTTCTGTTGCTTTCTCCTTATTTCCTATAAATCCATGCATCTGCCCAACAATTTTGAAAGCACTGGGGAAGCTTGGATCATGCCTCATATTAATCTTGGATTCTCCAGGCTGCCTGAACATTGCCATGCATGAATCGAGAACTAAAGTGACATTGAGAGGGAAGGTTTGCTTTAGAGATCATTAGCAGCTCTGCTCTTCAGAGCCTGACCCCACACCCTAATATCCACAGGTCCTGGCTCTCCTCTGAATGAAGTTGGGGGGGGCAGGGACACTGGCCTTGGCTGTGGGAATTAAGTGGAGGTCTCGATGACACATCACCATGCACACACCTTTGCTCTCAGACTGACATGCTAACTCTGGAGTGGGACTTGATCTCCCAGAATTTGGCTGACCATCCTCACGTTCCTGCTATTCTCCGTCAGAGTGGTGCTTTCAGGTTATGATTCACTAGGAGCCAAGAAGAAATTTTTAGACTTCATGTGAAGTATTGAAAAAGAACAAAGATAGCTTATATTTTTAAACAGGGAAATAAAATCAAATTTGGCTGGGCTTTCAGCTACTATATTTTGCATTTTCCTCAGCATGAATCCCTGTCATACTTTCTTACTTGGCTCTTTCTTGCTCAACTCCTCAGTGAGCTCTGGAGCCTGCCACAGATACCGCCTAGGTGAGCAAAACTCATTAAGTCAGTGTTTCCTGGGGCGGGAGAGATGGCTCAGTGGGTGAAGCACTTGCTGAAAAAGCCTGATGCCTGGTGTTCATTCCCCCAGCCTCGCTGAAAAGCCAGAATGCGCGGCGTGGTTGTCAGCACACCGATGGCCAGGTGGGAGGCCGGAGCAGAGGGTTTCCCGGAAGCTCACTGACGAGCAGGCCTTAGATGGCAGAGACCCTACCTCAGAAGAGGTGGGTGACAAGGACCAACTTTCAGAAGTTGTTCTGTGATGACCACACGTGCACTGTGGCATGTGCATCACACACATACACATGAACACATGAACACACACACTCACCAGTGTTTGGTGAAGAAGGGAGAAAATCCAAAGAGGGCATCACTCACCCAGATAAGATGATGATCTAGATCCACTCTATGTAACCAGTGGTGTGTTTTCCTTATTCGAGCTGGGGGTGTGTGTATGGGAGGGGCGGAGCACCTCATGTACTTCCCCAAGGCAGGGAGCACTCACCTGCAGGAACCAGAGGAGAATGGGAAGATCTCACTCCATCCGTTGTTCTTCCCCCTGTCTGCTTTCTAGCCAGAAAGCCTCTTACTGGCTGCTCCCCACCCCAGAAGCTCTCTGCTTCCCTATGGGACTAAACAGGGTTACAGATACTCATGGCTATGCTTAGCTGTTTATGTGGGGTTGGCAGATTCGAACTTGGTGGCCCCAAGGCCCCCTCAAATCATTTAACCACTGAGCCATCTTACCAGCCCCTCTTGCACATTTATCTTCTTTGAGAGAAGATGCAGGGAGTTCTCTGGAATTCTTTGATGAAATATACTCTTCAGTCAAAAAGAGAAAAATGTGACAATAAACTACTTTGCATGCTGAGCTATGGCCATGGATATGTTGGGAAATGTACCATTTCCAATTAAATAAAGAAATTGGCAATAAGAAAGCAAGCAAACAAACAAAAAACATGGGCATGTCTTTGAAAGAAGGGTAGAATTTTTACCATACCTTTTTTGTTGAAGTTAGGAGCGTCCCCCCCTTTAAAGAGAAGTCTAAGGGTAGAGAAGTGTAGTGAAGAGATGGATGGCCTTGGAAATCATCCTGAAACATGATATGGGAGGGTAGTTGTGTGTTTTTCTTAGTGAATAGGAAGGGATCCAAGATAACACTGTCTGAAAAAGATCAAAATAGACTAGGCGTGGTGGCACACGCCTTTAATGCTAGCACTCGGGAGGCAGAGGTAGGAGGATTGTCATGAGTTCGAGGCCACCCTGAGACTACAGAGTGAAATCCAGGTCAGCCTGGGCTACAGCGAGACCTTACTTCAAAAAAAGCAACAAAATATAAAAATGAATTAAAATGGTGTAGTGTTGCATGAAGCTACAGCCGCTGCCAGCCTTCATAGGGCTGAGCGCGCAGGAGTCTGTAAGTAATAGTGAGGCCATGCTGTGCCACTGAAAACATAATGACCAAGGTCAGTGGTGCCCAAATACAGATGCAAAAGCATGTGCCCTTTCCTGTGCCCAGAACTGTGGAGGATAAGCACAATCTCTTTAAGTAGACTGAGGAGACACATCCTTCCTTTACATCATTTGTGAAACACTGTACTCTCTGAAACAGATTAATTCATTAAGTGATCACAGGAATGTGATTTAAGCAATGGGAAACGCTGTCTAGGAGGAGACTGGAAAAATGAGGGCACAATCAGGAAAAAAAGTAAAAAAGGACTTCCATAATTGATTGCAAAGGGATCACTTTTTGCTCCATCCAAGTACAGGAAGGGGTGTTGAATCCTTCATTGTGCATGAGAATTCCTGGCATATCCTGTTAGACAGAGCAAGTGGCTAGAAAAAAAAATGTTGGTTTATTTACATGCTGCACAGCATGATTTTCCAGCTGCCACTGACAACTTCACAGTGAGGAAGACACAGAAATCCCCGCCAGCGCCCCTGCTCCAGAGAAGCTGAATGGGACAGATAGGGGTTGTCGCAGATCTCTACACCTTGACCCCCTTGTAATAAAATGGACCTCTGTGCTTCTCCACACAGCTCCAAAGAGATAATCTTTGCTTTTATTTGTGGGCAGCAGAAAACTTGACTTTACATCCAGAAGGGGATGTGAGATAGGGGAAGCCATCAAGGTAGGAAACCTCTGGAGCACAGATCTCTAGAAACACCAGGAAAAGAACATTTAATCTCTCTGTCAGAGGACCATAGATAAAGCCACATGCTGCCCTTGAGCACTTAACAAACAAAGAAAGGTGGTAAAAAAAAAAAAAAAAGTCTGAACTGATGGACGCAGCCGGGTAGGACCAGGGCTGAGTGCCGTGAGCTGTGCTTATACTGAGAGCAGACTGCGGAATTCACTCACAACGGCGGTCGTCCCCAGGGTGACAATAAAATTAGGAGACCTGGCTTGAATTTGGCCACTGATTTTGATCTAGTAGTTGTCTACCCTAATTAAAGCCTTCCTACTTCCTCTAAAAGTTTTCACTTCCTTGATTTAGAAAATGATGTTTGAACTTGCAGTCTGTGTATACCTTCTGACAGATAGCGGAAGGCTGCGCGGGAGAATAAGATGTTCAAGAATCTGGTCTACCTCATGCCTATTTCTTCCTATGCAAGCTTCAGCAGATCATTTATCTCTGGACAGATATTCCAAATTATATATATTTATTTTATCCCAGAACTTGTATTTAACAATATTATTAAAACACCAAAAAGAGGTATTTTGTTTTCAAAACAAAACAAAACAAAACAAAACAAAAAACAGGGCATGGGGCCAAATAACTGTAATCCTAGCACATGGGAGGCTGAGGCAGAAGGATCATGAGTTCAAGGCCAGCCTGGTCAACACAGCATGTGTGAGGATAGCCTGGGCAACACAGTGAGACTGTCTTGAGGAATAGCAAGCAACAAAAACTGGATAAAGAGAAAATCCACATGAGCGCGGCCATTGACGGGGCTGGGGAGGTAGTGGCAGGGTATTTGCTTAGCATGAGTAGGGCCCTGGCTTCGGTCCTTAGCACTACAGACAGACAAACAGACAAGAACCCTTATATTGACAGGATTCCTGGATTTTTCTTTTCTCCCTCAATACTTACTTTGTCAGTGTAACATTTCCTTCAATCACTTTGAGTTTGTTAACAGGATTGTTCAGGGATGACCCAGCTGAGTTGAAAAATCATCATCCGCACAATTGTATTTGATTGTCATCAAGACAGCACAGGTGGGCTGGAGAGATGGCTTAGCGGTTAAGCGCTTGCCTGTGAAGCCTAAGGACCCCGGTTCGAGGCTCGGTTCCCCAGGTCCCACGTTAGCCAGATGCACAAGGGGGTGCACGCATCTGGAGTTCGTTTGCAGAGGCTAGAAGCCCTGGCGCGCCCATTCTCTCTCTCCCTCTATCTGTCTTTCTCTCTGTGTCTGTCGCTCTCAAATAAATAAATTAAAAAAAAAAAAAAAGACAGCACAGGTGCGTTGAGCAGAGGGGCAGTGCGTGGCCTGGAGCTCAACCGCCAGCGTGCTCGTTCTCTGTAGATGGTGGGTGGGTACTTACTCACCAAGGATGTGCCTCACGAGGAAAGGGTTCTTCCTAGGTCACACTGCTGCTGGCCCAGGGTAGGCTTGCCCCTCTCTCAATAGTACTTACAGCCACTGCCAAACTCTCAGTATCTTTTTTTGTTTGTCCTTTGAGGTAGGGTTTCACTGTCTTCCAGGCTGAGCTGGAATTCACTATGTAGTCTCAGGCTGGCCTTGAACTCACAGCAATCCTACCTCTGCCTCCCGAGTGCTGGGATTAAAGGTGTGTGCCACCATGTCTGGATAACTGTTGGTATCTTTTTTTTTTTTTAAGATTTTATTTTTATTTATTAATTAGAGACAGAGAGTGTGTGTGTGTGAGAGAATGGGCACTCCAGGGCCTCTAGCCACTGCAAACAAACTCCAAATGCATGTGCCACCATGTGCACCTGGCATACGTGGGACCTGGAGAATTGAACCTGGGTCCTTAGTCTTCACAGGGAAGCTCCTTAACCACTAAGTCATTCCTCCAGCACACTGTCGGTATCTTGATAACAGGCGTCACCAGGCGATTTCAGTCCCCATTATTACCCAGCAGCCAATGAGTCTGAGTTCCCAGCATTCCAACATGACAAGCAGCTGCCCTCACTGACATTCTCCTATGGGGCTCTCCTCTATCACTGGAAGCCTTTACCATCTGTGCAGCCCTGCCTAAGTGTCTGGGGTGCTCTTCCTGGAGGGAGGCAGTGTGCTTGCTTCAGGGACCCCAGGACTTGGGAGATGAGGGCTCATTGGAAGGGGTAGAAGGGTGCTCATGGTGGGTGGAGGGTGGAACTGATTCAGGCCTGACCGCCCGCGCTGTGGCCCTGGTGAGATTCAGAAACTGCTTTGCTCACACACACCTGTGCCTCTTGTGCTGGACGACTGCTTTGAGATGCTGTTTGGGTGCAATAAACTGCCTGAGTGGTGGGGTAACTGTAAGCTTCTGCTTTGTCCTTGGCTCCTCCTCCTCTTCTCCTACACCTCTTACGTCATCCCTCACCCCTCCTTCAGCCTGCCTGCATCTCTCTCTCACCTCTCCACCCAGTGGAGTAAACGCAAGACCCAACCTCCACAGGACTGAGGACTCAGCGGGAGTGGGCCACTCCCGTACCACAGCCTCCAGCCTGATGACTTTGGGGTGAGTAGGACACGGCTCACGCTTGGTTGCCTTGCTATCAGAGGCATCCCCAGTGAGGTGCGGATCAGAGCCCCCGAGAAGCCAGAGCTTTCACCCACACCGGCTCGAAAAGGATGGCAAGAAGCCTGGCAAATGCATCAGGCCTGTCCCGCCTTGGTGAGGGTGGATGAGCAAAGTCTTCCGTCTTGGCAGCTGTTCTCCGCAGGCTGGGCGGCCTGGAGACATGGGTCACCAAAGCCGCTGTGGCTCCTCGGAGGCTGGGGTTGGACAGACAAGCTCTGGCCGGGCCGCTGGCTTGAGAAAGGCATTTTGTACGTAGGCCTGTTTGTCAGTGTGCGGGTGCCTGGCTTCCAGCGTACAGTGTGGGAACCGGGGCTTCCAAGCCCAGGCACCCTACTTACCGCCCAAAACGCAGCAGGTCTCCCTTTCACAGGATCCATCTGTGGCCTGTTGAGTTTTGTTCCGACCAAAGTGTTGCCAGGCACGATCTGCACCGGGCAGGAAGATTCCTGGGAAGAAGTCAAGAGAAACTGGATTTGTTCCTGCTGGTGAGTCTTCAAACCCATCTTACACTAAAGACATCATAGGCATGAAGAATGTTCTAGAAAGAGCACACAAAGAGGAGAAATTAGAGAAGAAAATGGCACCAACTATCCTGGATACCGAATTTCTCCTTGGAAACATGGAAGGCATAATTAGCGCACTAGCCTCCGCATTGGCTGGTTCTGTAAACAGAGCAGCGTGTGCTCTGCATTATCTCTTAAAGAAGGTATCTGACACCATCAGGACATATTAAGTAGGATCAAAATTTTTGTCTCATTTGATATGCACAAAAGAAGGCATTCCTGATGGGAATAAAAGTCAAAGTCTCTCTGACCTTGGGGGGGGGGTCCAAGAGACCCCACAGGTGGGCGGTGGTGCACAGACAGTGCAGCTGACGGGGACGTTTAGGTCTGTGTCAAACGACAGGGACCCAGTGAGCGTCTTCAAACTGCACGACGGGTGGAGAGCGCCGCGCGTGTGTTGGAATGTCCAGGAGAAACTTCCCAGCATGCTGACGACCGACTGTTCCACGAGGAAATGGCTCTGAGCACCAGAGTTTGGATCACCAGCACCCACATAAATCCCACATAGCAGCCTGTCAGTAATCTCAGTGCCTAGGAGACGGGGGTCCCCAGGGGAAGCTGGATAGGTGGAATAGGCAAACCAGTGAGCTCTGGGTTCAATTGAGAGACCCTGCCTCGGTAAGTAAGGTAAACAGTGATCTAAGAAGACGATGCCAATCACTGGCCTCCACATGCACATTCACATACGCGCACAGGCACCATACACATGTGCCCACACTGTGAACACACACACATGCCAAAGGGGGGAAGAAAGACCATTCCAGACTGCACAAGCATCAGAGGAACTATGCAAGCTAGTTTAGAGGAAAAATAAAGGTTGGGAAATTGTCCTAAATATTAAATAATTTAACCATGAAGAAGGAAATTAATGAGCATGACTGTATGTATGTATGAAATTTGGTATAGACTGATGGAATTGTCCTAATATCTGTATTCAAAATTCAAAAATATGACATTGGAAAACTTCAGCCACAACAATGAATGAATAATTATACTAGCCACGATTCCAAGATTTCCAAAATTAAGTGACTCAGATAATGAAACTCACCTTTTCATCCCTATTGTTAGACCAAAATAAACTTAAATTTGAAAGTGGGCATGTATTCAGATCCTCAATACTGTGATTTTTATTCTGAACAATTGCCTTTTATTTTCAATGCCTATTGTGTCTTTACTGCACCTCATGTCACAATTTAATCCCTCTTTAAACTTAATTTAATGCCCAATTTAATCTCAATATGACAGCTAATAATTAAGAGAGCTCATGTTGTGTGGCTTAATGTTTGGTTGTGTTGGTCATGTGTACGTGTCATGAGTGGGGCTGTTTCATACCATGCAATTTAATGAGCAGCATCCCCTGATGTGTTTATTTCTGAAGAACAAAAAAAAAATCATCTTTTCACAGTCAAAACATAGGTTTTCATGATAATGTTGTGAGCAGTTAGTGCTTTGGGAAGTGGCAGAAGCTCACTTTTAGTATTTGCATCCCATGTGCGAATGATTATGTGTCTCTTACATGTAATAATCCCTGGATTCATAGTAATTACTTTGATAATTTGTGTCAGCAGTTTTCAATCTTCTTCCCCCTTTTTTTGTCAGTGAAGTTCTGAGGAATTATAACCTGGAAGCCAATTTGTGAAACAGACCAGCAGTTCTGATCAAAGTGTTTGTGGGGACAGGAGATGGGGTGGAGGGCCTGGAGGCAGACTTCCCAGGCCACTCTAGATTGTCCCGTGCCCTTACATGCACCTCCTGGGGTTTCTGGAGCCGGTGGGGAACTAGTAGCATACCAAATGCCCAATATGTGCAGAGAACTTCCACACATGTCACAGCATTTCATTCTCACGCATGGCAAGGCAGCATTCGTTTTACAGGTGGGAAATGAGGAGAGGGGTTAATTAATGTTCTACTAACTGCATAACTATTGGGTGATCAGGGCTCGGATTTGTACCCAGGTCTTTTCTAGTATTTTCCCCCATTATTTCATACTGATAATGTCAGTAGAAAATATTTTCTTCGAGTCTCCAAGTGAGTCCAAAAAGATGAGATAGAATTTAATGAAACCCGAGTGTTTCTTGATGCTTTTCTACTTTAGATGATGGTCAGGTAAGAGTCCAAAGATCACTGAAGAAAGACCTGGACTCAAATAGTAGGTAAAAACAAAGAGCGTTTATTCTGCAGAATCAGCCAGCAAGCGGGGATCAACCACTCATACAAAATGGGGACCGGAGAGGAACACGCATCCCCTTTTTAAGCACAACTAGGGGAATTCCAGGTGGGTTAGGTAATCTTCTAATGTGATTGGCTGGGCAAGCAGCAGTTACATCTCTGATTGGCTGGGGCAAAAGTGCGCAAAAGGGCAATGTTCGGGCAAGTCTCCAGGAGCTGACTCAGCCCCCAGGGCACAAAATGGCAGCTATCTTCCCAGCCACGTGTCAGGGCCACTTGATTAACACCTTTGCTCATGGTTTTTCCCAGAAGTCTTGCCCACCTCTCTGGGAAACTGAAACTTAGGCCTAGTTGGGGTGACACCTGACTGAAGCCTGTCATGGCGTCAGTTTTGTCCCTTAAGTCACCTGGTGCTATTCCTGTGGTGTGCCAGGATCACCAATGGCAGAGAGCTGTGGGACGCATGGGCCTTCTGGCCTGCTGACTGGGCACATAGCCCTAAGGTGGCACACTTATAAGGGTGATATTATTACCTGAATCAATTTTTATTTATGAGCAAGATGAATAAGTTTCACATTTACTTCTTTATTATTTGGTTGTCCTTGTCTTTTATCACCCTTGTGAGAATATTTTATACATGTGTGTATCTACACGTATGGGTATAAACGGTGCTAGCATCTTGAGAGATAATATTAGAAATAAAAGCTACCTTCGTGGGGGACACAAAACTAGTAGGAGCCAATTGAAAAAGAAAAATCAGACCTGGTGGCACAGGCCTGTACTCTCAGCTACTCAGGAGCCTAAGTCAGAAGGATCACAACTCCCAGAGCTGCCTTGGCTACAGAGTAAGTTCAAGGCCAGCCTGGGCAACTCAGTGAGGCTTTGTCTTGGAAAGTTAAAACACACACACACACACACACACACACACACACACACACACCAGCTGAGAATACAGCTCAGTGGCAAAGAGTATGAGAAGCATACATGAGGCCTGGGCTTAACCCAGTACTGAAAGAGAGATAATCAGGTAGCTTTGTCAGGCAGTTAGGGTGACTGGGCCCCTGAAAGTAAAAAGCAGGAATGCCTCTGGGCTTTGCTAGAGATCAGAGGAAACTGGCTTCTCCTTATCTCTTGTCTAAAGTTGCTCCCGAACTCTGTTTTCCCACAAACAACCTGAGACCGTCCTGGGAGGGAGCTCCCCTTTTCTAGAATATCTAATCCTGACATTGTGGTTGGTCAAGTTCAGCCCCCAGAGCTTGGTGTCATGGCCTTGCCTGAGCCAGCCCCTAGCCCAGACCAATCATCCCTCACTCTGGCTCACCTGAGAAGGAAAGTGCCAAGGGACACGCCTCTCTTGGTGCCGCCTGACCATCGTTCCTGAACCCAGATGGGCAGAGACGAGGGAAGAAACCCCCCCCTCCGACCTCTACCCCACCTGCCCTGCACGAGCAGAGCTCTCAGTATTTCTTTTCTCTCCGCTCGAACGCCCTTCTTACATTTCTTTCAGGCCCACCACGCGGGCTCTCAGCCCAGGTGGGTGTACTCATTTTCCTTCCCTTGCTTCTTCCTCAATAAATTTAACAAGTATCCTTCTCAGTTTGGTTCGCCCAATTCTTTGATTCAATACAAACACAAACTCAGGGTTTGGGGTTCAAGGACTTTCCTGGGCTCCCCAAAGACCCCATATTAGTCCCAAGAAAGAAAGAGAGAGAGAAAGACAAAGGGAGGGAGGGAAGAAGGGAAGAGCTGCATGCAAGATGAGAAAGGTTTAATGTAAATGAAATTGACTTAAGAGCAGGAATCACGGTGTTTAACATAATGTGTGACATAAGCACTTAAGTTGTTTTTTTAGTTCAACAATGATAGTTTATTATCTGTTAGTAGCTCACAGGCCAAACTACTAATTAAATCAGAACTATGTCTACACAGAAGTGGGCAATGACACAGGCCATTCTATTGGAAACCGAGCATTCAGTCATGTTGTTGTCTCAGAAGTTTGAGCTGCTGCTTCTGGTGCTGTTTCTGCGGATGCTGAATCTCTTCCTCATGTTGTAGGAGGGATCTCATCCAGGGGGTGTTTCTTCAGCGCTGCTAGGTGTTCATTAGTCCTCTCTCGGAAGTACCGATCCTCTTCAGCCTTCTCTCTGCCCTCATGACTCCTCGGGTGTGCATGGCCCGTACTCCCCACACACCGAGTCGCACCCGAACCCCTAAAACCGCCCCTGCCATGGTTTCTACCTGCCGCGCCTCTCTGGTCTCGGGCCTCCTGTGTGCTAACTGAGCAAGCACTTAAGTTTGCACATGTCAAATGTACCGGCCAAACATCCTCTTGCTGAGTTTTCCCATCTCCAGAGCAGTGTAAGAAGGAGCCACAACTCGTGATGGTTGAGAAGAATGACTGGGAGGAAATGTTATGAGGTTGGGAATAAGCAGAGAATTCCACAGGACCACTGATGGCTAAGCCCTTAAGAAGGAGCGCAGGCCATCTTGTCTCTGTCTCTGGAAGGGTAGGGCAAGGCATTCATCTGAGAGGCCCTGAGGGTGTGTGAGGACCAAGATGGAGACCATATGGGGCTGAGAAGATTCCTGCGGGAGAAGCCCTGATTCACTGAATACGTGACACTTTTCTTTCAAGATGAGGCTGGGACCCATGGTGCCCTCCACACTTCTCCTCACGTGTTGCATGACTGCTGGCGTGTACACGGGGCCAGCGCATTTCTAGCAGAGGAACCGTTGGCTGGCATGCAGCAGTTGGACTGTTCATAAGCGCTATGGGACATCCCAGTGTCCAAATCATTCGGGGAAGGGGGCAGGTTTGCAAATGGCATGCCGCTGTCAGCACAGCAAGGTGGGTCAGGCCTGTGATTCCTAGCAGCTGGGAGGCAAACAGGAGGATCAGGAGTTCAAGCCAGACTGGGCTATATGAGACATTGTGTTAAAAAAAAAATGAAATGAAATGAAAGAAGAAGGAAGAGAGTGAAAGAGGGAGGGAGGGAGGCAAAGACAATAAGAAGGTATACAGGGGTCTTCAGGGCGGGACTTCTCTGAGCCCTGCATTGCAAAGCTTTAGCATAAAGAACCAGAAACATCCTACCAACCTAGTTAAGAACTTTCCCTCCAGCTGGGCGCAAGGCCACACACTTGGAATCCTAACCTCTGGGAAGCTGAGGCATGAGAACTGTGAGTCCAAGTCTACCCTGTGTTACATAGCAAGATCTTGCCCCCAAAACAAGCCCCAAGCAACCTGCCCCCCGAAGCCTTTCACCCCGCTTCACTCCTGCTGGCACACCAGAGCTGCAAGGAGCAGAGCTTGGGAAGCGCTGGTCTGCAGCAATGCTCCTAACTGAGAATGCGCAGTGAGAAAGCTGCCAGGATCTCCTGGGCGATGAGAAAAATTAGCTACGCTTGGGGCGTGGCTTGGTGACTTCCCTGCATCACAGAGGACAGGGTTCTGTGGGGCACACGGTCCCTGGGGACATGTCACGTGCTTCTGCAAACCCCATGTGGCCTGCCAGTACTTACCCCCACCCCCATATGGAAGGGCCGGCACCGGAGGAAGAGGAAGGAGGGGCCCCACCAGTCAGACCTTCCGGCCGAGGTCTCCGCCAGCTCTGCAGCCTCCTGTTGACCCCCGAAATCTGCAGGTTCAAGGTTCACACTTCTCTTACAGACTCTTACTGTTTACAGTTTAGGAAGAAAAAGAAAAGATTCCCATTGGTTTAGCCATGCAGACTGACAGACACATCCTCCAATCCCAGCCTGTGTTTGTTTCGCCCACAGCCCCCTACAGAAAAGGAAAGGCTCTTTGCTAATTTGCTGCTATTTTATACATCTTTCCACACAGACATGTGACCATATCTAAAGGACCCTGGACCCATTTTAAACTAAGTCTTTTGAAAGCAAGGTAAGATGTTCTGAATGCTAGGTTCCCAAGTTGATGACAATTGGGAATTAAAGCCGCCTGGAGGCGGTGTATTGTTGGGGTCAGGCTTATGGGTGTTACAGCCAGTTTCTCCTTGTCAGTGTTTGGCACATGCTCCTGTGGGCCAGGGGGTGATGTCCACCCTCTGTCATGCCATCATTTTCCCTGCCATCATGGAGCTTCCCCTCCAGCCTGTAAGCCAAAATAAACCTCTTCCCCCCCCCCCCAAGCTGCTCTTGGTTGGATGATTTCTACCAGCAATGCAGACCTGACTACAACAGTAAGAAATTTAATATCAGTTCTGTACAGCTTTGTATAGACCTTTTTCTGTCTTCTATAGTCTTTTGGGCTTGCCCGTCATCTTTTGTTTCTTAAACAATTTTATTCACAATTTTCAAACATGTGCATATTGCATTGTGATCTTAAACCCCTCCCATTACTTTCTTTCATCCCTTCTCCCCTACCCTCTATCACTGAACCCCTTCTTCTTTCCAATTAGGCCCTCTGTTACTTGGTGGCCTTCCCTGCTACCCCCGTCTTCCTCTGTCATCAGTGACGACCTGTTAATGGGCCTGGTTGCGTGCAGTTCTTGTGCAGGTAACAGCAGCCACTCTGAGGTCATGAAGGCAACCGCCACTTGGTGTCCTGAAGACAAAGACGGCGTTCCAGAGCTCTCCTCCCCATCCGCTGGCTCCCACGTTCTTTCCACCCCTCTTCTGTCTGTTCCTAGAGACTTGGAGGGTGTGGTCAGATGTCTCATTTAGTGGGCAGCACTGAATTGTCGCTTCACACTGCTTGGGTGAGTTTTGAGGGTCCTGAGTGGTTACTGCCATCTGCAAAAAAAAAGAGAGAGAGAGAGAGAGAGAAACTTCTCTGACCAAAAATAAAAATGGCACTAATCTATGAGCATAAGCATACACATTTAGTGG
Organism: Jaculus jaculus; assembly: GCF_020740685.1. NCBI lineage: Eukaryota > Metazoa > Chordata > Mammalia > Rodentia > Dipodidae > Jaculus > Jaculus jaculus. The sequence goes on along the minus strand of NC_059102.1, from coordinate 8,317,197 downwards.
GCAATTTGATGGGCACAACATACCCACTTAGCCAAACCAAAGTACCAGCTTCTCCACTGGGGCTTATGATTTTCTCAGCCACATGCTTTTGACTAGGTTTCCCTCTGGTGGAGTGGGCTTCCCGTCCAGTCAGAGAAAAAGTGGCCGTCCCCTTGTCACGGTTGTTGTACCAGTGGGCATATCTTGCCTGGCTGGCCAGTTGTGTAGCTTACAGGGCTCACTGCTGATTAAGACACTGCCCCCTCCAGCAGCCTGCATAGCTCTTTGCAGCACTATGACAGCCAGCCAGCCAGGAGATACCCTTATTTTCAGAGAGAGAGAGAAACAGACAAAGAGCGTAAGAGAATGGGCACTCTGGAGCCTCTAGCCACTGCAGTGAACAAACTCTAGAGGCATGTACCATCTTGTGCATCTGGCTTTATGTGGGTACTTGGGAATTGAACCAGGGTTCTTTGGCTTTGCAGGCAAGTGCCTTAACCACTGAGCCATCTCTCCAGCCCCCACCCTCATTTCTTAATTGTTTTTTTTCTTCCCTCTTTTTTCCACTTGCAGCCAAATAACACAAAATGAAATGAAAGCAGAAATATTAAAAAGAAAACAATTATTCAGTATTACCCCTTTAGAATTTGCTTTATGAAAATATCTTAAAAGCTATTACTCATGTTGAAGTTTTAGCATTCATTAAGATATGCATTTTGTGCAAAATCAGCACACTGCACATTCCCAGGGTCTGGCTGTTATATACACAAATTAATGAATGTACTTAAGTGAATTTGATTAATATGCAGCAGTTTAAGATCCACTTTGTATTATTAGCAGAGAAATTTTCCTCATTGAATGCTGCTGAATCAGAACGCCATGTTTGCTTGGGAAGACTGGCGCGCTCACACTCTCAAATAAAGCAAAGCTAAGATTCTCATAATTATCATAATTCGCTCATTAAGATATTAGCAAACTGTCACATCCCCGAGATCCTCCATGCCTGGAATTTTCCATCATCTCCTGCATCGAAGGCATACATGCAATGCCCGTGCCAGAGAGTGTGAAATGGAAACTCCACTTCTGCATTTTATTAACAGATTTTGCAAACTCCAAACAGCTTGAGTGTTGTTCAAATTTATAGTTGTACTTGCGCATTTCTGATGGCAGTTTTCAGCATGCAACTTTTATCTAAGGGCTTTTACTTGGAACTGCATGCAGCAATTCCAAACCCTCAAAACTAAAGGAAAATAAAATTGAAGTGCCTTTACAATTGAGTGATTTATACATTAAAGTATTTATTTTAAAACAAGATTAAAAATATTGCACTCCTAGAAACATTCTCTCCTAGTAGAAGCACTCAGCTGGAAAATTTCATCCATTTCAAACTGATTTTTTGCCTGAACGATTCTCACATATTTTCCTAAAACCTCGTCATGTCAAATGATTTATCCTACTTTAACAATACTGTGTGAGTAGCCATGGAGATTCACACGTGGAAGGTCTGGAAAGTAGTTGGCCAATTAGGTGCTTGTCTATATTTTGATTTTTTTTTTTTTTTTTTTACTTATTTGAGTAGATAAAGAAAGTGGGAGGAAGAGAGAGAGAGAGAGAGAGAGAGAGAGAGAGAGAGAGAGAGGGAGAATGGGTGCTCTAGGGCCTCCAGCCATTGCAGACTAACTCGAGACACACGTGCCACCCTGTGCGTGTGCGACCTTGTGCGCTGTGTCACCTTCTGAGTCTGGCTTTCATGGGACCTGGAGAGCCGAACATGGGTCCTTAGGGTTAACTGCTAAGCCATCGCTCCAGCCCCTGTTTTGATTTTTTAAATTTTTTATGCGTACATATACTTCTTTCTTTACATCTTGATCCTCTATCCATCAGTATCTGATGTTAATGAAAATTTATGCAGACTCCTGTCTTAGGAGTACTTAGCCTAACTTGAGATATAGACTGTGTTTTAGATCAAAATCCAAAGTAATAGGAATATGGAAAGAGCCATTTCCCCACAGTGGAAATGGTAATAGAAGGTTTCTGAGTATAAAGAGTACACACATTTTATTTTTTATTTAATATGTGAGGGCATGTTCACATGTGTGCATGCATGTATGTTCACATGTGGGTAAAAGCCAGAGGGAACCTTGGGTGTTGTTCCTCAGAAATACTTTCCACCTTTAAAAAGAATTTTATTTTATTGTTTTTCTTAAAATTTTTATTAACACTTTCCATGATTATAAAATATATCCCATGGTAATTCCCTCCCTCCCCACCCCCACACTTTCCCATTTGAAATTCCATTCTCCATCATATTACCTCCCCATTACAATCATTGTAATTACATATATACAATATCAACCTATTAAGTATCCTCCTCCCTTTATTGTTTTTTAATGTGTGTGTGCATGTTCACCTTCATGCTGGAGCACTCATGCCATAGCACGTGTACGGAGGTCATGCATGTTGGAGCGCTCATGCCATAGCACGCATATGGAGGTCAGAAGACAATGTTCAGATTGCTAGTCATTTTTCTCACCTCATTATGGGCAGGCTTTCCCTTTCTGGATCTCACGCAGCTGGTTTTAGCCTTTGCCAGAGTTTCCAGGATTCTGCTGTCTCTGCCTCCCATCTCACCACCCGTGTGGTGTGATTACCGAAGCTCACAACAGCTTTCCGCTTTTTACATAGGGTCTGGGGCCCAAACTCGGATATTCAGGATTGATCCATCTCCTAAGCCTCCATCCACACTTTCCTTTTTGAGCCACCACACTGGCCTGTAGCTCACCCAGTAGGCTGGGCTGACTGGACTGGCTGGTCAGGGAGCCTTAGGAATCTTAATACTGCCTCTATCACCCCAATGCTGGGATCCCAGGTGTTCTCCTCCATCCCCAGCATGTTCGCATGGGGTGTGGGCTTCAAACTCAGGCCCTCACGTTTGTGAGACAAGTGCTATCGTGATCTAACCCTTGAGCCAGGGGCCCAGAGACATTTCAGTGTCCCTCTGAAGGCACACCATTGCTCACGTCTCAGTGCAATGACGTCATTGTTATCCCCATGCTGCTTAGGGCTTAGGAGTGGGGTGACTCTACAGCTGATTAACACTGGCTGGCCTGCCCTGGAGCCACTGCTTCAACTCAGCAAGTCACATTCCAGTTAGATAACTCAACACTCTCCAGATTTTTGTCTTTTTTTAAATATGTATTTTTTCTACTTCAATTATTGCCATTGACTTGTCCTCCTCTATGGCAACATATATTGCTTCTGAAAAACTCATATTAAAAGAAAGGAAAGCAGCATACAATGTTCTTGAGCGACAGTCACTAGACAGAAAAGTTCAGGGGGTGTGTTATTCTCTGTTACTCCTCCACTCTCTGGATAGATTCATATCATGAACTTAAAAAAAGAAATAAATATTCTGTAGAGCTGACTCAGCCACTAAAGGGGCTTGCTTTCAAGCTTGCAGGCCCGAGTTTGACTTCCCAGCGCCCACGTAAAGCTGGACACAAAAACTCCTGTGTGTCTGTGATCTTAACGCCTACGGCGATGGGAGGCGGGGCCGGGAGAGCCAGGAAGCGCATGGGCCAGCTGCGCTTGGGCGCTGGAAGAGAAGCAGTGAAAACAAGGTGTGGCCTCGTAGCACAAAGGAAGTGTGCGTGACCCCAAAATAACAAGGGACACCCTGTCTCAAGTACAGTGAGGACAAATACCCTGAAACTGTCCTCAGACCTCCTCCTCTGCATCTTAGCGTGCTCCCACCCTACCCATACATAGACGTCCACACGTGTGCATACGGACACCCATACCATAAAAAAGACTGTATGCGCATCTCAAATGATCTAAGGTGGCACGTGAGAAAAGCTACAAAGCCAAGTCTACACTTTGGAATCTGGGGTTTCCGTTGGCTGTAGGTGAAGCTGGCAGGCGTGGCACAGGTGGTAAACTTGCAGAGGATAGATCCTCGGCCTTGTTCACCTTCTCAGTACATTAAAGGTGCCGTCCCTGACCCCTGAGAGGCCAAAAGTCAAGGAACAGATGAGCCTTCTGGGCCAGGTTCTTATCTCGATTCCCTCACAATAGTGAGGAATATGCGTGAAGGAATATGGACTTTCTGTAGCCACATGAGACGGTCCACAGAGAAAAAGGGTGCCAGATGCTTGTGGCCTGCCCCAGCTGCAGTGCAACCCCATGAAGAGGAAAAAAAAAGCCTCAAAGCCTTCCTTCTTTATAATACCCTAATCTGTATAAAGGAGTTACGAAGAAAACAGCTCCTTTCCTGGATGTCTTGGCAGTGCTATCCAGGGGTTAGGAAGAGGCCATGCCAATACCACACGTCAGATGCTACTGTGGCTCTTATAGTTTGGGGTGTTAGCATGCAGCCTCACTGCGGGCAGTGTCCTCACTATCGCTGTACTTCGTGCCCTGTCTGTACCAGAAAGCTCTCTGGGATCACAGCTCTTCTTGTGGTGGCTTGGTGTCCCTGTCCCATGTGTTGGTACCTTCCCGGGGCTGACCAATGAATGGACTGCTGGGTGGCTTGGTCCAGATATGGCCAGTGCTGCTTCTCTGTCCACCATCCCCAGAGCCAGGCCACAGCAATGAGACCTTCCCCGCCTCCCCTGACACATCAGAAAGCTCAGCCCAGCTCTCAGTTGTGTGAGGAGAGCGCAGCTTTGCTCCTGGGCTGCACCGAGGATGCTCTTGCTCAGGACACTCTCAGGAATCGGGTCCCCCCAACCCTGCCAGCATCAGTACCTGGAGCCAGGACGACCACGCGAGGACACCCTTTCTGCTTTGTCTCTGTTTCTAGCCTCTAAGAATATTTCACTCATTTATTATTTTCATTTATTTAGTTGAGAGAGAGAGGGAAAAAAAAAAAAAATATATATATATATATATATATATAGAGAGAGAGAGAGAGAGAGAGAGAGAGTGAATGGGCACACCAGGGCCTCTAGCCACTGCAAACGAACTCCGGCTGTATGCGCTGCCTTGTGTTTCTGGTTTTACGTGGGTCCTCGGGAACCAAACCTGGGTCCTTTGGCTTTGCAGGCAAATGCCTTAACCACTAAACCATCTCTCCAGCACTCATTCATTTTTTAATTGCAGCCATATTTTAATATAATTTACAATATATATTATATATAGATATCTATTTTATACACACACACACACACACATAAAATACCATCAGCATTTTTTGTTGTGGCTGTGTTTGCGGCACTGGGGAGAAATCCCAAGTTCCACCTGGACCACAGAACTGCCGTGTTGAGGAGAGAGGATGCACGCTTGAGATGGAGAGTGTGCAGGGCACACGTCACACACAAGCGTCCCAGGTTGACACATGGCAAGGCTGAAGGGACAAGTCGGCGGGTGGCCAGGCAGCCTCATCGCGATCAGCTTCCTGTACCCCCAGGCATGCCACCTTCTCCAACAAACACCACCCTCCCGGCAAAAGCTTGGCTGGTGGAAAATCCTAAGGGAAAGTTTCATTGTGTTGCACTCTGAGGTGCTGGTTCCAGAAATCCCTCTTGAAATTTGCTGTTTCAGGAAGCTGGCTCAGCAACCTGGCTCTTTCTGTGGTCCATCCATCCCATAAATTGGCTAGGCATGACTAGAGGATGATGGTTAGGGTCAGGAGCAGGGAGGAAGAGACCACCAGGAGTTACATTTTAAGAGGGGCATAAGTCCCTGGCTTAGTCATGTACTTTAAGAGTGTGGAGAATAGCTGCTCACAGTTAACACCAGAAATGCTCATTAAACTGCTTTTCTGTTGGGAATGGTTCCTCCAAAGTGTCGCAGGCCATCAAGAAACTCAAATTCTATCAGGATTATGATACCCACTGAGTTGCAAGTTATAGGAAATGATACTTGAAATAAAGGCTTTGCTGGCAAATTAAAATAGTAATAATTTCAGTTAATGTAATGATATCTTTTTTTAAATCCCTTAATATCATTCAGCCAAAATTACATATTTGGAAAAAATGAGGCACTAAAGAAGACTTCCTAATTGTACGGAGTGTGCCTGGAGGCATATTGCGGATGTAATTCAGAGCCCTGGGCACAGAGGACGATGGCTCTGATGATGACATTGTGCACTGAAGTGCATTTGAGTCACAAGCAGTTATAGCGCACAAGGCTACCCCGGAGGAGGAAGATGGGGAACAAGACCGCTTCCATGATAAACTCGGTGTGATCCTGGCTACACTCTGCCGAGATTTTTTTCTTTTTTCTTTTCATATGTGTACATGATGTATTTTGACCACAATTCGCTTCAATCCCTTCCTCTGCCCTCCCCTCCCCCATCCCTCCTTCCTCGTTGTTGCCCTGACTACATGGCGCTGCACAGGATCTCATGAAGGTGCACAGATAATCTTGACAAAGTCACACTTCAGAGCTGATGTGGTCTGATGTGTGCCCTGCTTGGGGCGTAAATATGAACTTGAATTTTCGGTTAAATGTTCAGGCCATGTTCTCAGAGCTGGTTAGTGAAGGTTTGGGGTGGGTCTTGACCACTGGGGTGTCCTACCCATGGAACTGTGGCAGTGCCTGGCACGGCTCAACACCACAGCGCTGGGCAGCAGCCCCATCCGGTCTCCAAATGGTTTTTCCCATGGTTTTCTTTTCTGACTTTCTTGGCAGATAGCATCCATACAGGCAGGGTGATTTTGCCCTTACTGAGATAAAGGCTGAGGGCTGGAGAGATTTCCCAGCCAAGATAAAGGGTGCACCCATGGGTGGTGCCTACAGTGAGCTCTGTTGTTGCTTGCCTCTGGCCTCATGATTGTGTTTGGCTTTTGTGATGGCTCACCTAGGTTGTCAACTTAACTGGTTTCAGAATCACCATGGAAATGAACCTCTGAGAATATGTAATTGTGGGTGACATCCTTCCATGGGCTGGGTTCCCAAGACTGAATAAACAGGAGATAGGAAGTGGGGTGTCACTTCCCGATAGATAGCACCGTGAGCTGCTTCATGCTCCGCCATGATAAACCTGGAACTATTAGCTAAAATAAACCTGATTTTTTTTTTGGGGGGGGGATCAGGTATTTTGTCACAGCAACAAGAAAGGCAACTAATTCAATTTCACACAGCTGGCTCCCTTCCCACATCACCATGTGCTGGGCTAGCTAGCCCATAGGTGGCCACATGGCAGATTCTTGCTGCTTGTGATTGCCTCCTAGGGTCATCTACTGATGTGGCTACTGAGTCCAGGCTCCCCACCCAGCCTTTTATTTATTTATTTGACAGAGAAAGAGGGAAAGAGAATGAGCATGCCAGGGCCTCCAGCCACTGCAAACGAACTCCAGACCCATGTGCCCCTTGCACATCTGGCTAACGTGGGTCCTGGGGAATTGAACCTGGGTTCTTTGGCTTTGTAGACAAACACCTTAACAGCTAAGCCATCCCTCTAGCCAGCTCAGCTCCCCCCCGCCCCCCCGCTGCAGCCTTTTTACTCAGCTGCAGTCCCTTTCCACCGTTTCCCACACCCTTGGAGCCAGCTTCAATGTTGCTTTTCAGTTGTCTCCTAGCCCCACGGGACCATTGCTGTGGGCTCTCGCCTGCCCGTGGCCAGGATTGTCACTCGCTGGGGTTTAATACTTCTAAGACAGAGCCTCAGAAAGCGGGAGAGCAAAACTACAGTTGCCTCTGCGGCTTGGATGGAAAGTCTCTTGATCATTTCCAAACGCTTGTAGAGAGTCAGTGTGCAGACAAGCTCCAAGGTTGTCTTTGCAGAATGTGGAGACCCAGATCTGTTTGTAACTGCAGAAGGCCTTGTGAGAAGGGGACCCCAGCACGGAGCTGGACACATGCCTCAGAAACACAGACGGTCCTGCAATGGGTCATTTCCAACAGGTGTCTCCTGACCATGGCTGGCACCTGGAGGTCATGGCTGAGCCCAGAAGACGTGCATAGGACAGAATAGAGGTGCACGCTAGGCTGTGCTATGGCACTTCACGTCATTTCATGGCACCCAACCTCCCTCCCACATGCCCAACTGGAGCCCGTTTAAAAGAGAGGTTCAGGATGTCACTCTTGCACCCTTCAAAGGAAGAAAGCAATCTAGGTAGACAGTCGTTTAATCAGTCTTGCTCTTCTGTTTTCCAAGCAACTCATGTGCAACCTGTGATTCTCACAGGGTCAGGAAAACGGGACCCTGAGCAGGACCCTGGAGATTTGACTCAGCATCACGAGCCAGGGCTCCTTGGCGATGCACGCTTGTCTGCAGAGACGGCTGGCAATGAGAAAGCTACGCTGATGTCCTGATCTCGTTGGAAGGCAGCCGAGCGGGAAAGGGCTGTACAAATGCTCGCAGAAGGCATCTGCAGCCATGTTCAGGAGTATCTAGTGGTGGGAAACGACGCATCAGCTGCGCCCTAGAGATCCAAAGTGAAGACATCAACCCTGTCCTCGGGGACATCAGTGCTGCCAGCCACTGAGAGGTGGGACCCAGGTCCCCAAGTTACAGCATTGTTATCATCGTTATCATTATGCCTAGCAGCCCCCTCACATCGTCCTCCTCCTTCTTCTTGAAAAACAGTGCCTGGGAAAGCAAAGGACAATGGATCCTGGGAAATATGCAGGGTTGATAAGAAAAGATACCCTCATTTTTGTCACCAATCTCTCTTTTTAAAGTTCACAGATGCTAGTTCAAGGTGATGGAGCAGCTGGTGGTATGGCCCAGTGAGTAAAGTGCTTGCTGGGTCTGAGTTCGGGTCCCCAGCAGTAATGTAAAAGCGGGGTATGGTGGTGTGTGCCTGTAATTCCAGCCCCAGGAGGATCTCTGGGGTCTGCTGGCTGGCTAGTCTAGCTGTCTCAAAAAGTAAAGAAGGGCTGGAGAGATGGCTTAGCATTTAAGGCACTTGCCTACAAAGCTTAAGGACCCAGGTTTGATTCCTCAGTACCCACGTAAACCAGATGCACAAGGTGGCACATGTGTCTGGAGATCGCCTACAGTGGCTAGAGGCCCTGGTGTGCCCATTCTCTCTCTCTCTCTCAAGTAAATAAATAAAATATATGTATTTAAAAAAAACACTAAGGAAGAATATTTGATGAAGTCACTTCAACTCTGGCCCTACATGCATGGACATACACATTAACACACAAACGAACATACACACATGCATACTGCACATAAGTACACTCCAAAAAATTGACAGTTGGATCTGTGTGTTAAGAGTCTGTGAGTCTGCCTATGTTTAGAAAATGCCAGGGTAGAGATGGACACCCTCTGGCTCAGTGCACATTATCAACAAGATAATGATTTGATATCTTTGAGGAGCACTTCATTATAAATGAAAGGCAATTTTCAGGCTTTGGAACATATATAGGGAAGTTCTCTACGGCCTCTCTGCCTCTAATTCATTGTGTAATTTATTGTTATTTATTCAGACACCCTTCACTGAATGGTGAGTGAGGGAGGTAATTTTTAATTCTCTTTTTCAATAAGTCGATACTGGAAGGAAAAAGTGCCTATGCATTCTAACCTATGTGGTCTCCCACAGAGCCCTTTAATTTGAAAGAAGATGAAGAGTTATTATAGAAATGCACCAAAAAATTTTAATGCAAAATGCACGGAGCTGTTTTGTCCCTGCTAGTGTGCAATATTTTCTCACGGTATGTTCTCCAAGCACGAATCTGTGATGGTTTAAGAGCTGAATACATAATTTAATACTGCCCAAGGCCAGCATTAGCTAAAGCAGATGTTTGTGAGAGATGCATGTCTTTATTGGAGGGCTTCACGGCCCTAATTCAGTCCATTTCACCAGGCCTCCCTCTCTATGCTCAACCTACCCCGCACTTCTGCAGCGACGGCGCTCCGAGCGGCCTTCCTTTAGGAAGCACCAGGAGCGGCGAGTTGTCTGCTGTGCACGTGGCAATGAAGCTGCCAAAATGGACATGTCACTACTGTTGGAATGTCCTTGGACCCCCAAATCTCCCAACTGCAGACCCTCAAGAGATCACTGGTTCCTGTTGATGCCTGGATTCTCTACAATGTCCTAGTTAAATGTCACAGACCCTTTATGTGTGCCCTGGCTGGGATATGATTCTCACAAGGAAGCCACTTGAGGTTGGGGCCATGAGCATGATCCCAGGTTTTATTTTATTTTTATTTGAGAGACAGAGGGGGAGAGAGAGAATGGGTGTACCAGGGCCTTCAGCTGCTACAATTGAACTTCAGACACATGTGTCACCTTGTGCATCTGGTTTATGTGGGTCCTGAGGAATCAAACCTGGGCTCTTTAGCTTTGCAAGCAAGTGACTTAACCACTAAGCCATCCCTCCATCTCCCATGATCCCAATGTAAGAGTCATGGGCTGTGATGGTTTATATTGATGGCCAACTTGACAGGATCTAGAATCACCTGTGAGCAATTATCTAGATTAGGCTATCCTCTGGGCAGACCCATGAGGAATTGTCTTGATTGGGGTAGTTTAAGTTGGAGGTCTCCCCTTGCCTGTGGGAGGCACATGGACCCGGGTCTTAGACGTAATGAAAAGGAGAGAGCTAAGAACCGGAACTCATTACTCTGCCTCCTCACTGTGCACTGAATGTGACCAGCTGCCTCAAGCTACTGCTGCCATGATGGACTATGACTGGAAATTAAACCCATTCTGTTTTTAACTGATTTTTGTGAGGTGTTTTGTCTCAACAGTGAGAAGTTGACTAACATGGGCTTTGGAATCAGCCTCTGTCCTACCCCGTCCTGTCCTGTCCACGTGATCTTGTGCTATCTCAGGGAACTGGTCTACATCGGTTCTCTCAGAACATTTGCCTCAGAGAGTTGTTCTGAAGATCCAATGATATATGCATATAAAACCTTGAAGACAGAATTTGGCATATCCTAAGGACTAAATTGCTTCACTTTGCATCTGGTTCTGCCCCCCTGAAACTAGCCAGTTCACAGAGCAGCCTGATCTCTCTTCCACATGACTGTCTTGCTAATAAAATATGCATTACCTTACCTCTTTTTCCCTCCAAATTTCAGATTCTTTTTTGCAATCCTCTGAAGTACTTTCCTTTCTCCAAATGTCCAGTATTTTCTCTCATGCCTGTGTCTTGATTATTTTCTTTCAGCCCAGGCTTCTTCTTCATTGTTTCTACCCTCCTTAAGTATAGTCCGCTACACTCCTTAAGTGTAACCCTTCAGGTGGTTTTGTTTTTGTTGTTGTTGTTTTGTTTTGTTTTTTTCAAGGTAGGGTCTCACTCTAGCCCAGGCTGACCTGTAATTCACTATGTAGTCTCAGGGTGGCCTCGAACTCATGGCGATCCTCCTACCTCTGCCTCCCAAGTGCTGGGATTAAAGGCATGCACCACCACGCCCGGCTTCTTCATATGTTTTTTAATTCTTATTTTATATTCTAAAATATTTTCATTTCTTTTGAAGGAGAGAGAGAGAGAGAATGGGTGCCCCAAGGGCTCTTGCCATTGCAAATGAATTCCAGGCTCATGTCCCACTTTGTGTGCCTGGCTTCATGTGGGTACTAAGGAACAGAACCCAGGCCATCAGGCTTTCTAAGCAAGCACTTTGACCACTGAGCTGTCTCTCCGGCTTCCCTTCATGTCTCAATTCAGATGTCCCTTCTGTCTAGAGGCCTTCCCCATGCCCGAGGCTGGGCTAGCTCAACCTGGGGATGCCTCGTGCACTACGGCTCAGCCGTCTTGGTATGGTAGTGCTTGCATCTTTCTACTGTGCTGCAAACTCCATGGAGGGAGACACTGGGTTGGTCATTGTCTTTTGCTAAATGCCCAGTGCCCGCTATAGTGTCCACCCACACCAAATAGTCAATAAATGTTTTACCAAATTATAAAAAATGATCTGTGTTGTTTGTAGGGGCCGAGGAGCAGACTCAGGGGACAAGGGCACTTTCAGTGTAGACGTGAGACCTGAGAGGATCTGCAGGAGCCTGAGCTCCATGTCCAGTACCACGTAAGACACGGTACGTGGCCACATGCGCCTCTGACCACAGCCCCGCGGGTGTGGAGACGGGATAATTGCTGGGGCTTGCAGGTTAGCCAGTCTGGCCAAAAATGGTAGCTCTGGGTTCACTGAGCGATTCCAAGGAAATAACATGGAAGAGTGACAGGGGACATCCGACATTCTCCTGTGGCCTACACACATGTATGCACAAGACACATGCATCTGCACATACACATGCATACTGTATACATATTTACATGTTATGCGCACACACACACACACACACACACACACACACACACACAAAGACACTGCACTTACTATGTTCACACTTATACCTGCACTGACCATTGTGGAATTACCATATAATGCTTTTGGATTCATGACTTTCAGTGGCCAACAGTCAGAGAATAGTATTTGGAGTTCAACAAAAATGCCCATCTTTCCCAAATCTCAATAAAGCAACATGAAGAGCCCCTGACAGAACCCTTTTGTGTGAGCGCAATGACCAATTGGCTGATGGGGACATTTTCCACAGGGACACTCTCAGGCAATTCTCAGGAGAGCGGGGTTTCCTCTCCTGCCAGCTGAGCTGTGACGCTCTTCTTTCCTGACTCGTTCTTCTCCCTCCAAAACTGTGGAAAGGTCTCTCATTTCTTAAGGTGCTCCAAGTGCTACATTCTGGGGGAAAGAACCCCTCTCTTACAAAGATGCTCACAGTCATATACAGGGCCTACTCATCAAAAGCCACAGTAAATTGAATTTTTTAAAATTATATTCCAGGCCCAGCTTGGTGGTGCATGCCTTTAATCCCAGCACTTGGGAGGCAGAGGTAGGAGGATCGCCATGAGTTTGAGGTCAGCCTGAGACTACATAGTGATTTCCAGGTCAGCCTGGGCTAGAGTGAGACCCTACCTTGAAAAACCAACCAAAAAAACCAAAAACCAAAAAACAAACAAACAAAAATAATAAAATACAATTATATTCAAAGACATCACATTGCAATAATTGTTTCCCACTTAATCCTTTCCATAAATTTAGTTGTTTTTTTTTTTTAAATGGGGATGTTTCAAGGTAGGGTTTTGTTCTAGCCCAGCTGGCCTGGAATTCACTACATAGTCTCAGGGTGGCCTAGGTCTCTGCCTCCCAAGTGCTGGGATTAAAGGCGTGCACCACCATGCGGCCGTTCTTTTCACAAATTTTAAAATGATTTTAGGAGTATTGCTTAACGAAAGAGCTTTCTGAGCAACTTGAAAAGGTAGTTGCAGCAAATGGACAGCAGAGGTTTGTAGTTAAGGTGCTGAGATCAACAACAGGTCTCAGCTGGAAAGTCATGTCAGGTGGAGCGCAGGTGCGGCAGGATCTCTCCTAAGGAGCATTCACCTACTGGCACCAGCTCCGTCCGAAGAGGGAACAGAGGAGGCCGAAGCTGGGGGGACAGAGTTGTCTGGAGGTGGTGACAGCTGCAGCAAGCTGGAACCCTTTCTGCTCACCTCCCTGCTCTGAGATGCCCAGGAGAGGCGTTGATCTCTGCCAACAGGCGGAACACAGTCTGCAGGGGGAGGGCAAATCAGGTGCTGCAGAAGCTGGTGGGCACCCAAGGCTGCGGAGGGGCGGGGAGCATTCTGACGTGGGTGCTGGGTGGTGGCAGAGGTGGTGTCTGCATTATGGGTCGGTGAGGCTGTAGTTTTCTAGAAGACCAACGGCGGGTGGGGAGAGATGCAATGTGACTAGCCAGGCCACTGGACGTGCTGGTGACCCTGTCCCAGCGAATGAGGGGCAACAGGAGGACACATGTGGTCAGGTTCACAGGCGGGTCACTCTGCCCTTCCGTATCCAGTCTTGATGAAGTCAATCTCTCTGAACACTCAACTGTCTGTGTCAGACAATTTTTTGAGATGTGTAATATGTTCTGTCAATATTTTCTTTCCCCTTTCCCCCCAAAAGCCATTTTTCAGGTTGTGAGTGAGTTTGTGTGTTAAATCCAAAAGAAATCTGTCAAGAAATTGTCTCATTTAAGAGAGTTTTTGTGATTGTCTTTTCAGGGCTAGGGAAACGTTTTATTTTCCTTTAGTGTTTGTCTTCCTTCATCTGGCCCAGATGAGGCTGTCCCCTCAGTCCCTGGTGGCTTAGAACAGAGGAGGAATTCATATCAGCGCCTTTGTTTAACAGCAATGACTATAGCTGCCACTAAACAACTTTTACTTCCTGTCTGAGTAGCAGAGAAACTGTCTTTCCTCAACTGAAATGTCAAATGAACACCGGCCTAACTAAGAACATGAATGCAACCTTTCCCGGATGTCTTTATTCTTTAACATTCTTCAGAGATATACATTTGGAAAACCGAGCGCTTATGATAGCCAGCACGGATGCTTCTAGACTGTTGTTTCCAATCTGCCCGGGGCTTTCTCATGTGGACAAAATGACTGTTTCTGTCATAAGGAAGCCCAATTATTTATTCACCTAGCAGAGCCGAGGAAATCATTTTAAAGAAAAAACACAAAATGGTTTGTTTCTGCCACAAACTTCCCACAAAAACAGAAATCTTACTTCCTAAGTGGAACCAGACCCTCACGCCATTCTTTACCCAGCAGAAAAAAATTACATGGCTTTTAGCTTTAATGGCCTTTTAGGCTTGTCGCCAAATGAAGTTCCAAAAAAACTTTGCTGGTCCCAATTTGCCCTCAGCCCAGATCTTTACAAAAGAACTGGGAGGGGAAGGGCTGGAGAGACTCCAGGGAAAGGTTCTCCGGAATGAAGCCTGGGGCCAAAGAACCACTCCACACAATGGAGAGGACAGAACAGGGAGCCCCACGGTCACAATGCATCTGACTGCCACAGAACAGGCCTGGGATGGCGACACAGCCTTAACTGATGGAAGAGCATGTGGGGCACACGTGCCATCAACGTACAGTTCGGCACTTGGAGGCCTTAGCGCAGCTGCCTGCATATGGAGGGGCCTGGCAGGCACGCTGCCCCTTGCTATCTTTCCATCCAATTCTGTCCTTCATAAATAAACATGGTCTTTTTTCCCCCTGTTAAAGATCTGGGGTTTTGGGGCTGGAGAGATGGCTTACGGTTAAGGCACTTGACTGTGAAGCCTAAGGACCCAGGTTCAATTCCCCCAGAGCCCATGTAAGCCATCTGGAGTTAGTCTGCAGTGGTTAGAGGCCTTGGTGTTCCCATACTTTTCTCTCTCTCAAATAAATAAAATATTTTTTTACAAATTATCGGAGGTTTTATCTTAATGTTTCACAAGTGCACCTGAGCAAATATTGTGGCTGAGGAAACTACAAGCTACAGACATTTCAGGAAAATATCTGTACAAGAAACTACAGATATTCCAAGAAAATCTAAGACTATTTAAGCCTAGGACACAGCAACATTTGAGAGTAACATCCACCTGGCTGGGCTGAAAGTTCCCCCACACCCCTGCCACCTCAGGCTGAAGAGGTTGCAGGGCACATGGGCATCAGCCGACTCTGCCACAACTATGTCACCCGCAGGGTTTCTTCTCCATTCAACTGTTTATGAGCTGCTGAGACTGGACCAGTTCAGGACCAGCTTCAAGGAACTGGGAATTGCCCAGAGAGACCTGAGGATGGGACACACATGTCCTGCTGAAACTGTCAGGGGGGTGCTTGGAAAGTTCCAGAAAGCATCCTCTAAAGGAGGGGTGTGCAGCCTCCACTGTGGTCATCCAAGATAGTGGCAAGGCTGCGGCGCATGTGCTCCCCAGTTTGAGGGGTCCAAGCATGGAGAACGGCGTTCTCTCTGCTTCCCCAGGTCAGGCGAGTCCCTGAGGGAGCTGGGGAACATGCACAACGCGGTGGCTGCACCCCAGGCACTGCTTTTCTGCAGCCATCCAGGTTAAAGCAGGTTTTGAAGCTGACGTGAATCGATGAAAAACAAAAGCTTTATGGGATCTGGGTCCTGGGCATGGTGGCGCATGCCTTTAATCCCAGCACCTGGGAGGCTGAGCTAGGAGGATCGCCATGAGTTCAAGGCCAGCCTGGGACTACAAAGTGAGTTCCAGGTCAACTTGGGCTAGAGTGAGGTCCTATGGGGAGGGGGGGTAATGGGATGTGGATTTGAGAGACTTTTGATAAGTGCTGACAGAGGAGGATGCTTCCTGTTACCTCTGCATATTTTTTGCTGGAATCTGAATCGTGCCCAGGGGCCCTTGGAGTTGCTGGAATATTCCGGACCCCTAACACATGAAGAGCAGACTGGTAGTGTTTTGTTATCCTCTAGAGATGGAGCTGGTGCGAATGTTCTCAAAACAAAAGATGATTCCCGAGAAACAGAAATCTGCAAACGTGCTCCCAAGCTCACACCTCAGCTTTCATGGGAACAAATCTGAGCCTGTGACCGGAATGCGCTCACAGTTATTTAAGTTCCCAGTGAAAGAGAAACGGCATCCTTTTGAAGAAGTGTCACCGAGCCAAAATCGCAGTGGTCCAAGCACAAGCATTCTCAGGCCTTTGGAATACAAGACAACACATTAAATCATCTTTAGTATAAGCATAAAATAAAATTAGTATAAAATATTAAATGTTTATGAGCACAGACGATGCTTTTAACAATTTCCAGTTTAGATGGGATGATTTAGCCGTCAAAATTATCTCTTGATTACTCTTCCTGATACTCAGATCCACCTTCGGGCATTTCATGGCAGCTGACAATGGTGTCTTTATCTCGTTGGAAATACTGGCTCTGCAGTCAAGGGAATGCTCCCATAGGGGCCATCACTTCTCCGTCCCCTAGTCTCTCAGCCATGTGGAGAAGACAATGAGCAGGCTCAAATCCCTGGAGCTGGTGCCATAGGCTCAGAGCTTCATTTGGCCCCTTGTGGGGGCTACACCAAAAAGTTCTGTTTTTGTTAAATGTTTTTGTTAAATGTAAGAAGGGTAGCTCAGCCAGGAGCGGGCAGTGTTGGCTGAGTGTGGCCGAGGCCCTCTGCTGGGCTTCGGTAGGGGAAAGCAGCTGGAGCAGCATTTCTGGTAGAGGCAAGCAAGGTGGGCCTCAATGCAGGGGACGTAGTCGGTGGCACTACAGTGGCCCAGAGGTTGCTGGCACCTGACTGAGGGAGACACCCTGTACAGGGTGAACTAGCAGGGAAAGAAAGGCAAGTTCACAGTGAGTGGGTAAAGTTGGGTGGTGGTGGCGAGGAGTTGACAGAACCTGCTGAATGAGGAGGGTGTTCGCACGGGGCTCTAAGTGGATACTTTGTGTTATGAGTAATGAAAGCTGGAGAAGGGAGTCGTGGGAAACAAAGGCTAAACCTTTACACGTGTCGGCATGAAGACATGGCCACATGTGTGTGTGATATAAATAATATATGAATTAACATATTGCACACACATATTAATAAATACAGTCACTTTCTCACTGCTATGACCAAACGTCTGACAAAAGCAACTTGAGGAGGATGGCTTTAGTTTGTCTGATAGTTTGAGGTTACAACCCATCAAGGCAGGAAATGCATGGCGGCAGGAGCTTGAAGCAGAGCATTGCATCTGCGGTCAGGAAGCAGAGAGTGATGATGGCTGTGGCTCAGCCAGTCTGCTTCTTTTTACAGTGCAGGACCCAGTTCATGGAATCGTGCTGCCCACATTCAACGTGGATCTCCCCACCTCAACTCACCTAATCAAAATAATCCCCCAAAACCTGGTGTGGTGGTGCATGCCTTTAATCCCAGTAGTCAGTAGGCAGAAGTAGGAGGAGCACCCTGAGTTCAAGGCCATCCTGAGACTATATAGTTAATTCTAGGTCAGCCTGGACCAAAGTGAGACCCTACCTCGACAAGCCATAATAATAATAATCCCTCAAGACATGCCTAGAGGCTAGTTTGCTAGGTAATTCTGGGGCCTGTCAAGTGGCCATTACTATGCACCATCACAGCATCTATCACTTGACATGTGTGTATGTGTCCTTGTGGTCCCCAGTTCTGCCCAGCAAGGAGTGTAGAAGGGGCAACACCTCAGGAGCACCATGTTGTTGGTTAGTAAAGACTATTCTTTGCTGAAAGAAACCAAGTGAATAAAAAGTATGGGGGCTGGAGAGATTGCTTAGTGGTTAAGGCATTTGCCTGAAAAGCCAAAAGACCTAGGTTTGATTCCCCGGAACCCATGTAAAAGCCAGATGCACAAGATACTGCATGTGTCTGGAGTTCATTTGCAGTGACTAAAGGCCCTGGCATGCCCATTTTCTCTCTCTCTCTCTGTTTTTCTTTCCCTCTGTCTGACTCTGTCTCTCTCAAATAAATAAATAAAAGTAAAATATCTAAAAAGAATAAAAATAAATAAATAAAAAGTATGGTAAGAGGGCTGGGGAGATGGCTTAGTGATTAAGGCACTTGCCTGTGTAGCCCAAAGACCCAGGTTTGATTCCTCAGTATCCATGTAAGCCAGATGCACAAGGTTGCACATGTGTCTGGGGTTCGTTTGCAGTGGCTGGAAGCCCTGGTGTGCTCATTCTCTCTTTATCTGTCTCTTCCTCTCTTTCCCTCTCTCCCTCCCTCTCTCATGCACACACACACACACACACACACACACACACACACACACACACTTTAAAATAAATAAATTAAATAGAAGTGGGATAAGGAATGGGATGTTTACATAGTCGCTGTGGTAGTTTGGATGGAAGGCCCCCAATATAGTCGAGATTTTAATAAAGTTTGTAATTTAGATCTGCAGCCACCTGGATGGAGGAGGTGTCACTGGGTGGATCCTACGGTCCAGCCCTAAGGTGTGTGGTAGATTTGGAATTCCAATCTAAAGATACACAAAGATTTGCCTGGAGTTCCTGAAGTGTGCTTAATTGCTTTTTGGTGGTTGTGGTGTAGCTTGTGGCTTCTCTCTCTCTCTCTTTCTCCCTTACTCTCTCTCTCTCTGTCTCTCCATGGTCCTGTGAAAGTGGGACAGCTTCTTCTGCCATTATGGAACTTCCCCTGGATCTGTAAACAATAATAAATATCCCTTCCTCCATACCTGTGTCTGGTTTAGGAGTTCATCTCAGTGACCAGAGGCTATCTTCTACAGTCTCAAACTACCTCCACACAAAATGCTTGCTAATTACAAAGAGAAAAAGAGTTTCTACTGGGGCAGAATGGGGAGATGCCACCTTCATGAAGCAGTCAAGTGTGCCATGTCAGTGAAGGGACATGTCTGCAGACCATGGGCTGCTGGAAGAGTGGAAGGACACAGACAGCATCGGGACTGTTGTTCACAGATGACAGATGTGACTGTGTATTGTACATCTTATCACCATGAAATATCAACCCAAGCGGAAGGAAATTCCACAACCTAACTACCTTACAATTTTTAAAGCATCAAGATGTGGCAGTCAAGAAAAGAGAGACCCAAGATATTATTAATGAGAAATGAAGGCTGCCGCTTGTGATTTTAGACTGGACCTTTTGCTTGAAAGGACATTCTTAGGACAATTAACATTTTTAAAGTTTTATTTATTTATTTATTAAGGACAGACAGAAGGGTGGGAAAGAGAGATAGAGAGAATGGGCCACTGCAAACGAACTCCAGATACATGTGCATCTGGCTTACGTGGAACCTGGAGAATCAAGCCCGGGTCCTTAGGCTTCTCAGGCAAGTACCTTAACCACTAAGCCATTTCTCCAGCCCCAGTTTAACATTTGAATGCAGGAGTGTGGAATAGATGTTAATATCATAATTACAGGGTTGGATTTTATTACATAGGAGTTCACAGTACATTTCAAAGAACTCACAATACGTTTCAGGCACATCCAATGTGTGGACATGGCTATATGTAATAGCTAGGAATGTTGCCCACTTTGAAACATTATGTGATTTCTTTTTGTAATTTGTGCATTTCTCGAGGTAAACTTTGTAGATGACACATGTTGTAATGTGCAAAGGTTGACAAGTTTTTCTGACATGATTCATTTTTTTAAATTTATTTTTATTAGATATGGACATATTAAGTATGTAAACAACACATGTTGGTACCGCCCTATCCCTCCTCCCTGCCCCTTTTCTGAAGAGGCCTTCCTCATTGGGGATGCAGGTCAATCCCATGGAGATTGTGGGTCATGCATTATGGAGACAGCAGTCAATTTTGGGGGAGAGGCAATGTTTCTGTACAAAATGTCCCAACTTATGGCTCTAACAATCTTTCTTCTCCCTCTTCTGCAAAGTTCCCTGAGCCATGTTGGGTATATTTTAAGTCTACTTCAGTAATGGGCACTTAGGAGCCTCTGTATCTCTGGTTTGGTAGATGTTGAAAGTCCTTAGTGTCTATCTCCATCACCCTTGTGCTGATATCAGATTCACTAAGAAAGCAGAACTCTTGTTCTTTTCCCCAATTCCTCTGTGGTTTCAGCTGGAGCAGGGGTGAAGTACGCTGGGTCGTTATCTCCTCAGTCCAGCTTCCATCTGTAAAAGTGAAGTCAGCACTGGTTAAACATAATAACCATTATTAATTTAGAGAGAACTTAAAGGCTATAGGCCCTCTTATAGCCCAAGATCAGTGAGAGTTTGACAATGGAAAGCAGAATCATTATCTGGATATGATTCTGACTTGTTTCCCAGTTCCAGATATGGTTTCCTTTCCACTGAGCAGGTCTGTTAGCCAGTCCAAGAGCAGTTGGTTTCCCACTGTGGCTGTGTACCACTATTGCACTTCTGTGAGCATCACGTCATATTGTTTGCTTCTAAGTCACTTAGACTTTGCGTTGCTTGGTCAGATGTTCGCCACTTTTCCCTGGTAGCTCATGTAGTGCCTTCCAGCACTAGATGGGCTAATTGTCTGGGGACTGGCTTTCTTCCAGATTCCAACCAGGTCTCTCCAAGGTCCATGCTAAGAGTGTATGGTGTCTTCAGTAGTAGGGTCTTACCATTAACCTCTGGTGGGTCATCAGGTGCTCTGACAGAAGTCTGTATTGTTTGCTTTGGGAGATCTGGTAGGTCTCTCTGATCAACAGCTCATGGTGGATATAAACCACAATGAGCTGGTACAGAGAATTACAGGGCAGTGCCAAGGGAAAAACAAAAAAGAAAAAGACAAAGAAGAAAGAGAAACAGGAGAAATTTAAGGTTAGGCTTCATCTCACCCTCTCCAGGGCCCTTCTATTCAGGTGCTCCCCCTAGGGTCCTCTTGAGGGTTCCACATTTGAGTCTAACATCCAGGATATAGGATTCTGTGGTACCAGCTCAATTTGGGTTCAGTTTTGTGTCTCCCCCATCACCCTTCCCCTTCCCCCACGCCCTATTGTCCAAGCCTCGAGATGCCATTCAGGTAGGTCAGCAACTCAGGATGATCCAGGTCAGGAAGCGCAGACCATGCAACTGTTGCCTTTCTATGATTGTGTGAGTTTGCTTACTATGATCTGTTCCAATCTAAACCATTTTTCTACAAATTTCAATGTGTCATTTTTTTTCTTACTGCTGAGTAGAATTCCATCTTGTAGATATCGCACATCTTGGTTATCCATTTGTCCAAGGATGGGCATCTGTGTTGATTCCAGTTCTTAGCCATTATGAATTGACCAGCTATAAACATGGTTGAGCAAATATCTCTGAACTGAGATGTGGAGCTTTTAGATTAAATGCCCAGTAAAGGAATAACAGGGTCAGTTGATAAGTCTGTATTCATTCTTTTCAGGAGTCTCCATATTGATTTCCACAGTGGTTTTACCAGCTTATATTCCCACCAACACTGAATGAAGTGTTCCTCACCAGCATTTGTTTTCATTTGATTTTTTAATGTTTGCTATCCTTATTGGGGTAAGGTGGAATCTCATAGTTGTTTTAATTTGCATTTCCCTAATGGTTAGCAATGTTGAACATTTTCTTAAGGGTGTGTTAGCCATTTGCAATTCTTCCTGTGAGAACTCCCTATTCAGTTCTCTGCCCCACTTTTGGAGTGGGTTGTTTGAATTTTTTTTATTGTTCAGTTTTTTGAGTTCTTTGTAGATTATAGATAGATAGGCTTCTGTTAGTGGTATAGCTGGCAAAGTTTTTCTCCCATTCAGTGGGTAATCTATTGGTTCTACTTATGGTATGTTTGTCTGTGCAAAAGCTTTTTTGCTTCAGGAGATCCCATTGGTTGACTGCTGGTTTAATTTCCTGGGCTACTGGGGTTTTGTTCAGGAAGTGTTTTCCCAGTCCTGTATCGTGAAGTGTGCTTCCTGTTTTTTTTTTTGTTTGTTTGTTTGTTTGTTTTCCAGTACTTGAGGAGTTTCAGGTCTTATATTGAGGTCTTTAATCCATTTGGACTTGATTTTTGTGTATGGTGAAATGAGTGGGTCTAATTTCATTTTTCTACATATGGTCATCCAATTTGTCTAACACCATTTGTCGAAGATGCTATCTTTTTCTCCAGTCTACAGTATTGGCACCTTTGTCAAAGATCAAGCAGCTATAGTTACTTGACCTAAGGTCTGGGTCTTCAATTCTGTTCCATTGGTCTATTTTTGTTTTCATTCCAGTACCATGCTGTTTTTGTCACTATGGCTTTATAATATAGATTTAGATCGAATATGGTGATATGACCAAAGGTGTTTTTTGCTGAGGATATGTTTGGATGTCTAAGGCCTTCTGCCATTCCATATGAATTTTGAGATCACTTTTTTCAATCTCTGTGAAGAATTATGCTGGTATTTTTATTGGTATTGTGTTAAATCTGTATATTGCTTTTGGTAGAATTGCCATTTTCACAATATTAATTCTACCTATGCAGGAACATGGGAGGTCTTTATATCTTCTCAAGTCCTCGATTTATTTCTTATGTTTTCATTATATAGGTCTTTCACATCCTTGGTTAGTGTCATTCCAAGGTATTTAATTTAAAATTTTTTTCATTTTTATTTATTTATTTGAGAGTGACAGAGAGAGAAAGAGGCAGAGAGAGAGGGGGGTGATGGGTGAGCCAGGGCCTCCAGCCACTGCAAACAAACTCCAGATGCACTAACCCCCTTGTGCATCTGGCTGACGTGGGTCTTGGGGAATCAAACCTCAAACTGGGGTCCTTAGGCTTCACAGGCAAGCGCTTAACCGCTAAGCCATCTCTCCAGCACTCTTTGTCATTATTTTAATAATTTCATAAAACCTGTGTCATTGAAGTCTCCAACTATGATGATGTTGGTGTTTTCTTGTCAAGTAGATTTTGTTTTATAAACTGTGGTGCACCTATGTTTGGTGCATATATATTTATGATTGTGATGTGTTTTTGTTGGATCATTCCCTTGGTGAGTAAGAAATGGCCTTTTTTGTCCTTTTTTAAAATTATTTTTGGTTTAAGTCTATTTTATCAGATATTAATATAGCAACATCTGCTTGTTTTTTATTTCCATTTGCTTAGAATATCATTTTCCAGCCTTTCACCTTGAGGAGGTATCTGTTTTTAGTGGTGAGGTAGGTTTCTTAAAGACAGCAGATAGAAAGGTCCAGTTTTTTGGTCCAGCCTGATAACCTGTGTCTTTTGATGGGCATGGCTAACCTCTCAAGAGGTTCTTGTAAGTTCTGTTTGATTTTTGTTTTCTGTTGTGTTATTTTACATCATGTCCATCTCTTTTATGAGGCACAACTTCAATTCAAGTTTTGATTTTCTTGATGCTTCCTGGAATTCATTCCTGCATTTGATCAAGTCTTCATTAAGGTTGATCAACTGGTTGTTGAGAGCTCTCATTTCTTGACTCACCTTCAACTTATTCATATGTCTTTGGAGGGTGCTAATGTTTTCTTCAATCAAGTTAACCCAACTGTCGAAGCTGAATGCTCTAACAGACAAGTCAGATCAATTTCATTGATATAATTGTTGAATCTTTGATGTTTTGCTTCCAGTTCAGCAATTGTTTTGATCAGGGTCTCATTAGCTGTTGTGTTTTCATTTGGGGATGAATTTCTGTTGATTTTTCTATGATTTCATTAAAGGCTTCCATTGTAGGGCTAGGCATTCTTGGTGAAAATCTCTCAGTTTTCTGACTTTCATTGGCTATCTTTGCATTGTTGTCTGCCTATTTTAGGGAGACTCTTTATTTTCTTGAGGGAGAAGCAAGTTCTTATCCTTTGGCCCTTGCACCCTCTGACTTAGGTGAACAAGGATGTTGGTATCTACTGGCCAGTCAGGATACCAGCGCAAAAGGCCTGATTCCACAGCTCACACAGGAACTAGGCCTCCGCAACCAAGACACAGTGGGACCTACCAGAACCAGAGGACTGGGAAGAGCCAGGGAGCAGAGATCTGGCCTACTCACTCCACATGACCACACCTGCCCACATACTAGCTGCATAGGAAACCCAGACCAGGGAGCTGGGAGGAGCTGGGAAACAGGGGTCTGGCCTGCTTCTCGCTCCACACTGCCATGCCCGCCAGCACCCAGACTGGTGCGGGGAACCCAGTCTGACGGGGTTCTTAGGAAGAATCTTTCATCACGCCTGCAGTTGTCTATAAGTCTAAGGGTAATTGTACGTGTTGGGGCGAGGGGGCTTACATAGTTGATTAATTACTTCTCTGGTAGATGCTGATTTTCATGATGAAGTCATTTATGGTCAGTTCTGAACTATAAACACAGAAGATGAGAGGGTATCTTGAAACATTAACAATAGCTTACTGTTTCAATGACTCAATTTCTGTTTGTATTACTACAAACAGACAATTTTCTTTGTTAATCATATACTCCCTGCTTATCAGGGTTGCTACATGTAGAAGTTCTCAGCTAGTAATTATGTCCAAATGAACACATCCTATCACGCCAAGTATAATTTTTCAGTAGATGCAGCAGTGTGATTGTTCTGAAAAATGATATACTAATGGTACAAATTATTTCATTGTAGTATTATGAATGAGCCTATCATGTTGATTTATATAACTTCTGGTATAAATTCTCCTGAACCTTTGAGCCTGGTGTGCTCAGTAAATAAAAACTTGGCAAGCAAATCAGCCATCCATTTACTTTCTTCTGGATGAAAATCATCATTTCTTTCTCTCTCTCTCTTTCTTTGATCTATTATTGTACAAGAATTTCTCTTGTGAAGAAGATAGGGCATGTCCATAAATTCTATTTTTTTTAAATGGGGAAAGTGGGGGGAGGGAGGGCATTACCATGGGATATTGTTTACAATTATGGAAGTTGTTAATAAAAAATAATAATAAAAAAATAATAAAATAAAATATTTTATTTATTTGAGAGAGAGAGAGAGAGAAAGAGGCAGGTAGAGAAAAAGAGAATGGGCTTGCCAGGGCCTCTAGCCACTGTAAACAAACTCCGGGTGTATGTGCCCCCTTGTGCATCTGGCTTACATGGGTCCTAGGGAACAGAACCAGGGTCTTTAGGCTTTGCATGCAAGCACCTTAACCACTAAGCAATTTCCCCAGCCCCATAAATTCTGTTTTGTTGTGTGTGGGGTGTAGTGCATTTGTGGTGTGTTTGTGGTGTATGCAGATGTGTGTGCAGCTGCACACACCCATGCCCATGTCTGGGGAGACCATGGAGAACATCAGATGCCCCCATTCTTCTTCTGCTTTTTCCCTTGAGACAGATTCTCTCACTGAACCTGCGTTTTCCCCTTTCAGTAAGCAGTGAGCCCCAGAAATTCTTTGGTCTCCACTTCTCACAAGATGGTGGATACAAGCGCGTGTGACGACACCCAGCTGTTTACATGGGTGCTGGGGAGTCAAATTCAGGACAAATCAGGCCTCGTTGCTTGTGTGGCAAGCACTTACCCACTGATCCATCCTCCCAGCCCTGTCATTTCTCTTAAAGCCAGCAAGCAGCTCACTGGAGGGAGGACGTCACCTTCCTCTTAGAACCTTCCAACATTCCTGTCTGTTCCTCCAGAAGAAGGTAAGCAGTGTGCCGTGTGAATCCTCGTAACGTAATGTCTTGGGAAAGTGGGGCCAGGACTTGTGTATGCTGGCATGGTGTCTCAGGACATCATATGATTATTTTATGTGGCTGGCAAACTTAATAGTCCTTAATACGAATAATTTCCGTTTTTGAACATTTCAGTACTTATACATGAAAGATCATATTACACACACATTTCTGCATCTTGCTTTTAAGACTCAACAAAACCTCATGGAAATTCCTCCAAAACAGCTGGTGTAGCTTTAATGGAGCTTTACGTGCTGCGAGATATTTTCTAATCTGGATGTGCCCTCACTTTTCAGTGCGTCCCCACTGGCAAGAGATTCTTCATTTTCTTTGTTTATTTTTAGTTAAACAAAACATGGGAAAATGTCCCTTTTTTATGCTCTCAGGCCCTTCTGCATCCATTTCTGCAGGTGAGGCTCTGGAGAGCGATGGCTACACAGTCATCTCTCTATATTTATGGATCAGATGTCCAGGGTCTTAACAACTGCTGAGCAACTCAACCAGCCACTTTGTCTCCTCAGACTGGAACTGTTTTGAAAATTATTGTGTCTTTACTTGGCATGTGCATTTCTTTCTTGCCATTTTTCCCTAAACAATGCAGTGTCACGAATATTTGCACATCACTTGCATTAGGTACTGTAAGTTCTAGAAATGATTTAAAGTGTGCAGAAGGATAGGTTATCTCCAAATACCATGTGTATTAGTTATTTTCTCATTGCTGAGACAAAATGCCCAACCAGAAGCAGCTTAAAGGTAAGAAGAGGTTTAGTCTGGCATACAGATTGCAGGGCAAGTTTCATGACGGGGGGGGGGGGGCACGAAGCAGCTGGTCACATTGCACCCTTAGTCAGGAAGCAAAGGATGAACAGGGGCTGTGCTATCAAACCTCAAGACTCAGTTCTGGTGACCCACTCTGGCAGCAACTCTCCGCCTCCTGAAAGTTCCACAACATATTCCAAACCAGTGCCACTAGGAGGGAGCCAAGTGTTCAAACGCAGGAGCCTACGTGGGACATTTGACACTCAAACCACAAAGCTGGGCTATTTTATATAAGGAACTGGAGTCGAAGATTTTGGTATCTCCTGAGAGTCCTAGAGCCACTCCCTGCAGAGAACCAAGGAACTGCCGTGATTTTATTTTTATTGATTTGAGAGCAACAGACACAGAGAGAAAGAGGCAGAGAAAGAGAGAAAGAGAGAATGCATGTGCCAGGGCCTTCAGCCACTGCAAACAAACTCCAGACACATGCGCCTCCTTGTGCATCTGGCTAACGTGTGTCCTGGGGAATCGAGCCTCGAACTGGGGTCCTTAGGCTTCACAGGCAAGCGCTTAACCACTAAGCCATCTCTCCAGCCCTGATTTTTAATTTTGATAGATGCTTCCAGATAGCATCTGTAATAGATAGCTTTAGGTGTTGGGCTCAACTTCCAGACCAGGCACAGTTATGGGAGGAAGGGATTTATTGAAAGGGAAATTCCATAATGGCGGAAGATCCAAGCGGAGAAAAAAGAAGCAACAGGGAGCCCGGGCAGAGTTCAAGCACTCTGCATCTCTCAGGCTGGACATTTCAGGTCCACCCCACACCTTAGAGCTGGACTTTAGCACCCACCCCAGTGACACTGCCTCCAGCCAGGCGCCTGGAGATCTAAAGCTTGACTAAAACTGATCCTATTGGGGGACACTCATTCAAGCCACCACAGCATCTAAGCCAGGCGGCTGCTCTTTACTGTTTGCACACACTGTGCCCATCTCTGACGACACTGGGCACTAAGCATTGTGTGACTTCCACTTTCTTCTAGTCTGATGGCTGTAAAGCCATTCACTCACTCACTTGACAAACAGTGGACGCCTGCTATAGGCTGGGCCCTGGTGAGGCAAGGTGTGAACAAGTTGTTCCAGGCCCTTTCTTATGGAGTTCCTTGCTGGCAGAGAGATGGGTAGAGACCCAATACAGAAGTACTTGTGGAGGGAGGTCAGAGAACACATGAAGAAAAGGCAGTCTGAATGGAGCTGGGAGAGCCATGCTATTGTAGATAGGGTATTCTGGAAAGATGCCTCAGAGGGGACATTCAACACAGACAAGCAAGTGTGGAGTCGGGTTAGAGAGAAGAGAAACAGTCGGTGAGGGCTCTGGGGCTGGGCACATTTAATGTGGGGGTGGGACAGGAAGGGCAGGTGACATTGCAGACAGACGCCACCACTGTGCGCCACTACTCCCTGGAGAGCCAACTGCAGGGAAATGGCCACCCGGTGACTCACTGGTCCTGGGCACTGCTGTAGCAGGCTATGGATACATCAGAACAGTCAGAAAGGCCCTCTCTGCTCCCATTTCCCCTCCAGCATCTCTGTTAATGTAACCGGCACTCAGCCTTGTAACTTTCCTGCATCAAAAATTGGTTCTTGTTTCTCCCTTTAGTCTGTTGATGCCAAATTTGTCTTCTAAAAGTTAAAGAAAACTATTTAATCCCATCTGTCTCTTATTATTATTTCTCCAATCTATCATTTCTAGGTCCCTAGACATAGTAGAGATAGCCTGCTGAAGCCCTGGATATATGTACAGACCCCCACAGGATTTGTTAACATTTTTATGAGCTTTTTTTTTTTTTTTAACATCAAGCCATTAGTCCATCTAGGGTATATTTTTCAATGTGATGTAGGACAGGATCGAGTTATATTTTCTCCCAGACAGCCTCTGTACAGTCACTATTTATTAAATAATTTATCTTTGTTTTCCAGAATGAAACTTTGTCATGCATTACAGTTCTGTAGTTGCTAATTTCCATTTTGGGATTCTCTATTCATCAACTCTGATCCACTTGTCTAGTCCCAACTGGAACCCCAGGACTAGCTTGCTGGGAGTTATGTCATGATCTGTTATTTTGTAAGATGAGCATGATAGACATTTCCCTATGGAAACCCACACATGATCTGTTATTTTGTAAAGCCAGTGTTCTTACTGTTCTTTTCCACAACTTTTTCAGCTGTTGTGGCCATTGTCTTCTGGTTGCTGGGACAAAACACCCAAGCAGAAGCAGCCTATGGTAGAAAAGGATTTACTTTGGCTGACAGTGAGGAAGTTTCATCACAGTGGGTGAAGCCTGGCAGGGCAGACAGCTAGGGTGACATCTTGTCACATAGCTGGACGGAAGTAGAAAGAGTGAACTACTTAACACTGGCAAGGAGGTTGGGCGATAAATTCTCAAGACCTACCCCCAATAACACGCCTTGGCCAGAAGGACTCCATCTGTCAAAGGCTCCGCCAGCTGGGGATTCAGTAAGAGGATAATCACAAACACATGAGTCTACTGGGGACAGTTTACGCTCAAATGCCTCAGCTGTTCTTCCATGGAAGCTTTGATAGCATTCTACTTAACTAAAAGAACTTATTGAAGTTTTTATAAAAACTTGATTTAGGGGTTGGGAGATGTTTTGTTAAGGAAATCCTGGTATCTCCTGAGATGTTACATGAAGCTGTCTTTCTTTATCTTTTAGTGTAATGACGAATATTAACAGAATTCCTAAAAGTTGATGATTTTCTCATTTTTATCCTATGTCACACACTATTGATTTTCTAAAATGTTATTTCTGATTTTGCATTTTATTCATGAGTGAGAATGTTCAGAAGCTTTCTATCTAGGGCCACATTTGTCTGAGTTTTACATTAGAGCTGTGTTCATCATTACAAATGTGTATGAAAGACACTATGTTTTTGTAAACCAAATATGAAACACATCTCAATTATATTGAAAAGTGTTGATACAGTAATAAATTCTCCTCAAAAAGAAAGGATGTCATGGTCCAACAGGTCTGGGAAATGCATCTATTAAAGATTCACAATATCTGACATACAAAGGCTCTGAAACTCCTGCTGGGAGTAAGGCTGTTTCATCAAACTCAGCTTTTTCCAAATAAACTCGAGCACTGGACACGTTTTAGAGGAGGGAAGAAAATTACCTCATGAAAACAGCCTACAGCCCGTGTTTAAGGAGCTTTCAGGACTAGGGAGGTGGTCCGTGGTTACAAGCTCATGCCACACAAGCCCCATGACAGGAACTCAGACCCCAGCACCCATGGAAAGCTGGGCAGAGTGTAATCCCAGCATGCCTATGGCAGTGGGAGGCAGAGTCAGGAGAACCTTCATGTTCGTGATCCAGCTAGTCTGGGGCTCATAATGGCAAAAAGCAAGAGATACCCTGTCTCAAACAACATGGAAGGGGAGGACCAGCACCTCAGTATTGCTCTCTGACCTCCCCCCACACTGTGGCACGAGTGTGACCCCCCCCCGCCACACACACCAAGAGGGGTGGGGGAGAGATCAGCTTTGGAAATAATGCTTCAAGCACAAAGATACTTCCTGCAAATTATTCATAATAGCAAAGATTAAGAAACAATCAAATCGGGCATGTTTAGATGAATTATAATGGAATGACACAATCTGATGTGTGCAAAGATTTTATTAAAGACATGAAATGCATTCATTTTCATATTAACTGAAAATTCAAGATAAAAATATACTATATGATCACACCTACATTAAAACCAACCAAACAAAAGAAAACAGAGAACAATAACTGAGAATAAATTTACCAAAATATCAAATTTTTATCTTGGATGGGAGCTTTTAATTTTTCACATTTTTATAAGCATGTACTGCTTCCATATTTTGAGGGAAAAGGCAATATCAAAATAATAGCTCCACCCAAAGGTGGAGTAGGAATGGGAGATCGACAGAAGGAGGATGGTCAGGGGCCTGGGGCTGGCTGTCCCCGTAGTATGCAGCCCAAGAGCAGGCTGCTGAGCTATACCTACCCCATCCTTGCATTCTCTCCCATTTGATCATAGACTTACCCAAGGATAGGGGAAAC
Organism: Jaculus jaculus; assembly: GCF_020740685.1. NCBI lineage: Eukaryota > Metazoa > Chordata > Mammalia > Rodentia > Dipodidae > Jaculus > Jaculus jaculus. The sequence goes on along the minus strand of NC_059102.1, from coordinate 8,286,578 downwards.
ATCTGGTAGACCTCTGTGTCCCTCTGGCCATTACCCCAGGGCTTCATGCATGATGCATGTCAACAAATGTTGGCACATATTCTAAAAGAGCATAAGTAGTGTCATTGTCTTTTGATGTCTCTCTAAGCCACCCCTGCTCAACACGGAGTGCAGAGGAGGTGGTAGGATCCCTCAGGAATACCAAGCATTGGATGGCAAGGGGTCTCGCTAGTGACAGCTCTGGCTCTTCACATATTTATCAATGCAATTACATAAAAGATTACAGAATTCTTGACCTTTTCTGACATGGGGACCTTTTGTGATCCAATTTCTAAAGACCGAAGGGATCATATGTTACTCTGAGGCCCAAATCTTCACCAGAAGGGGTTGAGGAGAAGCCCTCTCCTGCTTCTGAGTTCACATGTGGAATCAAGAACTTACTTGCTCTTCATCACACTGGATTATTTTTGTCAAACAAGACAAAGCCAGGTTGTCCTAAGATTTTAACATAGCTTTGATAAGCAGCAAGTTAACATCAACAACAACATGGGCACAACTATTCCATGGACTGAGCTTTTGCCATGTGCCAGGCATCAGCTCTGGCCAAGCTTTGTCCTTGCAGCCCCTGGATAATGACTGCTGCTGACAGAGAGACAAATGAGTCCCAGGGAGGTGGCGTCACCACACAGGAGGCCTCCGCAGCGAGCCTGCTGCAGATCAGGAAGTAGGATACAGGGCTAACTTGCTCCAAAGACAAACCACTGATAACAGCTACATGAAGAAGAAACAACCATTAGGATATGAAATAGATGCTACTTATTCAGAATGATAAACTAGAACTGTACACGTGACATTGGTTAGCCCTTGAACAGAACTTGATATGAAAGCTGGGTGTGGTGGTGCACGCCTTTAATCCCAGCTTTTGGGAGGCAGAGGTAGGTGGATTTCTGTGAGTTTCAGGCCACCCTGAGAATACAGAGTGAACTCCAGGTTAGCCTGGGCTAGTGTGAAACCCTACCTCGAAAAACCAAAAAAAAAAAAAAAAAAAAAAAAAACCCACAAAGGAACTTCATATGAGCTAGGTCCTCCACTCTCCTCTCCCTTGCTATTGTTGGATATGAGCTCACTGCATTCTCAGTGTGGCCTTTGAGGTGCCTGCACTGACCAGAGGCCACAGGCACCTGGAGCAGGTTAGGATTCAGAACCCAAAGCACCCAGCTCTACCTCTGAGAAAGAAGGTAACAGTGCTGTCGGTCATGAGATCAGTGAAAGTCCCTGGTCCCCTTTCGGCTGTCAGTTATCTTCTTGGCTCCAGGCAAGCCACCACCACCTTCCCAGGCTCCTTTCAGCTGAGTGCATCATCAAGCATCTTTGGTGCCAGGGTGGTGATGTGGATAGGTAGTGGGAAACGCTGTGTATGGACTGGGATTTGTTATGTCTGTACATCACGTTGGGCTTTGGACTGGCTCTTTGGTTTAATCATACATCCCTATCCTGGTAAACAGGTGGTGGGTGTATTAGTTACTTATTGTTGGGGCAAAATATCTGACAAGAAGCAATTGAAGAAAAGAAATGGTTTATTTTGGCTTACAGTTTTGAAAGGAAGCATTCTATCATGCCAGGGAAAGCAAGGCAGCAGCGGGAGGCAGCTGGCTAGTCACATTCCATCCATAGTCAGGAAGCAGAGAGAGGGAGAGAAAAAGGGGGGGGTAGAGAAAGCAGGGCAGTTGAGCCAGACTAACAACCTCAAGTTCTTCCCATCCCTCCTCCCCTCCCCATAACCAACTTCCTCCAGCATGGCAAGGTTCCATTACCTTCCGAGCTGGGAACCAAGCATTCAAACATAGGTGCCTATGCAGACATGTGAAGTTCAAACTCCAACAGTGGCTACAGGGAGCTTCCTCCATATCTTCCTGAATCCAGTAAATTCATCCAGGAAACACCTGATGATAGTGAAAAGAAGCAAGAGGTGGTGGCTCACAACAAGTGCTGGAGAGGTGGAGGCAGAAGGATCTGGCGTCAGGTCATCCTAGGCTGCATAGTCAGTCTGAGGTCACCCTGGGCTAAACAAGACCCTGTCTCAACATATTTTTGAAAAGAAATGAAAAGAAAAACAAGTTCTACCCTACAGTGTGGCAGATGACTATTGCGTGCCCAAGAAGTTTCTAGAACCAGAAGGGAGCCTCACATTCACATTCTCCAAGAGCCTCCACCCCCCTCATATTTATTCTTTGGCTTCAGATTACCTCAGTCAATAAAATTACCGTTGTTGGTTCGCACCTTTCAGAAAATTTGTGTGCACGAAACACTTTGGCAATATTTATTTATCCAGCCATCTGTCTCACCATCTACACATTCTCAACAGCCTGGCTGGAAAGCACCCAAAATCACCTGAGCATCGTAAAATTCGTCCACGCTGTCAGAGTATCGCTCAGAGAACACAGCTGCTGTCCTGCTGCCGGATTTAATGAGGCTCCAAAAGCATGTGGCCGGGGATGCTTTCCCTTGGTTACCATGGAAACAGGTGCACAGAGCAGGTGTCAGCAGCATGGAAATCAAGATGAATCAGCTGATGGCTCATCATCTGGGGAGGCGTTGACCACGCCCTGGTGGCCACAAGGCTGGGTGTTATTCCAAGCTCCTCAAGGACAGACACCCAACTCTTTCCACAATTTATCCTGAACGTATGCGTTGCCATATAGACTTTGTCAGCCTAGGCGTTTATATATGGGAGCGTTTCAAAATTGGGAATTGGGGGTACTTCTGTTCTTTCAGATCCTAATTAATTGGTGATCTGTTGTTTTGTTTAAAAGAAACAGTATACCACCAACCTAACACCCTATCCCTCGCCCCCACCCACCATCCCCACTCCAATCTGGGCATAGTAATTACTTTTCTTGAAACTGTGACAAAATCCCTGCCAGAAGCAATCTGAAGGAAGAAGGATTGAGCTGGGCTTATGGTTTCAGAGACATGTCACTCCATGGTGGCAGGGACAGGCAGTGGCGGGAGCAGCTCGGCTCGTGGTTGCAGAAGCAGGGCTGCTCGTTTACAGGGAGGCGGGTAACAGGCCACAGAGAGCATGCGCTGGAACTGGAAGTGAGGTAACTCACCAAGGCCTGCCTCTGCCCACCTACTAGCAGCAAAGGCTCTGGAAACAGTGCTGCCATCTCAAGCATTCAAATACAGCACCCCATCGGGGACCTTCAAACATAAACGTGGGTGCATTTGATGTGAGTCAAACATTCGTCAAACTTTTTGTTTGGCTGCACAGAGTGGTGTAACTACCACTTCTAGCTAAACCCACCTTTTGTTTTTAAGGGTCAAATGCTCTTTAAACAAAGTTGGTTCCCTTTCTGAATTATCAGCAAGATTGATAAGAGCGTGATCTATAACCTTGAGCGTTGGCTCTCTGAGCGAGGAATGTTAGCAGACAGGAAACTCCGCAGTTCATTCTGTGTTCGCGGAGTTAATTTCAGATGGAAAAGTAAGAGTGAAAAAATGGAGTAAAGAAACTGACACTGTACCAGTTAAGGAAGACACTCACGTCTTTGAAAATTCCAGTTTGTCGCCAGAAAGTCCCAGCAGGCTGACCTTCGGCGAGCGCGGATCACTTCTCCACCGGGAGGAAGGCCTCTCGCCCTGCGCTTCCCCTCGGCTGGTCCCCATAGGCGGGGGTCGGGCAGATCGCAGTCTCCCATTAGCTCCGAGGAAGGCTGCGGCATGGATGCTATTTCATGTAGAAAAAGAGCAAAGTGTTCAGTTTTTCTGCTTTTTGGCTGAACTGACAGATAGTCTTTGTTCTTTAGGAATATGATGATTTAGGACAAAATTCTGCTTCCTAGATAACTCCGATAATTGTCCCAACTCTGCATTTAGCTGGAGTGGAAGAGCTTTCACTTCAAAAGGCATGTGGCCAAGTGACAGTCCTGTTCTGATGGCCTTTAAGCTCCTTTTGAAAGGGAAATATAGACAGTGCCCCCTTAATTAAACATGTGGAGTGGTTTGGAAACATGAAAAAGTCACACAACCACCGAACACTGAGTACAACATTAAGTGGTGAACAGGATGGAGCTCTTGCTGGAGTGAGTGGCCAGCATGTCTGATGCCCCGACTGTTCCATGGGAGTCGTCCAGTTGGGCGGTCCTGTCAAGCAGGTGTTGCAGCGTCCCTGCTGGAGGAGGCGACGCTTCCATCCTGGCCCTCGGGACTGTGCGCGCAAGGGGATGCTTGTTACGCAGCTCTGTAGCTGTCAGTTCGTGTCATGTCACTCAGTGCCACTGTCCCGCGCTGTGAACAGAGGACAACTGGTGGCTGCAGCTCCATTATGGCATTTCTTGGGGCACTTTTGATGCAGGCACATGGGGCAAGTACACAGGGAACCAGTCACGACACAAACAGAAATTAAATTAAAAGACACGGAGAAACCGTGCCACTGTTAGACTTGCTTCCTGCTGTAGAACACCAGCTTCATTTTGATATATGTGCTGTTGGTGGTGGTGGTGGTGGAATGTGTATGTGTGTGTGTGTGTGTGTGTGTGTGTGTGTGTGTATGCACAGGTGTGCGCATGCACACGCATGCATGATGGGTGTGTATGGGCACGTGTGGAGGTCACACTACACCCTTGGGATGTTGAACTCCTTCTTTCACCTTGCTTTTTGTGCTTTTAAAAGAAAATTATTTATTTATTTGAGATAGTGAGAGAGGAAAAGAGGCAAACAGAGAGAGAGAGAGAATGGGCACTCCAAGTCCTCCAGCCACTGCAAACGAACTCCAGATTTATGTGCCACCTTTGCAACTGGCTTACATGGGTCCTGGGGAGTTGAACCGGGATCCTTTGGCTTTGCAGGCAACTGCTAAAACATCTCTCCAGCCCTTTTTTTGTGCTTTTTAAAATATTTTATTTATCTATTTGAGAGAGAGAGGCAGATAGAGAATTGGATGTGCCAGGGCCTCTAGCCACTGCAAATGAACTCCAGACACATGTACCACCTTGTGCATCAGGCTCACGTGGTACTGGGGAACTGCACCTATGTCCTTAGGTTTCACAGGCAAGCACCTTAACTGCTAAGCCATCTTTCCAGCCCTCTTCCACCTTGTTTTGAGACAGGATCACTCTTTTTGTTGTTTTGCCACTGGCGAGCCTGGAGGCTTTGAGAGTCTCCTGACTCTGCCTCTCACTGCCACAGGTTCACTGGACTCTCAGACTCCCACACCAGCTTCCGCACGGCTTTGCATGGGTTCTAATCATCCGAACTCCAGCCAGCAGGTTTGTGGAGGAAGAATCCTTAATCCCTGAGCCATTCTTTCTGCCCTGGTTGTTAATATACTCTGTGAATATTTTTTCAAGTTTGTGCTCTGAACTTAGAGCAGCTTTTGATACCCACATGGTTTTGAGCACCCCAATTATCTTCCAGGAAGGGTGCATAATTTAATCTTGTCCCAAAGGAATACAGAGCCAGGCTTGCTGCCCGGGATGGATGTAGACACCCAAAGCTGTAGGTCAGAACCTAGCCGGTGAGGAAAGAGTGCTTGTCAGAAAGGGCTCCTGCCTCAGTCCAGGAGGTCATAGGGCCTGAACCAATGTCCCACCTGTGGTGACTGGGTCTGGTACAAGTGGGAGAGGGCACACACATGTCTAAGATATCTGGCCCAGGTCCTGGAGGTAGGCATTCTTCCTGCAAGGAACCCCAGAGCCCAGCTGACCTACAGATTTTGGCTCTCATGATGATTGTTTGACTCAAGATCACTGGGGAGCTTCCCTGGTGGAAGCTGGGATGGATGTGGAAGTCTTGCCACCAGTCTCCTCCCTCCTGCTGGCGTGGATCGCTGAGTGTCCCCAGAAAGCCACCTGCGGGGTTTTTGGCTGTGAGGCAGATGGCACAGGGAAGCAGGGAGGAACACAGGCCCTGCTGACAGTCAGATGCTCATACAAGATGCTGGGCAAGTGGCTCAAACGACCAGGCTCTGCGGCCTCATCTGTAAACTGGAGAGAATGATGTCCTGCCTCCTGCCTGCTTGTACACCTGACAGATGAGGCTGAAGATCTTACTGAGTGGCAACACGGGAGTGCTACTCACACTGCTGGTGAGTACCCTCCGCTCAGGCCACTGTCCTCAACTCAGAGACGGTGCTAGAAGCAGGCTGGCCTGTCCACTGTCCTGTTCCAACTCAGGGTTGGCAAACTTCTCTGCCATGTGCATTTTGGAGGTACACTTATGTGACTTTGGGGCCATACGGTCTTTGTCCCGTGCCCTGCACTTTGCCTTATGGGAGGAGGAAGATGCCACAGACAATATGCAAGTGACCAGGTGAGGCTGTGTGACAATGATACTCTATAGAAAGTCTTTAGTCATCATGGAATCTGGGGGTTTTGTTCGTTTGAGATTTTTGTGATTATTATTATTATCATTTGGTTTTGGTTTCTCGAAGCAAGGTCTTGCTCTAACCCAGGCTGACCTGGTACTCACTTTGTATTCTCAGGGTGGCTGCAAACTCACAGTGCTCCTCCTACCTCAACCTCCCGAGTCCTGGAATTGAAGACATGTGTCACTATGCTTGGCTTATTTGTGGTTCTTTTGTTTTGAGGTAGGGTTTCACTCTGTAGCCAAGGCTAGCCTGAAACTCACTGTATAGCTCTAGGTTGGCCATGAACTCATGGCCATCCTCCTGTCTTGGCCTCCCAAATGCTGGAGCTACAGGCATAAAAGTCATCGCACCCACACCTGGCATTTTCCCCCACCATATATTGGGGACTGAGCCGGCCTCGTGCATATTAGGCAAGTACCCTAGCCCTGACTACATGGCAACCACATTCCCAGTCACCTGATGGCCCATGGCTAGGACTAATTCAGCCACAACTGAGCCCTTGTCACCTGCCCATGTGAAGACCTAGCCATCTCCTCCAGAATGTCACTCTATTTAAGGGTCTCTCTCCCCGCCCCTCTCTCTTCCCTTCTGTCTGCAGTGGAAACTGCCTGGCCTCAGTTCATGCTGGACAGCTCCCCTCACCTCAAGAGATGCCTTCTGGTTTGGGTTTCCTAAAGCCCAGTGTGAGAGAGGGGTGGGGGGGGTCCAGTGGCCACTGGGGGTAAAGACGCCACATTACTGTTCTGGCTGTGACTGAGCTGAAGTCACCTGGAGAAGCAAAGCTGTAGAAAGGGACGTGGCCTTCACTTGTGTGTGCAGCCACCATAAAGGTTCTCCTGGGAGGGTGTCCTTCACATTCTAAGGCTGACAAATAGCCTCGGTCACCAGAGAAGGGGCTGTGTGGCACCTGAACAAACAGAGTCTTTGAAGCAACCCTTATCTTCCGTGGCTGCTGCTCTCTGCCCCCACACCCATCTAGCTCTCAGAAACAGCCCTGGATTTACTGCCAGTCCAGATAGCCATTCATCCTGCCAACCCTGGACTAATTTACTGCTTGCCTTGAGTTGTTGTCCTCTCTTCTCCTCTCACTCTCCCCTTCTTCTTTCTCTTTCTCTTTTTTTAAAGTATTTATTTAGTGTGTGTGTGTGTGTATGTGTGCATGTGTGTGTATGTGTGCATGTGTGTGTATGTGTGAGTATGTGTGTGTATGTGTGCATGTGTGTGTGTGCATGTGAGTGTGCATGTGCACATGTGGAGGTCAGAGGACAACTTTCAGGGCTGGCCTCGCCTTCCGTCTTATCTGAGGCAGAGCCTCTGGTTGCTCACTGGAGAGCTTCTGGGAAATTCTTCTGTTCCCACTTCCCTTCTTGCCACAGACACAAGTGAGATTACATAAACCCAATGCTGCGTCTCGCTTTTTCTAAATGGTGCTGTGGGGATCTGAATTTATATATCACTTAGGCTGCCCTTGAACTCAAGGTCCACCTGCCTCACCCTCTCCAGTACTGGGATTACTTCTTTGTAATAAATAAATAAATAAAATTACTTCTTTGTCTAAAAAACTATTAAAGCTTTTCCTTTCTCATATGCAGACCATAGTCCCTAGATGTCAAATATATGTCCTTAAGTGGGAGTAGAAGCCAGATAACTAGAAAGGTTTCCTCAACTATGAGGTGGGGAAGAAAAGATCTTTTAAGGAGGGGAGGGGAAATTAAGGAGATGGACGAGCATAGCGGGAATGGGAGTGTCGCTGTCAGGTCAACATTGCTGGCAGAAATCACCTGACCAAGAGCAGCTGGTGGGGGGAGGGTTATTTTGGCTTACAGACTTGAGGGGAAGCTCCATGATGGCAGGGAAAACGATGGTATGAGCAGAGGGTGGACTTCGCCTCCTCACCAATACCAGGTAGACAACAGCATCAGGAGAGTGTGGCAAACACTGGCAAGGGGAAAGTGGCTACAATACCCATAAGTCTACCCCCAACACACGCTGCCTTTAGGAGGCATTGATTCCCAAATCTCCATCAGCTGGGAACCTAGTATTCAGAACACCCAAGTTTATGAGGGACACCTGAATCAAACCACCACTAGGGGACAGGGGGAAGGGAGAGAAGGGGACTGCATCTAAACGTGTACATATTTCTTGTCATTTTCCCTCAGTACTGTATTTATATTTACACGGTCTTAAACCTTACATTGTATTAGATGTGAAGGACTTGAGAAGGTTTGAAAGCACCATGTGGCCAGCATTTCTTTGGACTTCGCGCTCTTGTGGAGATCCCAGGTGTATGTAAAGCTAATAGAACTCCCACGAGGGTCTCTCCTTAATCATCTGCTACCTGCTATCTCCATCCAGCTGAAAAGCCCAAACAAGAACCAAGGGAGACAAAAGGAGCCTCTGTCTGTCTCTCTCTCCTGCAGGAGGAACTGGGACGGGAAGGACCAAAAGCAAAAGGAGGGTGAGCCCTGCTGGCACCTCTAAGTACGTAAGCAGAGCCTGGAACTGGTTGCCCGCACAGCACCCAGGGTGTAACCACCTGTCCTCGCCCCTGTGCGGCTGCCCATGTCCCTGGCATGTTGTGTTCCTGGCACTCCTGAGCAGCTTGCTGGGGAGGCAGAGACTCCATGAGCAGAAGTAGAGACAAGGGCCTCCAGGTGCATGTGAGCCACCCTCTGTCAGAACCTGAGCACAGCAGCTGTGGGGGACCTTGAGGTGAGCAGAGACGGCTTCTGCCCAGATGCTCCTCCTCCAGGCTCTGCTGTTGAACGCTTGCCGGTGCACCTCTGTCCGTCCTGGGCAGAAGGCAGTCACCAGGCTCTGGCACCTCCTAGCCACTAAGGAATTTAGCATCTAATTTACATTTTTGACTCCCCCAAACCTGTCAGTCATTGTCCCCAGTGACTCCCAAGCCCACAAGGATGACTCTCCTGTCTCCTCATGGGCCCCTGACCTTCACATTTCTTTCTTGTTTATCATTAGTTATGTACACAGTGTGTATACAGCCATGTTGGTACCATTGTTAGCCTCCTCCCTGTCTTCCCCCCTCTGAAGGGACCCTCCTCATTGGGGAATGTGGGTCATGCATTGTGGGGTTAGCCATCAGTTATGGGGAGGAGGCATTTATTTGGTGCTGACTTCACTCTCCATTGAAGAATTTGCTTCTCTTTTACAGATGGACACAGATCCTGAGGAGAGAATCAACCCATGTCATCTTACCAGGGCCCCAGCTGAAACCATAGAGTAATTGAAGAAATAAGCAAGATTGCTGTTTCTTGGTGAACCTGGTACCAGCACAAGAGTGAAGGAGATAGACACAGAGAACACTCAACTCCTACCAAACCAGAGATCCAGAGACACAGAGGCTCCCAAGACCTCATCACTGAAGCAGACCTAAAATGAACCCAACATGGCTCAGGAAAGTTCGTGGAAGAGGGGTAGAAAAATTGCTAGAGCCACATGTTGGGACATTACGCACATTTCTTCTTCTTCTTTTTTTAATGGGCATACCAGGGCTTCCAGCCACAGCAAACAAACCCCAGATGCATGTGCGCTTTGTGCATCTGGCTTTCCGCAGGTACTGGGGAACTGAACCTCGGTCCTTTGGCTTTGCAGTCAAGTGCCTGAGCCACCAAGCCATCTCTGCAGCCCTGACCTCCGCATTTCTGTGTCATGCTCACCACTCACTGCCATGGGCAAACCTCAGGCTTGTTCTTGACACCATGCAGTAGCCCTCCACTGACTGCTTCACCTCACTAACTGGGTCATCTCCTCAGTGAGGGAAGTAACTTCTGGAAAGATGCACGGAGCTCCCCTGGAAAGGCACCCGCACAGGTTCTGAACACGAGGGAGGGACTAGAGACCAGGGCACACGGCTTCTGAGAGGCCCTCTGGGTGGCTTCCCTTGGGCATGTCCTTCACCCTGAGAGGCCCTGCCACGGGCTCCTCCACTGGCAGGACAGTCGTCACCTTCCTGCTTGTTTGCCCTGCTGTCCATCAGCAGAGGGCTGAAGGACAGTGTGAGCTACACCCGCATTGCTACCCTACACAACCTTGCCAATCAGGCATCCATGGTGCTAAAGTAAAGCCTGCGTCACGCTGTGCTGCCCCCTGCCCAGTCCTGCGCTCTCTCTTGACCCTATCACGCTTTGGGGTGACAGCCTGTCGGCTGATTGTGCCATAGCCTTTCTTTAGGGGCCCCTTCTCCAACGTTCCAGGTCTGCTTCTCACTAAGTGACCTTGCCTCCCAACTTTAGCCACAGAGAAAGCAAGTTGTCAGGTAAGAGTGAACCTACGAACCTCACACACCACCCAGAGACTTCGCCCGCTCTTATTTTCTCAGTGCCAGTGATACCTATGACAGAAATGCTTATGAAATGCTTAGGATAAACAATCCCCACATACCTTCCCTTATCCTATGACCGAACTAGAAGGTAAGTGAGACCTTCGTGAGGTGAAGCCTTGCTACAGGAAGTCTGTCATAAGGAGCAGACTTTGGGGTACTGTGACCCAGCCCTCTCACTCCTCCCTGCTTATGTGAAAATGGGATGCCTGCAGTCTACTCCTTCCATGCTTCCCTGTCACGACGGACTTCTCCTTAAAACTGTAAGCCATAGCAGTTAAGGCATTTGCCTGCACAGACAAAGGATCCCGGTTAGACTCTCCAGGACCCACGTAAGCCAGATGCACAAGAGGCCGCATGTATCTGGAGTTTGTTTGCAGTAGCTGGAGGATCTGGTGTGCCCATTCTCTCTCTCCCTCTCTGTGCCTCTCTCTCAGATAAATAAAAAAATAAAGTTTAAAAAAAAAAAACTGTAAGCCAAAAATAAACCCTTTCCTTCCGTGAGCTGCTTCCTGTTGGGTGTTTTGTCCCAGCAGTGAGAAAGTAACCAATACTACCGGAGTCGGCAAGCTAGCCCACCAAGCTTCTATACACATCTGGTGTTCTCGGGCCCTCCCTTCGCCCAGGCCCTGGGTCTTCCCCACTCTTCTCCACTCTCTTGCACAGTCAGCCTTGCGCTTCCCACCAGGAGCGAAGTCTGCAGCCATCTGTAGAAACTCCTGAGGCCTTCTCCCAGTTCTCTCCCTTTCCACTCTCTGCTCTCTGTGACACAGTCTCATCTTCCTGCTGAAGTCAGTGGCCCTGGGACCCTCACCCTCACCCTCACCTCCCGCTCGCTCCTCAGACCCCAGCAGCCTGCCTCCCGCCTCCTCAGCCTACAGGGTGCCAGCGACCTCCAACAGGAGGTTTCAGTCTTTGTTTGTGGACATCACTGGCTTTAAGTAAATAATTTGCACAAAATAAATGGATAGCGGGATAAACAAATATGTCAAATCTTACAAGAAAAGACTCTATTTAGTACATAATACTCCACCCACCCCACCCACCCCCACCTTCTGTCCAACTTAGCCTGGAGCGCCTGTAAGCCACATTCATGGGCATCTTCCTCTGTCTGAGGTTCTGAGGCCTGCATTGGGGTGTCACTCTCCCCCCACCAGACCCACTCAGAGCAGCAGGGCTGAGGTCTGGTGTGGTACTTGGGCACATGAGATGGGGGGACCTCTGACCCATATCTTCTGGGTCATGGATCTTCGTAGAAGCAGTTAGACTGAAAAAGATACTTAGAGGTTGTGCCTTTGAAGACGTCCGCAGGTGCGAAGGTGGAATTAGTGTGGTCTCTGGCACGTGCCAGTGCTCTGGACTTCAACTGTGCCCACTAGTCCTGTGGTCATCAACTTTTCCTCAAAGCTGCTGCTAAAGTTGCCGCACAGAGCCAGGGAAGCCACAGACGTGTGCTCTCGTCAGCTTCTGCTGGCATCTTGGAGACAAACGATCCGCTTCCTCCTCTCCTACTTTCTGGAACAAGGAGACTGTATTTAGCAGGCAGAGTCGCTTTTCAAAGAACTGTGGATGAGAGAATTCTTGCCCCCCTCTGTGAAAATGTTCAGTGTTTCTCATTCTCTGTAATTAATAACTGCGGCACTTTCTGCTCATACGCCGGCATGGCACAACACCGCGTGTGCTTTAGAATAGTTGATTCCAACGACATGACAAGTGGGCAGGGCACTGGGTGCCTCATTCCGTCCACTGACACCTAGTGGGGGCCTTTTCTGTGCTCAGTGCCCCCTGGGTGCTATGCAAACACAGCAGAGAGTTTGGGGGGCTGGGAGGATGATTCAGCAGGCAGGAACACTTGCCACATGAGTCTGGGGACCCGAGTTGCACCCGTAGCACCCACATGAAAAGGCTGAGCATGGCTCTGTACATCTGTGACCCAGTCCTGTGAGGGGAAGTGACAGGAGAATTGTTGGGGCTCGCTGGCCAGCCAGTCTGACTGAAAATGGCAGCTCCAGATGCAGTGGGAGACTTGACCTCAAGGAAATAACATGGAAGGGTAGCAGAGGACACTCCATATTTTCCCCTGGCCTGTGCACAGGACACATGCATCTGAACATATACATGTATACAGTATACATACACGTACCACACCACATACATGTGCCACACGCCTCACACACATACATGCACGTGCACACATACATTAAAAAAAAGAGGGTGGCTTTGCCATCCTGGGGCCCACCCAGACTGCTGGAGGAGATAAATTCAGAGCACAAGTAACCAGGCAAGCTACAAAGCATCTTGATGCCGAGAACCACAGCTGTCATTTGCATTCACAGTGCCATGCATAAGGGCAGGCTGGAGTCCACGGTCTCTAAACGTGGGTAAAGAGTTGGGTCAGGCAAGTACACTGGAAATTGAGAGTTGGGTTAGGATGTGGGGGATGTCACTTTGGGACTGGATTATACCACCGGATGGGGCCCTTGAAGGTGCATTTGGGCCAGCAGCTCTCATGACCCAATATAACTTCACATGATCTCTTTGTAACTTTGACAGAGCAAGTGTAAATTCTTGGCATCTGGGAAAGTTACGTTTCTTTATAAGAATGTCAACCTATCTAATACAGTTTGTCTTTGAGCAAAAGACTTTCTCTACCTCAGGACTCACTTCTGTTCAGTATTTTCTTACGACTAATAGTGAAGGTATTATTCTCATTGGTTTGTTGTGTGTGTGTGTGTGTGCCCCAGCATGTATGTGGAGGTCAGAAGACAGCCTTGGGTATTACAGTCCTTGTCTTCCATCTTCTACCTTGTTTCAGGCAGGAACTTCCATTGTTCACCTCTGTACCTCTGGGGACCCTCCTGTCTCCACCTCCTTCCTGTCTTACGGTAGGCATGCTGGCATTGCAGACACATGTGGCTTTACATGGGTCCTGGGAGTCCACACTCACACGGCATATGCAGCAAGAGATTCATCCCCTAAGCCATCTAGCTCTGCTTACTTTGTGCTGTAGTTTGGGTGTTTAATGTCCTCATTCTGTTCAAGGCTTGAATTGAACCTCCAAAACTGTGAGCAAACATACACCTTTTCCCTTTATCAAGTTAGCTGTTAATGGTATTTTGTTACAGCCATCAAAAGCTAACACATTTTGATTAAAACAAAATATATTTGTCAGGGTTCTCTAGAGGAAAAGGACTGATAGAGTGAGTACATAATACAATGGCATTTATTAGATAATCTTATAGGATACAGGTTGGGCCATCCAACATTGGCTGTCTGAAGACTGGAGAATCAGAGAGTCCAGTACCTGCTCATCCCATCAGGCTGCACATCTCAGGAGTCCCAATCTGTGACTCAAGGCCTAAATGATTCCTGCAGAGCTGCTGCTCTTCAGTCCACATGGGAAGGCTGATGAAACTGAGTGCTGATTTCTGTGAAGGATAAGTAACAGGGTTGTGGTGGTTTGAGTCAGGTGTCCCCCATAAACTTAGGTGTTCTGAATGCTAGGTTCCCAGCTGATGGATATTTGGGAATTAATGCCTCCTGGAGGGAGTGTATTGTTGGGAGTGGGCTTATGGGCTTTATAGCCAGTTTCCCCATGCCAGTGTTTGGCATGCCCTCCTGTTGCTGTGTTCCACCTTAAGTTGGCCAGGGGGTGATGTCCACCCTCTGCTCATGCCATCGTTTTCCCCTGCCATCGTGGAGCTTCCCCTCAAGCCTGTAAACCAAAATAAATCTCTTTTTCCCAGAAGCTGCTCTTGGTTGGGTGATTTCTACCAGCAATGCGGACCGGACTGCAACATTAAAGTGGTACCAGAAGTGGGGCTGCTGCTAGACACCTGACTATGTGGCTTTGGCCTTTTGGAGCTGATTTTCAAGAGGAAAGTGGAAGGAGTTGAAACCTTGGCCTAAGAGATGCCTTGCAGTGCTGTAAGTACAGCTTAATGGACTATTCTGGTCTGAGCTCTAACACCTGAATGCAGTAAGAACTATGGACTGTGAGGTTTGGCTTATGAGGGTGAGAAAGAGCTGTGCCTGGACTGGGCTAGCAGTTTGTGTGAGAAGCTTGCTCTTGTGCCCGTGTCCTGAGAAGTTGTGCAGGGTTGCTTAGCGTAGAAATGAACTGGTGTGTGCAGAGAGATATGGCACAGAAAGGAAAATCTTTGGGTGAACTGCTGCCCGTTCAGCTGCAACTGAGGGATTACAACCTTTGAGACTGGGCTAGCTGACCTGTGCTGGGGCAACAGAAAGAATGTCAACTCTTTTGAAGGGGCCTGAGTGCTCAAGGAATGTCCTGTTCTTCAAAGTCTGCTTTATTCCCCCCTGGATTAACAAATTGGCACCCTACCTGGTATCGTGGAGTATAAGAAATGCTGGAAAGAGGGTCATTGAGTTTGCAACATGGTCTTGTGTTTTGGAAATGGCCATGGGCAGTGTGAAGTGGGTTTGCTGAATGCCTGCATGGAGTCCGCATGGGGCCATGAGGATGAACCGTGGCTTGCAGTGGAGACCCAGTGGAGATGCCGGGACCATGAGATGGCTGCCGAGGAGCTGCCGGCCCCGGTGAAGTTTTCCAGGACTGTGAGTATCCTAGCTGGAGGGGCGGAATTGGAATGCCAGAGACTTGTTGAAGATTTGTCACTGGCTAGAGTTGCTGGACTTGAAGCTACAGAGTTTGATGTTTGCCCTGGTTGTTTTAAATCTTGTATTGGTTGAATGTTTCTTTGCTATGCCCAATGTCATCTTTTGCAGTGTGAATACTTATTCTGTGCCATTATGGGTTTTTTGAGGTTATATTTTGGTTATTATGGCTCAGTTAAAAGATCTTGAACTATGGGGATGTATGAACATCATTGAGATTGATAAAAACTATGGGGACTTTTAAAGTTAGACTGAATGCATTATATTTTACATCATGTATGGATATCAGTTTATGGGGGCCAGGGGCGGAATGTGGTGGTTTGAGTCAGGTGTCCCCCATAAACTTAGGTGTTCTGAATGCTAGGTTCCCAGCTGATGGATATTTGGGAATTAATGCCTCCTGGAGGGAGTGTATTGTTGGGAGTGGGCTTATGGGCTTTATAGCCAGTTTCCCCATGCCAGTGTTTGGCGCGCCCTCCTGTTGCTGTGTTCCACCTTAAGTTGGCCAGGGGGTGATGTCCACCCTCTGCTCATGCCATCATTTTCCCCTGCCATCGTGGAGCTTCCCCTCAAGCCTGTAAACCAAAATAAATCTCTTTTTCCCAGAAGCTGCTCTTGGTTGGGTGATTTCTACCAGCAATGCGGACCGGACTGCAACAAGGGTAGATGCACTCACCAGCAAGTGGCACGGGCAGCCACCAGAGGGGTTTGCACTCTAGAGGAAGCGCTGACTCCCTCAGTTTATCCTTCCTGGAAATGCCCTCGCAGACTGGCCCATGAGGCATGTCTCTCACTCATTTCCCAATCTGATCAAGTTGACAACAAAAGTTAACCATCACACAAAGCAATACAGTCTCATAAATAACTTGGAAAGTGAAAAAAAATGAAGAATTAGAGGGAAATCTCCATTATGTATAGGTAACCATGCATGATATTTTTGGTGTTTTCCTTTCGCGTATTCTCATATATCTATGTATCTTTACTATTGCTAAGCATATGTTAAATACATATTTTGGAGTCCTTTTCCATTGCCATTAGCAACTGTTTTAAAAGGGAGGAAAAGGGCCAGATAGGTAGCTCGGGTGGTAGAGGGCTGACCTCACATACATGAAGACCTGGACTTGATGCTCAGACATGCCATAACCCAGCGCAAGGGCAGTGTAGGCTGGGCATATGGAGGTCACAGTCAGCTTGGGATACATGACAGCCTGCCTAAAAAAGAAAAAAATAAAATAAAAAGAGGGTTAAGCCAGGCTTAGTGGCTCATGTCTTTAATCCCAGCCCTCAAGAGGCTGTGGTAGGAAGATGACTGTAAGTTTGAGGCTAGCCTGATTCTACATAGTGAGTTCCAGGTCAGCCTGGAATACAGCGAGACCCTACCTTGAACCCCTCCCACCAAAAATCAGAGGGCTGACAGTATGGTTAAGTGATGGAACATGTGTTAGCTATCTTATTGTTGTTGGGACAGAATACCTTAAACAATCAGCTTAAAGGAAGAAGAGTTGGTTTCAGCTTATAGTTCCCAGTTATAGTCCCTCTTGGCAGGGAAAGAATGGTGGCAGAAGCTGTAAGTTCACAACAAGCAAACAGAATAATTGCCTATGTTTCTAGTCTTCTCCTTGTTATACAGCCCATGAAATGGTGCTGCCCACAGACAAGTCAGGTCTGCCCACCCCAATTAACCTGATCAAGGCCTGTCTAACCTAATCTGGATAATGCCTCACAGGTCCTTTCACATTGATAAGGAATATAAACCATCACAGGCACTTGTCTTGCATGGGAGATGCTCTGGGTTGGTCCCCAGTACTGGGGAAAAAAATAAACAAAACAAACAAAAACTAAAATAAAGCAAAAACTCTTAAGAACATCACATTGTTTTATTCTGCTTAAGTTTCTGTGGTGTTTGACAATCAGATTACTTTACTCTTATGCTAATGTAAACAAAGCTGAAATAGTCAATATTATGTGCTTAGAATAGATTCCTCAGAAGGGAATCACAAAACCACTGAAAATGGCATTTAGGATCTTAGCTTCATGTGTCAAATTGCTTTCTGGGGTGTGTGGTAGTTTGAATGGATGTCCAACAATAGATTCAGGTGTTTATTAAAGCTTGTAACTTGAATTTCCAGCAACATGGCTGGAGGAGGTGTCACTGTGGGTGGGTCCTGGGGTCCAGCCCAAAGGTGTTCAGAGTGTCTGTGCTCTGCCTGGTTCCCTGATGTTTGACTGCTGGGTTTTGCTCTTGTGTTTAGTGATGGGTTTTCTCTTTTTTGCCATTATGGAACTTCCTCTGGATCTGCAAGCCTGAAATAAACTCTGTTCCTCCTATAAACTGTGTGGTTTGGAGGTTCATCCCAGTAATGTGAAGCTGTCTACTATACAGAATTGGTACAAAGAGCAGAGTGTTGGTGCACGATGAATCTGAATATGTGAATTTTGGTCCTTTGAAACTTTTTGCTTTTGAGAAATTGGCATGGACTTGCTATTTGCAACTGCCTTCCAGAGTAGTGAGCCAAGTTTGATGGTCTATTCTGGTGAGATATTGAAAATATTAAGTGTAGAGGGAATTGTATTTGGAGACTTGGCTTATTAACTTTCTAAGGGGATGGAAAGACTGCAAAGAACTTTGTTGGAACTAGGATACTGTCCTAAGGGCTGGCAGCATTCTGCTGCCCAGGCCCAGAGAGTTTAATCAAGGTTACATTTGTAATGGACTTATGTGCTTGGCTAAAGATATGGAACTAAGAAATATAAGATTAAAATTGGAGAAATTCAAAGAAGTTTAAAATTTATAGGCACAGAGACTGGTTTTAGGTTACTGAAGATGCTATTATCAAAAACATTAGCATTTGGAAGGAAGATGGCCAACTATTTTACACTGCAACAATGGAAAGAAAGCCTGAGGAAAGTCTGAATGTAAACTGGTTTTTTTCAATAATTTATTTTATTTACTTGTGAGATATCTATCTATAGATAGATAGATAGATATCTCACAAGTAAATAAAATAAATTATATATATAATTTATATATATAATATATTATATATATATAAATATATATATATTATATATATATATTATATATATATTATATTATATATATATAATATAATATAATATTATATATATATATATATATACATATATATATATATATATATATATATATATATATATGTAGAGAGAGAGAGAGAGAGAGAGAGAGAGAGAGAGATGCCAAGGCCTTCAGACACTGCAAATGAACTCCAGACACATGTACCACCTTGTGCATCTGGCTTATATGGGTCCTGGGGAGTTGAACTTGGGTCCTCTGCCTTTGCAGGCAAACATCTTAACCACTAAGCCATTCCTCCAGCCCTGCAAAATGTTTTTGAAAGGAGTTGACTGAAAGGAAGGAACTTGCTCTTCAAGGTCACGATTTATTTGGTCCTTGAATTAACACCATGGCTGGGTCCTGCACACCTGGTATTGGTTTCGGAAGCATGAGAAATGTGTGGAGTGCACATGGTTCCAGGAGCTGCTGCTGAGCTGTTCCATGCGGCAGGGTGGGAAGACCCTGAGGGAAAGGCTGGCAAAGCCTTTGGAAAATGGACTGTGGTTTGCATGGAGACCTGAAGATGTTTTAGATAGACCAGGACTGTGCAAGGGCTGCCACGGAGCACTGTTGGCTCAGGCTGGAAGGCACTGTGACCATCTCTCCATGGGTAAAGTTTCAAAGGATTTGTGGCTACCTCTGACTTGCCATATTGTGATTGAATATCACCATAAGGAATATCTCTTCACCAGCTAGTTCAAAGCTGAGATGTGATGAACCGTTGTATGTGTTCCAGTCTTTAGTTTTCTCATATGCTTGTAGACCCCTGAGAGTCATTGGCAGGCTCGTTAGCTCAGAGGCCCTCTTTCTCTGAGGAGTCAGTGACATGATCCACCTTCCGGTCTTCACGGGCTGATGCGGAGGGGCTCCAGTGAGAAGCACAATCTGAGTGGCTTTCAGCACAGACCTTACCCACAACAAGCATTCAGGCACGTGTTTGCCAGTGGTATTTGTCCAAAGGTTTGTAGGAAGACTGGGAAAGTGTGCATCAAGGAGAAGCAGGGCGCCGGCTGATGGGGCACTAGGTGAGTTCAACAGAGCAAAGAGCCAGGTAGCCTCCGTGCTCCACTCAGTCCCACGATTAAGCCACGAGTCCCTGGCACCTCTGCAGGGCAGAGAGCTGCCACCTGTGAGCTGGCACTGTGCCATGC
Source organism: Jaculus jaculus (assembly GCF_020740685.1). NCBI lineage: Eukaryota > Metazoa > Chordata > Mammalia > Rodentia > Dipodidae > Jaculus > Jaculus jaculus. The sequence continues at coordinate 8,267,007 of NC_059102.1, read as the reverse complement.
TATGAGAGGGGAATGAGAATGGCAGCCAGGGGCTCAAGCTGTGTTTGTTAAACAAACTGTTCCCCACTGGGGAGCACAGAAACGGCTGTCAGTCCTGCCCATGCACCCCCACGGTCGGGGAGACCTGCAACTGCTTGTCCATCTCTGGGATGCAGTACCTTTCTGGCTTCCACTTTTTAACAGACGCAGTCTAGTACATGCCCAAAATGCAGAGAAAGATGGGCGGGGGCATTGATATAGACTTATGTCTACATCACAGGAAAAGACACGTTCTCCTTTGGAAATGGGAGCCTTGCTTATAGACTGGCGGGGCAGCCGGAGACTCTCAGGAGTAAGTTCACACCTGAGCGATAACTTCCTCTGCTTGTCTGAAGGTGACCCAGGGCCCTGTCACCATCAGCACAAGGGCTTCTCATGGCTCTTCCTCACGATGAGTGAAAACGGGTGTGTCTCTTCCTGACTTGAGCCTCAGAAAGACTAGACATGCTTTGTAAATGTTTTGACTGGCACTTTGGACCACACGAGGATGAGGCCATGACCTTGTCAGCCCTCAGCAGGTCTCTCGGCAAGTTCTGCGTGGGTGATGGGCCTGGGCAGATGTCAGGCAGGAAGCTATCAGAGGAGACAGGGAGAGAGATGCAAGTTACAGGGATACATGAGGCCAGGGCTCCTTCATCACCCCAAAACCACACAGCTTGGGCTTTGTCAGCCACAGTTGCTAAATCTGCCACTAGAGTTACAAATGGCCCCTTGCTTATCTTACAGAAATGTGAGAGCACACACAGAAAGACCTTATTTGTTTCCCCCCCTTTTTAAAAATTTTATTTATTTTGTTTTTCGAGGTAGGGTCTCACTCTAGTCCAAGCTGACCTGGAATTCACTATGTAGTCTCAGGGTAGACTCGAACTAACGGTGATCCTCCTACCTCTGCCTCCCGAGTGCTGGGATTAAAGGCGTGGGGACAGACATGGTATTTCTCTAGTGTAGTTTGTGTAAAATGGTAGCAAATGTCCGGTAGGTAGAGAACGTCAGGGAGGTCCTTGGTACTGCACGGATAAATCTAAATATTTTAAACCTTGCCGGGCATGGTGGCACACACCTTTAATCCCAGCACTCGGGAGGCAGAGGTAGGATGATTGCTGTGAGTTCAAGGCCACCCTGAGACTACATAGTGAATTCCAGGTCAGCCTGGGCTAGAGTGAGACCCTACCTCGAAAAAAAAATATAATTTTAAACCCTTTTCTTTTACATAGAACTACTAGGGGATTTTAAGGAAACCTGGGCCACCAGAAATCAATTCTATTACATACTGGGCTGGTGCCACAACCAGGCATTTGCATGGAATAAAGTCCAACGATGGCTTATCGCACTCCAGCCTGGGAAGCCTTCCATGTCCTGGGTGACCTACAAGTGCCCCTGCCACAGGGCCAGGTGCTGGGTGACATCGCTGCTGCCTTTGGGTGGACTCTGTTGTCGGCATTGCTGCATTTTGTGTCACGGGGCTTAGTGACATGGCATGGGCTCATGAAGTCCCTTGCTCTTCATTTAACTTGATGGTTGGTGAGCCTGGCATGGGAAGATTCTTCTGAAGGCAGGAGGGTTATGGGTACAAGTCAAGACAGACTGGGCCTTCTTGTGACATGCCCTGGACATGCTGTTGCCAGGGTAGAGAACACTGTGCCCGCACTCATTGCAACTCAGCTGGGCACCATCTCCTCCACGAAGTCACCTCCCCCACCCTCTCCCTCCCCAGCCCCACACCCTTGGTTCAGCCAACAGCTGTTAAGCAGTCTCCAGTGTGCCGGGCCCCGGGGAGGCAGAGATCAGCAACCTGTGCTCTTGGGCTGCAAGGAGCTGGCATCCTTGAGTTAGCTGCTTTTCTTGTTGCTGTGACCAAACACGTGATGCAACTTCAGGGAGGAAGGGCTGCTGCAGTCCGTAGTGGTGGGAAGGCACGGCGGCGGCAGAGGAGGGCGGCGAGCTGCATTGCATCCGCGGTCAGGAAGCCGAGAGAGCTGATGCCGGTGCTCAGCTCGCCTTCTCCTCTGCATTCAGTCTGGGACCCCAGTCCGTAGAACGGAGCCACCCACACTCACAGTGGGCCTTCCCCGGGCAGTTAACATAGTTGAGACATTCTCTCACAGACATGCTCAGGGGTTTGTCTCGTAGATGGTTCTAGATCCTGTCCAGCCCATGATCAAAATTAACCGTCACACCGGGCGAGCAAATTCAGCAGGGCAGAGCTTCCTGTACCTGTACTGTCACCCACGGTGTCTGTGTCTCTCCCCTTGGATCCTGGGTGAGGGTCTTAACCCTCTCTGTGGACCTCATTGAGCTTGGACTCCAACATACACATTCCCAGGCCCTCAGTACACTTCTGTCCAGATCACAGTTGTTCCAGGGCCATGCCAAGCTCATGTGCAAAAGACTGAAATTCTGTATCTGCTGCTTCTAAACTAGGGAAGAAATAGAAGCCATCTCTCTCCCAAATCCATTCCTGTTGAAATCCTTTCTTCCTGGGAATGTGCGTTTGTCTTACAATCGAGAGTCATAAGTTTGTCCTCCTGCCAAGACATCATTCCTGTGCAGGTGACTTATGAAGGACGTGCTCCTGGGGGCCCAGGTGGGAGCCTATAGGGTGCAGAGGGCAGAGAGCCCTGAGGCATAAGGTTAGTTCGTATAATTCTTCAGTGTCTCCTTCTTCCTTTCCCCTTCCTTTTATTTACTATTTCCTTTCCTTTTATCCTTTCTTCTATCTTTTCCCCTTTCCTTTCTCCTTTCGTCCCCTCCTCTTTTTCCCCTTCTTTCTCTCTCTCTCCCTCTCTCTCTCTCCTTCCCTTTCTCCTACCCTCTATCCCTCTTTGTTCCCTTCTCTCTAGAGGGCCTTACTATGTAGCCTAGGCTAGCCTGTCAATGCAACCTCAGACTCCTGAACGTCAGGATTGTAGGTGTGTTACCATTGCATGCTGGCTGATGTGTTCAGCAGGAGCCCAGCCCCCACTGACAGCTTGGACAGTACAGGTGAATGTCATCTGTGTGACCTCCTGAGACATGGGCTCCACTGTCCAGTGCTAAGAAAGCCTTTGCTAGTCCCCACTCCCAGTGTTTGTTGAGGTGAATATCACCACACTGTGCCAAGCAGGGATATTCGATCACCCTTGTGCCACCTCAAGTGGATGGACAGAGATCTTCCTGAGGGACAAGCGAGCTCCTCAGACAGCCGGAGAGTCAGTGGAGAAAATCGTGAGGAGACAGCCAGAGATGCCTCACCAGCTGGAGATGCCTCGCCAGCCAGCAGAGAGCAGAACACACGTTCTCCCTTGGCAATGAGTATATTTCTAGCAGAGATGGCTTTTTAAAAAATCATTATGCGCTAAGCTCTTGGACACCACGATCAAAATATCTTGGTAGGACACGCAGTTACCACCTCACTCCCCACTGTCTCCAAGGTGTAGAAATGAAAGCACTTTTCTCCAGAAATAAACGAAAGCTAGCATTAGAGGAAGCACTTGAGGAATTGTACCACTAATTTCATAACTATTTACAGCAAATATGGCCTCGGTGGAAACTTTGGAGGACAGAGGGAGCCTTCAAAGCTTTTATGAAAGGTAACGGCACCCCTCTGACATGAAGCACGGGTTGGGGGGCAAACATAAAGGGTGTCTTAAAACCCAGAAGGATGAAAGGATAGCCGGAGAGGGGGAGGGGAAGCAGGGCACACATAAAAAGATATTATTCCCACCATTGCTGATTGCAGAATTCAATCCAGCCCTCCCACGCTGCAAAGAACAAAGCAGTCGTTTCCAGCAACCAAAGAACATAAGAAGGGGATGTTGGCGGAACCTCTTCGTATTAAGGAGCAATTAAGTTATTAGGAGATTTCAGTGAAGTTTCCGAGGCAGAGTGCCTTTCTCACATTAGCATTTGTGTGCCTCTGAGCCCTTTTTGGACTCACAGGAGAGGATGCTGGCGTGTGACTCAGAATTTCTTTGTTCCATTCAATCATTCATTCATCAGGTATGAATCAAGTGACCCTCGTGTGCAGGTCAGAGAAAATGATCTTATGGCTCTTGAAGAAAGAATATGTGTTAGTTTGATTTTCACTGGGTGACAGAACTTCTGAGGTTTCAAAAAGAAAGGAGGAAACATTATTTCGGCTCGTGGTCTCAGTCCATAGTTAGCTAGATCCATTGCTTTTAGGCCTGTGGTAAAGGAGGAGGATCGTGGTAGAAGGGTGTGCTAGAGGAAATGTCAGTGGTCAGAGAGGAGAAAGAGATAAGGAAAAAGGGAAGGAGAGGGAAAAAGAGAGAAGAGAGGAATGGAAGGGTGCCTAGAGCAAGACACACCCCTCAAAGAGAGCCATCCAGCGACCTACTTTCCCCACACAGGCCCCACTTCCTGTTTTCCACCATCTCTTGCCAGTGCCACCATATTATGAATTAATGCATTGATTAGGTTAGAGTCCTCATGATCCAACCACTTCCCAAAAGCCTCTTCCCCTGGCAACCAAGCTGTTAACACATGACCCATCTGGGGACATGTCACATCCACACCACAACAGGATCTGAGACCCAAAGTTTGCATTCTTATACTGGAGTCTCCCCTTTGACAAGCATATTGAAAAAAAAAAAAATCCTAAACCTCCGTTTTCTCTTCTTCTAAACAATCTGCTTGCAGAGCACGTAAGAGGGCCCTGTAAATGCTGAAGTCCTTTCAAAGGTTAGCTGCCATTATCCTTGTTGAGTTCCTTCGCAGGCTGGGCTGGGCACACATTCTGGCTTGCCCAGCACTGCACCAGGTGCACACATCCTCCCAGCCCCGCCTCAGCCCTACAGGTACCCCCTTGGTGAGTAAGGTGTACACAGGGTCAGCCGTGTAAGAGAAAGACGTGGCAGAGGCATCAGGGTCCCAGGCACCTCTTTCAGCTGCAGTTAACCTCCACCTCTCACTTCTGCTTCACGGGCCGTCCGTGGAGGTTTCTCTGCTTTGCGACATGGGTTCTCTTTGAAGTCACAGGCAGCTCAGATGTAGAAATCAAACGCGCGCCCACAAGTGTGGGTTCGGAGGCCTGTTCCCACAGCGGCTTCTCGGAGAAGACGCCAGCTGTTTGTGCACAGTCGTGGATGCAGAACCTGGGCAGGTGAGGAGTTGGTGTCTGGCATGGAGATGTCCTCTGACTCAGTGGGGCTGGCTTCAAGACTACAGTGCCACCAGCACGGGGACAACCGGTGCTAAGAGCTGACGGTGTGCAGCTGGAGGGCGGGGACACCGGCTGAGCGTGGGGTGCTGCATTTGCACTCTAATCCACCTCCTGGGCCGCGTCTGGCTCCCGTCTAGAGACTCAGCTAACTGTTGATGTGCTGCAGGGAAGGGGGGGGAGGCTGAGCCGTGTTTCACACAGAGCCTGACACGCAGGGGTTGTCTGCAGTTGTAGTAAAGTGTGTCACTCTAGACTCTACTTCTCCCCCCACCAGCTTCCACGAAGCAGCGGGTATTCCCACAACTCGAGGCTCGAGGCCTGGCCCTGGGTACGCCTTCTCCCCTTGGGCCTTTCAGCCGTGGTCCACGAGGAAGGATCCTGCCTGTATCAGTCAGTAACAAACTGCTCTGAACCAATGCTGCTTAAAATAGCACCAATGAGCTGGACAAGGTGGCGCACGCCTTTAATCCCAGCTCTCAGGAGGCAGAGGTAGGAGGATCGCCATGAGTTCGAGGCCACCCTGAGACTACATAGTGAATTCCAGGTCAGCCTGAGCTAGAGTGAGTCCCTACCTCGAAAAAAGAAAGAAAGAAAGAAAAGAAAAGAGCACCAGTGTTTCCTCACCACCTGAGGGCCGGCCGGTGTCCCTGGGTCCACGCAGAGTTCTACGTCTAAATGCTCTTGTGCAGCGTTGGAGGACAGCTCTGTGGAGGCACGTTGTTGGCCCGATCCTGCACAATGACCTGGTTTCAGCAGGTACTCTTGATAATAGCAGCGGCCCTCTAAGGCTCTCTTCTTAAAAGAAAATGTTGACAATTTTCATACATGTATGGATTGCATTTTGATCATATTTTCTTCCTATAACTTTCTGCTGTCCCTCTCCTGCCCCGCTTCCACTGAACTTTTTCTTCCCACTTCATCTCTCCATCATCCATGATGACATGGTGATGGACCAATGGTGTGCAGGTCTCATACAGGGAAAGACAACCGCTGTGAGGTCAGGAATACAACGGCCACTTCATCCCTGAAGACAGTGCGCCACAGCACTTCTCCCCATCCTCTGGCTATGACATTCTCTCCTCCTCCTCTTTCACAATGTTTCCTGACCCTTCTCTCTGGGGCTTTGAAAGCCTAGTCCCCCAAACCAGCCACTGACATTTCTGCCCATCCATAATTGGCCACAGCAAGTCACGTGGCCTGGCCGCCACGTAACACACAACACTGCATTTCACCTTTGCATGAAAAGGGCGACTCAAACATGGCCACTCACTGTGAGCAGGACTCTGGGGGAGCCCTGTGACGTGAGCAACTTCTCTCCACCTACCACGTAGAAAGGCCGAGTCTTAGTTGAGAGTTTTTGCTTCTTAACGAAGCATTCCCAGACTCAGCGTCCTAACGCTGCCCTCTCCTGAGCCTGGTGCTGCGGGTCAGCGACTGGCCTGGACGCACACGCACTCTGCCCTGCTGGCTCCTGCCGGGGCACTCTGTCCTAGCAGGTTGGCTGGAGGCTGGCTGGTCTGTCTTGCTCTCATTATGTACCTGTGTGGGAATTTGTGGCAGTGGACCAGGTGGATGAGGCTGATTGGCCACGTGTCTTTCATCTCCTACCTCACTAGACTCCCATTCGGGTGACGGAGTTACAAGGTCCGCGGCAAGGTAGTCGCAATGGGCAAGTTCTCTGCAAGCCTTCACTTCCATGTCTGCTGACATCCCGGCATTCACAGCATGACCTGAGGTCCGTGCAGAGCCAACTGTGGGAGGGAGCTCTCTGAGGGAGAGACAGAGGAAGTCAAATAAATCGCAGCCACGTTTGTAATCTGCCATCAGCACCTTGCTCAAGGCACAGGAGCGATGCATGGCAGACCCACCACGCTCCTTGGGGCTGACAGCCCTGTGGCAAGCACAGCCTTACATGTCCCTAATGTGTTCCAGACAAACAGATCACTTCCCAGATGGCCTCATAAACCGTCTGGCCCTCATCAGACCCTCTAGTCCTGCTGAGTCCAAGAGGCTCATGTCTCAGCAGCTAGATAGCAATTAACAAATAAATGTATTCACGCAACCTTTGGGAAAACAGTATGAACATCTTAGGAGCAAAACTTACTCTCAGCAAAAGAGATCTTGCGTATGTGATCCATGACGAATTCTAAGCAAGCATTTCTGTACATTGAAGTCATGCTCCACAGGTCTCTTCCCTCCTAACAGTGCATCAGTGCAGAGTGTCTCTGGGCTTGGCTTCCAAAGATGTCCCACGGAGTCTCTCAGGGTACCCACGTCATACTTAGCAAGGCAAGCTTTTGTGATGTTGATGTGTTAGGACCAATTCAGGTATTTTTGCATCATATATATCTGCAAAAGGGGCAAACAGTATTTTCCAAATTCGAGAGGGTGAGAGTGAGGAAATATGCTTGTTGTGATCGCAATTAGTCATGCTTTGGAATATCCTGGGGAAAGTCTGCTTTCCAGTTCTTATTGACACAGTAAAGTGGAGGAGGTTAAAAAAGAAGTCTGCAGGCTCTGCTAATTAACCTCTTCATTATTTCTTTATTTCCCTGTGCATTTTTCTGACAGACAGAAGATCAGAAGGTCAAGTCCGGTTAGAGCTGCAGGCATCACAGTGTTTATGGAGCCTGAGCCTCCTGCTTTGCAGACGCACGGGACTCTGGGCGCTCACTGCTCGTCCTGCTGGCCTGCAAAGCAGCTTAGGCTGCTCGTCCTCCTCCAGGAAGACTTGCTGGCTGCATTTCTCCCTCCTTGTTAACCCTCGGGCTTTCCGGACACCTCCCTGTGAGGGGTCCTGGGTGTTCTAGCTAGATCTCTTCCTTAGGACCAAAGCATTTATCACACATCCCAGCTGTTTGCAGCTATAGCTCTCATTGATGACTTCAGTCAGCCATAGGCAAGAGCTTCTCCCAAGGTTGTGTGTCTCCCAGGGACGGCTGGTAGCCAGTGACCGGCTCATTTCTCTCAATTTTGAGATGATGCGGAGGGTTTGTCCTGGCTTTGGAGCTTCCTGAAGAGGAGCCTCTGCCACATCTGAAAGGGGGCACAGTTCTTACTTCTCATCAATGCTCCCCAAAAGCTTCTTCCTTGTCTTCACTGTCCCCTGGTGATCCCAGGCTTCCTAGGGAATTGGGCCTGGGACAGACCTTCACATCTTCCCTGTGTCTTACTTCATGTCTGCTACCTGAGGTTGAACTTACCCAGGTGCCATGTTTTAAATCACCGAGGGCTAAAACTAAGGACTGCCCATGGTTTCCTGTTTGATATAGAAGAAGGCCAACTGTGACCCGCCCCCCAGAACAGACTTCATATGTGTTTGAGTGTGGGAAGGACATCTCAAGGTCCCCGTGGTCATGAAAGCAGAGCTTCAATTCAGCCTGGCATGGAGAGCTTGAGGCCACATGTGTTAATGTTCAAGGTCGTCTTGACCAAGCAAGGAATTCTAGCTCAGCGAGACTGGGGCTACCTCCAGAAACTTACCAGGTGGAGTCGATTTCCTTTCTCCTGTGAGGAAGCCCCACTGGGGAATAGCAGAATATGGTAAAAGCTGTCCCCTTGCTCTTGTGATGAGCTGGCTGGCCCTGCCAAAAATGATAGTTCCAGGGCTGGAGAGATGGCTTAGCGGTTAAGCGCTTGCCTATGAAGCCTAAGGACCCTGGTTCGAAGCTCGACTCCCCAGGACCCACGTTAGCCAGATGCACAAGGGGGCGCATGTGTCTGGAGTTCGTTTGCAGTGGCTGGAAGCCTTGGTGTGCCCATTCTCTCTCCCTCTCTCTATCCGCCTCTTTCTGTCCCTCTCTGTCTCTCTCAAATAAATAAACAAAAAAAAATTTTAAAAAAAGAATGATGGTTCCAAAATTAAAAAAAAAAAAAAATGAAGGGGCTGGAGAGATGGCTTAGCAGTTAAGGCACTTGCCTGAAAAGCCAAAGGACCCACGTTTGATTCCCCAAAACCCATGTAAGCCAGATGCACAAGGGGGAGCAAGCATCTGGAGTTTGTTTGCAGTGGCTGGAAGCCCTGGCACGCCTATTCTCTCTCACTCACTCTCATTTTTTCTCTCTCTCTCAAATAAATAAAAAAATTAATGGATTAACAAAACAAAGATTCCCAGTGGACACCTGTGGCTGGGTGAGAAGTATGACTGGTTGACTCCTCTTGGAAGTTTCAGAAATGATGTGTGCATGTGTGCATGTGGGGGGGGGCACCTTCTGTGTGCATGTACGTGGAGGCCCAGGGAAACATTAGATGTGCTGTTTGAGAGACGGTCTCTCCCAGTTCGTACTGGAACTCACCCAGTAGGCTAGGCTGACTGGCACGTGGTCCACCTGTCTCTGCTTCCCCGGTGCTGGGATTGTAGCATGCACCATTACTTCTGTCTTCTCTCTCTTTTAAAAAAATATATTTGTTTATTTATTTGAGGGGGGCAGATAAAGAGAGAGGGAATGGGCACACCAGGGCCTCCTGCCACTGCAAACAAACACCAGATGCATGTGCCATCTTGTGCATCTGGCTTACGTGGGTACTGGGGAATCAAACTGGGGTCCTTAGGCTTCATAGACAGGTACTTAACCTCTAAGCCATCTCTCCAGCCCGCTGTCTTCTCTTTTCAACAGGGTTCTGGGGATCTAACTCTGGTGCTCATGCTTTCCAGGCAAGCACTTACCAACTGAGCTATCTCCCAGCCCCAGGAGTGATTTAGACCGTTTCCTTATCTACACTATGTCCTTGCTATCATCTCTATACACCATGGCTATTACTATAGCCTGACCTTGTCTGCTCTTTGTAGGAAGAAGGAGGATTGTCGGGCACTGCCAGGCACAGGCTGGAGCCTTCAGGAGATGGGCCTGAGCTGCCAGCAGACTACTCCCTTTCCAAGCCCAGCACACCTGAACTTCGCCCATAGCCCTGTGACCTTTGGCCAGTTGCCTAGGAAACTCCTTATATGGTGTCAGCCAGCAGCCTTCACACAGCCCATCCCCCCGCGGCCTTCTTCCCGCCACTATGGAGATCACCTGACTCTCCCTACATGCTGAAATGAACATACCTAGGCACTGGCAGTAACCTATGAACCCACCAATCCCCTTAGGACCCTCTTCCTGCTCTCAACTGCTTATAAACCCATTTCCCTATTGAATAAACAGAACTTACAAGACCCTGCTCTCCAAGGTTGCCTGGACGCCTTCGGGGATCCACAGCCCCAGGGACCCAGAGACCTACAGACGATACTGGGTCTGTCTAAGGAAAGGCCCCGTGGTCCAGATTGACATAGAGCATTCCTGACCACAGGGTGATCTTGGACTCTAGGGCTGTCATTAAAGGGCAGGTGCTCTTAGAGAATTCACGTCTGCCGACTCCGCTAGTGGTCAGCCTTGCTGGGGACCTGCAAACGCCTTGACACCAAGCTACACTTCCTGCTTGGCATCCAAAATGTCGGGGCAGTGGCAAAATACCATTACACTCCAGTGGTATTCACTTGTGAACTCCAAGTTACCCTTCACAGAGGGCACCGTGATGCCTCAGAGAGAAAGTGTTCTGCCAGAGTCCCGAGCAAGTAAGTGACAGAACAGGGAATGAAGGTCAGTTCCACCCTCCTGGGAGGAAGATGGAATGGGTCTCCCTGGGGTCAAGTCCCTGTGGCCAGCAACCCCCAGCCCATGGGCTCTGTGTCAGGCAGAATTCCAAGAGGCCCCTTCCTCTACTGTAATTCCTGCTTTGTGGGTATGAAAGATCACTCCAGTGACCATGATGTGGTAAAGAGAATTTACAGCTGTCATTACAGTTACGAATCAGGTGCCCAGATAACAGGGTGTTATCTAAGTGTAACAACCACAGCGTCTTCTCTGGATGGTGGTAGAAAGAGAGAGGAGAGATTTGAGTCACAGAAAGGATTCATCATGCTGTCATTGAGTCGGGAGAAGGTAGAGCCACGTGAGGGCTGTGGAGGGGTCCTGCAGGGCTCAGTGCACCCTGTGTAGCAGTTGGCAAGGGTTGAAGACTGCAGTGATGCCACGCAAGAGGCTCAGCTAGGCCAATAGTCTGAATGAGCTTGCAAGTGGGTTTTTCCCCAGGATCTGCAGGCAACAGCTCAGCCAACCCACCTTGATTCCAGATCCATTCTCCCAGATGAACCCACAGCATTTGTGACCTACACAGGCTTAAGAGGAGGAGTGGTTGTTTTAAACCACAGTGTTTCAAGACATCTATTGCCCAACAGTAGGAGGTGTGCCCTGTTTTCTCAAGAAGTTCTTTGAAGCATGGTGCACACGAGGCTTGACTCCCATTACACGTCCTGGGAACAGTGCCCCTGCTTGGCTGCAGTTTTCCTCCTTGTAAAGTGGGCTATCGTGCCTCACTTTCAGGGCAGTTTCAGTTACTGGTGGCTGGGGACTTGGAGTCACCGGGGGCTGCTCTTGTGAGAGCCTCTAAACCAGTCTCCATCTCAATTGTCCCCTCTGTGAAGTAGGTCACACTTATACCCACCTCGCCACTGACTTTGGTTTGTTTGTTTGTCTGTTTAGAGACTGGGACTCTTGCAAGCTGGCATCAACTATGCAGCCAAGGCTGACTTTTGACCTCCTGGTCCTGCTCAAGTGCTGGGATGACAGCCACACACCACCGCCTCCAGGCTATCGCTGTTCTAAAGATTGTATCAAATGGGGTGGTGAATATTGGGTGCAACGCCACTGCCAATCATGGCACCAGCTTTGCGCAAGCCATAGGCGCCAGGCACCCAGGAGCAAATAAACCATCAGGGGCTATTTCCTAAAAGCGCGTCATTAAGAGCCACTCGTGTGTGTGGCTTCAGGCCCTTTCCTTGAGAAATTTATTAAACTTTCAAGGAAAATTGCCTGCCTGTCATGCTAACCTGAGTAACCAGGCATCTTGACACACTGCTTTCTTTGCTCAGATAGTAAAGCAGCATGGATGCTCGTTGGAGGTCCTAGGCTCTGAGCACCCATCAGGACTGAATAAGGCAGGCTTCATTATTTTTCAGGAAGGAGCCTTCTCCAGAGAACCCTTACCACCCAAAGAGCTTTCTCCATAAAGAGCCTGTCAAATCGGAAACTGTGCTGTCATTCATGTCTGCGCCCAGCTCCCCTGACTCATTGTCACAAGGAAAGGTTCCTAATTAGCACCAAAGTGGGCTGTAAATTAATAGCCCAGCCAGCAATGCTGTGCAGGAGGAGGCCACATGGCCAGCCCAGGACCTTGCTCTTGATGAAATTGTTTCCCACTCCTAGCGCCCTATCTGGGCGCCAGCATTCCGTACTGTGATTCATGGGTGCCCTGATCACAGGCCTCGTGTTATCTAATAGATTGCTGAAGTTTTCCGCCGAGTGTTTTATTTTAAATGACAGTTATTTCTATTAATGGGTGGGCCCTGTCAGTCTCCTGACCCCGGGCGGGAAGGATGTCTCTCTGTTCAAATGGCAGTCATCATTTCTGTGAAGCCATGCATAGGAAGAAACAACCAGCGCAGGACACCTCGCGCACGGCTGTCACTCAAGTTGACATCTCCATGTCGGGGCATTTTCTCAAAGTTTTCTCCATGTGACCTGCAAGTTAAAGATCAGGGAGCTCCCTCATCCAAGCCATCCATGTGTCAATCATGCTTACCTAAAAAATGAATGTTACAAATAAGCGAGAGCTGTGATTTATTCCTCCTGCCTGCCCCATCTTCTCCCTGTCAACCTCTCTTTCTCTCTCTTTTTAGGGATCCAGGAAGCAGCCCGCTCAGTTAGATCAGGGGTTAGCCACGCCCACTTCACATCTGTGTGTTTCTTCTTACCTTGACTGATGCTGCAAAAAATAATCCACTTCCTTTAAGGTTCTTTGTTCTAGTAACGAGAAAGAATTTTTTTTATTTTCTTCAATCTCCCTCCTTTCCTTTTTCCTTCCTTCTTGCTTTCCTTCGATCTATCCATCTTTCCCTGCTTTCTTTCTTTCCTCACTCTCATATTCCTTCCTTTATCACATTCCTCTTTCGTCTTTGGGATCCCTCTTCTCTCGCTTCCCTTTCCTCTTCCTTCCTCCGCCTTCTCATCCCTCCTGTCCCTTTGTCCTTCCTTCTTTATTCCCCCCTTTCCTCAGATGTCTTCTCTTGAGGATTTAGGGGCCGCTCAGCCCTGCCTAGCTCCTTCCTCTAGCTTGCCTGCTCATTTTCAACAGTCCCCTCCCTCTGCCCCTGCCCAGCTTCCAGTCTGAACTCCAGGCCTAGCTGGGCCCCTTCTTCTGCCCTAACGGAGCCGCCCACTTCTGCCAGCCTCAGCTTCCTGGGAAGGCTTTTCCTCTCCCTCGGGTCAATATCTCCTTTCTTCCTGGGGCCGTCCCTTCTCTGTCGCTGTCCCTGAACATCTTTCCTAGCTCATCTTGATAAAAGTGCCATTCTGAACAGATACTCCGCTCATTCACTCAACAAACATTCATGGAGTGCCTGTGTGTGCCAGGCTCTGAAGAAGCCCTGGGAGTCCCCGGTTAACGAGACTCTGCTAGCAAGAGCCGCGAAGTCCACTAGGGAGAAGAGACACAACAAATGCCTGCTGACACTTACTTACTCCCGCCGGGGATGCGTGTCACAGCGGAAGTGCCTGTCACCAATCAGCACACCCTTGTGTGCCCCACTTCCCGAGAGGTTCCCTGGAGCACTGGTGATCGTTAAAGCCACTCCTTGAGATACACGCTTTTAGCTTCAGACCCTCCCACCCTGAGGACGGTCCTGCTGCCTGGGCCTCTCCAGACCTCTCCAGAAGGCTGCGCTGGCCGCAGGGAAACGGGCCGGGACCCGCTGTGCTCTGTGGTCTTCCCAGGCTCGGGAGCCCAGGCCTGTTTGCAGCCATGGCTGAAGTGTTTTGTTCCGTCTCAAGTGTGTTTTCAAGTGTTTGGCTGTAAAGTGAGGTGTGAGCTTTTTTTTTTTCCCCAGCCTCCCTTGCAGGCGGGCACTGCTACCGACAGCACTGGCTCATAGCCAGTGTCCTACATTTTAAAACACAACATGAGCCGAGCATGGTGGCGAATGCCTTTAATCCCAGCACTCGGGAGGCAGACGTAGGAGGATCACCGTGAGTTCGAGGCCACCCTGAGACTACATAGTGAATTCCAGGTCAGTCTGAGCTAAAGTGAGGCCCTACCTCGAAAAACTAAAAGCAAACAAACAAAAAAACACAGAACATGAGCAGCCAGCATATCTGCTCAACACCAGGAAGGAGGAAGAAAGCAAAAGTCACAGCCACCCGCTCGGGAAGTTGACCCACTTTACCAGCCCGAGTGTCGTTGGATGTAAAATGTTCCTCGTGTGTTTTTGAGTGTCTAATTCTGGGTTGCTGGCAGGGCTAGGGAGGGACATGGAAGCCTTAGCAGGTGCAGCCTTGCTGGAGGACATGTGTCACGGGACAGAGCTTGGAGATTTTACAGTCCAGCCCCACGTGCAGTCCTTGCACCCGTTCCTCCCTGGTGACGTGGTGATCGGCCGCCCGTTCCTGCCAAACTTTCCTGGCCATGATAGACTCGACCCCCTGGAGCTGTAATTGCTTCACTAAAGCTGTTTCTGGTAGAGCATTTTGTCCCAGCCATGAGAAAGTAATTGATGCACCTCATTTACTAACTTCATCTGCCTCCATTTCTCAAGGGCAGAAAGGGGGCGACCGCACATAAATGTCAACCATTTCTCACAGATTACGGATGGTCTGAAAGTCCTCAGTGGGAATGTGGGTGCCGCACCCATGTGGGAAACTGCACCAAGAGTCCCCGCATTCGTGGGGCTGGGCGGTGGGTGGGAAACCTGGAGAGATTCGAAGCCCTAGATAGCGCGGGGTGGGAGGGAGGGAGTGTGCGTTCGCTCGGTCCTTTCCAGTCGGTTGTTATGGTGAAAGGAAGCGCTGGGGGTGAGCTGAGAACTGGACTGGAGAGAACACTGCGTCACTGAGCTGTGCTCCGTGAAGTGGCCCTGGTGTCGACTTGATCGTCTTCTCTACTAGGCATCTCTCCTGGTCATCTCAGAAAGTTAACAGACTGCAAAAGTCACCTGAGGCTGACACTTACATACTTCTCTGGATTGAAAATAAGAGGGGTGTTTTTTTGTGTTGTTTTTTGTTTTGTTTTGTTTTGTTTTTTCGAGGTAGGGTCTCACTCTGGTCCAGGCTGACCTGGAATTAACTCTGTCATCTCAGGGTGGCCTTGAACTCATGGCAATCCTCCTACCTCTGCCTCCCCAGTGCTGGGATTAAAGGCATGAGCCACCACGCCCGGCTTTGTTTTTCTTTTTTTAAAGCAAAACTACTGTTAAGTTTCAAACTAAAACAGCAATGAAAGGCCAGGCAATTAGCTAGGGAAGCCATGCAGGAATGTCATACACAGGGGAGGAGATCAAAGAAAACTACAATCTTGATAAAGATCAAGAGGGACAACTCAGATTTTCACAGCACTTGCTAACAAATGGCCGAGTTGGGGGGGGGGACCTTAAGTAATTTGATTTCTCTGTATGCCTGCAGACTGGCCCAAGAAGCAGCAGAGATCAAAGGCTAGCCTTGGGAACAAAATGCCACCAGAAATGGCATCGGCTTTGTTTCTATTATTGTTTCAGGGCAGCAATTTGTACTTCAGACCTGTGTTTCAATTTAGGAAATTTATGAGCCAGTGTCAAGGGAAGTGGGTCAGCTGGCTGCCCAGTAAAGACTACCACACTTGGACATTCCTTTCCTTGCCTCTCATCCTAGCCTTGGAAGAGAGACAAGTGATTGTGCCAGGCCCTCCCATGTCAGAGGCAACTCTGCTTTCTCTGAGTGGGACCCTCGAACAGTGTGCTCCAATGCTGTCATGGAGACATGTCTCCAACTTTCCCTTTAGATTGTCTAAGTCTGAGTTTCTCTGAATGGTCCATCATGCTACACACACCTGCAACACATGCATATAAACTAGATAGATACATACAAATGATATTCTGACATCTAGACACATCTCCTGTCTGTCCAAATGTGAGGACATTTGGTGGCAGCAAGTAAACCAAATACCCAGATTTGAACTTCCTCAGTTTTTACCTGAAATTCGGTACAATTATTGATATTCTGGGTAAAAATAGGCAGTTCTGTTTTCCACATTTGGTTAACATTATATTATTTTTATTTTTCTATAATTTACCAACTCATCTAGATAGGTAGTCATCAAGAGGCATAATAATAGAGTTAATGGGTTAGAGAGATGGCTTAGCGGTTAAGGCATTTGCCTGCAAAGCCAAAGGACCTCAGTTCAATTCCCCAGGGCCCATGTAAGCCAGCTGCACAAGGGGGCACATGCATCTGGAGTTCGTTTGCAGTGGCTGGAGGCCCTGGTGTGCCCATTCTCTTCTGCTCTCTCTCAAATAAATAAATAAAAATAACATTTAAAAAGAAAATATGAAAATAATAATAATAGTTAATGTTTTATATAATTATCCTTCAAATGTAACTTTGTAAATGGATTATCAATCAGTCCAAGAATGGTCTTGGCAGATATCTATGGAAGTGATATTTCTTCTCTATTTTTCATTGTCCTTAAAATATGACACAAAATTTATGATCATAACTGTTTCTTTTTATGAGAGAGAGAATTAGCATGCCAGGGCCTCCAGCCACAGCAATCGAAATCCAGACACACGTGCCATCTCGTGCGCGTGTGCAACCTTGCACACGCGTCACCTTGTCTTTACGTGGGACCTGGGGGCTGAATGTGGATGCTGCAGTCAGCTGTGCACTGCTGGCAGAAAGCATTCGACCAAGAGCAGCTTGTGGAGAAAAGAGGTTTGTTTTGGCTCACAGGTTCAAGGGGAAGCTCCACGATGGCAGGGGAAACGACGGCATGAGTAGAGGGTGGACATCACCCCCTGGCCAACAAAAGGTAGACCATAGCAACAGGAGAGTGTGCCAAACACTGGCATGGGGAAACTGGCTATAACTCCCATAAACCCGCCCCCAACAATACACTGCCTCTAGGAGGAATTAATCCCCAAATTGTCCTCAGCTGGAAACCTAGTAGTCAGACCATCTAAGTTTATGGGGGACACCTGAATCAAACCACCACGGTGGGTCCTTAGGCTTCACAGGCAAGCACCTTAACCACTAAGCAATCGCTCCAGCCCAACTGTTTTTATTTATGTATGTATGTATGTATGTATTGTGAACAGACAGAGAGAGAAAGAGAGTGTGGGGGAAGGGGTTGGGCATGCCAGGGCCTCTTGCCACTGTAGATGCACTCCAGATGCATATGCCACTTTGCACATGTGGCTTTATGTGAATACTGGAGAATCCAACCTGATCTGGCAGGCTTTGCAAACGAGCACCTTTAATCACTGGGCCATCTCTAAGTCTCCATCTTAACCTTTTATGTTTTGGTTTTGGTTTTTCAAGGTAGGGTCTCACTAGTGCAGACTGACCTGGAATTCACTATTACCTTCAGTACTAGACCAGAGTGCTTTCACTCATTTCCTGCCTGCAAGCAGAAATTCTTGTTCTTGCTCTTTTTTTTTTTTTCATTTTTCGAAATATGGTCTTGCTCTAATACAGGCTGCCTGGAATTCACTATGTAGTCTCAGGCTGGCCTCGAACTCACAGCGATCCTCCTACCTCAGCCGCCCAAGTGCTGGGATTAAAGGTGTGCCACCACACCCTGCCATCTTAACCATTCCTTTTTTTTTTTCCATCTTAACCATTCTTAAGTGAACACTTCAGCAGTGTTAAATTTATCCACATTGCTTTGAAACAGATGTGCAGAAATTTTCATCAAGTCTGGAGCTCTATACCCATTGACCCTCCCTTTCCCTCTTCCACTAACACCTGGCCACCATCCCTGTCCTTTCTGTTACGATGAACTTGATCACTTCAAAGACCTTGCATAGGTGGAAGCAGCAGTATTTGCCTTTTTCAAAAATGGCTGGCTTATTTCATGTAGCATAATGTCCCCAAGGCTCATCCAGGTTGTAGCATGAGACAAAATTTCCTCCCTTCTCAAGGCTGAAAAATATCCCATTGTATGGATGCAAGATTTGGGGGCTAATGAGAGGTCCCCCAAAATTTATGAATCCCAAATTTTGGGTTCTGCCCTTCCTTTAATAAAGAATTAATAAAGATGGGGCTGGAGGCCCTGGTACACCCATTCTCTCTCTTTTTCTCTCCCTCTTTCTATGACAAATAAATAAATAAAATATTTGGGGAAAAGGAATTTATAAAGATGGACTCAAGAAGGATAAATTATGAATTATTAAGCTTATTTAGGGGGAAATCACAAATTGTGGGTATTAAGAAATATTGGGATTTAAGAGGCATTGAGAATTAAAGGGAGACTCGAGTAAAGCTGTCGGCATGCAGAAAGCTCACTTAGGAGAAACTGAGGCTTCCGAAGAAAGTCTGGAGTAGAGCCGCAAGCGCAGGGAGGACAGAAGTTAGGGCTGGTGTAGAGAGACTTGGGAGGAGCTCCCATAGTGTCTGCCACGCACTTTCCCCACGGAAGAAAGTTGAAAGGCAAATGGTGGTGACTTCAGGAAGAATAGCGGAGAGAAAAGATCGAAGCAGAGACCAGGAGATTGAGAGGAGACTTGAGCAATGAAGAGTCACACGGTTACCCGAACTTGAAGAAATCACACAGGCAGCAGGCCTGGCGTTAGGGAGAGCGCCCTCGTGGGAGATCTAGAGTGTGAGGGAAATGCGCACGTGGTAGATTCAGAGACCAGAGGAGACTCACGCGTGCAATCAAAGCATGAGAAATGGCCCCAAATTGTAAAGCAGAGGCAAGCAGAAGAGTTCCCCCAGACCAAGAAACAGTGGTATGCTCTCCCCAGCTCGGTGAGACGCACGTGTACCTGAGCAGAGATGGGAGAGGATCTAGACAGAGCTTCACAAAGAGGAACAGGACCCAGACAGGAAGAAGAGCCAATATATGCAAGGAAAAGAGCCAATTAGTTTGTAGATTTGTAGGGCGGATCCCCAGAGCCAGCCCACCTGGGCGGGCTCATCTAGGTAGTGTGAGAGGCCGGGCAGCAGGGGGCGCTGTGGATCAACCTCAATCAGACATGAGTTCCATTCCTGCCAACAGTTCCATCCTTGTGCAGGGGCAAGGGGGCATGGGAGGTGGCATCTCCTGGTTCTCTCTGGGCCTCAAGCACTAAATGAAACTGCCTTTTAAAAGTTAGCTCTGGGGGCCCAAGAGATGGCTTTAACAGTTAAGCGCTTGCCTGTGAAGCCTAAGGATCTCAGTTCAAGGCTCAATTCCCCATTACCCAAATAAGCCAGATGCACAATGTGGCACATGCATCTGGAGTTCGTTGGAGACTCTGGAGTGCTCCCATTCTCTCTCTCTCAAATAATAATAAAAAAAAAAACATTTAAAATAAAAGCTAGCTTTGTCCTATCCTCCTTCAGTATGATAGTCCACTTGTGCGTCCATTCATCCTGGACTGGGAGGTTCTCCCACTTCTTGTCAGTTGTGAGCAGTTCTCTAGCACACAGGTGTGTATCCATACCTCCTTCCTCCTCCTGTGACCATTAATCTCCGTTGTCAACTTGAAAGGGCTGAGAATCACCATGGAAACAAATCCCTGGGCATTCTCTGTGAGGGATTTTCTAAATTAGGTTAATTAAGGTGGGAAGTCACTGGAGCCATTCCTTGAGCAGAGGTCCTGGACTGAATAAAAAGGATGCATTCATCTCTCTCTGCTTCCTGACACTGGACTGATGTGAAGCGCTTCCTCCAGCTCCTGATACCGTGACTTTCTCTCCAGCACAGGGCGAACCTTCAAACCATGAGCCAGAATAAACCTTCCTCCTTAAGTTGCTTTTGCCAGGTGTTTCGTTGCAGCGATGAGAACAGTAACTGATATGCTTGCTTTTAAGTGTTTGGGATGGATCAACCCCAAAAGGGGGCTGTTGCATCCTATAGTCATTCTAGCCACGGAACAACTGCCCCAAGGAGCCTTGCTATGTCCCATCTTAGTTGCTCCGATAATGCAGAAGGTGCTGATTTCGTCATGTATTTGCCACCATTTGCTTTTTTCTGGGGTCTGTGTGTATGAGGCTTGCATTCATATTTCTCTGATAATTAGCAATGGGACATCTTTGCATTGCTGCTGGCCATTTCAAGATCATTCTTTAAAGAAATATCTAATCAAGTTTCTCCTAATTGGGCAATTTGATTTGTTGTTAAGTTGTGATATCTTCTTCAGTAGAGACAACAGGAAGGTTTCTGGTTTGGGTTGATTTCTAACTGGAATAATTGAAAAGGAAAAGAAATCACTGAGCTGGAAATCCAGAACTTCTCACATGGGTGGCTTCTCATGTGAGCCAGACAGTCAGCAGGGGAATTCAAACTACCCCTGAGAATAAAGGACACCATCATTCAGTCAACACACTAAAATTTAGACACCCTTCTCAGCAGCCCTTGAAACGCACTGGGGTCTGAGTAGGTCAAAAGCAAGGCCTCTGTGGTGGATTGCACACCAGGTATCCCCTAAAAGGCTCCTTGATGCTTACTTGGAGGAAGTAGGTCACCTGGAGTGTCCATGTGGACAGTGTACTCTCCTGCACCCTTCCTAGCTGTCACGAGGTAGAACATTTTCGGTCCTCGATGACTTTGTGACCCCATGATGCTCTGTTCTTCCTCACCACAGGCCTGTAGTGACAGAACCAGCTGGCCACGGGCTCCACCTCAGAAACTATGTGCCAGAATAAATCCCCCCTTTTAAATCATATCTCCCAGATATTTGTTACAGCAGCAAACAGTCAAATCAGGTTCCACTTCCTTGGAGCTTCCAGCATTTCAGGAGAAAGGAAGGGGCTTTGGAACGGATTTTTAAAAAGAGAAGAAAAACAGCTTTATTAGAATAGACTTGAGGGCTGCGGAGAGAGCTCAGCTGCCTTGTAAGCAGGAGGACCTGAGTCTGATCCTCGGAGCCCATGTGAGCGTGGGCTGTGCGGTCACAGTCCTATAATCCCAGCACTGGGGAGGCAGAGACAGGCACATCCCCGGAGCTCGTTAGACAGCCGGTCTAGCCTAATCAGTGAACTCCAGGAGAACAAGAGACCATGTCTCAAAGGAATCAGACAGAATTCCTGAGGATAACACCCAAGATTGCCCTCTGACCTCCACATGCACATGCATGCACACACGTACCAACAAGCATACCCACCACATATACACATGTGGGAAAAATAGGAAAGAAAGCTAGATTTCCTATGCCATATAATTCATCCATTTAGGTGAGTCTGGTATGTTGCGCTAATTTTTAAAGCATGGTGAAATATAAGTGGTATCAGAACTACTTAACTGTGTCAGGAATCCTACCTGTCCCCCGCCAGTGGGGCTATCCACGGGAGCTTGGGAGTGTCCTTTGCTGATGGAATAACGAACACAGTCTGATGGTTGTTCTCTGGTCTCCACCTTGCCCTGCTGGCTTGGCATCAAAGCTAGGGGAGCGGCCAAGCCTCTCATGGTCCTCACGGAAGCCTCCCTAGTGATTGGGGTCCTCTCCCGCCCCAGAGGGTAGTCAGGTGATCCTCTTGAGTTCTTGTGAGAGATGCTAAACACATTGGCCCTTATGTCTGCCTCCATCATTCTCTTCAGCCAAAAGACAAATTTACAGGGGCTTGGCATGTTGGCACACACCTTTATCCCAGCACTCGAGAGGCAGAGGTAGGAGGACGGCTGGCTGTGAGTTCCAGGTCAGCCTGAGATTCCATTGTGAATTCCAGGTCAGCCTGGGCTAGAGTGAAACCCTACCTCCAAAAAAAAAAAGATACTAACAGGGACTGGTAGGGTCTCCAGATACATTCCCCCCGCCTCATGAAATACTAATAACTAGTTGGCATTACAGACTTTCGTGGCAGTGTGGTGAGTGTGCATGTGTATGTGTATGCTCCTATTGTGTGGGCACACCTGTGAGGTATGTATTCACATGTGTACCTGTGAAGATCAGATGGACTGTCTCCCGCAGTCACTCTCCACCTATTTTTTGAGACAGGGTCTCTCAAGGAACCTGGATCTCGCAGTTAGTTAGACTAGAGAGCCAGCAGGCCCCAGGGCCACTCCCCTCCCTGCCTGCCGAGCGCTGAGATTGTAAGTACACACCACCCTGTCCAGCTTCGTACACGTGTGGTAGGTTCTGAACTCAGGTCTTCATGCTTGCTTGCATGACAGTGCTTTATTCACTGAGCCACTTCCCATCCCAGCATTATAGATTTCTTTTTTTTTTAAGCTTTTTATTTACTTATTTCAGAGAGAGAAAGAGACAGATAAAGAGAGAATGAGTGCATCAAGGCCTTTAACCACTGCAAACAAACTCCAGACACATGCGTAGCCTTGTGTATCTGGCTTACGTGGGTCCTGGGGAATCAAACCTGGGCCCTTTGGCTTCACAGACAAATGTTTTAACTACTAAACCATCTCTCCAGCCCCCAGCATTATAGATTTCTATTTACATAATTATCTGCTAATATTCCTTCATATAGCTCCAGCATCCAAGGCACCAAGTGGAAACTTTCTACCTCTTCCTACTCTATCTGCCAACTCCTGATCCTTCCCAACAGGAAGCCAAGATTAGCAACTTCTTCTTTTGTTGTGATTTCCTTTTCCTTAAAGACACCATGAAACATTTATGAGCCAATACGGATGTATATTCTTCCCTTCTTACGTCTCCCACAAATGAGAGACGTTACGATGCATTGTTCTGCATCGTGCAGTTTTCACTTAACAACATATTGGGAAGGCTTTTGTGATGAGGTTTTGATCATCAGAAATAGTAAGAAATCAAGACTCCTGATGGGAGTGATTTTTGCAGAGTGTTTCGTTACTACTTGATGACTAGTGTGTGAGTCATTTACAATCAGAGTCTATGGAGTACACCACAGTTCACAGCTAAATTACCTGGATCATTTAGGTGGAAGGAGACCCCGTTTCTACATGAATTATCCAGGCAATTGTAGTTGATTAGAGTGGTTCTAAAAATACCTGGCCCTTTCCCATTTCCTATCAGGAACACTTTTTGAATCTTGATCCTAACTTATTTTCAAAATTGAGATAGCTGGGTCATGGCTTAAATCAATTCGCCCATGTTTCGCACATAAAGCAACAGTTCAGAAAGATGAGAAATGGCTCAATGGGAGCCATGCTGGATTTGAGAAGGTAGCCGACTTCTCAGAGGAGTAAATAAAGAGCACCTGAGCCTGTTAGCCAATGGAAGGGAGAGGTGATCTGAGGGAGTCAACTCAACCATCCCAGGGAAAGGGGCAACATTAAACAAAAGGGAAAGAGACATCATGAAACACAATGTAGGAAACTTGACTGAGCTTGAAAATCACCTACACCGTGGATGGACTGCTCCTGTGTGCATTTGGGTGGTGCACACGCGTGTGCGCCATGGCTTGCACGTGGAGGTCAGAGGACAACCTCAGGATGTCGGTACACTATGTCCACAATTTTTTTCAGACGGGCTTTCTCTTTTCTTTTTTTTCTTTTTGCTGCTGGGAAGGCAAGTCTATCTGCCACGCTACGAGCTTCCAGACTCTCCTGGCTCCGCCCCCTTTGCTGTAGGTGGTTTGGGGCCTGCAGCCCTGTGTCTGTGCCACTTTGCATCCAGCTGCAGGTGGGTACCCGGGATTTGAGCTCTGTTCACAGGCTTGTGGAGCAAGTGCCTTTAACCACTCAGCCATCTCTCCAGCCCTAGATGGGCTGTTCCTTTTTAAGTTTGCTTTAAACTTTTTAAATATTTGTATTTATTTATTTTAGAGAGAGTCTGAGCACGCCAGGGCCTCTTGCCACTGCAAATGAACTCCAGAAGCACGATGTACCGCTTCGTGTATCTGGCTTGACAGGGGTACTGGGAAATCAAACCCAGGCTTCAGGTTTTGCCAATAAGTGCCTTTAACTGCTAAGCCATCTCCGCAGACCAAGATCCCTAAGCAAAGCTTATGCGTCTCACTGAGGCAGAACTTAGGACATGTGTAAAGGTGGGTGTTTCTTTCTCTAGTCTTTTTGAGACAGGGCCTTGCTTTGTAGCCCTGTGTGGTCTGGAACTTGCTGCAATCCTACCTCCTGTCACATGCGGGGATTATAGGCATGTGCCACCATGCCGACCTGTTGGATTGCTAGATTTAATTGCACCAAAGAAAACAGGGGGTACAGAGATAAGTCATTTAGGATCCAAAGAATTCAATACATTACAACTGAGGTAACTTCCCTCTTGACCTGAACTGGGAAACAACACAAGTGTGAAAAATGTTGAAAAAAAAAAGTGGGGGCTGGAGAGATGGCTTAGTGGTTAAGACGCTTGTCTACGAAGCCAAAGACCCATGTTCTGCTCTCCAGGTTCCAGGTAAGCCAGATGCACAGTGACATGGGCACACAAGGTCACACAGGGGGTCATGTGTCTGAAGTTCGATTGCAGTGTCTGGAGACCCTGGGGTGCCAATTCTCTCCCCTCCCCCTCTCTCTCTCATGCGTGCATTTTAAAAAAATATTTATTGGATGTGCTGGTTTGATTCAGGTGTCCCCCATAAGCTTAAGTGTTCTGAATGCTAGGTTCCCAGCTGATGGATATTTGGGAATTAATGCCTCCTGGAGGGAGTGTATTGTTAGGGCAGGCTTATGGGTATTATAGCCAGTTTCCCCATGCCTGTGTTTGGCAGACTCTCCTGTTGCTATTGTCCACCTTATGTTGGCCAGGGGGTGATGTCCACCCTCTGTTCATGCCATCATTTTCCCCTGCCATTGTGGAGCTTCCCCTTGAGCCTATATGCCAAAATACATCTCTTTTTCCCAGAAGTTGCCCTTGGTTGGGTGATTTCTATCAGCAGTGCGAACCTGACTGCAACAGTAAAGTGGTACCAAGGAGTATGGTTTCTGCTAGACACCTGACTGTGTGGCTTTGCCTTTTGGAGCTGACTTTCAAGAGGAATGTGGGAGGATTGGAAACCTTGGCCTAAGAGATGCCTTGCAGTGCTGTAACTACAGCTTGATGGACTATTCTGGTCAGAGTTGAAAGGCCTGAATGCAGTAAGAACTATGGACCTTGATGTTTGGTTTATGAGGGTGAGAAAGAGCTTTCCTTGGACTGGGCTAGCAGTTTGTGTGAGAAGCTTGCTGTTATGCCCATGTCCTAAGACGGTGTGCAGGGTTGCTTTGCATAGAAATAAACTGGTGTGAGCAGAGGGATATGGCACAGAAAGAAAAATCTTTGAGTGAAATGTTGCCCATTCAGCTGCAACCAAGAGATTACAACCTCTGAGACTGGACTAGCTGATCTGCTTTGGGGCAACAGGAAGAACATACACTCTTTTGAAGGGGCCTGAGTGCTCAAGGAGTGTCCTGTTCTTCAAAGTCTGCTTTATTCCCCGCTGGATTAACACATTGGCACCTGACCTGCTATTGTGGAGTATAAGAAATGCAGGAAAGAGAGGTGTCATTGAGTTTGCAACACAGTCTTGTGTTTTGGAAATGTCCATGGGCAGTGTGAAGCAGGTTTGCTGGTTGCCTGCATAGAGACCCCATGGGGCCATGAAGATGAACCATGGTTTGCAGTGGAGACCCAGTGGAGATGCCAGGAGCATGAGATGGCTACCAAGGAGAGCTACCGGCCCTGATGAAGTTTTCCAGGACTGTGAGTAGCCTAGCTGGAGGGGCGGAATTGGAATGTCAGAGACTTGTTTTTGGTTAGAATTATCGGACTTGGAGATTTGTCACTGGCTAGAGTTGTTGGACTTGAAGCTACAGAGTTTGATATTTGCCCTGATTATTTTAAATCTTGTATTGGCTGAATGTTTTTATGCTATGCCTAATGTCATCTTTTGCAGTGTGAATGCTTATTCTGTGCCATTATGGGTTTTTTGAGGTTAATTTTTGGTATTATGGCTCAGTTACAAGATCTTGGACTATAGGGATGTATGCACATCATTGGAATTGATTTTTTAAAAACCATGGGATTTTTAAAGTTAGATGAATGCATTGCATTTTACATCATGTATGGTTATCAGTTTATGGAGACCAGGGGCAGAATGTGGTGGTTTGATTCAGGTGTCCCCCATAAACTTAGGTGTTCTGAATGCTAGGTTCCCTGCTGGTGGATATTTGGGAATTAATGCCTCCTGGAGGGAGTGTATTGTTGGGGGCGGGCTTATGAGTGTTACAGCCAGTTTCCCCTTGCCAGTGTTTGGCACACTCTCCTGTTGTTATTGTTCACCTTATGTTGGCCACGGGGTGATGTCCACCCTCTGCTCATGCCATCGTTTTCCCCTGTCATTGTGGAGCTTCCCCTCAAGCCTGTATGCCAAAATACATCTCTATTTCCCAGAAGCTGCTCTTGGTTGGGTGATTTCTACCAGCAATGTGAACCAGACTGCAACATTGGAGGAAATATTTTACGTGAAAGCCAGACCTCATGGTCACATTCCTTATCACCTCTCTATAAAACTCTTCTCTCTGTAAATGATCCACCAAAATTGGACCCCAGCTAGCTCACCCACCCGCCAGCCTCTTGTACCTGAGCTCTCCATATGTCTGAAGTAGGTGCTACCAAATCGACTTGTCTTCCCTGCAGCCGTAACGCGGCAGGCTTCGTACAGGCGTGCGCATCACGACCGCTGCAAACTCCATTCCCAGGCTCTGTTTCCACCTGTGATGGGCAGGACCCCCTCCCGCCCCCTCCCAGCTTTTTCCTTCTTTTCTCCTCCCATTCTTCCCCTGGCATGCTCAAGAATTTGCAGAATTTTAATATCTTCCCCAGATGTCCCACAGTTGTGCCAATTCAATGTTTTTAAAACACTACTTTATTTCCTTAATCCCATTAAACAGATTTATGACTTAACATTTCCTCAACAGCAAAACTTGCGGGGGTTTTAACCAGAGAAAGTGAGTTAAGTCACCGGAAACTGTCTGTTGCAACGTGATCCTGAAATGCCAAGAAGGGCTGGTGCAGCTTCCGTGTGTGTCTGGGCACAACGTCGTTTGTGCCAGCTGCCCCAAAGTGGTGCCATCGCTGGGGAGGGAAGAACACTGGGGCTTTGGCAGGTATTGAACGGGAGAAGGCGAGCGCGGCGGGGGGCGTTTATTTAATAAGCAGTTGCCTTCTGAGCTGGAGAGTTAATCACTACCATTAAGCAGCGATCGCTCCAGGTGAGACGAGCATTCATGGGAGTTTCGGAGTCGCGAGGCTGCTCCGGCAGCTTCACAAGACTGTTGTTTCCTGTTCCAACTGCATCCTGGCCCCGTTGCCTTACATATGGTGTCCCCCCCCCCCTCTTTTTTTTTCTAAGTGGAAATTTCAACAAAACAACTAGATTCTAAGGGACTGGCCCTTTCTGGGTTTTATCTGTCCATCATATTTGAAGGGCTTTTTGGTTTGTTTGTTTTTGCTTTTCTTTTTACGATAAGCCTGTGTGATTTGTTTTTTGGGTTTTTTTTTTTTTTTTTTTTTTTTGGTAATTGGGAAAAGCAACTGATATTGTTTTTCTGAAAACAGTTTGTATTTTCATTCTTGCTTTTTTGCGCAACACTGTCCTCTGTGGCTAGCAGTAGGAGCTCCGGGGTTCAAGGATGTTTATCCAATTGTGATAAACAGCACCAGATTCTTCCTGACTCTGGGAAAGCTGAGACCAGTGAAGACTGTTTCCAAGTAAGACAGAAAAATTACAAACAACAAAGGAGATGGAGATGAAAGCATCATCACTTGTCTTTCTCAGCATTTGCCTTCCTCGAAGCTCCAGGCGGCCGTTTTCTTGCTGGGAATCAGCAGTGTAGGAGCCACAAACTCCAGGTTCAGGGTGGGAGGGGTGGGGCTCCTGGAAGGGTGAATGCCGAGCCCCTGTCCCTCAACCTTGCAGGTGGTTTTTATCACCTGGGGAGCTTAAAAAAAAAAACAAAAAAAACCACTGATGTCTGGCTCCACCCCCGAGATTCTGATGCAATTGCCCTGGAAGCCAGCCAGGTCTACTATTGTAAAGCAAAGCCTAGAGCCTTCTCTGGGCTCCTCCCCACTTCCACCCCCTGCCACGGCCAAAGCCTCACTTAAGCAGCAAGGAGCCCAAAACTAGCCCGAAAACCTCCCACCCTGACCCAGCCACGGTCTCCTAAGGTTTCCTTTTCTCCACACTTAACCAGGACAACATCATCTCCATGATGAAGGGTCCAGAACAAGATGCTGGAGCACGAAAATTACAGCATCTGAGTTTCTGAAATCCATTATCTGCCTCACAAGTAAAACTCCTCAGAGCAACTCCGTCATAAAATTCCCTCTCCTGAATTAACTCGAATATCCTGTCTGCGCTATCAAGTCAGCACCTCACCTAAGCAGACATTGTCACAAAACATCAGACTTCCCATTCATTCTCCCAATGGCATATTTATTTTTTCAAAGAAAAGATGCATTTGTTTCTCCTAAAGCGCCCTATCCTGCTTCCTCTAAAAAGTTATTTGTCATTTCTCTTCACCCAAAGCCTCCATCTAACCTTCCCTGTATAAAGGCTGAGGAGCGAGCTGAAGCAGTACTTTCTCACAAACATGAAGACCTCTGTTCCCCAGAACCCATGTAAAAATGTCTGGCTTCTCGGCACAAACCTGTAACCCTAGTGCTGGGGGGCTCACCGGCCTCCTGGGGCTCACTGGCCAGCCAGTCCAGCCTGACTGCTGAGCTTCTGGCCAATAAGACACTGTCTCTGAAAGAAGAAGGAAGGCTCACTTTAGGATGACATTGCCGGTGGTCTTCTGGCCTCCACATGACACACACACACACACACACAAAGCCCCACATTCTAACCACCTCTTTAAGAACTCTGTGCATCCAAATCTTCCTTTCTTTGGTAAGTCCCATTTCCTGAGATTAATTTGCAAGCCTCCAATACTAAACCTAAAAGTTATGGAAAAGTCGTCCTTCCCTGACTGCTCATAGCCACAGACTGCTGATAGCTGCAGGACAAGGCTGGAGCTTTTTTACCTGCCCCAGGTCACTTAGCTCAGAGTGTCCCTGCAACCTGGAAGCCCCGTCCTGCAGCCACGCTCAAGCCTTTTCCCTTTTATGTTCGTCTCCGGTGCACTCTCATTTTTCAAGGCCAGCTCCGATATTATCCCGTCCATGTTGCTGTCCCTCTTTTCTCCTGGAAATGTATCCTCAGTGCACCCCGTCTGTTGCCCCAGCATGCTGCAGAGTAGCTAGCACACTGCAGTGCTATTTCTGAATAAATGGATGGGTGAGTGGATTAAAAACTTTGTTTCCTGGCTGGAGGGACGGCTTAGCAGTTAAAGCATTTGCCTGCAAAACCAAAGGACCCAGGTTTGATTCCCCAGGACCCACGTTAGCCAGATGCACAAGGGGGTGCATGCGTCTGGAGTTTGTTTGCAGTGGCTGGAAGTCCTGGCGCGCCCATTTTCTCACTCTCTTTCCTGCTTTCTCTGTCAAATAAATAAGTAAAAATAATTTTTTTTAAAAAAAGTCTTGTTTCGGGCTGGAGAGATGGCTTAGCGGTTAAGCGCTTGCCTGTGAAGCTTAAGGACCCCAGTTCGAGGCTCGGTTCCCCAGGTCCCACGTTAGCCAGATGCACAAGGGGGCGCACGCGTCTGGAGTTCGTTTGCAGAGGCTGGAAGCCCTGGTGCGCCCATTCTCTCTCTCTCCCTCTACTTGTCTTTCTCTCTGTGTCTGTCTCTCAAATAAATAAATTTAAAAAAAAAAAAAAAAAAGTCTTGTTTCCCAAGTCTCATCAACAGTGTTGTTTAAAAGTACTTTCAGACTGGTACTGATGGCCTTCTCCTATTTGAACAAAGAATTGATAAAAACAGAGACCAGGAAATTCTGATGCTGGGAAAAATGAGTAGTAAAGAAAGTCAAGAGAGTTATCACACTCGTGGGAGACCAGGGAGTAGAGGAATTACGCACATAGCAGGTTCGGAGTTCAGAGGAAAACCAAGGTGTGGAACAAGCAGTAGACCACCAAGCCCAGTGCCAGAGAGGAGAGAGCCTCACCCACCGTTTAGATGAAAGAAACACCAGTCTGTCAGGTCACCCAGGTGGAAGAGAGACCATCATTATCCTTGTCCCCTTGAATAAAAGACCAGCGAGGATTAAGAAATAGATCAAAGAAGAATTATACATGTAATCAAAGTGAGATGCCCCCGCCAAGCGAGACGCGGGGTGAAGGCAAGCAGGGAAACTTCCAGGCTGAGAAAGACGCTCTGTTCTTCAGAGCATGGCCAAGAGGGGAGAGCTGGACCTGCACGTGTGCGCAGGTGGGCCACGGCTCAGGGGAAGTGAGGAGGACGTTAGCGTGGACAAGTTTTCATAGTCAGGTAGGATGGTGTCGTAGTGAGCTCCACGCTGCTGGGATGCACCTCCAAACCATACACAGTTTATGGGAGGAAGGGATTTATTGACGCTTACAGGCGTGAGGGAAGATCCATAATGGTGAAGGAGGCTGGCCCCCTTTCACAGATCCAAGTAGAGAGAGAAGAAACCACCACCAAAAGCAAGCACCAAATCCACAGCAGGGAACCCCAGGAAGGGCTCAAGCTCTCTGCATACCTTTAGGCTAGAGCCAGACAGACCAGCCCCCAGTCACGCCTTAGGGCTGGACCCCAGGATCCACCCACAGTGACACCTCTCCCAGACAGGTGGCTGGAAATCCAAGTTACAAGCTTTGATAAGACATTTGAGTCTATGGGGGGGGGTATAAATTCAAACTACCACAGGTGGATTTCTGTCCTCAGACTCAAGTATGCCTGGTTGAGGGGTGGGTTCAGGGACTGACCCAAAGACTGGCCCAGCTAGGTAGTCTACTAGCCTGGGAAAGCAGCAGGGGGCGCTGCAGCCATTGTGGACGAGACTGGATGGGACACTGAACTGAAGCTCTGTCAAAGCCAAAGGGAATGTCGTCGTCCATTCTCTCTTTGAGCTCCTGCCCCTGCTACCTGCGTGAAAGAAAGCTAGCCTTCTCCCATCTCCTTCAATACATCCCAGAGTTCCAGACAAGCGGGGCTGCTCCTGTCCTGGGTTCTGGATTGCCAAGAGCTCTGTCTTGCAACCAACTCTCCTTAGCTACTACACAAAGCACATGGTGTCTCTTGTTACTGGGACCTTAGAGGAAGCGTTGCCCCCTCAGGTGAGTAGCACAGTTCAGGCCCAGGGAAACTTCTCAACATGTCTTGTCCTCCAAACATAAAGCAACTGAGCCAGACCCCAGGGAAAGCCCACCTGCTGGGCGTGCACACATTAGATCCACACTGCTGGCAGGTCGGAAGGCGTTGCACAGAAGTGCTTTGGTAACGTGGACCACTGATTAATTTACCATGCAAAGTCACCCTCCTGGAGGGGACCATGGCGCAGAACTTTCTTCTCTCTTCACTTCCCAAACTGTGACTTAGATGTGGGAAAAAAACCACTTCATTCTTTGCAAAAGTTGCAGCTGATGTCGCAGCAATGTGCAACAGTTCAATAATTCATA
Organism: Jaculus jaculus; assembly: GCF_020740685.1. Lineage (NCBI taxonomy): Eukaryota > Metazoa > Chordata > Mammalia > Rodentia > Dipodidae > Jaculus > Jaculus jaculus. The sequence goes on along the minus strand of NC_059102.1, from coordinate 8,235,368 downwards.
TCACTCTTTAATCTGTGTGCCCATGAATTTATATAGATGCACAAGGGGGCGCATGCATCTGCAGTTCGTTTGCAGTGGCTGGAGGCCCTGGCATGCACCTATTCTCTCTCCCACTTCCCCTTTCTCTGTCAAAAAAAAAAAAAAAAAAAAAAAAAGATGAGCAAGATAATGATTCAGTTTGAAAAAGTCACATGAAGTCCCTGGAATGAAATGGTCAGTCCATGAGGACGCAGTGCAGGACAAATGTCCCAACAAACCCACAGTTCAAGAGCAGCAGGTACAATTCCGGGCCTGCCCTTGAACAGACGGAAGTTTCTCCATGAAATCAGCGAGTTGGATGGGACAGGGGACATCACACGGGCTCTGCTCACCTCTTGAATTCTGAAAACGAGTGCTGGTCACCTCCCCTGACGACCGGGGACATCACACGGGCTCTGCTCACCTCTTGAATTCTGAAAACGAGTGCTGGTCACCTCCCCTGACGACAGGGGACATCACACGGGCTCTGTTCACCTCTTGAATTCTGAAAACGAGTGCTGGTCACCTCCCCTGACGACAGGGTCTTTTGTAGAGCTACAAGCCTGGTTCAAGTCAGCAGACCCAAGTTTTCAGTGGTTGCTGGCAAAAACCTCACTATTTACTTTAGCCTGCAGAGTGCAAAAAGGACCTTGAGAGCAGGTTTTCACACTCACAGCAAAACAGAAAACATGTTGTCACCAGTACATGCAGGTATAGCTCATAGTCTGAACTTGCTATTAGAACATATGGTCTCAATTTGACCTGCAGATCAGTTAAGGAAGGTCATTTCCGGCATCTACCTAAGGAGGAAACATCTTTTTGTTTTGTTTTGGTTTGGCTTTTTGTAGTAGGGTCTCACTCTAGCTCAGGCTGACCTGGAATTCACTATGTAGTCTCAGGGTGGCCTTGAACTCTCAGCAATCCTCCTACCTCTGCCTCCTCAGTGCTGGGATTAAAGGCATGCACCACCATGCCCGGCAGAAGGGAACATCTTAATGAAATGGGCAGTAAATCTAACCACAGAGCATTTCTGAGTGCCCGGAGGGCGAGGCGGCTCAGGTCTGTACAGGCAATTAGATGGAATTTTAGATACAAGAAGAGTTAAAACAACAGAATTACTCCACCAAAAAAGATGAATGGGTGGGAAATGAAATTAATTGTTGATTTGAGCTATCTATAGTTCTTTGATATGTGATATTATCCACTTAGAAATACTATCAGAAGCTTCCAAAGGAAAAATGACATATGTGTCGGTACTTTATTTTTTAATGATTCAAAAGTATGCCTTGAATTTTAATGAAGGTAAGTTTTCTGTTCAAAGGGAAACATATAGATATGTGACATTCTGATAACAGTAAAAAAAAAAAAAAGTAGACAAGGAAACAAAAGTAATTAAGTGCCTATGAAGAAGATCTAGATAAAAAATTATTTCCAAATTAGTTTCTGTAGAGGATATTTTTTTCTGGCCAGTGGATCAAAGAAGAGTCATGGTTGACTAAAGATGGAAAACACTGAGCAAAGGGCTGATATCTTCAGTTCCCCTTATAACATCTCAGGCTTCAAACAGTTGAAAAAAATTAAGGAAGAAATATTGCATCAATCTAGATACTGTTAAAGATGGGTAACATTGCCAGATAAGTGCTAGTTATTTATATGATGCAATTATCATGTTTTCTGTCATAAGTGATACCATTGCTGTGTGAATGGGGATGTTTAAGATTCATGGACAACTGAGGAGCTTAAGCAGTGCTTGGAGAAGTTTTATTGATGACTCTCATAGTTACTGCTTCACAGAGCAAAAATTCTTCAATTTGAAGCTAATAAAAAATTAAGTACTATCATAATTCAAGAAATGTTGTCTAATTTGCCATTATTCTATGAAATGTAAATTATATTGAAATCTTTATTATAATAGTATAATCCGTTATTTTACTGAAATAAAAACAAGAAATACAAATTTTATGGAATAAGTACATCATCTATGAATTATGTATGTCTACTTTATTACTCACCAATCCATCATGAAGTCATCAGTAAAATGCTCAGACATACACAGTAATAATTGAATTTGGACAGCTTTGATATTCACAGACTTTCTGTCATGCAAAAACTATAGTCAAATGAGTTTTAGCATATTCATTTTATATTAATATTTAACATATGTTGGCTTTTTTGAAAAAATTGAGACAGGATTTCACATAGCTCAGGCTGGTCTTAATCTCACTACATAGTTTAAGATAACCTTGAACTTCCTGATCCTCCTGCCTCCACCTCCCAAGTGCTAGGGTGACAGGAATGTGCCCCTCGGCTTGCCTTATATGGCTGATAGTCTAGCATTCAATTTTACAATTGTTCTTATGACCATACAGCTCTTGAGTTCGGAGAATGGGCCATATTTCATTTACTAAGTTCTTAGTTTGCTGATATTTTAAAGAGCTGAGTATGGTACAAAGGCCCCCATGAGCATCTTGTCCTAGGTCCCACAAACATTAAACATAAGCCTTCCAGAGCCCCAGGGCAGACATTGAACCCCAGACTCATCTAATGCCACTCCTGGGATTCCAGCTACCCTTCTTTTCTTCTCACAGTGGCTCAGCTTTCAGGAGGTGATGAAGGAGCGCACAGGGGGCGCGTAGTGTCGGCCTTCCTGCCAGACCCAAAGACCTGGTGCTACAGCCGCTGGGTGCAGGCAGGCAGTGCAGCCAGGGACATGGCATGGGGAATGCTAGGTTGGACTGAGCCTCCTCAGGGGGAGGGACTCCCTGCAGGCTGAATTAAATAGGGGTGAGGGCTGTGGTGGACAGGAGAGTGGAGTGAGGCAAGGGCCCGCTGCCTCTTGCTGCCTCACCTCCTCCATTCTGTCACGCATCACAACCAGAATCGTCCCTAAACCCACACCTAATCACGCCTTCTCTGCTAGAACACTGTGCCCCAGGCCCCACAGCCTCCGGATGAAGACCATGCTATTGTCTGGGTTACAGGCTCTTGGATTTGGGGCCCTGACTCCTCTCTTCTCCATCTTCTCATGACTTCTCTCACTGCTCATTCCTTAACCACCTGGAAGCTCACCTCCCCTGTGCCCTGCATCAGTTCTTCAACTAGAAATGTCTTTTATGCAGCCCCCACATGTACCACCTCCCCTACCCTCCTGAACGTCTTTCTTTCTTCAAGTCGCAGATCAGACCCAGTCCATGCTCCACTTCCTCGGTGGGCTCTCAACCTGTCACGGGCTCCCCTCCCTGCTTGCCTTTGTCCCTGACTCAGGGGAAGTTCCTAGAAGTAGGACAGCATGCCTTCAGTACTGCACTGTCGTATGCCTGACACGGTACCTGGATGGCGTCAATGCTCAGAATGTGTTCATAGGATGGCTGTGTGGACAGATAGATGAATGCATGGGTAGACGTGTGGATGCATCAGTGAATGTGCAGATACATGGATTGACAGCCTGGTGCCTTGATCAATACCCCTGCTGGGTCAGAGCCTGCCCTGCGCCCAGCCTGAACTCTCATCTCCCCGAGTCACAAGCCAAAAGACAGCTGCTGTGTCTCGCTGCGTCAGGACTGCTGTCACCCTTGCACAGCTGTCATTCATGGTGCTGCACCTGTCCCTGCTCTGGTTCAGTGCTCCTCGCTCACGGGTCCCTTGGGAGGGTCCTTCCAGCCTCGTCAACCCCTGGGTCCTGCCTGAATGAGATTCAGGAAGGCAAAAGGTTGGGAGTTTCTCTCAATGCATGGGATGGGGAAATGCGTATGCCAGGGTCACATTCTACTGGGCAGAAGACTCTAGTGTCTTCCCATGGTCCCTTCTTCCTGCATCTTGCTGAGCGAGCCTCCTGTCCATTGTCTGTCGGGTGCCATTAACCTTTGGGATTTCTGAGCAAACTGAACCCATCCAGATGTTCTTAAACACAGAGGACTGTGCTTCAGCAGGGCACAATGGTCCAAGCCAACTAGCTTCTAGGATTTACATATTTACTCAGGACGAAGCGCATGTCACTGCCTTGAGAAATAAACATGAAGAATACATCACCAGACAGACCAATCTTCATGCCCAAGACTGCCCTGCAGCACCTGCTCTGAAGCAGGCAGACAGAAGAAAGACATTTCTTCAGTTTTTGGGAGGATCCTGGAGTCCAGCGCTCACGTGTGCTTGGGGGTGGATCTTAAGTGCAGCCAAATGTGTGTGGAGAGAAGTTTTGAGCTCTGGAGGAGCCTGCTTGCTGGCATTGGTGTTTGTTTGCCATAGTTGTTTCTCTCTGCTTGGACCTTTGAAAGGGGGGCCAGTTTCTTCCTCCACTGATGGTGTTCCCCTGCATTCTGTAAGCCTGAAATAAGCCCCTTTCCGCCCATAAGGTGTGTCTCGTTGGTTGTATTTTGTCACAGCAGTAAGAAAAGGACTTATATAGATTTCATACTATCCACAGTTTCAGGTACCCGTGGGATACCCCCATGGATACTCGGGGACTCCTACTGGGAACTGCTAGCCAATCAGGCCAACACTAATTGACAAGGACTCCCCTACTTAAGAGATGTTCTATTGGTTAGAATTCTGAAGGCCAGTGACAGAAGCCTGCCTCCAAAGAGCTCAAGCTCTAAGAAGAGGACACCAATGCTCTGGCCCGAGAGGTACCAATGGGGAACTCAGAGCCCCCCAGGACTCCACATCTCAGGTGTGTGCACTCCTTCTTTGGAGGACGAGGAGACACCACACACAGCTTCATGTTCAAATCCTTCTACGTCGAAATCAGGGAGGCCTGATTAAACTGAAACCTACACTCCAGAGGAAGTCTTGATATGACTGTCCTGGGACCTGTGCCCATCTTTAAACTGGGACATGTCATTGTCCATTTCTTTCACTAGAATGGTGGGAACAGTAACAGGCAGCCAGCAGCAGAAGCCCAGGTGAAGTGTTAAGGGAAACTGAGTTATACAGAGCCCAGACCAGAGATAGAGTACAGAATCAGAAGATTTATTCATGACAAAATGGACTTAGGGGAATAAATTTCAAAGCCTGAGTAGCTAGTTCTGATATCCCAGGGTTTTTATAGACAGCATAGCAAGTGATTTGACATCATCTTGAATTCTTTACACTATTGGTGGGTTAAACTTCTGGGCTGTGTAGCTGGGGGCCCCCTGCAGGAGGCAATAAGCGGCCTATAGAAGCAAAACAATAAGCTGTTAGCTCAGAGGGAGGTTTATGCATGCTTTGATCTTACAATACGTTTGATTGACGCAGATCCGGCTGTAGCTGGCTGGGTCATGGCAAGGTTGCTGATTCTCTTCAGCTTGGAATCTGAGGTGTTTGCCAAACACTACTCAACATAGAAAGGGGAGATGGGCTTGAGTTTGATTAAAATCTAATTAAAAGTTGATTAAAACCACAGGAGCAAGGCAGGAAGGCTCTTACAGTTTGAGTCTAGAATGTCTTCCAAAGCTCAAGAATTGCAGGCCTGGTCACCATGTGCAGCCGTGCAGAGCTGGGGCTTGGCTGAGGCCTTGGGGAAGTCGTCACGAGGGGCTGACCTCGTAAGTGAATTAATACATCGATGGCTTCACAGTTTCATGAGCTGTTGAGAGCGGATGGGAACTTGCAGGGGGAACCTAGTCAAAAGGAGTGAATCTCTGGGAGTGTGCCTTTGAAGGTTATATGGTTTCCTCTTTTGGCTTCCAGGCTACAGGGAGGAGAGCTGCCCCCTCCGCCACGTTCTCACATCACATCTGGCCTGGTACTTCTGAAACCATGAGCCAAAATAAGCTTTTCTTCTTATTCAGGTATTTTGTCACAGTGATGGGAGACTGACTCACAGAGCTTCTCACAAGTCTCAGATGCTTTTCTGGAGCAACATAGCAATAAATACCTACGATAAATATTCATATTCTATATCATGCAGAACTAGTTCAAATGTGGAGCAAAAATCAGCACCTATGCCTCTTTCATTGCCAGGCAATATGGTTGACACTAAGTATTTCCTCCAAGTCTTTCTCCCTAGGGACAAGTATGGGTGAGATGTTTAGAGCAGTTCTATTGTGCTATGTGGACAATTTGCACTCTGTTCTTTTTTTTAATTAATTAGTTAATTAATTTGACAGAGAAAGAAGGAGAGACAGAATGAGAGAATGGGTGTGCCAGGACCTCCAGCCACTGTAAACAAACTCCAGACACATGTGCTCCCTTGTACATCTAGCTAACATGGGTCCTAGGAAATCAAACCTTGGTCCTTTGGCCTTGCAGGTGAATGCTTTAACCGCTAAGCCACCCCTCAAGCCCGCACTGATTCTTTTTATGCAAAATTATAACAGAAGGGTTCTCTCGTGCTATTTCCCTGGACTCTGCTCCCGCACCATCCACTTCCCTCCCCACTCAGCAGCCTTGCAGAAGGGGGTCACTGCAAGGAGTATCTGGTGGGGTTTGGAAGAACTTGAGGTGAGGAAAGGATCAGAGGCAGGTTTCTGTGACCCCCACAGGGCTGTTGAGGTGAAGTAACCTAGTCTTAGAAATGCTATAGTCGTCAGAAATGTGGCCACTTTCCTCAGTTTGTAGTTTTTGAGTGTGGGTGTGTTTCACGATGCATGCATGTAAGCACCGGTACGTGGGTGGGTACACGTTCTCGTGTGACGATGGGGTTTGTGTGAAGGTCAGAGGTCAGTATTGGAGTCTTCTTTACTTGTTTTCCACCTTATCTTTAAAAATATTTATTTATTTAGCCAGGTGTGGTGGCACACACTTTTGATCCCAGCACTTGGGAGACATGGGTAGGAGGATCGCCGTGAGTTCGAGGCCACCCTGAGACTACATAGAGAATTCCAGGTCAGCCTGAGCCAGAGTGAGACCCTACCTCAAAACAACAACAACAAATGTATTTATATTTGTGTATTTGTTTCTTTACTTATTTGAGAGAGTGTTCTATGGGCACTCCAGGCCCCTCTTGCACTGCAAATGAACTCCAGACACATGTGCCACTTTGTGCATCTGAGAACTGGGGAACTGAACCTGGGCCATCAGGCTTTATAAACAAATGCTTTTACTTATTCAGCCATCTCTCCACCTCCACCTTATTTTTTGAAACAGGATGTCCCAGTGAACCTGAAGCAACAGCCTCAGAAATCCTCCTGCCTCTGCTTCCCCAGAGCTGGGCTTACAGATGTATTTCGCCTTTTTATGTGTGCTGAGGCTTTGAACTCAGGTACTCCTGTTTGCACGGCCAGCACTCTACCAACCACCAAGCCCTTGACCCAGCATCTGCTCTTGCTTTTCTTGAGGCAGGGTGTTGCTTTGTAGCCCAGGGTGGCCTCAAACTCATGATCATCCTGTCTCAGTGTTGCAGTTTATCTGCAAAATGTCCACCCCCAGGCTCATGTGTGTGGACACTCAGCTCTCAACTGGGAAGTTGTGAAAACTTTTGGACATACGACCTGACTGGCAGACATCGGCCACTGAAGGTGGACCTCGAAGGTGACTATTTCTGGTTCCCAGCTGTGACCCTCTTTTTCTAGCCAGCTGAGATGTGAACAAGCGGCAAGCCACATGCTGCTGCCACTCCAGCTGCCACCCCTCCCCTCTTTAATGCACTGAACACCCTCCAACCATAAGCCAAGATAATCCTGTTTTATCTTGCATCAATTCTGCTAGATATTTTGTCACAGTGATGAGAAAAGTAACCCAGGCACTCAGCCTTCCGAGTCCTGGGATTCCAGGCATGTGCCACCAGCCTGGTTCTGGTTCTGACTGTTTTGACAATTTTATATACGTCTCCAATGTGTTTTGATCATATTCAGCCTCATTGCCTTCTCTGTTGCCAGTCCCACTCCTGCTCATCCCCTTCTTCTCCCATCTAGTGCCTCCTATTTCCATGCCACACGAGCGTGCGTGCGTGCGTATGTGTGTGTGTGTGTGTGTGTGTGTGTGTGTGTGTGTGTGTAAGAGAGGGAGAGAGAGAGACCCACATGAGTGCCTGCATGAACACAGACAGTGTTTATTTACTGGTGCATGAGTAACTTTCAAGTGGCTGAAGAAAATGCGTGTCCCTCCCTCAGCAATCATTCGTTGCCAATATCTCCTATGTTAGGAGCAGGGTCTTATGAGGCCCTCCGCAGTCCACGGTGCAGTGTGACTGGCTCCGTCTAGTGCAGGTAACCACCGCTGCTGTGCACTCATGGGTGCAATAGCTGCCTCGCGTCCACTCCACAGCACTCCTCCCCATCCACCTTCTGCATTCTTTGCTGTTCCCGCTTCTGTGGTGTTCCTTGATGGCAGCAATTTTATGTTTTAGCAACTCAGTCTACTGGATGGTCTTTTTTTTTTTTTTAACTAGTAGAGGGCTGTGGTTTCCTGCTGTGGGGCATTGCAGGGAAAGGAGCCATTTACAGAGAATCCACAGATTTATTGTGAGTTGTGGGAAAACCAGGAGCTCCCAAAAGCACTTCCAGCTTCAGCCGAGGAGAGGGTGCTATGCCAAGAGCGGGTGCCAATCCATGGAGCCAGACCCATAGGCGCTGAAGCCACTTAATTGAAGTTCACACCTAGATCCACTTCTGATTTAACTCGATGTGACTACTACGGCTGCTGAAAATAAATCTCCAGTCACCCCCGAGAGTGGCGGAGGAGAGCTCGTTTGCTGACATAGAAATGACATTTCAACTGGAATTAAATTGTCCCTGGCTAACAGAGTGAAGTTCTCTGTCATTCTTAGACTTGGATTTAGACTTTTCCCCCACAATAGCACAAACAGGACCCAGAGTCCTCCACCGCCCAGAAAGTGGCTTCCACCTGCTGCCAAATTGGGACCCAGGGCCTCCTCAGCCTCCAGTGGGCCTGCTTTCCCTAACAATGGAGCCAAAGGCAGGCAGGCACCAGTCCTTTACCCTCTTCTTACTCCTCACCCTGTCCTACCAGCCCATGGGCATCCTCTTTCTTCCCCCTAGAGCCCCTTGGCCACCACCTAGTACAGACAAGGCCCATCTCTCACCTGGACAACTGTGCCCCAGTCATTACCCAGAGGAATAGCAACCTTTCCAAAATCAGAATGCTATGTGTCATGTGACCTCACATGACTCCCCCCGCAATGAGACCAGCACCCCGATTCTATCCCATGGCCATCTCACCCTGCACTGGTTTTCTGCTGCTGCCTGGGATTTCTTCCTTCCTTCCTTTCCCCTTTTCTCTTTCTTTTTTCATTTCTTTCCTTCTTTCTGTCTCTCTTTCCTTTCTGGAGGTAGAGTCTCATTCTGAAGTCTAGGCCATCCTGAAACTCACTGGTTAGCCCAGGCTATCCTCCAGGTCATAGCACACCTCCTGCCTCGGCCTCCCCAGTGCTGGGATCGCATAACTGGCTGCAATACCTTGCTGGATTCCCCCACACCTCTCTTGCCCTACACACTCTGCTCCGGTCACTCATGTTACTCAGGCTTCCTCCAGTTCATAAGCAGCCCATGCTGGCTCCTGCCTTGGGGCCTTGGCACCAGCTCATACCTCTGTCTGACCCATCTCCAACTCACTTCCGGGAGGGACTCCAGTGCCCTCTCTGCTAAGGCTCCCCAGTGCCCCTGCTGCCCTTCATGCCCACCACACTCACTCTTGCAAGGAATGCTGGGTTTGGCCCCCCTCAGTCAACACGATTTATTAAGCACAGTCCCACAATGCTGAGATGACCCTCCAAACCAGACACAGTTTTAGGGAGAAGGGATTTATTTCAAGCTTACAGATGCAGGGGAAGTTCCATCAATGGCAGAAGAAGCTGGTTCCCTTTCACAGATCCGAGCAGAGAGAGACAGACAGACCACCAGCAGCCAGCAAACTCCCAAAAGCAGCAAGCGCAGAAAAATCCACCAGAGCACAGACTGCTCTGCACAGATTTGAGCTGGAATTCAGATTTGTCCCCAAACATACCTTTTGGTTGGATCCCAGGATCCGCCCCCTAAGTGACACCTCCTCCAGCCGGACAGCTGGAGACCCAAGTTACAAGCTTTCCTGAAACACCCAAGTCTAGGGGTGGGGCATCCGCCAAACCACCCCAGCCAGCAGCAGGAGAGTGAAAGGGTGACTGGTCCGTCCACTGTGAGGCGTCTCCCGCATTCCCGACACGGAGCCCTGCTGTCTGGGAGCTCAGTGTCACTCTGGATGTGGCGTTCTGCTGTCACCATGGGCTTCCTGGACGCAGGGTTCATGGTGGAGCTACAGAAGGGTACCCCTAATGTGTGGTAGGGTCGGAAAAGTGCAAGTGTACTTGCTGCAAGAGGAAGGAAAAGCATGACTCTAACTAAAAGGGCCACTGCCTTGAGGTGTGAAAAATACCTCCGCATCCCGTGTATGATCTTTTGGCAAACTCTCTTCCCCAAATTTTACTCATGTTTGATAAACAGAAGGTGAGAGTTTTCCCAGAATGTCCAGAGAGCTACCCAGCAGGAGGAGGCCGGTGGGCTCCAAGTACCTTCCTGTGGGTCCCCACGCCTGGTGGCAGGAAGGTGAACTGGGAAGTCATGGGTGTGAACTGGGAAGTCATAGGTGTGAACTGCAAAGTCATGGGTGTGAACTGGGAAGTCATGGGGGTGTAGCCTTGAAGGAAAACTCAGAGCCTAGAGGCTTCTGAGGTGGATGAGACCAGAACCCCATGTCTTCAGCAAGAGTCGGCATTACTGAAGGCTGCCAGGTCAGTGGCTGTGTGCTGGCCAGTCCGACGGCCAGAAGGGTCCTCACTTGTCTTAGACCCCCCCCCCCCCGTGCTTCTGGCAGCAAACCCGTCAACCACCACCAGGCCTCCTTGCTCTCTGCTGCCCAGGTCTTCTCCAGCCTCCTCCTGGCTCTGCCACCAAGCGAGGCACAATCCGGGTGCAAGCTCACAGCTTCGGACCCCGGCTCTACGATTGTTGGAGTGAACTCGGCTGCATCACAAGCCTGTTAAAAGCTGCTCAGTGAGCAGGCGGTGGTGGCATGTGCCTATAGGCGCGAGTCCATTTGTTCCTCCCACAGCCAACTAATAAAACCTCAGGAATTACTGGGATTAGGGATCTGAAGGCTTCTTGAAGTGTCCTTATTCAGTGCTTATTTCACTTTAGGTTGCTAGGAGATAAATTGTTTCTTTAAGGCAATTTGCATAAAGACTAGGAAAGCATTTTAATAATGTCAATATATAGCCAAATGGACTAACGCGCCAAAGTGACAATTTCTTAATGGATAATTAAGCGTCCAAATTTAAATGTTATAAGAGATATACTTGCATCCCATGAAGGTCTAGTCCACTTCGGGAGCTAATTATTTCCCAAGAACAACACTGAGTCATGTTAGACATCTTCTTGCTAATCTAATAATATTAAGCTACTGGGAGATGGTTCCTAGCCTGCCACAGATTCAGGAATGAAAAACTGGTAGGGTTTTAATTGCAGAGTCCTGGGAAATTCATTCTTATCGTTGTACAAATCCAATGATCAGTCCAGCGGCCAGGAACTAAATTGAAGCTTAGAGGCTTAAAGGCTTAGAGCCTAGGCCTACGTGGGCGTTTTCTTCCCTTGGTCCATGTGTGGTAAGTTCCCCTTGACTTGTACTGATAGAAGGAAGAGCACCTTCGTTCATTCATGATGCTATAGCAAAATTCCTGAGACCAGCTAGCAAAGAAACACCACGCTCATGGTCTGGGAGGCTAACAGTCTAAGATCAAGGTTGGCAACAGGATTGGTGTCTGTGGTGGGCCTAGGCATCTCCAGCATGGTGCCTCATAGCTGCACCCTCCAGAGGGGCTATAGCTGTGTGTCCTCATGAGGGACAGAGGGCAAAGGGGCTAAATATCATGGAAAGCCCCCCCCCTTTTTTTTTGGTTTTTCGAGGTAGGGTCTCACGCTAGTCCAGGCTGACCTGGAATTCACTCTATAGTCTCAGGGTGGCCTTGAACTCATGGCGATCCTCCTACCTCTGCCTCCCAAAAACTGGGATTAAAGGAGTGCACCACCATGCCCGGCATCATGGAAAACCCCTTTTATAAAAAGCCTTACTCCCATTGCTGAAGGCAGGCTCTCATGACTTGGTCTGCTGAGAGAGGCCTTGTCACATGTTCCTTTCTTTTTCTTTGCATATGTATGTGTGTGGTATGTATGCACATGTACACCCATGTTCATATGTGAATAGCTGTGTGTTTTAGAGGGCACACATGTAGGCCAGAGATGGACATCAAGTGTCTTGCTCAGTCTCTCTCCACCTTTTTTGAGACAAGGTCTTTCAATGAACCTAGAGCTCACCAATTCAGCTAGACAAGCTAAACAGAAGGTCTGCATTGGGAGACAAGTACATGACACCCCCCACCTGGCATTTTATGTGGGCGTTGGGGATTCAAACTCAGGTCCTCCATTTTCCATGGCAAACACTACCTACTAAGAAATCTCACCAGCCCCACCTCATTTTTTATTTTTATTTGTTTATACTTGGTTTTTGGAGGTAGGGTCTCACGCTAGCGTAGGATGACCTGGAATTAAGTGAAACAAATGGGTTTTTCATACATGAATTGTCTCAATTCACCCATAAAGGGATAGGTGGGAAAACTATCACCAACAATCACACTGCCAAAGTTACCTAACATTAATATGCTGGGGTCTTTTATCCCCAAAGTTTTTCTTTCTGTTTGTCACAAGAATGGGAGCATTTTGTTACAAAGTGAGCAACATCGCCACCTCACAGTCCCTTTGTGGATATATTTAGAGATAGGACCTTCAGATGGTCAAATGAGGTCATAAGTATGGCTGGCCTTCGCGGAAGACTCTTCCTCCTCCCCCTCCTCCTCCCCCTCCGCTTCCTCCTTGCTCCCTGCCTCTCCTTGTAGCCTAGCGTTTGGCTCTGGCCACATGAGCATGAGCGCACGGGCGGACGTTGTTCTGGACGGTCACCGTTTCCTGCGTCCAATGGGAACAGAGTCTTAGCGTTCTCACGGTTCATTCCCACCTTAAGTCATAGTGTAGGATGCCATCTGAACCTGGGTCCTCTGGAACATAGAGCCTGGGGGCTGGAGAGCTGGCTTAGGGGATAAGGCACTTGCCAGGGAAGCCTAAGGACCGAGGTTCAATTCTCCATATCCCACGTAAGCCAGATGCACATGGTGGCACATGCATCTGAAGTTTAGTTGCAGTGGCTGGAAGTCCTGGTGTGCCCATTCTCTCTCTCTAATAAATAAATACAAATAAAAACTATTAAAATTTTTTTAAAAAAAAATGAAAATACAGCCTTGGCCAGGGTTAAGGTGCTGACACATAGTTTAGGAGGTGCCAGCCCTGCAGAGACCTTGAGAAGAAAAGGGAAGGAGGTCCCTGGAAGAACGTGGAGGAGCACCCGGCGATCCTGCGGGCTGGCCAGGAGCCCTAGACACAGATGGGCAGCCACCGGGCTCGCTCCCCCGCCACCAGCAGCTTCCCCAGAGGGGCTACAAGAAAGAACCCAACCACAGAGAGTAGAAATATACTACAGACTTGTATAGAAATTGTTCATTAAAAAGGAGAAAAGGCTTAAACTGTATTATAGCATAATTCATTTCATTACTCATTTTATTCCTATCCTTATGCATTTAGTTGACTTCCAATTGACTATCTTTATAAGCACAATTGTAATAAACACTCTTACAGGTTAACCCTTACTCTCATCTATGAGTCAGCATAAATATCTACAAGTGAAATTGATGGGTGGAAAGTTGGACACAATTATGAGGTTTTTGATAATTACTACTGCCTAAGTGGACAGTGTTATATATAGTGTAGTTTTCAGTTTCTGTACATTTCCCCTTAAGCCTGTGCCTTGTTCTCTATTTGTGACTTATGAATAAGGTCTTGTTCCCATGCGCTCTCTCAAGGGTTAGTATACAGGCTGCCTTATCCAAAAGGCTTCTGTTTTGGCACCATCCTGTTTTAATTTAATTTCGAAACGTTATTACATGTTCTTGCTGAGATTTTATAAAGTTATGGAGTGAAAAGTCTCCTATCAATATTCCCACCCCGGAGCCCTGCATGCAGACGAGGCAGGCAAGCACACACACTGTTCATGCCCAGCTCTTTGTGCCTCACTTTTACGTACTGCACAGTATTTCTTGAGATCATCCCATGTTAACACCCAAGGTCTTGTTCTCCCTTGACATTTATAAAAATGGGTTCTCTTTCAGTGTGAGTACCATGATCTATTTAACCCTTCCACTGTTGAGGGACACTTAGAATGTTTTTAATCTTTTTAAAACATATTTTTATTATTGTTTAATTTTTTTGTGACAGAAGGAGAGAGAGAATTGGCTTGCCAGGACTTCCGGCCACAGAAATTGAACTCCAGACGTGTGTGCCATCTTGTGTGCACATGCGACTTTGCATGCTTGCGTCACCTTGTGCACATGGCTTACATAGGACCTTCAGAGTGGAACATGAGTCCTTAGACTTCACAGGCAAGCGCCTTAACCAGCTAAGCTATCTCTCTAGCCCCAGATTTTTATTTATTTGCAAGCAGAGGGAGATAGAGAGAAGGATGGACAGAGACAATGGGTGTGGCAGGGCCTCCAGCCATTCAAACAAACTCCAGATGCATGTGTCACTTTGTGCATCTGGCCTTACGTGGGTACTTGGGAATCAAACCTGGGTCTTTCGTCTTTGCAATGCAAGTCTCTCCAGCCCCTGTTTCTAATCTTACTATCTCAAAATGACACAGAAATAATGACCTTGTAAGCATACAATTTCATGTACATTTGAGTTCATCTATACAATAAACTCCTTGCTGCGGGACTGGCGGGTCAAAGGACAGGGACATCAGTGACCAGGATAGGTTGTTGGCATAGATGTGCCAGTTTACAGTCCCGAAGCAAACCGAAGAGAGCCCCTCATCCGCATCTTACTGTGGCATTAAACGTTTTGATCTTATAAGACTGGCGGATAGGAGGCAGCAACCTTGTAATTTCCACTTAGTTTCACTTATTATGGGTGCAGCTTAGCACCCTTCCATGTGTTTGAAAGTCATTGCATTTCTTTTTTTTTTTTTTTTTTCCTCAAAACTGCTCATGTATGCTCTTTTTAGAGCGAATAGTTCAACAACTAGTTCTCTTGGGATATTCAGGTAGACAACTATGCTGCCTGCAAATAGTTAAGATTTTTTCATTTTCATTAACACTGGTTATAAAAGTTTTATTAGAAGATTTTCAAAATATGTTGGAAATAATCTATTTTTCTTCCACTAATGTTTAGTTATGTTAACATATCTTGTCAATGCTGAACTATCCTTGCATTCCCAGTACAGTGCATTGTTTCTAAACTAGTGCACGTATCAATTAACTAGTAGTTTACTTAAGAGGTTTTTACTCTTTTATGTATATTCACAGGAGATGTTGTGCCTTTTTAAATAAAAATAATATTTTTCTTAAAGATAATAAAATTTTCCCATTTTAGTTATTTAAAAAATTTTTTACTCTTTAAAAATTTATATAATCCCTCATACCACCTTCCTTTGTTCTCCCTCCCCCGAAACCTTTACTTCTTTCCTATTATTCCTTTATATTTGTGTCTTTTTTTTTTCCCTCTTCCATTATCCAAGAAGTTCATTCTATGACTTTGAGCTATGATTAAGATAATATGGCCAATGAAAACTGTGGTTGTTTGGATGGATGCGGATTCAATTTATTAAAGCTTCTTGGATTTCCAGCTGCCTGGGTGGAAGAGATGTCATTGTGGGTGGATCACAGGGTCTAGCCCTCATGTGCGTTTGGGGGCAGAGCTGGCATTCCAGCCTAAAGATACGCAGAGTACTTGAGCTCTGCCTGGCGTGTGCTCCCTTATGGTAGTGGTGGTGGTGTTTCTCTTTGCATGGATCTGCATAAAGGGGGCTTAATTCTTCTGCCATTATGGAACTTCCCCTGGATCCGTAAGCTTCAAATGAACCCTTCCTGCTATAAACTCTGTCTGGTTTGGAAGTTCATCCTAGCAACATGAAGCTGACTACTACAGAATTGGTACCAACAACAAACATCCAGGTTGTTGCTGTGCAATGAATGTGGATTTTTTGGTCTTTTGAAAAAAGATATTTTGGTGGGGAAGAATTGGCATAGACTCAGAACTTACAACTGAAGATGCCTTCCAAAGCAGTAAGCCAAGTTTATTGAACTATTCTGGTGAGAGTTTTAAAATGCTAAGGGCAGAGAAAATTGTATTTGGAGACTTTGCTTATGAACTTTCAAAGGGGAAGGAAAGACTGCAGAGAACCTGTTGGCTCTGCTGCCCAGGCCCAGAGAGTTTGATCAATGTTAAATTTGTAATGGACTGATATACTTGGCTAAAGATATAATTGAGATATTTAAGGTTTAAAGTTGGAAAAACTAAAGCAAGTTTAAAATTACTGGTACAGAGACTGGCTGCTGAAGCTGCTATTGTCAAGGAGATGTTACCATGACTAAGGACGGCCCCAGGGCTTTACACTGAAACAATGGAAAGGATGCCTGAGGGAAGACAATGGTAGAAATGAGATGAAAGGAGCTGGCTGAAAGGAAGGAACCTGCTCTTCAAGGTCACAATTTATTTCATCCCTGAATTAAGAATATGGCTGTAGCTGGGCATGGTGGCACACAGCTTTCATCCCAGCACTTGGGAGGCAGAGATAGGAGGATCACCATGAGTTTGAGGCCACCCTGAGACTACATAGTTAATTCCAGGTCAGCCTGGACTAGAGTGAGACCCCACTTTGAGAAAAAATAATAATAATACAGCTGTGTCCTGTACACCTGGTATTGATTTCAGAAGCATTAAAAATGCTTGTCATGCGGTGCACATGGTTCCAGGAATGCTGCTGAGATGTGGGATATCGGCATGGCATGATGACCCGGATAGGCCAGTGGAGCCACTGGAAAATGGACCGTGGTTGGCATAGAGACACAAAGATGTTTTGGATATAACACGGCTATGCAAGAGCTGTCATGAAGCAGGATTGGCTCAGGATGGAAGTTTTCTCTGGCTACTCAGCCCTGCTGGAAGGGCAGAACTGGAAAATCTGGAGACTGTCAGTCACTGGTTATGATATCAGACTTGAACTGCAGATGTTTGATGTTTGCTTCATGGTTATTGAGTTTGCATTGGTCTAGTCTCTCCTTGTTACACCTTATGGCAGTTGGAAATGTTGACTCTGCTTTTTATGTGTTGAGAGTATATAACTGGTTGTAATTTTACAGGACTCACAGCTAAGAGAAAATCTTAAATTTCAGATGAGACTTGGGACTTTGAAACAATCTTAAAGTTGGTAAAGACCATGAGACCTTTAAAGCTGAATTAAATACAATATACACTGTGAGATAGTTATGAGTCTGTTGAGTGTCAGGGATGGACTGTGCTAGATTGAGTGAATGTCCCCTGAGTAGATTCAGTTTTTTGGAGCTTCTTCGATTTCCTGAAGGTGTTACTAAGGACATATCCTGCTGTCCGGTCCTAAGGTGAGTTTGTGGGCAGATCTGGAATTGCAGCCTAAAGACTAGAGGGTGCTGGCGCTCTGCCTGGGGCTACTGGAGTGGTGGTGGTGTTGGAGGCGCATTTCTCTTTCCGTGCGTGTGTGTAAAAGGGGCCAGCTTCTTCTGCCATTATGGAACTTTCCCAGGACTTGCAAGCTTCAAATAAACCCTTCCTCCTATAAACTGTGTCTGGCTTGGAAGTGCATCCCAGCAACGTGAAGCTGACTACAACAAAGATATACATTTTACTTTATGATGAACTTTTTTTTTAAGGTAGGATCTCACTCTAGTCCAGGCTGACCTGAAATTGATTATGTAGTCTAAGTTGGCCTTGAACTCACAGTAGATCCTATTACCTCTGCCTCCCAAGTCTGGGATTAAAGGCATGTGCCACCATACCTGACCTATGATGAACTTTTAAAAAATATTTTTATTTATTTACTAGAAAAAGAGAGCAAGCTAGATAAAGAGGCAGGTAGAAGCCAGGTATGGTGGCACACACCTTTAATCCCAGCACTCAGGGGCCAAAGGTAGCAGGATTGCTATGAGTTCAAGGGCACCCTGAAACTACACAGTAAATTCCAGGTCAGCCTGGGCTAGAGTGAAACCCTACCTCAACACCCACCCCCGAAAAAAACAAGAGGTAGATAGAGGGGGGATGGGCGCACCAGGGCCTCCAGCCACCACAAATAAACTCCAGACACGTGCGTCACTTTGTGCATCTGGCTTACATGGATCCTGGGGAATTTAACCTGGGTCTTTAGGCTTCACAAGCAAGCGCCTTAACTGCTAAGCCATCTCTCCAGCCCTATGATGAACTTTTGATTGACATTTGAAAAGTCTGGAAATGACAAGTAAATTGTCCCTGAGCACTCCTCATCTTTGCATGCCATTTTGCTTTCCTGTATCTGCAGAATTACAGCAGCATCTCACAGCCATCATGTCTGAAGCATGCCAGCAGGAAATGCATGTCATTCTCTACATATATATATATATATATATATATATATATATATATATATATATAATTTTTATTTATTTCACAGAGGGAGGGAGAGAGAGAATGACGCACCAGAGCCTCCAGACACTGCAAATAAATTCCAGATATGTATGTCCCCTTGTGTATCTGGGCTAACGTGGGTCCTGGTGAATCAAACTTGGGTCCTTTGGCTTTACAGGCAAACACCCTAACCGCTAAGCCATCCCTCCAGCCCTCATTCTCTACTTTTGTTAGGCAGACAGCTCTCTCTGTGAATTCAAGGCCAGTCTCACCTAGAAAGCAAGTTCCAGGCCAGCCAGGGCTACATAGGGAGACCTGGTCTCAAATAAAAAAATAAATAATAAAATAAGAAGGCAAGGACTCAGGAAGTAGTGCCGCTACGCAGTGGTAGTAGATGAGGTTGCACGGGGACTTCAGCACGTTTTCAGTGTGCGTCTTCAAACTGGCTATTATCAGGTTAAAGGTCTTTCTTGTTAGCCAGCCCCACCCATGTAACTGAAGTAAGTATCGCTGATGCTTCACGAATGCTCGGAGAAGACCACGTTTGTCGAAATGCAGGGAAACAAAAGCTGCTAGCTCCAGCAAAAACTTAGGGTCTCATGAACAAATAAGGTTTATTCCCTTTCAATCTTTTGACTTTACAGGCAAACACCTTAACCGCTAAGCCATCCCTCCAGCCCTCAGTCTCTACTTTTGTTAGGCAGACAGCTCTCTGCGAATTCATACACTGTCACACACCATAAAGATTACATAACAAAAACTACGAAGTAAAAAAGTCTTCAAGAATTCTTCTGTTGTCCAGTTCAATGTGCTACTCACAGAATTTTTTTTTTTTAATTTTTCAGGGTAGGGTCTCACTCTAGTCCAGGCTGACCTGGATTTTACTATATAGTCTCAGGGTGGCCTCAAACTCACAGCAATCCTCCTACCTCTGCCTCCGGAGTGCTGGGATTAAAGGTATGCAACACCATGCCCAACTTGCACACAAATAATTTTAACAGAATAGATGCTTCCCCACTTATGGTTCAGAGGCACATAGTCTCAACAATGGAGCAGGCCTGTGCTGCATTGCGCTGGAGAGAGGGTACAACCTGGTGGGCTCCAGAGCTTGTGGGTCACTTGGATCTGTGCTCCTTCCTCTCTGCCTGGCACCAAGATTTCACATAGATGATTATCTTCTCAGCACCTTGAATGTATGAGGCACAAGGCTCAATCCCCTGTAGTGAAAAGGAAGGAAAGAAGAAAGGGAGGAAGGAAGGAAGGAAAGGAAAGGAAAGGAAAAAAAAGGAAAAGAAAGGAAAAGAAAGGAAAAAGGAAAGGAAAAAGGAAAGGAAAGGAGGAAGAGAGGTAGGGCCCAGAAGGAACAAAGGAAGACAGGAAAAGAGGGAGGGAGGGAGGGAAGGAAGGAATTCATTTCACTGAGGATCAAAGCTCAAGTCACTGCAGGTAAACATTGACAACAGCGCTGCAGGTGGGAATCCTGGGTGGGAGCCGCATGTCATCACTGCCCTCTACTCTTGATAATCAGAGGAGGGAAGATTCAGGTTTGAAAGACTGTACATAGTTGGTTTCCTTCTGCCCTCCCTCTCTCCCTTCCTTCCTTCCTTCCTTCTTCACTACTAGGGATTGAACCTTGGGCTTCACACATACCAGGTAAGCCCTTCAGCTATATCCCCAGGCCTCTTGTTAATTTTTATGTTGACACAGATCTCACTAAATTGCCCATGCTAACTTTAAACTTATTCTAGCTCAGGCAAGCCTTGAACTTGTGATCTTCTTACCTCAGCCTCCCAAGTAGCTGGAATTACAGGCTTGTGCCCCAGGACCAGATTTAAAGTCCGTTTTCATCAGATACCCCAGCCCCCAAATGTGCCCAAACACTTGCCATTTAACTCTGCCTTAGAAGCTTCAAGTCAGCGAGGCCCAGAAGGAAAGGGGTCCCTGTGTGCATGGGTTTGTCAGAAAGGTCTCCCTCAGGAAGGGTGGTCAGTGGCTGCCTGGACTCCTCACTCGGTGTGCGTGGTGGGAAAATGCAGAGAGCCTTGAGTCTCCCTGGTTAAGGGCGATCAGAGCCCGCTGGGTGCCCTCACTGCCTGTGTGTATATGCTGCAGAGCCCCCTCTGAGAGAAGCTTAGTGGCCCTGCAGCCGAGCACTTCACCTTGACCTTGTACCTATAACAGACATGCATGGGTTCGGGACTGCCACATTCCCTCAGATCAGAGCACAGATCTGCGGGGGAATTCCTGTCCATCTCTTGAGTCTCCTGAGGACAACTTTTCTTTGATCAAACAGGCCTCCGCCGCCTTCATCACAGGTGCTAACCCCCAACGGGAAAGGCGGGTCTTGGCATGCAAAAGTCAGTGAATTTCCCAGGTTTCATTTCTGAGCAGGGCCCAGGCTGCCCAATATTCCCACAAAGTGACAGCTCTAATCAAGCCCAAAGGAACAACCTTCCCACAAGACTGAACTGCAAATAACTCTCCGTGTTGAATGAGCCATTGTTCCTTCTTGTTGACAAATACATGGCAAGATTCAGGTAATTTCAGAGCGAGGGTAAACAAAAGGGTCCTCCGATCTGTTTGAGCATGGGTTGGCTCTCCTGGCTCCGAGAGCTGTGGCGGCACGTGCTCTGTGCGCCCCAAGGCCTCCCTGGAGAAGCCATCAGGAGGATCAGCTGACAGGAAGACAGGGGTACTGGAGGTGCAGACGGAGCCCAGCCGCATGAAGCCAAGTGGACATGTCCCAGAATGTCCCCACAGTCTCTCACACCCAAGTACAAAGAGATCCTGACCTCCCCTAGTGACTGCTTGTGCCCTAACTGAAAGCTCACAGAGGCGGCTCTCTCCTTGCTCTGACTGAATTTTGTGACTCGGGGTTTCTTTTTGTAAGAAGCACAGGTAGGAAACGAAGCCTGGTGGGTTCCCTGTCTGACACAGTCACTCAGCACAACGCTGTGACAGCGGAGAGCGCGGTTTCCTCACACGGCACAGTCCTCCAGCTGCACCAGCTGGCTGTCCTGTTATGTAACTCCCTCTGACACCACCTCCTGAAGGTGGCACCCGACCCCACAATCGAGGCTCACCCCTTCTACTCTGTGCCCTCCATTTTTTTAGATCTATTTTTTAAATTTATTTATTTAAGACACAGAGCGAGGGGGAGACAGAGAAAGAAAAAATGGGCACTCCAGGGCCTCCAGCCACTGCAAACGAACTCCAGATGCATGCGCCACTATGTGCATCTGGCTTACATGGGACCTGGAGAATCGAACCTGAGTCCTTACGCTTTGTAGGCATGCTCCTTAACTGCTAAGCCACCTCTCCAGCCCTCTGAATTACTACAGTCTATAAACTAACATTACCACATCCTTTTCTTTCAGGTTTAGCTTGTTACAGCAGCTTGAGAACCCAGAGAAACATTTGGCTCAGATTTCCTAATTTATTGTAATGGATATTGCTGAGGAAAGGTGTGGATGCATAGCCTGATGGAAAAGAAGCTTAGCCCACAGCATGTGGGAGGCAGGGCACCCTGCTGCCCTCCAAGCATGCCTTCCTTCAGGAAGGTCCTCAGTGCAGAAGATCTCAGAACCATGTCCTGCCAGAATCCGTGGAGGCTTCTGGGTTGGTTGGCATAATCGATTATATCACAGGCCCATGATGACCATCTCAGTCTTTCCCCACTCCTGCTCCCTGCCCCCAACTGGAGTACAAGGCTGAAAGTTCTAGAGCTTTACTAATGTGGTCTGTTCCCCTGGTAACCAGCCCCCTTCCTGAGTCTGTCCAGGAGTCTTTATCACTCCCCAGAGTCCTCAGGGTCTTAGGAGCTGTGTCCTAGGAAGCAGGCACAGAGATCAAATACGGATTCCTTACTATACCATGGAATCCCAAGACCAAGAGGAAGGAGATACCCTCAACCTGCCAGAGACTCGACCTTCTTCGTGGCTGTGGCCTTCCGGAAACACAGGCAGCAGCTGCGCGTTCTGTCCCTAGAGAGGGTCGGGCAGCTGGACTTGCCTTCAAGGACTGCTGTGGGGCCCAAAGAAGTAAATGCATCAAAGGAAATCTTCAAAGGCACAAAGCGTCACACGAGGCCCAGGGTGGTGCTTTTTACAGGGAGGTTGACTTCTGGTAAACGCTTTGATGAGGAAGCAGAAAATAAAACCTATTAATGAACAAATACAGGAAAGGAGACCTACTGTGTGACCCACAGTAGGAGGTTCCAGAGGAGGCAAATTCATGGACACAGGAGGAGGTTACCTGGGGGAAAGGAGGAAGGAGGGGGAGTTCATCTAGAATGAGGATAGTGTTTGTGTTTGGGGGGATGGGAAGTTTTCTAAAGAGAGACAGTGGTGATGATGGCTCAACAGTGTGAGCGTCCTTAATGTCACTGAGCTGAGCAATTCAGAATGGCTAGTTTTGTTGTGTGGATTTCATCTGAATTGCTGGGAAAAAGAAAAGGAAGATGAGACTCTTCCTGGAGAGCTGATCCAGGGGTGCGCTCTGGGAAGAACAAAGACAGTGAGCTTACCGGTCTCCCTAAGGCCAATAGGAGGCACCTGGGCCCAGAGTCACCCACAACCAGATTCCCAAGGTGCAGGAGGCCCAGTTCCACCTTGACTACATTTGTAGAAAAGGTGGAGTGCCTTGTTCATGCTCATACCCACAAGAACTTAAAGTTCATGCCTCTAGCTCCCAAAGTATAGCCAACTGTCTTCTCACATAAGAGCAATAGGCTGGAGCTAGAGAGATGGCTCAGTTGGTAAAGTATTTGCTTTGCAAGCATGAGGACTTCATTTCAATCCCCACAATACATGTTTTTTAAATATTTTTTTTATTTATTTGAGAGAGAGAGAGAGGCAGACAGACACAGAGAAAGAATTGGCATGCCAAGGCCTCTAGCCACTGCAAACGAACTTTAGACACATGTGCCATCTTGTGCATCTGGCTTACATGGGTCCTGGGGAACTGAACCGAGGTCCTTTGGCTTTACAGGCAAACGCCTTAACCGCTAAGCCATCTCTCCTGCCCAGAACCTATGTTTTTCTTAAAAAAGAAAAAGCTAGGCATGAAGTGCTGTGGTGGAGATTAGAGAATCCCTGGGGTTCCCTGGGCAGCCAGTTTAGCCTGTGTGTTGAGTTCCCTATCAGCGTCTCAAAACAGTGGCTGGGCCTGGAGAGATGGCTAAGTGGGCAAGGCACTTGCCTGAAGAGCCTAACAACCCAAGTTCAATTCCCCAGTACCACCATAAAGCCAGACATACAAAGTGGTGCATACATCTAGAGTTCATTTGCAGCAGCCAGAGGCCCTGGAGCACCCATTCTCTCTGTCTCTCTTCTATTTCTCTCTGCTTGCAAATAAATAAATAAATGAAACAGGTGGCGGGCACCTGAGGAACAACCCTTGGATTCCTCTCTGCCTCCGCAGACACGTGTACACATTTGCACGTGCACAGCACATGCACTAACATGCACATATACATGTGCATACGTGTGCACATGCACACATAAAAACAAGAGCTATAGGCTACTTATTAGGCTCTAAAGCAATAAGAAAAGGTTGAAAACAATTTAAAAATAAAAATAAGGGCTGGACAGATGACTTAGCAGTTAAGGTGCTTGTCTGTGAAGCCTAAGGCCCCATGTTCGACTTTCCAGGTCCCACGTAAGTCAGACACACAAGGTGACTCAATAGTGTAAGGGTGGACATGCACACAGGTGGTCAATGCATATGGAGTTCAATTGCAGTGGTTGGAGGCCCTGTCATACCAATTCTCTCCCTCTCTCTCTTGCTTTTGTTTTCTTTCCTAAAAAAAAAAATAATTTTTTAAAAAGAAAAGGTTGAGCTGGGCATGGTGGCTCAGGCCTTTAATCCCAGCACTTGAGAGGCAGAGGTAGGAGGATCACCTTAAATTCGAGGCCACCCTGAGACTACATAGTGAATTCCAGGTCAGCCTGGGCCAGAGTGAGACCCTACCTCAAAAACCAAAAAAAAAAAAAAAAAAAAAAGAAAAGAAAAGCAGATATGATGGAATTAATACCAGGCAGAGATGAATTCAGGGTAAAAGTCGTAACAGGAGACTCAGTGTTTCATAT
The DNA here is from genome assembly GCF_020740685.1 of Jaculus jaculus. Classification (NCBI taxonomy): domain Eukaryota; kingdom Metazoa; phylum Chordata; class Mammalia; order Rodentia; family Dipodidae; genus Jaculus; species Jaculus jaculus. Next base: position 8,210,833 of record NC_059102.1, on the reverse strand, counting down.
TGATGGAAAGGCCAAGCAGACATGCCTGTGTTTTGTAACATGAGCTCTAGGTCTGTACCAGCAGATGCGTCAGCCTGTCCCAGAGTTGGAGGTGTATTTCTTGGAAGTCGATCCAGCAAACAAAGAAATCCCCAAGGGAATGAGTAAGTCATGTGGAAACCTACTTTTTTGGACAATGGTTTATCCAGAAGCTATAGATTGTCACTAGAAAGTTCTGTGTCAGGGACGGGATACCGTCCCATAAGCTGTTGGCCAGTGGGATCCCTGATGCCCCCAAAACATTACAGGCCATTGCTGAGGCTCTTGATTTTCCAATAGGAATAGATGGTAAGACCCTATTGCTGAAGACTCCACATGCTTGGGCTGCAAGGTCACTGAGAAATCAAGCTGGGGCTGAGTTGAAAACCTCCTCTGTGTAGACCAGCTGACAGAATGCTGGAAAAAGCCATACTGCATGCAGTTCAATGGGAGAGAGAGAAGTCACCATTGGAGATAAAAAACAGTGGACACTGCAAGCCTTAAATTTGGCCAGCCAGGCCAAATGAGCCAACAGGTGCAATAGTGGTATGTCTGTTATGGTGTGTGTCTAAATGGACTGGACACCCACTCCACAGGAGGGAACACATCCCTGATACTGAAAACCTTCAACAGCGGTAGTCATGAGCCCTAGCGTTGTAACATCTGCTGGCATCTGGCTAGATGTATATACTAAGCTCACCAAACTACCCAGGAAGCTCTTCTCTTAATGTTCAATCCATATAATTCTACTCTTACTTTTGGTTAGAGAAGCTTCTCCTTTCATATGGCAGGGACCTTGGGATGACTCAGAAGGCACCATGGTGCTGAGAAGAGACAGAGGAGCGCTCAGCACTGAAATATCTCTATCACACCATCCAAGGCTCAGGGTCCATTGTGGAAGAGGTGGTGGAAAGAATGTAAGAGCCAAAGGAAGGGTAGGACTCCTTACAATGCACTTTTCCAGACACAAAATGGCCTAGATACCCATGACCTCACAGTGCCTGACACTACCTACACAAGACCATCATAATAGGAAGGAAAAGATGATGACATCAAAAATAAAAGAGAGACTGACTGAGAGGGGGGAGAAGATATGATGGAAAGTGGAGTTGTGAAGAGGAATATGGGAAGATTACCATGGTTTATTGTCTATAATAATGGATGTTGTCAATTTAAAAATTTTTAAAGAAAATTGAAAAAGCAAACAAAAAAGAAATTCTTACCCCCTTAGAATCCCTGAGGCTACAGCTTTAGAAATTTAAAAGCACAATTCTTTGGAATACATGGGTCAAGAAATTGTGCTGACATTTTTTAGATATTAGGAAATGATCCAAAAAGAATGAAGCACCAAAATGTATGTGCTTTTGTTAAGCACATGACTTAGTGGGAATGTCAGAATATATATTTGAAAAGAGAATTATATGTCAGTAAACTGGCTCCTACTAACACAAGAATGGTAGCAAGAAAGGAAATGACAAAACTAGGAAGAGATGGATGGGGTGAAGACAGACGCCTGTGTGTATGTGCGTGCATGCTCCTATGTGTGATGCAGACATGCACATGCCAGGCACACACGGGGAAGTCAGAGGACAACTGTCGGATATCGTCCTTGCCTTCCACCTTGTCGAAGGCAGGGTCTCGGTTTCTCATTGCTGATCCCTACTACAGTCACCGAGCCAGTTGTTCTGGAAACTTACAGGAGTTCTGTCTCCACCTCCCACCTTACCCTCCACCCGCGGACATTCCAGAAGCTGCCAGGGCTCTGGCTTCTAGTAGAGGTCCAGGATCAGGTGTCAGGCCTGCGTGGTGAGCACTGTTTCCACTGGGCTATCTTCTTTTTTTTTTTTTGTTTTTTTGAGGTAGGGTCTCACTCTGGTCCAGGCTGACCTGGAATTAACTCTGTAGTCTCAGGGTGGCCTTGAACTCATGGTGATCCTCCTACCTCTGCCTCCCAAGTGCTGGGATTAAAGGCGTGCGCCACCATGCCCAGCTTCCACTGGGCTTTCTTCTCAGCCCCACCTTGAAAAAAAGAAACACATGCATCTGGCAAGATTGATTGAAGAAGAGAAAAAAGGAGAGAGGGGTCCCAGTAAAAACTGTTAGGGGGACTGGAGAGATGGCTCAGCAGTTAAGACACTTGCCTGCAAAGGTTTAATTCCCCAGTACCCACATAAAGCCAGATGCACAAAGTGGTACGTGTGTCTGGAGTTTGTATGCAGTGGCTAGAGGCCCTGTGCACTGATCCTCTCAATCTATTTCTATCTTTCTCATAAATAAATAACAAAATATTTTTTATTAAAAAACTTTTAGGCATAAAAAGAGGAATATAACTACAGCAGCAATTAAGGTTTTGTTTTTTTTTGATTAAGGCTTTAAAAATCAAAAGGATGCTTTGCTGTAAAGACTATTGTTCACAACCCAGTGCTTGAAACAAGCTAATGCATAATTGTGGACCTGTCCAGTGGAAGTTGTGCATTAGGAGGGCAGAGCGGACCTGCTATGTAAGTGGACTCGGAGTCAAAGACGTTCTTTCACAAAAGCGCCTGGCCCAGCCACCTCGACAGGTGAGTTTTGCCAGAACTTTGAATTATAAATAGATCATCCCTCTTGTTTAAACTACCTTCCTTACAAAATAAATAAACAGAGGGAAAGTTTCGCAGCTCGTTTTATGAAGCTGGGGGTACCAAAACCAAACAGGAAAATTCAGAAAGATGAAAATAGCTGGCCGATCTTCTATGAAAATAGCGGCCCCCCTCAGCCACCTGCCCCTCTCCCTGCACGCCCCGGCTCACCTCCCGCGCGTCCTGCTGAGACCTGCTGAAGGGATCGGCCCAATCCTGTGCCTGCCATGCTGACAGGCCCTGTCCGGAGGGCAAGCTCTGCCTCCTTGGTGCTCTAGCCTCCAGCCATGACTCCGTCCTGTCCTGTCCTCTGCTTCTGACTGCAATCCACCGGCTGCTCCCCCGCGGGCAGGCGTGGGGGTCCTGCCTGGGGGCTTTGTGCTGGCCATGTCCCTGACTCTCACATGTCTACTGTGCCCTTCCTCCAGGCTGTCCTGCAATGCCCCTGGCCACAGGGGTCTGCTCTGGCCACTTTAAGATGCCAATCACTTGCCACTTCCCTCCCCTAATTACTTTTTGGCACAGTGAATAAAATCACCTCATACAGTAAACAGTTATTGTGTGTTTAATATTGTTTCCCCTTCAAGAATTTAAATCATCTATCTTGTCTCCCGACAAACCTGAAGGTCCTGGTGCCTGGCACATTATTGTTGCTTCAAAATATTTGTTAAACAAAGAGAGAAGTCTCATTAATAAAATAAGACAGCAAGATTTTGATTACACTATTAGGGTTCTGAGTCAAACAATTATTTAAAAGCACTAATGACAACAGTATGATGAGTAGACAATGTTTATCTTAGAAATGGGGAAGGTGAACACAGAACTGTTGCAGAGTGAATATCAGTCCCCCAATCACGTCCCTGTCCTAATCTCTGGAACTGATGAATGTTTCATTATGTGACAAGCAGTGTGACAAACCTGGTTAAAGATGCTGATATTAAAATGTAATCCTAGGGGCTGGGAAGATGGCTCAGTGGTTAAAGGAGCTTGCTTTGCAAAGCCTGATGGCCCAGGTTCAACCCCTAGCCACCTACATGAAGCCAGACCCCAAAGGTGGTGCGACTGTCTGGCATTCTGTTTGTGGTGACAAGCGGTCCTGGCGTGTGCCTCCCGTGCAAGTAAGTAAAAATTAAAATAAAAGTAAAAGGATGTGATCCTAGATGACTCAGGTGGGCCCAAGGTCATCACAGGGGTCCTTATAACCCCAGGAAGAATGTTAGTGTGGGAGACGGAGATGGGAGGCTGGAAGTAGAGGCGAAATGGGAGGGCAAAGCAAAAGGGGAGAAGACAAGAGATTGAGATTTGATGGTGTTGAGCTGTTGGCTTTGAACACAGGAAATGTGGCCACGAGCCAAGAAACAAATACTGATGGCTGTTGGAGCTGGAGAAGAAGAGAAGACATCTCCCACACCCGCCAGCAGGAATGCGGCCTAGCTGATCCTTGAAGAGTTCTGACCTTCGAAACCAGGAGGTCATAAAGCTGAGTTGTCCTACATCGCTGGTGATTAGTTACAGCCGCAACAGGAAACGGAGCATGACAATAATTATGCACATTTGTTGAGGTCTCAGCCTAGGTTGGGACCTGCCCATCTGTTACTTGCAAGCTCACAACACCCCTGCAGGGTGGCAACAGCAGACATGGTGACAAGGGCTGGAAGGGCTGCTCAGCACGTGGCACAGTCCTATCTGGTGACCCGAGTCCAGGGCGCCTCTGCCGTCACCCCCGCCTGCTCAGCAGCCCGTTCACATTCCTCTCCAGGAAGCACACCTGCAGGAAAGTCTGTTCTTTGGGATCTTGACCAGCCTTCTCTCACCACCCCCCCATAAACCAACAGATGCAGGCACTGAGTACCCATTGCTGAACTGGCCTAGTTTTTCTGCTGAGAAAATAAATCCAAAATGTGCACTTCTGTCCTCAACATCTCTTTTTAACTCACTGTTCTTCTAATCAGTAGATGTTACTGATTTCTGCTTATAGGTTTTTAGAGACCCAGCAGGTTCATTATAGGAAATCAAATCCACTCAGAAAAAGTAGCAGGGCCTTGTTTGATCACTAGGCAGGCTCAGAATTGTTCCAACAATAACTCACTTTACTTGGGTTAAATTGTACCTTTGTTAGAAAAGAAATACCCAATACTACATTGTAATAAAAATTCTATACCATTGTGTGAACCCCCCATTCCAAAATTATATCATTGTCACTATTAACTAAACTAATAAACCACTTAAATTGGGGTTGACCATATTAAACATATTCTTCCCAGAGTGAGAACGTTCTTGCAGATCTTTCTTTTTTTAAAAAAAGAAATTTATTTCTTTATTTGCAAGCACAGAGAGATAGAGAGAAGAGAGGCAGATAAAGAATGGGCACACCAGGGCCTCTAGCCACTGCAAACGAACTCCAGATGCATGTGACCCTTCTGCATCTGGCTTACATGGGTCCAGGGGAATCAAACCTGGGTCCTTTGGCTTCACAAACACCTTAATCACTAAGCCACCTCTCCATCCCTTGTGGATCTTTCTTAATCATAGCCTCCCCACCATGTCTTTCTCCCTTTCCTGACCAAAGAACCATTCACTATAAGGTTAAAAGGGGGGAAGGGGAGGAGATAGCTTGGTGGGTAAAGTACTTGCCATGCAAGAGAACTGAAGTTGGAATTCCTAGCACCCCTATAAAATGCTGGGTGCATGCCTACAGCCCCAGCAAGAGGAAGGCAGTGACAGAAGGCTCCCCAGGGCTTACTGGCTATCAAATAAGACACATGACACTGACATCTGCCCTATTCCCACATGATCACACGCACGTGCATGCACAATTGCACACAAACTTATATGAACACACACCTCACACAATGAAACAAAAAGGGTTAAATGGCTCCTCATCTTGAATTTTCCTATGAAAATATGAGGGTATAATATTCTTGCATTATAAAATGTAATCACATAAAAAGACTTGGTGAATTCCAAACCCAAAGGGCCACCCCTGCTCCTAGGAAAACGAGACAGCAAAGAGCAGATGTTCCTATTGTGTCCCTTAAGATGGCAAACCAAACTCCGTGTCTTGCGGCGTCGTGTGGCGAGACTCATGGCCCTATCCCTTGGCTCGGCTGAGGAGCACCTGACGGGAGTGGCAGCCACGGCACCTGGGTGTGGAGGGTGGCATCCTGTCTGGTGTGAGCTCGGGTGCCTGAGCGACTCCTCTTCGTTCTTCCCGTGCTCACTCTGCCTTGCTTTGGGTTTGCCGTCCTGCAGCCCCTTCCGAATCCTTTGAGAGATGAGCCTTCCATGAGGCTCTCCCCAGCTCCACACGGGCAGGAGGACATGGGGAAATCGAGAATGAAAATTACCACCTGTTTGGGCAGGATAGCCGCTTGAGATCGAGGCTCACCATCTCTCAGGGCCACACATCTCATAGCAATTAGAAACATTTGCAGTTTCCAAGTACTTGAGGGGAAAAAAAATTGTGTTAACTCCCCAAGCACAATAGCGTTTTATACCACATATGTGCAAGGAGCTTTGAGCTTTGCCTTCCCTACCTATAAATGCTAACAGCCTCGAATGAGCCCTCAGGTCACCCTGGCCCCCTGCAGTGGGAGGCAGACTATGAGGCCCCTTCCTCCACTCTAGAGCCCATGGGGGCCCAGATGGGAGGGACTTAGGACATTTTGGTCCCTCATTCCAGGATTCTCCTTTTGACCCTTAAATGTCCATAGCCCAGCTCAGGAATTTGGACTAGGGTCCAGTTTATTTGGGAAGAACATACAAATGAGCCCTGGATCAGAGTTGGGCACCTAGCCTGGGCATGCGGAAGAGTGGTTCTAGGTCTGTCCCCAGTGAGCTGAGGGGCAGGGACAGACCAGACACACTGGACATAACAGATGGCCTTGGACTTTCCTAACGCCAAGACCTCATCTTACTGCCAGTTGTGCAGCTGACCTGACGGGCTCACTGGGCCTTAACCTGCCCTTCAGCTGTGCCCGCGGCCCTCTAGCAGCAAGCCCACGGCCCTTCTCTCGTCTGGACTGGGCTCTTCTTCGTGGGCCTGGAGTTCGGCCCCGAGCTAGAGGCAGAAGTGAAAGATAGGCCTGTGCGGAAGAGCCTCAGCTCTGCCTGGCTCAGCAGAGAGGAGGCAACATGGCTCTCCCATGCGTCAGACCCCCACGGACACAGGAGCAGTGTCAGAGCAAAGCTGCCTTCGAGTGTTTTCTGGAAGGGTCTCCCACTGCCTCCCCTCAAAGGATCTTTCCCAGTCGCAACTCGCTGAGGGGTGGGGTCGGGAGCATGCTATGGCAACGGTAGGCACAGGGGATCTCCGGAGCACGCTGGCCAGCTAGACTGGACCACCAGTGAGTCCCGGATACGAGTGAGGGATGCTGACTTGGTAAAATAAGGTGGAGCATGATGGAGGAAGACCTCTAACGTCAATCTCTGGCCTCTGCATGTGCATGCGTACATGCGCGCGCACACACACACACACACACACACACACACACACACACACGGGTACCTGCACTCACATGTGCCACCACACATGCCAACACACATTCATACACACATATCACACATACATACTAAAAAAAGTTTAAAATAAAAATATAAAAGGTCCTTCACTTGGAAAGACAATCAGCAGTTTAGTTCATCATTGGCTACATAGCAAGTTCTAGACCCATCTGGGTGACAAAAGACCCTGTCTCAACAATAATCATAGAGAAAAAGGAAGGGTGAAGGTTGAAGCCCATATTCCATGTTTGCCCGAGGATGGCAGCAGTTAAGTTCCTTCCTGGGGCCAACTGACACCCTGGGGTCACCAGACACAGTCCTCCACAACATGACCTTGGGGGTCACAGAACTCAGCAGGGGAACCCTCCCATTCTCTTTCTAAGCAAAACTCCATAAGATGACCTGAAAATGGAAACCTCTCGGTATCTCTCCAGCCCAGGCACTTTTGATTAATAGTCATATTTAATCTTTACAGTAACTTTTTTTTTTAGAGAGAGAGAGAATGGGCACACCAGGGCCTCTAGCCACTGTAAAGGAACTCCAGACCCACGTGCCACCTTGTGCATCCAGCTTTTACGTGGGTCCTGGGGAATCGAACCTGGGTCCTTTGGCTTTGCAAGCAAGTGCCTAACTGCTCAGCCAGCCCTCCACCCATACATTAACTCTCCAGATAAGTATGTAATCATAGGAACTATGACGGTGATTACATGAAGAACTTTCAGTAACTTGCTACAGATGCGTGGTCAGGAAGTGGCCATAACAGGTGCCCACCTCAGAGGCCTACTCTCTCCCACCATTTAAACCACATGGCCCCCAAGGAAGCTTGGTTAAGGAAATAGATGATTCTTTGCTTGTTTGAGGTGCAGGCACGGATGATAACTCAGGAATTTGTAATTGCTCATCCCTGCCGGGCGATATTAGCTAAACATTAGCTGTAATGTGAATCACGACACTTGTTTCTGGCTGAATTATTACCTGTGCGCACCGGTGTTCACCAGCTTGCCAGCTTGGCTCGGCAAGTGCCGGGAGAAGATGGGGCTCACGGCTTCCAGTTGCTCCCTGCAGCTGAAGGCTCGGCCTGGACTCATTCTCCCACCCATCTGTCAACTGATGGTCTCTGGCCTCGGTCTTGCATCTGGGAGGTGAGCTGTGGCCCTGGGACACTCGGGGCCTGTTGATGTATCACAGTTCTTCAGAAACCCTGAGCTCAGTGCACACAAGGCCGGGCAACTCTGGATGGAATGTTTCCTTAGGGTTCTGCTCTGGCTTCAGTCCAGCTCTGCCCAGGAGCTGGCCGGCAAGCTCTCAGTCAAGCATAGGAGCAAGGTTCATTCCAGAGAACTGGTAAGTGGGGAAGGAAGCCTGGCATCCTAGGACTGCTATTCTACAAAACTTGACAAGGTGTGAGAGGGGACAGGGGCAGGCTAGTGGGTGCCAACCCCCTCTCTTTCCTTCGCCTCTTATATACTGAGCTCACATTATGTTCCTTCCAAGGCAGACCGAAAAGCCAGTGTCAGTCTTCCCAGTTAATTTCAATGTCCAGCATAGTATGTGGTGTTTTACCAAATGAAATAATGCATTATGAACAAATGAAGGAAGTTCTCTTGGTCTGATTTGTCTATGTAGAGTCTAGTGGCAAAGCATATGCCTAACTTTCTCATTTCTTCATTTATCAAGAACACCTTTAATGGGCTGGAGGGATGGCCTAGCGGTTAAGGTGTTTGCCTGCAAAGCCAAAGAACTCAGGTTCGATTCCCCAGGACCCACGTTAGCCAGATGCACAAGGGGTACATGTGTCTGGAGTTCATTTGCAGTGGCTGAAGGCCCTGGTGTGTCCATTCTCTCTCTCTCCTTCTTTCTCTGTCAAATAAATAAATAATAAATATTTAAAAAGAACACCTTTAATATTTATTTATTTATTTAAGAGATGAGCATGCCATGGCTTCTATACACTGAAAATGATGAACTCCAGATGCATGTGCCACCTTGTGTATCTGGCTTGCATGGGTACTAGAGAATCAAACTTGGGTCCTTAGGCTTTGCAGGCAGACACCTTAATTGCTGAGCCATCTCTCCAGCCCCTTATGGCCTTAAAAAGTACATTCCATCTCTTCATTTAGAAAGCCAACATTTAGCACCTACTATGTACTTTTTTTATTGTTTTTCAAGGTAGGGTCTCACTCTAGCCCAGGCTGACCTGGAATTCACTCAGGGTGGCCTGGAACTCATAGCGCTCCTCCTTCCTCTGCCTCCTGAGTCCTGGGATGAAAGGCGTGTGCCAGTATGTTTTGTACTAGGGCGTTTAGAGCCCTGTAGGACTTTGATGTCTGGAGATGGTCTTAAATCGAGCTCTCAAAGTCAACCCTAGAATCACGGAGGTAGGAGAAGGCAGAGACAGGATGTCTAACTAAACCTTGGTAGGTTCCCTCTACAATGGATGAAATACTTGCAAAAGTGACAAGATGCCAGTACATGCCTAAGTTTTCAGTAATCTCTACAAAAACCCAAACCCTAGACCACTTCTTCTTATCTGTCCAAACAGGTGATTACACTTTCTGTATCCAAGTCTTGTATCTTTGACCTATCCAGTGCACAAAAAAAAAAAAAAAAAAAAAAAATTTAACCTTTAAGCCAAGTCATGTATACCATTTTACTCCTAGAAGGATGAATTTATGTTATTCTGTCAAACCAGAACCAACCTGACCTTTAGACACATCAGTGTTTCTTGGAAAAATATTATGGCTGGGATGCCTACCGCAGTAAACAGTGTTAGCTGCTCCTACACAGTGCTGAGCCATGCTGCGCTGAGGCTGATCAAAAGAAGGGGCTGGAAGGGACCAAGTGGTTCTGACACACTCGACAGGATATGAAGCTCGGTGTAAATGCAGTGGAGTTGGCAAATGTATTCATCCCCATTTTACTGCTCCAGGGATAACAGCTAAGGTGAATTTCCCGCCCCCTCCCTTTCCAAATTATCTCAAATTCTGAGGGGACCCTATTTATTTTGTTGGTAGCTAGCAATTTACTTAGCTGAAGATCATTACATTTATGTGTCTGTGAGAACCTCACAATAATTACACATTTGAGCCGTCTCAGATGTGCTGCATGTATCCTCATTAGTCATATCCTTGCAAGGATATTATCACTTTTTTGTAGCAACCTTCACAACATACATATAAAGCGCCCAACTGGATATGAACTTTGATTCTCATGGTTTCCATACATATAAGATTTATCAAACAGCAGGATGGCCCACATTCGCATGCAAATGCTTTTAGAATGCTGGGAAATTATCTTAATTTCTCCTTTCTCTCCATCACTTTAGTGCCTCGGCCCTGGAAAATATTGTATTGGGCAGCAGGGAGAACAAACCTAGCTGAGATCTGAAATTACTTTAAGACTTACCAAAAAGTTCCATTATGGGAAAACATTTCTAAGGCAGTGTGCTTCCTTCCAAGCTGTAAAGTCATGGGAGGGGAAGGAGGAGGCACATTTCGTTATTTCCTGTGTCCTCATGCAAGTGTTCCCTGGTTGAATTCTGGACAATATTCGGAGGCTGATTGGTTTATCTGAAAGGTCTGTTTTGTCGATTTAAAGTCAGAGATTACATGGTAGTTCTCAGAGCATCTCTACCCTTGATACACATAATAACAATTTTCCTTCCTGAGCAATGATTCTGAGAGAACATGGCACATTCATGTGCCAAACAACATCACAGAGCATTCGAGCTCAGCGTCCACAGGTTTATCTAGTCTTTTCTGTGGTTTCAAACTTTGTTGGGCTCAGGAAGTGGCTTAGCTTAAAGGCGTTTGCCTGTGAAGCCTAAGGACCCTGGTTCGATTCCCCAGGACCCACATAAGTCAGATGCACAAGGGGGCGCATGTGTCTGGAGTTCATTTGCAGAGTGGCTGGAGGCCCTGGGGCGCCCATTATCTTTCTCTCTGCCTCTTCCTCTGTCTCTCTCTCTCTCAAATAAATAAATAAAATATTTTTTTAAAAAAACTTTGTGAGCATGTTCCCTGTGTGTGTGGGCCTTTATCCCCAGCATCTTGCACAGGGACTGACACACCATAGATGCTCTGCGAACATTTACTGGATAAATAAATGGTGGAGGGCGTGACCTGAACCAGCTCTATGTCATTTGCCCATAATCCCATCTCATGTTGGATCTGTCAAAGACTAAGTCTCATGACTTTCCCACATAAGGTTGAAGCCAGAGGAAGAAATCAAACCTTCAGACCCATCAGATGTCATCTTATTCCTCCATTCATGAGATGATGATTTCACAAACACCTACTAGGAGAGAGGAACTACGCAGCTATGAAGAGCAGCCACGCAGGCGAGCCCTCACACCACGTGTGGAACCCTGGCCCACTTGGCAAGAGGAGCCCACTATTGCAAGGCCCCCAGAAGCTCACAAGAGAACAGAATGGAAAGTCGGAGAAGCAGGCTAGACACAAGTTCACAATGAAGGAGAAGGATGGCTTCTGTTAGGACTGCTGTGATCAATACCCAAAGCTTCTACAGGGTCCAGTGGTCTCTGTGTGATGATGTGTTATAGTTTGTAAATGAAGTGTCCCCCAAAAGGCCTGGATGTTAGCTGATGAGATTTGCGAAGTGATCTCTCTGTGAGGGCTCTGACTAATCCATTGATGGACTCATAACTGGACAACATTATTGGGAGGTGATAAAAACTTGGAGGTAGGGGCTGGTTGGAAAAAGTAGGCCACTGGGGTGTTTGACTTGAAGGGTATATCTTTTTTTTGGGGGGGGGGGGTTCGAGGTAGGGTCTCACTTTAGCTCAGGCTGACCTGGAATTCACTATGTAGTCTCAGGGTGGCCTCGAACTCACGGTGATCCTCCTACCTCTGCCTCCCTAGTGCTGGGATTAAAGGCATGTGCCACCACGCCCGGCTTGAAGGTATATTTTATCCATAGTCAGTTTCTCTCTCTGATTTCCTCCCTCCCTCTCTCCTCCCCTTCTGTCTGCCACAAGATGAGTGACCTTGCTCTGCCATGTGCTGTGTCCTCTGTGACATGCGGCCTCTCCACACAAGAAGCCTATAAGCAATGGAGCCAGGGGACCAAGGACTGATGCCTCTGAACCTGTGAGCCACTCCATTTCCTTCCTTCTTTCAGGTTGTTTATATAGGGTATTTTGCCACAGAAATGCAAAGTGACTAGCATATGATGATTTCATCAGGACTACAAATTTATCAAAACTCAGTATTAGGGCTGGAGAGATGGCTTAGCAGTTAAGGCATTTGCCTGCAAAGCAAAAGGACCCAGGTTTGATTCCCCAGGACCCACATAAGCCAGATGCACAAGGTGGTACATGCATCTGGAGTTCGTCTGCAGTAGCTGGAGGCTCTGGTGCACCCATTCTTTCCCTCCCTCCCTCTCTCTCTCTCTCTGTCTCTGTCTCTTTATCTCTCTAAAATACATAAATAAATAAATATTTTTTATAAAAAACTCAAGATTATACACCCTCAATTTTTTTTTTGTTTGTTTTGATGTATGATCTCACTCTGGCCCAAGCTGTCCCAGAACTCATTCTGTGGTTCCAGGCTGGCCTCGAACTCACAGCAATCCTCCTACCTCTGTCTCCTGAATGCCAGGATTAAAGGCATGTGCTACCACACCCAGCTCTAAAAAGGGGAATTTTACTAAACATAAAAATATCGAACTTCCGGTTAAGATGGCAGCGTAGGTACCATGTCAAAGCAGCCTAGGGGGGAAAAAGACCAAAAAAACTCAGCAAAATACACACTTTTACTAAAAAGTGAGGTGTATAGGAAATTGAAGCGGCAGCAGGGAAGTAGAAGAGTTCTAGAGCATCCAGAGCCCGCACAGGCGGGAAAAGCGGCTCCGGCAGCTCGGCCAACCGCCACGGCTGTGGCGCACCAGAAAACCGCCAGGCGCGGCTCCAGCCGCAGGAAAAGCCAGGTGCGGGATTTTCCCCTCACACCGCGCTCTCCGCAACTCGGGAAACATGAGGGGAGAGCAGCAGCGAGCAGCGGAGGAGCAGACCGCGAGGTAGAAGAACACGTGGAGCAGCGAGACAACCAGAGCAGCCGAGGCTCCCTCCCCTCCCCCACCGCCTGAGCCCAGCTCCAGCGAACAGAGCAGCGGCCCGGGACCCGGCCACGCCAACTTGGGCTGACAGGGGACCCAAGCAGGAGCAGAGTTCGGCAGCAACATCAGTGGCTCCAGCACCGGTAACAGCGGCCCCAGCAGCAGCAGACCCAGGAGTGGCAGCAGCGACAGACTCGGCGGCAGCAGCTTCAGGGGGAGCAGCGGCAGTGGACACAGCAGCAGCAGCTTCAGCAGCAGTGGTGGCTCCAGCAGTGGCAGCTACAGCAGCAGCAGAGGCAGCAGCAGCGGCTCAGTTTGCCCCGTAGGAAAAGCAAGTGCCCAGCTCCAGAAATCAGAACAGCGGCCCGACGACCCAGGCAGCAACTTGACTGAGACCAAAATCACCCAAGGTAACTGGGATTGCACCAGGGAAGGGTCTCACTTGGTCACAAGCTGACTTGGATCCCTCAACAGACCAGAAATCTAAACCTCTTTGTTCATAGAGGATCTGGTCATTATAATAACTACTCTTGCATACATACTCGGGGCTGTTTTTGATTGAATGTGTACAGTGTTTAGTTAAATTTTAGAATCTACCTGTATTTTATTCCACTCAGCCTGCTTGAATACTCCAATAGCAGGGAAACTCAACCCCTAAGAACATTTTTGTAGATACTCTGAGAGTCTTAAGAGCCACACCTAACACCTTAAGGTCCTACCCTGAAAATATATTACATCAAATCAATTGATACAGCTAAGAATACACAGCTAGCTAGAAAATCCAAGCATTAACTTAATCCAAGATGCAAAAATATGTACATTATAACACAAGAAACACTAAAAAGCAAGACGATATAAATCCACCTAAAAGTATTAATGCATCAGAAATGTCCTCCAGTGAGAAAGAGTTAGAGGAAATGCCTGAGAAAGAGTTCGAAAGAATTACTATAAATATGTTCAAAGAGATCAAAGAACACATGAAAACAATCAAAGAAGAAATCAAAGAGGAAATCAAAGGAATCAAAGAAGAGGCAGGACACCAATTTAATGAAATAAAGAAGGCAATACAAGACATAAGTAGGGAAATAGAAATAATAAAGAAAAACCAGTCAGAATTACTAGCAATGAAGAACACAGTTAATGAAATAAAAAACTCTGTAGAAAATCTCACCAGTAGGATGGATGAGGGAGAGGACAGAATATCTAAGCTAGAAGACCAGGTGGCAGACCTAATGCAGTCCAACAAAGAGAAAGACAAACTTATAGAAAAGTATGAGTGGGAATTTCAAGATATTCGGGACACTATGAAAAGATCCAATATAAGAATTCAGGGCATAGTAGAAGGAGAAGAACTCCACTCCAGAGGCATAGTAGGCGTCTTCAACAAAATCATAGAGGAAAATTTCCCCCAAATTGGGAAAGAGGTGCCAATACAGATACAGGAAGCCTTTAGAACCCCAGCCAGACAAAACCCAGAAAGAACCTCTCCTCGCCATATTATAATCAAACTTCCAAACACACAAACCAAAGAAAAAATATTGAAAGCAGTTAGAGAGAAAAATCAAGTTACCTACAAAAGCAAGCCCATCAGGATTACAGCAGATTATTCAACACAAACTTTTAAAGCCAGAAGGGCTTGGAGTGATATATTCCAAGTTCTGAAAGATAACAACTGTCAACCAAGGTTACTTTATCCTGCAAAGTTATCCATTCAAATAGATGGAGAAATAAAGACATTCCATGACAAAAGCAGGTTAAAGGAGTATTTGAAGACAAAACCAGCTCTACAGAAAATACTTGATAGAATCCTCCATGCTGAACAAAAGGAAAAGCACACATATAAGGAACCTAGAAAAAACAAGCTATACTCAAATACCAGTTAAAAGAAGAGAGCACAGGTAGAACCAGTAACACACACACACAAAAAAAAATGGCAAACATAAATACACACCTTTCAATAATATCTCTTAATATCAACGGTCTCAATGCCCCAACGAAAAGACATAGATTTGCAGACTGGGTTAAAAAGCAGGATCCTACAATTTGTTGTCTCCAAGAAACTCACCTTTCTACAAAGGATAGACATTATCTTAGGGTGAAAGGTTGGAAGATGGTGTTTCAAGCAAATGGGCCTAGAAAACAAGCAGGGGTTGCTATCCTAATATCAGACAGGGTAGACTTTAGTCTGACGTTAGTCAAGAAAGATAAGGAAGGTCACTTTATACTGATTAAGGGCACACTCCAACAGGAGGACATTACAATCCTAAACATATATGCACCTAACATGGGGGCTCCCAAATTCGTCAAAGAAACACTATTAGAACTAAGGTCACAGATAACACCAAACACAGTGGTGGTGGGTGACTTTAACACCCCACTCTCATCAATTGACAGGTCATCCAGGGAAAGAATAAACAAAGAGGCATCTGGACTAAATAAGGTCATAGAAGGAATGGACCTAACAGATATATACAGGACATTTCATCCAAAGGCTGCAGAATATACATTCTTTTCAGCAGCACATGGAACATTCTCTAAAATAGACCATATATTAGGACACAAAGCAAATCTTAACAAATTCAGGAAAATTGAAATAATTCCTTGCATTCTATCTGACCACAATGGAATTAAACTACAAATCAGTAGCAAGAAAGGCTATAGAGCATACACAAAATCATGGAAACTAAACAATACACTACTAAATGATGAATGGGTCAATGAAGAAATCAAAAAGGAAATCAAAAAATTTATAGAGTCAAAGAGGCAACCTACAGAATGGGAAAAAATCTTCGCCAGCTATATATCTGATAGAGGATTAATATCTAGGATATACAAAGAACTCAAAAAGTTAAATAATAAGGAATCAAACAAGCCAATCAAAAAATGGGCTATGGAGCTAAATAGAGAGTTCTCAAAGGAAGAAATACAAATGGTATATAAGCATCTAAAAAAATGTTCTACATCACTAGTCATCTGGGAAATGCAGATTAAAACTACATTGAGATTCCATCTCACTCCTGTCAGATTGGCCACCATCATGAAAACAAATGATCATAAATGTTGGCGGGGATGTGGAAAAAAAGGAACCCTTCTGCACTGCTGGTGGGAATGCAATCTGGTCCAGCCATTGTGGAAAACAGTGTGGAGGTTCCTAAAACAGATAGAGATTGATCTACCATATGACCCAGCTATAGCACTCCTAGGCATATATCCAAAGGACTCATCTCATTTCCTTAGAAGTACATGCTCAACCATGTTTATTGCTGCTCAATTTATAATAGCTGGGAAATGGAACCAGCCTAGATGTCCCTCAACAGATGAGTGGATAATGAAGATGTGGCACATTTATACAATGGAGTTCTACTCAGCGGTAAAGAAAAATGAAGTTATGAAATTTGCAGAAAAATGGATGGACCTGGAAAGTATTATACTAAGTCAGGTAACCCAGGCCCAGAAAGCCAAGCGCCACATGTTCTCTCTCATATGTGGATCCTAGCTACAGATGACTGGGCTTCTGCGTGAGAATGAAAATACTTAGTAGCAGAGGCCAGTAAGTTGAAAAGGAGACATAAAGGGTGGAGAAAGGAAGGGAGGAGGATACTTAATAGGTTGATATTGTATATATGTAATTACAATGATTGTAATGGGGAGGTAATATGATGGAGAATGGAATTTCAAACGGGAAAGTGTGGGGGTGGGGAGGGAGGGAATTACCATGGGATATATTTTATAATCATGGAAAATGTTAATAAAAATTAAAAATAAAAAAAGAAATGCCATATTGTTCAGACATGGTGGCACACGTCTTTAATCCCAGCACTCAGGAGGCAGAGGTAGGAGGATTACTGTGAGTTCAAGGCTACCCTGAGACTACATAGTGAATTCCAGGTCAGCCTAGGCCAGAGTGTAACCCTACCTTGAAAAACTAAAAAAAGAAAGAAAGAAAGAAAAAAGCCATATTAGCCAGGTATGGTGGCACATGCCTTTAATCCCAGCACTTGGGAGGCTTCTCACACCAGTCCATTTCTTCTAAACTTAACCCTGCACATGTTCTCAGGACATAGGAAGAATGCAGCAAGCCTTTTACACAAACTGCTTCTATCTCAGCCCAAACCAAGCTCTTTCTTCCCTTCTTAAGTCAAGCCTACACACTCAATAGTTCTTTCTGCAGTTAGGTCTTTCAACTCTTACCAAAATGGTCCATCCAACTATGCTTATATCACTGCAAGGCATAATTTAGGTCAAGGTTTCAATTTTTTCCATATTCCTCCCACAGATCAAATATAAAAAGCTAAAAGCCCCATAGGTTTCTAGCAGTAACATCCCCATTCCACTGGTACCAATTTTCTAGTGCCATTATCTTTTTGTTGCTGGAATAAAACACCCAACCAAAAGCCAGGCCTGGTGGCACACGCCTTTAATCCCAGCACTCGGGAGGCAGAGGTAGGAGAATCACCATCAGTTCAAGGCTACCCTGAGACTACAGAGCTAATTCCAGGTCAGCCTGGACCAGAGTGAGACCCTACCTCAAAAAAAAAAAAAAAAAAAAAAAAAACACCCAACCAAAAGTAGCTGATGGGAGGAAAAGTTTTCTTTTCTTTTTTTTTAAATTTATTTATTTGAGAGAGACAGAGAGAGAGAGAGAGAGACAGAGAGAGAGAGAATGGGCGCACCAGGGCCTCTGGCCACTGCAAACGAACTCCAGATGCATGCACCCCTTGTGCATCTGGCTAACGTGGGTCCTGGGGAATCGAGCCTCGAACCGGGGCCCTTAGGCTTCACAGGCAAGTACTTAACCGCTAAGCCATCTCTCCAGTCCAAGTTTTCCTTTTTTAAATTTGGCTTACAGTCTTGAGAGGAAGCTCCATGACAGCAGGAGGAAACATGGCATGAGAAGAGTGGACATCACTTCTGCCACAGAAGGTGGGAAGCAGTGGTAGGGCAGTGAGCCAAGCTCTCGCAAGAGGAAGCTGACTATGACACCCAAAAGCCTGTCCCATCAACACACCTTCTCTATCAAGTCTCCCCCTTCCAAGTTGCCATGACCTGGGGACCAAGAATTCAAAACTAACACTTAAGTTTATGGGGCAGGGGGCGTCTGATTCAAACCACCACACGCATCAGTGACCTCTAGTACAATTCCTGACAGAATCCTTGTTCCCCTCTGACGTATTGTGAACCTGGCCTTCACCACCTACATTTCTGCTTGCATTCTGGTCTTCCAACTTCCCACCAGGCAGATTCATTCAGCTCTGGTGAAACACTCCAGGACTTCTCTTGCATGCATGTGACTTCACACTTTTCCAAGTCCCTCCCATTACCAGTCACAAGGCTCATGAACCATGTGATCAGGTTGTCCCAGCAGCACCGATCACTCCCAGTATTTATTAGACTTAGCTATTCATCTTGTCTCTGGGACAAAAATCCCTGACAAGAAGCCACTTAAGGAAGGGCTTGGTTTGGCTCCCAGTCCAGAGGGATGAAGTCTATCACGGTGGGGAAAGCACAGTGTCAGAAGTGACTTGGTCCATGGCACCTGACCAGGAAGCAGAGAAAGAGGCAGCTAGCCGTCTGCTTAGGTTTTCCTTTTACCATTTTGGTATTCAGGCTGGGAGCCAGCTTATGGGGTGCTGCTGTACCCATCAGAGCAGACTTCCCTCCCCAGCTACCCTCTCTAAAATGCCTCACAGATGCTCCCAGACATGTAGCTAGCCTGGCTGGCAATGAAATCAATCACCACACCATCCCAACCAATACAATGTGGTTACTGGTCATTTGGTTTCTGTTGTCTGAGGTTTGTCTGCTCAGACCCTCTGCCACACTTACTCTGAGGTTCAGGGTCTTTGTCTGGGGGAATAATGCAGGTCATTGTCATTCAGAGTGGTCTTGTGGGCCAGCGGTAGCAATCGCACCAAGGCCATGTTAAAAATGCAACACCTTTGGCCACACTCAGGCCTGCAGAATTAGAGCCATTACCTCCCTTGTCAGCCTGGTTCTGGTGCACACTGACTGGATCAAACACAGGTTCTATTCCTGTCAGGGCAGGCAAGGTGGCATCTCCTTGGGCCTTTGTCCCTGATTTACTGCCTATAAAAAACTGTCTTGGGCTGGAGAGATGGCTTAGTGGTTAAGCGCTTGCCTGTGAAGCCTAAGGACCCCGGTTCAAGGCTCGATTCCCCAGGACCCACGGTAGCCAGATGTACAAGGGGGCGCACACATCTAGAGTTCGTTTGCATTGCCTGGAGGCCCTGGCACACCCATTCTCTCTCTCTCTCTCTCTCTCTCTCTCTCTCTCTCTCTCTCTCTCTCTCTCTCTGGCACTCTCAAATAAATAAACAAAATTGTTTTTGTAAAAAAAAAGCTGTCTTGTTCCTATTCCTCCTTCACTGACACAATGCTTCCTATTCTGTGTGCTGGATTCATTTCTTGTCTGTGTGGACTTATTTTAATATGCTAGGATTTTTTCAATGTTTTTCTTCCATCCTTCCTTTTATATTTCCTTCCTTCCCTCTATCCCCCCTCTCTCTTTCTTTCTTTTTAAAAAATTTTTTTTTGGTTTTTCGAGGTAGGGTCTCACTCTGGTCCAGGCTGACCTGGAATTAACTCTGTCATCTCAGGGTGACCTTGAACTCATGGCAATCCTCCTACCTCTGCCTCCCGAGTGCTGGGATTAAAGGCGTGCGCCACCACGCCCGGCAAAAAAAATATTTTTTTTATGAGAGAGAGAGAGCCTGCAATACAGAGAATTGGAGCACCAGGGCCTCCAGCCATTGTAATCAAACTTCAGATGCATATGCAATCTGTGTATCTAGGTGGGATCTGGAGAGTTGAACATGGATTCTTAGGCTTCGCAGGCAAGCATCTTAACCATTAAGCCATCTCTCCAGCCTTCTTTCTTTCTTGAGGCAGGCTCTCACTGTAGTCCAAGCTGTCCTGGAACTCACTTTGTAAACCAGGCTGTTTTTTGTTGTTGTTGTTGTTTTGTTTTTTGAAGGTACAACCATCCTTTATTAGTTGCAATAGTGGTTGGAGGAAGGAGGGAACATGTTAGCAATTGTCCCTGGGCCAGTGTCCCCAGGCACCACAGCCGTGCTCCCAACCAGGCTGTTCTTGAATTCACAACGTTCTTCCTACTACCTCAAATCTCCTGAGTGCTGAGACTAAAGGTGTACACCACCATGCCCAGCTTTGTTTCCTCCTCCTCCTCATTATTATTATTAATTGTTATGATTATTTCATCAGTTTTGTCTCCTCTCCCGCTCCTCCCATCTCCTGGGGACGCTCCTCTTTCAGGGCCACCCTCCTCTATTCTGTGGCCTTGTGCTTGTCCTGCTCCATCTTTTATATCAAAACGGGGATGGGCTCTGAGCCATGCTGGTCTTCTGGGGTATCAGTAACCACCATGGGATCATGAAGTCAGCAGTCAGTTCACTGTCAGGAGGCCTGTGTGGGGTTCTGTTTTCTAATAGTTGGATTTTTTAAATTTATGACATTGTAGTACTTAATCAACATTTTACTCTATGTTTGTTACATTGTCTTTGCCATTTAAGAACTTCTGGGGGCTGGGAGATACCTCAGCAGGTAAGAGCACTTGCCACACCAGCACAGAGCCTGAGGAACCTGGTTCACTCTGAATTCAATTTCCCAGCACCCACATAAACAGCTGAGCGTTGCTAAGCATGCCTGTAACCCCAGATCTGGGTTCAGTAAGAGACTCCTTCTCAAGGAAATACACAGATGATAGAGGAAGGCACCCAATGTTCTCGTCTGGTCTCCACAAGTGCGTACATGGGGCATACACATCCTCTCACTCACTCACTCACTCACTCACACACAGAGAGAGAGAGAGAGAGAGAGAGGGAGAGAGAACATACTATGTACAGAAAAGCAATTCTGTCTGGGGTCACCTGGGCGCCGTGCTATTGTCTTGGGAGATGCAGTTTTCCTTTCATCAAATGCGCTTCCATCTGGAATCTCTCTGTGGAAAGGAGTTGTGCTCTCATTTTAATTTTCGCATATGGAGAATCAATGGCCCTGATGCATCAGGTTTCCACATAGGTGTGGATCATGTCTCTGGTCTCTCTATTTGAAGTTTGGGGTTGTATAAACTGCTCCCTGAACCCATTCACCCATCGATTGCAGCCATGCTTCCGTATCACAGGTGCTCCCCAGTGATGTAAATTTCAATGACTGCTTCATACTCTGTCACATTTTCTTTTGTTGGACAGTTTATGTTGTTTCCTGTTTCAGTCTGTTTTAAGGAGTGCTGAGGTTAATGTCCTTCACCCCACCTCTGCACACATGCACATTGATTTCCTGAAGACAGAGTCTGTGAGGGAAATTACCAACTAGGCATATTTTCAAAACATTTGATGGATACTGCCAAATTGCCTTCCAGAAAAATTGTAACAATTTCTATTCCCACCTGTTTCCTGCCACTTTCCCCAACATTTTAATGCCTCAGCACTTAAATCCCCACCAATTTCATCAGCAAAAATAAATAAATAAAGGCATAAGACTGTTGTAAATCATGTGTCTTTGATTACCACTGAAGGCCAATGGTTTTCTGCTTATTGGCCGACTGCATTGACTTCCTGTAATGTAAGTGTGAGTTTTTCCTGTCCCAAGTGCTTTCTTGGGGGCAGGGAGTGAACACATGTATGTGTGTCCTTTTATTGATAGATAAAGCTTGTTGCATATGAAAATTATGGCTCCTGCTTACGTTTATTGCAACTATTTTCATTTTTAGTGCAACTATTTTGCATTTTGCTTTCTGTCTTTCACTCGATGACAGGGTTTCCGTGGCACAAAATCTTTAAATGTGTGTGGAGGGCAGGGCTCGTCTTCAGCATTGTGCTAAAAGAGAAATAAGTAGGTCCTACCTCTCCTTTAATTGTCCTTCTGTGCTTTTTAAATTTTTTTTTGTTTATTTTTACTTATTTGAGAGTGACAGAGAGAGAGAGAAAGAGGCAGATAGAGAGAGAGAGAATGGGCACACCAGGGCCTCCAGCCACTGCAAACAAACTCCAGACGCGTGCACCCCCTTGTGCATCTGGCTAACGTGGGTCCTGGAGAATCGAGCCTCAAACCGGGATCCTCAGGCTTCACAGGCAAGCGTTTAACCGCTAAGCCATCTCTCCAGCCTCCTTCTGTGCTTTTGACTCCGTAGATAATTGGTTTTCACAATTTAGTTAACCCACCTCTTAGTTTCCTCAGCTCCTACGTGGTGACTTAAGTCTCTCTGAACCTCTCTGGCAGGTAAAATCCCCCTGTGATATGGAGACAAGGAGGTGCCTTCCCATCTAGCACTTTGTACAACGGCGAGATTTTCTGGGATGCAATTCTTTGATTGAGGTCTGAGTCCTACTGCAGCTGTGAGCCCTGTGGGTGTCGGTCCATGCTCTGCTTCTTTTCCACCACCGGACCCCATCATGCATCAAGATGAGGGGCACCTGCCTCTACTCATGTGCCCACTCAGGGTACCCAGATATTTCTGTTTCTACCTACTTCTACTTAGCTTGGCTGGTATGCATGGAGACATATGCACATGTATGCATATACTCACACAGACATCTGAGTAAACATATACTACGCATATGGACATAAACATATGTGCATGTATATGTATATATATTCACATGTATGAGAGCAAGCATATTTTAGGCATATACACATGTATGTGCATAGACGTTTATAGTTGTGCAGTGACGGTCTCTCTACCCCTTTCTGAGTTTGCCGCCAGGTAGGGGTCTGTTGTGGCTCGTTGGCCATGTTGTCTTCCTACCTAAAGCCGTTTTCTGGGCAAGCCACCGGGGCTGTCGGCAGATAAGCATAACATTTAAAAGTCTTTCAATTTATTTTCTTCTACTTACAACTTTCATTTTTAAATTTATTTATGGCATTGGTTAAAACTTCTAGAACAGGGCTAGAGAAATTGCTCAGTGGTTAAGGCATTTGCCTGTAAAGCCTACTGACGTGAGTTCAGTTCCCCAGTACCCATGTAAAGCCAGATGCACAAAGTGGTACATGCATCTGGAGTTTGTTTGCAGCAACTAGAGGCCCTGGTGTGCACATATTCTCTCTTTCTTTCTCTCTCCTTCCATAATACACAATAATAATAAAAATAAAGACTTCTAGGACATGTCGGTCTTTCATTATCAGGGAAAAAATGAAGATGGCTGCATTCCATTTAGTTTGTAATTCCTTTTCAACAATAAAATTCAAAAGCTATCTAGAAGGTATCACAAAGATGCTCGTCCTCTGGGAGGGGAGCACATATCAAGGCTGCCAGCAGACCCAATTCATGCTCTCCTCCAGCAGCCAGCTCTGCTCTCTGTGCTCTGGGGCACTGACCCTAGTGCTCCGGTGACGCTAGGAGTCATGTCCCTCGCAGCGAGACAGTGAGCGGCTTTGGTGGCAGCGCTGGGCAGAGGCGAGGCCCTAGCTACCAAGAAAGCAAGGATCAGCCCCAGATCTGCCCTTCTGCTCCATGGTGGACAAGTCACCATCCCATTGGGGCTCCATTCCCATATATCCAGTGACTCTTCCCTCCCCCAGGCCGGGGTTCCAGGCTTCTGCTGAGCTAGCCCTTCAGGAGCCAAGGGTGATGCCTGCCTTCCAACCCTTGGACTCTGAGCTGAAGTCCTTGGAGCCAAGAGGCGACTTCAACAACCTCTGGTTTGTTTCACTTCTCTCCTGCTGCCCTGAGAGTGTGAAGAGGGTAAATTTGGAGTGTGTCCCACATTGGCTACCCTGAGCCTGCTCAGACCATCAAAAGAATAAACTGTAAAGTACTGTAAGCAGAAAACTTGCCCTGCCAGGGAAGAACAAAAGCTGGGATGTGATCCCCGCATTCAGGAGGCTGAGGCAGGACCACTATGAGATTGAGGCTAGTCTGGGCTACCTGGTGAGTTCCTGTCAGCCTAGGTCCACACTGTAAGTCCTTGTCTCACAAAGAAAGTTCCACCATCCACCATGGATGCCCAGGAGAGGGATTGGGCCCTCATAGGTGGTGCAACCACCCCTCTCCAAGGATCTACACCACTCATTCACGTCCCAGCACCTCACACCAGCGCTGACATTCCCTAGCACCCCAGTGAGGTAGGTATCCACCAGGGTGCCGCATCCCAGAGAACGGGACTTTATGGGACCTTTTTATTTTTGAGGTAGAGTCTCACTCTAGCTCAGGTTGACCTGGAATTCACTATGAAGTCTAAGGGTGGCCTTAAACTCAAGGTGATCCTCCTACCTCTGCCTCCCAAGTGGTGAGATTAAAGGTGTGCACCACCATGACCAAGTTACTTTATAGGACTTTTAAAAAAAGATTTTTATTTATTTATTTATTAGAGACAGAGAGGGAGAGTGAGAATGGGCATGCCAGGGCCTCTAGCCACCACAAGCAAACTCCAGACACATGCGCCACCATGTGCATCTGGCTTACATGGGTCCTAGGGAATCAAACCAGGGTCCTTAGGCTTCACAGGCATGTGTCTTAACCACTAAGCCATCTCTCCATCCCACCTTATGGGACTTTTGATGGTACTTTTCATTGTGATGGTGACATCATGTTTTACTTTTTAAAAAACATATGTTTCCAATTATAAAAATAGTAAATACTCATTTTGGAATATTTAGAAGTGGCTGAAAAGTACATGAGAAATGGTAAACTTCATCTTGAAGTTATGGGTCATGTGCTCACATTTTCTAGCTCCTCTGTTTTCTATGCAATTTCTGCAATACTGATTTCCCAGTGGGCACTAGCTTGCATATGTTGTTTGATGGCCTTTTAAACAATGACTTTTGGTAACTACAAAATTTTTAATCTTTTTTTTTAAATTTAATTTATTAGTTTTCTTTTCAGTAAATACAGGCAGTTTGGTACCATTGTTTAGGCTCATCTGTGATCTACCCCCTCCCATTGGACCCTCCTTGTTGATGAAAATGGGTCGTGCATTGTGGAGTTAGCCCCCAGTTATTGGTATGATAAATGTCTCTGCAAATCATGACCCAACATGTGACTCTGACATTCTTTCCGCCCCCTCTTCCGCAAAATTTCCCTGAGCCATGTTGGGTTCATTTTTGGTCTGCTTCAGTGCTGAGGTGTTGGGCGCTTCTGAGGCTCTGGCTCTCTGACTTGGTAGGAGTTGATTTTTCTCTGCGTTGGTCTCCTTCCCCTTTAAGTATCCTTGGTTTTATGGGAGATATACCTCTAGACTTTGGATACCACTATTATAACTAACTAAAGCTACATTTTTGTCCTTTGGTATTTCTTTTTGTAGGTTTTTAAAATTTATATGCATGTATATATGTGTGTGTTTGGGCACAACAGGGTCTCACGCCACTTCACATGAAAACCAGATGCATGTGCCACTTTGTGCATCTGGCTGTGCATTGGTGCTGGGGCCATCAGCTTTGCATGCAGCGACTTTAACGGCTGAGCCACCTCCGCAGCCCCTGGGATTAATTCAGAAGATACGAACTTTGAGAGGGCTGTTGATATGGACCTCACATCCCTTTATAGAAATGTAGCCATTCTGTCTGAAGTTATCCAGCTTCAAAAAGCTCCAGCCAGCACTGGGTGCATAAATTATGATAATAAAAGCTTCACTCATTTCCGGGTGAGGAATGGGAGCTCACTGTTGCTTTAATGGGCTTTTCTTTGATTACTACTGAAGCTGGACATTTCCTCATTTGGTAGCCATCCATTTGTAATTTATCTCTTGTGGATTTGCTATTCCTTCCTTCTGCCCTTCCTCCCTTGATCTCTCCTCTTCACATCACATGGAAGTGCACTAAGCATTTATTTGTCTGACCTTGACCCTGACTGTGGAGATATGGATCAGAAAGAGATAATGGAGGACTCATGCCACACCGAAAACCCACAAATTACTTGGCAGCCAATGACAATTGCTACAATGGGGCAAATGTGCAGAGTCTCTGTGGTGGTACTAGGGATGCACACCAGGGCCTTGTGCAGGCTAGGCAAGTGCTCTGGCATTGCCCTCCAGCCCCAGCCTATTTGTATTCCTACCAACAGAGCACAGGCTTTGATTTCTTGGTTTTGCACTAACACTGGGCCTTTTTTCAATTTTTTTTTTTAATTTTATTTCAGAGATAGAAAGACAGAAGGAGAGAGAACTGGCATGCCAGAGCCTCAGCACTGCAATAGAACTCCAGACACTTGCGCCACCTAGTGGGCATGTGTGAACTTGCGCTTGCCTCACCTTTGTGCATCTGGCTTTCCTGGGATCTGGAGAGTCAAACATCGGTCCTTAGGCTTCACAGGCAAGTGCTTTAAACCACTAAGCCATCTTGCCCGCTCTCAAAACTTTTTTAAAACCATAATAGCCATCTTGGAGGATGCAAGGTGATACCTCATTGTGGTTTGAGCATCTTACCATGTAATAGATGGTCCTTTGCACATATATTTTGACATTCCCTTCACCAGCACCACGTGTCCAGCAAAACAGGGAGTGGATTGTCTTCCTGTATTAGCTCATGCCTATTTAGACATATCTAAACTATGAAACTCTCCCTTGAATCGACCAAGTTCAAAATGGGAGAGAAGCCGCACATGCTTCCCCGATCCACCAGCTCCCATGAGACAGTGAGGTGAGGTGAAACATTGAGGCCCTGCAGGAATCCGAGGCGACTCTGGAAGAGAGCCACCAAGCCCCTTCCAGCTCCTCAAGGCCTCACTGTGAATGTTGTATCAGCAAATATGTGCTCAGGGATTTAACAACGCATTAAAGAAAAGATTGGGTGTAAATCATCTTGGATGGCTGCCTATACCGTGTGAATCTACAGACCATCACCCCTCTGGGCTTTGGCTCTGGAGGCCTGGGGAGCATGTTAATGGGACCATGGTCTCCTCATCCCAAAGCAGACTCACGAGCGAAAATCTGCAAGATTAACACGTGTGAACAACCTTTTCTCTTTTCCTTCCTTTCTTTCTTAAAATTTCATTTATTTATTTATTTATTTATTTATTTATTTATTGGGGAGAGAGAAATAGAGAGAACAGATGCACCAGGAACCCCTGCAACTGCAAATGAACTCCTGATGCATGCACTGCTTTGTGATTCTCGCTTTATGTGGGTCCTGGGGACTCAAACCCACACTGCCAGGCTTTGCAAGCAAGTGCCTTTCATTGCTGAGCCCTCTTCCCAGCCTCAACCCTGTCTTTCTTTCGTTTTCTTTCTTTCAGAAGCAGAGTTTCATGTATCCCTACTGGCTCAAACCCACGATGTAGCTGAGGCTGGCCTTGAACTCCTGGTCCTTTCACTTCCACCTCCCGTGTTCTAAGATTTCAGGTGTGCACCTTTATACCTGTCTCTAAGGGAAGTTGTCTAAGGATTCATCTTCCCCTCTTTATTTAGTGTCATCAGTTCTTTCATCTCAGCTTTCACGATTGTCTGCAATACATTTTGACTCTTAGCAGGGCCAACTGTGCCGGCCTGGCTTCCCGGCTCCCAGCTGTGAATTGTTACAGGCGCACAGAGACAAGTTAATCTCAGAGTTTGTGGAAGCAAACCACATCCGGCTGCTGAATCTCTGATCTCCTCCCAAGACTTCCCTGCAGCTCACTAGCAAATAACGGACCAACGAAAACCAAGGCCGCTAACGCTCCGGAGCTGGGCAGGTGTGACTCAGCACTGGGAGAGCTGGTGGGCAGGCGTGTGAGCCAGCCCAAAGGGTTTGGTTGTCAACACCGTCCTGCAAGAGGTCAGTGAGAGCAGGGGAGATGGGGTGGGCCATGCTCGTCAGTCGGGGTAATAGCCAATCAGAGAAGGCCAGCCGGACTCCCAGCCTCCCATGCTCCTGTGTGGCTTGTTCGTGTGGGTTTTTCTTGACTGGCCTTGAGAAATTACCCTGCCCAAGGTAGTCATGGGCTTCTTGAAAACTTCACAAGCGCACCAGCTGATGCCGTGTGGATTTGACGACAGCATCTCCCAGCAACTTGGGGAACACAATGGCAGGCACAGTAGGCTGTGAGAGGAGCCTTAGCGGCAGAGGGTTCCCTCCAACAAGCAAACGCAGCATCTAAGAGCACCCGCCTTGGTGCACACAAAGAGAAGGAAGGGGCACAAAGGCAAGAGGAGGGAAACTAGGAGCCACAGCTGCCAAGGAGGCCAGAGGGACCTTGGTGTTTGCAGGAGAACAATCAAGCGAAGAGCAGTTTCCAGGAGACACGCCAGACAACTTAGATAGCGATCGGGCAAGGGGGCACCGCTTCCATAAAGGCCCGAGGGAGCCCTGGCCTCACTTGCATGATGGGGACTCGCCACTTCTTAACTCTTCTGACGTGAGCCAGCTGTGAACATCAGGCTCTCCCAGCAGACAAAAGTCCCTTGTGTGGCCGGCACTGCGCCTTGCTTAGGCCTGTTTCTCAGCCCAGAGCCAGCTGGCATGCCCAGCACTAAGGAGACACTCAGATAAACCTCAAGAGAAAGTGAAAAACAAACCTGAAAATAGTTTAGATCCTCTTCTCCGGGTGTTTACTCTTTCTGTTGAGGAAGATGGGAGGCTTGAGTGCAGAATAGAGTTGTCCAAATTTAAAGTAATATTCAGGTTCCCTCCAGATTATGTTGATGTCTTGGCTAAATTTTTTTTTTAATTTTTTTGTTTTTATTTATTTATTTGAGAGCAACAGACAGAGACAGAAAGAGGCAGAGAGAAAGAGAGAGAATGGGCACACCAGGGCCTCCAGCCACTGCAAACGAACTCCAGATGCGTGCGTCCTCTTGTGCATCTGGCTAATGTGGGTCCACTTCGAACCAGGGTCCTTGGGCTTTACAGGCAAACGCTTAACTGCTAAGCCATCTCTCCAGCCCTTGGCTAAGTTTTTTAAGTTCTAAAATAACTTTCCACTTGAGGGGGCTGGGAGAACTGGGCAGTTACACTGTGGTATTTTCTCTTTTAAAAGGAGAAATAGGAGGCCAACTGGACGGGTAAATAAAACACAGTTGTTACAAAGTGTTAACTAATTTTAATAGCTTTATTCGGATATAATCTTCTTGATGTACACAAAGGGATCATGTCACAAACATGCAACTCACACTACGAGCAATACACGAAACATTACCAGCACCTCAGAGGCCCAGCCCTGAACTTTTGGG
Organism: Jaculus jaculus; assembly: GCF_020740685.1. NCBI lineage: Eukaryota > Metazoa > Chordata > Mammalia > Rodentia > Dipodidae > Jaculus > Jaculus jaculus. Next base: position 8,181,501 of record NC_059102.1, on the reverse strand, counting down.
GGTTGACCCAAGTTCCAAAGCATTTTGGTCAGAGACCCTCTGTGCACAGCCCAGACAGGGTTTTCCCGGCTGACTCCGTCTCTGGTGTGCATGAGGCTCCCGCCCCAGGGCGCTCCAGGACTCTCTGCTGTGGGCGCTGTAGCAGGGGGTCCTGACCCCCTTCCAGAAAAGAGGCGCTAGCCAGCAAGAGTGCAGACGTGCCTCCAAGGCCCGCAGCTTCAGAACCACCACACCCAAGGTCACCTTCCCCTCCAAGGATGGTCAGTGACAGGTAGGAAGGTTAGGCATCTTGGCCTAACTCAGGGAAGCTCTGAGAGACTATTGGCGTTCTCAGCTGCCATGGTCAGCCGTGGCTGTCATCGGGCTGCCAGCACAACGCTTCAGTTTCTACCTCCGCCCTGTCCCCCTCTTCCCACCCTTCCCAAAGGTAGCTCCCACTGCCTCCCTGATAAACATTCTGCACCCTCAGACACTCACCCTGCCTGGAGAAGTGTCTCCGATTGGCACGCAGCCCCTCCCGGCCTTCGCCTTCCCTAGGGGGCTCTGGGCACCCTCTAGGACCCAGAGAGGCATGAAGCACTCTCAGATGTCATTGCTGTCTTCTCTTCTCTTCACAGGCGTGTGTCCTTCCTGACAAAACACTTCTGGAAGCGCCTTGTGCTTTCAGGATGTTACAAAGCACCTCACGCACTCATCCAAAAGACACGGGATCCCAACTGCATGCACGTGGGAAGAAAAAGAGCTTCCCCTCCATCTGAGAGCTCACCGCCCAGTGCGGTGGGCCCAATGCCTGGCCACTGAGTGCTCCAGTGCAAAGACCACCACGAAGAAGACACAGAAGTCATGAAGTGGGGAGAAGGGTGGTGAGAGGGGAGGGAGGCGGCTTGGAACTTGGAACCAACGGGTGGGGTCAACACAGCAGCAAGCAGCACCCACGCCACCCCACGCAGGCCCGGCAGCACGCCAACCTGCGTGGAGACCAAGGCCCAGAGACTCCTATTGTTCTGACCCGGCGTGGCAGCCGTGGGTTCGATGCCTCCCAGTGTGGACTCCCGAAGGGACTCCCAGAGACCGCTCACTGGGGCCTGACTAAGTAAGTTGGGAAGAAAAGAGGCGAGTGAAAGGGAAGAAAGGAGGTTTGGAGTAGTGAGGTTCCAAACAAAAGAACGACTTGACTTTGGCAAGTTGCCCAGCTCCTACTTTGAGCCCTAGATTAACTTAAATCCTTCTTCACTACTTTCCAACATCAGCAGGATTTTCTGAGTTTTGCATCTCCAGGAGGGGAATAGCCATGAGAGAACCAGATGAGGGGAAAAAAGAAAACCTGCAAGCGAGATGTTTTCACTCATGTATATTGACACTTGAAACAAAATGTGAAGGCTCCATTGTGGGGTGAGATACATTTCTTTAGAACATGTCTGGGCAGAGGAGGAATAAGCATCCGATATGTTTCAGGATGTTACAAAGATGAAATATATCTTGGTTATTTATCAAATTAATCACCTATAATCTAAAGACAAATGAAGTTCCTAGAGCAATATTCAGCTAGGAATTTAATATCCAAGTTTTTCTGATCAATAACCCATTGGCCTGCTAGAATATTTAAGTTATGCTTAAAGTCATTCGGTGGGGGGGGGAACCTATTAACTTGAATTCTTCAAAAGCATGTCTTTAATTTAAGTGTCATTTTCTTTTTAAGCATTGCATGTTGCATTACTCTAAAACAACCCTGATCTTAATTTTATTAAGAAAGATTAAAAAGAATATTTTGTGTCAGAAATGTATAATAAAGGCAGTCATGGTGATGCATGCCTTTAATCCCAGCACACAGGAGGCAGAGGTAGGAGGATCACTGTGAGTTCGAGGCCACCCTGAGACTACATAGTGAATTCCAGGTCAGCCAGAACTAGAGTGAACCCCCCACAAAAAAGTATCATAATTTGTTGCTTTATGTTTTATGTTAGGTGCCATCATGCTGTACAAGGGACTCCCTTTTGTGTTCCAGGAAACGATGCAAGTGTGCACGAGGCTTTGAGAGAGCAAGGGGTTACCCTGGTCCTCGGGGGCTAGGGAAGTGGCCCAGTCAGCAAACTGCCGGTCACGTAAGTATGAAGGCCTGAGTGTGGGTCCCTGATATACGTGTAAAAGCCAGGCATGTGCCTATAATCCCAGTGCTAGGGAGGCAGGGGCAAGAGGCTCCCCAGGGTTTGCTGGCTAGCTAGTCTATTGAACTGGTAAACTCTGGGTTCAATGGGAGACCCTGTCTCTAAAAAACAAGGCCTGTACTGAAGGGATGGCTTAGCAGTTAAGGCATTTGCCTGTAAAGCCGAAGGATCCAGGTTCGATTCCCCAGAACCCATATAAGACAGATGCACAAGGGGATGTATGTGTCTGGAGTTCGTTTTTAGTGGCTGGAGGCCCTGGCGCACCCATTCTCCCTCTCTCTCTCTCTCTCTCTCTCTCTCTCTCTCTCTCTCTCTCTCTTCTCTTCTCTTCTCTTTCTCTGTCAAATAAATGAATTAATTAAATAAAAATATTTTTAAAATAAGTAAAAACAAGGCAGAAAACGACTGAGGAAATTGCTCATTGCTGTGATTGCTCTGGCCTCCACAAGCACACACACACACACACACACACGCCCACACACAGACACACAGACATACACGCACACACACCTCACACTTGTACATGTACACAAAAAAATAAAATAACAGATGTGGCCTTTGAGAGCTGTGGACATTAGCTCTGAGAGGCCAGAAAAGATCATCCTCAGCATGGTATCTGAGAAGGGGTCAGGTATCAACTGAAATGCTAAAGCCACAGGCAACTCTTCAAAGATTGTCCAAATGCAACATTTAGAGGCTCATCCAGGCTAGCGCAAGTGACTTTCAGGCTACAGTTTCTGTTTATTGCCCAGCCAAATTTAGAGCGCTTACACTCATGAGATAAATGTTATGCAAGTTATTGGTGCCTTAAAAAAAAAGCTAATAATAAATGTATTTGAGGTCATGTAATGATATGAAACATTTGGCATGATTAAAGGGAACAAACAAGTGTGCTATTTTATAGAAAAGTTGTAGAGTTGTCCCCTGTAAAAACAACTGGTCCGTGGAGAGAGCAGAGCTTTTTTTTTTTTTAATTAATTAATTTATTTATTTGAGAGCGACAGACACAGAGAGAAAGACAGATAGAGGGAGAGAGAGAGAATGGGCGCGCCAGGGCTTCTAGCCACTGCAAATGAACTCCAGACGCATGCGCCCCCTTGTGCATCTGGCTAACGTGGGACCTGGGGAACCGAGCCTCGAACCGGGGTCCTTAGGCTTCACAGTCAAGCGCTTAACCACTAAGCCATCTCTCCAGCCCGAGAGCAGAGTTTTTAAGAGCTGCATTTGGAGTCTCTTGGACACAGGCCTGCTCCACGCAAACAGTCTACAGAAAGTGGCTGCTCAGTGGGAATGGCCTCCAGCCTGGCACCTGGAACATGGAAGCACAGTGATGTCCCACTACGCCTTATGTGTGAGTGTGCCCTGTAGTGGGCTCAGGGCCGTTGTGAAACCCTCCAGAGAGGACAGAAATGGAGTGCTTGGGAAGTCGCCTCCTGTTGGAATCTTTCTGCACGTGGCCCTCCCTGACACCCTCCTGGAAGTTGAATGGGAAGGCTTCATTCACCTCAGTGATTTTTTTTTTCTAGTGAAATCATCCTTGGTCAAATCTACTGCATCTACTAGATACAGTGTATATAGACACAGTAAGGAAATGTGAATGGACCATCCATCTCAAGGAATCTTTCAGAAAATGCTACAGATATGTCTGCATACAGTCACTAAAGGAGACAGCATTAATCGAATGTCATTGTCTTCAAAGTCGTCTTTGGGGTATGTGTGTGTACGTGTGTGTGTGTGTACATGTATGTGTGTGTACGTGTGTGTGTGTGCGTTTGTACTGTGCACAAGTGTGTATGCATGTGGAGGCCAGAGACTGATGTCGACTTGATCATTATCCGTGATCATTAGCCACCTACAACTTACTTATTAAGACAAAGTCTCCTACTCAAACCAAGAGCTCGCTGATTTGGCTAGTCCAGCTAGCTGGCATGCCTTGGGGTCCCCTGTCCCAACCTTCAAGCACTAGGGTTACAGGTGGGCCTCCACATGCCACCTGGCATTTATGTGGGCATTGCAGATCTGAACTCGGGTCCTTGTGCTTGCACAGTCAGTACTTTCCTCACTGAGCCATCTCTTCACCCCTGAAAACTTGTTTGTTTGTTTGTTTTTATGGCTTCACGGACAAAGCACTTGTGGCCCATGTATGAGCACTTGAGCTCAGATCCCCAGAAAGTCAGATGTTGCAGTGGCTGTCTTTGATCCCAGAGCACTTGCGATGGGATGGGAGGCGGAGATAGGCGAATCAGCCAGAAGCTCCCAGGACGAGCCTGGCAAACACAGCAGGGCCTCAAACAAGGTAGATGGTGACCACCACACCAGAAAGTTGTCCTCCAACCTCCACGCTAAGCGCTGTGGTATATGCACCTACATTCTCTCTCACACACACAAGACAAAATAAAAAGTTTTAACAGAACAGAGTGGGGAAGTAACCAGTAATAATAGCTAACTGTCTCCCAAGTATCTGCCGTGTCCCAGGCCCTGTGGCATTCTGCAGGTGGCACGTGACCTACGGGAAGGGAGAGGCTATGGGAGGCTGGGACGGTCACTGAGTGCGTGTTTCGTGCCAGGCACTGGGCTTGATGCTTTGTCATCTTCCAGGAAAAAAATAAGTGTGGCTGGGCATGGTGACACACACCTTTACTCCCAGCACTCGGGAGGCAGAGGTAGGAGGATCGCCATGAGTTCGAGGCCACCCTGAGACTACAGAGTGAATCCCAGGTCAGCCTAGAGTGAAACCCTACTTTGAAAAAACAAAAATAATAATAATAATAAGTGTGACCTCCATTCACAAATAGGGAAGCTGAGGTTAGGAGACAATATTGAGGCCCCAAAGTCACATGATCTATACCCAAAGTCTCAGCTGCTGAGCCCTGGGGCTCTGGGCCCTGGAGCTCCAAACTAGTACCGAGAAAATGGGAGGAGCTGTCCGCCAGACGCGCCGTTTGCGGTCCCGTGTCACGACTGCATTGCCATCGGTCGTCCAGGCCAGCACCAAGCACAAGCATGTGGTCTGTGGAAATCAACCCTGGCCCAGGCTATCCAAGTTCTCTTTAAGTTACATTTTAAGAAAATAATTTCTACTAAAAAAAAAAAACCCTCAAGTTCTGAGAAACCTGTTCCCTCATCTTTCTCAGAGAACTGGAGGCAACAACTTTAAATTACCCAGCAAATTAGTTCATTCTAATGTCAAAATGTGTGGGGGAGGGGCCTGAGGTGTGAGAGAGAAATAAATGTAATTGCTTCTTTTTCAAAATCGCATATTACTTTGTTCATCATGAAATAATGAAGCATTATTTGATCCCATTATGAAGTAAATGAGACGGAGTTAGCAGCGCATCAGCATTCAGGCAGTAACACAACACGGGAATGTTGATCCCAGTGACATTTAAACAGAGCAGCTCCATTTCTCTTGGCAGTGAACTTGTAGGTGTTTTCATTGTGAAAATATATCTCATAATACGTACAAATATGGTTCTATTGAATTCACTGCTGTGGAGCACTCACACTCGACCCTTCCTGGATGCTTGGTATTTGAATAGGGTTTTACTTCTTGGAAACCAACGGCTAAGCTGGACACGGTGGCACACGCCTTTGATCCCAGCACTCGGGAGGCAGAGGCAGAAGGATCGCGAAGAGTTCGAGGCCACCCGGGGAGTACATAGTGAATTCCAGGTCAGCCTGGACCACAGTGACACACTACCTAGAAAAAAAATTTTAAAAAAACAATGGCTATGTGTGGGCAGTGATTGATTTAACACAAAACCCTTGCAAACGTTTTTAAGTCTATATTAGACTAGGGTTAAGTTCACAAACCCTGTTCTAGCGTATACATCTGCCCTCTGTATCATGCATCTGTAAGAACTAGGAAACAGGGAACCCCAGATAATATTTTAAGTGGCTGGCCACACATTTAACCACTGAGCATTGTCCCAGAAGATCTTGATTCAGTATCATTTACTAGATACCTCCTCTACTGGGCATGAAAGCCTTTGGGGTGCTTATGTTTGCAGAATCCTTTTCCTGGCATATCATTATCTATTTTCCTCCAGGTACCAAGACTTCGTAACGTGACCCCAAAACGTAATGGTGCCAAACAACCATTAACAGAGTGAGGAATTATGACAAGAGATCGTTGATCAGAGGCCTCAGGGAAAAGACTCAGAGGCTGGGCTATTCACTCAGGCCACAGTTGAAGCTAGGGCCTCAGTTTCTCTCAGGATCTGTGGGCTCTTCCTGTGGGTTGGTTTGGGCTGAATTTCCTGAGAGAAGCAAGGACAGAAATGCCAGACAGAAGCTAGATCGATCCACGCTCTGAGCTTGTCACACATCACACACATTGATACATGTATTAAAGTGTCACACTATTCTCTACAGATAGGTATCATAATTCAATGTGTTAATTAAAAGAAGACAATGAATTACAAAGCTGTTCAGGGCTGGAGAGATGGCTGAGCGGTTAAGCACTTGCCTATGAAGCCTAAGGACCCCGGTTTGGGGCTTCATTCCCCAGGTTCCACATTAGCCAGATGCACAAGGGGGTGCATGCGTCTGGAATTCCTTTGCAGCAAGCACTAGACTGAAACTACCTATGAGCTTCAAAGGCCCAACCCTTGTGATCTACGTCCAACGGTCAGACCCCATCTCCTGAGGACACATAGCCTTCAAAATGAGGCTACAAAGTAGGGACAGAGTTCCCAAAACTATGAACCCGTAGAAGATAGCCTAGGTCCAAAACATAACACCCACTTAGCCACAAAAAAAGAGTTAGATTTGATCATTTCTACAAGATCAGGCTGGTCATAAAAGGCCAATACTCACTGAATACAGGAGCGAACCACCCAAGGGCATGGGTATAGAGGGCATGGTCACTAGGGTCACACTGCAGAGTAACTGGCAGACATGGCAATAATGAGCAAGTATCTGCTTGTGGGCATGGCACTCAGACCTAAGATACTGTCCGGCTGTAAGCCGGTGTGCAGTGCTGAAGGCTCCATCCCTCTGTAGGAAAATAAACAAGGGAGAAGTGTCGTCCTAGAGAGCAAGCTAGATCTTCTAGGCAAGCGAGGCAACAGGAGGAGGGAGAAACGAAAGCCGCACAGCAGACACGTTTGTCCCCTGACAGTGTGGGCTGGGCTGGGCTGGGTAGAATGTTTCTAGCTGCTTCTTTATAGGATGGCCATGTGATCCTTGAGCCCGTGTCTCCCAGGCCATGTTCTTACTAGAGGGGAGAATTACATGCATAGCCGTCTGCCTCTCTCTTTACTTCACCTCTACAGAGAGAAACTTTTGTAAACGTTGTTAATTATCTGGAAGAATCCAGTACTGAAAAGACCTAATGAAGGACTCATTTGCATTCATGTCAGCAACTTTGAACGTCTGAAGGAGTCGTTCTGCAGATGAAAGCTGAGGAGTCCCTCCTGGTCCACAGTGAATGTCTCACGTCTTAGCTGGTTCGCTTAATGTCGGGAGCCTGGAACGATACCTTTGTTCTCAGTAATAGTGTGTGTTAACCATTATTAACTAATTGCTTCATTTATTGATTTTTAAAAACGTTTTGTTGTAAAACCAACATGACCACAGAAAATAGAAAAGACAAAAGCCTGCCTGGCACCGTGGATCTGAGAGCTCTTGCCGGACCCCGGCTGCCTTTCCCACATGCACATGACCTTTGAGTTGTAGACACACTGTAATTTGTCTCCTGCTTCTCTGCACTTAACATTATCTGATGCTTTTATATGAGCAGTGAAATTTGATCCGAGGTGCTCCTTTCACAATGTTTTGAAAGACCATTGTTGGAGGATTTGGTGAGTCCTTTCTGAGCCCCATTGACTGAAGGGAATCCGGAAATTAAACTTTTTATTTATTGGTCTTTGACTTTGTGGTAAGTGGACACAGCTCTGCCCTGTCCAACTGCAGCATAAAAGTAGACAGGAGGGGCTGGGGACAGAGTATGACAAAGGTGCGCCAAGGAGTCATCAGGCACTTCTGGGGGCGCAGCAGCATTTATTGAGCCCTTAGTGCCCCCTTCCCCCACTTCAGATTCAAGTCTGTTACCCTGTGTTATTTTGTTTGTTCAAAATGTTTTAAAGAACAATGAACTGATCTTGACATAGTCATTTAAGGGAAAGGCCAAAATAAGTTTGCGACATGTGGGATTTAAACAGCAACGGCTCTCCCTCCGAGTGTGACTGACTTGTGCTCTTGGGGACTTCAACTAGAGAAAGTATGACTTATTCTGAGAGCCAGGGGAAGCCACATGTGTGGAGTCCATCTTTGGAGTGGTGATGGTGTGGGGCGCTGACCTCGCTGGCCTCTGCCTACCCTGTGGCGCCCTGGGCAGAGCTTGTTGCTGACTCCAGCACTGTGGTCTCCCAGTGTTTCTGGGGAGGCAGCGTGAGAGACCTTGGGCATTTTCCCTTGTGAACCACATCTCTTTGTGTGCTCAGTCCAGGGTGACAGTGTGATCTCCTCTACCTGTGATCACAGCTATTAAAGAAACAACTGATGGGAATCTATCTCCAGGGAAACATGGGAGCGCCCATCCCACAAACACAGCCTGGGTGAAAAGCTGTCATCTTAAAGATGTCTCTGCTTCCCTGTGCAGCTTCGGCGAGCCAGGTGACCACTACTGCTTGCTGGACCAGATCGTGTCCATTTTGTTAAGCACTGGACTATTAAAAATGTACAGGTCTGCAGACTCTGGTTTAGGGTTGGCTATTCTGAAAACACTTGCTTGTTCATGGGTGCAGAGAGTTGTTCCTTAGGTCTGAGAGAGTGCTTCGCTCCATGACAAGTTACTGGCGAACGGTCGCAGGGTGAGCCCTTCTCCACATACCTGATGCCTGGGAGGAAAATGGCAGCTGGCATATACAAGAGCCATGCTTGGGGCTGAGAGGTTCGGGGAGGAGGTCGCCAGGCTGGGTAGAATGATGACCAAGTGTTGCAGTCCGGTTCGCATTGCTGTTAGAAATCACCCAACCAAGAGCAGCTTCTGGGAAAAAGAGATTTATTTTGGCTTACAGGCTCAAGGGGAAGCTCCATGATGGCAGGGGAAAACGATGGCATGAGCAGAGGGTGGACATCACCCTCTGGCCAACATAAGGTGGAACACAGCAACAGGAGGGTGTGCCAAACACTGGCATGGGGAAACTGGCTATAAAGCCCATAAGCCCACCACCAACAATACACTCCCTCCAGGAGGCATTAATTCCCAAATATCCATCAGCTGGGAACCTAGCATTCAGAACACCTAAGTTTATGGGGGACACCTGACTCAAACCACCACATTCCGCCCCTGGCCCCCATAAACTGATATCCATACATGATGTAAAATACAATGCATTCAGTCTGACTTTAAAAGTCCCCATAGTTTTTATCAATTCCAATGATGTTCATACATCCCCATAGTTCAAGATCTTTTAACTGAGCCATAATACCAAAATATAATCTCAAAAAACCCATAATGGCACAGAATAAATATTCACACTGCAAAAGATAGCATTGGGCAAAGCAAGAAACATTCAACCAATACAAAATTTAAAACAACCAGGGCAAACATCAAACTCTGTAGCTTCAAGTCCAGCAATTCTAGCCAGTGACAAATCTTCAAGTCCGATAATTCTAACCAGCAACAAGTCTCTGGCATTCCAATTCCACCCCTCCAGCTAGGCTACTCACAGTCCTGGAAAACTTCATCGGGCCGGCAGCTCCTCGGCAGCCATCTCATGGTCCCGACGTCTCCACTGGGTCTCCACTGCAAGCCACGGTTCATTCTCATGGCCCCATGGGGTATCTATGCAGGCAACCAGCAAACCTGCTTCACACTGCCCATGGCCATTTCCAAAACACAAAACCGTGTTGCAAACTCAATGACCCTCTTTCCTGCATTTCTTATACACCCCAATACCAGGTAAGGTGCCAATTTGTTAATCCAGGGGGGAATAAAGCAGACTTTGAAGAACAGGACACTCCTTGAGCACTCAGGCCCTTTCAAAAGAGTCTACATTCTTCTTGTTGCCCCAGCGCAGGTCAGCTAGCCCAGTCTCAAAGGTTGTCATCTCTCAGTTGCAGCTGAACGGGCAACAGTTCACCCAAAGATTTTTCTTTCTGTGCCATATCCCTCTGCACACACCAGTTCATTTCTATGCAAAGCAACCCTGCACAACTTCTCAGGACATGGGCATAAGAGCAAGCTTCTCACACAAACTGCTAGCCCAGTCCAAGCAAAGCTCTTTCTCACCCTCATAAGCCAAACCTCACAGTCCATAGTTCTTACTGCCTTCAGGTCTTTCAGCTCAGACCAGAATAGTCCATCAGGCTGTACTTACAGCACTGCAAATCATCTCTTAGGCCAAGGTTTCAAATCCTCCCACATTCCTCTTGAAAATCAGCTCCAAAAGGCCAAAGCCACATAGTCAGGTGTCTAGCAGCAACCCCACTCCTGGTACCACTTTACTGTTGCAGTCCGGTTCACATTGCTGTTAGAAATCACCCAACCAAGAGCAGCTTCTGGGAAAAAGAGATTTATTTTGGCTTATAGGCTCAAGGGGAAGCTCCACGATGGCAGGGGAAAACGATGGCATGAGCAGAGGGTGGACATCACCCTCAGGCCAACATAAAGTGGAACACAGCAACAGGAGGGTGTGCCAAACACTGGCATGGGGAAACTGGCTATAAAGCCCATAAGCCCACCCCCAACAATACACTCCCTCCAGGAGGCATTAATTCCCAAATATCCATCAGCTGGGAACCTAGCATTCAGAACACCTAAGTTTATGGGGGACACCTGACTCAAACCACCACACCAAGACTTCCCTTAGCATGGTGGGAAGAGGGGTCAAGGTCACACCTGACCACGGTCGACTAATATGCCTAGGTTCTCCACAAACAAGCAGAATCTACTGTGGGTGGGTACAAATTCAGGACCCGACTTCAGGAAAACGGAACAGAGGAGTCTTGACGAGAAGTGTGCCATCCCATTTGTCCCGTCCATATGGGAAAAGGGTCACAGGGGGCCCACCCTGAAGTCCCACCGGCTGGCCACTAGAACCTTCTAGTAGCTAAATGCCTGTAGGTGGGGCTTTTGATTGCTGCCATCCTGCGTTTTGTGGTGGTAGGGAGGAAAGCCAGGGCTTTGTGCACGCTGGTCAAGTGAGCTGCCACTGAGCTGTCTCCAGTCTGTTCATACATGACGTGAAACCTATACCCCGCATGTAGTACTGTGAGAAATATTTCAAGTGCATTTCTCATGCAATCTCTAATCGCAGCAGGTAGGTAGGTTCATCACACACCACACATACACACACACATTTGGAAGGCCTTGGAAGCTGGAAGCAGCATACTCAAGGTCACAAAGGCAGCAGGCAATGGCTGGATTAACTCTCAGTGATTAACTCTCAACAGGTAAGCTAAAACCAGCTTTCATCGCATTTCCTTGCACAAACCTCCTGGCTTTTTTCTTTTGGCTGTCCCCTTGGGACAGTACCCTAGTACACTGGGCGGCGCTGTGTTGTGGTCTAGGGCCCGTTGTGCCCTGTTCCTCCCACCTCCCACTCAGGTTGGTCCTAGACTTCTTCTGGCAAAACCCTCTCACCCCAGCCGCATCCCAAGAGCCACAAAAACCCTCGTATATCTTCTTGTGTGATAAGAACACTTAACACAGGATCTCTCCCCTTAAATTTTTAAAAAATATTTTATTTATTTATTTACTTGACAGAGAGAAAGAGAAGGAGAGAGAATTGGCATGCCAGGGCTCTAGCCTCTGCAAACAAACTGCAGACGCATACGTCCCCTTGTGCATCTGGCTAACATGGGTCCTGGGGAATCAAACCTGGGTCCTTTGGCTTTGCAGACAAACACCTTAACTGCTAAGCCGTTCCTCCAGCCCATCTCATCTTAAATCTTAAGTGTGAAGTAGATCACCCTTGGAAGTAGGCCCAGCACTGTAGGATGCTTACGTTTGGGCAGTTCAGCAGTATCCATCTTACTTAAATAAAACTTCTAACCTATTGATTAATAACTCTGTTTCTACCTTTCCATGGTCTAGTCTTCGGTTTTGTAAATTGGACTAAATGTGCCTCATATAAGCGGAAGTATCATTCCATCTATGTCTAGCTTACTTAGCATTTGTCCTCAAATTCCACCACGTTGCTGCATATTACAGAGTTTCCTTCTGTATTGTCTGAATACTATCTCACTGTGCATTGGCACCTTTTTAATTTGTCCACCTATTTGATACAGGTGGTGTCTATATCTTGACCAGTATAAGGAACGCTGCAGAGAACATCGTGATGCTGAGGTGAACATGGGGTGCAGGTAGATCTAGAAGATCCCTGAGTTTGATCTCAAGCACCATGCACAATGCCAGGTGTGGTGCTCAAATGCCTGTCATCCAGTGCTTGGGCAGTGGAGACAAGCAGACCCTTTGGGCCGTCTGGGCATCCAGTCTAGCCTACTTGGCCAGTTCTAGACCTCTCTCCAGAGATATAATAAATTAGTATTTTAAGCACAAACTCTTCTACTTGCTGTTCCTGATGAAGCGGTCCACCCTCCTTCTCATATGAACTAGGCCACTGTGTTTGTTACTTTTCTCACTGCTGTGACCAAGTACTTGGCAAAAGCAGCTAAACAGCAGAAGGCTTCATTTTTGTCTCAAGGCTTAAGAAGGGATCCAGTCCTCATGACCAGGGAGGCGAGGTGGCAGGAGCATGAGGCTCCTGGTCACATTGCACCCATAGTCAGGAGTCAGAGAGATGGGAACGCTAGTGTTTCAACCCTTCTCTCCTTTCTGTTCAGTCCGGACTTCAGCCCTGGCACCGTCACATTCAGGGTGGGTGTTCCCTCTTCAATTAAATCTTTCTGGAACCATCCTCATAGACACACCCAGAGATGTGTTTCCATGGTACTTCTAAATCCGGTGAAGTTGACAATGATGATTAACCACCACAGCCATTGTGTCTAGCTGTGTGCTGAAGAGACTACTGTCCCCTGTGACCTGCGGCACCTTGAACGAACCCATTAGAACCCTCCTCACCCACTGCCATAGTCTGGTCCTCCTGCACTGTGCCTAAAACTTGATCCATAAAAGACATAAGGGCCCTATGCTGCCTGCTCTCACCCTAGAGCAAACACTGTAACTTTGTGCTTCTAGCTGAAAAGGGGGAAGACCTCATTCGGTCTGCTGAGTAAACCCACGATCCCTCTCTGCCACACTATTAATTCTTCATTTTACCTACCATTAGGCGTTCAGTAAATAAATAAATGAAGCCAAAATAACTGCTCATATCCATAAGTAATCAAAATGTATTTAGTGCTTTAGTAAGTAGCTTGTTTTTCTAATTTTCCTTTAATTAGCAGAGGAAGAATTAAAATCAATCCCTTATCCAACAAATTAAAAAATAAACTCGGCTTCTCCCTTACACAGATCCAAAGTTGAACATACACAGAAACGCAAGTTTATCATCACCCTGTAATATAATATGTATCCATATTAAACTCATTGCTATGGCATTTATCTTCTCTCCCTGATCACAGCTTAATAAAATTATAATTATGACCTTTCAAAGCATCGCGGCCTGATCCACGCAGACTTTGCATCTTTAGCTTCAAATTGTGGCTCTTGCAAAGGTGGCTACGTGTCGCTGACGGGGCATCTTGTCTGCACGCAGGAAAGGGTGCTAATCATTGTCGCTCAGCTTTGAGCCTCAGAGGCCAGTGCAGGGCTAACCAAAGAGCAAGAGCTCAAAAGCAGTCACTGGGTGATTAAATATGCGAGCATCTGGGCTTAGCGTACAGTAATCATGTTGGTAAGCCTGAGCTGGCTACAGAGCCCATCCTGGAAGGAACAGGGCAGCTGGGAGGGGGAAAGCGAGTGATTCGAGGGGGAGAGGGTGGGGGTTGGGAGGGAGAGCGCATGAGAGTTACAAGGGGGGAAGTCAGCTCACATTCAGCTGGCAAACTGTATTTGCTTTCACCCAAACTATCCTAATTTCTCAAAGTGATACTGAGATTGCTATTTGCCAGCAAACCCAGAGCCTTCTTTGAAAGGTTGAGAAGGTTCCAGATATTGGGTGCTATAAAATATTCTCTTTATGTGGCTCTGTGTGGTGTGTGTGCACACATATGTGTGTATTTGCATGTGGGCACACACATGTGAGTGGGTTTGTGGTACATGCAGGTAGAAGCCAGAAGTTGATATCGGGGATCTTTCTCAATTGCTTTCCACCTTATTTTTTTAATATTTTGTTTTTACTTATTTATTTATTTGACAGAGAAAAAGGGAGAGAGAGAGGGAATGGATGCACCAGGGCATCCATCCACTGCAGACAAACTTGAGACGCATGTGCCTCCTTGTGCATCTGGCTAACGTGGGTCCTGAGGAATCGAGCCTCGAATCGGGGTCCTTAGGCTTCACAGGCAAGCGCTTAACCGCTAAGCCATCTCTCCAGCCCTCCACCTTATTTTTTGAGATAGAGTCTCTCACTCATGCTTGTGCATCAAGCACTTCACCCACTGTGCCATCTCTCCATGCCAGGTACATAGCCCAAGCTGGCCTGGAACTTGCTATACATCCAAGGATGACCTTGAACCCCTGATTCTCCCACTTTCACCTCCCAAATGCTGGGATTACGATCTATACACTGTGCCCAGCTATTACTTTGAAGAACAAAATGGCTTCTCCCACGGGGTTCTGTGGGGACCCCTTGATGCTTCTCTGAAGCTATGATGGTATTGGTTGAGGAGGACTGGGCACTCTACTCCATCCTGATGCCAGTCATGACATCTCAAAGGTTCTTGCCAACAGAACAGTATGTAAGACAGTCCGGTGTGTTTCTTTTTCCCTGCTGAGGTATAGCTGTTCTCCATGGTCAGCACTTGTGGACAGAAATGGCACACACATCGTGGATAATGAACACAGTAAATCTCTCCTTGGCAAACTCGGATTCTACCATGTATCAATGCCAGGAGAGTGAGCCTGCGGGGCCCGGCAGCCCTACCCCTGGTGCTGAAGCTGCCACTGACGCTCCTAGGCGGGCAGAGGTTGGAGGAGAAGGAAAGAGAACACAATTTGAACCCCGATGTCTGAATCACCTGATCTGTGTATTTGCAGATGTTTAATCTTGATTAGGAAACAGAATAAAGCATTCGAGGTTATTTTGGCTACTAGGTAGAAATCACGCACTCCACCTAACAACTTTAACAATTTCACACAGCGTAGTCAAGCACGGTTACAATTGTATTTATTTCATTTATAGCATGAGTCAGGCTCTGCCAGGGGGTGATTTGTTGTTTAATATGGAGGGGCTGTTATTTTGGTATATTGGGAATGCTTGCTTAAGTACTGCGTGTTTAACAAGGAGTTTTCATTTGTTCTGATGGGTGCTTAAAAAAGCAGCGCTCAGCAAAGGACACGGTGAAAAAAGCAAAGAGGCAACCTACAGAATGGGAAAAAATCTTCTCCAGCTATACGTCTGATAGAGGATTAATATCTAGGATATACAAAGAACTCAAAAAGTTAAATAATAAAGAACCAAAAAATGGGCTATGAAGCTAAATAGAGCATTCTCAAAGGAAGAAATACGAATGGCATATAAGCATCTAAAAAATGTTCTACATCACTAGTCATCAGGGAAATGCAGATTAAAACTACATTGAGATTCCATCTCACTCCTGTCAGATTGGCTACCATCATGAAAACAAATGATCATAAATGTTGGCGGGGATGTGGAAAAACAGGAACCCTTCTACACTGCTGGTGGGAATGCAGTCTGGTCCAGCCATTGTGGAAATCAGTGTGGAGGTTCCTAAAACAGCTAAAGATTGATCTACCATATGACCCAGCTATAGCACTCCTAGGCATATATCCTAAGGACTCATCTCATTTCTTTAGAAGTACGTGCTCAACCATGTTTATTGCTGCTCAATTTATAATAGCTGGGAAAGGGAACCAGCCTAGATGTCCCTCAACTGATGAGTGGATAATGAAGATGTGGCACATTTATACAATGGAGTTCTACTCAGCAGTAAAGAAAAATGAAGTTATGAAATTTGCAAAAAAATGGATGGACCTGGAATGGATTATACTAAGTGTGGTAACCCAGGCCCAGAAAGCCAAGCGCCACATTGTTCTCCCTCATATGTGGATCCTAGCTACATATGATTGGGCTTCTGCGTGAGAAGGAAAATACTTAGTAGCAGAGGCCAGTAAGTTAAAAAGGAGATATAAAGGGAAGAGAAAGGAAGGGAGGAGCGTACTTAATAGGTTGATATTGTATATATGTAAGTAGAATGATTGAGATGGGGAGGTAATATGATGGAGAATGGAATTTCAAAGGGGAAAGTGTGGGGGGGGGGAGGGTATTACCATGGGATATTTTTTATAATCATGGAAAATGTTAATAAAAATTGTGAAAAGAAAATAAAACTAAAAATAAAAAAGAAGAAAAAGAAAAAAAAAAGCAGCACTCAGCACCTCACATGTGCAGCACTTCCCCATCCCCAGCCAGCGCCAGGACACAGTGACGACACTGTGCTTTGGGTACGTGTCACCCTGGGGAGAAAGGCAAAGCTAGGAGGGACCACCAAGGGTCAAAACTCACTGTAGAGCTCAGGCCAGTCTTCCCAAAACCCTGGATCCCATCACCGAGCTCCAAACCAAAGACGACAGGCAGTCGCCGAGAGCCCAGAAGAAGAAATTGATTCTGTGTGCTTGTGTTCTGGTTCTTGGGGTGTTACCATAACAGCACAGTCTTCCCTGATCCCGGTAGAACATATGGGAAGTCTATTCTTAGCTCACCACCTCCCCCACTCCAACCATCTCTCCTACCCCCAGTAATCCTAACCCTTTCCTCCTGAGCCTCTGGCAATAGTGATATGTCCCACACTCTGGAGTTGCATTTGGGGAGTGTTTCCAGGATGCCCTCACATCAGCCTCAGAGCAAGGCCACCAGAGCAGAATGGTATTAGCCAAAGGTAGCCCCAAGATCCAAGATACTCTAAATGAGAAAAAGTCAACAAACAAATCTTTACATCAGAGTTATACATGTCCAAATGGATCACACAGGACTGTGCTTTTCTGCCCTAAAATAAGCAGCTTTAAGAGTTTATTCCAAGGATGGGTGTGGTGGCACATGCCTTTAATCTGCTCAGGAGGCAGAGGTAGAAGGATCACCGTGAGTTCAAGTCCACCCTGAGACTACATAGTGAGTTCTAGGTCAGCCTGGGTCAGAGCAAGACCCTACACCTCAGAAACAAAACAAACAAACAAAACTAAACTAAACTAAAAAGCAAACAAAAACAAAAACAAACAAAAAAAAAGTCTATCCCAGGGACTGGAGAGGTTAAAGGCATTTTCTTGCAAAGCCTGATGACCCAGGTTCGATTTCCCCAGTACCCACATAAAGCCTGGAGTTCCTTTGCAGTGGCAAAAGGCCCTGGCATATTCTCTCTCTCTCTCAAATGAATAAAAACATTTTTTTAACTTCTCTAAAAAAAGTTTATTCCAAAGTAGGGAGACAGCTTAGTCAATAAAGTGCTTCCTTGCAAGCACAAAGACCTGAGTTTGATCCCCAAAAAACACATAAAAATACTGGGCAGCGTAACGCTCCTGGACTAAACTACTGCCGCTATCTTTAGTGCGGTTAAGGAGCACTCCGGGGCAGCCGGGACTCACGCCCCTGAGGCATTCTATGGAAGGTCCTTCCTTTCCAGAGACCTGCTACATGACCCTGGGACTACCCAGCTATTATGTCATATCACAGACTTGGCTGAATCCCAGCAAATCTCCTCAGAACTAAGACAGATTGACTCTGAACATGACGACACCAGGGCGCCTTCATTTTGCCCAGGAGACTTTGTTCAAATAAAAACGTTTAAGCAGGGCTCCTCCTTAGAACCTGCCTGGGATGGCCCTTACCCTGTCATTCTGTCTACACCCACAGCTGTCAAGGTGACAGGCGTGGACTCTTGGATTCATCACACCAGGGTCAAAAGGTGGCCTCACAGCGGACTCCCCAGGAACCCGAGACATTTCTGTCTCTCTCTCTTCTCTGCCTCAAATAAATAAAAGTAATTTTTTTAATCCTATGCTTTCTCAAAATATCCCAGTAAGGTTCATTTTCTAGGACAGGTTCCTTCAGACTTGTGCCAGAACGTTATTGCCCTCCAACCATCAGAATGGTTTGCTATTGCATGGGCCCCGGGGCCAAATGTATGCTGGGCAGCCCCTAATGACACCCAGTGGTTATGCGGTACCAACCTGTGGCCCTGGCCACCTCCTGGATGGATTAGAAGATGCATCCTGGGGTTTCCCTGGATGCAAGGGCAATAAGTAAAAACCTTAGCCTGTCCAGCCAACTTACAGGTTTTAAAACACCACTGGGCTAGGAGTGTTTTTCAACGGTATAATCACTTATTGTCAATCTTTCTTCTGTCTCTCGGATTGGAAGCTGTCATCTGGCACACAGAAACTCTCATGAAGCATACCCACAAGGCTTTAAATGACACAAGGTTCAAACGATGAGGAAAGCCATCATGCAGAACTGCATGGCTCTGGACACGCTCCCCGCAGCCCAAGGTGGCACGTGCGTATTGTCAAGGTTGAATGCTGGGTATACATTCCTCTCGTGTCTCGTCTGCTTTACAAAACCTACATGAACAGGTCCAGAGCATGTCAGATGCCACGGGGCCATTCAGTGAGCAGTTCTAGGAGGGGACCTGGAGTTCTTCATGGTGGAAGAAGATCATACCCATTACAATCTTTGTAGCGATTTTGTTACTCTCTGACTCTCTTTATCTTTGCTCTCTTACAGGCAGCTCACCCCCAGGTGGTTAAACAGCAATCTAACTCCATCTATACAGGCCCGTTTGAACACCCTCTGAGAGCGGAGCACTTGCCACTTCTGATGGGGCTACCTACGCACCCTACTTCACAATGCTAAGAAACCTCTATCGCTGAGGTAGGGCCCAACATTTATGTTATTAATGCTTGTAATTTTGCACCAGGCCAAAAAGATCTAAGCACTGTGGTGTCTGACCGATAGGTTTCTCCCTTGGGCCTTCAGAATGGTTCTCCTCTCTGGGAAACACTCTAACGGCCATTTCTCTGTACCCCATCCAGCAGGAAGCAGCTCAAGATAAGTTAACGTGTCTCCTCATGAGCGGGGAAATGCGGGCTCCATTATAGACAGGCTAGGCAGGATTAGGACAGCCCTTAAAGGGAGGGATCTTAGGATGTCACACCCTTGCCACGCCTATCGCAGCTGCCTCTCCTCTCTCAGCTGCCTCTCCTCTCTCAGCTCACCCCACCTGTGCCAGGTGTGGGGTTTAGTGCTTGCCCATCTCACCCAGTTCGATCTCTCTTGAGCTCATACGCTGCCTAGGTGTGGGTGGATTCCTCCTCGAGCCCATACGTTGCTTAGGTGTGGATGGATTCCTCCTCTAAGCCCAGGCCAATTGCTGGGACACCTGGTGTAGGTGTGTCCAGGTATAGCAGTGCAAATTCTAAAGAATGTCCTCCCCTGACCCATGGAGAGACTCAGCCATTTCCTCTCTCTCTCTGTCTCTCCAGAACTGGCAGGAACATTTTTTGGGTCTTCGAATGGGTAAGATCTCCCTCCCCCGCCCCCACCAGCAGTCATGAGAGGGTGGGAAGAGACACTTTTTGCCTCTTTTTTTTTTCACATTTTATCTTTCATTACTGTCTTCACTTTTAATCTTTTGGAAGCACTTTTTTTTAGAGAGAGTAAAAGACACACAGAGAGAGAATTGGCGCACCAGGGCCTCAGCCACTGAAATCAAACTCCAGATGCTTGCGCCACCTAGTGGGCATGTGCGGCCTTGCGCTTGTCTCACCTTTGTGTGTCTGGTTTATGTGGGATCTGGAGAATTGAACATGTACTTGTAGGCAAGTACCTTAATCACTAAGTAATCTCTCCAGCCTGTTCATATTTTTTCTAAGATCCATGTTCATTTACACGGGCTTTTGGGCTCCACAGGGTATATCTCTCTTCTCCCCACTTTATCTTCCTAACTCTCCCTGCCCCAATTTCCTCCCTTCCCCCTCCTTTGTAAGATCTGAATAAAATGTATTTTAAAAGTCAAAATAAAAAAGCACTGAGCATGGAAAGGTACACTTGTGATCCCAGTGCTGATGTGGCAGAGACAGAAGGTGTCCTGGTTCTCACTGTCTAGCCAGTCGAGCTTACTGGGTGCTCACCTGTGAGAGGCCCATCTCAGAGGGAAACAGCAAGCACTCCTGGAGGACTAGCTGGGGCCTCTGATCTTCTCCAAGCATGTGCACACATACACATGTCCACCTGGGCACACACTTGTACACACTCACCCATACACACAAAAATATTTTTGAAGCTGGGTGTGGTGGTGCACGCCTTTAATCCCAGCACTTGGGAGGCAGAGGTAGGAGGATCACTATGAGTTCAAGGTCACCCTAAGACTATATAGTAAATTCCAGGTCAGCCTGAGCTAGAGTGAGACTCTACCTTGTAAAACAAAAACAAACAACAAGAAATACATACATATATACATACATATATATGGCATATATATATATATGCCAGGTGTGGTGGTACATGCCTTTAATCCCAACCCTCAGGAGGTCTGCAGAGGGAGGAGGATCAGGAGGAGGATTGCTGGAGTTCAAGGCCTCTCAGAGACTACATAGTGAATTTCAGGTCAGCCTGGGCTAGAGTGAAACCCTACCTCAAAAAAAAAAAAAAAAAAACCTGGGGGGGGAGGGAGGGAATTACCATGGGATTTTTTTTATAATCATGGAAAATGCTAATAAAAATTTTAAAAAAGAAAAAAACTATATATATTTGAGTTTAAGACTATTGTAATGGGAGAGAAAGAGAGACTGGAAGAGGGAGAAGGAGAGAGGAAGTGGAAGGAGAGAAGTAAAGGGAAAGAAAAAGAGATAAACAGGGAAAGGGGAGAGGGAGAAGGGAGATGCATGTACAAGGGAGAGAGCAAGAGGATCCAAGTCAGTGAGGGAGGAAGAAAGAGAAAGAGGGAGATAGAAACAGAGAAAGGGCATTCAAGTCAAAATGAGAAAAAGATTTTTAAAAATCTTGAGCCAGGCATGGTGGCTCACACCTTTAATCCCAGCACTTGGGAGGCAGAGGTAGGAGAATTGCTGAGAGTTCAAGGCCGCCCTGAGACTACATAGTGAATTCCAGGTCAGCCTGGGCTATAGAGAGACCCTACCTTGAAAAAAAAAAATTGAGAGTCCAGTCTCTCCTTTATCTGTGGTGCCTACAGATCTCTGGTGTGAGTTTTGCAGATATAGAGCCCAGATAGTCTGGTGTATGCCTACCACACACAGGAAGTAACTGGAGCTTCCCGATGTTCTAGGACTGGGATCAGACCCCATCTCTCCAGAACCTGACTGCTGAGCCATCAGATGCTCATTGAGTGTCTAAGTGATTTCTAACATGGCACAAGTCCAAGGCTGATTCATGAAGACAGAAGAAATCTATCAACACCTGCCTGTAATTGATTAGTAAGTTGGGGTTTCATTAACTGACTGCCTGTTTATTCCTCTGTGCAAAACAACCCACTAAAACAAAAAGCCAATTATAACAAGTCATTGCCCTCATGCCAAGACATTAAAGAACTTTTTTCTTTATTTTATTTTTAGTTTATTATTGATACATCATGTATTGGTACCATCTTTTCCCTCTTCCCTGCACCTATTCCACTGAGGACCCTCCTCGGTGGGGTTGCTGGTGTTCCCCATTGGACTATGGGTTATGTGCTGTGGGAATAGCAGTCAGTTATAGGGGGAGGAAATGCCTCTAGGTATGATGTCCCAACCTGTGGCCCTTAAAATCTTTCTGCCCCTCTAGCACAAAATCTCCTGAGCTTTGGTGGGTGTATTTTAAGTCTACTTCAGTGATGAGCTCTTAGGAGCCTCTGAACTTCTGCTCTGGTGGGTGCTGAGTGCCCTCGGCATCTGTCTCATTATTTTCACAAAGTGGATTATTCTGTTTCGGGGGGTTACTAGACCCACCTCCATTAAATCTCAATATTGTTTTGCTCTTGGTGACTGGGTGAAGAATTGTGAGGTAATTGGATGGCTTGTGTTTTCTTTCTTTTTTTACATAGGAAACAATTAACTGAAGAAAGACTGGCTTTCAAGGGAGCTTATCTAACTTGTTGTCTCCATAGGTGGCAAACATAACCTCCCTTCATTCATCTCCTTCACATAACTGTAGATTTGGTTCTGAATGCTTTTTGAGTAATTTTTGACTTCACTTCTAGGACATCGAATTGTCCGTTCTTGGTGGAGATGTTGGTGTTGGGCAGAGAGAGAAAGAGAAGATGCAGGAGGGTGGCGCTCGGGCTCCCTGGGAGGACCCGGGAAGCTGGGGAAGGGCGGTCCAGCAGTGGGCAGCCCGGGCAAAGCGAGGCTCTGGGGCCGCGCTGTACGTGAACTTGGGAGTTAAGTACGATGCCATCCTAGATGACGGTCAAGCACCCGTGACTGGATTGCGTCAAATGTGGTGTAGCCCAAGAAGCAAGGCTACCTATCAAAGGATAGCTCTGATGTCACCAAAATGCCTATGAGGAGGCACCCTATGAACACAAGCAACAGAAACCAGGCATAGCTTTGAAACTAGAAACAGGAGGGAGCACCTCCAAGGATCACTCGAAGAAGGACCAAAGAGTGGAAACTACCACATTTCTCACTTAGGGATGCATATGATGTGACCTGATGGCCTCTAATTTCCGTATGATAGTTTTTATGATTTTGTTTTGCTGAGCATAAAAGCCCCTGACCTGTATTTTCTATGGTGTGGGAGGCAGTTTCTAGGCGGCTACCTGATGCAACATTCAAATTGAATTGACTTACACATTGAGAGAGTCACTTTTTCCCTTTTGTCTCCAGCCTGCTGACTTGGAGAGGAAAGCCTTGCGTTTGGTGATGGTACATCTAATACCTCTCTCATACTTACTGATCTTCTGTTTCAACAAACTCGGGCCAGGCCTCACACAGGAAGCCTTAGGAGGCAACACACAGCTGGGATTTAATCACATCAGTTTGCTTGTTTCCTACAGTGTTTGCTTTTAGGTCACTTCTGTCTCTGGCAAGTGCTCCTGATTGCCTAAGGGATGGAAGACAGACAGGATCAAACTGTGCGCAGGTCAAGCCCACTGCAAGTGCGTGGACTTTTGTTCCAGGAATGCGGGCATGGGGCAGTGAATTAGGGATGCTGTGAGGCTCAGAGAAATGGATGGGTATTTATAGTGTCCTCTGCCAGGGTGGGTCTCCCCACATTCTCTACCAAGCACTGAACCAGACCCAGGTCAGCTCCAAGGTGAACAAATTGAGGGTAGATATTAGGGTTGAGGGGGCTCAGGGGGGTGCCCCAGAAAGTATCAGTGGACCAAATTGTAATACCTCCCCATAAAAGAAACTAGTGGGCACACCCAAGCCAACCATCCTGCCTCTCACCCACCCTCACACAGACCGTGTATGAACATGTGCTGCTCACAGAGAAGCTATTCAGGATCCTCCAAACCCCACATGAGCATGAAATAAGAATCCAAATGTGTGCACCACGCAAGGGAGATGCCTCGCGGTGCTGAGGAAGAAAAGGGAGGGCAGGGAGATAAGATACTGGAGCCAGTAATATTAGTATCGGGCAGCCCTAAACATTGCATTCATAATAAATAAAAGCCTTTAGAGACCCTGAAAATGAAAATACTTTTTGGTTATAGGAAAACCTCAGGAGACTGGCTAAATAGCAAAATAGATCCTTGAAGAGCCTCTTATTAAAACAGAAGATGGGACTT
Source organism: Jaculus jaculus (assembly GCF_020740685.1). Classification (NCBI taxonomy): domain Eukaryota; kingdom Metazoa; phylum Chordata; class Mammalia; order Rodentia; family Dipodidae; genus Jaculus; species Jaculus jaculus. Next base: position 8,157,523 of record NC_059102.1, on the reverse strand, counting down.
CAGGAAGCACCCTGTGGTCCTATAATTATTTCAAAAACAAGTTATTTAAAAGGAGATTGTACAACCATTAAATATGGGCAGCACAGTCACAGAAATTGTTCTGAGCTATGAGAACATTTAAAAATTTTCACAGCACTTGGGAGGGAGAGGTAGAAGGATCCCCAGTGAATTTGAGGCCAGCCTGAGGCTACATAGTGAATTCCAGGTAAGTCTGGACTAGAGCGAGACCTTAACTCAAAAAACAATAAATAAATAATTTTTTTAAATAAACAGAAATCATACATGTTCTAGAGTTCCTGGTTACAATGGAGAAATTAATCAACAAAATATTAAAACCAAAAATAAAAAGAAAATAAATATATAAATATATAATATAATATATATATATATAATATATAAATAAAAATAAAAATAAAAGAACTTTTAAATAACATTTAAAGAATTCTTGGATTTAAAAAAAGCAATAAAAAGACATGAAATACAAGAGGGACTAGTTAGAAAGAAGGGATTCAGTAGAAGGAGGCTAACGGTCCACAGGTAATGGGAGTGGATCGTGATGAAAATACATGATGTGTGTGTACAAAAACAGTCAGTAAAAAAGTTAAAAAAAAACTTGTCATACATCAACTATTGACATCTAGCAAAAGGAAAGCAATTATAAGCTCTTTTCTTTGCTGGGCGTGGTGGCACACACATTTATGAGAAAGGGAGGAGAGAAAGAGAGAGAACTGGCACACCAGGGCCTCCAAACACTACGATCGAACTCTAAATCTGGGCTCCACCTTGTGCACGTGTGTGACCTTGCATGCTGTGCCACCTTGTGTGCCTGGCTTATGTGGGATCTGGAGAGTTAAACGTGAGTCCTTTGTGCCTTAACCACTATGCCATCTCTTCAGTCCTTAAGCTATTTTTAAATGTACATATCAGATAGATGTATATTCTCAGTAACATCTACATGGAATAGCTTCAACTATATCTATAAAAACATAAAAGACTGAAGATAATAAGAGTTGTGTTTTCACCCCGCAAAGCTTGAAAAGGAAATTCAAAATAAGCCAAAGAAAAGAATTAGAAATTATGAAAGTCTAACTTGAGGTTAAAAGCACAGAAGCAAGACATATGTAGACTGGTGACCACAAAGGCATGTGAGCTGCTTCCAGAATATTCAAGCCCAGGGCATGCCTAGACAGCCCTAAAGGGCATAACTAAATTAGAACACTAAAAATGTTAAAACCCCTATAAGACAAACGTTTTCCTCTACAAGCAAAAATGATTGAAATTAGAAATAAAGAAAGAAACTGTAGTGCCATACAGACCAGATAAATAAATAAATAACAAGACATTTAAAGGTCAATCTCTTATGACAACACCCGCTTCAGGAGCTTTGGTGGCAAATGTTGGGTATCTGCAGCTTGTGTGAGCTGGGTCCCAGAGTGGGAAAGAAGAAAGAACTATTTTACTCAAAGCTAAAACTATGAGTGCAAAGGTTTAGAAGTAGTCTACAGATGGAATCATTTCATAGCCAATGCTGAATGTCTCAACATCATAACCAACTAGAGTTCATTCCAAGAATGCTAGAATGGCTTAGGTAAAGAAAGTCCATTCATCTGCCTATGGCATTCACAGATGAATGTATACAATGTATATGATCTCAATGCGTGTCAGAGCAAACATTGCTATATGTTGCCCTGATGTTATCCAAACATAAACAGTAAAAGCTATGGTGAAAACGATAACAAAAACTCTTATAATAACATTCTCAAAAAAAAAAAAAAGAAAGAAAGAAAGAAAGGCATGGAATCTCAACACTACTGAATGAAAATTTCATTTATTGTACTTCATTTCTAAGAAATGTGCAAGGCTAAAAATATGAGCATGTACCACATCAAAGTGAGATGTTTATAACAGGAGAAAGTGTGGAGGGGAGGTGTGGGGGAGACTAAGCTCACAGAACACAGGCATTTTCCATTGGATTTTTCTGCAAGCTTAAAACTGCTCTAGCAAATAAAGCCTAGTGATTTAAAACGTGTGTGGGGGACAAAAACAACAACGAAAGTACTTGGAGCACATTTGATTTCAAAGACTTCATATACCTTAATATATACAGAATCCATATAAACTGTTAAGGAATAAGACAAACTCGTAAGAAAAATTAGGGGGAATATAGATATACTTCATAAGTAGAGAAATGCAACTGGGTTCTCAATAGCCATTTGCAATGAAAGAAATGCAAATTAAAATGCTATAGCATTTTGGGGCTAAAAGTTGGCAAATGTAGTTTGAAAATGTGAGAGCATGGGAAAACAGACATTCATATTTTACATTTGTAGTGAAATAAGTTGGAGCACAACTTCTTTTAGAAAACTTGACACTATGAATTAAAGTTGAAACCCCATGCTCTGTAACTACCAAATACATTTTTATGAGTTCACATGTGGAAGTGATTTTGCAAACATTTATCTATAAAGATATTTGTTCTAAAATGCTTTATCATAAGAAAAGACTGGAAATGGCCTAAGTGGCCACCAGAAGTGTCCAGGAGCTATGGTATGTCCACGTGATGGAACATCAGGCATCCATGTTTAAAAGAAAGTCAGGACTGAAGAGGTGGCTTAGCAGTTACAGGGCTTGCCGGCAAAGGCTAAGGACCCATGTTCTACTCTCCAGATCCCATGTAAGCCAGATGCACAAAGGTGAAGCAAGCACAAGGCTACATATGCCCACTAGGTGGCACAAGCATCTGGAGTTCAATTGTAGTGGCTGAAGCCCTAGAGTGCCAATTCTCCCCCCATCCATAAAATAAAATAAATAAATAAATAATTTTTTTTTTTTAAGGAAGATAGGGTGGGGGGATGGCTTGGCCGTTAAAAGTGCTTGCTTGCATAGCCTGTATGCCTGGGTTCAGTTCCCCAACACCTATGTAAAACCAGACGCACAACATGGTGCATGCATCCGGAGTTTGTTTACAGCAGCAAGAGGTCCAGGTGCACCCACATTCTCTCCCACACCTCAAATAAATAAAAACAAAAGAGAAGAAAATTTCTAAGTCCTAGTATAGAATGACTTCGAGGACACATAAGCACCACGTGTGAGGGAGTAGCAGAAAGCAACACTGGAACGGCGTCTGGAGACGGGGGTTTCGGAGCGTGTGCATGAGAGACGGAGAGCCGGGAAGGGCGTGGACACCTAGGCCTGGCAGCAAAACTAAGGACTGTGGTTCAGGGATATGAGGAAAATGCTTTATCTCACTATTTATTCTAATTTTCTTAGAATTTTTTTCTCACATGCATATAATTAAAAACATTTGGGGGCTGGAGAAATGGCTTAGCAGTTAAGCACTTGCCTGTGAAGCCTAAGGACCCCAAGTTCAAGGCTTGATTTCCCAGGACCCACGTTAGCCAGATGCACAAGAGGGTGCACACATCTGGAGTTCATTTGCAGTGGCTAGAGGCCCTGGCGCGCCCATTCTCTCTTCTCTCTCTCTCTCTCTCTCCCCCCACCTATCTATCTGCCTATTTGTCTGTTGCTCTCAAATAAATTTAAAAAAAAATCATTTTGAAGAGCCGGGCATGATGGTGCACACCTTTAATCCAAGCATTTGGGAGGCAGGTAGGAGGATCACGGTGAGTTCAAGGCCACCCTGAGACTACATATTGAGTTCCAGGTCAGCCTGGGCTAGAGTGAGACCCTACCTCGAAAAAAAAAAAAAGAGAGAGCATTTTGAAAGCCAGGTGTGGTGGCACACACCTTTAATCCCAGCAGTCGGGAGGCTCAGGTGTAAGAATCACCATGAGTACGAGGCCAGCCTGGAGCTTCAGAGTAAAGTCCTTATCAGTCTGGGGTAGAGTGAAACCCTGCCTCAAAAAAAAAAAAAAAACAAAAAAAACGAAAAACAAAAAACTTTAATCCCAGAACTCAGGATGCTGAGGTAGAAGAATTGCCATGAGGTCGAGGCCACCCTGAGACTACATAGTGAATTCCAGGTCAGCCTGGACCAGAGTGAGACCCTACCTCAAAAAAAAAAAAAAAAAAAAAAAGTTTTAGGTCAAAAAAGTCTAGAACACTGAAACTCTCAAAGCACATGTATAAGTACACACAGAGACAAGGCAAACCCACCTGAAATCTACAATGGAACTCAAGTTTCTTGTGACACATTAGAAGTAGCCCCAAATTCAGAAGTAAAACAAAATTAAAATATTTTACTGTTGAGCTATAAAGATGGCTCAGTGGTTAAGGCACTTGCCTGCAAGCCAATGGACCCAGGTTCACTTCCCCAGGACCCACATAAAGCCAGATACACAAGGTGATGCATGTGTCTGGAGTTCATTTGCAGGGGCTAGAAGCCCCAGTGTGCCCATGTATTCTCTCTCTCTCTTTCTCTCTCTCTCAAATAAATAAATAAAATCTTTTAAATCAATAACTTTTTGTAATCTACACCAATGTAAAAGCATGATTTTATTTATTTATTTATTTGACAGAGAAAGCGAGAGAAAGGGGCACGCCGGGACCTCCAGCCATGATAGATGAACTACAGACGCGTGCATCTGGCTAACATGGGTCCTGGGGAATTGAACCTGGGTCCTTTGGCTTTGCAGGCAAACACTTTAACCACTAAGCCATCCCTCCATCCCAAAAGCATAATTTTAAACAATTCAAAGTAGTTACCAATTCTCATAATACATAAGAATAGTCATAGAAAAAGGTCAAACCTATATGAGGAAAATTATAAATGTTACTTAAAAATACAAGATAGGTTTTAAATAAATGGAGAAATATGCCACAGTATAAAAGTATCAATTTTCCCATAAATTACCATCTAAATTTGGGAAAAATCCTATCAAGTTGGCAGTGATTTTTGTTTTTACTTGGCAACCATACTGAAATTCATACATAGGCAAAATATTCAAGAATAAACAAGAAAATTCTGGTATAAAATAAGAAGCTAACAAAATGATAATTTCTTTGGTCTATAAATGTCCCAAAAGAGGGCATGAGAAAAAAGAAGGAGAAAAATCATAGACACCATTGGCAGGAGAAATGGGTCAAAATTTTCAAAGGCAGCTTGACCATGAACTTGAACAGTATGCCTCATCCAGTCTCGAATGAAACAGGTAGCATTTCAGAATCTGTTCTGAGGGACACAGAAACGTGAACCAAACATGCTCTAACATGTTCATGTAGCATGATTTCTATGAGACCATCATAACCCTGTAAGACCCAAAAGTCATTAACAGTCCAAATGCCCATTATTAAGAAATTAATTTCTAGGGCAGAGAAACTGGCTCAGCTGTTAAAGATGCTTGCTTACAAAATCTGACAGCCTGGGTCTGATCCACTAGGATCCATGTAAAGCCAGATGTACAAAGTGGTGTATGTATCTGGAGTTCGTCCGTGGACCAGGAGGCCCTGGCATGCCTGAATACATGCACGCACGTACACACACACACACACACACACACAGCCTCTCTCCCTCTCTCAAACAAAAAAATTCAATAACTAAAATTAATTTTTAAAACATAATATATCCACATTTGGGGATCAAATGTAGCAGTTTCTTTTAAAATTGCCAGGCATGGTGGCACACAGCTTGAATCCCAGCACTCGGGAGACACAGGTAGATTTGCCGTGAGTTCGAGACCACCCTGAGACTACCTAGTGAATTCCAGGTTAGCCTGGGCTAGAGTGAGACCCTATCTTGAAAAACCAGTAATAATAATAATAATAATAATAATAATAATAATTAATAATAATAAAAGAATTTACACTGCTGTTACAAGAACTCCAAGTTGCAGGATTAGATACTTGAACAAAGGTTAGAGTGTTACATATTGTGAGACACAGTATGTGTCCAGAACATCGCGTGCTGATGAGCCTGTACGGAGCCACACACACAGAATAGAAACTAGTGGCCAAATGGCATTTAGAGACAAAACAAGGACTGGAGCTGCAACGGAATCAGTGGAACTTCTGTTTCATTTCGGAACTGAAAATTAATAGGTCATAGTGATGGAGGATATAATTTTTAAATTCCCCAAAGGTAAATGTGGCAATCTTAACTTTATTTACATATGCATACAGCTTTACATATCTTGGTAAAGACTTGAATGTTTGCCAACCTGATTTAAAGTCATCAAAGGATTTCATCGATCACATGTTGGTGTTGAATGAAAAGTCCACTTTACGAGGTCTGAGGAAATATTACACAACTCGTGAAGAATATTCGAGCAGCTCTAGGGCTCCCACGGAGAGGCAGGCTTTGTGTCATTGGCAAACTTCACCTTTGGTTTCTTTTTCAAAAACTCTGCATAGCTTTGCTTGGGGATGAATTTCATGGCACTCCATCTCTCCTTGTAACATCTTGGAAACCGTCTGAAGCCCGATACCACCATGGCATCTTTGTAGACATACGATATTTGGTTATTTGAAAGGCCATCCAGGCATGACGGAGTGCAGTCACATGCCCAAAGGTTAAAATTTTGAGAAACATGTTGCCTCTTATCTGGAGAGATCTTCTTACGTCCCAAGCCCTGGGAAGAATGACAAGATCACAGGAGGATCTATTCCAGGTCATATCATTTTGTGGTTCTCATTAAGACCAGCTACATGATAAAAAAAACATTTAAACACAGCCTATGACAACCATTATAAAATCTGACCTGCTGAACATAAGCTGAGAACGTCTTGGTTGTATCATTCTCATAGCCGCCAACGCTACTGGACTTCTAGAACCACGGAAAGCCAAACTAGAGAGAGCTCAGCCAGAGGTCACCTGTTAACTGGCCTCAACACCCGAGAACCCGAGAGGTTCCCCTCACCACTCTGGCTGCCTCCCCAGTCCCTAGTGTGCACATGGCTCTTTCTCTAAGCAAGGAGGTTGAATTCTTTCCAAGCCCCACGGAGTCCCCAGGAGTAAGCAGGGCCTTTGGTCTGTGCACAGGCTCGCTTGTGAATACTTCACACCTCACGTGTGTGCCTTCAAAATTGTCCATTTGATCTCCCCATAGCTAGGTGAGAACTGAGAAGGAAAACACTGACACGAGAGACAGGAAGGAAACAGACTCTGGGTTACATAGACTGCACCAATAGGGGCTGCTGCCTGCCCGGATGCCCCACCCTCACCCCACCAGTCAGGTGGCAGCAAGGACTGATGGGTGCCTGAATGAGGATGGCTTGAACAGAGGAAAGAAAGGGCCCAGCAGGCCACTGGCATCCCTGGGTTCAACTGTCTTCAGATTCAACTAACTTGGGAGCAAAAATGCTTTTTTTTTTTTTTTTTTTTTTGAGGTAGAGTCTCACTCTGGCCCCGACTAACCTGGAATTAACTATGTAGTCTCAGGGTGGCCTCAAACTCACAGTGATCCTCCTACCTCTGCCCCCCAGTGCTGGAAATAAAGGGATGTGCCATCATGCCAAAAATATTTCATCTAGACTAGACACATTGTCAATATTATATATATGTATATATATATGGTCTTACTCTGGCCCAGGTTGACTTAGAATTCACTATGTCATCTCAAAGTGGCCTCAAAAATCACAGCAACCCTTCTACCTCTGCCTCCCGAGTGCTGGGATTAAAGGTGTGCGCCATGCCTGGCTAGGAAATAGTATAGATTTTATTTGAGACTCGAGAATCTGCTGATTTGGGTATTCACAGGTGGTTCAGGGACCAAGCCTCGTGTGTACCGAGAGATGACTACATTTAGATACGTGCAGGGATACCCCCGGGGTTGTTGTGGTTTATATAGAGAGACCAGGATGGGAGGCTGGGGCAGACAGGACAAAGGGATGGATATCTAGTGGTCAGTGGCTACTTGCCTGGACATCACGCTGTTAACATATTTTGGGTAGAAAGTTATATTAAGGAAAGGGGGGGGAGGCTCTGGAGAGACAAACTGAAGATGCTGGCTACACTATCCACATGCTCTTCTAAAAAGTCATCAAAATGAAAAAGAAATTTAAAAAAATAGAAAGAATGGGAAAGGGCTGCCAGGTACTTGTTGAACATGTGACTATGGAGTGTCCTGGAAATTTAAGAATTCCCAAAAGAGGGCTGGAGGGATGGCTTAGTGGTTAAGGCATTTGCCTGCAAAGCCAAAGGACCTAGGTTCAGTTCCCCAGGACCTATGTAGGCCAGATGCACAAGGTGGTGGTGTATGCATCCGAAGTTCCATTTGGAGCAGCTGAAAGCCCTGGAGAGCCCATTCCCTCTCCCCCTCTCTCTCTCTCTCTCTCTCTCTCTCTCTCTCTCCCTCTCTCTCTCTCTCTTTCCCTCTCTCTCTCTCTCTCTCCCTCCCTCCTTTCCCCCCTCCATCTCCCTGGTAAATAAAATAAAATTTAAACAAATTTTAAAAAGAAACCTCAGAAGAGGAGAGGGAAGAGGACAGAGGGAGAGGGGAGGAGGCAGATGAGGAGGGGGAGCCGAGAGAGAGAAAAATATCTGCAGGATTGTAACCTTCTAGGGAGCCGAGGCCACTGCTGTGAGCTCCAGGCAGAAGCCATGGGTGGTAGTCTCCAGGGACTGGGAGAAGCTCTTGAGGGCCACTGCCACACCAGCCCCAGAAATGGAAGTACAGAGGTACGGCCCTCTGAAGGGCTAGCTTATCCTCAGAGAAAGCGGTGGGTGCTCAGTTCTCTATTGGGAGAGCGATGTCGCATTAATGTAATTTCTAAAACATCTGCGCTTGAGGGTGACTGCTGGGACACTATCAAGAGAAGCCAGGGGAGCAAACAGATTCAGCCAATGCAGCAAAGCGGGCAGGCCGGAGGAGAAGAAACAAAATGCACTGATACAAACCATAAATAAGAAACAAGGTGAGGGCTGAGGAAATGACTTAGCGGTTAAGGCATTTGTCTGCAAAGCCTAAGGACCCCAGTTTGATTCCCCAGGACCCACGCAAGCCAGATGCACAAAGGGGCTCATATGTCTGGAGTTTGTCTGTGGTGACTAGAGGCCCTGGTGTGCCCGTTCTCTCTATCTGCCTCCTCACCCCCTCTCTCAAATAAGTACATACATTTTTTAAACTTTAAAAAAATGCTTCCTCCTGAAGAAAAAAAAAAAAAAGAAACAAACACCCAAATATAAAGGGTCAAAATTTGTTGTAAATGGGTTAAATTCTTATATAAAGAAATAGGAGGGCTGGAGAGATGGCTTAGCGGTTAAGCGCTTGCCTTGAAGCCTAAGGACCCCGGTTCAAGGCTCGATTCCCCAGGACCCACGTTAGTCAGATGCGCATGCGTCTGGAATTCATTTGCAGTGGCTGGAAGCCCTGGCACGCCCACTCTCCTCTCTCTCTCTCCCTCTCTCTGCCTCTCTCTCTCTCTGCCTCTCTCTCTCTCTGCCTCTCTCTCTCTCTCTCTCTCTCACTCACTCTCTCTCTCTGTCGCTCTGAAATAAAAAAAAAAAAAAAAGAAAGAAATAGGAGCCGGGCGTGGTGGCACATGCCTTTAATCCCAGCACTTGGTAGGCAGAGGTAGGAGGATCACCATGAGTTCGAGGCCACCCTGAGACTCCATAGTGAATTCCAGGTCAGCCTGAGCTAGAGTGAGACCCTACCTCAGAAAACCAAAAAAAGAAAAGAAAAAAAGAAGAAATAGGGCTCTGGGTTTCTTTTGTTTTTTCTTTTTTAAACCGTGTGGCATTTGTTTATAATGGGAGACAGACCAAAAACAAACAACTAACAATTACAAGGACAAAGGAATGAACCTTAGCATTGTTTTCCTCTCAAGGAGAAAGGTATGTTGGCACATAGAGCAAGTTGGCAAACTTCCAGTGTTTCCTGCGAGGCCGTCATTACCTGCTAAGACGCCTGTAGAAACCCTGATTCTATCTCTAACAAGATAACCACTTTGGTTGATGTGCTCGTGTGAATTGTAAGAATTCTCAAATTTTGCCCACCAAACCATGATTAGCAAGGTAAGGTTGTGAGGAGGGGAAATAATGGCTGTGAATTTTATTTGTGAGTTTATATAATTTTGTATTACTTGAGCTTCTTGGGCATGATGTTTCATCTCAGTTTCTTCATTTCCAAATCAACGGAGAGCAATTAGCCCATAGCGTGTTGTGGGGATTAAATCAAACAATGAGAAACGCTCTAGTCTTGCACACGCTTGGTAAATGTTGACTATAACTAACAGCATCTACTTCAAAGCACACTAACCTAACCTTCTCCCTGAGCAACATGAACCTGGTGACGTCCAGGCAAGTAGCCACTGGCCACTACATATCAAGCATTTAAAAGTGAGCTGTCAGGCTGGAGAGATGGCTTAGCGGTTAAGCGCTTGCCTGTGAAGCCTAAGGACCCCGGTTCGAGGCTCGGTTCCCCAGGACCCACCTTAGCCAGATGCACAAGGGGGCGCACGTGTCTGGAGTTCGTTTGCAGAGGCTGGAAGCCCTGGCGCGCCCATTCTCTCTCTCCCCCTCTATCTGTCTTTCTCTCTGTGTCTGTTGCTCTCAAATAAATAAATAAATAAAAATTATTAAAAAAAAAAAAGTGAGCTGTCGAAGAGATATGTAAAATACAAGGCAGATTTTAAGAACTTAGTTTGGGAAAGTGAATGTTAAATTTCTCAATCATTTATATATGATCTGTTATGTGACATGTTGAATTGATAATTTGGGGGGCAATGTTGAGTTAAATAAAATATGCAAATGTGCTTTGACTTATATTCCAATAAACTCATTGGAAGCTGAAAATATTGTAAGTCAAAAATACATCTTGGGGGCTGGAGAGATGGCTTACCGGTTAAGCGCTTGCCTGTGAAGCCTAAGGACCCTTGTTCGAGGCTCGGTTCCCCAGGACCCACATTAGCCAGATGCACAAAGGGGCACACGCATCTCAAGTTCGTTGGCAGTGGCTACAAGTCCTGGTGTGCCCATTCTCTCTCTTTCTGTCCATCTGCTTCTTTCTCTCTCTGTCTGTTGCTCTCAAATAAATAAATAAAAATAAACAAAAAAAAATTTAAAAATACATCTTGGGAAAAATGTACCTCTTGGGCTGGAGAGATGGCTCAAGAGTTATAGGTAGTGACTTGCAAAGCCTGATGGCCCAAGTTTGATTCCCCAGCACCCATGTAAAGCTAGAAACACCAAGTAACACATGAGTCTGGAGTTTATTTGCAGTGACAGGAGGCCCTGGTACACCCATACTCACTCACTCTCACTCTCTCTGCCTTGTTCTCTCTGTCTCTCCCTGTCTCAAATAAATAAAAATATTTTTCAAAAATACATCTAATGTGAAATTTCCCTAGTTTCCCATCTTGGTACCCCTCATAGATAGAGGGGGTCTCCCTCTCAGCTTGAGAGTTTTCCTGCTTTATTCTTTTTGTATTCTTGTTCTCTTAAGGTAAATCTTTCATCATTAAAAAAAATTACATCTAATCCACATAACCTAGCATAACATGGGTTTACTGTAGAGTGCACTGTTTCCCTCACGATCACGTGGCTGAACCAGGAGCTGTGGCTCCTGCCACTCAGAGTCCCAAGAGAAGATGATACCAAATATTTTGCACTCCATATCGATAACACAGAATGAAAGTCTAGATGTGACATTTCTATTGAACGCCCATCTCTTTCATACACTCATAAAGACAACAAATTATAAGCAGAAGACCATCTCTTTTATTAATTTCAACCTGGTTCTTTTTTTAAAAAGATAAATTTATATAAATTTGTGTGTGTGTGTGTGTGTGTGTGTGTGTGGTATATGGGCATGCCAGGGCCGCCTCCTGCCACTGCATTTGAACATCAAACGTTTGCACGTTGGCATCTGGCTTAGGTGGGCAGCTTGGCACAAGCACCTTTAGCTGCCCAGCCATCTTCCCGGCCCTCACTTGTTTCCTTTTATTTTTCTGCAGCTTCTAAACAAAATTTAAAATTATACTGGTTAGGGAGATGGCTCCGTGGTTAAACAAGGCTGCTGGCCCAGGTTTAATGACCCAGTCCCCATGTAAAGAGGGTTGTAAAGCGGTACACACGTCTGGAATTCATTGGCAGCAGCAAGAGACCCTGGCACGCCCATATACACACTCAAATTTTTTTAAAAAATTAGGAGCTGGAGAGATGGCTCATTTTGATTAAAGGCACTTGCTTGCAAAGCCTGCCAGCCCAGGTTCAATTCCCCTGAATCCACACAAAGCTAGGTGCATAAAGTGGTGTATGCATCTGGTGCACCCATATGATTCCCCCCCCTCTACTCCTTGAAAATAAGTACATAAAAATATTCTTTCCAGCTGGGTGTGGTGGTGCACATCTTTAATCCCAGCACTTGGGAGACAGAGGTAGGAGGAGTGTCATGAGGTCCAGGCCGCCATGAGAATACATAGTGAATTCCAGGTCAGCCTGGGCTAGAGTGAGACCCTACCTTGAAAAGACAACCAAAGAAATCAAAATTTACTTTTTTCTAAAACATGTTTTAGCTTTTAAACTAAACTTGCAGTGGTCACTTTACTTCTTGTTGCTGTTGTTTGTTTTGTTTTTCAAGGGAGGGTCTCCCTCAGCGACTGCAAACCAAGTCGGGCCGGGAGCGCCCTTGGGTGGCGTTGCGCACTGGGTCGCTGGGCGTCCCGTGGTTGACGCCGAGACCTGGAGGTCCAAACGCGAGTTCTGAGGCTTCGCGGGCAAGCGCCCCAACCACGGAGCCATCTCTGCAGCCCTTGACCTTGCTGTTGCCCCCAGTGCTGAGCAACAGATACGGTGTCTACATTTTGTGCTCCCAAGAGAATCCAAGCAACCCCATGCCTGGCTGGTCCCCATCTTTGCAGCCTTTCGTCGGCTGCGCTGCGGCTCAGGCTCGGGCGCCCGCGTGCTGGGTGGGTACTCACCGAGCCCGGGGTACTCACCGAGCCTGGGGTACTCACCGAGTCCGGGGGACTCATTGAGCGTGGGGGACTCACCGAGCCCGGGGGACTCACCGAGCCTGGGGTACTCACCGAGTCCGGGGTACTCACCGAGCCCGGGGGACTCATCGAGCGCGGGGGACTCACCGAGCCCGGGGTACTCACCGAGCCCGGGGTACTCACCGAGCCTGGGGTACTCACCGAGCCCGGGGTACTCACCGAGTCCGGGGTACTCACCGAGTCCAGGTAGCATCCGCAGCTCTGGAAGCTGTGCCGGTTGTCATGCGCCGAGAAGGGGAAGCTGTTGTTGACTGCTTGCTGCGGACGGGCCAGGTGGGGGGGAGGGGGTGAAAAGCACGTGTCAGGCCCGCAGGGTGCCCTCAGAGCCGGGGTGCAGCGACGGGGAAGAAAGAGGCACGGAGGGGGTTGGGGACCGCCCCCCAAACAACGAAACCCATCGCCAGCGTGGCGCACACGGCGCCGGCGGAGGGATGTCGTGGTGTGGGTCTTGATTTCCCAGCTCAACCTGACTGCCAAGCGGAACAGTGCTCTTTGGAAGTACCTTATTTGGAGGCAAGGGTGGAAAAGCGTGCAGGCTCACAGAACTAAAAGCTACAAAGCGGGCTGGAGGGATGGCTTAGCTGTTAAGGCGTTTGCCTGCAAAGCCAAAGGACCCAGGTTCGATTCCCCAGGACCCACGTTAGCCAGATGCACAGAGGCCGCACGTGTCTTGAGTTTGTTTGCAGTGGCTGGAGGCCCTGGTGCACGCATTCATTCTCTCTCTCTCTCTCTCTCTCTCTCTCTCAATCTCTATCAAATAAATAAATAAAAATAAATAAAAAATAAAATACATTTTTTTTAAGCTGGAAAGGGCTTTTGATGGCATGGGACCAACTTCTTGTCTAATGGCAACCACAGAAGCCCAGATCCTAGAAGCCCGGAAGCAGGGATTCCGGAAGCCGGAAGCCCGAACCAAAGCCCACAGTGTAGCTGATGTTTTGGTCGCCCTGCGCTCCTTTATGCCGTTGTGGTCTGGAAGTTACTCAGGAGCTGGCCAGAGAGGAAGAACGTGGCTGTCAATGCCTGAAAGCATGTCTTTAAGGTCCCAGGAGGGACCTGTCTGCACCAGGAGGCGGCCTCCTCTCCCGAACATCTGGGCTTGCCATGGAGACTTGGCTATGGTAAATGGATAGGTAGTTCCTGACCAAGAAGAGGTGATTGGGAGCTGGAGAGATGGTTCAGTGGTTAAAGCACTTGCCAGCAAAGCCAAAGGACCCAGGTTTGATTCCCTAATACCAACATAAAGCCAGATGCACAAGGTGGCACATGTGTCTGGAATTCTTTCGCAATGGCTAGGGGGCCCTGGCACTCCCATTCTGCACCACCCCCACCCCCCGCCTCTCTCTGCCTCTGCCTCTCTCAAATAAAGAAATACATAAAATATTTTTAAAAAGAGTTGGTTAGCCACACCTGGGGCCCATGTTCCAACTCACCTTCTCTCGGACTTTATATATTGGTGGCAGCTTTGCCTCCAGTTGCTTTGGTAAGTGTGGACAAAGGGGCTCTTTTAACATAGCACCCGTGATGGATTCCGGGGTCTTCTGCACATTGTGAGGGAACTGGAAACAGAGCACATGCTTTGATTAGAACCAGATACATCTGAGTCTGTGCCAAATAACAGGGCTTCCTCTGTAAAGTGATTAAAACACAATTTGGGTGCTTGTGGCAGGCAGTGGGAATGGTAGAGATCTGCGTAACTCTCAAGTGTTCTTCCCAAGACGCATTTCGAGTCACATGGGGTCTCCCTGCAGGGTCTCAGGAGCCTGGAAACGTTTTACAACCTGAGGAAAATGGTGAGGCCCTTCCGGCCCTCACAGAGTGAATGGAAGTCCTGGGAGAGGACAGGAATGTGCAGTCAGAGGGCTTGCTCTGGCCAAGGAGCTCCCAGTACTTGGAGCCTAGTGACTAATAAATAAATAAATAAAAAGTGGTGGGTACTGGGGAAATAGCCGAGTCGGTAAAGTGCCTTCTGAAAGTGCTGGCTGTGGTGGCTCACAATTGTAATCCCAGTGCCAAGGAGCCTGAGACAGGAGGATCCCTCAGGATCACTGGCCGGATACTCTAACCTCATTGGTGAGCTCGTGACCAATGAGAGATGACCCCTCCCTCCCAAAGAAGTGGACAGTGTACCTGAGGACGGTGCCTGAGGTTGTCTTCTGGTCACATGAACATGCACACACATGCTCAGGCACCCACACACATATGAACACACATCACAGCACACACACATGTGCAAAAAAAAGTGAACTTGGAAGCAGGAATCTCAAGAGGAGAAAAATGAATAGAGACAAAAATCAACAAAAGACAAGTCCTGGCCCCCCAGAGAAGGAAGCGGTGGGGGAGGGGAACCAGGCTGCGGAGTAGACCCTGAGTCCACGTCTGGCCTTTCCTCCTGCAGGCTAAGCGAACCTCATGCAAGAAGCTTGACTTTCCCAACCTGGGTCTCCTTGACTGTATGTAAGCAGGGCTTCTACCTAGCTGTCAGGGAGACTTGATTAAAAGAAAAAGTACAGGCACCAGATAGTGTAGTTTTGCTCACAACTGTATCCTTCCTTGTTCCCAAACCCATGGCCATCCCTAGGGCCAGGTGCCCCTTTTGAAGGCTAATGACACTGTGATTCTCTTTTCATTCTTCCGAGTCTCCAAGTCATTCAGATAGGTGATTGATTGACACCTGGACAAGGGCTAGCCTTTGTGAAAAGGCTGTGAGGATGGGGAAATACTCAGCAGTTAAAGGCGCTATCTTGCAAAGCTGAAAGGCCCAGGTTCTATAAAGCCAGGTGCACAAAGTGACGCATGCATCTGGAACTCATTCACACTGGCAAGAGGCTCTGGCAGGCCATTTTCTCTCTCTTCTCTCCCTCATAAGTAAACAAAAATATTTTTTAAGAAAAGCCTCTGGGGCTGGAAAGATGGCTCAACAGTTAAGGCGCTTGTCTACAAAAGCCTAAGGACCCAGGTTCAACTCCCCAGTACCCATATACAGCCAGATGCACAAGGTGGAGCATGTGTCTGGCCTTCATATGTAGTGACTAGAGGCCCTGGAACGTTCATTCTTTCTCCTCCTCTATCTGCCTCTTTCTCTCTTTCTCAAATAAATAAATGAATAAACAAATAAATAACTAAATAAATAAAAGGCTATGAAGCAGGGCATGGTGGCACACATCTTGAATCTCAGCACTTGGGAGACAGAGGTAGAAGGATTGCTGTGAGTTCGACACCCTGAAACTACATAGTGAATTACAGGTCAGCCTGGGCTAGAGTGAGACCCTACCTCAGAAAAATTAAAAAGAGGGGGTTGAGATAAACGTTATGCTCTTTGTGGGCATTCTCTGCAGCCATGAGAACCTATTGACACATAGCAACAGGCAGACCTTGTCAATGCAGGGCGGAGTGGGAAGAGGAGACAGGATGCAATACGTGACCCGGCACTATGGAACGAATCAATAATCCAGGCACACAGAACAATGGATAATTTACAGGAGCACATTGAAATAAAAGAACTACCATTGAGCACATTTCAGTGGCTGATGGGGTGAAGAGAAGAGAAATGTGATCGAGTATATGAAAGGACCAGGAGAACCCACGTGCAGACTCCAAAGGGCACATGGGTCCCTGAGGTGGGTACCAGCGAAGAAGGAACTTTCCACAGGGTACCACTCTCTGCCATCTGTGTTCCTTAACCATGTATGTGTATTACACTGTCTTTTTTCCCCACAACATAAATGAATAAATTTGTTTCTCATGAGAATTCAGATGATATATACACCTGGTTTAAAAACTCAAATAGTAGGGCTGGAGACATGGCTTAGTGGTTAAGGTGCTTGCCTGTGAAGCCCAAGGACCCAGGTTTGATTCCCTAGTACCCACCTAAGCCAGATGCACAAGGTGGCGCATGTGTCTGGAGTTCGTTTGCATACCCTGGCATGCCCATTTTGCCCCCACCCCAATAAATAAATTAAAATGAAGCATTTTTTTTTAAAACTCAAATAATAATGAAAAGCATAAGAAAATAGTCAGGCCTGGTGGTGCAGGCCTATAATCCTAGAACTTAGGGGCCTGGCTAACAGAGTGAATTTATGGCTAGCCTATATAACTTAGTGAGACAATATTTCACAATTAAAAAGCAAAAATAAATAAATAAAAAAAGCTGGGAATATGGCTCAGTGGTAGCATACTTGCCTAGCAGGTTCAGAGCCTTGAGCCCAATCCTCAGTACCAGAAAAGAAAAAAAAAAGAGTGAGATAACAAGCTCCTAAAATCCTGTCACCCCTTCCCTTAATGTTTTGGATATTACCATTTCTTAATTCTGTTCTGAACACACACACACACACACATACACACACAGATAATTCTGTATGCATTATTATTGGCAATAAGATAAAACATTCATAATTTTTAGAAATCACATATGGAAGTATTTAATTTCTGAACATGGAATGCCTGTCTATCTATCTATCTGGTTTATACATGGGTACAAATGTATGTATACATGCATTCAAAGAACAACCTATGGCGCCCTCAGATGCCCTCTACTTCTTTTAAGACAAGATTTCTCATTGGCTTGGAGTTCACCAAGTGGGCTAGACTAGCTGACCATCATGCCCCAGGTATCCATTTGTCCCTGCCTCCCCAGCACTACGATTACAGGCATGTGCCATTCACCTGGCACATACCTTTGCCAACTTGGTAGGAATTTCCCAAATTTGGTAATTTATGGGAAAATTGACAGTGGTTGGAGGCCCTGGTTATGCCCATTTTCACTCTCTCTCTATATATATCCGTGCTCCTTGCTTTCTCTCTCAAATAAATAAATAAAATGGAAAAAAGAAAAGAAAAGCACTTTACCAATGAATCTGCCTCCCACCCTGGAAGCCTTTTCCTTCACAAGTAGCTTCTGGTTGCCTGCTGCCTCCTCTTCCTGCTTCCTCCACAGAGATGACAATGTTAACTGAGTCCTCACGTGTTATGTGTGAAGAGGATGGGTAAAAAGAAAAGATCATGTTGTCCATCTTGCTTAGCCCCTTCTCACTCAAAAACTTATCCTAGAGGCTGGAGAGATGGCTTAGCGGTTAAGGCATTTGCCTGCAAAGCCAAAGGACCCAGGTTCAATTCCCCAGACCCACGTAAGCCAGATGCACAAGGATGGAAGGCCCAGTATGCCCATTTTCTCCTTGTCTGTCTCTCTTCTCTCTATCTCTCTCACTCTCTGCTTGCAAATAAATAAAAATAATTTTTAAAAAATTAAAAAAAAAAACAGAGGTAGGAGGATCACCATGAGTTCAAAGCCACCCTGAGAGTACAGAGTGAATTCCAGGTCAGCCTGGGCTGGAGTGAGACCCTACCTCAAAAAAAAAAAGAAAACCAAAATACTTACCCTAGAAATATTGCAGCCAAATTATATGTAATTCTACTTTATTCTGGATGATATTTTAAAGACTCTGTGGGGAGGGGTGTGCATACATGGCACTCAATGCATATGTGCAGATGCATGTTTCTGTGCATGCGGTGGAGGCCTGAGAATGTGTGATGTCCTTCTCCATTGCTCATCCACGTGTTTCCTTGAGACAATTTCTGAATGCAGAGCTGCAGTTTTCAGGAACCCCAGTGATTCTCCAGCCACTGCTCCCCACAAGTCCAGGGTTACAGATGTGCAGGGCCATGTCCAGCTGTAAGTGGGTGCCGGCAATTGAGCTTGGGATGAGTCTGTGCCTCTGAGGACATTATGCTTGCAGCAAATACTCTTACCTGCCATGAGATCAAATACTATAAGCTTTCTTATAGCATTTTTTATTTATTTTGTTTTATTTTATTTTCTTTCTTTCTTTATTGTTTATTTATTTATTTTGATTTTTCAAGATAGGGTCTCACTCTAGCCCAGGCTGATCTCAAATTCACTATGTAGTCTCAGGGTGGCCTCCAACTCACGGTGATCCTCCTACCTCTGCCTCCCGAGTGCTGTTATTAAAGGTGTGCGCCACCACGCCCAACTGTTTCTTATTTATTTTTTTATGAAGGACAGAAAGAGTAAGAGAGTGGAGGGGGGAGAGAATTGGCACTCCAGGGCCTCAGGCCACTGCAATCAAACTCCAGACATGTGTGCCACTTGTGCGTATGCATGGCCTTGTGTGCATGAATCATCTTGTGCACCTGGCTTATGTCAGTTCCGGAGAGCCAAATCTGGGTCCTTAAGCTTTGCAGGCAAGTGCTTTAACCACTAAGCCTTCTCTCCAGCCCTCTTCAAGTATTTTTAATGAATTACTTTTAAATGGTAAGCATACATAATACAAAGGGACAGCAAGCCTTCACCCTCACTTTCTCCGCATGACTGAGTAGTGCCCTCCCCCTCTCAGGGGAGCTGGGGATCGGTTGGCAGGCAGCTGTTCGGACACTGACAAGGAAGGCTCTCACTAGTTGAATGGTGACTGACTTGAGCTCATTAGTATTCTGCAAGTCTAGGGACCAAAGCACTGTAAAAAAAGTCTCTAGCATTTTAATTTCACTCTTTTAAAATATATGTTTAATGGCTATAACATGATAGCTGTGGAATAAAGCAGATATTGTAACCATGAAATATAGCTTTTTAACTAGTTGGCAGTGAAATTTTTTTGCTGCCTTCAATCACTCGATGACTAAAATATTAAACAGAAAAGTGAAAGTAGGTGCAAAAGAAGGGGAAAAAAAAAAAGAGTCTCTCTTGCCTGGCAACAGCCAGATTACAACCAGCAAGGTCAACTACAAGATGATTGTCACCTCTAATGGGACAATTACCATCCTCTCAAATGGGCTGCTGCTGATTCAAAGCCAACAGTTGCTTTCATTTCCCCAACTCGTTTTTAAGGGACTTCGTCACTTTGGGAGACTTCACGATCAGCAGCGATCTCTTCATGCTCTTGGGTGCTGACAGCAGAAAGCTTCCCAGTGACACCAGGTACCTGCTGGGCTTGAGACCAGAGGATGACACGAAGCTCCTGGCATGTGGAGCCTCACTTTACCTCTCACAGTGGATCTTGACTCATCATGGTTATCTTCAAAAGAAGAAGGAGAAAGAGGAGGAGGAGAAAGGGGAGAAAAAGAAACCCTTCCATGACTCCCTTGCAGCTAAACGTGCCATGAGATCAAATGAGCCAGATGCCCAAGCCTGGGGGGAAGGTTCCTAAGGAGCCTGCTTTTCCTGATATAAAGGGACAGTCTGAGTGGACAGGTGCCTTCTGTATCATTGTGCTTTGATTTTCCTCTTGTTTTCCTGCCTGAGGCATGAGCTCTACTGTAGTTCTATCCTCGTTTCTCGTACAAAGCACTGACCAAAAGCAGCTGGTGAGAGGAAAGGGTTTACTTTGGCTTGCAGCCCCAAAGGGAAGCTCCATGATGGCAGGAAAGGATGGCATGAGCAGAGGCTGGACATCACCTGTGCCACAGCAGGTGGAAAATGGCAGCAGGAGAATAAGCTGTTCTAACAAGGGGCTATCACACCCCAAAGCTCGCTCCCAACAACACACCTCCTCTAGCAAGACTCACCTCCCAAATAACCATCAGCTGGGTATCGAGCATTCGAAACACAGGTTTATGAGAGACACCTAATTCAAACACTCCAGGCTCACTACCTGCACATATGAAAAGAATCTGGAGCTCTGGAGAAGCTGTTCCAGACCTGACAGCTTCTGCATCTCATTGCTACTTGAAAACTAGGGACCTTCACCTGTGAGGACACTGTAGTCGGAGCTAGTGATCAAACCCAGGACCTTACACATGCCAGGTAAGTACTACTGAGCTACAGCTGCCCTGCAGTCAACTTTTTATAACATTCAGTCAAGCACAATCACGATATGGGTTAGTTTTAATGCATATCCCACATAGCCTCTGGTAATTTTTTTGAGGCAAGCCCAACAGACTGGCCTTTTGTATGAGACGGCGGGGGTGGGGAAAAGAGAGAGAATTGGTGCACCAGGGCCTCCAGCCACTTCAATCGAACTCCAGACACATGTGCTACTTTGGGCACATGTGCAACATTGCGTGCTTGCGTCACTGTGCATCTGGCTTACATGGGACCTGGAGAGTTGAACATGAGTCCTTAGATTTCGCAGGAAAGCACCTTAACCACTATGCCATCTCTCCAGCCCGCCTCAGGTGTTTTGTTTTGTTGCGGTTGTTTTGGTTTGGCTTTTTGTTTCTTTATTTGAGAGGGACAGAGAGAGAAAGAGGCAGAGAGAGAGAGAATGGGCATGCCGGGCTTCCAGCTACTGCAAACAAACTCCAGACGCGTGTGCCCCCTTGTGCATCTGGCTAACATGGGTCCTGGGGAATCAAGCCTCGGACCAGCATCCTTAGGCTTCACAGGTAAGCGCTTAACTGCTAAGCCATCTCTCCAGCCCCCATCAGGTGTTTTTTTTAATATCAAGGTTAAACTTCCTACTTAAGTCACCAGCAGTTGGCTGGAGGAAGTATCCGTGAGGGCACATCTGAATTCCAGTCCAAAAGTGCATGCAGAGCAGGTGTGAGCACTGACGGGCTCCCTGCTTGCTGCCTTTTGGTGTTTGCTGGCTGCTTGGCTGTCTCCCTCGGCTTGGATCTATGAAAGGGAACCAGCTCTTCTGCCATTGCTGGAACGTCCCCTGGATCTGGAAGCTTGAAATAAATCCCTTCCTCCCTAAAACTGTCTGTTTGGAAGCTCATCCCAGCAAGGTGATGAAAGAGAGGAAGCTACTTCATTCAAGAAGCATTTTTTGGGGGCTGGAGAGATGGCTTAGTGGTTAAGACACTTGCCTGCAAAGTCAAAGGACTTGGTTCGATTCCCTGGTACCCATGTAAGCCAGATTCATTGCAGGGCTGGAAGCCCTGACATGCCCATTCTCTCTCTCTCTTTCTCTCCTCCCTTTCCTGCTCAGACTCTTTCCCTTTCTCAAATAAATAAATAAAAATAAAATATTTTTTAAAAAGAATAACTTTTCTCCTCACGGTATGAGGTTGACACTATTTCCTATTTTACCGTGGCTGCCAGGGAACTCAGAGTCAAACTTTTCCCCATCTCAGCCTCTTATTCTAACACATATTTAAACTGGTTATAAATGTGTATTTATACTTTTCTATTTTATTGTGTCTATTTCATACATTATTTTTAATCTTAATGGAAGGATAGAGATTATATTTTGTGCTCATGTGCACGCATATATAAGAAAGACATATGCTATAGTTAGAGGTTCCTCTCTGACTTCCTAGGAACTCTTCTCTCAAATAAATAAGATTTTTTAAAGTTCTTTTGAGCTGGAGAGATGGCTTACTGGTTAAGGTGCTTGCTGACAAGCCTTAGGATTCAGGTTTGGTTCTCTAGTACCCATGTAAGCCAGATGTACAAGGTAGTTCATGCATCTGAAGTTCATTTGCAGTGGCTACAGACCCTGGTGCAGCCATTGTCTCTACATATATATCTGCCTCTTTTAGTCTCTCTCTCTCAAATAAATAAATAAATAATAAAATATATAATAAATAATATATATTAATGATAACATACTAATAAATATTTTAAATCTCTTTTAAGAAAAAACAGGTGCAGGGGGCTGAAATGAAACTAGTCCCCATAGGCTCATGTGCTTGGCCCTTTGGTCCTGACTAGCGGTGCTACCGGGGAAGGTTGTGGAACCTTTAGGAGGTGAAGCCTTGCTGCAGGAGGTGGGCTGCTGGGGGCGGCGGGAGGTCGTGTGGTCAAGCCCGCTTCTCTCCGCTTTCTGGGCAACGTGATGCTGGTTCCTGCTCCTGCCATGATTTCCTAGCCATGGTGAGCAATACCCTCTAGGGCTATAAGCTGAATTGAACCATTTTCCTTACATTAGCTGCTCTGGCCTGGTACGTATGCCAGCAATAAGAAAGTAGCTAATACCAGGGCTGGAGAGATGGCTTAGCGGTTAAGGCACTTTCCTGAAAAGCCAAAGGACCCGGGTTCAATTCCCCAGGACCCACATAAGCCACATGCACAAGGGGGTGCATATGTCTGGAATTCATTTGCAGTGGCTGGAGGCCCTGGTGCACACATTCTCCCTCTCTCTCTCTGTCTCTCTCTCTGCCTGTTTCCCTCTCTCAAATAAATAAATAAAAATAAAAAATTTCAATTTGAAAAAGTAACTAATACAGGAGGGTCCTGGGAAAGTGAGTGAAGCTGGGAAGGAACAGTGTCCCAGTGATAGAGACAGACAGATGATGCATTCCTGAACTCCATCAGTTTCAAGGCCTGGTGGGCAGGAATTTGTATAGACTCAATATAGGGTCCAAGATAATTCTTTGTGCAGTGTGACCCAGAGAAGCCAGAATGATGTACTTTAAAGGGTTCAAGTACAATAATAATTCTTTAAAAAAATATATTGAGAGTGTCCTATGCACCAGATTCTGTTCTAGGAATGAAGAAACACCGTTGAGTACAAAAGACAAAGGTCCGGCCCTCAGGGTGCTTACATTCTCGGTGTGTTAGAAGACAGACACTGTGGAGACAGGAAGAGGAAAGCAGGCAATATTTGCTGCCAGAGGGCTACAAGAGCCAGTGTGCTGAGAACTTTCCTTCTTCCCTACCATCTTCCTTCCTCACTCTATCCTTCCTTCCGTTTTTCCTTCCTTTTTTAAATTTTTAATGTTTTTTGTTTGTTTATGGCACCCTAGGTCCTCTTGCCACTACAAATGAATTCCAGATACATGTGCCATTTTGTGCATCTGGCTTTACATGGTTACTGTGGAATTGAACCCAGGTCATCAGACTTTGCAAGCAAGTACCTTTAACCTCTCAGCCATCTTTCTGCCTCCCTTTTGTTTCAGACTGGGTCTTGCCAAGTAGCTAGGAAGGCCTGGAACTTACCCATCCTCCTGCCTCAGCCTCCCAAGTACAACAAGTGCACCATCACACCCAGCTTTAGGTGCATTATTTCATTGAGCCCTCCCAAGAATGCTGAGAGTCCCACTTCTCAGGTGAAATGACTGAGGCCAACGGGAGGAACTCCTCAGTCATGCTGTCATGAGGGGATCTGGACTCATTTCTGTGCCCTTGACCATGACCATGAAGCGCAAGAAAGCTTCCAAGGGTGCCATCTTTCTTACCCATTTGCCGTCCTTTTCCAAAGTGGGGTTGAAGCGACTCCCTTTGACCATCCTCTCCCAGGAGCCAAAAGTGCTGAGAGTTGACCCTCTCACCTCCCCATGGCCTCAGAAGCCTGACATGTGGGGAGAGCCACTCCTGCTTCTCCTTGTCCCTGATCTTTTCTTCTTAGCCACGGCCCAGGGGCGAGAGCTGGAATGCCCTCTGTTGTCATGGAATGGGAGCTTACGTCACAATGGACAGTCTTCTGAGCCCCTTGAGGATTCTTAGTACTGGCCCCAGTAACAGGTCATACGAGAGTATGAGCAGAAAGCCACCAGGTCGCAGCTGAGCAGCCCCAGTAACAGGTCAAAGGAGGGAGGACATGAAAACCCTGGGTCAGGCAGACACGCTGCGCCTCTAACTCCCGGGCACAGTATCTGAGTTGACGTCCCCGTGG
The DNA here is from genome assembly GCF_020740685.1 of Jaculus jaculus. Lineage (NCBI taxonomy): Eukaryota > Metazoa > Chordata > Mammalia > Rodentia > Dipodidae > Jaculus > Jaculus jaculus. The sequence continues at coordinate 8,133,116 of NC_059102.1, read as the reverse complement.
TAACCGCTTCTCCGGGCCTCCCAGTGTTCAGAGAAGTAAACGAGCCCCAAGCTGGGGTTGACCCAGTCCACATCAACAGTGCTGCTGGACCAGGAGTCCTTCCACAGCTGTCTGTCCTCTGTCACACCCTACACTCAGGTCCTTCACCTGCCCAGCCCAGCGTGGAGGCCGCACACAGGCGACATTCATGAACAGTTTCTCTGGGCCAGATGTTGGGCTAAACTATGCACTTTTCCAAGGTTGTGATTTTATTCATTCTCCATGACAGCCTTCTACGTTGGCAAGTGAGTAAGCAAGGGTCGCTCAGCCAACAAATGGGCACCATCAAGATCATGACACAGCGCCAGAAATCATGAATCCTTTCAAGGTCGTTGCCTGGCCTTCCCGAGGCTTCAGTGACAGTTCCTAGCAGCTGGCTGTTGTCCCTGAACCGGACACTCAGTCCCGCCTTGCGTTGCTCAGGGTCGAACTTTCTGCCTTGTTCTTCCCCTTTGGGGGCTGTCGTGTGGATGACTGTCCTGGCTGTCCCACATGCAGCTAAGCGTGTGCATCCACAGGAGGATGCGTCTGGCTGCATCCGGCTCCCTCTTGTGCTAAGAGCATCTGTAGGAGTGTGTGCCCAACTCTCCCTTGTGCCAAGACACTGTCTTCAACCCCCATCTCTGCAAATCCACCCCTCCAGGTTCTAACATGAGTTGCCGTGATAGTGGCCTGAGTCCTTGCCCTCTGCCAACATGGATGGTAAAAAGACAGGCTCCTAGGCATGGTGCCAAAGATCCCACAGACCAGCTGCGTGTGTGATATAAAAGCCACATGCTAAAGAGAGAAGAGGAGGGCTGGTGAAATGGCTTAGTGGTTAAGGCATTTGCCTGTGAAGCCTAAGGACCCCAGTTGGATTCCCCAAGTCCCATGTAAGCTAGATGCACAAGGGGGCGCATGCAACTGGAGTTTGTTTGCAGTGGCTGGAGTTCTTGGCATGCTCATTCCACCCCCCACTCTCTCTCTCTCAGATAAATAAGTTATTTTTGGGAAAAAATAAAAGAGGAGAGGGTGGGGAGACAGTTGTGCAGGGAGCTACAATGGCAGCCTCAGGCTTGCCACGGAAACGACTTTTTCAGCGCTCCCCTTTCCCCTGTGAACCCAGCTGTTGTGCGACATGGTTCTCAGAGAAAAACATCTTTATCAGCAGCATCTGTGGCCACTCACAGGCGACTCTTGGGATTGGGTCTGCTGGGGACGTTCGCCGATAGAGGAGGGGGTGGGGAGGCCCCTTACGAGGCCTCAGGAACCCCTGAACCAGGTGTCTGCAACGAGGCTCAAGATCTAACGGTCTTAGTGACAGATGGAGAGTATGCAGGGGGACGATGCAGGCACAGGGAGTCCATCTAAGCAGCTCTGGAGAGGTTGTCACCCACGCTGGCATAAGACCTTCCGATGCTGCAGCCCCGCTGGGTCTCCACAGTCCTTATAGCAGCCCCTCACGTGCACTCTGTAATGAAGCCCAAAAACTCACTGGTTCGCCAGAGCGAGCCTGGCAAACTGCGCCTTTGCTCCGTCACGGGCGCCCTGCCTTCAGCAGCAAGGGAACAAGGTCGTCTCTCCGGAAAAGAGTGCCGCGGCAGCAAGCTGACGAAGGGCCTCTCCAGCTTTCCTGGGCGCTGCCCGTCCTGCAGACGGTGGTGTGACACCCACTCCAGCAGCCACCCCAGAGTCCTGCTCAACAGCATGCTCAAGACTTGATATGTGGATGAAGATGGAGTCTGGCTAGAGCAGAGGCCCAAATAGCAGGGACCCAAACACAATGCACACTGGTTCTCTCTGCGCCCGGGTTGGAGTCCTGGCTCACTGTGGAAGCTCTGCAGTGCCAGATGCTAGAAGACCAAGGTCCCTCCTGGTTGTCACCACGTCACCACCCCCAGAGGCAGCTGTGACCTAATGGCCCCATATAAGGCTTCCAGGTCCAGGCAGCACACAGGCAAAAGGACAGAGGGGAAGAATGGGTCCATGTATTCGACCAGTCTCAACCTCTTGGCTCATGACACATTGACACACACTTGTCACTGGCTCTGCTGACTCCTTCTAAGAAAGATGTTGTCAGTCACCACACAACAGTTCTTCTCTTGGGCTAGATTTTAAGTCACATGACCACACCTTGCTGCCCAGCGGCTGTGAGATAGAGCTGGCGCTCCCGGGTCACTATCCAACTGAAAATTCTATCACCATGGGAGAAACAAAACCAGTACCCAAGCCCAACTCAAGCAAAGACTCTGCTGCCATGACCAGTGCTACGCGATCTTGAATCTGGACTTCCCAGACGTCTAAGGAGGAGAAGGACGTCTTCATCCCTTACAGCACATGGTGGCAGTTACCAGTATTGTGGTGACAGGGGACCCTAGAAAATGCTTTCCAAACTCAAAAGCTCCTTGGAGAAATAAGGAGGAATACATATGATGTACATGTCTGTGTTTACTGAGTACTTTTATGTCTGATTTTTTTATGATTTTTTTAAGGTATTTTTATTTATTAGAGAGAGAAGCAGAGAGAGACACAGAGAGAGAATGGGCACACCAGGGCCTCCAGCCACTGCAAACAAACTCCAGACACATGTGCCACCTTGTGCATCTGACTTAAGTTGGTCCTGGGGAATTGAACCTAGGTCCTTTGGCTTTGCCAGCAAGCACATTAATTACTAAGCCAGTTCTCCAGCCCTCATGGCTGTTATTTTAAATAACTTTCACATCATCCCTAGGAGATGTGTTGGCTCTTTTCCTTCATTCCCCATCTATCTCCACTCTGCTAGACATCCTGGGGTCTGACCTACAAAGACCACCTCACCTGACCCTCTGCCCTTTGCTGGGGTTGGCAGGGCCAGAAGTGATAGGTGAAGGCAGAGCTGTTTAATGACTAACAACCTGATCTCCTGGGGGAAAACAGCTGGAGTTTTGTTCCACCCTGTCATGGCTCCCTCTGGTCTCTTTCCACAGACAGCAAGCAAGTGGAGGTGACTTGATTTCCTTTGTCTGGCCATGACACATGAGTCACATGGCAGGATGGAAGCTGTAATGGATCATTACATCGCGGGCCAGCTGGGAAGGACTTTGGTGTGTCCATGATGAAAAACACACTCTTGTTTTCTTCTTTTGTATATTGCAAACTACCTGGAAAATGAACTATAGCTCTCCTTCGCACTTAACAACAGCTGCAGGCCAGGGAGATGGCTCAGGGGTTCAAGGTGCTTGCTTGCAAATCCTGCCAGCACAGGTTCAATTCCCCAGCCTCCCATACACAGCTGGACAGGTGTTCCATTGCAGTAGTAAGAGGCCCTGCCATACATGCACGTTTTAAAAAAAAGAAACAACTTCCAGATCCAGACAAGTGAGACCACCTAACAAACAAGAAAGAAAAGCTGACCTCCCATAAGGCTCATTAAATGGAAACTCTCACTAACACTCAGGAAAACTGTTGACTCTACCAGTGGACATGACCTTAAATCCAAACACTATATGACACTGTCATGGTAATGGTTGGTTTTTCAATATCTGGCTGAAACGTGCATAAGCATACACTTTTGCCTCATTTCACACAGGGCTGGATGTAGCCCAGGCTGGCCTCAAGTTTACTACCTAGCTAAAGATGACCCCGAATCAGTCATCCTGCTTCCTCCCCTAAGTGCTGGTGTCACGAGTCTACATGACCATGCACTGCACCGTGTGCTTCCTAAAAGCCTTGGAGAAAGATTTTGGTTAATGATAATTCGGAGAAGTCTTTACTGCCTGTGGAGTTCTGGACCTAACCCATTGCACCAAATGCAGTACTCTATGCTGTGGACGCAGTCACAGTCCTTGCAAAGCCAGCGGGCTGGTGGGGAGACAGACGTCACCCCATAGGCAGCTGGTTTTAATGGTGAGAGGTTCAGGTTCCCCCAGTGTATCTGGCAGAAGTGCTGGGGAGGTGGACCAGTGGCTGAAGCCTTTTGCTCTATAAGCCTGCCAACCTGGGTTGGTATCCTCCAGCATCCGTGTAAAGTTGGACACAAAGTGACACATGTGTCTGTAATCCTAAGGTGCCTACGACAAGAGAAGGCAGATTCAGGAGGACCTCAAAGCTCAAGGGGCCTTCACAATGGCAAAAAAATAACAAGCAGGGGGCCGTCTCAAGCAAGGTGGAAGGAGAGGACTAGCACCCAAAGTTGCCCCGTGGCCTTCACAAGTACACTATAGCAGGAATGCTCACCCCCATTCACACATATCATTAATAATAATGATGACAACAAAAGAAGCCCAGTGCAGGCTAGGGTGGCGTGAACTCCAGAGGAGGTGATGGACTGGAGCAGAGGCTGGAAGGAAGAGCAGGAAGGAAGGTCATGAAGACGGTTCCAAGAGCTGCGGACAAGCGCCTCGCCTTCCGTGACCCCGGCCCGCTGACCCAGGACACGGGGAGGCGGGAGGCAAGACGGGGGGCCACTATACCTATACAGCACTGGGGCCTTGGCTTGCTTTCGTGAAATTTTTTTTAATTTAAAATTTTTATTTTTATTTACTGGTTTTTCAAAGTAGGGTCTCACTCTAGTCCAGGCTGACCTGGAATTCTCTATGTAGTCTCAAGGTTGCGGCCTCAAACTCAACAACGATCCTCCTACCTCTGCTGGTACTAGAGGCGGGTCCACCACGCCCAGCACAGGTTGGTATATTTTAATGGGTGGGCAGCTGGTTTAGCCAATTAGTCTTTTTTTTTTTAAATTTTTTAAATTTATTTATTTATTTATTTGAGAGTGAAAGACACAGAGAGAGAAAGACAGATAGAGGGAGAGAGAGAGAATGGGTGCGCCAGGGCTTCCAGCCTCCGCAAACGAACTCCAGACGCATGCGCCCCCTTGTGCATCTGGCTAACGTGGGACCTGGGGAACCGAGCCTCGAACCGGGGTCCTTAGGCTTCACAGGCAAGCGCTTAACCGCTACGCCATCTCTCCAGCCCCAAGCCAATTAGTCTTGATGTCAGGTGTGTTGGGATCAAGATCTCTGAAAAAGGGCAAAATTCCCAGAAATCTTCATTCTCTATAAAGGGTCTTCTCAGAAGGGAGTAGAGGAACTCTGTAAGGAGACAGGGCTAAGGAAAGGCCAGACCCTTCCGACATTTCTGACCTGTAGTAAACTTGAATGACCTAGAGTTTCCTGTACGGGCTTGCGGTGGTTGGATTCAGGTGTCCCCCATAAACTCAGGTGTTCTGAATGCTAGGTTCCCAGCTGATGGAGATTTGGGAATTAACGCCTCCTGGAGGGAGTGTATTGTTGGGGGCGGGCTTATGGGTGTTATAGCCAGTTTTCCCATGCCAGTGTTTGGCACACCCTCCTGTTGCTACTGTCCACCCTATGTTGGCCAGGGGGTGATGTCCACCCTCTGCTCATGGCATTATTTTCCCCAGCCTTCACGGAGCTTCCTGTCAAGTCTGTAAGCCAAAATAAACCTCTTTTTCCTAGAAGCTGCTCTTGCTTGGGTGATTTCTACCAGCAATGTGAACCGGACTGCAACAAGACTTAAGGACAATTCTTTGCATTTAGTCATGGAGAAATCCATTCACTTTGGGGTCCTGTCACCCTAAACTGCCTCAATGCTTGCATAGTAAGTGCTGCTATCCCTGAGCTGACTCGCCAGTCCCTTCCCCATCTTTGGTGTGTGTGGTGGTTTGAGTCAGGTGTCCCCCATAAACTTATGTGCTTAGGTCCCCAGCTGGTAGCATTTTTGGGAACTGGAGTCTCCTGGAGTGTGTTGTCGGGAGTGGGCTTGTGGGTGTCGTAACCAGCTTCCACTTTCCAGTGGTCGGCACACTCTCTCGCTGGTGTTGTCTACCTGTTGTCGGCCAGGAGCTGAGGTCCAGCCTCCGCTCATGCCATCAGTTTCCTCCATCATCATGGAGCTTCCTCTCAAGTCTGTAAACCAAAATAAACCCTTCCCTCCCACAGGCTGCTCTTGGTTGAATGTTTTCTTCCAGCAACATGAAGCTGACTGAAACAGTGAGGGGGAGGGGTTGAGACAAGGTTTCATGGAGTCCAGGCTGGTCTCAAACTCTGTGTAGCCAGGGATGACCTTGAACTCCTGATCCTCCTGCCTATACCTCCTTAATGGTGGGATTATAAGCACATGCCACCATGCCTGGCTAAGACAGCTTCTTTTGTCCTCATAATTCGAATGGGACAGTTCTCAAAAAAAAAAAAAAAAAAAACCACCCAGAATAAAAGACAGCAGTAATTACATGTGTGATTCAAAGTGAAGAGCTCTACGATTGAAAACAGCAGCCTCTAAAATTGTGAAACAAAGCAGCAAAATAAATGTCTATTTTTCAGCTGAAGAGAAAATAAACAGTGTCTTGGAACATGACAAGAAGTTCATTTCCACCCCACAGAGACAGAGCTCTGAGAAAAGGGAGGTAGGTCCCTAAGTGAAAAAGAGAACTTTTCAAAACCTCCTGATCTTCTTATTTTGTGCTATAAAACATAATGGAGATCTCATCAACTTGGCAGGAAATTGTGAGCTAATAAAAGAGCCTTGTTACAAAGATAATAAGACAAAGTCGTAAAAGACAGACTTGGGCTGGTTCTGGCCGGTTCTCTCCAGCTCTACAGAAACGGCGGGTTCATCAACTCACTTAATCGAGTGAATGACCACGGATTTGTCCTTTCTCGCCTTTCCTCTTTCTTCACATTCCAGGACATTTTTACCCAGGGGGTATGTTTCTAAAGGCAGACAGGAAATGGACAAGGCTCTAACTCTTAGGGTGCTGCTTCTCTATCTAAGCCACCTGCCTAGTTAGCCAGATGAGGCGTCCTGGGCTTCGCCCCTCCCTCGTGGCTGTAGGCTTTTCCTCTGGTTCTAATATGTTTTGTCACAAAAATGTCAGCTGTGCCCTCCTTGCCTCTGATGTCTGTGGTGATGTCTGTGGTGGCTTTGGGGGAGGGAGCCCTCCCCTCCTTCTGGCCCTCACCTCTCCAGCTGTGGTTAGACTGGCAGCTTCGGAACGACCCAGAATTCATTAGAAATGCAGAATCCCAGGCCCCTCCCCAGACCTTCTATATCAGAACCTACATTTTGAATAAGATTCCCGGTTAAGATGTTTGCCTGTGAAACCTAAGGACCCCAGTTGGATTCCCCAGGACCCACATAAGCCAGATGCACAAGGGGTACATGCGTCTGGAGTCCGTTTGCAGTGGCTGGAGGCCCTGGCACGCCCATTCTCTCTCTCTCTCTCTCTCTCTCTCTCTCTCTCTCTCTCTCTCTCTCTGCCTCTTCCTCTCTCTCAAGTAAATAAATAAAATATTTGGGCTGGAGAGATGGCGTAGCGGTTAAGCGCTTGCCTGTGAAGCCTAAGGACCCAGGTTTGAGGCTCGGTTCCCCAGGTCCCACGTTAGCCAGATGCACAAGGGGGCCCACGCATCTGGAGTTCGTTTGCAGAGGCTGGAAGCCCTGGCGCGCCCATTCTTGCTCTCTCCCTCTACCTGTCTTTCTCTCTGTGTCTGTCGCTCTCAAATAAATAAATTAAAAAAAAAAATTTAAATAAATAAATAAAATATTTAAGAAAAAAATGGAACCAGCCTAGATGTCCCTCAACAGATGAGTGGATAATGAAGATGTGGCACATTTATACAATGGAGTTCTACTCAGTGGTAAAGAAAAATGAAGTTATGAAATTTGCAGAAAAATGGATGGACCTGGAAAGTATTATACTAAGTGAGGTAACCCAGGCCCAGAAAGCCAAGCGCCACATGTTCTCTCTCATATGTGGATCCTAGCTACAGATGATTGGGCTTCTGCGTGAGAAGGAAAATACTTAGTAGCAGAGGCCAGTAAGGTAAAAAGGAGACTTAAAGGGTAGAGAAAGGAAGGGAGGAGGATACTTAATAGGTTGATATTGTATATATGTAATTACAATGATTGTAAATGGGGAGGTAATATGATGGAGAATGGAATTTCAAATGGGAAAGTGTGGAGATGGGGAGGGAGGGAATTACCATGGGATATATTTTATAATCATGGAAAATGTTAATAAAAATTTTAAAAAAATTTTTTAAATATATTTAAGAAAAAAGATTCCCAGTTGATTTTCATGCACGTTCAGGTTGAAGAAGCCCACCCTAGGGCACCAAGGGGCACACCTTTGCCATCTCCGTCTTCAAATCCTTCCTCGCTTCCAACAAGAATGGGCACCTTTAGGCATGGTGAACTCTGCGCCTGCGGGCAAGAGGGAAGCCTCGTGCCTGTCTGCCAGCTCTCCTTGGATACTGTCCCTAGACCCCGAAAATTTGGAGCCGAGCTCGGAGGCTAAAGAGTGACTTTGCAGGGTGTTTACCTGGAAGCTGCCCCTGGAGCTCAAAACCTCTCTGGACTATACCATAGCCACCTTGCAGGTGCCCGAGGAGGCACAAGTGGGGAAGGGCGAGGTCACGCGCTCCCCGGGGTCCCGAGGCGCGCCGCTCCTTTGCGCAGTTTGTGCAGTGTTAGTGTGTACGTCATCGCTGCCCGGTTTTGCGGGGTGTTGGCGTGTGCGTCATCGCTGCCCGGTTTTGCGGGGTGTTGGCTTGTGCGTCATCGCTGCCCGGTTTTGCGGGGTGTTGGCGTGTGCGTCATCGCTGCCCGGTTTTGCGGGGAGTTGGCGTGTACGTCATCGCTGCCCGGTTTTGCGGGGAGTTGGCGTGTACGTCATCGCTGCCCGGTTTTGCGGGGTGTTGGCGTGTGCGTCATCGCTGCCCGGTTTTGCGGGGTGTTGGCGTGTGCGTCATCGCTGCCCGGTTTTGCGGGGTGTTGGCGTGTGCGTCATCGCTGCCCGGTTTTGCGGGGTGTTGGCGTGTGCGTCATCGCTGCCCGGTTTTGCGGGGTGTTGGCGTGTGCGTCATCGCTGTCCGGTTTTGCGGGGTGTTGGCGTGTGCGTCATCGCTGTCCGGTTTTGCGGGGTGTTGGCGTGTGCGTCATCGCTGCCCGGTTTTGCGGGGTGTTGGCGTGTGCGTCATCGCTGCCCGGTTTTGCGGGGTGTTGGCGTGTGCGTCATCGCTGCCCGGTTTTGCGGGGTGTTGGCGTGTGCGTCATCGCTGCCCGGTTTTGCGGGGTGTTGGCGTGCGCGTCATCGCTGCCCGGTTTTGCGGGGTGTTGGCGTGCGCGTCATCGCTGCCCGGTTTTGCGGGGTGTTAGTGTGTGCGTCATCGCTGCCCGGTTTTGCGGGGTGTTGGCGTGTGCGTCATCGCTGCCCGGTTTTGCGGGGTGTTGGCGTGTGCGTCATCGCTGCCCGGTTTTGCGGGGTGTTGGTGTGCGTCATCGCTGCCCGGTTTTGCGGGGTGTTGGCGTGTGCGTCATCGCTGCCCGGTTTTGCGGGGTGTTGGTGTGCGCGTCATCGCTGCCCCGCTGGTTCCGCCGCCGTCGGCAGAAGAGAGCGCAGCAGACCCGCTCCCGCCGCGCCACGGTCCCGTCGTTCCGACTGTCCGCTGGCCACGTAAGGGCCGCGCGCCTAACTAGGCGCTGAGTCAGTGACGCTGCCCGGGACTGGGCGGTCCGCTGACGCCCCGCGGGAAGAGCTCTCGCTGGCGGCGCTGTGGCCGGTGGCGCGGGAAGCGCCCTTCACGGCGAGCGCGGGTTGACTGGCCCCGGCGCTTTCAGCCGGCGGCAAAGCGCATCCCGCCGCACGGGTGCGAGGCGAGGTCTAAACCCGCCTTCCCAGCGTGTCCTGGGGTGGGGGCCTGGGGGGCAGCCTGGGGTGAGCCTCTTCGCTGCCCTCGAGGGGCTGCGGCGTCGGGGCTCCGTCGTTGGTATGCGTGCAGCTCGCTGCCCTTGGGTTTAAGCGTAATTGGATGTGTGCAAGCGCTCTGCTGCGAGGTGAGAGTTCGCTGGTTGATCAGGAGTCACAGACCGCTTATTGACTTAGTCCCTGTCCTTCCCGCGTGGCACGGAACAGCGCTGTTAGGGGAAATGTCAGCGAAGGCATTGGAGGGTGGAAAAACACGAAATCAAATTCCTCACATGACAACAGTCTGAGTGTCTGTTGGGCTTTTGTTCCCACACAATATGCCCCAGTAGTCTCTTGATTGCATCCACTGTGGGGCCTGTCCAGCCAAGACAACCCCTGAGCAGCTACGCCCATTTTCACGAGCCCCCGCCCCTGCTTCCTTCCAGGGGGAGGGCTGGGCACTCTCCCCCAGACCACACCAGTCTCCACCCAGAAAAATCTTTCTCATGGCATCCCCTGCACCCAAGAATCCAGCCATCTGCTCCGGTAGAGACGTCATAAGACAAGCTCCTTCACTGGCATAATTAAGAGTCTTTCCTTTCCAATGTTGTCTCCATTCCCATTGAAAGTTATTTCGTGTTTTTTTTCTCTCTCTCTCCCTCCTTTTCTTTCCCTTTGCCCTCAAGGAATTGTGGGAATTCAAGTTAACAGGCTTTTAATGGTTCTGTGATAACTGTGATTATAAGCTGTGAATCAGATGGGGGGAGCATCCAAGTTCAGTGGAATCTCCTGCAAAGACACCACTGTTGCTTTTGATCCTCAGTGGAGATTAGTCTTTAGTGTTCAAACACCACCATCCTTCAAAAATGGAAGAAAAAAATATTAAAGGCACATCATTTGTTTTGCAATTGCTTTGATAACAATTTTTAAAAACCTTTACACATTCTCCTCTTGATATATTCATGGTATTTAGAAACACATCCTGTTGCTAAAAATTAAATTTCAAAGTCTACACGATTGTATATCCTGCTTCCTTCCCGAGGGGAAGATGCTGGGCTTATTTAAAACACATGCAACATGTTGGGGACACACACACACACACACACACACACACACACACACACAAACACCCGCCTTCAACCTTTCACTGCCAAATATTTAGAAATAAAATTTTACTGTGTTCTCTGAACATATAATTACCACTTTGAGGCTAGTTAATGAAAATATACTTTTCTTTGAAGCATGTTGGCTGTCTAAATGAGCCTGTCCTTGTGGGTCCATAGATGAATCAATTGTGAGCCTCCTCGAAAAAGAGGCTTTCTCGTCATTGTTGCCAGATGTCTCAAGAAAGCCTGCCAAGCTGGGGCTAGAAACAGCCTTAAAATAGTAGGCACGTAATTACATCATCAGCCAATTAGGTCCTTAGAGCTAATTAGGCTCTTGTTCCCATTGGCCAGAACAGCTGTGACTTTTGCATGGATAGCCTAGGAACATTCCAGCAAGCATCTCCTTCTTGACCAGTGATTGCATCTGAAAAGGCCACAAAGCATGCTCAGCCTCTGTTTGGAAAACAAAAAAAAAAAAAAAAAAAACCTGCCTTGAGCCAGGTGTGGTGGCACACACCATCCCAGCACTTGGGAGGCAGAGGTAGGAGGATCGCTGTGAGTTCAAGGCTACCCTGAGACTACATAGTGAATTCCAGGTCAGCCTAGGCTACAGTGAAACCCTACCCTGAAAAATAAAATAAAATAAAAAGAAACTGCCTTGCTGAGGTGCCTCAGCTCCCTTTCCAGGAAAATCCCTATGGCCATCCCTAGAGACCAGGAAAAAACATGAAATAATTCCCATGATTGGACTAGATTCAGTAGCAAAGCTGAGGGGAGGGGGGTGGGCTTGCTCTCAGCAAAGGGAGTCCTGGTCTGTACGCCTCCCTGGAATACTCATGAGAATGAAAGCTGAGTGGAGGAGCCGAGACACACAGCACCCCACGTTTAGTCCCACATCCACACCTCGGTGCTAAGGTAGACATCTGAACAAGCAGTGGGAAGACTGGCCCTTGCACGCAGGTTCGTTTCTAAGGAACTGCAAGCACTATAGCAGAGTGTCTCATCTTCCAGGTCTGGGCCTCAGCAGCATAGACCCCAGACAGCCAAGAGTACTGGGGTACTGGTGTTCAGCGGTGGCACCAACTCTGGAACAGGGTCCAAGAATTAAGAAAGTGGGCTGGAGAGATGGCTTAGCGGTTAAGCGCTTGCCTGTGATGCCTAAGGACCCCGGTTCAAGGCTCGGTTCCCCAGGTCCCACGTTAGCCAGATGCACAAGGGGGCGCACGCGTCTGGAGTTCGTTTGCAGTGGCTGGAAGCCCTGGTGCGCCCATTCTCTCTCTCTTCCTCTATCTGTCTTTCTCTCTGTGTCTGTCGCTCTCAAATAAATAAATAAATAAAAATTAAAAAAAAAAAAGAATTAAGAAAGTTTCACTGGCTGGAGAGATGGCTTACCAGTTAAGGCACTTACCTGCAAAGCCAAAGGATCCAGGTTTGATCCCCCAGGACCCACATAAGCCAGATGCACAAGGTGGCACATATGTTTGCAGTTTGTTTGTAGTGGCTGGAGGACCTGGTACACCCATTCCCCCCCCCCCCCCGCCGCCTCTTTCTCTGTCTCTTTCAAATAAATATTTTTTAAAATAATATTAGTAGTAAGGTGAGGTTTGGTGACAATGGCTCCCCAAAAGCCTTAAGAATACCCACATTTTAAACTCCAGCAGATCTACCTCTGATAACATCCTCCAAGAAAATGAGCATGCATTTTCACAAATTCATTGCCAAGTATTCTCATTACAGCATTTTAAGGAAAAATTGTAACATACAATTATAATATACATGTAACTGAACACAATATAGTCTTAAATAATGATATAGAAAAATAAATATAAACTAAAAGAGAAAGGCAGATACATATGTAAAATGGTCTTTAGAAAAACTATACACAATCTAGTGGCAAAATGAAAAATTACACAAATATTTTATAATTGTCTATTTTTCTTGTATCGGGCTTTTCCAAATTTCCATAATGAATATTTACTGTTACTGTGGTCATAAATAAAACCTAAAGATGTTTTGTAAAGAAATCAGAGCAAACCAAGTAAGGTATGACCAAGACCTTGCACTCACGACGCAGACAAGGGCATGTGACTAAGCTACAATCTACAGAGTCAGTGATGGGGCTGGCTACAGTCAAATCATGAACTTGTGTGGGTGCCAACACAGCACCCTCCAAGTTGCATTGGGTGCTGAGGAGGTGGCTCCTACTCTCTAGGGCTCATAGCCTGATATATAAGTCCACACTTGATGGAACCATTTTCACTGGATCCTTATGGCAGGCAGAAGTTCTCCTGTAGTTCCCTGGACCCCTAAATATAAGCCTTGCATTATGCAAAATGAAATCACATCAAGTGTCCAGTGTGGTGAGGCATAAGACTTGGCCATAGAAGGAGCCTTGAAGTCCAACAGTGAGGAGGAATAGCTCGGAGTTCCAGTAGAAACTTGGCTAAGGGCTGGAGAGATGGCTTAGCGGTTAAGCGCTTGCTTGTGAAGCCTAAGGACCTCGGTTCAAGGCTTGATACCCCAGGACCCATGTAAACCATATGCACAGGTGGCACATGCATCTGGAGTTCCTTTGCAGTAGCTGGAGGCCCTGACACACTCATTCTCTCTCTTTCTCTGTCTGTCTGTTGCTCTCAAATAAATAAATAAAAATAAACAATTTTTAAAAACTTTAAAAAGATCTCTACACAGGAAGCCTGGGACCCACTGAGATGTCTTCCTCATAGTTCCTCTAAATGCAATTGCTAAACTCCAAATTTTGCTGTTTCCACCTTCAGGAGTCAGCCCCTCCCCAGAAGGTAGACAATGTCAACTAGGGAGATATGGACCCAGTTTCTCCCTTTTGGGGTGTGTGGTTGACAGGTAAGCAAGCATGAAGAAACTTCAGAAGAACAACTGAATGACAAAGACCCCGGGCACCAGTCCTCTCCCATTGACTGAAGTGGTAAACACCAGATTTATACCATTTCCAATGTTAAGATGAGTGGACAGATCATATTGCTAATATTTATATCATCCATATGAAACTGCATTTTTTTTTCCTGTCAAAGTAGGTGTTTTCATGTTGCATCTTTGTCGGCCATGTTTTCTAGGTATTAGTGTACTTGGAAAGTTGGCACCCTCTGTCCTAATGCAGTCTCCAGTGGAGGCATTTCTAGAATCATCTGTTGCCTATCCTCCAAGCCCTACTTGTAGGGTAGACCTGGACTGCCAGTGCCTCAGTGTCTCTGCACAGCGGGAGAACCAGGAAGCAGCACACGCCCCGGGAAGAGCCGCTCCGGATGGGGCCGGGGACAATGCTGCCTTCGGACAAGAACATAGCTTTGGTGGTGGCCGGCCTCGTAGTGCCCTGGCGCTGCCACTTATTAGAAGTGTAATCGTAGACAAGGTGCTAAATCTATTTATTCGTGCGTCAGGCTTTTCATCTGTGAGATGCGTGGGAACACACAGGAGCGGCTTGAGGCAGAAAGAGAGGGGCCTAGAGAGTCAGAAATAAGGACAGCACTGGGGACCCAGCTGGCTCAGAGCTTCTGGGCGGCTGTCCTGCACCATCAGACAGACAGATGCCAACCTGAAGCTGGATAGCCATCTCTCCTCCTCATGGCTGGCTAGGGTAGATATAGGAAGGGGTGGGCAGAGGTACTGTAGAGACAGAGTCCCAAACACCAAAGTGGAAGTTTGGGGCCCAGAAGGCTCAAGGACAGGTAGGCACTGATCACAGCTCTGCTGACTGGGCGGCCCAGGAAGGCTGGAAGCAACCACAGGCTGCTCAGTGCGGGCTCCAGTCACAGGCCAAAGATCAAGCTTTGCAGAATCAGAGTGTAGGGGAGAATGACAGTCTAACATCTTCTTTGTCAGCACACAGACTGTCATCAGCTCTGTTCAAGGTCATCCCCAAACACCAAGGACAGTCCAGTTACCTCCTGGCTCTCCTCAGTAATGGATGGAAGCAATGGTGCAGATAATCTGGCCAAATGGCAGGCGGGTAATCCAAAAGCTATTTCTATTTGGCCTTGGGAGACATGTCTGTGTTCATTCTGAATGGGGGTGCCTGTGAGTCCCCCTGCCAGACCTGTGTGCCCAGAGAGGGCTGAGAAGGGCCCGAGATGTTGCAGGCTGGACTCAGGGAAGGTGTCTCCTTGGCAAGCAGCGCCAGGCGTGGTGGGCATAGCAGGCAGAGGGTGGTGAAGAGAACAATTTTGCAATGGCACTTTATTTGTCCCTTCTTGGGTCAATTCTCACCTTTCTTGGTCCTGTCCAGAACGCTGCTCCCTGCAGACAGTGTGGCTCAAGCTCCTTTGCAGTCTGGCTCCAAGGAGATTTGAACCACAGGAGATGGGAGTAGAGAGAAAGGCCATGCTGGCTCTTCTCTGCTTCCTGCCCGCTCTGGCCCTGGCCCTCTGGCTGTGCCTGCTTCCCTCCACTGCCTTAGTCCCAGGGGCACTGTCCCCTCCCTGTCCTTCAGTCCCAGGCATGTGACAGAGCCTTACCCTGCCCATACCTCAGCTCCTCCATCAGGGTTTTGTTTCCTCTGCTCACCACAGAGCGAGCATGAGGCAAGGTGGGGGTGGGGAAGTGGGAGTGATTGACAGGTGCTTAGGAACCCTGCTCAAAGGATAGCTCCTTGCCAGAGGGCTCTTACTGGAGCCATGGCCTACCTTTGTTTAGGGGCCAGCCTGTGCTACATTCCATGTAGACAGGGTCAAATGCTCCTTAATATCATCTCTGGCCAGTGTTGTAGGGCGACTCAGCTCCTCCTTGTGGTCACCTTGGTTGAAGCAGCCTCTGGAGAATTGGCATTCCTTCGAGAGATTTCATATTTGAAAAGGAGTAATTTAGCCGGACGTGGTGACACATGCCTTTAATCCCAGCACTCAGGAGGCAGAGGTAGGAGGATCGCCTTGACTTTGAGGCCACCCTGAGACTACATAGTAAATTCCAGGTCAGCCTGGACTAGAGTGAAACCCTACCTCAAAAAAACAAAAGAAAAAATGAAAAGGAATAATTTACCCAAGATCATCACAGCTGCCTCCTCCAATCTTATTCTTCCAAGATGAGGTTTGGGGGTTGGGGATGCGGCTCGGTTGGTAGGTTGTTGGCTTGGCATGCACAAAGCCCTGGGCTCAACCCCCATCACTGAATAAATGGGATATGGTGGCACATGCCTATAATCCTGGGGGCAGGAGGATCAGAATTCAAGGCCAACCCCCCATTCTTTCCTTCATTGGGAAGCAAAGATACAGAGAAAGAATGGATGCGCCAGGGCCTCCAGCCACTGCAAAGGAACTCCAGATGCATGTGCCTCCTTTGTGCATCTGGCTTACGTGGGTCCTGGGGAATTGAACCTAGGTCCTTTGGCTTTGCAGGCAAGTGCCTTAACAGCTAAGCCATTTCCCCAACCCCTTCACTGGGATTTTTTTTTTTTTTTTACTAGCCAAATCTTTTTTATTTTATTTTATTTTATTTATTTATTTATTTGAGAGCAACAGACAGAGAGAGAAAGAGGCAGAGAGAGAATGGGCTCATCAGGGCTTCCAGCCACTGCAACCAAACTCCACATGCATCTGTCTAACCTGGATCCTGGAGATTTGAGCCTTGAACTGGAGTCCTTAGGCCTCATAGGCAAGCACCTAACTGGTAAGCCATCTCTCCAGCCCATATCAGCCAGATCTTTGGTTGGTCACCATCTTGACCCTTACCTATGTTCTAGAATCATGAGTCAAGGTCTTCCTCTCTAGCCTATCTAGTTTCTGTTGACTGAAGTTCCAACTGCCACCATTGTACTTCCATATCGATCCATGGGATCTCATTCTGTCGCCCAGGCTGGCCTGGAGCTCACTAGGTAGCTGAAGATAACCTTGAACTCCTCATCCTCCTATCTCCAGCTCTCAATTGCTGAGATTACAGGCATGTAGTGTCACCCAGCCAAATTTATGATAGTTCTTAAACCCAGTAATTCTCCAAAGTTTCCTATTCCCGAGTCACTGTCATCTGCCCAGGCACACCAACCAGACACAGGTGTCGCCCTCACACTGCAGCCTCCTCCACTCCCCAGGCCCAGCCTTCCCCAGTTCTGACCTTCTGGTGTAAGTCACTCTCTGCTCATCAGCTCCGTGACCCCCACTCCCCGGAGTTCCCGCGTCCACGCTGAATCTTCCCCACAATCTATTCTGTAGCCTGCGGTCTTTGGAAAACATGAAACAAACCATACCGATGTTCAAATATCTCTCCACTGTGGGACTGCGAAATGGCTCAGTGGATAAAACACTTGCTGTACCACTGCAAGAACTGGAGCCCAGACCCTCAGCACCCATGGAAGTGCCAGGGAGGTGCGATGGCTCTCTAACCCCAGACGGGATCCTGGGCAAGCTGGCTAGCTAGACTAGCCAGATAGGCAAACTCTGGGCTCAAATAAGAGATCCTTCCTCAGTAAAGTAAAAAAGGGAGTGATACAAGGGGACGTAGATGTCGGGAGTTCATTTGCAGTGGCTGGAGGCCCTGGCACACCCGTTCTCTCTCTCTCTCTCTTGCTCTGTGTGTGTATGTGTGTGTGTGTGTATGTGTACTGCTCTCAAATAAATAAATAAATATTTAAAGGGGAAAAAAAGGGAGTGATAGAGGAAGACACCTAATGTCAACCTCTGGCCTACACACACACCCCTATGCCCACACGCATATACATATGAAAGAAAAAAATCGGGCTGGCGATAGGGCTTCATAGTTAAGGCACTTGCCTGCAAAGCCTAAGCACTGTACAAGTTAGATTCCCCAGTTTTGGAATTCTTTTGCAGTGGCTAGAGGCCCTGGCATGCCCACTCTCTCTCTGTCTCTCTCCTTTTTTGTCTCTCTCTCAAATAAATTAATTATTTTTTTAATCTCTTCAATGGGGGCTAGAGAGATGGCTTAGTAGTTAATGTCCTTGCCTGCAAAGCCTAAGGATCCAGGTTCAATTCACCAGTACCCATGTAAACCAGATGCACAAGGGGGCACATGTGTCTGGAGTTCATTTGCAGTGGCTAGAGGCCCTGTTGTGCCCATTCTCTATCTGCCTCCCTCTCTCTCTCTTTCTCTCTCTCTCTTTCTCTCTCCAATAAACAAAAATATTTTTTAATCTCTTTAGGGGTTTTTATGTCATTGAGTATACAGATAGCAACCTTAGCATGGAATACAGCATGTGTTGCAAATAGTTCTGGGTCCTGCCTTAATTCTGGCCACATTTCTCTTACATTGTTGCCCTTTCGTCTCTGCGTTCCCTCCGTGCAGCATTCTCTGCCGCTGCTCCACATCTGTGCATTTCCCTGGCTGTTCCCGAGCCCTTTCACGCCTTTCTCTGCTTCACGTCTACTCACCCGTCAGTTCTTACACATCACTTCTTCAGGGAATCAAGTACTCCTCTGGCTCCAGTACACATCTCAACTGATCACATGAAGTACAGAGACAGGAGCCTGCCTGCAGAGCGCCTTCCACGGTGTGAACCTGGTGTGTGCTCCTCTCCCTAGATAGGGAGCCGTAAGGATCATCGCCAGGTGTGCACAGCTCAGTGGCCTAGTGTGCCTTAGCTTTTCAGTAGTCCTGAGAGAATGATGTGTTTTCCATTAAAAATATGCCACAGATGCTGGGCCCAGTGGTGCGGTTCTGTTGTCCCAACTACTTGGGAGGCTGAGAAAAGAAGGCTCATGAGTTAAAACTGGCCTGAGCTACACAGTGAGTTCAAGTCCAGCCTGATTAGCTTAGTGAGAGCCTGCCTTAAAATTAGACAGGAAAAGCCAGGCGTGGTAGCGCACACCTTTAATCCCAGCACTCGGGAGGCAGAGGTAGGAGGATCTCCGTGAGTTCGAGGCCACCCTGAGACTCCATAGTGAATTCCAGGTCAGCCTGGGCTACAGACCCTACCTCAAAAAAAAAAAAAAAAAAAAAAAAAAAAGACAGGAAAATAAAGAAGGGAGTTTTGGGGCAGTAGCTCAGTGATAGAGTGCTTGCCCGGCATATGGAAGGTTTTGAATTCAATCCCCAGCATAGGAAAGAGAGAAATACTAAAAGAAATTTCATGGCAAATTGATCACAGGCTTCTCTTCCCTCGCCAAATGAAATTTTCAAAGATGTAGACCCTTTAGAACCGAGAGGTGGGGCTGGAGAGATGGCTCTCACGCTCTCTCTCTCCCTCCCTCTCCTTAAATAAATAAAATAGTTCCATGTGAAAAAAGAAGAAAAGCTGGGCGTGGTGATGCACACCTGTAATCCCACTCAGGAGGCAGAGGTAGGAGGATCACCGTGAGTTCAAAGCCACCCTGAGAATGCAGAGTGAATTCCAGGTCAGCCTGAGCTAGAGACCCTACTTCAAACAAAAAAACCAAAAAGCACTGGGCGTGGTCCTTTAATCCCAGCATTCAGGTGGCAGAGGTAGGAGGATCTCCGTGAGTTCGAGGCCATCCTGATACTACATAGTAAATTCCAGGTCAGCCTGGGTGAGAGTGAAAAAAAAAAAGAACTGAGAGAAGACCATAATGGAAAAGGATTTCAGGTGTTTGTTTTGCTTTTGTTTTTGCTTTTTGTTTTCTGATGTAGGTTCTGGTAATCCTAGCCAGGCTGGTCTCAAACTTTCAGAGGTCCCCTGCCCCTGCCACGAAAGCACTGTCATCCATCACACCTGGTCTCAGTAAATGTTTGGAACGTAAACAGGGGGATGGAGAAACAGTAGCTGATGCAGCAAAGAATGGCAGCCTCATTGCAGGTGTTGAGGGGAAATTAACCACGTGACAGGAGGCAGGAGGGCGCGAATAACCGAGGCTTGAGAGAAGCCCCGGGGGTGTGGCTGGCAGGCACAGCAGGCTGAGATGAAGGTCCACATGCGGGCTTGCATGGGCAAGGCCTCACCTCTTCTCCCCATTTTGTAGACAAATACCATTTCTTCTCGGTCCCTCGCTTGCAAAACAGCCGAGGCTAATTCCCTGGAGCAATGAACCCTGCAGCGGCTAGAGGTCCTGGTGCACCCATTCTCTCTCTCTTGCAAATAAATGAATAAAAATAAAATGTTTCTTTAAAAAGACAGCAGATAAGTAGATAGAGACTAGCAGAAAGAGGAAAAGAAAACATCATGTTCTTGGTCTCACTCTTCAGTGTTGCTGTTGAGAAATCTTACTCTACTCTTTGTTCTCTAGTTTGTGAAATTTCAAACCTGTAAGAGAAACAAAAGAACAGTGACCCTCCCCCCCACACACACACACACTGCTCTCAAGCTCATTACTGCCAGGTGCTATGGGACACCAAGTAAGATGGACTTCCGGTCAGAAAGTAAATGCTGGGCAGGGTGGCAATCCCAAGCCCTGGGGAGGTAGAGACAGCGCCATGCCTGAAACTTGCTGCCCAGACAGCTTAGCATAGTAAGTGAGCTGGCCAATAAAAGATCCTATCTCAAAAAGAGGTCTGGCCAGGTATGGTGGCCCACACCTCTCATCCCAACATTAGGGAGGCTAAGGTAGGAGGTTTGCTGTGAGTTCAAGGCCAGCCTGGGATTATATAGTGAATTCTAGGTCAGCCTGAGCTAGAGCAAGACTGTGGTAGTTTGAATAGATGTACCCCAATATATTCAGTTTTTTATTGTTTGTAGTTTGCATCTGCAACCACCTGGCTGGAGGCAGTGTCACTGGGTGGATCTTAAGGTGTGGTGGTGGGTTTCAGATTTCAGTCTGAAGATATGCAAAGTATGCCTAGCTGGAGTTCCTGAAGTCTGCTGTGTGGCTTTTGGCTTTTGGCTTTTGGCTTGTACTTCTCTCTCTCTGCCTGGTCCTGTGAAGGCAGGCTACCTTCTTCTGCCATTTATGGAACTTCCCCTGGATCTGTAAGCTTCAATAAATAACTCCATAACTGTGCCTGGCCTGGAAGTTCATCTCAGCGAACCTGAAGCTGTCTGATAGAAAGCCCCTCCCTCAAAACCAACAAGCAAACAAAATGAGGTGGAAAGCATAGCAGAGAATGATGCCTGAGGTTGTCCTCTGGCCTCTGCACACATGCACACACATGTGCACGCTGCACACACGCATGTACCCACGCACACATAAACAAAATGGATCCCCCAGAGTTCTATTCTGAGGAGTACAATCTACCAAATACTGAGAGTAGAGCAAATGAATTTTGAACATATTTCAGACATCAAAATATTGATCTGCTGTATGTTTTTTAGAAAGTTATTAAAAGATATGCTTCAAAAAACAGAGATGCAATAAGCAATATCAATGAAGGGAAGTCTTGGGCTGGAGAGATGGCTTAGCACTTAAGGCACTTGCCTGGTAAGCCTAAGGCCCCATGTTTGACTCCCCAGATCCCACGTAAGCCAGACATACAAGTTGACATGTGTGTTCTGGAATTCAGTTACAATGGCTGGAGGCCCTGGCATGCCAATTCTCTCTCTTGCTCTCTTTCATTTAAAAACAAAAACAAAAACAAAAGAAGGATGTCTTGAGACAATGGCAAAGGGGAAACCACAGGATGGCAATGTCACAAGGGAATGCCCGTTTCAGGGTGGGAGACCCAGGGTTCTGGAAAGGAACACGAGGCAGAATAAACTCCTTGTCTGGCAGAACGGAACATGGCAAACGCATAGCTGACCGTCCATGGAGACCCCAGCCTGCCCAAATACACACCACTGTAAACGCCAGAAACAAGTGGCCTGTGTTCAAGAGGAGACCTCAGCCTAGACCACATGTCTCAGCTGTAAATACATGTGAATGGCTTTAATAAAGACAACCCTGGGGCCTGGGGAGATGGCTCTGTGGGTCACATGCTTGCCGTACTGGCATGAGGACCTGAGTGCAGATCTCTGGCACACGCGTAGATTCCAGGTGGCAGAGTACAGTCGGAATCGCAGGACTCAGGAGATGGAGGAAGGAGGATCAGAAGCATAAAGCCACCCTCAGCCGCTGTTGCAGTCAGGTTCGCATTGCTGGTGGAAATCACCCAACCAAGAGCAGTTTTGGTGGGGGGAGTATTTAGGCTTACAGGTTTGAGGGGGAAGCTCCATGATGGCAGGGAAAATGACAACATAAACAGAGGGTGGACATCACCCCCTGGCCAACATCAAGTAGACAATAGGAACAGCAGAGTGTGCCCAACACTGGCATGAGGAAACTGGCTATAGTGGCCATAAGCCTGCCCCCAACAATATACTCCCTCCAGGAGGCATAAATTCCCAAATCTCCATCAGGTGGAATGTTCCTAGCTGAACACCTTAGTTTGTGGGGAATACTAAATCAAACCACCACAGTTGCATAGCAAGTTCAAGGCTACATGAAATCCTATTTTTAAAAAACAAGGCTGTGTGAAGCCTAAGGACCCCGGTTCAAGACTCGATTCCCCAGGACCCACGTTAGCCACATGCACAAGGGGACGCATGCGTCTGGAGTTCGCTTTCAGTGGCTGGAGGCCCTGGCACACTGTTGCAGTCCGGTTCGCATTGCTGTTAGAAATCACCCAACAAAGAGCAGCTTCTGGGAAAAAGAGATTTATTTTGGCTTACAGTCTCGAGGGGAAGCTCCACGATGGCAGGGGAAAACGACGGCATGAGCAGAGGGTGGACATCACCCCCTGGCCAACATAAGGTGGACTGCAGCAACAGGAGGGTGTGCCCAACACTGGCATGGGGAAACTGGCTATAACGCCCATAAGCCCGCCCCCAACAATACACTCCCTCCAGGAGGCATTAATTCCCAAATATCCATCAGCTGGGGAGCTAGCATTCAGAACACCTAAGTTTATGGGGGACACCTGAATCAAACCACCACACACACCCATTCTTCTCTCTCTCTCTCTGCCTTTTTCTCTATCTGTTGCTCTCAAATAAATAAAAATAAATTTAAAAAAACAAGGCTTGGGGGCTGGAGAGATGGCTTAGCAGTTAAAACACTTGCCTGCAAAGCCAAAGGACCCAAGTTTGATTCCCCAGGACCCACATAAAGCCAGATGCACAGGGTAGCGCATGCATCTGGAGTTCATTTGCAATAGCTGGAAGTCCTGGCGCACCCATTATCTCTACCTGCCCCCAACCCCCCCCCTCATAAATAAACAAGGTGCCTTTCATCTTAACACATGCCTTTCATCTTAGCATTCAGGAGGCAGAAGCAGAAGGATTGCCATGAGTTCAAGGCCACCCTGAGACTACATAGTGAATTCCAGGTCAGCCTGGGCTAGAGATCCTATCTACAAAAAAATTTCTTAAAAAAAGGTTTGGTATTGACATTTATAGTACTTAACTATCTATGTGCCAGACTGCAGTGCCATGAGGGAGGTACCAGCACCACTCTGCATCTTGAAGAGAAGGAAGGAGATGCACAAAGTTGGAAGGTACATCTCAGGCAGGGCGCCTAGAGCTGTCTCTGCACAGCCAGGTCCTGTTTTGCACTGGTCATGTGCATGGATCACTGGGATCAAAGTGACAATTAAAAAATATACAGGGGTCTGGAGAGATGGCTTAGCAGTTAAGGCACTTGCCTATGATGCCTAAGTACCCAGTTGCAATTCCCCAGGACCCACATAAGCCAGATACACAAGGTACACATGCATCTAGAGTTCGTTTTCAGTGGCTGGAGGCCCTGGCATGCCCATTCTCTCTCTCTCTCTCTCTCTCTCTCTCTCTCTCTTTCTCTCTTTCTCTCTCTCTGTCAAATAAATAAATAAATAAAAATAAAAATAATTTAGGGCTAGAGATGGCTTAGCAATTAAGGCACCTGCCTGAAAAGCCTAAGGAGCCAGGTTCAATTCCCCAGTACCCATGCAAGCCAGATGCACAAAGTGGCATGCTGGGCTCCTCCGGCAGGTAGTGCTGAGGAGGGACCAGGCCCGCTGGTTCCTCCCAAGGGGTTGAGGAGGAAGATGAGTGTCGGACAACTCAGAACCTCTCCTAGTCACCAGAGAAAAACCACACTGAGTGGAGTCTTGTCGAAGCAGGAACTCACTTTATTGTTACAGGTGGTTGCCTATATAATGTTGGGGACAAAGGCAGGAATTCTAGGATGGGAGGAGAGGTAAGGGCCAATAGTAAACCACGACCTTTGAGATGATTGGTCCCAAGCGTGCGTAGGAATTCCAACTCCTACGCGGAAGTGGCAGGCCAGAAGCCATTAGGCATCTTACTGAGTCCTCGCTGGCCAGAGGCAGATCACCAAACTTTAGCTAGGCTCAGGAAGTTCCACTAGGCCTCACACCCAGGCCCCTCAAGGCCCAACAGTGGCACATATGTCTGGAATTCATTTTCAGTGCCTAGAGGTCCTGGCATGCCCATTTTCTCTCTCCCCCCTATGTCAATATAAATAAATAAATAAATAACACATGCTGTGATGAAACTCAGATTGAGCTGCCTGCAAATCACATGGTATGCTCAAGACCAAGCTTCCTGAAGGTTGGGCAGTGAGCTTCAGAGATGCAGCGTCCGTGAGGCGTCACCTATGCTGATAAGGTAGTTTAGGTGAGTGGGACACCCGAAAGTAAAGATAGAAATGTCCTTAAGTCTGCCCTTTCAATCTCTACTTTATTAGATGTGGTAGTTTAATAGATGCCCTCCCCCCTATATATTCAGTGTTTTACTAATTTGTAGTTTGTATCTGCAGCCACCTGGATGAAGGCAGAGTCACTGGGCAGATCTTAAAATTTGGTGGTAGGTTTGGGATTTCGACCTAAACATATGCAAAGTGTGCCTAGCTGGAGTTCCTGAAGTGTGCTGTGCTGTGTGGCATTTGGCTTGTGCTTCTTCTCTGTGTGTCTGGCCTGTGAAAGGAGGCCACCCTCTCCTGCCATTATGGAACTTCCCCTGGATTTGTAAGTTTCAATAAATATCCCTTTCTCCATAACTGTGCCTGGTCTGGACGTTCATCTCAGAGAACCTGAAGCTGTCTGCTACAGGCAGGAACATCCTTAAGTCTGCCCTTTCAATCTCCACTTTATTAGAGATCAGAGAGGGAGCTCTCCTCTCCTTATCTCTTGACTAAAGGAGTTATCTAGATCTGTTTTTCCAGACATCTGAGCTCCTCCTGGAAGGGAGTCCCCCTTTCCTAGAACTCAGACCTAATCCTGGCATTGTGGTTGGTTAAGCTTAGCCCCCAAACTTGGCTTTATGGTTGCCTCTTCTTGAGCCAGCCCTAACTTACCCAGATCAATAAACCCTCACTCTGGCTCACCTGAGCCTCAAGGTGAAGCCCACCACAAGAAGGTTATAAGTTGATGCTTGCCAGATGAGTGGCCTCTCTCTTGGCTGGTTCCTGAACCTCCAGGTTCTGGCAAGTCTCCCCTCACCCCTCTACCATCCTGCCCTCCACATGGCAGGAGCTCTCTGTACTTTCTTTTCTTTTCTCTCTAAATCTCTTTTCACTTTTCTTCCAGGCCCATCACATGGGTTCTCAGACCACATGAAGTATCCATTTCTCTTCCCTTGGTTTTATATATCCCTAAGTAAATATGTAAATATATATTATGTATATATAATGTATATGTGTGTATATATATATATATATACACACATATACATACACACACACACACACACACACATTTATTTATTTGCTTATTTAAGAGACAGAGAAAGGAAGAGGCAGACAAAAAGAGTGAGAATGGGCACACCAGGGCCTCCAGCCACTGCAAACAAACTCCAGATTCATGCGCCACCTTGTGCATCTGGCTTACGTGGGTCCTGGGGAATCAAACCAGGGTCCTTAGGCTTTGCAGGCAAATGGCTTAACCACTAAGCCATTTTCCCAGCCCCTAAATATAATAATTTAATAATTATCCTTCTC